>NC_059181.1:10136695-12536695 GCF_019923935.1 Bubalus bubalis | reverse complement strand
GAACCATAATTAAATACCGGACTCAGGTACTGATTGCTGAAGTACTCCTTGTGACTGAAAAAAATTATTATATATGAAAACCCAGCTTCATAAGTAGATAAAATATGCATGGAGTGGAGAAGATCAGGAGATATTCATGCTAATAAATGAACCCTTGTTTTGCAAAAGGAGTCGCCTCATAATTTTTGAAAGGAAAATTCTTAAAGAGTGTTTAAAATTATTCCATCCAGGAAAACTCTGAGAAACAGACTATTTTACAAGATAGTCACTTCCCTGTTACACCAGGTATTTCTTAACAGATCCAAAATAGTTAAAATAGCCCTTGCTTGTTATAATTGCCTCTTGCTGGTCATCTCTGGGCTTCCCTTGTGGCTCAGCTGGTAAAGATTCAACTCTCCAGCTCCATTTTGTTACCAATGAAATTCCACAACCAGGATGGCACAGAACTCCCCCATGGAGATGACTCTGCAGAGGTTGTCTGTTTTAAGCTGCAGTCACTTGCCTGAGACTGCTTGGCATCTGTTGACTGCCTCCCTGACAGCAGCCCACAGACTCCTCCAGCTCACAGAAGCATACTTGACATTGCCAGAGGACAAGCTGCAATGAGACTCTGATTCCTCAGCTGCAACCCACCAAGTTTTCCTCTGTGAAACACCATCTGACATTCCCCATACTGACACTCAAATGCCACTTCTCTCCCCACGCAGTTCTGAGAGCTCTTCCTGCAATTCATCTCCACTGGCACCACACGGCAATACCCAGACAAGCCAATGCCCTCTGCAAAGCGGAGAGCTCCTTGGGCTACCTTGGGTGGGAGGCTTCTAAGAATGATGCTTAAGAAGACAGCACATCAGAGGGAAACTGTGGCTTCACTAGTGACATCACTACTTTGAGAAATTCTTTAAGCTACTGATAAGTATTAATATATAAGCCCTTGGGATACACATTAAGAGTTCTCACCACTAAAACTAAATTTTAAACATTTAAAACAAACATTTTTATAAGATTTGTTTATACAACCTTTAGGAACATTTATGATGTCTTGTCTGAAAAGATCCTATTACCTTTCTCTGGACTTCATGGCTGTTGAAGTACCCACGGATTTGGGTTTAAATTCAAAGGTAATTAAAAAGTGACAATAGAATACAGTTTTAATTTTTTATTTAAGAAAAATTTCTGCTCCCAATAATGATGCTTGGGTAATTCAGGCAAACACTTCCATTGCTCACAAATAGAAAGCTGGACAAAAATATGACACTTGGGAATGAAGGGGAAAAAACTATTATTCCCAGACTGTATATATAGGAAATCCAAAATAAGCTATGAACTATCAGAAAAACAATGAGTTTACCAAAGCTGAGGAATACAGAAGATAATATTTAAAAATCAACTGTATTTCAATATACCAGCAATAAAGTTAGAAAATGAATTTTTAATATCATTTACAATACAATACAATGCCATGGACTGCGAGGAGATCCAACCAGTCCATTCTGAAGGAAATCAGTCCCGGGTGTTCTTTGGAAGGAATGATGCTAAAGCCGAAACTCCAGCACTTTGGCCACCTCATGGGAAGAGTTGACTCACTGGAAGAGACTCTGATGCTGGGAGGGATTGGGGGCAGGAGGAAGAGGGGACGACAGAGGATGAGATGGATGGATGGCATTACCAACTCAATGGACGTGAGTTTGAGTGAACTCCGGGAGTTGGTGATGGACAGGGAGGCCTGGCGTGCTGCGATTCACGGGGTCACAAAGAGTCGGACATGACTGAGCAACTGAAATGAACTGAACTGAACTGACAATACCATCAAAAATATTAAATTCCTAGAAATAAACAGAAAGAAAAGTAGACATCCTCTACATAGAAAGCTATAGAAAACAGTATTTAAAAAAAAATTAAAGGACATCTTAATTTAATTAATAACATCTTAATTTAAAGTGAAGGGATGCTCCATGTTCTTCAGATTTAACACTGTAAAGATGTCTGCTGCTGCTGCTGCTAAATCGCTTCAGTTGTAAAGATGTCAATTCTACCCAAATTGATCTAGAGATCCAACAAAAACCCAAACAATTCTAACAGGCATTTTAATGGAAATTTAAAGGCTGGTTCAAAAATGTATTAAGAAACGCAAATGGCCAAGGAAAACAAGACACCTGGAAGAATAACAAAAAGATTTTCTCTCCAGATATCAGGACTTATTATGAAGCACAGTCATTAAGACAGTGTATTAGACAAACAGATTTGAAAGGCAAGAACAGAAAGCACAGAAGTAGATTATACATGTAATGAATGCTTTTTGTACAATAAACCTGTCACTGCAGATCAGTGAGGAAAATGTGATCTTTGCAATAAATGGTGCTAAGACATTTGGAAAAGGAAAAATTAAACTTGACCTATAACTCATACCATACACAAACATTAACTTCAGATGAATTACAGATCTCAATGTAAAAGTCAAAACAATAAAGCTCCTAAAAGATAATGTAGGAATATATCTCTTTATGCATACAACAAGCACCAACTAATAAGGAAAGGAAAGATAAATGAGATATAAAGTACATATAACACACATACACATTTTTTTAATGGTCAATGCATGGTGATAACAAAAAACAAACCAACTTTTAGTCAGTAATTATACTGATTTTAAATTCTTTATAGAAAATGTGCTGTCTGAACTCAGGGCATAAAACACCCTTTCTCCCAGTTCTTGATATACTACAACTTGGGGGGAAGGTGTGTAGTGTTTACGTGTTCACCTGGGTCAAGTTACGTAAGTGTTGGCTTTGTGACAATTCCCAGATACCCTGCATACCTTAAGTGTTTATCGTGCTTCACTATAAAATAGTTTAAGAAGTCAACGGTTGCACGTGGCAAAATTCCATTCTTTTTATGGAATATAAGTAGTATTCCTCTGGTGTATGTGTGTGTTTGTGTATATCACAACTTTATCAGTTCATCTGTCTGTGGACACTTAAGTTGCTTCCATCTCAGCTACTGTAAATAATGCTCTTATGAACACTGAGGTGCATGTGTCTTTTTGAATTAGTATTTTCATTTTCTTTGGGTATATATCCTGGAATGGAATTGCTGGATTGTATGCTCAAGCTGATTTAGAAAAGAGCCGACTCATTGGAAAAGACCCTGATGCTGGGAAAGATTGAAGGCAAGAAGAGAAGGGGACAACAGAGGACAAGATGGTTGGACAGCATCACCGACTCAACGGACATGAGTGTGAGCAAGCTCCTGGAGACGGTGAAGGACAGGGAGGCCTGGCGTGCTACAGTCCATGGGGTTGCAAAAAGTCGGATACGACTAAGTGATTGAACAACAACATGGTAGTCTACTTTTAGTTTTTTCTTATTTTTAGTTTTTTTGTTATTTGTGGTCTTTTCGATGACAGTAATTCTATCAGGTATGAGGTGATACATCACTATGGTTTTGATTTGCATTTCTCTGATAATTAACAATGATGAGCATCTTTGCATGGGCATGTTGGCCATCTATCTATAGGTCTTCTTTGGAGAAATGTCTATTTAGGTCATCTGCCCATTCTTTAATCAGAGTGCTTGGGTTTTCCCTGATATTAAGTTATATGAGCTGTTTATATATTGTGAATATTAACTTCTTATCAATAATATCATTTGCAAATATTTTCTCCCATTCAGTAAGTTATTTTTGTTTTGTGGATGGAAATTTTACCATTTGTAACAACATGGATGGACTTGGAGAGTATTATGCTTATTGAAGTCAGTCAGAGCAAAACAAATAGTATATGTTGTCATTTATATGTGGAATCTAAAAAAAAACAAATACAATGGTGACTATAACAGAAAAGAAACAGCCTTATACATACCTGTACAGAGAACAAACCACTGGGGAGAAGGAAAGGGAAGGGGAAAGACAGAGGTAGGGAAAAGAGGTACAGACTACTATGTATAAAATAAGCAACAAGGATATACTGTACAGCACAGAGAATATAGCCAATATTTTATAATACTATAAATGGAATATAATCTTTAAAAATTGTGAATCACTATGTGTGTACAACAAAAAATATTGTAAAGCAATTATACTCCAATTTTTAAATTTAAGGAAAAAGGTCAATGATTGAGTATGTATACCTCTTAATTTACAAAATAATAAGAGACTAAAGTTGAATTTCCTGTCAGCTACAAATTGGCATGTGGCATCTACTTCTACAAGGATTAAACCATGTGCTGCTACAGCCACTGACTTTCAACACCCCCTGAGAAGAGTTCAAGGTGGGGAGCAGAAATGAGGCCCTCTGTGCTGTGGGAGGAGAGATAACTGACAGAACAGGTCTTCAGATAGATATTTTCAGGAGCCAATTTTATGAGCCCAATTCTCGTATCTCCTCATATCTAGAAAAGCACTAATATCCTTCATGGTGACAACTGCTCCTCGTGACCAGCAGAAATCTTCTGAAAAAAATAATGTGCTTGATTGCATGCATTCTCCCTTCACCAAAATCACATATACACTGACCTTCCCCCTACCTCTTTGGAGAGGTTTTCAGAGGTATCTGAAATGCTACCTCCCAGGCTATAGTCCTCATCTTGCCTCAAATAAAACTTAACTCACAACTCTCACATTGTGCTTTTTTAAGTTGGCAATCCTTAATATGTTAGTATAGCAGTGGCCACAGCCTGGAACGGGTCAGTTTTCATTCCAATTCCAAAGAAGGGCAATACCAAAGAATGTTCAAACTTTCAAATTGTGCTCACTTCACAGGACAGCAAGGTAATGCTCAAAATCCTTCAAGCCAGGCTTCAGCAGTATGTGAACCACGAACTTTCAGATGTACAAGCTGGGTTTAGAAAATGCAGAGGAACCAGAGATTAAATTGCCAACATTCTCTGGATCATAGAGAAAGACAAGGAATTCCAAAAAATATCTACTTCTGCTTCATTGACTATGCTAAAGCCTCTGACTGTGTGTATCACAACAAACTGTGGAAAATTCTCAAAGAGATAGGAATACCAGACCACCTGACCTGCCTCCTGAGAAACCTGTATGTCCAGTTAGAACTGGACATGGAACAACGGACTGGTTCCAAATGAGGAAAGGAGTACGTCAAGGCTGTATATTGTCACCCTGCTAATTTAACTTATATGCAGAGTATATCACGCAAAATGCTGGGCTGGATGAAGCACAAGCTGGAATCAAGATTGCTGGGAGAAATATCAATAACCTCAGATATGCAGATGACACCACCCTTATGGCAGAAAGTGAAGAAGAACTAAAGAGCTTCTTGATGAAAGTGAAAGGGGAGAGTGAAAAAGTTGGCTTAAAGCTCAACATTCAAAAAACTAAGATCATGGCATGCAGTCCCATCACTTCATGGCAAATAAATGGGGAAACAAAAGGAACAGTGACAGACTTCATTTTCTTGGGCTCCAAAATCACTGCAGATGGTGATTGCAGCCATGAAATTAGAAGACACTTGCTCTTTGGAAGGAAAGCTATGACAAACCTGGACAGCATAGGTCCATCTAGTCAAAGCTATGCTTTTTCCTGTAGTCACATACAGATGTGAGAGCTGGACCATAAAGAAGGGTAAGGACCCAAGAACTGATGCTTTTTAATTGCAGTGCTGGAAAAGACTCTTGAGAATCCCTTGGACTGCAAGGAGATCAAACCAATCAAGCCTAAAGGAAATCAACTCTGAATATTCATTGAAAGGACCGATGCTAAAGCTGAAGCTCCAATCCTTTGGCCATCTGGATCGGCAAAGAGCCGACTCATTGGAAAAGACCCTGATGCTGGGAAAGATTGAGGGCAAAAGGAAAAGGGGGCAGCAGCGGATGAGATGGTTAGACAGCATCACCAACTCAATGGACATGAATCTGAGCAAACTCTGAGAGATAGTGAAGGACAGGAGAGTCTGGTGTGCTGCAGTCCATGGGGCTGCAGAGAGTCAGACAGGACTTAGCCACTTAGTGCTACTTAGTTCTTCCCTGGAGAATCACAGGGACGAGGAAGCCTGGTGGGCTGCCGTCTATGGGATCACACAGAGTCAGACACAACTGAAGCGACTTAGCAGCAGCAGCAGCAGTGACTGAACAACAGCAACAATGATATTGTGATAAGAGTAAGAAATACATACTTGGTCTTTGTTCCAGTTTCTGGCACAGCACTCCTAAAACTCTTATTATTTCCTAAGGGATGAGAGCAACAAAGGAGTCTCTTGTTATGGTAATGAGTTGACTTTCAGAAAGCCAATGGGGGTGGTCTGCCAGTGGAGCTAACCACCTGACCAGAGGGTTGGAACTTTCACTCCTACCACCAACCTCTGGGGAGGAGAGGGAGGCTGGGTGCTGGAGAAAGAAATCAATCATCAATGATCTAATCAATCATTCCTACCTAATGAAGCCTCCATAAAAACCCAAAGAGACAAGGTTCGGAGAGCTTCTGTGATGGGGAACTGGGGGAGATTTGGGGAGAGTGGCAGTCTCAGAGAAGGCATGGAAGATCACATCCTGCACTTTCCCCCATACCTTGCCCTATACATCTCCTCCATTTGGCGGGTTCCTGAATATACCCTTTTATCATAAACTGCTAATCTAGGAAGTAAAATACTTCTTTTGAGTTCTGTGAGCTGCTCTAAGAAATTAATCAAACACAAGCAGATCATTAGAAACTCCAATCTACAGCCAGTTAATCAGAAGCCCAGGTGACTTCCTGGACTTGTGACTGGCATCTAAAGGCAGGGGCAGTCCTGTAGGACTCAGCCCTTAACCTGTGGGATCTGATGTTATCTCCAGGTGCGTGTGCACGTGTGCGCTCAGTCGTGTCCAACTCTTTGCAACCCCATGGGCTGTAGCTCACCAGGCTCCTCTGTCCATGGGATTTTCCAGGCAAGAATACTGGAGTGGGTTGTCATTTCCTTCTCCAGGGGATTTTCGCGACCCAGAGATCGAACTCCTGTCTCTTGTGTCTCCTTCCCTGGCATTTGGATTCTGTACCACTGCACCACCTGGGAAGCTATCTCCAGGTGAAGTGAAGTGAAGTGAAGTGAAAGTTGCTCAGTTACATCCGACTCTTTGCAACCCCATGGACTATACAGACCATGGAATATCTAGGCCAGAATACTGGAGTGAGTAGCCATTCCCTTCTCCAGAGGGTCTTCCCAACCCAGGGATCAAACCCAGGTCTCCCGCATTGCAGGCGGATTCTTTACCAGCTGAGCCACCAGGGAAGCCCAAGAATATGGAGTGGGTAGCCTGTCCCTTCTCCAGTGGATCTTCCTTACCCAGGAATCGAACTGCACCTCCTGCATTGCAGGCAGATTCTTTACCAAGTGTCAAAACTGAGTTGAATTGTAAAACATCCAGCTCATGATGAAGAAATGCTTGGTGGTATAGGAAACATGTACATACACAGAAGATGCAGAATCTTAGTTGATGATCGTAAGTGGAATTGGTTCCAGAACTGTAGTAGCATCTTATAAATCAGTATAACATAAACACTCAAAGAGAAAACAAAAAAGAACAGATATAAACTGGCCTTTCACAAAAGAAATACATCTGTCTAATAAATCTATGAAAACCTGTTCAATCTCACTAGTAATCAATTAAGGAAAAAAAAAAGAGAAATCGCTTTTAAGCTATCATGCTGATAATGATTAAAGTAACTACTCTTTCTTAGGTATGGAAAAATGTGAATTCAAATTCACAGTAGGTAGGAATATAAAGGTTTCTGGAAAGTCAGCTGGTAGTAGGTATCAACATATTAAATATAGGAGTACCATTTGATTAAAAAATCCATCATACTTCTCAAGATTTATGCTAGGGAGACCATCAGACAAATGGACAAAGATGGATGGATACTGCAAAGGTTGTATACTGAAGTGGTATTCATAATAACCAACAACAAAACACAATCTAACATTAGTCAATGTAGGATTGATAAAGTAAATGATATCACATCATATAAATGAAAAATCATAGCACTATCCAAATTATTTAACTATATTTAGTGATATAGAAAAATGGCCATAATACAGTATTTTAAATTAAAAAAAATACTATAGAACATGGTGTATTCTGTCAACAAAAAAAGTATTTTTCATAAAATTAAGAAATTAGCAAACTATATTCCACATTTCTGCTTGTCACTTAAGAAATTCAATTAGCAAACTATATTCCACATTTCTGCTTGTCACTTAAGAAATTCACTGGTAGCTAGCTGCCTATTTAAAAGAATTTTAGAACTTGCTATTGGCCTATGTATGAGATCATTTTATGTCCAATATTAATTGGTTCTTATAAAACATCAGAATAACCCTGTCATTCTAATAAAAGACACAATGTTTCACCCTTTTCGTCTAAATATGGTTGGGGATCTTCTTCCCAGACTAACGTTGGCATACCAGATATCTAAAACTGTTTTGCCCCAAATTTCCTCTGTAACAACTGATATGGACAGGACTTTTTATGACCATATGAAATGAAACTTCACTCTTTACTAACCGTCTGTTTCTCAAATATAAAATCCATCAGTTTCTAAACACACGCCGACCTGGGTACACTCTTTCATGTGTGAAACCTTGACAGGTTGTTCAAGATCAATTTGCATTAGGAATTCTGTTTTTAGAATTGTGTAATTCTATGTATCAGACACTGAGTTTAAATAAACAAATGGATACTCAAATATTTAAACAGAAAAATGTATTGCTTTTCACTGGAAACTGAGATTCAAATGATGCTGCTTTGATCTTCACCTTCCCTCCAGTGGCTGAGTTTCTTACAATGAGCCTGTATCATTCTGGGCAAGAATCTTTTCTTATCTTTAGAAAGAATGATCTTCCTCCGTATCCCACTTTTCATACCATGTGGCACCTCCACCTTCTGCCCACATGGTGTCAGCGGGCACCATCATGCTCTCCCAAAACCAGGTTCAAAGCCTGAGCTTATTCTGAGGCAGCTGCCTTTGTCTAGACACTGACCCAGGTGGCTGTCAAGGCTTATCCAGCCCAGCCACATTGCTCCTAGGCAGCGGTTTCCTTTCAATTCCCCAGGCTACTCCTCTAATTTACCTCACCACTTTCAATTATCTTCCAGTTTGAATTCACCCTATAAAAATCTGTCAGCTTACTCTTCCTAAAGTAAGCCCCCAGAATGTCCCTTCCTCCACTGAAATGGTTCCCCAGCCCCTACATACTCCCATGCTAGTATTCAAGGTCTCTTCTAATTTTGCCTTTGTATTCTCATCACTGCTTTTCTTAAACCCTACTCTTCAACCAAAGGGCAACTGACTTTTCTCCGACCAAGGAAGTGTAGATTACTGGCTCTCAAACTTGAGTGCCATTACAGTGACCCAGCACAGAGAAGCATTCAACAAACATAAGCTCGATAAGGTACCAGAATGTGTGTGTCTCTCCCTCACTGGTATTCTAAGAACAAGGGGCTGGATCTGTAATATTTGTATTTCTAGAACTTATATAGTGCTTAGAATGTAATACACCCTCAATATTTGGTTTTTTAATTGGCATGAGAGTGAAAAGAATGGTGTGGCTATGAGTAAGAGTTTGAGGACACCAGCAGCAAAAACTGCTAATCAGAATGTGGAATTAAAGAGAGAACTCTAGTACCATGAACAGAAAACGGAAAGTCTGAAAGAAGGGCTGAGTTTGGGGAGAGAAGTTTAAAAGAAAGGTTCACGGCACTTACTACTCACAAAACTATATACTAGATAGTCTAAGAACTGCAAAGATGCATACTGCTCTCCAAAGTTACAGCCCAGTGGAGGGCATGTATGTATACGACTAGAGTGAAGGGGTGGGGGGAATGCTGTAAAAGGGACACTGATGAAGTGTTATTGATGTGTAGAAGAGAGAAAAGCATATTTCCAGAAGGTTGGGGCTAGGGTTAAAACAATAAAGCACCAAGGACAGAAAGAGGAAGGTGGCCAAAGGCAGAATGTTAAAGACAGCAAATATACTGCAGAGGCAAAGACTGGAAATGGGAGAGGAAAGACTGGGAGTATGTAACAGAAAAGAAGGGAAGAAAGTTGGAAGGCGATCCTGACTATCAAATGCTATAAAGTAGTAAGGTGTAATAGTGAAAGTCGCTCAGTTGTGTCCGACTCTTTGCGACCCCATGCACTATGCAGTCCATGGAATTCTCCAGGCCAGAATACTAGAGTGGGTGGCATTTCCCTTCTCCAGGGGCTCTCCCCAACGCAGGGATCGAACCCAGGTCTCCCGTGTTGCAGGTGGATTCTTTACCAGCTGAGCCACAAGGGAAGCCCATAAAGTAATAAATACATACCCAAAAGCCTTAATTGTTATTACCATTCACAGCCCAGTTCAGGTTCTATCTACTCTCAAACCGCTCAGATTCCTCCAGACTCCAGTTAATTTTGCCTCTCCATAAGTCCCCACTATGCTATTAGGATACACGTGCACAGACAAGAACCACGTATTATTATTTTTTAATTGGAGTACAGTTGATTTACAATGCTGTGTTAGTTTCTGGTATAACACAAAGTGATGCAGTTATACATATATATAAGTTTGCATTTGCTAATCCCAAACTACCACTCCATCCCTCCCCCACCCATCTCCCCCTGAGCAACCACAAGTCTGTTCTTTATGTCTGTGAGTCTGTTTCATAAATAGGTTCATTTGTGTCATATTTTAGATTCCACATATAAGTGATATCATATAGCATTTGTCTTTATCTGAGTTACTTAGTATCATAATCTTTAGGTTCATCCATGTTGCTGCACATGGCATTATTTCATTCATTTTTGTGGCTGAATCATATTCCATCATATACATACACCACATCTTCTTTATCCACTAGTCTGCTGATGGACCTTTAGATGGTTTCCATGTCTTGGCTATTGTAAATAGTACTGCTATGAACATAGGGGTGCCTGTATCTTTTTTAATTATAGCTTTGTCCAGATATATGCCCAGAAGTGGGAATGCAGAATCATGATAATTCTATTTTTAGTTTTTTAACGAACCTCCATATTCTCCACGGTGGCTGTACCAACTTAGGTTCCCACCAGTAGTGTAGGAGGGTTCACATTTCTCCACACCCTCTCCAGCAAGAACCATGTATTATCAAACTCAATATACTTCCTTTGTAGACATAAGATAGTATCTCTGACGTACAGAATATAATGCACTCAACTGAGTATAACAATACTAAAATATTTTCTGGACTTTATAGATAATAATAGCTTATTTTCTTATGGCACACCAATGAAAACCACACTTCAGGCAGATTGGGTTGTATCATCTGTTAAAATGGCCAGAACTTCTCTTTCATTCAATTTTTTTAGGCACCAACTATGGATTAGACGTGGTCTACAAAAGCTCCTTGGAGGAGGAACTCATAGAAGAGAACAGATAGGTAAACTAATTAGATGTGAGAAATGCAAAAAGATATATGTAAGGTGTCTAACACACCCAGATGAAGCAGAAACTACCTACGTCTATGGAAAGGGGGAAACTTCTTAGGGAAGATGCTTCATGGTGATTTTATTTGAACTGAGTGATTTTCTCCAGGCACTCTAACTCAATTACCTCTGTAACATTCAAAAAAAAAAAACAAAAACAAAAAAACAAAACAAAAAGCATGTTATTCATGGAAAATGGACTTTTTGAAATGTATTACAAAAGTCCATTTGCATGTGCACTCAAGCCCTACTGGCCTCCATCATGTCACTTAACAGACCTAACAGTTACCAACTCGTTACCTATAAAACAGATCAGCTGATGCCAACAGAACAAATATTTCTAGCTAATAGATAACTGTTTAGTTCAACTTCACACTTCTGCTCCCTTAAATTGAGATACATGCCTGGCATCCAGAAGTCACCCTGCACTTCTTCCTCCAAACTATTTGGTTTTCAACTAAATAGTATTTAAGTCAATTAAAAGAAAGTTATTGTTCTGTGAAAATTAGGTTGTATGCTATGGCAAGATTCAATAAAAATGATGAGTCACTTTTCAATAAAAATAATGACAGATATGTCTGTCAAATATTAAAAGGAGGAAAAATCTGTGAAAATCTACAATTCAGCACTAAATGCTTTCACTCTGCTTCAAAAAAATTCTGCACTAAATGGTCTAAATTACTGCTCCACTTTCGAGAAATCAAAACTGGACCTATTGCACAGATAGATGGACTTGTACAAGAGAGGTGACACTAAAACTCAGTCATACTCAAAACAAACCTTGTCCTTCAAGTTACTGACAAGGAAACATGCTTTACAGCAAAATATTTCTGTTGTATGTATACTCTTATTGCTCAGGACTTCAATAATTTTTTAAATTTAACTTTCCAATTATTGATTTCAATGCATCAAATAAGGGAGTTCCCATCAAAAACATCTTGCCAACACTTATTAAAGTCTCTGCACAATGGCCACCTCTTTCAGGTAACCCTAAGAATATTAACTGCCTCTTCAAAATAGCCTCAGCTGGGGCTACATTGCTTGTTGGTTTGACCTCAAATCATTTTTAAAAACCAGATTCACTATGGATAATGAAAATTCTATTAATATTTCTTTTGATCTTGATGCTCAAAGAGTGATCTCAGTAAATCACTGAACAGATAGATTTTACAAGATAATATGTGAGAGAAATGGTAGTTGTCCAAAAGGATCTGTGAAAATTCAAGATAAACAATTTAAGAAAAAATAGCATTTCTATCTTGACGGAGGAGAAATAAGTAAGAAATAATTCAATGTATTTGAAAACAAACTAAAGAGGAAAATAAAATATGAAACAAATGAACAAAAATCCAGTTATCACAAATACTAGCATGCATGCTAATTCACTTCAGTGGTGTCTGACTCTTTGCAACCCTATAGACTATAGCCCCCAGATTCCTCTGTCCATGGGATTTTCCAGGCAAGAATACTGGAGTGGGTTGCCATTTTCTCCTCCAGGGAATCTTCCTGACCCAGGGATTGAACCCATGTGTCTTGGGTCTCCTGCATTGGCAGGGAGATTCGTTACTACTGAGCCACCTGGGAAGCCCATCACAAATGCTAGACTGGTTCTGAAAAAGAGAATGATATTTGCAACTTGATTTTAACATTAATGATACATCAACTACATAATCACCCAATGCCATGACTTATTATATATAAAGGTGTCATTCATGAAACCAGAAAGTACATATCATAATCTTTGTTCTTAAAGTAGTATTAAATTAATGAAACAAAGATGCCATTAGACTGAGATGGCTCTAATGCCTTGATCGCTTCTGTAGCCAAACCAAAACCAAAGCCTCAAGTTCATGAAATCAAAACCTAAGGACAACCAATCACAAACAGCCAACTAGGCTTTAAGCCATAGGCAACAAATAATTTCCTTTCTTTGCCACCACACCTTCTCTGTATAAAACTTTTCCCTGGCTCCTGTCAGCCAAGCACTCCAATCACTGCCTGGTTCAAATCAACCCCACTCCAGTACTCTTGCTTGGAAAATCCCGTGGACGGAGGAGCCTGGTGGGCTGCAGTCCATGGGGTCGCTAAGAGTCGGACACGACTGAGCGACTTCACTTTCACTTTTCACTTTCACGCATTGGAGAAGGAAATGGCAACCCACTCCAGTATTCTTGCCTGGAGAATCCCAGGGACGGGGGAGCCTGGTGGGCTGCCGCCTATGGGGTTGCACAGAGTCGAACACGACTGAAGTGACTTAGCAGCAGCAGCATCAGTTCAAATCAATCTTTTCTCTCAAAAATTTTAATATACCTCAGTTTATGTTTTAACAGCATCTTACAATTAAATTGTGAAAACTCAGATTAATACGTGAAAATGTTGTGCCCAGAAAGTAAGGTAATTAATTTAATTAAGTTCAATAAACTTACTGGTTTCATTAAGAGTTAAACATTTCAGATCCTAGTTAATACATCAAGACAACAGGCAAGATGAAATGATTCAGATGCATGATTACCAAATGAACTACACAAATCACAGTGGCTATAAATGTGCAAAGCAAAGAGTGCTCCTTTCAGAGTGGGGAGGTTGGGTTTCACACAAGAAAGAGGATTTGAACTAGGACAGGAAAAATGGGTAGGGTTACAGCTGAGTGAGCAAAAAGGGGGGCATATTCCAGCAAAATTGGGCTAAAAACACTTCAGTGTTATTATAAACAATGATGATAGTATTATTGCATTGTTTGCAAAGTGCTTTTGTGTTTACCACTTTACTGACTGGGTATTACAACAACCCAGTGAATTAATTCACATCCCTGAGAATCATACACTTGAAATGAGATAGAAAAAGGTATCCAGTCAAAACTCCTCATTCTAAAAGAGAAGAAACCTGGGTATAGTTAGATTCCATAGGGTTTTTTTTTTTTTTTTTTTAATGCAAAGTTAAGAAACTTGGATTTCAACCTGTAAACACAGGGAACTTTTTTGGTGTAATAAATTTTGTTATACACTTTTTCTTAACAGAGACTTAACAATGAAAAAAATTACTTGAATTAGAATATTGGCAAACACAATTCATGGAAAATGGAACATTCATCATCCATTTATTCATTCCACAAATGTTTCCTGAATAAGTACTTTATGCCAGTCACTATACCAGATGGTAGCAATTCAGTAGTGAACAAAACAGACCAGGCCCTGCTCTCATGGAGCTTGAAATCAGAGAGAGAAGCAAAAAATTTCATCAGAACAAAATATTTCAAATGAAAGCTGGTGGCACACTGGGTTCTCAAATGTGATAAAATAATAACAACAGTTAAAACAAATAGTGCTTTTGTGCTAAGCCCTGATCTAGCAGCTTTATTTACATTAATTTGTTTCATCCTCCCAAGAATGCTTCTGGGTCCTTTACTACCAGAAACTTCATATTACCAGTAAGTAGACTAAGAGAGGTTAGTCTCATAAGCAGTAAATGGCAGAACTGGGTCAAATCCAGGCAGTCAAGCTCCAGAATCCCCACACTTAGCCAGCATGCTATGTCCTTAAGAGATAAGCCACAGGGCTTAAAACCATGCTTTGGGAGAACTTCCATACATTGGAGCGATGCTAAATATTTTTATATACATCATCACATTTAATCCTAATACATTTAAAAGCTAAGAAATCAGTTCCAGAGTCATTAGCACCTTGTCCCTGATCACATAGCTAGGAAGTATTAAGGCCAGAACCAAACTAAGGTTTTTTTTCAACTCCCAAAGGCATATTTTTACCTGCGACATTATTTTACAAGACAAAAGTTGTCTGCAAGCCTCACTGAATGCATTCTAAGTAGAAAAATGAAGTGGGAAAACCCAAAATGTGATGAACAGGTCTATCTATTCATAAAATTTATAAAAAGAAATAAATTTAGTAAGCTTAAGGCTAAATGGTGGAGAAGGAAATGACAACCCACTCCAGTAATCTTTCCTGGGAAATCCCATGGACAGAGGAGCCTGGTGGGCTACAGTCCAAGGGGTTGCAAAACAGTCGGACACTCTGTGGATTTTCTTCATTAATTATTTTGATTGTAGAAGTTGTATCTCCTTATTTTAACTAGAAAATGATGCTCAGTTAACATGAAGAAAATATTAATAAGCTCTCAACCCCTCTCTATTCCTGACTCTCTGATAAAACTAATGTTAAAAGCAAGAAACAAACAAACAATAAATGGACCTAGAGGGATGGGATTGGAGGGGTGTGGGAAGGAAGGTCAACAGGGAGGGGATGGCTCAGATGGTAAAGAATTGGTTGCAATGCAAGAGACCCGGTTCAATCCCTGGGTCAGGAAGATTCCTCTGTAGAAGGGAATGGCTACCCACTCCAGTATTCTTGCCTAAAGAATTCCATGGACAGAGGAGCCTGGTGGGCTACAGTCCATGGGGTCACAAAGAGTTAGACACTATTGAGCGACTAACACTTTGTTTTTTTTTCACTTATATGTATACTTATGGCTGAAACCAACCATGTTGTATGGCAGAAACCAACACAACACTGTAAAGCAATTGTCCTTCAGTTAAAAATAAATTTTAAAAATTAAAATTTTCTTTATAAAAACCAAATGGAGTATTCCATGTGCAGAGTGAAGGAGATGTGAAGCCCGTGTGTTAACACCACTCTCTGCAATAAGGCCTTGTATGTCCCACCACCGATCCTTTCCTGGGTGTTACCATTTTCACTAAGAACCTTATTTCACTATCCAAGCCAACCAGCTAAAGAAAGCTAAATACTGAACAAACTATGAGATGGTAATCACTTAATCCATTAAAGTTTGTATATTTGCTAGTTCATATATTAAAAGTAATATATGAACTCAAATCTCCAGAGACTAACTATAATTGCTAATTTTTCCCTCTTGACTAGAGATTATATGAAAAACCTGACTATTAACAGCAGAGTCATTCTTAGAGTGCAACAAATTGGGCCATTTACCCTAGCCCCAAACTTGGGAAGCCCCTTGCAGCTGTTGTATGAACTAGAAAGGTGGTCTTGCAAACAATCAGCACCAGGGCAAAAAAATTAAATTGGCAAATACAATCAGCATCAGCACAAAATCTCCTCTTAAAGCCTTTTTTCATTATGACTAAAACAGTGTCGCATTTGTCTTCCAACTTCCAATGTCTTGTGTACCAACCATTGAATTTTAAAGCTTTAACAGCATAAAATATAACAGGGGAAAAGTAAAACAGTAAGAAGCAGAGATGCGAGTTAGGACTGTGCTTAACATCATTTAATAAAAGATGATTCATTCATTCAACAAATATTTATTCAGCACCTACTGAGACTGGAAATACAATTGTTAGCATTCTTCTACATCCCAACATATCCTATTTTTACCCCAGCCAGAAGCAGGGCAGATCACCCTTCAGGGCCCCCATCTATAAAACGAAGCTAATAACTACTCTCATAGAAATGTAATGGATTAAATGTGGCACACCAACCTTTAAAGTGTTCTGTGCTCAAACAAAATAATACAGCTTAAAGTTTGAAAGGTTTTCAGAACACCATGATTTAAAAAAAAAAAAAAGCCTAAAATGGTAAAGATATATATAGTAGGCTAATGTTTATCCCTGGACAGGAAGGTGCCTTAAACACCTCTGTATCCCTCAAGGTATCTGGCATACTGCCCTTCCTTTAACAAGGGTTCAGTAAATACACATGATTTTTTTTTCTTTCCCTCTCTCAGGTATGTTGTAGTGAAGTTATTTTAATAATCTGGCAAAGGAGAAAGAATGCATGAAAGGAACTAATACCCACTGCTGCCTATTACATACCAAGTACGGTGTTGGGCATCTCATCTATGTTATTTCATTTAATTTTCACAGCTACTTTGTTAGGTATTAATAACCACAAAACCAGGAGTGGATTTTCATTTTCCAAGAATCATATGATAATAAATTCAAACTAAAAAAAAAAAAAAAAAGATCAATGGACCTTATATTTGGCACCATTTGCTCATTTCATGTTAAAGGGAAAGAATCAACTGAACCCTCTAAGAGACTTAAAAAAAAACACTTTATGAACACACACACAAAAAAGAACAGGAAAGAAAATGTATATAGAAAAATACAAATATCAAAATAATAAATTTTGTAAGTATTTAATCTTACAAGTAACTTTTTTAAATCCAACAAAAACCAACACTAGGGACCAGAATGGACAAAATAAAACAACTGGCAACCTTTCCGTTAGGTGAATCAGCAGTGTTCCCTCTACACCCTTCACAAGCATGGCACACTCCCATCAGTGTCACCTATACATCACCCCCAGTGATCCTCAAGGAGGGACATAAGACTAGCGTCCTAAGAAAAGGATCAAAAATGTACACAAGGATTCACTTTAAAGACACTCGGAAATTCCCTGGAGTCCAGTGGTTAGGACTCCGGGCTTTCACTGCCAAGGGCATGGGTTAGATCCCTGACTGGGGAACTAAGGTCTCGCAAGCCTCAGGACACGGCCAGAAAATAAAATTTAAATTAAAAACAAAATTTAAGACATTGTTTGCCAGTATGTCTAAAATAGAGAAAAAACAGAAACCACATGAGGTATGGGGCACTGCAGTTCTGCTTTAAAATGGCTGATCAGACACACGTTTGCCTTCCCTCCCACACTAAAACCCCCTGAAATAGGCAAAAGAAATATAAAAAATAAACTGAGAGCAACCCTGAGAATACATGAGGTGCTCCCAGGAGATCGATCAGTGAGGAATTCCAAGGAGCTATGAAGCAGGCCAAGATTGGGACTAAGAAAATAAATGGCAGACAGATTCCTTACTGCTGAACCACCTGGGAAGCAAATAGTAAACCACGTAACTGAAGAGCTGTGAAACATGTGCCCACTTCCCACCCTCTTTCAGCAGGACTGATGCCAGCACTTACATAGTCCTGGCTCTCCAAAATGATAGTTCAGACAAGGAATATTCCTCACTAACATTGAGGCCAGAGAAGTAGGGAGGTATCAATTAACTGTAGCTTCCATGAGGAATAGGGAGCCCCAGCAGCCAGAGAGCTAGCAACCCACACACTCTACTGTAGATGCTATCTTCCACACAAAGGAGATGGCATAAGCAAAGACATCACGTTTGAAACAGAATTTTATGGAGAAGTCTACATGTTGGAGAGCACCATGTTTGAGGCAAACAAGGAAAGGATGCCGGCTGGAGAGGCAGGCAGAAACCATACCAAGGAGAGCCTGATAAGCCAGATAAAGAAATCAGATTTTCTCCAAACTTTCTCCTTCCATTGGCAACAGAGCACCACTGCAGGCTTTTCAAGCAGATGAGTTTTATGGTCAAAATCACATTTTAATATCATATAGCAACTATAGATATTAATAATATATCTGAGTTGGATAAGACCCAACTATCCACCTTAGGAGCCTGCATGGATGGAGGAACCATTAACAGAGATTTTTTTTTTTTCCTTAATTAAGGAGGAAGAGCAAGTTTCAGGAAAGTATGTGTACTTCATATTAGTGCCTATGCTGCTGCTGCTGCTAAGTCGCGTCAGTCGTGTCTGACTCTGTGCGACCCCATAGACGGCAGCCCACCAGGCTTCCCCGTCCCTGGGATTCTCCAGGCAAGAACACTGGAGTGGGTTGCCATTTCCTTATCCAATGCGTGAAAGTGAAAAGTGAAAGTGAAGTCGCTCAGTCGTGTCCGACTCTTAGCGACCCCATGGACTGCAGCCTACCAGGCTCCTCCATCCATGGATTTTCCAGGCAAGAGTACTGGAGTGGGGTGCCATTGCCTTCTCCGAATTAGTGCCTATAGAAGAGTCAAGTGTAGATTTCCAGCAGGTTATTGAGTCTGAAAGCTTGTAGTGAAAAATCAGGAAAGAGTTTACAATTATATCTGCATGTAAGTAGAACTGAAACTCTGGGTATAATTGAGAGAGTGACCTAGGACAATACTTGACCAAGAAGCTAAACCCAGGTAACAGCAGTGTGTAAGGAGAAAGTAGATCAAGACAAAGTTACAGAGGATGGAAAGAAACGTAAGAGAAGGATATGGAGAACAAGGATGCAAAGGAAACACGCTGCTTCAAGGAGCTAGTGACTAATAGTGTCAGGCGCAACAGAAATGTCAAGTAAAATGAGGACTGAATGAATCCATTAGACGCAACAAACAAGAGGCCATAGATGATCACATAAAAACTTTAATAATGTGAGAGTGGGAAGTTAAGATATCAAAAGCTGAAGTGTGAGCAGTGGATGAGGGATGGATAAATGATATATAGGCCACCCAGATGTTTAGCTGGGAAGGGGAAAAGAGGTTAGTTAGCTAAGAAAAGAGTGGACAAGTGGTTCAGGGAAGGTTTTCTAGGATAAGAACCTTAGGAATAACATAATGGGCAAAAAAAAAAAAATAATCAAAAGGAAGACTCTAAGGATACAGCAAGGTTACTGAACCTCAGCACCACGGACATTTTGGAGCAGGTCATCCTTTGCTGCCGGGCGCTGTGCACTGTGAAGTGTTTAGCATCATCCCTGGCCTCTACTCACCAGATGCCAGCAACACACAGGCTACCACTCCAGTTGTGACAATCAAAAATGTTTCCAGACACTGTCCCCTGGGGGCAAAATCTGGACCAACTCTAGTTGTGAGCCACTGGGATACAGGATGCGGAGGAAGAATAACTGACGAAAAAAGACTGCCAAAGCAGCAGCACTGAAGTTGAAGGCGCCAGCCAAGGAACTGGCCTCAAACAGCAGCAGAAGCACCTCATCCTCAGAGACGGGGGAAAGGGCAGCTCAGGAGAGAAAGGGGCTGATAAATCTGCAGATGGTGCCAGAAACTGGAGAAAATCAGCCAGAAGGCCCGCAATATTCTCAACTGAGTGGAGATAAGGCTGTGTGCTGAGTATGCGTGGTGATGATTTAGTGGCAGGCTTGAGAACAGTGGTTAAGGTTTGTAAAAATTAACAGGGACCAGTCCTGGCAGGTCACCCCAGAGAAAACTAATACTCTGTTCTCTCCCTGAGAAGGTTAAAATGCTTTTCCCCACAGAAATCACCCACCTGCTGATTACAATACCAAAGACCTCACAAGTCTATATAAATTTCAATGCATCAAGGAAAGACTAGACTCCTGAGGGTATCTGGGAAACTAACCCATTTTTTAAAATTAACATAGTTCATATCAGATAACAGGAACTGTGTTCAACATAACTGACATCTGAATGAACTTTCTGTAAATTATCTGTTCAAGTTAGAGGATGCCTGTGGTGGTTGCAACTACTTCCTGGTTCTTAAAAGGATGAACTACTTTCTGACCCATAGCCAGGAACAGCTGAATAGAAAGGAGTGCCTGCAAAGACAAGAGCTTGTTAAATGAGATTCTTCACAGGACAACAGGACAAAGACCTGCTCACTTCTACCCTCTAAACGAAGGACTGCAAACTCAATGAATATGATACCAGGAAACTGGAGATACCTCAATTCTGTGCATGAGAAAAAAGCTGGAAATGAAGCACCAACATAAAGCTATGAAATATCAAATGAACAGCTGCCTTGGATAAATAAAAAAGCTACACACAGCAACCCAGAGCTGGGTGTAAGAGTGAGGCAAAGCAAAATGGAAAACCCAAGTCTTTCCTCTACCACAGATATGAAGCCCAAATTCACATTATTCTCCAGATGTCAGAAGCCAATAATCTGAGAAGAGATCAAAAACTCTCCAGGAGCAGTGAACCCAAAGGGTCCCATCAAGACAAATGCAAAACTATCCAAAGGAGCATCCCACAATACCCAAATTGTCAAATGTTGTGACCCACACAAAGAAATAAGCAAAACTTGGAGGGGAGACAAATGGGAGATTTCATTTCTCAAGAACTACAGCTCGGAAAATAATCCAAAGGAAACAAACATAACTATATTTTTAAATGTTCAAAGAAAAGACAAGAAAAAGTCCTGATGAAAATTAAGAAGCAGATTTGAAAGAAAACACAGAAACTTTTATATTTAAAAATACAGTCAAATGTTTTCAATGAAAATTCTCAATAAATGTATTAACAAGTAGACTGGACACAGCTAAACAGAAATTAGTGAATTGTAAGGCAGATGTCAAAAAATCACCCAGTAGTGAAAATATAAAAGAAACTTTAAGGAACACAATGAAAAATTCCAACATATATCTCGATAAGGGTTTTAGAAGTGGAAAATGGAGAAGAAGCATTATTTTAAAAAATAATATCTAAAATTTTTTCCACAATTTAAGGTGTCATGAGTTTTCAGGATGACAGTGTACATCAAATAAAAAATAGGATAAATGAAAACAAATCCACATCTAGAGATGTCACCAAGAAACTGCAAAAAAAAAAAAATCAAATATAAGGAAAAACATCTTAAAGGTAGCCCAAGAGAAAAGATACTTAGCTAAAAAGAAATTACACCTGAACTGACTAAAGTCTTCTCATTAATAAATAAGACTTGCCAAAAGACAAGAAAATAACATCAATAATGTGCTAAGGGAGTAACTGTCAACATAAATTCTGTGCCCATCTCAACAATCATTCAAGAGAAAAAGTGAAGTAAAGACACTTGCAGAAACACCAAGAACATCAAGTTTTCTACTAATAGGCTTTTAGCAAAAGAACTACTTTAAGAACATTCTTTATAAGAAGAAAACTAAACCCAAAGGAAGAAATGGAGTGAATCAAGAATGGTGAGCAAAGAAATTTGGGAAATATATTGAGTAAATATTCACTATTTTACAGACTTAAGGTGGCTTCCACAAGGCAAAACCAAAGCATAAATAACTAAGACAGAAGAGAGGTGATGAAGGTTAAAAGGTAAGCCATACTAAAATCTCTGTCTTATTTGAGAGGATAGGAATAATAATGAAGCTTTGACTTAGTTAAATGTGCATGTAAAAATTTTAAGGGTAACCAAACTTCTGTCTTCCACCCTGGAATAGGAAAGCTGGAAGAACATAGCTGCCTGCCCTCACAATAAAAAAGAGCTGCACTAATTTCAAAGTCATGACTTTCTTGAAACCCATCACAAAACAACCAATTGGCTCAAAATCTTCGGAGAGAGAGAAAGAGCCTGCAAGGAGAGAGGAGACAACCTTGTGCTCACTTGGGGTCAACTCCAGGTGGCCACTGACAAGAGGAATTCAGCCAGAATAAACAGCAAAGTGACAAAAAACCTGATGAGGCTTGCTGAAGGAACAGTGTGAAACCAATGGAGGCCGCTGAAATTGGGGTGACCCCAGCCTTCTGCAAGATCTTCCCCCACCAACCCCTCTGCCCCAAAGAGCCCTTTGTGATGTGCCCACTGTGGAGTGCCCGTTGTGACGCAGACTTGGGGGAAGGGAAATGCAGCAGCACCTCAGGAACAACATGTCCACCCAGATCCTTCCCTTGCCACCTCCACTAGGGAAGAAAAACCTTCACTTGTGAAAGTAAGTTCCCTACACACGAATCTTCACGTTTCCTTCCTTCAAAGACGCGAACGTGTGTTCCATCGCCATCAGGCACGAGTGAAAGCTGCAGCTTGCCCTAGGTCTCCTGTTGCTGACGATCCCTCAGCTCTGCCACCTCCCACCTGCTCTCCCTCCTCCAGTCAGGAACTCCTTCTGTGTCCACTCGATGCCAGCCTCTGTAGCCCAGCTGTTGTACTATAGTACTGTGCTCTTCGAGATACTATCGTGAAAGATTTTAAATATTTTCTTCACTTTTTGTGCTTGCTTGTTTTTTATGTATTATTTGTGTGAAAAGTATTGTAAACCTATTACAGTATGGTACTTTGAAGCCGATTGTGTTAGCTGGGTACCTAGGCTAACTCTGTTGGACTTACGAACATGCTCTCAGAATGTATGTAGGGGATTTATTGTCAGTGCTTCTGTCCTTAAAGCACTGGTTAAAACTTGCTGCAACTGAGGGAAGGGGTGGACACCCTGGGAGAAGGGCAGGACTATACACTGAGCCCACATAATAGCTAGGGGAAGGGCACGTCCTTGGGACAGTGCTGCAAGCCCAAGCCGGAGGTTTAATCAGAACAAAAGGCCACATCCCACCACCACTCCCCACCTCTAAGCTAACCTGCTTCCAATAACAAGTAAACAGCAGAGTACTGCCAGCAGAGGGACCAGAGAAGACCAAGAGCACGTAAGGAGACCCAAGTCACAGTCCTGAAGCAAGACCTGACACTCAATAAAATAAACCAACCCCCACCCTAATCACAAACTAAGAATTTGAAGCCTGAAGTACAATAGCAACCAAACTTAAAACAAGTTCAACTCCAAACTAGATTAACTCAAATCCCTGAACCAAAGGCCTCACACAAGGAAAGATGTGCCCATTTACAGACATAAAAATTATGCACTTCAGCTCTTTTCCAGCTAGAAAAATGGAGGGTGCAGAAGAGAAGGGAAAAAAAGGTTCCTGCTGTGCCAAAACTCTTAAGGAAAAGTGAAAAAATTTCACAGAGCTTAAACACAAGCGCCTGAGAAAGAAGTGCCCAAAAGATGCTTTGAAAGGCAAGGAGGAAGCTTATTTATGAAAAAGCTGAGCACCATCACAAAGAATATAGGCAGATGTACAGAACTGAGATTCGAATGGCTAGGATGACAAGAAAAGTCATCAACTTCTACATACCCGTGGAATCCAACTGGCATTTGTTATCAGGATCAGAGGTATCAATGGTGTGAGCCCAAAGGTCTGGAGGGTGTGGCAGCTTCTTTGCCTCCATCAGATCTTCAGTGGCACCTGTGTGAAGCTCAACATGGCTTCAATTAACATGCTGAGGACTGTGGAACCATATGTTGCATAGGAGGGGTACCCAAACCTGAAGTCAGTAAGTGAACTGATCAGCAAGCATGGTTATGACAAAAATCAACAAAAATTAAATTGTCCTGACAGATAACGCATTGACTGCTCAATCTCTTGGTAAATATGGCATCATCTGCATGGAGGAGCTGATCCACGAGATCCCATACTGTTGAAAATCATTTCAAAGAAGCAAACAACTTTCCATGGCCCTTCAAATCATCTTCTCCATGAGGTGGCATGAAGAAAAAGATCAACCATTTTGTAGAATGTAGAGATGCTGGCAACAGGGAAGGCCAGATCAATAGGCTATTATTAGAAGGATGAACTAAGGTATCTACCATGAGTATTTCTGTAATCTGGTCAGTTATTAAACAGTGATTGCTTTCAAACTGAAAAAAAAATTGCAGCTCAGTCTCCACTGTTCTACAAAATAAGTCAGGCTTACAATTAAAAAAAAAATCACAAGGCATAAGAAAAAGCAGAGGAAAAACAACACTAAGAAAAGACAAAGAATATGTCAGAACTCAGAATGAGACACAGAATCTGATGTTGGAAATACCTAGAATCAAAGTTAAAATACTATGAGTAACATGTTTAGAGCTCTAACCCAAAAGGAGAACATGCAAAATTGGATTGGTAACTCAGCAGATTAATGGAAACTATAAGAAAGAATAAAATGAAAGTGCTAAAAATTAAATAAAAAGAGAGAAATAAAAAATGCCTTCAACGGGCTCATTAGTAAACTTAACTGAGCCAGGGAAAGAATCAGTGAAGTTGAAGATAAGTCAGTAGAAACTACCCCAACCAAAAACATTGAGAGAAAAGAAGTGAAGAACAGAACAAACAGGACTTTCAAGAAGTGTGCAACATAGGTTCTAATATAACTGGAATCAGAAAAAGAAGAAAGAATGGGACAAAAGAAATATTTGAAGAAACAATGGCTGAAAATATTCCAAAGTTAATATAAGACATGGAACACAAATCCCTAACACAATTCTCTTGCCAGGAGAAGTATCAAAAACCTCAGATGATACACTTTAACAGATGATACCACTTTAAGGGCAGAAAGTGAAGAGGAATTAAACAGCCTATTGATGAAGGTGAAAGGAGAGTGAAAATGCTGGTTTACAACTCAATATTCACTAAACTAAGATCATGGCATCCAGTCCCAACATTTCATGGCAAACAGATGGGGAGAAAGTGGAAACAGTGACAGATTTTATTTTCTTGGGCTCCAAAATCACTGCAGACAATCAATGCAGTGATGAAATTAAGACACTTGGTCCTTGGAAGGAAAGCCTTGACAAACCTAGACAGCATATTAAAAAGCAGAGACATTACTTTGCCAACAAAGGTCCGTCCAGTCAAAGCTATGGTTTTTCCAGTGGTCATGTATAGATTTGAGAGGTGACAGTAAAGACTGAGCACTGAAGAACTGATGCTTTCGAACTGTGGTTCTGGAGAAGACTCTTGAGAATCCTTTGGACAGCAAGGAGATCCAACTAGTCAATTCTAAAGGAAATCAACTCTGATTATTCACTGGAAGGACTGATGCTGAAGCTCCAATACTTTGGCCACCTAATGAAAAGAGCTGACTCATTGGAAAAGACCTGATGCTGGGAAAGATTGAAGGCAAGAGGAGAAGTGGGCAACAGAGGATGAGATGGTTTGATGGCATCACTGACTCAATGGAGATGAGTCTGAGTCAATTCTGGGAGACAGTGAAGGACGTGAAGCCTGGCGTGCTGCAGTCCATGGGGTCACAAAGAGTCAGACATGACTTAGTGAATGAACAACAAAAAACAAAAACAACACAAATCCTAGATGATCAGAGAATAGTAAGATAAAAACAAACAAAAAAATTATTGTCACCACCGAGTACCAATACCACTGAGACTGAATTCCATTAGCTCTGCCACCAGCAAGCACCTTTGTCAACATGATCACCAGGTCAGCAATTCAACTACACATGATGGCTCCCTCACAACGCTCACCTTTACATACGAGTCTCACTCTGTGTAAACGACTGGTCAAGCCCAGGTTACAAGCTTGTACCCTAGCTGTAAAAGAGACTGGAGATGAGTTTTCTTGAGAATGTGGGACCTATAATATGAAAAAATTATCAAAATGTAGAAAGGATATTTAAAAGTCTACTGTGTGTGTGTTAGTCACTCAGTCATGTCCGATTCTTTGCAACCCCATGGACCTACAGTCTACAGCCTGTAGACTGCCAGGTTCCTCCATCTTTGGAAATCTCCAGGCAAGAATACTGGAGTGGGTACCCATTCCCTTCTCCAGGGGATCTTTTGAACCCAGAGATCAAACCTGAGTCTCCTACATTGCAGGCAGATTCTTTACCATCTGAGCTATGGCAAGCTAAAAAGAAAATAAATTAATAACTTAAAAAAAAAAAACTTTCCACCTAACTAACCAACTATTATTGTATGGTAGATCCTTCGGTGAAGTCATTGCATCCTAGAGAGCCTTTCTATAGGACAAATATTTTATTTCAATGTGGTACCACATTTAAAACCAGCGTTCCAATCTGAGGAACCTAAGCAGTAATGGGGGAGTGGGGTGAAGCTCCATAATAAAATAAGCAAACATCTTCACTGAATGTTGGTTTTGCTTAACGTTAAGTAAGGTACAATGCAGATATATACAAACATACAATGCACACACACAGGTTTATTATGGAACAGAACTCAGCACTTCTATGAATTCATACAACAAATCATGAAAAAATTTAAAGAAATGTCATTCTTACAGTTGTCAACTCTTGCTTCCCCTTCATCTACCATACTGTAAATGATGACAGAAGTTTGAGGAGTCCCACAGAGGGAGCCATTAGCACTTAGTTACACACCAACACAGATCCAATTATAACAGTTATGTTCGAGACAAGTGACTAGACTACAGGACAAGCACATCTATGGGGTGAGCAGAGAGGAAGATCCACTAGACAGGTACCTGACAGAGAAACCAACTGAATGAGGAAGAAAGCACTGATGGGAGGAGATGGGGGGCAGAAAAAGAAACAAATTTCATAAGAGCAATGTTTACTGAGCACTTCCTCTGTGCCAGGCAATGCACTAGATGCTGAGGAGACAACAGGCAACACTCCATGCCTCCAGGGAGCCTACATGTAGAAAACCGATACCATCTGCTTATCCATTTTACCAAAGGCCCAGCCCTATTTAAACTCCAGCTTTAGTATTTCCTATGTATACTCTCAGGCGAAAGTGAAAATGAACAGAAAAAGGCCACAAAGAAAGAAAACTAAGATCCTGGGATGTAGCTGGGGTCAAAGCTTCAAAGCAAGGCATGCAATATATAAATCCATGTCATTTCTTGCTATTTATCTGCTTTTCTCAGATCCATGTCTTTGAATAACATGGTCTACCAGAAAATCCCTTCCCTCCACATGGCATTCTGGGCCTCCTTTAAGACTCTCCACAAATACACAGGAGTCATTACCGTTCTCAGTTCCCTTAAGTCTGCATTAAACACACCTCTTCTGGGCTAGAGTAACAGCACCCTGTGTTTCCCCATCTAAATGGGCATATCACTCTGTTCTTAAAACTCCATAAAAGGAGGGGTTCTGTTCTTAAAACTCCATAAAAGGGCACAACACCACAGCCTGGCTTTGTATCTCCAGCACTTACCATGACGCTGATACCCTTTCAGTTGCCTACACAGTGATGCCAAGATACCCAAATCATCACTGTATCGTAAAGGCAGCCAAAGAAAGACACGTATGGCCTTCCTTTACCAGCTGTGCAGAGAGAGACAGACTGGAAAGCACAGCTCCAAATCAAGGGCAGTCACTGTGGATGGCAAAGAAACCACCAGCACAGAAACATCAAACTCTAAAATGAGGCAACTCTTTAAAAATAAATGTCCTGGGCTGGATAGGAAGTGAAAATAGTTATGACACAAAACCACTGCAAACTCTTCAGGTTACCAGCATGATGGGGGAAAAAATCAACAAGGAAAGAATACAGAGCAGGTATAAAATGATTCAGAAAGGCCAAAGTGAGCTAAGTTATAGAGACTGCATCACAATGTAGATTTCAAAGGAAATATCTGAAGAAGGAGGTGATGCTGTGGTTATTCTTTGCATCCATGAAGGGGAAGTGCACAATGGCATTGTATACTGTCACAAACCAACCTCTTTACACCAAGGAAGCCCTGGATGAATGCTTGTTCAGTCATCAAGGCAAGGAAAACTTAGCATAGTTGAGGATTTCCAAAAATGAGCTGAGCATGTAGGGATACAGATTGTAGAAGGAGAAAGAAACAAATCAGGATATATAAAATAAAATCTGTGGAGCACTTTTATACATATAAGCTCACTTGAAAATAAGAAGCTCAACAGAGACCAGTTAAATATCAAAGATGGCAAAGCCACAGAATGTGAACCAGATTTGAAAATGATACTCTTGCTAAAGATTAGTGCTTCTAAATATTATTAATAAAATTCTCTAAAAACACTGGAGGTGCTTGAATCAGATTTCCTTAAATATGAAATAGCATAAGTGCTGAAAAATATTAAACTAGACATAAAATATTGTATTTGAGGAAAGAAAAGAACAAAGCAAATTTAATGTTGATATTTAGCAAAATGTTTCATTAAAATCTTCAGTAGATTAAAGATGTCTGGGGGGAAAAAACCAGCAAAGAGTCTTAAGTTTAAATATGGAAGAGAGCTAAAACTGTTAGAAAAAAATTTTAACTCAGTTATAAATAGAAATGACATTCCTATATAAGGTTAACAGACTGGTGAAGGATAAAAGAAAAGGGGGAGCCTTTAGAAAACTGAAGGTAATTTCTATAAAAACAATGAAAAGAGTATCACAGATGATGATGGAAGAAAGCAGCTGCAAAATTTTTAAAGAGATGAGGAAAGAATATTTTACCTTGTAGCAATTATGACCTTTTTGGTAAATCATCAAGGTTCCATTGAGCTAAAACTCTTGTTTTTTTGTGGCATTTCCTGTCATATCCCTACTTAAAACCTTCAATAGCTTCCCAGGAGGCTTAGGACAAGTTCAAAAACCCAGCAGATGGCCTACTAAGCCTTTTCAAAACCGGGCCCCTGTCTACTTCTGCGTCATCACCTGCTTCTCTACTTTCCAGCCTTTCTGGATTTCTTTCAGTTCTTTAAAAGGTACAGTTTTTCAAAAGCCTCTAGCTCTCACCTTGCCTGAGGGCATTTGCACTTTCTGCCAGGAAAACTTAGTTTCCCAACTAAACCATGCCCTTCTCATCCTTCAGGTCCCACTTAATGTTACCTCTTCACCATGGCCTTCCTACCTGCTCCCCACATGGCAGATCCCCCTACCCTGCTAGTGCCTGGTACATCTCCTCTGCCTCATTTCAAGCCCATAGATTCTTTGAGGACCTACTTCCCTTTGATGCATCACTCTATCACAGTTTGGTACACAGCAGATACTCATTAAGTATTTGCTAAATGAAGGGCAGATTCTCAGGATGTAAGACAGGTAACCTTAGAAAGAAAGAATAAATTATGAAACACCAGTTAGCACAAAATTAGCTTTTGTTCTACCTCAACTATTTGAAATGATTAACAATTAAAATAAAACTTTTTCTTTTCCTTTGCAATGCTAATCTCAAATTTTAATGGTAATATTACCAGTAAAAATTGTTGTTGTTGTTCAGTTGCTAAGTCATGTCCGACCCTTTGCGACCCCATGAACTGCAGCACGCCAGGCTTCCCTGTCTTTCACTATCTCCTGGAGTTTGCTCAAACTCATGTCCATTGAGTCGGTGATACCATCCAACCATCTCGTCCTCGGTGGCCCCCTTCTCTTCCTGCCTTCAATCTTTTCCAAACATCCCACTGTGTGTGCATGCTCAGTTGCTCAGTCATGTCCAATTCTTTTGCAACCCCACAGACTGTAGCCCTGCAGGCACCTCTGTCCATGGGCTTTCTCAGACAAGAATACTAGAGTGGGTTGCCATTTCCTTCTCCAGGGAATCTTCCTGACCCAGGGATCAAACCCACATCTCCTGCATTGCAAGTAGGTTCTTTACCACTGAGCCACCCAGGAAGCCCTAAAACATTCCACTAGTGACTGACAAAACCAGGGTAGGGTATGTGGATAAATTCGAGGATACGTCATACCTGAACCAGCTTTCGTAATCTCCCAAAGATTCTATTCATCAGAAAACTATCGTTTCTACTACTCTTGGCTAATATCAGCATAATGGAGCAAATCCAAGTCAGTAAGTTTTCTTCAACTGGTACTTAGCACCTTTTTTAACTTGCTTTATCTTCCTCCCATGAGTATGTGTGTGTGTGTGTACTTAATCTGATTATTATAATATGATTTTACAAGCTGCCAAGAACCTAATCTTTAGGCATAGTACAAAATTTAAAACTGAGATCTAAAACTGCAACTTATCTAAAATAATTTAAAGCAGTCTTAAACAAAAAAACAATAATGTATTCATCCATATGTTTTGTTAACTAACTTCCAGAAACCAAAGTTGTTACTTTCAAAATCACTACTTTCCTCTAAATCAAATAGGTCAGAAAGCACTTCATTTGTTAATATTTGATATCAGGCCTTTCTCTTAGGAAAGAATGCAAAGTAACAACAGAATACCACAATCATAGCAATTAAACAGGTGGGTTTTTTTTTAAGTAAAATTATTTCAAGCCAGTTATGACTGAATTTACAGTAAACTATTATTATCAGAGCAGTGCTGTGTCCTTTCTGTTTGTTATTAAAAATTCAAATACAACCCACCAAAGAGGTATTGATTTACCTGCCTGGCAACTGTAAGGATCTCTTTCCATAGAGAAATGTTCATCTAAAAGCAATGAAAGTTTGTTTCCAAAACACTTTACCTACAACCAAACCATTGCATTCCCCTATCATGTGTACCTAAAAAATAACATCCCCAAGCTATCCTATCAGCAGTGTCCATCTACACGTGCAAAACAGGGAGCAAAGAGAGCACCTGGGAACCAAAGGGGTAGAATTCCACCCTTCCAGTACAACTTGTTCCCAAGGGAGCTTTAATTCTTCTGGCTACCCTTGAGGGTAATTTTAAAAAACAACAACCAAAAAAAAAAAAAAAAAAAAAAAAAAAGATGCAGGCAGGAAAAAGCAGCTTCAGTACCTTGCAGGTTAAAATATTTCTAAATCCCTCAACAATCCAGTCTGAAGTAATGCAAAAGGTAGACAATGCGTTTGCATACCTGAATTTAATGAAGCCTGCTCTCCAGCATGCACTGTAGGCATGGATCTCTCAAGGGGGATTAGACCTCAAACAATAAAATGCACAAGGTTATTGGCTTAAAATCAAGAAAACCAATTATTTTGTCCTTGGTCTTAAATCCTAAAGGAATTTTTTCTTGCCCAACAAAAATTATATTATTTTTACCTTGATTTCTTATTCCTGTTTTCCAACATATCACTAAAAGCACTGTATTTTATTTACTGGTTTAAAAAAGATCAAAACAGAATCAAATCAAAACCACCAAGACAAGATAATGGATGACACTTGCAGTACTATCTTTTATATTCTTCTATGTATTATATTTAGGCAAAACTTTTGAATATACAAAAGTACTAAGAAATTGTAATACATATAAGAAGATATTTTTTAAAGCCATATTTTTTAAAATCTACATAATTTAGTTTATCAGTGCCTGATGATAAAAGGATCTAGGTGGAAGCAAGTAAATAACGCACGTTGGTGGGTGAGATCTTTTTGGGGTAATGGAAATTTTCCAAAATTGGATGGCAGTGATGGTTATACAACTCCATAAATCTAAAAAAAAAAAAAAAAAAAAAATCATTGAACGGTACTCTTTAAAGTCTTAAAACATGAATTTTATGGTATGTAAAGTATACCTCAATAAAACTATTAAAAATGCATATTCAAAATCCGTACTTGCTAAAGAAATCCACAACATTTCTGTGTAGGTTCCATCTTGGTAGAACAACTGTCCTTCCTGCTTAGGCTGAGGTGATTTCCAGCCCTGAGGTTCTACAATATTTATAGCTCTTTTCTAACTTTAATAACCATCAAAAGTGATTCTCAATTACAGAATAAGATGTTAAGTAAATCCCTTTCCTCCCTAACATTGACCTGTGAGGGTTCCTTTGAGCTAAGCAACTGTAGCTCTCTTAAGGATGGGTCTTGCTTAAACACACACACACACACACACACACACAACTTTAACAGAAAATTCTACTTTCAAGTAGAAAAATTTTTTTCAGACTCCCAACTCCTACATACTGTTAACCAACATCAATAACATATCTCTGTAGACTTCACCTCCAAATTTTGTTTCACTGACATCATTACAATTACAGAAGAGACACCTATTTGCAGATTGTAATGGCTGCCATTTTACTTCAAAAGTGTATCTGTGGCTGATTCTTGATGTCTGACAGGAAACAACAAAATTCTGTTAAGCAATTATCCTTCAATTAAAAAATAAAGTGGCAAAAAAAGTGTATCTAAACCACAAAACTAAATTCACAGAATAACTTCACAGCCTTTATTACTGTAGCAAATTTAATCAAAGTCAGTCAAAAGTTAAAATGGAACATGAATTATGTACAACCTTCATTTATGAGAAACAGAATTAACGACCCTCTGAGAAAAGTCTGAACTTGCAGTCGTCCTAATCCATCAGTACCGATGGAGCTGAGTCCAGCCTCCCATGTGACTAAAGGTCAGAAAGCCTTGCCAATGTAGCCTATGAACTCCAGGAAGCATATTTATACCTTGAGTAACCACCCCAGGAGCAGCAGGAGCTCAAAACATGTTTGGGAAATCGGATTCCTCAAGAGAAGAAGAAAGCATAGGTTTGAAGAGCACACCTTCAAGTCAGACCGGTTTCAATGGAAGTTTTGCCTCAGCTGCTGACTAGCTGGGTAATCTGGGTAAAATATTTTCTCTCCCTCAGCCCATTTGGTCAAGTGTACCACAGGATATAAGAAAAATATCTACTTCATAGGAATGTTATGAGAACACACATACACACATATTACTATATCCATGCAAAAAAAGTATTTGCCATAGTACCTAGTATTCAGTAAGGCTCAATAAATAGAATATTAGAATTTAATTATTATAGAGAAGACTGCCCAACAGAGAAACCACATCCCAAATTTGATCCTAATTAGAACTCTCAGACACAAATGTTTCTAAGAGCTTAATTCAAAATGCTAACAATCAATTCCAAAGACCTGAAATGGGCTAAGTCCTTTAACCTAATGCATAAAAATAAATTTGTTAATTCCCAAATTGGAATTCTCTAAATGTTATCAGACTCTTCAGGTGGAAGGTCCTCACTCACAGCTTTCATTTCCCACTGACAGAATTGTACCCAAGTTCACGCAGCAGTATTAAGAAGTAATTGTACAAAGGCGAATGAGAAATGAGGCCACATCTTTGAATAATCCACTCTTCCAAGCACTGCTCTATAGAAAGGAAACATTCTAGAAACGATCAAGAATTTAAATCCAAACACTAAAGTGATGCATCCCCAACAAAATAGTTCTAATGCTGAGTTTAAGACTGAAAGTAAATTGGAAAACCCTCCCAAACAGAAAAATATAATCTTTTAATTACATTATTTTCTCAAGTTGAAATATGTGACCCAACTGCTTCCATCATTAGATATTAAAGAATCTTTGAGGTTCTGTCTCCATCAAGAAATTCGATGTTGCCAAAAATTAAAACTTTAGAATCTAAAATTCTAAATTTCAAGTTCTGAGTAAACAGTCTTTTCTATTTAAAAGTGACTTAATACTTCAAATTCTGCCATTCTTGTAAAATTAATGGTTACCTAAAGGATTCCCCTCACATTTGGAATTTAAGTATGTGGATTCATTTGTTCTTAAATGCCTTCTGCTATTATCTGACATCAATCTATTACATGATAAAGTCATATTGCCACACTAACAGCCAAAAATGAAGTACTGATACTTTGTTAACATACTTGCTAATATCCACTAGAAATAAAGCAGATAACCACCAAAGTTATCAAGCTAAAAAGGTGAATTTTTAACAGACACACTGAAGAAGGCTTCTTTTCTCTGCTCACCTCCTTACAAATTCCTACAGCCATATTCTCAGAAACAATGGAATTTTCTATCACAAAGTAAATTGAAAAATAAATCATAATGAAAGGTTAAATTTCTGCAACAGAAGCCACTGTCATTTCCAACAATGCAACTATTGTTGAAAGAGTTTCTCGCAGATTCTTAGACACAGTGATGAAGCAAGGCTGGGAGGGGGGGGGAGGCATACTTGAAGGGATTTCTCCATCTCTGTATTTCGGTTTACAATGTAACAATACCGCACCTTCAAAGTAGAAATACCAAGTAAAATCTGGTTCTCATTAAATGCAGCATATCTGGAACAGAATACATCTGATTCGCAATCAGTCAACCTTCTATTACTCATCTGTGCGAGATGGCCCTGCAATTTCCCTCAATGGGAGCCTTTTCTTTTAAAACCCCAGGGAATACTGTGGATGCCACACTCTGATTTAAATGACTCCTAGAAAATTACAATGAAAATAATGGCACGTTTAGCGCAAGGAACTTGCATAAGTTAAAAAAATTAAAAAACCTGAGATAAAGGGGTAAAAAACCCCTACCACAAGCCCCTCAATCAGGAATAAATTATAAGTCTGAGCAGGAGAAAAAAGGAATCCTCTCTGGAGAAAGAAGGCTTATGTCTAATTATTTTTTTAATATACCAAATTTTGTTGTTGTTGTTGTTGTTTTTAAAAAAAACTAGGCTCAGAAAACTTCCCAAATAAGCAAAATCAGAATACTGAAGTGCTTTCTATATATATATCAAATAAATCCTTGCATTGATTAGGTTAGAAGGCCAGACAACTCAAAGGGATTTGACACTTTCTCCAACTGAAGACTCTCCAACCCCTCTGAAACGGTAGATTATTTAACACTCGTGATTATCAACTTTATTCAGCATTCCTCTTTTGGAGCTCTATTATTTCCAAACCGAATTTTTTTCTCCTAATTAGGTTTCCTTGTACTTGTGAAATGCTCAGCATACACTGTGCTGGAAGCTTTAGTTTTACAGCTTCTCTCTTCTGGCTCCTTACCCCCCTCACCCACCCCCCACCCTCCTGAAAAAAAAAAGGTTTCCTTCCCAAATGTTCTCTTCTCTGCATTTGTCAACAGAAACACCCACTGGCGGTGTCAAACTGGTAATACTGCTGCAGGCTTCCTTACTCCCGATCCAGAGTCAACGGCCAAAAATGCTCAAACCTAAAATAGTACTTTTATTACAGAAATGTAAAGGATTGCTAAGGTACTCAACTATCATGTTCTCAAAAAGAGGCACACCTTTTTTAAAAATTATTCTTAATGGACCCTAACTGGATTGTTAAATATAAGATTATACTACCCCCCCAACACTAAATATACAGGGACAAGTAAACATAGGTTCTTCACATTTTATGACACTTAAAGAAATTAAAAACAAATTTACATCCAAATGTCATTCACCTGTAATTTCGAATAGCCTCGGTAAAGATGCTTTTTTTGGTAACCCTACAGCAAGAGGAACAACCTGGAAATATTCCAGCAGATGCTACCTAAAAGGATAATTCTATTCTATACATATTGATATTTATGTCTGCTGTTTCGGTCAAATGCCCCTGGGCAAATTAATCTGTGTAATCCTTTACATTAACTACATAAACCATTACATCCAAACAAACCTAATTCAGATGCATGGGAAGAAATTATTCCGTTTCTGCGATACTTTGTAAAATCAGCTTAAATTTCAATCAACAGAACACTGATCTGCAACTATTTAAATATCACAGCATCCGTCTAATCTCACTGTGGAGATACTAAGGTCAGGCTTTTCTTTTTCAGGCATCTGTGCTTTAACACTCAAGTGAAGCGAAAAACAAAACCCTCAAGGAAGATCTGCCTTTACACTGAAAATGTTCAGGTTATTTTTTCCCCCAACGTGGGCACAGAACGTGTCAATGCGAGCAGAACCTGTTCGTTCTGGGAAATGGTTCCAAACCCCAGGATTTAAATTTCTCTGAGGGTCCAAAGGGTACGAAGGTCTGGGAAGGGGCCAGTTTCTGCTTCTCCCCACTATGCTAGTCTTGAACTTCGTAACGACGCCTGAAACTTGTTCGGGGGAAGGTAGAGGAGCCGCGGGGCAGGCGGAGGGTCGCTAGCCCACCCTCGCAGGCAGCCAAGGTCAGCAGGGCCGGGGCCAAACTCGCAGTCCCCGGCGGGTCCCGAACTCCCACGGAACTCGAGAGGGGGGCTCTGGCTCCTCCCCAGCGCCGGCGGGAAGGGGCTTCCCTCGCCGCAAGCCCGGGGGAGCGCGTGCCGCGGGGGCGACGGGGCGGGGATGCCGCAGACCGGCCGCTGAGAGGAGCCCCGCGAGGCGGCCTCGACCCGGCGCCCCTCCTCATACCCTCCCATCTCCCTACACCCCAAAATACAGCCCTAGCCCCTCGGTGGGGAAGCCCTTCCAGCGGCGCAATGGAGCGCTGAGGAGGAGCCACTCTAGACCGGGGTGCCCTCGCCGCGTCGCCCGGTTCTGAGCGGACCCGCGCCACCGCCCCTTCTCACGTCTGCCCGGGGGGACCGGGTGGGTCTCCTCTCTCAGGAGAAGCTGGGTGGGCACGGGGCCGATGTGAGGACAAGGAGGCTTGGCGAGCGGGTGGCAACGAGACTACTCACCCCGCCGAGTTCCCCACCTCCGGCCGGGGACCCCACAGCTCCCGAGGCCGCCGTCACCGCTTTACCTTCCCCAGCGGCAGCGACAACTAATCGAAACCCTCGACCCCGCCCTCTCGCTCAGGCATCGCGCAGCCTAATTTGCTAACTGCCCCGCCCCAACCGTCCAATTCGGACCAATGGAGAAGCGTCTCAGACTCTGACAGGTCCCTCCTCCGTCCCGCCCACTTCTGATTGGAACCAATAAGGAGAGAGCGCTCGTCCTCGGTCTCGGGCTCGTGCGCCCCGCCTGCGCGGCTCGTGCTCTGGTCCCCAAAGCAGTAGACTGCTGGTTCCCCGTATAAGCTCGTCTGCGCGCGTACGCGCGCGCCGCGCCTCCTCGCGCGCCACGTTTGGTTGCCCCGCCAGGCCCTAGCAACCTGGGCTGAGCGGCTGGGAGGGGCGGGACCGAGCCGCAAGCTGACGAAGGGAGGGGGGGATGAGGGGGAAGATCGTGACTGAGAAAGGGGCGGCTGCGGGGGTGGGGGGCCGAGGAGGCCCGGGAATCCGCCTGTCACTGCGGAAAAACAGGGGGAATCCTGCCTGCAGCGCAGCTATCCTGGCCTCCCTCCGTAGGGACACGTGCGGGGGGAGGGAGGGATCGGAGAAGAGAGGGTAGAGCACATTTGGGGCGGAAACCGAGGCACTGCTTGGAAATAAAGGATGGAGGATGGTTTATCTCCGTTGTTGGTAAAAATCATATCGAAATCCATTGCTGCTGGTACCCAACTGTTGCAGCTGCCCGTGCTCACACACACACATTCATATATACGCTCGTCCATCAGCCTGCGATCCCTTGGGTGATTTAGGTGCAAAGAACTAGTAGCCTGAGGATTCCTTCCACAGCAGCTGGATACATGCAAACGGCTGTTGCGGCAGCAGCAGCTAACCCACAGTTCTGCTTCGGTCCAGTGCTCAGTCACACAAGATTCCCCAGCTGGCATGAAAGCAATGAAGTCATCGCCCAACCAGTAGAAATGTAAAGATCTTAATACCTACTATGGATCAGGCTTCCAACAAGAATGAAGAGGTGATGAAATGGAAGGAGATACATTTCCAATGCCACTTCTGGAAATCTGAGACAAATAATACTTTTAAAGACATTGCAGACTAATCTATGTAAAGCTGCATAATAATTCCCACTTCAAAAACAAACGGGAAAAATAGATTTTTTTTTCTGGTTTATAGGAAAAGCACAGAAAATAAGCAGTGTATGAGATCATAGCAGCCACCAAATTAGAAATACTCAGGACTGTACTGTAACGGGAGTTAGATACCTTGGATAAACTCCACTTGATCTATTCCTGTTGTGAATCTGGGTAACAATATGTAACAATATGCTGGATTTGACCGTTCAGTGCCCAGTCAGTAGGGTTTTCTTTTTCATAATATGGTGAATATTTGATGAGGAAATGAAGGTGCCTGCTTTCCCTTCCGCTTCTCAGAAAGCATATTAGAAAATTTTATAGGTAGGAATAGTGAATGAGCAGTGAGGGAAAATGGAGTCAGAGGCAACAGCAGAGAGCTTTGCAGAGTTTCATGCCACCTCCAGATGCAAAGTAACAGTTGCTGTGACCTCAAGCTTCACCCAAGTGGAGCTAGAATTCCTATGGCAATCAGTCCATTGTCAACCTTGTACGTTAGTGCCTTTGTCCCAGGAATTGTAGCAGCATTACCTTTGAATTTGAATCAAATGAAGACTGGTTTATTTGTATAGATTCAGAATAAAATAAGGAAAAGCCAATAACTAAGTATCTGGTGCTACAGGTTCAATTTAGTTTTAAGTGGTAATATTAGATGCTTTATCATGTGCCATCCCATGTATGCAATATGGACGGAGGAGCCTGGTAGGCTGCAATCCATGGGGTCGCTAAGAGTCAGATACGACTGGCAACTTCACTTTCACTTTTCACTTTCATGCATTGGAGAAGGAAATGGCAACCCACTCCAGTGTTCTTGCCTGGAGAATCCCAGGGACGCGGGAGCCTGGTGGGCTGCCGTCTATGGGGTTGCACAGAGTCGGACACGACTGAAGTGACTTAGCAGCAGAAGGGGTTCTTCGAGTTACATCTTGTTCAGTGAATTGCAATTTTGATCAACAGCATATATTTTCTATGTTCATAAGAGTTAAAAAGCACCATGCTGCCATTTAACTGAGCTCTTTTCTTATTTAGAAAGAACACTAATACTTAACACTGAATGAATGCCTGCTATGTGCCAAGAACTTTGCATACATTTAGAGTTGCCAGATAAAATACAGGAGGCTTGTTAAATTTGAATTTCAGATAAACAATGAATAATTTTTTAGTAGAAGTGTGTATTTTTATCCTAGATACATGTGGTACAAGGGTAGAGGGCTAAATAAGCTTTCTAATCACTGTCAAAAGAGAAAAAAAAAATTTTGTAAGGCCCCTCTGGTGCCAGACCTCATAACACAATCAGTATCTGGGAGAAAAGCTTAAAAACCAAATCAATGTATAAATTTGTAGTGTTTGTAGAAAAAGGTGTGCATACTCATCCTAAAAATTATTTGCTGTATATCTGAAATTCAAATTTAACTGAGCATTCTCTATTTTTCTTTGTTAAATCTGGCAACCCTACATAATCTCTGAGCCTTATGATTCTCTGCAAGATTCTCTGATAGGTCAATTTTTTCCAGATGAAGAAACAGCTTCAGAACCTCCTCAGCATGTATTTGCTCCTTCTTTCTACTAATAGAACTGCAACTGTGTTCAGGTATCCATGTTTCCAGGGCAGTGGGGGCTTATTTCTCTTAGCCAATCACCATGTGGCCCAACTAGACTAAAGGAAAGGACTTAGCCTAAGGTTTGAAACAGAGGTTTTCCCTGTCTATCCTGCTGGATGAATAAGGAAGCATATATCCCAGGTGCTACTGGCAGCCATTTTGTTACTAGGAGGAAAATCAGACTTAGATCAAAGCCTATATAAATAAGGCAGAGTTGAAAAAAAAAAGGAAAAAAAATTGGCTTCTTAATGACACCACTGACTTGTCTGATGAAACAAATTCTACCTTTTCTTGAAGTTTGGATTTGAGTTTCTATTAGATGCCTCAGAAGCATCCATGTGTGCTACTTATTATGGCTCTCAATAATAAATGAACAAGTAGTCATAGAGATGTAAGACATTTCTACCCTGGATATATGTGGAACAAGTCTTGAAGACTAAATAAGCTTTCTAATCATTGTCAAAAAGCATTTATGAAATGCCTATCTGGGCCTAGACCTCATAAAGCAATTAAGATCTAGGAGAAAAAGTTAAAAATCAAATCAATGTGTAAATTTGTTTGTCAGAAGAGGTCAGCATTAGTTATTCACTGGCCCTGTTCAGAGCTTAAATCAGACCGTCAGATCTTACATGTTTTCGTTTAAAGTTCATACCATTTGGGAAAATGTCATTTTAGAAATGCAAGTCCAGTACCTCAGTTTAAACTATTAAAACCTCTATTCCTGTCTTCCAGGCACTAAGTTTAGCCACAAACAGGGTAGACAGAAGAGAAATGTCAGCCTCAAAAAACCTAAGAGGGAAAAACCACATCAGAATAGAATGTCATATGAAAGTGGATGGTTGGCAAGGCAGTGTGGCTTTAATGGCTAAAACCATAGACTTGGGAGCCAGATTGCCTGTGATCAAATGCCAGCTCTAGTTATATCCTTAGGCAAATTGCTCAACTTCTCTGTGCCTCAGTTTCCTCCCCTGTAAAATGGGGATGATGACAAATGATAATAGTGATCACCTCACAGATCTATGTGAATGACTATTTGTGAAATGCTCTGCAGAGTACCTGGCCTATAGTAAGGACTCTATATTGTTGAGCAGGCTCAATTCTGTGGGGTATAAACTGGAAGCAATTTCTTTTTTTTCAGTAACTACGTTGAGCCATGTTTTTACAGCAAATTTGCCCTTTGTGTCCCTTAACATTTTGGACAGTTTTTCTGACTCCTGTGTTTTTGTATCTATCAAAAATCAATTTAGTCTACTTGAATGTTGTGTTTGAATTAAATCCCATCCCTCTCCCCCTTTTTCCATCACCATCATCACCTGCTAGGATTGTGGCTCGAGGGACCTGAAGTGATCAGGCTGTGTGGTCCGCCCTTGTTCCTGTCTACTCCAGCTCCTTTGAGGGCCTGATCAGTTCCCATACCAGCCCTCACTCCCCACAACCAAAACTGGGGTTTGTAGGAAGTAGAGAGGAGAAGGAACCATCAGTTTTTCTCTTAATAACCCATGAACATTGTCCCCTGCTTTCCTCATTTCCCCCCCCCATCTTGGATGTAGTTGACCTCTGTGTAGAGGGCATATGAATGACATGTATAAATCCCTCCTCATGGATCTATCTGTCACTTTCCCTACAGAAGCCCTCCTAAGCAGAGGCAACAGGAAAAAATGTATCTCTCAAAATATTGTTATCCATTTGTCAATAATACACAGAAAACAAGCCAAAATTTCCAAAAGTCAACTCAATAAGTTAGAGCTCCAATAACTCAAAGAACCATCCTGAAAGAATATTGCCGTGTTTACTGCTTGAATAATGGTTTCAGTGGTTTGAATAGTGTTTGATCTTGGGCAAGTTACCTTCTCTGTGTCTCAATCTCATCTGTAGTAGAGTAATACTAACGGGTTGTTTATGAAGATTAACACAGGGTTAGATGAATTAATTCATGTAAAGTGTTTAAAGCAGTACTGATTCTAAGAAACTGGTCAAGAAATGTTAGCCACTGTTATTATATTATGACAGGCATTGTACATACACCATTTCTTCCAACCCTCACATCAACCCTATGAGTGATATCTGAGTTTGGTTTTCCCCAAAAGCAGACCCTGACACAAGGATCCAAGTGTTCATGGTTTTGAGAGCTGATCCCAAGAGCGTGGGCAAGTGAGACAGGGAAGAGAAGGAAGCCACTAATAGGTGTGTTATCAAGCCAGTTACTTCTGTAGGCGACTGGAGTTCAGGATTGGCCAGGGAGTTCCAGGAGATGACGGAGAAGCTTCTCCTCTCCCAGAAGATGAGAAGCTTGGGTATTTCTCCACCATTCTGGAAGTTCTTCCAGGCAATAACTCTCCAGAATTTTCAGTTCTCCCAAGATGCAGGCGAAATATGCTCCCACAGCCTGGGAAAGAACCTCAGGCAAAGAGTCCCAAGCAATCACAATAAGTGGCCTCAGGCAGGTGGAGGTGAGTGCTAGGAAGACCTTGCTGGGTGGCCAGAGTATGTCCCTCAGCTAAGAATATTATTATACCCATTTTATTTTTTTATTATTATACCCATTTTACAGAACTGTATCTTACAGAATGGCAGCCATCTTAGGAAATGTTCTTCAACCACAGGCTGGCAGAATAAATAGTAGTGAATATTATGGACTCCACAATTGATGGGGGATTTTCTTGGAGAAATATAAACCTTCTAGGAAGAAGCCTGAAACTTGGCTATTTTTAAAATCCTCTCAGACAACAGTTAATCTAGAAGCCTCCTCCAACCCACCCCCTTTCCCTGCCCTATTTTCAATCCACTAGGAAGGCTGTGGATTCCCTGGTCTACCTTAGTCTAGAACGCTCAAATCATCTGAGATCAGTGGTATCCAGGGAGCTGGAGTGTGGCTGTGCTAATAGATGCTGATACTGGTATAGAAGAGCTTTTTATTTCAAGAGGAATATCTAATAAGATAATGGAGATGTGCTGTCTTTGGCTTTGAAAGAAGCAAGACAGCTAATTTTATAGCTAGCAGCAGAAAAACAACAGTGAGAATTGGGGCACAAAATGGAGAGTAATCCTAGCTTCCTTCATCTGGCCTAAATAATTTCATAGTCCTGAAACCCCTGACCTGGTGATTTAGGGTAGTCCTCCACATCCAGTTCCCTTTCCCCCCAACATAGTGCTCAATTAATTATGAAAGAGACATAAAGCCAGATGAGTATGTTAGAAATACCTGTTGTCTCAGATACCTGTTTCTACTGAACATTCACAATTCTACATAAGTTTAAAATATCAATAGATTACTTTCTCGTGTGTTAATGTCTTTATCCAGACGAAATCATATTTATACCCTAGCTAAATAGCAGTCTATTGATCTTTCTTTAGAGATAATATTAATCAACATTGTTTGAGTACTTAGTGTGTGCCATGCATTGTGTTCAACATTTTGCATGGATTATCTCATTTAATCCTTCCAATATCCCTCTGAAGTCATGCAGTGGTTTTAAGATATCTCTACAAAAATTTACCCTTACTTCTCCCTTCAAATGGAGACGGCAATGGCAACCCACTCCAGTACTCTTGCCTGGAAAATCCCGTGGACGGAGGAGCCTGTAGGCTGCAGCCCATGGGGTCGCTAAGAGTCGGACACAACTGAGCGACTTCACTTTCACTTTTCATTTTCATGCATTGGAGAAGGAAATGGCAACCCACTCCAGTGTTCTTGCCTGGAGAATCCCAGGGACGGGGGAGCCTGGTGGGCTGCCATCTCTGGGGTCGCACAGAGTCGGACACAACTGAAGCGACTTAGCAGCAGCAGCAGCTCCCTTCAAAAGGTAGTGTGTGTTAGCCTCTCAGTCGTGTCCGACTCTTTGCGACCCCATGGACTGTAGCCCGCCAGTCAAAAATAGAACTGTTAATAAACTCCCCTCTCTTTGAGTGTGGGCTACACTTAGTGAGTCGTTTCCAGCAAATAAAATATGGCAGAAATGGTGTCATAGATGGTCATGACCTGAGACCAGGTCACAAAAGCTGTTGCAGCTTCCTCCTTCCTCTCTCTCCCTCTAAGATCACCCACTATGGGAGAAGTCAGCTACATGCTGTGAGGACAGTCTCAAGACAGCCTTATGGAGAGATCATGGACTGAGGAACTTAAGCCTCCCATCAGAAGCCAGCAAAGAATTGCCAGCAGCCCTGTGAGTGTGCCATCTGAGAAGCAGATCTCTAGCCCCAGTCAAGCCTTCAGGTGAGTGCAGCCTTGGCTAACATCCTGACAGCTACCACATGAGAGGTCCTTAGTCAGAACCATCCAGCTAAGCCACTCCTGAATTCCTGACTCACAGAAACTATGTGATAACAAATGTTTATTGTTGTAAGCCACTAAGTTTGGGGGTGATTTGTTACACAGCAGTGTGTAATTGATGCTGGTGGTTCCTGTCTCCATTTTACAGACATGGTTGTAGCAATGTGCCCAAGTTTACGCAGGCAGTTGGCTGTGGGACCAGGATACAAATCCAGGTGATTGACTCCAAAAGCCTAATCCTTAACCACTAAGCTATACCCTCTCAGCAATAGAAACCATTTATGTAACAGTGCTGTGTGCCAGGAACTTCCTTTACACTGTCTCATTTACTCCCACAACAGCTCTGCAAGGAAGATTTTTTTTTCTGTCTTCCAGTAAAAGTAAAGTAACTTCAAAGTAAAGTGACTACCTTCTTATAGGAATCGAATGATAATGATGTACAGAAATGTATATAAGAGAGACAGCACTGTTGTCTATTCCCTTTTTGTCTGTTGCTTACTTATTTAGCTCAAGTGTAAGGTGACTTGCTTGTTAAGCACCTTACTAATATCCTTCTCTCAAAGGGTTTAAAATGGCCCCAAATGATGGCCTTCCCTTGAATATATGCAGATAGACTGAGATTTAGCTTATGCTAAATATTGTCCTATCTCAAGATTTTAATTAAAAGTGGAAAAATTAAAAACACACACACCACTTTTAATTTGTAAAGGAAACAAATAAGTTCATAGAGGCTAGGTAGTAAAAAGTAATCAAATGGCTGTACTGTTCACTTTCTAGGTTTACTATCAGACCTCACTGCAATTTTATAGACCTTTTTATAAGGTGCCTTGGAATTCTAGGCTAATTATATAAAAACATACACAGTGGAAAACATATTGATCTTCCTTCTTCTCAAATCCATAAAACAATTCTTACTCTTTTAGAAATGCTCTGATATAATAATGAGTGATTAGATTAGCATAACATTGGTCTTGTGTATACACTCCTATTTGGTATCTATACAACATAAAATGAAGCAAAGATTAGTACCGTTATATAGTTACTGTCAACGGAGAAGTGGAAAAAAATCTAGTAGGCCTCAGTTTTTGCCATCTATACTGATCAATGTAACATGTTAATGGCTTTGCACAGAAAATAAAGAATATGTCTTATTCATTTTTGTTTTCTCAATGCTTAGCACAGGACCTGAAGAAAGCTGAGCGCCGAAGAATTGATTCTTTTGAACTGTGGTGTTGGAGAAGACTCTTGAGAGTCCCTTGGACTGCAAGGAGATCCAACCAGTCCATTCTAAAGGAGATCAGTCCTGTGTGTTCTTTGGAAGGAATGATGCTGAAGCTGAAACTCCAGTACTTTGGCCACCTCATGTGAAGAGTTGACTCATTGGAAAAGAGTCTGATGCTGGGAGGTACTGAGGGCAGGAGGAGAAGGGGACAACAGAGGATGAGATGGCTGGATGGCATCATCAACTCGATGGATGTGAGTTTGAGTGAACTCCAGGAGATGGTGACAGACAGGGAGGCCTGGCGTGCTGCGATTCATGGGGTCGCAAAGAGTAGGACACGACTGAGCAACTGAACTGAACTGGTGCTCACTAAGCATTTGCTAAATGAAGCAATCAATGAATAAACTGATAAATGAATTTCAGCATCATTTTGTGCTGTGTTGATACACAATAGTAGAAAATTAAGGAGTGAGACAATTATCTGAGGAATATCCATTTTTTAGAAGAAGAAAGACAAAAAGATGAACACAAACAGCTAGGTAAATTGAGGCTATACCATTTGGAGGAGGCAGGTTGGATAAAAAGGTATAAGAGTTATGGAGTGAACCTGATCTACCTGTACAATTGCCTTGAGTCTTGGCTTCATTTCTCCAAAAGAAATTCTTAACTAGCTTTATGGATAAAAATTCAATATGGCTTCCAATATATTTAAGGAAATGAAAAGGTACAATGCTTATTTTATTTTAGTCAGCCTTTTTACTACCAAGAGACACAACGATTCAATTCCATGTGTATAAGTTTTTATTACATTCTCAAGTGAAGCCAAAGATATGATCTGAATCACATTAAATAATATGCATCACAGAACACAGTCTTTATACAGTTTGTTTCTCCAGTAATTTCTTCACTAAATTCTCATATATTTCATTTTTAATATGATGATAAAAGATCTAGTCCACCTGATTTCATCAAATATAATTTTATAAGATAAACTGAAATAAGAAAACTGTCCACACTTTTAAACAAAACTCTAAATATGCTATTTTGTTTACTGATAACTGTAAGTTACTTTGAAATGCATTAAAAAAAAACAAGATGAATTGATGGATAGATAGAGGGATGGATGAATGGGTAAATATGTAGTGCTGCTGCTGCCTCACTTCAGTTGTGTCCGACTCTGTGCGACCCCAGAGACGGCAGCCCACCGGGCTCCCCCGTCCCTGGGATTCTCCAGGCAAGAACACTGGAGCAGGTTGCCATTTCCTTCTCCAATGCATGAAAGTGAAAAGTGAAAGTGAAGTTGCTCAGTTGTGTCCGACCTTCAGCAACCCCATGGACTGCAGCCCACCAGGCTCCTCCGTCCATGGGATTCTCCAGGCAAGAGTACTGGAGTGGGGTGCCATTGTGTAGTATATGTGGATATAAGCAAATAGGGTAAAATGTTAATTATAGAATCTGGGTGGTGGTTATATGGATATTTACACACCACATATGTAAGAATGTGCAATTCTTTAAACTTTTAGTATTTTGAAAACTGATTAAAATGTTAGGGAAAATCCTACTCTGATGGAAATATATGTTGCTTTTTGATTTTAAGTTCAGGATTTCACACAAAGTCACGACCAAATCACTGCTGGCCTCAGTATTCCAACTTAACTAGGACCAGGTACACACACACACACACACACACTCACAACATGTATCATTAATTTGCATTGCCATGATAATCCCAAAATAGAAACCACTTATTATTTCACATGTCTGTAAGATTTTCCACAGAATCCTCCCAACACCTACACCATAGAATTTTCCAAAAATTGACTCAAGCTGCCCCAGGCAATATATATATATATATATATATATATATATATATATTTGTTCCTTTATTTTACTTCTTATATTTAAGGCTATGCTTATTAGTGTGTTAAGTCTCTTCTCCAAACCAGATAGAGATAAGAATTATATAGAAGAATAAACCTAGCCAAACACACATCTATCCTAGAAAAATGCTCAGTGAGTGCCTTCTGTATTGAAAAAACAATTTTCCACACATAAATTATTTTAAATAATGTTAACTTCTGAGATATTATTGCTACCAAGTTTAAAGGGGACAGTTGGAAAAAATGATCATAAAGACAAATAGTAAAAAATCTTTAGATTTGCAAAATTGGGGTGTAGGGAAGGGTCATAAATAATCCCTATGGCAAACTGTATTTTCCAAAATGACCACAACAATATCTCCCATCCTATATGTCTTCCTTACAATGTGTTTTTCACACTCTTCCCATTGAGAGGTGGGGGTTTATGTCCCCTCCCCTTGAATTTAGGCTGACTTGTAACTAAGGTGAAAGGGTCATTGTGTGATTTCCAATGCTATGTTATAAAAGGCAATATATATTTAAAAAGCAGTATAGCTTCTGCTTGGTTCTTCAGGGTGCTCATTGTTTTTCTTTAGCCACTCTCCTGTGAGGGAACCCAAATCACCCTATAGAGAGGTCAGTCTGGAGAAGAACCAATAGCCAGTCCCAACTTAACCATGTATGTGAGTGAGTCACTTTTGGATTGTATCCTCCAGCCCCAGGAGTGTCACCCCAGCTTATGTGGAAGTGAAGTGAAAGTCACTCAGTCGTGTCTGACTCTGCAACCCCATGGACTACACAGTCTACAGGATTCTCCAGGCCAGAATACTGGAGTGGGTAGCCTTTCCCTTCTCCAGGGGATCATCCCAACCCAGGGATCATCCCAACCCAGGGATCGAACCCAGGTCTCCCACATTGCAGGCGGATTCTTTATACCAGCTGAGCCACAAGGGAAGCCCAAGAATACTGGAGTGGGTAGCCTATCCCTTCTCCAGAGAATCTTCCTGACCCAGGAATAGAACCGGGGTCTCCTGTATTGTAGGCGGATTCTTTACCAACTGAGCTATCAGGGAAGAGACCACCAGTCCACACTAAGCCCTGATCAATTTGAGATTCATGATCAAAGTAAATAATTGGAATTCACTGAATTTAGGGGTAGGTTGTTATGCAGCAATAGATGAATGACACAGTGCCCAAGACAAACATTATATGCATATACACACACTGCCTTCAAAAACAAGAGAACAACTATATTACTGTACTAGCAAGAGACAAAGATTTTGCAACCAATTGACATCCATCAATAATCCAACTCTTCCACTTAAACCAATTTTGTTGGTTTCTCACATATTAAACTTTTTTTTTTTCATGAAAATTGCTAGAAAATTATCAGGTTGACTTGAGTTCATCCATTCAACAGAGATTAATGAGAGCCTATAATATAGAAAACACTATATATATCACAGTGAGGATACACAAATGGAGCACTCAATCATCATAAGCTATTATTTTCCTTCTTATTCTCCTCCAAACTGCTAATGAACATGGACATAATCAACAAGTAAAAATAAGAAAAGAAAGAAAAAAATCTGTTACTTTACTCATTCATAAATAAGGCAATCGATTCCTGGAAACACTGCATAGACTAACCAAATAAAAACCTAAATTTATTTTCTCACTAATCAATTTCACTACTATAAAAGTTACAACTTCAAGACTGTGGATAGTCAATTTCAATGTGTTTTTTGTTGTCTATTCACTGGCTTCCAAGGAAAGAGTGTCTAACTAGAGAATTCCTTGGTGATCCTGCAGTTAGGACTCTGTCTGCTTTCACTGCAGAGGGCTCAGGTTCAATCCCTGGTCAGGGAACTAAGATCCTGTAAACAGCGCAGAAAAAAATTCTTTTTAAAAGAAAAGAGTATCTAAGTAAACATACCAATTGAATGGTTGCAGTATCTCTGCCTCCTTGGGAAGCTTCAGGATGGGGAACACATGTATACCTGTGGCGGATTCATTTTGATATTTGGCAAAACTAATACAATTATGTAAAGTTTAAAAATAAAATAAAATTAAAAAAAATGAATGCATTTAAAAAAGGCAAGTTCAAGGAATAGTGTTCATTTTATGAATGCCACTCTCCCCTTCTGCTCCTTTTCCCACCCTCCACACCATCTCAAATTCAGTATACCCAGTGCTCTGCTACCCTTTCCCTTTCAAAAGTAGCTCTGAAAAAAACACCTGATAAATTCATTGAATGCTATGCTAAGTCACTTCAGTCGACTCTGTGTGACCCCAGAGACGGCAGCCCACCAGGCTCCCCCGTCCCTGGGATTCTCCAGGCGAGAACACTGGAGTGGGTTGCCATTTCCTTCTCCAATGCATGAAAGTGAAAAGTGAAAGTGAAGTTGCTCAGTCGTGTCTGACTGTTAGTGACCCCATGGACTGCAGCCTTCCAGGCTCCTCCATCCATGGGATTTTCCAAGCAAGAGTACTGGAATGGGTTGCCATTGAAACCAGCCTATAAATGGCTGTTAATGGCTGTGTTCTGTGTAATCTTTCCTGGCAGTTTACATTTTAACAGTGAAGTAATCAATCAACCAACCAGTAATATAGAAGAAAAGCATCTCATTATAAAATTCCAAGATCTAGTGAGACTACCAGCATTGTGTACAATAGTCAAAAAGTGGGAACAACCCAAATGTCCATCAAATGATGAATGGATAGAGACTTCCCTGGCAGTCCAGTGGTTAAGACCCTGACCCCCAATGCAGGGGACACAGGTTTGATCCCTGGTTGAGGAACTAGGATCCCAAATGCTATGAGGTATGGTCAAAATTAAAAAAAAAAAAAAGATGAATGGATAAACAAAAGTTGATACCTCCATAGACTGGAATAGTATTCGGCAAAAAAAAAAAGAAATACTTATATTTCATTTTATTTTAAACTTGAAGACATTATGTAAGAAACCAGACACAAAAGGTTACATAAAGTTGACCTCTACTTTATGATAAGGAAGCTTTTCCTAAAAAAAAGAATCTGATTCCCTGACTTGGAGGAAATTTCCTCTTCTTCTTTTCTCAGTGGAGATGGTAAATTAATGATCAAATTCTTAGAACAACTTTTCAGGTGCTAAATCATTTGTTTATTGACCTACATGCCTGTTCACTATTGCAACTTTTCCCCATTTGCTCCATTTTTCAAGTCAAATTCTTTTTACAACTATCTTTGGCTGCTGCTGCTACTGCTAAGTCACTTCAGTCGTGTCCGACTCTGTGCGACCCCATGGACAGCAGCCCACCAGGCTTCCCTGTCCACAGGATTCTCCAGGCAAGAATACTGGAATGGGTTGCCATTTCCTTCTCCTGAAAGTTACTTCTGCTGCTGCTGCTGCTAAGTCGCTTCAGTCGTGTCCGACTCTGTGAGACCCCAGAGACGGCAGCCCACCAGGCTCCTCTGTCCATGGGATTCTCCAGGCAAGAACACTGGAGTGGGTTGCCACTTCCTCCTCCAATGCATGAAAGTGAAAAGTCAAAGTGAAGTCGCTCAGTCGTGTCCGACTCTTAGCGACCCCATGGACTGCAGCCTACCAGGCTCCTCCGTCCATAGGATTTTCCAGGCAAGAGTACTGGAGTGGGGTGCCAATACCTGATGTGAAAAGCTGACTCATTTGAAAAGATCCTGCTGCTGGGAAAGATTGAGGGCAGGAGGAGAAGGGGATGACAGAGGATGAGATGGTTGGATGGCATCACTGACTCAATGGACATGAGTTTGGGTAAACTCCGGGAGTTGGTGATGGACAGGGAGGCCTGGAGTGCTGCGGTCCATGGGGTCACAAAGAGTCAGACAGGACTGAGTGACTGAACTGAACTGAATGAACGTTCATCTACCTCTTAGAGTTACTTTTTTTGGGGGGAGGGGCACGCCGCTTGGCTTGCAAGATTTTAGCTCCCCAATCAAGTATTGAACCCAGGCCACTGCAGTGAAAGCGTTGAGTCCTAACCACTGGACCACTAGGAAACTCCCCTTAGAATTACTTTTAAAGTTGGAAGCCAAAATGAAACGTTTGTCTCTTTTATATCCAAACAGGAAAACAGAACCTACTCTAGATATACCAAACAAAAAGATCTGGAAGGCATCACTAGAGAAAGAGATGGAAGGGTGGAAGAAGTGAAAGGGAGATGAGGCTATCTAGAGATTATTGGTTCAGGAAGCCTTACCACTCTGGACTGGAAAGCAGAAGGGCAAACAGGTTCCCCTGAACCCAGAAGGGCTGTGCTGCCGGGTTGCTGGAGTTCTAAACACTGTGCTCCTAAGCATCTGTATTTTCATTGATCCCATGAGAATCAGTGAGATCCTCTGGAATCCCATGGTGACACAATATGAGGAAACCATGACATAATGTTCAGTGAAAAAGAGCAAAACATACATGATAATAACTGCTAAATTTTGAGCAATTACTATGTGCAGGCATTTTACATACATTATCTCATTTAACAAGATCATTCTCACAGAAGCCTTATGGAGTACGTATTATTATCTCCACTTTCCAGGTGAGAGAATGGAGACTTTAAGAAAGGTTACCATGTGAGTTCATGAACAAAAGGCTATATCTCTCTTTTTTACCCTCATATTTCCAGTGCTATATAATAGTTATTTTTTGAATGAATGAAAGTTTTACCACTAATAAGTGGCAGGGACAGAATTCAAACCAGATTTTTCTGCCTTCAGAGTTCATGTTCTTAATCACAACACACTGATGCTTCCTTTAAGTCCAGCATGAGTTCAACTACTGGGGAGGGAGGATGTGTATATATATGTGTGTGTGTGTGTGTATACACTTCCCAGGTGGTACTAGTGGTAAAGAATCTGCCTTTAATGCAGGAGACATAAGGAGACTCGGGTTCGATCCCTGGGTTGCGAAGATCCCCTGAGGTGAGCATGGAAACCCACTTCAGTATTCTTGCCTGGAGAATACCATGGACAGAGGAGCCTGGCAGGCTATAGTCCATAGGGTCACAAAGAGCCGGACATGACTAAAGTGACTTAGCAGCAGCACTTATCAGTTCAGTTCAGTCACTCAGTCGTGTCCGACTCTTTGTGACCCCATGGACTGAGGCACACCAGGCTTCCCTGTCCATCAACTCCCAGAGTTTACTCAAACTCATGTCCATCGAATCAATGATGCCATCCAACCATCTCATCCTCTATCTTCCCCTTCTCCTCCCACCTTCAATCTTTCCCAGCATCAGGGTCTTTTCCAATGAGTCAACTCTTCGCATCAGGAGGCCAAAGTATTGGAGTTTCAGTTCAACATCAGTCCCTCCACTGAATATTCAGGACTGATTCGCTTAAGGATGGACGGGTTGGATCTCCTTACAGTCCAAGGGACTCTCAAGAGTCTTCTCCAACACCACAGTTCAAAAGCATCAATTCTTCGGTGCTTAGCTTTCTTTATAGTCCATTTCTCACATCCATAGATGACTACTGGAAAAACCATAGCTTTGACTAGATGGACCTTTGTTGGTAAAGTAATGTCTCTGCTTTTTAATATGCTGTCTAGATTGGTCATAACTTTTCTTCCAAGGAGCAAGCCGTCACTATCTGTAGTGATTTTGGAGCCCAAGAAAATGAAGTCTGTCACTGTTTCCATTGTTTCCCCATCTATTTCCCATGAAGTGACGGGACCAGATGCCATGATCTTAGTTTTCTGAATGTTGAGTTTTAAGCCAACTTTTTCACTCTCTTCTTTCACCTTCATCAAGAGGCTCTTTAGTCCTCTTTGCTTTCTGCCTTTAGAGTGGTATCATCTGCATATCTGATTTGATATTTCTCCCAGCAATCTTGATTCCAGCTATGCTTCATCCAGCCCAGCATTTCGCATGATGTACTCTGCATATAAGTTAAATAAGCAGGGTGACAATATACAGCCTTGACGTATTCCTTTCCCGATTTGGAACCAGTCTGTTGTTCCATGTCCAGTTCTAACTGTTGCTTCCTGACCTGCATACAGATTTCTCAAGAGGCAGGTCAGGTGGTCTGGTATTCCCATCTCTTTAAGAATTTTCCACAGTTTGTTGTGGATGGCATCACTGACTCGATGGACATGAGTCTGAGTGAACTCCGGGAGTTGGTGATGGACAGGGAGGCCTGGCATGCTGCGATTCATGGGGTCGCAAAGAGTTGGACACGACTGAGCAACTAAACTGAACTGAACTGAACACAGGCAAAGACTTTGGCATAGTCAATAAAGCAGAAGTAGATGTTTTTCTGGAACTCTCTTGCTTTTTCGATGATCCAGCAGATGTTGGCAATTTGATCTTTGGTTCCTCTGCCTTTTCTAAATCCAGCTTGAATATCTGGAAGTTCACAGTTCATGTACTGTTGAAGCCTGACTTAGAGGATTTTGAGCATTACTTTGCTAGCGTGTAATGAGATGAGTGCAATTGTGCAGTAATTTGAACAGTCTTTGGCATTGCCTTTCTTTGGTATTGGAATGAAAATTTACCTTTTCCAGTCCTGTGGCCACTACTGAGCTTTCCAGATTTGCGGGCATACTGACTGCAGCATTTTCACAGCATCATCTTTTAGGATTTGAAGTAGCTCAACTAGAATTCCATCACCTCCACTAGCTTTGTTCATGGTGATGCTTCCTATGGCCCACTTGACTTTGCATTCCAGGATGTCTGGCTCTAGGAACACATATATACACACATATATTTCAGAGAAGATTAAGGTAAATATATGCTAAAATGTTAACAATTACTCTGATTGTTAGGGTCATGGGTGATTTTCCCACTGTTCTATTCCTTTTGCACTATGCATTTTTTTTTTACAGTAAATGTAAATTGCTTTTAAATTCAGGATAAATAAATGAATTTGCTTCTTTTCTTAAAAATAAGTGAAGAAAGGCAGGCTTTTCTTTTTCCTGATTGCCATGGCATGTCTGCTGGAGGTTGCCATGGTAGATGGAAAGAATGGCCATGGTCAAATGGAAAGGCCTTGGTCTTAGCCCAGCTTCTGTACTCAGCCACAGGTACAGGAACCTGTTGGCCTGTAGACTGCACTCTGTTGCTCCTCCTGCCAAATGAATCTGTGCAGATGAGAACAGCACTCTAAGTAGGTATGCTTTTTTATTTTTATTTTACACTATAAATTCCTAGTTATCATCTATTTTTAATCTGAGTATCGTAATATGACACATTGGGCACCATGCCAAGCTGCCTTCAGTGACGGGCTTGCTACCCCAACAGCTGGGAGTACCATTGGCACAAGGAGTTGCCTCAGCTGCAAAAAGTCGCCTGGCCCAGGTGGCCAGCATCCAAGCACTGATGGGTATAAGGTTATACAGGCCTGGCCATCTTGGCCCAACCCAAAACAAAGCTCCAGAACTTTCTGAGGCTGTGTTTGAGCCTGACACAGAGACTTTTCCCTCTGCCCAGTTCTGTTTCCTGCCCCTCCCTTTCACAGGAGTTGACACCAAAGACATTTGCTAATAAACCTAATATGCTCTGTGTCCATCTCAGAGTCTGCTTCCAAGGAAACCCAACCTGTGACAAGTCTCATTTTTATTTTTTCACTAAAAATTCATCTCTTATCCAATAGAGAAAGTGAAACAGGAAATGAGGAATGGAAGGGCACTTTATAATTTAAAAGATATCAGTACAAGCTTTTCCATTAATCCAAAAGCTCCATTATCACTAGGCAACTCTGCTAAGAGAATGTCTAAAGGATCACTGCTCTCAGAGGAATCTTCAAATGGAAAAGCCTTTCAAACCTGCACCTTCCCTTTAAAAAAATGTAATCTAGTGTGATATTTTGGGGCTAGTGGCCCTTCTGTGCCAGTCAAACCTTCCGCCTCATGGGAGATGTACTGGTCACAGCAATGACCATCATTTCTCAACCATCTGCCTACAAGTGACCTCAGGCTTTATCCAACTTGTCACCAAAAGGGATCCTTATAGCTCTTAAGATAAAATGCAAGGACAGTCAAAATCTGACAGTTCTTCTAAAGTAGACTAAATTTCTACACTGTGAAGTGCTTGCTTCAGGGACAGGATTATAAAGCAGAAACATGGAAGCCATGTGCTGTTCCAGAACAGACCAGGGAAGAAAGGAAGTTATTGGAAGCATCAGTTGGTAGTAGGAGGAAGGGAAGCGAGTGGACCATCACTGGGTCCAGCTAAAGACCCAGGAGAAAGTTTGGGGAGCCTCCCATTCCCCATAAAGTGCTCTGTCACAATTCCCTACTGTCTCCCAGGCCTGCTCACAGCCTACCTCTCAGCCCATTCCTGACCACTTACTATATTGTATACTACTACTCCCAGGCCTAGAAGCTTCCATCTGCACCTGGTGTTAGTGAATGTCTACTTCTGCTACCCTAACAAATAAGTGGGGGAGAAGAGGAGGGCCCATAGGGAGTTGGACTGCTGGCATTCCAAGTCAGAATCTTCAACACACTTTTTATAGAAACACTGCTGTCATAGAACATTGTTTAGGCTCTAGGATACTACTATACTCCTGGAGCACTGGTTCAATGTGTTTTTCTAGCCTGATTTGGGCCCTTAATCAACCTCTATAACCCTGTTTCTGAGAGAAAATGCCATCAATTTAAAAATAAACTTTTGGAGCAAAACCTCTTTGTAAGTTGAAGCCTCTCTCCCCCTCTACCCCTTCTGCTTCCTCCTCCTCCTTTCCTTCTTCCTCTCTTCCTCCTTATACACACACACACACAAACATACACGCACACACATATCTCTCAAGTATTAATTAAAGGATCTAACCCTTACAGTTGTCTAAAAATATAAGCTTCAGGTAATATGCATTAAGTTTCTTCATTCATTGCTAAGGCTAAGTTGCTTCAGTCGTGTCCGACTCTGTGCGACCCCATAGACAGCAGCCTACCAGGCTACTCTGTCCCTGGGATTCTCCAAGCAAGAACGCTGGAGTGGGTTGCCATTTCCTTCTCCAATGCATGAAAGCAAAAGCTCAGTCGTGTCCGACGCGTGTCCGACTCTTCACAATCCCATGGACTGCAGCCTACCAGGCTCCTCCGTCCATGGGAGTTTCTAGGCAAGAGTACTGGAGTGGAGTGCCATTGCCTTCTCCAAGTTTCTTCATTAATTAAGCTGTAGCAAATGTCTATAGACAGAACACATAACATAGGGAGTCAGTATGCAGGCCCACTCCTGCAATAGTGCACTCAAATTATACACGCTTGCCCTCAGCTTGCTCTGAGCTCTGCTACTCACCAGCAGGGTGACTCTGAACAAGTAACTTCCCCTCTTTAAGTCTTGGTTTCCTCATAATTGTACCTTCCTTTGATTAGCTAGAACTCAATGAGAATCAGGTTTTATTACCATAATGCGACTACCACTGAAATAACTGCAACCAAGCCTATATTTACTCAGCCCCTAAAAGGCTTCTTTGCCTCTATTTCAAATTAAATATGGTTCCAAAAGGTTTCCTTCAAAATGTCAAAGTGGGGAAAAGACTTAGTCATAGTTAAACAATTTGAGGGAGCAATGGTGCCAAATTGACACCATCTGGGAAATCCTCTGTCTATATTTAATGTTTCATCTACTCATTTTTTTTTTTTGCTTTGCATTTTGTCCTGTTGAAAGCATCCAGTTGTAGTGATATCTGCTACTCAGATAATTAAGTCATAAAAATGTACAAATCATGGACAAAACACTGACCTCACACTCTCTTTCCAGACTTGTGCCCTTTGCTTCTTGTGTAACCCACACAAAAGTCAGGGCTTCACATAGTCCCATCTCCGTACTGAATGCCATTCGAAGCAGCACAGCTTAGCCTTCAAAAGTAACTAAATTTCACTGAACTATCTAAGAGAGTACCAAAGCAGGCCCAATTTTCAAATCCCACAGTAATTATAATCCAGTTTTCTCCTTCTCACTCACAGTATCTCTCCTATCATATAAGTGCCTTGAATTTCTCAATCTCATTCTCCACTCAATACCTTTTAAAAATCTCTCTATAACACTTAACCTATATGATGTTCTCCCTTTTTGACTAAATCCTTCGACCCCCAGTTCAATCTTCTCTTCTTGCTCACTTTTCCCCAGTAATATTAAATCAGCCATGTGTCTTGCCATTCTCTAGCTCTTTCTCTTCATTACAAGGACAGCCTCAGACTTTTTCACACGAGGGGGTATCATGGAAGGAATTGAGTTAAATAAAAATTCATATATTGGAGCCCTGATTCCTAGTGTAACTGTATTTGGAGATAGGCCCTTTAAAGAGGTAAATAAGGTTAAATGAAGCCTTTAGGGTGGGTTTGAATCCAATAGGACTGGTGTCCTTCAAATAAAAGGAAGAGACACCAGGAATGTGCATGCACGGAGGAAAGGCTGTGAGTGCGAGGACACAGGGAGAAGACAGTCATCTGCAAGCCAAGGAGAGAGGCCTCATGAGAAACCAAACACCCTGACATCTTGATCTTGGACTTTCCAAAACTTTGAGAAAATAAATTTCTGTTGTTTGAGTCACCCAGTCTGTGTTACTTTGTTACAGCAGCCCTAGCAAACTAATACAAAGGGCTTAGGCAAGATTCTGTAAAAACTGCATGATCAATGCGCTGCATTTATTTAGACTGTGTATTTATTTAAATTGGGCTTCCCCAGTGGCTCAGCAGTAAAAAGTCTGCCTGCCAATACAGGAGATGCAGGTTCGATCCCTGGGTCAGGAAGATCCTCTGGAGAAGGAAAAGGTAACCCACTCCAGTATTCTTGCCTGGGAAATCTCATGGACAGGGAGCTTGGCAGACTACAGTGCATGCCATGGAGTCACAAAAGAGTTGGACACGACTGCAACTAAACAACGTTTATTTAAATTGGCTTTCATGATGGTGAGGGTTGAAGAGATTATTTGTGGCATTCAAGTCCCCCACCACAAGACCCTTGTTTCCCTGACGCTGTTGCTGTTTAGTTGCTAAGTCGTGTTCAACTCTTTTGAGACTCCATGGACTATAGCCCTTGACCAAATCCATCTAAACACCATCTCCTTTACTCTGAGATATTTGAACACCTTGTTTCACTCTCTGGAGTAATTTCTCATCATCTCCCAGCTCTGAAGTCTGCTTTATCCTAACCAAGCAAACCTGCCTTCTTTGACCACAGGCAGCTTGTCTGTATGACGACCTCAGCATACTTCCTGTCCCTTCCTTCCCACCTCATCTTCACCAAAGATACTCATGCCATTGCCTATAAGACCTAGTAGTCAAGGCATGTATTGAGAGCACTGTGCCCAAACAAAAGAAGTACATACTGCCCCCTCTATATTCATGTGCTAGGGCCGTGCTAACCAAGCACTGCAGACCAAGGGACTTAAACAACAGAAATTCACTAATTCACAGTCCTGGAGACTAGAGGCCCGAAGTCAAGATGTCAGCGGCAGGCATGGTTCCTTCTGAGAGCCCTGAGAGAGGAGCCTCTTCACTCCCTGGCTTCTGCGGGCAATCCTTGGTGTTCCTTGGCTTGCAGCTGCTTCACTCCATTCTCTGTCTCCATGTTCCCCTGGCGTTCTCCCTGTGTGTGTGTCTATGTCCAAGATTTTCCACATTGGGTTAGGAGCGCACTCCAGCATGACCTCATCTTAACCAATTATATCGCATGACCGTATTCCCACATAAGGTCACATTCTGAGGTACCAGGGCGGGGGTGAGGTGGAGTGAGGTTAGGGCTTCAACATATGAATTTTGAGGGGAGAACACAATTCAATCCATAACACCCACGTTATACAAAAATATCTCTGAAGTTTCCCAGAGCACTTTAAAGCCATCTGCTCCTCCTTCCTCCTCCTCCATGGGAGTTAAAGACAAGGGGAAATAGCAGAAAACAGTATGGTAGAAAGGCCACGCCATTTTCAAAGAAGGTTTGTGAGCACACCTCTCTGTACCTCAGTATAGCCTCCTCAGTAGTGATGTGAGGGGGCTGGGAAGCACTAGCTTGCTGATAACACTCCTAACTCCAAAGTTCTCGGGCATTACCCGGCAGTCCAGTGGTTACAACTCTGCACTGTCACTTTGATCCCTGGTTGGGAAACGAAGATCCTGCAAGCTGTGTGGCAGGGCCAAAAGAGAAAAGAAAAATTCTCCAATCTATGGAAGTAAAGTACTTAAATTTCAATAATGAAAGAGGGCCAAGTTAAAAGTTCCAGAGATTTATTTTGGTGGTCATTTTGTAACCTATACAAATATCAAATCATTACTTTGCACACCTGAAACTCATATACCCAATTATATTTCAAATTAAAAAATTTAAATTTAAATTAAAAATATTTATGTATACCAGATTTTTCCACTTGCATGTTTAAAACCCTCCAGTATGTAAATCAGTTATACTTCAATAAAAATAAACTTAAATACATACATGAATAAATAAGACCTTCCAATGACTTCCCGTCATTTAAAAAAAAAAGAGTTCTGGAGCAGGGATTCTTAATCTGAGGTCTGTGGATTCATTTCCGGTGGGAGTGGGGGGTGTCTATGGCTCCTGAAAAATTACATGCAGAATGTGGGTTAATCTTGTGCACCCCTCTGCCTTTCTGAGGAAACAGTTCATATTTTTCATCAGGTTTTCACAGAGGCCATACCTGCCAAAACTTACAGTCTTTGTCTAGGAGGCTAGAAGACTCATGCTCAGCAGAGCCGACCACAAAGCGATCACCAAGCATGGGCTGAGGCCTCCTATGGTCACCTACAACTTTTCTTAGGAATGTGTCTCTCTGACTCAGCTTTTCACATCTGTCACCTGTCATCACCGCTTCTGTTTTCATCTCTTACTTGACTTCACTCAGCCTGTCCCACCCACCTCATCCCTGATGAGACTCTACTTCTCTGTGGGCCTGTTCCCCACCACTCTAACCGGAATTATTTAATCTCTCTCTACCTCCATCTCTTGGCTTCAGCTGAAAACTGCGTCTGCCCAGATACCAAGTCCCCAGATCTCCAAATCCCTTGGAGAGGGTCACGCTGGGGCAAGGGTCTAAACTCGGAGCTGCTGTGCACTTTCCCCCATCCCAACTTGGGTGTTCAGGTGAACTGAGGTGGAAGGTAAGAGGTAGGACCTTGGGAGGCTGGGTGCAAAGGACAGCCAGTAGGTTTAGAACCTGAGAACTGGACCAGGTTCCTGTTTGGAGCAAGGTGGGTGATGTAGAGCCAGGGGACAAATCTAATCAGAGTCCCCAGAGACTCCAGTAGAAAGACCAAGTACAGACATTCAGACATTTGTTCTACAGGTCAGGGACAGGATCTTGTAAGACTGAGAGTTACACATCAGAGGGAGACCAAACTTGGATGAAGAGCAAGGCAGGAACAAGTGAGAAGGATCCAGGACCATGGTCAAAGTGTGTCTAAGATATTCATTTTTATAATGGCAGTAGAGTGGTTCCTGGGTTGGGAAGATCCCCTGGAGAAGGAAACGGCAACCGACTCCAGTATTTTTGCCTGGAGAATTCCATGGGCAGAGGAGCATGGAGGGGTCACATGAGTTATACACAACCTAGCAGCAAAATAACAAGAGTGGTTAAGACCATAGTTTAAATTTCAACTCAGCTACTTCCCAGCTGACCTTGGACAAGTTATTTAAGTACTTCATGCCTCAGTTTACTCATCTAAGTGAAGTGGTGAGTTCAGTAGCTCATTTAGCTTCTCTGAAGTTCCTCTTGAAAATAATTTCTAGATAGAAACATTCAAGTTGATGTATTAGTTAAGTCTGTTTGGGGCATACATGTATAACATAAGCATATATACCTTTATCAGTTTGTGCACAAAGACTTCAAGGATTCAGTCCAGGATCCAGTTAGGTAATTAATATATTTGACACGATGGTTGTTCTCAGCTAATTACTATTAATTGCTATTTAAGATGATTTTTACTGCTTCCAAAGAAATTTTTAAAAATTTTAGTAAAAAAGAGGCAAACTCGTTTCTCTTGGCACTTGTGATTTAAATCCTCCCTGCCCCCTGCCCTCTTCCCACTTACCAAGCCTATAAGATTCCTTCCCTTTCCAGCTCTTTAACCTACATTGGTTCTTTCCTCCTTTCTTCAGTGACACACAGGTCTTCATTATTTTGGAAAAGCCTGTCACTGCTTCCTCTAGCTACCATCCCATTTTTCCCTGTATTTTACTTGCTTCCTTTTTGAACATGTAGTCAATATTCCCTGCTTTACTGCTGCAAATATCATGGTGTGGACAGAATGGAAATATGCAGGCAAAGCAGAAGTGACGTGTGGAGCCAAGAATTTTGCAAAATTTGATCTAACTCAATAACAACTGCATTAGTCACTGTGTTCGGACCCCAGGATACAAAACGAATCAAACATGGCAGGTTCAAGAATGCACTCCAGGTCACAGGTAGTAATTGATGAAGCCCAGATTCAAACTTAGGTGTGTGACTTCAGAATCTTCTTTGGATGGATTTATTTGATGGCCAATGGAGAGGCAAGAAATGTGCCATGGATTTCAGAGGAAGACACGCTTAATTATTAGTGCCATTTCAAGGTAGACAAGAAGTAAGAGGACGGGGAAAACAACAGCTTCCTGAGAGAATTAAGATTGTCCAAGAATCTAGGTTCTCCTGTGCATCTGCAACTGGCCAGAGCTGGGAGAAAGTTAGGGCCATCAGAAGCTCTTCTGGACTTGATTCTGTCCTGTTCAAAGGACACTAGGTGGTCAAGCAATTGGCAAAGCCCATGGAAACCTGGTTCTCCTCTTGCACTGATCAGCATGACCTTAGAGGCCACACTCTCTCCACCATCTGCTTCTCCCTTTGATGCAGTTCACCTCTTTACCTTTCCCTGGTTCCTTGTATCTTCCTATTCCTTACTCTCCAAGAAAAGGCTATTAGTGTACCATCTTTTTCTCTTAATCATTCATTGCACGAAGTACATACAATCTCATGGCTTCTAAGACCGCTCCCAAATCTGAATCAACAGCTTGCCTCCCAAGCCCCCAGCCCCAAATCTCCTGTTTAATGGAATGGCCACTTAGATATCATTTTAGTCTCAAAATTTATACGAATGAACTTCCTCTAATCTTTCCCAAATCTTCCTGTCCCTCCCAGTGGCATTTACTGTCCTTAAGGGCATCACTATTCTCCCAACCCTTGGCGCCCTTTTCAATTTCTCTTTAGTCTTCTGGATGTACAGTTGTGAGTTCTGTCAATGATTTCCCAGTTTCTTTTCATTTCTTCCCTATTTTCACTCCTGGGGCCATGATCATAATTCAGTTCATGGCCTCCTTGTGTCATTCAACAATGACTTTGACCTCTGAACAGGGTCTCCTGCCTCTAGCTATCTCTCCCCTCCAGTCCACCCTGTGTGGAGATGCCAAGCTGACCTGCCTAAATCACAGCTTGGATCCTGTCACTGCGTGGCTAAGAAAACTAGGACTGCTCATGCTCTGCAAAGAAAGATCCAGGCTCCTCAAGGGACCGTGGAGGCCTTTCATAGGCTGCTCCTTCCCTGGCAGGTAGAGGCATGAGCAGAATGATCCAGCTGGGGGTAAGCTTCAGACTTAACAGAGTCCTGCTCCAACCAGGTTGCCACCCTGGCCAGAACTTCTGACTTACCCAACCCTCTGCCGGCCATCCAGGACGCCTCACTCTGTGACCGCTGTGATTTGAGACATTCCGTTTTCCTTGTTTGGAATGCTAACCCTCTTCCGACCCACTATACAGATTCCAGGCAGCATCAAGATCCCATTCCATTCCCACTCTCCACGAATTTCTCCCAGACTCTTCTTAGTGCTCCTTCCCTCTTCCAATCATCTCTAAAGCAGTCATTTGAGAATTAATCTTCTACTGCTATCACTAGATGTCTTGCAGTAGCATGTCAAATTGTCAGTTTTCTCGTCGTCTTTGTATGGTCAGCACCAAACAAGCACTAACATATAACATAAAAAGTTATATTTTATGCCTTTGCATAGTAGATAACATTGTTAAAATTTTTAATATTTCAAATATATGGAGAGTAAAGACACCAGTATAACAGACAACCACATGGCAACCAACACCCAGATTTAACAGATGCTAATATTTAACAAAATTTGGAACAATTAAAGCCTGCCTCCTTGGGAATCCCCTGGTTGCCTAGTGGTTAGGATTCTGGGTTCTCACTGCCATGGCCAGGGCAAAAAAAAAAAAAAAAGCCTGCCCCCTCCTCCTTTCTCTCCAGAGGTCACCACTCTACTCATTTCCATGAATTTCCATGTACTTTTAATGATATATGTATATTACTGTAATTGCATACTTTAAATTTTTGCACAAATATATTGTATCTTGGAGAAGGAAATGGCAGCCCGCTCCAGTATTTTTGCCTGGAGAATCCCAGGGACAGGGGAGCCTGGTGGGCTGCTGTCCAAGGGGTTGAACAGAGTCGGACACGACTGAAGCGACTTAGCAGCAGCAGCATATTGTATCTTATCTGTTCTAATGTAACTTTTTCTATCTAATGAGGTAGAAATCTATCTATTTTTGAGGTATATTCATTGTGCCATTATAGTAATTGAATCAACCAGTCCCTATGAGAAAGAGATGGGGAACTTGAAAGGAACCAAAGAAATTCTTACTAGAGGTGTGAGGGAGTTCTTTTGCTGCTGGGGAGTGACCTTTATTACAAAGCAAGGTGACAAATTAATGCCCAGAAAGGCATTAGGATGGTGAAATGTATTGCCTCCTAAGGGCATTTGTGTTTTAAGCACTGACTTAAATAGCTGGAATTCTAACAATGGATTTTAAAGACACAACTTCAGAGCTTTCTGACACATATAAAAGCAAATTTTTTCTCTCCTTTGAGAGGAAAGGCCTTGTCTTCATCACTACTTCCTTCACAAGCTTATTTTATTTTTCCTCATCCAGAAGAGTTCCTAATCTTCTAACTTTGGAGATGTAGATTTTAAATAGGTCCACATCTAGCAGAAGACTCCTGTGTTCCATCCTGCCAGTTTCCAGGACTTCCTCCTGGCTACAGGAAAAATAGTGACTTTTAGTGTTGTCCCATAGTGCCATCTGTTGCCTAAAAGTGGGAAGCACCGCCGGTTCCTTTAACGCTTATTTTACAACAGGATTTTTTTTTTTTCTTAAAGGGGACAAACATCATTTTGGTTTGCTTTGCTTTGTATTGTAACATGGATGAACATCTGCACTGCTACATAACTGAAAAATTTTCCAAAGATTTTGGTCAGCTAAGAAGACATTGCCCAAGAAGTGTATTCTCTCTCAAGGGGTCTGAGTCTGAGATTGCGCATTTCTAACAAGCTCTCAGATGACACGAAGGCCCCTGGTCCCAGGACCACATTCGAATAGTTTAGGGATAGAACAGAGTAGAACTTGCACTTGGGCAGGGGCCTTTTCCCAATGACCCTTTTTAAAGATGTAGAGTTAGTTCAGAACCCGCATCAGGTTGCTGTTTGATTCTGTGTTTCCCCGGCTTCCTCCTAGCTAGGCAGAAAAGTCACTGATAGTTGTCTCACAGTGCCATCTATTGTCTGAGAGTGTAAGCACCTGAAAGTTCGGTTACTGTGGACAGTACTTTATGATTTCTTCTCTCAAAGGAAACCAAGATTATTTGTTTCATTGGTGTGTTTTGTTTTATAACACTAATACATTTCTGAAGTTTTATACAAAAACTTTTTAAAAGCCTTAAAGTTCTTCCAGTTCAGTTCAGTTCAGTCACTCAGTCATGTCCAACTCTTTGTGACCCCATGAATCGCAGCATGCCAGGCCTCCCTGTCCATCACCAACTCCCAGAGTTTACCCAGACTCATGTTCATCAAGTCGGTGATGCCATCCAACCATCTCATCCTCTGTCATCCCCTTCTCCTCCTGCCCTCAATCTTTCCCAGCATCAGGGTCTTTTCAAATGAATCAGCTCTTTCCATCAGGTGGCCAAAGTACTGGAGTTTCAGCTTTAGCATCATTCCTTCCAATGAACACCCAGGACTGATTTCCTTTAGGATGGACTGGTTGGATCGCCTTGCAGTCCAAGGGACTCTCAAGAGGCTTCTCCAACACCACAGTTCAAAAGCATCAATTCTTCGGTGCTCAGCTTTCTTTATAGTCCAACTCTCACATCCATACATGACCACTGGAAAAACCATAGCCTTGGCTGGACAGACCTTTGTTGACAAAGTAATGTCTCTGTTTTTTAATATGCTGTCTAGGTTGGTCATAACTTTCCTTCCAAGGAGTAAGCGTCTTTTAATTTCATGGCTGCAATCACCATCTGCAGTGATTTTGGAGCCCCCCAAAATAAAGTCTGACACTATTTCCACTGTTTCCCCATCTATTTGCCATGAAGTGATGGGACCAGATGCCATGATCTTTGTTTTCTGAATGTTGAGCTTTAAGCCAACTTTTTCACTCTCCACTTTCACTTTCATCAAGAGGCTCTTTAGTTCTTCAGTTTCTGCTATAAGGGTGGTGTCATCTGCATATCTGAGGTTATTGCTAGTTCTCCTGGCAATCTTGATTCCAGCTTGTGCTTCTTTCAGCCCAGCGTTTCTCATGATGTGCTCTGCATATAGGTTAAATAAGCAGGGTGACAGTATACAGCCTTGATGTACTCCTTTTCCTATTTGGAACCAGTCTGTTATTCCATGTCCAGTTCTAACTGTTGCTTCCTGACCTGCATACAGAGGCAGGTCAGGTGGTCTGGTATTGCCATCTCTTTAAGAATTTTCCAGAGTTTGTTGTGGTCTACACAGTCAAAGGCTTTGGCATAGTCAATAAAGCAGAAATAGATGTTTTTCTGGATCTCTCTTGCTTTTTCCATGATCCAGCGGATGTTGGCAACTTGATTTCTTTAGGAACATTTAAATAAGGGTTTTAGAATTTCTTTGAGCATTCTAATGATCTAAAGTTTTGATTTTTATTATGTCTTCATTGGATGGTGCCAGAAATGAGATTTTCATTCAATTAGGGTGCTGGGGGAGGAAAAATCGTTTTCCCTCTACTCTTCTAGGTTTTTGGCTGAGACCTCCCTATAATAAGACATTAACAAGAGAAAAACAAACAGAAGTTTAATAATATATATCCTCCTGTATTCATGGGAGAGACCCCTAAAATGAGTTACTCTGGTAAATGATCCAAGTCATCACCTTAAATACCATCTCTAGCAAAAAAACAAAAGAAGATGTTGATGGGGGTAAGTTATCAGGCAAAGCACAGTAAACAAAGATAAGGATGTTATGAAGATTTAAGTTCAAGCATTCTCCATTGGTAAGAGTTTCTAGAGATTCAGAGTCCTCCTCTTCCTGGTATAAAGAGGGAGTGTGTATGTTAGTTGCTTCAGTCGTGTCTGACTCTTTGCGACCCCATGGACTGTAGCCTACCAGGCTCCTCTGTCCATGGGATTCTCCAGGCAAGAACACTGCAGGGGGGTTGCTATTCCCTTCTCCAGGGGATCTTCCCCACCCAGGGATCGAACCCATGTTTCCTGCATTGACAGGCAGATTCTTTACCACTGAGCCACTAGGGAAGCCCTATAGAGAGGGAGACACACTTACAAATAGATATTTCCCTTATAAACGTAAATGTATCTTACGAGAAGGTAACTTCTACTGGGTTTCCAAAGCTTTTGCTTTCTCTGCTGTTTCTTAAAAATAATAAGCTCAAAATAATCCATATGCCAAAGGAGCATATTTGGGGGTAATATATTCTGTTTCCCTTCAAGGCTTTCACCCCATGAGTGTTTTTGGAGCACCTACTAGGGGCAGAATTCTGTGCCTAGACCTTTGCAGGGATTTGTAGGTAATGAGACTCCCCAGAGATGGGGCTGGAGACATACAAAATCCTGGTGGAGCATGAAGATTTTGCTGATGGAGGGCTAAGCTTTCCCCTAGGAGAGAGAAAGTTCAGAGGGGCTTCTTGGTGATACTTGGTGAAAGATTACCAGAGAGAGACCATCTTTCTCTTTCCCAGGTCTGGGAGGCAAGCAGCTCTAGCAGGGACGTTTATAGACCACTCAGCCTCAGAGCACCAACCAGAAAGTCCCTCTCACCAAAGCATCAGTTGTGGCATCAGGATTCTCTAGTCTGTAAAACCTCCATTTTCTTTTGAATGGAAGCTGTAAAAATGCCTCTCCTTCCATTAGGAGTGACCTTTTGTCACAAGGGCACACATTCAGGATTGCTTTTGTGCTGAACTCCTACAGAGTTTATAATGAAATCATTTTCCCACTTAAAAAAATCTTCCTCCTTTACCCATAGGGCTTAGGTCTGGTGCTAAGGGATCAAGGCCATGAAGAAATTTGAGTGATCAATTTCTTTTGAGGAGTTACACCTCACACAGCCCAGGCTCTGTCACTTCACCAAGTTTGATCCTCTGTTCCTGTAGGATGGGTTTGTGACTGTGAGTTTCCTCAAGCTGTGCCTGGGTTCATGCCCTTTCAGATTTAAGAGTTAGCAACCCAAGTCAACTGACTTAAGCTAAAACAGAAACGGGCTTGTGTTACTGAGAAATTTGGGCATAAACTTCAGGCATGGATGGATCCAGGGCCCCCCAGGATGTTAACAGGGCTTTCTCTGTTTCTAACCATTAATTCTACTTTTTACTCTGGTTGGCTTCATTCTCTTTCAGTTTATAAGTGCTTCCTCCATGTGGTTGAAAACATGACCACCAAAGTCTTCAGACTTATAGCACTGCAGCTTGAGAGTCAAGGAAAATGAGCATGGCTCTCATTCCCAGCACCTGTATATATGATTCTCAGAGATGCATTCTAACAGGCCTCATTCGAGTCATATGTCCATCCCTCAACCCAATCAGTGGCTAAGGGGATGTGGTGGTGAAGTCAAGCGCTGCAGCAGCCTGCCTCCATGATGGCTCCCAACTATCCCAACCTCTTGGTATTAACTCTCTTGTGTAATGTCGCACCACATTGTATCAGGCTGGTCTGTGCGACCAGTAGAAAAAAGCAGATGTGCCAGTGTGTGACTTCTGATATCAGGTTATAAAAGGCCCTGCAACTTCCTCTGGGTCCTTCTCTTGGATCATTCCTCTGGGAGAAGCCAGCTGTGCGTCCTGAGAGGCCCACGTAGTGAGTAACGAGGGTCTCTGGCCTACATACAGCAAGGAACTGAGGCTTCCTGCTAATAGCCACATGAGTGAGCTTGGAAGTGGATCCTCTAGCCCTAGTTTAGGCCTCAGGTGATTGCAGTTCTGGCCAACATCTCGACTGCTACCTTCAGAGACACCCTGAGCCAGAGCCACCTAGCTAAGCTGCTTCCAAATTCTTGATCCATAGAAACTGTGAGATAATACATGTTTGCTGTTGTGAGCCACTAAGTTCTGAAGGAATTAGTTATGCAGCAATAGATGACTGGCACATGTGCCAACATTCGTGGTCAGGGAAGCCAGGTAAAATAATTGAAAGCCCTATCTGAACCAGAGCCAAACCAAATGGGACAAGGGGAAGCTTCCCAAAGGAAAGCTGGGATGTCAATACCAGAAAAATGGAGATCTTGCTGATTCTTGAAAGGATACTGGACAGGCCACAGCTGTCTAATAGGTTCCAGATTGGGAAAGGAGTACGTCAAGGCTGAATATTGTCATCTTGCTTATTTAACTTATATGCAGAGTACATCATGCGAAGTGTGGGCTGGATGAAGCACAAACTGGAATCAAGATTGCTGGGAGAAATATCAATAACCTCAGATATACAGATGACACCGCCCTTATGGCAGAAAGTGAAGAGGAACTAAAGAGCCTCTTGATGAAGGTGAAAGAGGAGAGTGAAAAAGCTGGCTTAAAACTCAACATTCAAAAAACGAAGATCATGGCTTCTGGTCCCATCACTTCACAGCAAATAGATGGGGAAACAATGGAAACAGTGACAGACTTAATTTTTTTGGGCTCCAAAATCACTGCAGATGGTGACTGCAGGGATGAAAGGAAAAGATCTTTGCTTCTTGGAAGAAAAGCTATGACAAACCTAGACAGTGTATTAAAAAGCAGAGACATTACTTTGCTGACAAAGGTCCGTCTAGTCAAAGCTATGGTTTTTCCAGCAGTCATGGATATAAGAGTTGGACCATAAAGAAAGCTAAGCACCAGAGAATTGATGCTTTTGAACTGTGGTGTTGGAGAAGACTCTTGAGAGTCCCTTGGACTGCAAGGAGATCAAACCAGTCAATCCTAAAGGAAATCAGTCCTGAATATTCATTGGAAGGACTGATGCTGAAGCGGAAGCTCCAATACTCTGGCCACCTGATGCAAAGACTGACTTGTTGGAGAAGACCCTGATGCTGGGAAAGATTGAAGGCAGGAGGAGAAGGGGGTGACAGAGGATGAGATGGTTGGATGGCATCACTGACTCGATGGACATGAGTTTGAGCAGGCTCCAGGAGTTGGTAATGGGCAGGGAAGCCTGGTGTGCTGCAGTTCATGGGGTTGCAAAGAGTTGGACATGACTGAGTGACTGAACTGACTGAACACCATTCTTCAGACAAATAGGCCTTCAGTCTCCTTCCAGGACTTCAAACCTGCCCAGGTTGGCATGAAGCCCAATGGTGGCCTTGGCTCCAGTTCCTTCTACTACTACTAGAGGATTCATTATCAAATGTACAAAGTTATTTCTGGTCCTAATTTTCCCTGTTACCAAGAGATGAATCTTGGCTGCCAGCTGTACGACTATGTTGCCTCTCCAAGACTCAGCTTCCTCATCTGTAAAATGAGTTAACAGTTATGTCCACCTCTTGGTGTGGTGATGAGGATTAAATAAACATATGTGCTTAGCCCAATACTTCCCATGTAATGAATCCCAAATATATGCTGCTGTTGGAGTATCTGGATTGGCCTGAAATGCAGGCCAACCATCTCAAGGGTCCTTAAGAGAGAAAGGCAGAGGGCATTACATAAACAGGAGAGGAGAAGACAATGTGACCACAGAAGTAGAGGTTGGAGCCGTGATGGCCATGAACTGCTCCACGTGTGCTGGAAGTCACAAGGAGAAAGAGGCAAGAAACAGTTTCCCCAAGAGCCTCTAGAGGGAGCATGGACCTGTTGACACCTTGCTTTTAGCCCAAAGAAACCGGCTTCAAACTTCTGACCTCCAGAGCTGTAAGAGAATGGTTGCCTGTTGTTTTAAACCACCGAGTTTGTGGTAATTTGTTACAACAGTTATAGGAAACTAATATAGAATTATTATCTAAAAAGTCACCTGTACCTGTCCAGTCCAAGGCAGGCAATGTAAAAGAAGATGCAGAAATGGGAGTGATTTAGTCATTAGACTTCATTGTTCCTGGCATCTCCTATGAAATATATAGAAATAGCCTATATTACAGAAATGTAGACATTCACTTTTAATTTGCAAGCTAAAAAGAACTTGGCAGAAAATTTGACCTGAAAGTTCTAAAGAGAGAAAAAGAGATCTTAAAATGGTACTTAAACACTCTTTTACTGTCAATGGCATAAACTACTCTCCTGAAAAAAAAAAGCTTTAAATCATACGAACACACTAATTTTGGAACTCTTTTCTGACAGTTCTTTTTAGAATGCTTCTTTATCAACTTATCACCTTCAGCTTTTGGTAGACTGAGAATATTGCTAGCAAAATTTGTCAGTGGAGCAAAGACTTATCTAAGCCATCTATTGAAATTCTTTTTACAGACTTCTATTTCAGGAGTGTAATTAAAATCAGCTACAGAAGCTTGAATTCTCACTGGATGTGATCTCTGATGGCCAATCTCTTTTGTGAATTCCATTTCAATGTTATATTAATTACACAATACATTTAATTAAGTTTTCTACTTTGTGGTCCTTCTGCTGTGCTTTATGCCTTGATATTCCTAGGGTGAATCCGACAGTCATTGCTTTGCATGTGCGTCATGTGTGTGTTTTGTACCTACAGGGAATTCCACAATGTAGAAACTTAGAATTTGTGCTTCAAAAGGCATAACGTCTGGGGGACTCTTTCTATATTGCCCCTATTGATGGAGGATTTGTAGCTCTAATACCTTGGTTCTTACCAAGCCAGCTTCAAAACTACCTTATTATGGGTACTAGGGCAAAGTATGTTAGAACTGCAGGGCACAGATGCCTGGGTATTATCCAGACAAAGACTCGGATGGTACAGCCATAGAGACAAGAGCTCCTGCTGCTCACTAATTTAACTCTTGTGTGTGGATACCAAAAATAGAAGCAGATTCTACCTCTTCTTTAGTGGCTTCCCACTGATGGCATAATGATGGATCAAATGTCAAAACTTCCAGGGCTTCAAAATCCCGATTTCACAGTAATTGAGCCCCTTTAAAACTGTCATGACCATGTGACACAATGACAAAAGAGGTGGTTTTGAGAGGCACAAACCTATCGGGACAGCAGCAGGCAAAAGAGAGAGGACTATATAGCCCATATGCCCAATACGTAGACACCATACATGGTAGGTAGCTGGGCCAAGACTCACGGTCGTGAGGGGATCTGAATGTGAGATCTTTCTAAACATTAAATTATACACCATGGTTTTCAATATTTGAATCATCTGGATCTTGATAGCTTTATTTCATATATGCTGAAGAAGTTTTAGTATGACTTTTCATCTGTGGCCAAATGCATGCTATTTATCTTCTGCAGCTGACTCTGCTTTGGGTTTGTGTTCAGTTTGCTCTAAACTGAAAATAAAATTACATTTAGAGAAAATGAAATTACATTTCAGGGTCAGAGATTTGATGGGTAGTAGGGAAAAGGGAGACCCCTGAAGCCAGCCAGATCCTTCCTTAATGCCACGTTGCCTGCCTAAGAGGTGGGACTAGATTTATTCATGTAACTCTACTCACTAGAAAATTCAGAGGCAACACAAGGAGGCAGGTTGTCAAGTACAGTGGTATCATAATATTTTCTCAAATGATCATTGTGGCTGCTACCACAACTAGTAATTACAATTAAACTTCCTTAATAACTATACTAGTAACATTGACTTTGTGGTTGAGCTGAAGCATATTGTTGTATTTTCTAAATGAAAATCTGTTAAATAAATTAAGACTGCAGACAAGACCACTGAGTGGAGAGGCTGTATTCAATCCCTTTAGAGGCAACCATTTACATATAACATGCAAACACTTGATATGCTAAATATAAGCACTAAATCAGTATGCTGATGACAAAAATGTTTATCTGCTTGCTAAAATTGGTTTCCTGGGCAATGTATCATTAGTCCAATTACAGATGCTATATATTCTTGAAAGCATGAAAATGTGTTTTGCTTTAGATCAAAATATTCCTGCTGTTCTCTAAATGAATATACTGTTAGTTTAACTATTTCTTAAGTAATAGAAATCTGGTCTAATCATGTCATTTTAGCAACCAAGGATCAAGCGCTTCAATGATGAGAATATACATTATTCTGTGACAACTGGGCTCCTGTCATAGACTTGAATACTTTCTTTCACAAGTACAAAGAAGGTTCAAAGTCATTGACACTGTCCTGCCATGGTGGTCACTGTAAGCTACTACTTTTGCCATTTATTTCTCTCCCATCTGTTTGGTTGGTATGGTCGACTGGCACTTGGCATGCATTTCAACCTCCTTCTCATGTGGATACTGTACCACAGGGGCTAAAAAGCTAAAAACTACATTCCCCAGTGGAAGTGAAGTGGAAGGCATCTACTTGCTGCTTCAATGTTTCCGCTGAAGCAATCTGGGGTCTAGTTTTTTTCTGGGAAAAAAAAAATCTTCCTCATAATACAAATTTGGATAGACAACACAAGAAAAAAATACAGAGGCACTTGAAAATTTTTGTTCTTAATCTGTAAGAAATGAAAGTGAAAGTGAAGTCGTGTCCAACTCTTTGTGACCCCATGGACTGTAGCCTACCAGGCTCCTCCATCCATGGAATTTTCCAGGCAAGAGTACTGGAGTGGGTTGCCATTTTCTTCTCCAGGGGATCTTCCTGATCCAGGGATTGAACCCCGGTCTTCTGCATTTCAGGCAGGCACTTTACCATCTGAGCCACCTGGGTAAGAAATGAGGCGCAATTAAATGCTTTAGCATGATAACAGTGGTGTTTTACAAAGATATGTCTAACAAGAATTAGAGAAGAAGGTGGAATCAGGTAAGCTATGGAATTAAGTAAACTACCTAGCAGGCTGTTTTCATAGAGACTTCATTCATTCGTTCATTTGAGAGACACTTAACAAGTTGTTATTACTCCCCAGGCTTTGCACCAGATGCTAAGGATACAGTTGAAGCAAGACGGACTGTGCCTCAGAGAAGCTTATAATGATCAAGTGAGAAACGACAATCCAGCATAGTAAATGCTAAATAGAGGATACTCTGAAAACACTTGGGCTTCCCTTGTGGCTCAGCTGGTAAAGAATCCGCCTGCAATGCGGGAGACCTGGGTTTGATCCCTGGGTTGGGAAGATCCCCTGGAGAAGGGAAAGGCTACCCACTCCAGTATTCTGGCCTGGAGAATTCCATGGATTGTATAGTCCATGGGGTCTCAAAGAGTCAGACACGATGGAGTGACTTTGACTTCACTGAAAACACAACAAGGACAAGTAGAAAAAGCAACATTTAAACTGACAACTGAAGAATGAATGAGGAGTGACTCCACAGAAGGATGAGGTGAAGTGGTGGGAAAAACCATCCAGGGAGAGTGAAAAGCACGTTCAAGGGCTCCCAGGTGAGGAAAGAGAGCTTCTTTGAGGAACTGGAAGAAGTTTGGTGTGTCTGAGCCTCTGAGTTGGAGGATGGGAAAGAGGAGGGGGAAATGGAGAGATGAGATTGGAGAGAGAGTGAAGCTTTGAAGGGCTTTCCAAGCCAGTTACGAAGTTCAGGATTTCTCCAGGGAGCATGAGGCAGCTGCTTGAGCAGAGCAGGGACAAGATTACATTTGCACTGTGGAAATTCATTCTGTCATACAGAAAATGGATCACGAGAAGAAACCGAAGGTTGAGAAACCAATGGGGAGGCTGCTGCCCTAGGCTAGGAGCAAGACAATGATGGCCTAGATTAGGGCAGTGGCAGATGGCAGTGGAATGGACCCAAAACACTTTTCAAAGAGGGATCTTCAAGATGTCCCTTTGTTCAGTTTTTTTTTTTAATAATTTTAGTTTTTCAAATTGTATAAGAAGAATTATAACTTTGATACACCTCTTATTTGGCCACGTTGGAGTGGCCAAACTACTGGATGCTATTAACAGGCATCACCATACGCTCAACAGTAGCTGCTGAAATGAGTGGCTTAGGGCCACAGAGAATATAACAAACTCCTATAGGGAGTCATGCAAAATTAAATCAATTTTGTGATGCCAAATATCTCCCTCAATTCTCTAGCTGAATTCTTAGTTTCTAGAAGGCAAGGCTTGTGGTGTGAGATGACCCTGGAGAGGGAGGAAGGGGTCAGTTCATGGAGGACATTGTAAAACCCAGTAAGGACTTTTGTCTTTATCTTAAGAACAGTGGGAAACCATGGAGGGCTATTCCAATTGAAAAAAAAAAAAAAAAACCGGTAGATTGCAATTTTAACAGAGAAAAAAGAATTTTGGAGGGGACCCGATACGTGTGAGAAGACCATAAATTTGAAGAACCTTAGAGCCATGCAAGAGAAGTCAAGTCGAAAGTGAATATAAATGTCTGGCACTCATGGGAGAGGCCTGGAATGAGCATAAAATTTTGTGTGGAAGTCATCTATGCATAAACTGTTATCTTTTTTCTTAATATATTATTGAAATTAATTATGGGACTATAATTTCGGTAACAAATATTTTCTACTGGTTTACTGTCTTTAAACTTATAGTGTTTTTTAAAATAGGAGAGAAGGTTTAATTTTTACTTGGTTAAAATTATGAATATTTCCCTCATTAGTTTCTGAACTTTTTTCAGGATGCTTGACTCTGCATCAAGTTTATAAACATGCTCCCATGTATATTTTTAAAATATTTTCAGAGATTTTTTTTTTACAGTTACACCCTCAATCCATCTGGAATTCCTTTTTGTTTATTGTGTAAACTATGAGTCTTTTTTTCCCTAATAGAGAGCTAATCATTCCAACACTCCTGGCCAGGCTGTCCTTTAATTCTACCTTTATCATACGTTACCTTTTCACATATATGAGTCTATTTCCAAACTCCTTATTCTGTTTTATCAATTTGGTGTCTTCATTAGTATCTAGTTATAGAGAATATTTTGGCATCTGGTGAAGTATTGTCTCTAATTGGGCATGAGTAAATTCTAGTGCTGAGATTTATCCCTCTTCTTTTGTTAAAGAATCCACATGATCCATTCTCAGCTTGCATTTGTCATTACAAAATCTCATATTACACATTACAGTTTCCAGGTTAACTGGAAATTTCCTTTCATATTTTAGGTTGATAAAAGATTATAATCTTAGCATCAGTATGTGTTAAATTACATCACACTGGTATAACCTGGGACAGTTTCCATCAGCCAACACTCTCCATGATGTTTAGATTCTGGTGAATTACTAATAGTATTCATTTCTTTTTGATGTTCAGTCTGGATTTAGGAGTCCTTCTATATTAATTTTGACTAATCTTTGGCTACCCATTAAGTACCTCCTTTACACTAGGAAACTGAGTTGTCTCAGCCTTTTTGCACTGAATTGAACATCATCAAATGTTAGCTCTGCTTTTATTCTGACAGATGGGCACAATCTTTCAGTTGTTTGAATTTAAGCAGCAAAAGGGCACAGAGGAGAATGTCTAACGTCTCAGCAACTTTTAAGTTGCTTTAATTTTTAAAAGTTTATTTTTTTGGCCACACTGATTGGCTTGTGGGATCATAGTTCCCCCATCAGGGATCAAATCCATGCCCCTTGCATTGGGCGTGCAGAGTCCTAACCCCTGGACTGCCAGGGAAGTCCCTGGGCTGCTTTTCAAATAATGTTATTATTCATTGCCTCCAGCCCATTAAGAAAGTATTGGGTATGACTGAAAGCTTTGTGTGAAGCTAACTGTAGCTAGAAAAGGAGAGGTGTCTTGATTGCTATGACTTGCCCAATACATTTTTTTAAAAATAGAAAAATAAAATATAACATCTTTTAACTTGAAAAAAAAGGGGTATGGCATTAATCTGATCAAGATGTGACTAGTAAAAGTTTTCACTATTCATCAATATCCTTATCATTTAAACTATTAGGGGACTTCCCTGGTGGTCCGGCTGTTAAGACTTCACCTTCCAATGCAGGGGTTGTGGGTTCGATCCCTGGTCAGGGAGCTGAGATCCCATATGCCTCATGACCAAAAAGCCAAAACATGAAGCAGAAGCAATATTGTAACAAATTCAATAAAGACCTACCAAAAAAAAAATGATCCACGTTTTTAAAAATCTTAAAAAAATAATAAACTATTATAAGAATTTTTAAAATGTGAAAAATGCAACCGAAACTAGTTATACAAATAGCTTTTGTCAGAAATCCTTCCAGCCTGGAGTCTGCCATAGCTATAGAATTTTGAAACCGATTATCTTTTTTTTAAATATAGATGAGGAAATTTATTAAAGAACATCTACTGTGTACATCAATACACAATGTTCAACTATTTTGTTATATTAAGAGCTGACTTTCCTATAGTCAGGAATAACTCAATTTCAACTGTTTTTTCCATTCAGCTGCTCAACTGTTCTTTTCTTTTTTTTTTTTTTTTTGCAGTCTTTTTTTTTAAATTTTATTTTATTTTTTAACTTTACAGTATTGTATTGGTTTTGCCATATATCAAAATGAATCTGCCACAGGTATACATGTGTTCCCCATCCTGAACCCTCCTCCCTCCTCCCTCCCCATACCCTCCCTCTGGGTCGTCCCAGTGCACCAGCCGCAAGCATCCAGTATCGTGCATTGAACCTGGACTGGCGACTTGTTTCATATATGATATTATACATGTTTCAATGCCATTCTCCCAAATCATCCCACCATCTCCCTCTCCCACAGAGTCCAAAAGACTGTTCTATACATCAGTGTCTCTTTTGCTGTCTTGTATACAGGGTTATTGTTACCATCTTTCTAAATTCCTTATATATGCGTTAGTATACTGTATTGGTGTTTTTCTTTCTGGCTTACTTCACTCTGTATAATAGGTTCCAGTTTCATCCACCTCATTAGAACTGATTCAAATGTATTCTTTTTAATAGCTGAGTAATACTCCATTGTGTATATGTACCACAGCTTTCTTATCCATTCATCTGCTGATGGACATTTAGGTTGCTTCCATATCCTGGCTATTATAAACGGTGCTGCGATGAACATTGGGGTACTCGTGTCTCTTTCCCTTCTGGTTTCCTCAGTGTGTATGCCCAGCAGTGGGATTGCTGGATCATAAGGCAGTTCTATTTCCAGTTTTTTAAGGAATCTACACTGTTCTCCATAGTGGTTGTACTAGTTTGCATTCCCACCAACAGTGTAAGAGGGTTCCCTTTTCTCCACACCCTCTCCATGAAACCGATTATCTTAATGCAAGTTCCTGTGCCCCACATGGTGAGGCCAAACAAACTAAAATGGAGTTTGGAGCTGAGAAAGGTTTACTGCAGGGCCATACAAGGAGACAGGTAGTTCATGCCCTAAAATGCTCAGAGCTTCCTGAAGGGTTTTGGCAAAGCACTTTTAAAAGCCAGGTGAGGGAGGTGGGTCAGAAGGTCTGTGATCAGCTTGTACACAACTTCCTGATTGGCTGATGGTGAGGTAGCAGAGTGTCATAGGGGTGAACATTATCAGTCCTTAGGCTCCAAGAGGCCTGGGACTCTGTGCTCAGTCATCACAGTCTTCACATAGTTAACATCTTCCTTTTGTTGGAGAGAGGGAGTTTTTTACATTTACACAACAACTCAGGAAATGCATATCAAATACTCTTATCTAGGGGCTTCCTTGGTAGCCCAGCTGGTAAACAATTCATCTGCAATGAAAGAGACCCTGGTTTGATTCATGAGTCGATTCATGGGTTGGGAAGATCCCCTGGAGAAGGGATAGGCAACCCACTCCAGTATTCTTGCCTGGAGAATCCCATGGACAGAGGAGCCTAGCAGGCTACAGTCCATGGGGTCGCAAAGAGTCAGACACAACTGAGCAACTTTCCCAAACTCAAATTCTTCAGAGAGGAGCTAAGGCAAAGGATATGGGGATACTGGGGAAGGCCAGTCCCGGGAAGGCCCTTTAGGGTCCTGCTTGGTTGCAATTAGGCTTCAGTCCTTTTACAAAAGGAGCTTTTCAAAACAAACAAATAAACGCTCATCTACATGTTGATGAACAAGTTATTTGCATGTTCACTGAGTGTCTCACAAACCCCCAAAGTCATCTTGCCCACCCTTATAAAACCCCATGTTGTATTTGTACATTTCCCCCCTCTGTCCTTTATAGAGGCTATAGGGACTTCTTTGTCTCTTGCCTGAAATTTCTTCACCTGCAAACTCCAATTCAACTATGGAGATCCAGTTCAAATGTCACCTCCTCTGAGAAGCCTACTTTTATCTTCCCAGGCAGAATTAGTCACTTTTCTCATAGCAGAGCTTCCTTACTTCTGTAGTATCAGTTTACTTGCTCATCATCCTTTCAAAACAGATCCTCAGCACCAAACAATATTTCCACAGTAGTTGTATACAATAATTGGAATGAATGAAGGAATATTAAAAGTTGAGATTTACTTATCTTTCTCTTCTTGATATTCCAGTCCTTTTTCATTTTATTAATATGCTCTCAGTTCAGTTCAGTTCAGTCGCTCAGTCATGTCTGACTCTTTGCAACCCCATGAACCGCAGCACGCCAGGCCACTCTGTCCATCACCAACTCCTGGAGTTTACCCAAACTCATGTCCATCGAGTCGGTGATGCCATCCAACCATCTCATGCTCTGTCGTTCCCTTCTCCTCCCACCCTCAATCTTTCCCAGCATCAGGGTCTTTTCAAAAGAGTCAGCTCTTCACATCAGGGGGCCAAAGTATTGGAGCTTCAGCTTCAGCATCAGTCCTTCCAATGGATACTGACGCTAAGACAAAAATGGTCATTCTTACCACTTCTAATTCATCACTCTTGAATGTTTTAAATATTGCACAATTTAAAATTTATTAAGCTAGTTTAAAAAGCAGATTCTACTCTTTAATCTCTAACTTTGTATTTTAATTCCTGCTCTGAACAATAGTATTTATTTTAATCTGAAAAATAACCCTAATCACAAATCCTGATTTTTTTTTTTTAAACTGGTACTCGACATACACTTGATCTTAGCCAAAAGGCTGAGAAGCGATGGGTACTTGGCATACAAAAATTACCCTGGCATGTTTCATACATTTTTGGATGAACTACGTCCCTTTATAAAGTCCACAGGAAAAGTTTTCTGAATTATGTAAAGAGAGAAAGCAGTACCAAAATATGTTCTTAACTATTAACCATTTCTTGAACTGGTGCAAGCGATGAATTAATGTTCCAAAATTATTCATCTATTGATTTGGAACTTGGCATATGTTGCTCCTCATAGTTGGTGTTCCCAGAGTTTCCTCCTTTGTTCCTCTTTTCTTCTTCAACAAAGTGTTCTCCTTGGATGATCCTAGTTCTTTTCATGGCTTCACCTTCTAGGTGCCAGCTTATAACTGCCAACATTTTAATTTCATCTGTGATCAAAGCGGTTCACTAAGAATTTTCTCAGGCTACTTGATACTTCTTCCTTGGTGTCTCAGTCAAATTGAACGTGGACTCATTATTTCCTCCACTCCTGGCATTTTGTCTCCTTGCTCCCACCTCCTCCAGAAGTACTGTAGGAACTTATTCTCTATTGCCAGGGCCACTCTTATCTGTCCCCAGAGTGCTTATCTGATCTTTTGGTCCCCTGTCTCCCCCTACTGGAAATTTTCCTGGTGGTCCCGTGACTAACACTCCACACTCCCAATGCAGGGGGCCTGGGTTCCATCCCTGGTCAGGGAACTAGATCCCACATGCTGCAACTAAGATTTTGAATGCTGTGACTAAAGATCACACAAGCCTCAACTAAGACCCAGCACAGTCAAATGGATAAATGAATATTTAAAAAAAAATCAAACAATAGGGAAAACTGGTACGTGGTATATGGAGACTTTCTGCAGTATCATCACAGCTTTTATGTAGGTCTGAAAATATACTAAAAATTAAAATGCATTTAAAATTTTTAAAACAAAAAGAAAATACTACTCTCCTGGATACATGTTTATAGGATTAATCTAAATCCAGTGTCATTGACATTAGAAAGTCCTTCACAATCTGGCTCCATCTACCACTACAGACAAAGTTTCTGCTATTTTCTACATATCCAGTGCTTCACTCTCAATTTACTGTTCTGTAAATGTACCAGGTTTCAGCATATTTTGTTGGGTCAGTGGTTAGGTCTGCATGCAAAGTCCTATTTAACCCAAATATACATGACGTGTTGGTTGCACTTATTCCAAAAGACATTAGGTATGCTAAGCTTCTTAAAAAAAGCAAAGTAAACTGCGTTCCAGGACCTTGCCCATCACCCAGACAACCTTCTATGCAATGTCTTCGGCCTTTACCACGATAGGACATTGGTCTTTCAAAGAATTCCAATAAGATTAGGGCAAAATATTAATAAAGAGAAAAAAAACACTTTTGATCTTGATTTTGTAAGTTTTGGAGTATAATTTCAATTTTGAAAAAATACCTGAAACAAAAAAGGGTATTTATGCCTAGGAAAAGAGAAAAAAGAATAGGAAGGAAATCCATTTAAAAAATAAACTATGTGTACTCCCAAGTGGTGGATTATAGATAATGTTTCTTGCCTTTTTGTGTTTTCTTTTTGAAAATTATGACATATAATAAACATGCAAAATGTATGTCAAGCACATGTACTTTTACTTTAAAGCCAAAACCAAATACAGTGTAACTGTCACCTATGTCAATAAAATAGATCCTAACAGAAGTTTTCCACATGCAACCTCATTGACAATGACCCTCAGCCTTCCCAGAAGTAACTGGTAAGTCCTGATAAACAAGTCCTTGTTTTTCAAGTTTCTTTGTTTTGTTTTACCTGTAGGTATGCATCCTGGGCTTCCCAGGTGGCTCAGTGGTAAAAAATCTACCCGCCAAGCAGGAGATGTGGGTTTGATCCCTGGGTCAGGAAGATCCCCTGGAGAAGGCTATGGCAACCCACTCCAGTACTCTTGCCTGGAGAATTCCAGGGACAGAGGAGCCTGGCAGGCTACAGTCCATGGCAACACAAAAGAGTTGGACACGACTTGGCAACAACAATGCTGGATTGAGTATTATCTGAATGGAATCATAACATTTGGGTTCTCTTTCTCTCTCTCTCTCCCTCTCACTCTTGCTATCTCTTCTTTTTTTATTTTTCTAACATTATGTTTTGTAGCTGTGTATTTTCATTGCTATTGAATATTTATTCCGTTGAATAATTATGCCACAATATATGCTGCTGTTGTTGTTCAATCGCTAAGTCGTGTCCGACTGTTCGCAACCCCATGGACTGCAGCACTCCAGGCTTTCGTGTCCTTCACTAGATCCCAGAGTTTGCTCAAATTCATGTCCATTGAGTTGATGATGCTATCTAATATCTCATCCTCTACCACCCCCTCCTACTTTTTCTTTGATCTTTCCCAGCATCAGGGTCCTTTCCAATGAGTTGGCTGTTGACATCAGGTGGCCAAAGTGTTGGAGTTTCAGCTTCAGCATCAGTTTTTCCAATGAATGTGCAGGGCTGATTTCCTTTAGGATTGACTGATCTGATCTCCATGCAGTCTAAGGGACTCTCAGGAGTCTTCTCCAGCACAGTTCCAAAACATTAATTCTTTGGCCACAACATATATTCCCAGTTTACTATAGGTGGACTTGGGGGCTACTACAAAACATGTTGCCATGCCAGTGGCTAAGGCTCCATGTGCCCAGTGCAGGGGCCCCTGGTTCAATCCCTGGTCAGGGAACTAGTCCCACATACCACAACTAAGACCCAGCACAGTCCAAAAAAAAAAGGTCTATGTGTTTAATGATGTGCATGCATGAGTTTTCTGGGGCATATACATAGAAGTAGACCAGCTGGGCCATAGTCTGTGTTTATCTTCCACTTTATTAGATAATGTCAAACTGTATTCTAAAGCATTTGTACTAATTTATACTCCCACCAGCCGTTTCTGAGAGTGCCTATGCTCCACATTATTCTCAAAACCTGATAGTCTTTTTTTTTTTTAAAAAAAAAACACCTTTTAATTGATGTATAATTGGCATTCTTTTAAAAGACTGCAAATAAAATTTTTTTGCCAGTCTGGTGGGTTTGTAGTGATATCCCACTGTGGTTTTAATTTTAATTTCCCTGATTTCAAAAGAGGTTAATGGAGTTTTCTCAGGCTTTGATTGGTAGCCAAAGATTCCTACTTGCAGTTCCAAACTTATCCTGCTTCTTGTCTAACTTCCCTTCTTCCCATATATAAGTTTAGATGACTACCAGAGTCTCAATTATTAATTTATTTTCTCTTGGTTCCAAGCCCACCCTTCTTTTTCTTACTTTGTAATACGGAACTGGTCTCTGCAAACCCTATTTTCTCCTTTGGAGACTGGCTCCATGTTAGGTCTTGCCAATAGGAGGCGCCAGAGGACTTACCAGCTTCCTGTTTGCTTGTTTCTTCCCACTGCTGCGATGGCTCGACCGCTAGATGAGCAACTGATTTCCTGCAGCATTCTCTGTGCGGTGGGGTGCTCTTTCTGCCCAGCCGCCTCCCGCGGGTTTCTCCCGCACTCTGGCTGGCGGTGGATGCGGTGTTTCTGCAGCAGACCGCACGATTTCCTTAAAGGTCTGAATCTCAGCTTTGCGGGAGGAGGTGGGAATCTCCTTGAATTTTCTAAGTTCCTTCTTTGTTTACTTTTCCCTCAGCCCTGAAAGTGGCAGCCTCTTTCCGCAGTAGTTATTTCTGTTACACCTTCCAGTTCTCTATATTTCAGAAGTTAACCACCCTTTGTCTAGTTAATAATTCTTCATATTCAGTTTTCCCTGTTCAAATTGCTGGTGTGGTTCTGTTTCCTGACTAGACCCCGATTCTGATTTTGACTCCCCCTTGCTCTCTATCCCTTGGGCTTACCCAAAGAAGTCCTGAGATAGATGGCTCAGTTGGTAAAGAATCCGCTTGCAATTCAGGAGACCCCAGTTCGATTCCTGGGTGGGGAAGATCCCCTGGAGAAGGGATAGGCTACCCACTCCAGTATTCTTAGGCGTTTCTTGTGGCTCAGCTGGTAAAGAATCCGCCTGCAACGCGGGAGACCTGGGTTTGATCCCTGAGTTGGGAAGATCCTCTGGAGAAGAGAAAGGCTACCCACTCCAGTATTCTGGCCTGGAGAATTCCACGGACTACAGTCCATGGGGTCACAAAGAGTCGGACACAACTGAGCTATTCTCGCTTCACTTTTTTTTATATCCCATCCAGGAGCTGCAGTTTAGGGGCTGTGCCCCAGTTCTTGCAAAGACCCCAGACTAATGAGAAGATGTCATACTCTCAAAGCTACTGACCAAAAACGAGGGGCAGAGGCCAAGGTAGAATTTAATGATAAGATCTGGAGCCCCTAATAGGAAACTGAGATGTTAAACAAGTTTCCAGAACAGGAACTAGGGTGCGGTGACAAAGTCAGAATCAAATTATGAGAAAAGGCAGCTGAGTGCCTATGGCCAGTCTAGCCTTGCAGGTTGCTAGAGGCTGTTTAATGCTTCCTGCTGTAGGTCACATTCATCTTGGGATCTGGATCAGCCTTGATTTTACAGGTGTGGCCAAGATACACACATTCCTTTCTCTCTTGTAGTTATTTCTGCTATATATATGTCACCTCCTCCACAGGTCTGCATGTTCCCGAGGCAGGGCTTTCTCTGGTTCACCTTCTTGTATTTCCCATTGTACTTAATTCAGTGCATTGCACATAGTGAAAGTGACTGGTAAATATTTGTTGAGTGAAGAAAGGAAGAGCCCTGGATCTCAAGTGAAGAAATAGGAACTGTGGTGTGGTTGTTGGGGTTGGAGAAGGAGCTGTACATTCGAAAAGCGTAGACCTGCTTGTCAATGAGATGTGATGAGAAACCAGGACCAGTGAAGTGTGGGAGAGATGCTAGGCTGGAGCAGGGTAATTTGGGTTGAGGGGATGGAAATCCTGTCTGGCAAAATTGGGAGGTTGTTGTGCGGGAGGTCCCCTGGGTAATTATTTGTAAGAAAGAAATTATATGTGTAGAGCTGTGTGTGTGTGTGCTCAGTCACTCAGTTGTGTCCAGCTCTTTGCGAACCATAGCCCACCAGGCTCCCCTGTCCATGCGATTCTTCAGGCAAGAATACTGCACTTCCTACTCCAGGGGACATTCCCGACCCAAGGATGGAACCCGTGTCTCTTGTGTCTCCTGCATTGGCAGGCAAATTTTTACCTCTGCGATATGTATATTGGCTAACCCAATATATAGTCAGATACAGGTCAGAGAGTGGCTGAAAGTGGAAACTAGCTGAATATGTAAATTAGGAGATAATTATATGCACAACACAGTGGTTATTTTCCATACAGAAAGATTTGTTATAGGGTTGCTCATAAAAGCAAAAATAGCAACAAAGGGCAAGGTCCAGTAAGACATTTGGAATTTGATTCTGTTCCACTGGCAAAAAAAGTTTTGTGTACAGTTTTTCAGAAGTACATCCACTTCAAGTGAATGTGTGCATTCTAATTTTTCTATTTTCTTTAATTATGAAATATTTTATATGTGACCTGTTTTTAATGGACCTTTGTTTGGTACACATATTTGGATTAATTTTAATCCTTGGTTCAAGACTACTCTCATCATTATTCCAATTATAACACTTTCTATTATGTCTATCTGTCTATCTATCTGTCCATCTATATAATTACATTTACAGTTAAGTAAGAACAATTGGGTCTATCATCTAACGTGAAAGCTAGGACTTGTACAACAGTGGTCATCCAGCTATGTGATCTTCAGCCATTTCATCACTCTGGCTTCTCTTGAGCTGAGCTAATCATATGAATCCTTTGTTAGTCATTTTCTTGCTTTCCTTTTTTTTAAAAAAAATTATTGGACTATAGTTGGTTTACACTGTTGAGTTAGTTTCAGGTGTACAGCAAAATGATTCAGTTATGCATATACATATATCCACTCTTTTAAAGACTTTTTTTCCATATAGGCCATTACAGAGTATTGAGCAGAATTTCATATGCTACAGAGCGGGTTCTTTCTTATTAGTTGTCTATTTTATATATAGTAGTGTATACATGGGGCTTCCCAGGTTGTGCTAGTGGTAAAGAACCCGTTTGCCAATGCAGGGGACATAAGAGACATGGAACCTGATGGGCCACAGTCCATAGGGTTGCAAAGAGTCAGATATGACTGAAGTGACTGAGCACGCATGCACACAGTGTGTATATGTCAATTTATCCCTGCCCTCCCCGTATCCCCTGGTAACCATGTTTGCTTTCTACATCAGTGACTCTACTTCTGTTTTGTAAATAGGTTCATCTGTATCCTTTTTTTTTTTTTTTAAGATTCCACATAATAGGTCACTCAGTCATGTCCGACTCTTTGTGACTCCATAGACTGCAGCATGCCAGGCCTCCCTGTCAAAGATTCTACATATAAGTGATATCATATTATATTTGTCTTTCTGTATTGACTTACTGCACCTAGTATGATAATCCCTTGATCTATCCATGTTGCTGCAAATGGCATTATTTTGTTCTTTTTTATGGCTGAGTAATATTCCATTGTATATATGTTCCACATTTTCTTTATGCATTCCTCTGTTGATGGACATTTAGGTTGCTTCCATGTCATGGCTATTATAAATAATGCTGCGATGAACATTGGGGTTCACATATTTTTTCGAATTATGGTTTTTTCTGAGTATGTGCCCAGGAGTAGGATTGCTGGATCATACGGTAGTTCTATATTTAGTTTTTTGAGGAACCTGCATACTGTTCCAAATTGGCTGTACCAATTTACATCTCCACATCCTCTCCAGCGTTTATGGTTTGTAGGTTTTTTGATGATGGCCATTCTGACTGGGTGTGAGGTGATACCTCACTGTAGCTTTGATTTGCATTTCTCTAATAATTAGTGATGCTGAGCATCTTTTCATGTGCTTTTTGGCCATCTGTATGTCTTCTTTGGAGAAATGTCTGTTTAGAGCTCTCTCCTGCTTTCCTTGATCTTATCTATATTCAGACCTAAGTCCATTTTTAATTATAGTTGTTTTTAACTTTTAAAAAGGGTATCATGTTGTATGAAATATTTTCCCTTACTCTTTTCACTTAATATTATATTGCCAAGATTTGTCCTTGTTGGTATGTGTTGCTGTAGCTTATTCATTTTGACTGACTATAGTATTTCATTTTATGAATATACTACAGTTGATCAATCCAGTCTTCTATCGATGCATACTTGAGTTGTTTTCAGATTTTTGCTATTGTGAAGAATACTACTATGACTATATATGTGCATGTCTCCAAGGATACACATGTAAGAGTTTCTCTGTGATAAATTTAGGAGGATAATTACTGGATCATAGGGCATGTGACTGTTCAACATCATTATATAAGGTCAAACTATTTTTTGAAATGATTATATCAATATATACACCTAACAGCAGAAATTCTGTCGATCTATATCGTTTTCAACACGTGTCATTGTTAGACTTTAAAATTTCTGTCAGTTAGTATGTGGAAAACAGCATCTTATTTTGGCCTTGGTTTGAATTTCTCTGATCATTAATGGTATTTAACAGATTTTTCACATGCTAATTGTTCATATATGTTTTGTCTTCTGTGAAATGTATGTTCTTGCCTGTCTTAGTCTGTTTAGGCTGCTATAACAGATACCATGGACTGGGTGGTTTATAAACACCAGAAATTTATTTCTCACAGTTACAGAGGTTGGGAAATTCAAGATCAAAGTGCTGGCAAATCTGGTGTCTGGTCAAAGCCCACTTTCACATTCATACATAATCATCTCGCTGTGTCCTCACATGGGAGCCCTCTAGAGTATCTTTTGTAAAGGCACTGACCACCCTCATGACTTAATTACCTCCCAAAAGCTCCACCTCCCAGTACCATCACATTGGGGGTTACTATTTCAACATATAGATATTGGGGGACACAAACATTCAGTCCATAACAATGCCTTTTGCCCATTTTTCTGTTTGGTTGCTTGCGCTTCCTTATTTATTTGTTGGAGTTCTTTATATATTCGAGTTGTGTGGATTAAAAATATATTCTAGTAGTAGTTTGTAATTTGAAGGAGGACTATGTCTGGGCTCAATGGTCTATTCTAAGATCATGTGATTGGCCTAATTACTATCAGATCAGATCAGATCAGATCAGTCCCTCAGTCGTGTCCGATTCTTTGCAACCCCATGAATCGCAGCACGCCAGGCCTCCCTGTCCATCACCAACTCCCAGAGTTCACTCAAACTCACGTCCATCGAGTCAGTGATGCCATCCAGCCGTCTCATCCTCTGTCATCCCCTTCTCCTCCTACCCCCAATCCTTCCCAGCATCAGAGTCTTTTCCAATGAGTCAACTCTTCGCATGAGGTGGCCAAAGGACTGGAGTTTCAGCTTTAGCATCATTCCTTCCAAAGAAATCCCAGGGCTGATCTCCTTCAGAATGGACTGGTTGGATCTCCTTGCAGTCCAAGGGACTCTCAAGAGGCTTCTCCAACACCACAGTTCAAAAGCATCAATTCTTCAGCGCTCAGCTTTCTTCACAGTCCAACTCTCACATCCATACATGACCACAGGAAAAACCATAGCCTTGACTAGACGGACCTTTGTTGGCAAAGTAATGTCTCCGCTTTTGAATATGCTATCTAGGTTGGTCATAACTTTCCTTCCAAGAAGTAAGCGTCTTTTAATTTCATGGCTGCAGTCACCATCTGTAGTGATTTTGGAGCCCAGAAAAATAAAGTCTGACACTGTTTCCACTGTTTCCCCATCTATTTCCCATGAAGTGGTAGGACCGGGTGCCATGATCTTCGTTTTCTGAATGTTGAGCTTTAAGCCAACTTTTTCACTCTCCACTTTCACTTTCATCAAGAGGCTTTTTAGTTCCTCTTCACTTTCTGCCATAAGGGTGGTGTCATCTGCATATCTGAGGTGATTGATATTTCTCCCGGCAATCTTGATTCCAGTTTGTGTTTCTTCCAGTCCAGCATTTCTCATGACGTACTCTGCATATAAGTTAAATAAACAGGGTGACAATATACAGCCTTGACGAACTCCTTTTCCTATTTGGAACCAGTCTGATGTTCCATGTCCAGTTTTAACTGTTGCTTCCTGACCTGCAAACAAATTTCTCAAGAGGCAGATCAGGTGGTCTGGTATTCCCATCTCTTTCAGAATTTTCCACAGTTGATTGTGATCCACACAGTCAAAGGCTTTGGCATAGTCAATAAAGCAGAAATAGATGTTTTTCTGGAACTCTCTTGCTTTTTCGATGATCTAGCAGATGTTGGCAATTTGATCTCTGGTTCCTCTGCCTTTTCTCAAACCAGCTTGAACATCAGGAAGTTCACGGTTCACATATTGCTGAAGCCTGGCTTGGAGAATTTTGAGCATTACTTTACTAGTGTGTGAGATGAGTGCAATTGTGCAGTAGTTTGAGCATTCTTTGGCATTGCCTTTCTTTGGGATTGGAATGAAAACTGACCTTTTCCAGTCCTGTGGCCACTGCTGAGTTTTCCAAATTTATAGCTTCTTAATTACTTCTGAGATCTGGGAGACTAAGTCTGTTCTACTGTAGAAGTATTCTGGCTATTTTTGGTCCTTTCCCTTTAAAGCCATAAAGCTGTTGTTCTCTTCTGGAAGTGAATTTATCACACTCAGCCCCACCCCTGACACTGCATTGGCAAAGTCTGTAGTCATTTTTGATTGGCACAACCTGCGACATAGTGGGAGATAGGTTTCTACTAGTATATAGTAGGTAGAGGCCGGAGATGCTGTAAAACATCCTACAGTGACCAATGCCCCAGGAGAAAAAATTATTCAGTCCCAAATGTCAATACTGTCAAGGGTTAATAAGCCTGGATATAAAATTTATAATCTTATCGTCAGAATTCTTGGGGAAAAAACCCATTGAAATTTTGACTGAAATTTCACTGAATCTACAGATTAATCTGGGGAAAATTGATTGACTGTATGGATCATTTTTCATGTTGCTGTTGTTTTAAGAACCAACTTTCAGCTTTCCTAGTCTTTGGTTTTCATTTCATTGATATTCTCACTTGTTTTTATTTTGTCTTTCCTTCTACTTTCCTTGGGTTTATCCTTTCTTTTTTTAACTTCTTAAGTTAGACAGTTTAATTAATTTTAAGGCTTTCTTATTTTCTAGGGCTATAAAAGTTATCAAGCACAATAAGAAAATTAATATCTTGGAACCAACCAGCTTTTGTTCTCTGAACACTTCCCTTTCACATTTTCCTTATTAATAGTATATTTTGACTCTTATTTCTTCATGGTTGAGTGGTTTTTTTGTCAGGGGGTTTCTTACCTGCTGCTGTTGCTGTTATAGTGTTGTGACTTTGTTTTATCTGGGTCTCATTATTGGTTCATTTAAGTCAACAAGTGTATGTTTTAGGGTAGGAGTTATAGGCTCCAAGAAATTAGAAAATTAGAAAAATCTCATTTTTATCTTGAGCTAATCATTTTATTTAGAAAACCAGGACAAAAAAAAAAAAAAAAAAGGTAAGACATAGCAAAACCAAAAAAGTCTCACATAGAATTCTGATTATATAACATATAAATTGGCAAAATAACCAAAACCTTATATATCAACACTTCGTGTTTTAGCTCATGAAATACAGAATAAGCTCTTTAGCTATGTTTCTAAACTACATAGACTGTTGGATTTACTTTTAATGCTAACTGGAGCCTATTATACAGAGTGAAGTAAGCCAGAAAGAAAAACACCAATACAGTATACTAACGCATATATATGGAATTTAGAAAGATGGTAACAATAACCCTGTGTACGAGACAGCAAAAGAGACACTGATGTATAGAACAGTCTTATGGACTCTGTGGGAGAGGGAGAGGGTGGGAAGATTTGGGAGAATGGCATTGAAACATGTAAAATATCATGTATGAAACGAGTTGCCAGTCCAGGTTCGGTGCACGATACTGGATGCTTGGGGCTGGTGCACTGGGACGACCCAGAGGGATGGAATGGGGAGGGAGGAGGGAGGAGGGTTCAGGATGGGGAACACATGTATACCTGTGGTGGATTCATTTTGATATTTGGCAAAACTAATACAATTATGTAAAGTTTAAAATAAAATTAAAAAAAAATCTAATTCAAAAGCAAAAATAAAAATAAAAATTTAATACCTAATTTTAAGACCAGAAGTAGTTCTGAAATCTAATAATTTATAGTTTTAACTTGGGCTGCCCATCAGAATCCTGGGGAATTTTGAAAAAATATCAATGCCCAATTCCAGAGTGAAGGACAGGGAAGCCTCATGTGCTGCAGTTCATGGGGTCACAAAGAGTCGGAGACAACTTAGTGACTGAACAACAACAATTCCAGAGTAATAAGAATCACTTAGAGTGTGTGTGTGTTAAACATATTGGTTCCCAAGCACCTGCTCTGAAGAGTCAAATGTAGTAGATCTAGAGCAAGGCCCTAGACCCTGAATGATTCATGAGTGTACTAGGTGATTTTCATGATCAAGCTAGGTCTGGGAAATGCCAATGCTCCTCAAACTATGCACACAAATCGCCTGGGTGATTTGTTAAAAATGAAGATTCCGATTCCATGTGTTTTGTGTAAAGCATGAAATTCTGTCTTTTCAACAAGCTCCTGGACTTCATTGGTAGTCCAATGGTTAAGACTCAGTGCTTCCAGTGCAGGGGGCATGAGTTTGATCCCTGGTCAGGGAACTGAGATCCCACATGTCACGTGGTACAGCCAAAAAAAAAAAAAACAAAAAAAAAACGAACAAGCTCTCACATGCTGAAGCTGCTGGCCTACCTTTTGAATAATAAGGATTTAGAACAATAGAATTTTCTTTGAGATGGAAATGTTCTGCACTGTCCAATATGACAGTCACTAGCCACAGCACTTGAAATCAGACTAGTGTGACTGAGGGACTGAATTTTTCATTTCATTTCATTTTAATTAATGTAATTCAAAATGGCTACATGTGATTTGAAAAAGAATAAATACATGTATACCTATAACTGAATCACTTTACTGTATACCTAAAACTAACACAGCATTGTTCATCAACTATGCTCCAATATAAAATAAAAAAAATAGCTACACATGGCCAGTGACTACCACAGTAGAAGCCAGATTTAGAACAAATATCCTTCAGGATAACTTGCAGAAAGAACTCTAGAATCATTTCAGATTAGTAAGTTGTACTGGTGTGTCAAACCTTTGATTTAGTAATCAGCATTCTCATATAGTGAAAACTGTGGATGTTATATTATTTCTGGAAGCCTCAATAGAATCATGTTATTTTTAAGTATGCTTTCTAGGAAATTTTTATTTATCTCATCTTCTGCAATTTGGCTACTAAAGTTCGTTTCTCATTTACAAAGTTTTTCAAAGTCACTTAATATTTGAGAAAGGGAATTAGGACAACTCATTTATTGAAACATTTGTCATTGAAAAATATCCTCCTAAAATAATCCTGAATGTCCAATTCAGAAATAGTAAAACATATTTGGGACTGTTGGCAACTCTATTTACCAAGGATTTAAAATACTTAAGGCTGTTCACACCAAAAAACATTTGCAGTCATTTCCTCAGAGAGACGGCCAGAAAGTTGGCCCATCCTGCACTGCCAAAGCGTTTTATGAAAATTTTAAGCTTGCCTGTTATTTGTGGAAACTTGCTAGCAAATGGGTAGACGACAAGGACTGGATTGTTCATGATACTAAACTTTTAACGTGTTGTGTCGTGCTTTGGAAATTCATGGACTTAGGCTTGGTGTTTTTTTTTCCCCTTTCCTAGCTGACACTATATAATAAAAAAGGTTTGCACACTTTGGGTTTACACAAAGCATCCCACAAAACCACAACTTTCCATCTTCTTTTCTCAGGAACCTGGATTGAGGTCCCTAGCACTAGAGGGGAGAAGAGAGGCCATTGAGAGCGCTATGCTATTCGAGGCCTGCAGGACCCTGGGCTTTAGACCATGTGGTTGACTGACTCCCTCCCTCTAGATGCCCAGAGGCATGGTTTGGAAAGACAACTTGCTGGAAATGTGTGAAGGAGAGTTTGGTGGAAATTTCCAAAAGCCAGAAGCTAAAGATCTTCTTTAAGAAAAGGAAGAAAATATTCTCTGAGTGAACTTCATGTTGGCTTGTCTGATTTCACTATGTCCTATATTCAAAGTTTACAAGACTTTGTATGAAGGGTTATTTTTATTTATTTACATAAACATAGGTAAGGGGGTTTCCCTGGTGGTTCAGAATCTGCCTGCAATGCAGGAGACAGAGGAGATACAGGTTCCATCCCTGGGTCGGGAAGATCCCCTGGAGAAAGGGATGGCAACCCACTGCAGTATTCTTGCCTGGAGAAGTCCATGGACCAAGGAGCCTGGTGGGCTACAGACCATAGGGTCAAAAAGAGTTGGACACGGCTGAAATGACTGAGCATGCATGCAAACACAGGTAAGAGTACATTTGCTTAACAAGTGAATACCTATTGGCGCCTATAATTAGTATGTTAACTTCACTGATAGCTCTTTGCAATAAGATTGCTTCTTTGTTTGTGGGTTGTATGCATCTAGCACGTGACCCAAGTGTAGTAGGCTCAGTAAATATGTTCTTCCTGAATGAAGACTGAATGTGTCCAGGGTATCATGCAGACGGATTACAATGCCAGATACGGGGTTTAGACCAGCCTGAGAGGGGCTTATGGTTGGCCGGTGGGGTTGTTTTCCACTCACTTTAGAGGCTGGTGCCCTTTAAATCAGTTACAGTCCTAGATAGGAGCAGAGCCTAATTTAACCCAGGTCCCCTGACTCCCCATGCTTTCTCTAATATCCTCATGATAAACCCTATTCAGAAACCATGTACTTTGGGAATAGAGGTACTGCTATAAAACCTGTCTGCTGCTGCTGCTGCTGCTGCTAAGTTGCTTCAGTCGTGTCCAACTCTGTGCGACCCCATAGACGGCAGCCTACTAGGCTCCTCTGTCCCTGGGATTCTCCAGGCAAGAATACTGGAGAGGGTTGCCATTTCCTTCTCCAATGCATGAAAGTGAAAAGTGAGAGTGAAGTTGCTCAGTCGTGCCTGACTCTTCGTGACCCCATGGACTGCAGCCTACCAGGCTCCTCCATCCATGGGATTTTCCAGGCAAGAGTACTGGAGTGGGGTGCCATTGCCTTCTCCGATAAAACTGTCTAGAATACTTGAATTGTAGTTATCTTTCTAAATTCAAGCCTTTGAATGTCCAGGTGTCCACAGTACTGCTTTTTGTTCTTTCCATCAGTTTGCTCATTAACTCAACATTGCTGTTATTATTGTTCTCCATTTTTAAAAATCCTTCCTAAATCTTGATGAGAGACTGTGTAGATTCCAAAGCATTCACTTACTCCATTATTTCAAACAGATAAATTTAAATATTTTTTAAAGGGTAAGCCTTTGTTTTTGAGTTTCTCTAATGTGTGTTTTGGGAAACCAGGATTTTTCAACTAACAAATTGTAAGGGAAAAAAAAATAGAGAGGTGGAGGAGCAACCTATAGATAAAAAGACTCTAAAGTCTTATCATCCAAACTTGTGGACCTTATTTGCATCCTTTTTTTCTAAAGGGAAAAAGTATGGTATTTTATGGGACAATTGGAAATTTGAACAGTGAATGGATATTTGATGATATTAAGAAATTATTTCTAATTACTTAGGTCTTGCTGTTATTGTAGTAGACAGGATAATGGCTTTCCTCCAAGATGTCCACATCCTAATCCATGGAACCTGTGATTGTATGGCAAAAGGGACTTTGCAGTTGTGGTCAAGTTAATGATCTTGTGTGGGGAAATTATTTTGGATTATTTGGTGTGCCCAGTGTAATCACAAGGTCCTTATGAAGGAAAGAGACTGGGCAGGGGATTCAGAGAGGATGTGACAGTGGAAGCAAAGGTCAAAGTGAGGAAGATTTGAAGATGTTATACTGCTGGCTTTGAAGATGGAGGAAGCAGCTGTAAACCAAAGAATGCAGGTGGTGTCTAGAAGCTGGAAAAGACAAAGAAACTGATTTTCCTTTAGACCCTCCAAAAGAAACACAACCCTGCCTACTCCTTTTGGACCTGAGACCTCTGGAACTATAAGATAATAAACTTCTGTTGTTTTAACTTGCTAAATTTGTGTTAATTTGTTATAGTAGCAGTAGGACACTGGTATGTTATACAAAGAGTCATCTTTTAGAGATATTTAATGAAGTATTTACAAAATAAATATGACATCTAGAAGTTGTTCCAAAATAACAGAGGATAGGGGAGATCCGAGAGGGGTGTGACTGAGGCAGAATTGGTCATAATCACTGGGGCTGAGTGATGGGCACCTAGGGTCCATTACGCTATTCTACTTTTGTGTATTTTAGAAATTAAATACATATACACATACAAAAAAAAATAGTTAAGTGTAAGTGTTATGACCTAAAAGACTTCAGAGATCTAAGTTGGTAAAATCCAAGCTGTACTCACTTAGGGATGGTAACACAGCCAGAGTAAATCACAATGAACATCCCACCAAATATATGTGTGTGTGTATATATATATATATATATATATATATATATGCGCTGCTAAGTCGCTGCAGTCATGTCCGACTCTGTGCGACCCCATAGACGGCAGCCTACCAGGCTCCCCCGTCCCTGGGATTCTCCAGGCAAGAACACTGGAGTGGGCTGCCATTTCCTTCTCCAGTGCATGAAAGTGAAAAGTGAAAGTGAATTTGCTCAGTCGTGTCTGACTCCTAGGAACCCTATGGACTGCAGCCCACCAGGCTCCTCCGTCCATGGGATTTTCCAGGCAAGAGTATTGGAGTGGGGTGCCATTGCCTTCTCCATATATATATATATTTTAAAGTATTATCAGTATGAGTAGTGAGAGGGGCCATTTGTCAAGCTGGTACTGGAACAGGAGGCAGGCCCAGAAAGACAGGGATCGGAAGGGAAATGAATGGTGTGAAGCCCCAGGGAAGTTGAAGAGTTATATCTCTAGACATCTATATTCACAAAGGAACAGAAATGCAATGAATTGAACCACTCAGGAACAAAGAAAATTCCATGCTTCACAGGGCAGAAAAAAATGATATGTGCTATCTTTTAGACCTCCAGTCACCTTGGCCTTTGAGGGTAGGCAGGTAACTACTTCTATTCACCATGTTCTCACTTCTCTCAAATCCAGACTCTCCTAATTATACTCTTTCTTTTGTCAGATGCCTTTGCCTGCTTTTCCATTATTCCTTATGTGAGTTTGCTTTTCTAGTTTTCCAATAAAATTCTCTTCGTTGTTGGCTTTATTTTTTTCTTATTTACTTTTGGCAGAGCAGAAGTAAATAGCAAACAAAATGCAACTGCCCAAATCTACGGACCAGCCACTATATTGGTTTACAAATCTGTATTTAGACAGAAAACTCAAAATGGAAGAAAGTTCAATAGTTTACCTACTCAGTACCCCACCTTGCTTGAGTATGAAGTGAAAGCTGCCCTTGACTTTGAATAAAGCAAAACTTTCATTATCAAGATAACTAAGGTTTACTATAATTGGAGGCCAAACTACTGCCTTAATTAAAGAGAATTCATCATAAGAAGGAAAAGGAGAAAATAACTGGAAGACAAATTACAATAGCTTTAATCAAACAGAACAGCTTGTGGGAAAGTGGGGGACAGCAAAGTCATCTGCAATGCTTGCTAAGAATGAGGGTGATGCTTCAACAATATGGATGAATCATGGGGACAAAATGTTAAGTCAAAGAAGCCAGACACCAAAGAGGACATACTGTATAAATCCATTGGTAAGATATCCAAGAATAGGCAAAACTGATCTACAGTGATAGAAGTCAGAACAATGGTTACTTGAAGGCAGGAAGGGAATATTCTGGGGTGCTGGAAATCTCTATACCTTGACGTCAGCGTGAGTGCATCTGTGCATGCATATGTAAAAATTAATCAAACTCTATGTGTATGATATGTGCACTTTATTGAATGTAAGTTTAAGGTCCATTGAAAAAAAAGAAACAACCAACAATGAAACCACACTTGTTGAAGGGGCCTTGTGAGGTGGTCAGTCCAGCTTGCTAGCTGCCTGTTCTGGTGCTCCAGTCCTCATTCCCCTCCCTGTGACCATCAAAGCCCAACTGATCTGACTATTCCCAGCCTCTGCCCACTCCAACCCATGCTCTCCGAGGCTGCCGCTGGCTGGCCAGTGGCCTCCTGCCAGCACGTGCCCATCTTGACTGCTCTCACAGAGGTCAGCCTTCCATTAGGAGGCAGGAGCAGGGCCCTTGGCACTGTAGCAGCAGCTTGAGGGGTTGTGGTGATCTGCATTTCTCTTTCAACAACTACCCTGCTTAGCAGCCTTCAGTAGTTCAAACACCTTAGCATGACACTCAAAGTCCTTTCTAAATTGACCCCTTCATATTTTCTACAACCCAGTGAATGTTTTGAATCTTTCACTGTTCAAAGACCATGCTGTGACTTTTCATTACCTTGCACATATGCGATTCCCTATGATCTTGTTTGTTTGTTTGGCAAGCTCTGCATTCTTCCCCTCTGAGTTCAAATATCACTTCTTTCACCCTCTAAAAAAATAGGCCATGGGGAACTGGTAACTGTGGAGTGTTTATTATCAATAAACAGATAGCATTTATGTGTTTTTTATACATATCTTCTTTAACCTTCACTCTAAGACAATATCTCCAAGTTGATTTTATCCACAGTATTATAGTGACTTGTTTACACATAACAGGCTATGACATCCTAAGGTGCTATATAAACCACAGTGCCTCAAGTTTATAAGTTCTCAAAACAAATATCTGAACCCCCTACTCCATCCTCTCAATTGCAACGCTTAAAATATGAGAATAAAATGATTTCAATAATGTTCCAAGCAGGAACAGAAGGTATGCTGCTGCTACTGCTGCTGCTGCTAAGTCACTTCAGTCGTGTCCGACTCTGTGCGACCCCATAGATGGCAGCCTGCCGGGGTCCAGCCCCGGCTGATCCAGGGTATTCGAAGGAGAGACAGCGTAGGTGAGGATCAGGAAACAACTGCTTAATTAAAAGTTAATTAAGGATATAAAGAGTAATAGAATGAGGATAGTTCAGTAGGAAAATTCAGTGGAGAAAAGAGGCTGAGTAGCTTGGTTTATGCGGGAGACCAATAAAACTTCAAGACAAGAAGTTTGCACCACTTACGTAGGCCGCAGGCGTCTTTCCATTCTCCCGAAGGAGAGGAGACACTGAGGCCTCCCTGGTCGGATCTTAGAAGCCCAGGCATAATTAGCAAGCATGGCGGGTTCCGCGCTCCAGATGGAGATTCAGACAGAATTTGAGAGAGAGAGTGACATGGGGAGACCAAGTTTCAGTGAACAAGGCCCACACTTTATTTTCCAAAGTAGTTTTTATACCTTAAGTTGTGCATAGAGGATAATGGGGGAAGGGGTGGAGTCATGCAAGGACAGCAGTTCCTGGTTCTAATCGAAGCCAGGCTTTCAAACTTATCATATGCACAAGTTCAGGTGAATTACATCATCTTCTGGCCAGGAGGCCTGTTAACATTTTAAGAAACTTATTTTTCTCTAAAGGTGATTATTCCAAAGTCAGGCACCAGCCTCCCAAAGCTGCATTCCTATAGGGCAAAGGTGAGGTGGGCTCAATCAAGAAAAGAATTAACTCAAGGGTCCAAGGTTACAAACATTGGGGCTACTACTTACATTTCTATACACCCATTATATATCAATCAATACACTGCCAAGGACACAGTAGGTAAGGAGTATGGAGACTTAGCAGCATACATTGGCCCAATAAGTGAAAAACCCTTCACCAATACAATTTCTAATCAATCTTTGAACTACTCAAAGGAATCTGTGTTTAGACAGTTTAGAACATCTCCTGCCTCTCACAGTTGGGAGGCTCTGAACAATCACATGTGGCCGGAAAAACCTATTCAGGCAGGCTAGAGGATTTCCAAAGGAGTTTGTAGGTTAAACACTGTCACACCCAGGAATTATTAACTGGAGCTGTAAGCTCTTTTTTCAGAGAGAGGTAGTGGGGGACAGCCCCCGTAAAGTCAGAGGTGTAGGTGAAAGCACAAAGCAGAAAGTAGGCAGACTCTGGTTTTGGGGGTAGATGCTCGAGAATTTCCAGGGGGACTCCTGAGGCTCGATCCCGCCTTTGCATATGCCGAGCCTCCTTCCTCATGACCTTTGTCATGGGTGGAGTGCCTCACGCTGGCTCCCAGCAGTGATAGAATTCCAGTTGAGCTATACCAGATCCTGAAAGATGATGCTGTGGAAAGTGCTGCACTCAATATGCAATATGCACTCAATATGCAATATGCCGGCTCCCAGCAGCAGCCGACTAGGCTCCTCTGTCCCTGGGATTCTCCAGGCAAGAACACTGGAGTGGGTTGCCATTTCCTTCTCCAATGCATGAAAGTGAAAAGTGTAAGTAAATTTGCTCAGTTGTTCCCGACTCTTAGCGACCCCATGGACTGCAGCCCACCAGGCTCCTCCGTCCATGGGATTCTCCAGGCAAGAGTACTGGAGTGGGTTGCCATTGCCTTCTCCGAACAGAAGGTATAGTCATATATAATTTTGAAGAGCATTGAATGAATTATTTACAGAGGTGTAGGTAGTTTAGGGGAACTAACAAGGGATGCTGAGGTTGCCCAGGAATTAGTAGAAACTGGAAGCTGTACCTGCTCCTCCCTCTTCCTGAAGGCTTAGTGAGAACCAGTCCTGAAAGGGGAGACCCTGCCCAGAGCTGTTGTAGTGGAGATACTGCCACTGGCAGTCTGAGGTCCCAGGCAGGAAGAGAGTGGGAAGCACTCTCTCTCTTTCCCCACCCTGTGTCCCCCTCCCCCCGCCCATCACATTTGCCATTGGCCAAACCAGCTGACAAAAGGGCCAGCACTACTGAAAAGTAAGTCCCCACCCAGGGACAAAAAAGGGTGAAAATGCGTGGAGGGGGGGGCGGTGTGGGTAATGGCTCAAATGGAGAAGAACCAGTACAAAAAGTGTAAAATCAGAACTAGTAAATGTTTTAACTGTCCAAAGGACATTGTGTCAGTCAGTCAACTGCTATTCCATTCATCGAGTTATGCAGTATTATATGGTACATCTAAAAATTTTTGCTATGATGAAGGGTGTGATAGGAGATACTAGTTCTTTTGAAGATTTTAAACCCCCTCCTTTCCTCCCTCTTTCTTTTGATTGGGTGTAAACTCCTGGAGTGTTCAGTTTGTCTTATTCATTTTGATATCCCCACCTCCAACAGAGCTGCATACAGTTCAGTTCAGTTCAGTCGCTCAGTTGTGTCCGTCTCTTTGCGACCCCATGAATCACAGCATGCCAGGCCTCCCTGTCCATCACCAACTCCCGGAGTTCACTCAAACTCACGTCCATCGAGTCAGTGATGCCATCCAGCCGTCTCATCCTCTGTCATCCCCTTCTCCTCCTGCCCCAATCCCTCCCAGCATCACAGTCTTTTCCAATGAGTCAACTCTTTGCATGAGGTGGCCAAAGTACTGGAGTTTCAGCTTTAGCATCATTCCTTCAAAGAAATCCCAGGGCTGATCTCCTTCAGAATGGACTGGTTGGATCTCCTTGCAGCCCAAGGGACTCTCAAGAGGCTTCTCCAACACCACAGTTCAAAAGGAATTCTTCGGCACTCAGCTTTCTTCACAGTCCAACTCTCACATCCATACATGACCACTGGAAAAACCATAGCCTTGACTAGACGGACCTTTGTTGGCAAAGTAATGTCTCTGCTTTTCAATATGCTATCTAGGTTGGTCATAACTTTCCTTCCAAGGAGTAGTCGTCTTTTAATTTCATGGCTGCAATCACCATCTGCAGTGATTTTAGAGCCAAAAAAAATAAAGTCTGACACTGTTTCCACTGTTTCCCCATCTATTTCCCATGAAGTGATGGGACCAGATGCCATGATCTTCGTTTTCTGAATGTTGAGCTTTAAGCCAACTTTTTCACTCTCCACTTTCACTTTCATCAAGAGGCTTTTTAGTTCCTCTTCACTTTCTGCCATAAGGGTGGTGTCATCTGCATATCTGAGGTTATTGATATTTCTCCCGTCAATCTTGATTCCAGCTTGTGCTTCTTCCAGCCCAGCGTTTCTCGTGATGTACTCTGCATAGAAGTTAAATAAGCAGGGTGGCAATATACAGCCTTGACTTACTCCTTTTCCTATTTGGAACCAGTCTGTTGTTCCATGTCCAGTTCTAACTGTTTGTCTTATTCATTTTGTCTTATTAATTTTGATATCCACACCTCCAACAAAGCTGCATACAAGTGTTCGATAAATGTTTGGTTTTTGACTGAAGGACTGGGTGAATGTAATAATGGCCAAGTGTACCCTATAATTGGAGAAGGCAATGGCACCCCACTCCAGTACTCTTGCCTGGAAAATCCCATGGATGAAGGAGCCTGGTAGGCTGCAGTCCATGGGGTCGCCAAGAGTCCAACATGACTGAATAACTTCACTCTCACTTTTCACTTTCATGCATTGTAGGAGGACATGGCAACCCACTCCAGTGTTCTTGCCTGGAGAATCCCAGGGATAGAGGAGCCTGGTGGGCTGCCATCTATGAGGTTGCATAGAGTCAGACACGACTGAAGCAACTTAGCAGCAGCAACAGCAGCAGACCTCATTCATGTCTCCCAGGAGACATTTGGTTGACAATAATAATTTAGGTTCTTTTACTATCAAATAAGTAAGCAGCAGCAGCAGCACCCTATAATGTTCATTGAAATTATGCTAGTTTTCACAGTATATAAAATATCTGACTTGGACAAAGTCAGCTTATATCTCATACATTTTGTTGGTAAGAGATGAATCTATGTTTTGTGTTTTTTTTTAAAGTGTGGGGATCCATTAAGGGAAGACCTTGTGGTTTTTCAATAGATTTGAGTAGCACTTTCTCAGCTGTGGAGCATGGCAGATTTTATTACCCCCATTTTTAAAAGGAAAAAAGTTGAGGGATGGAAAGATGCTAAAGAAATCTAGTTAGTAGATGATAGACTAAGAATTCAAGATAAGAGCTCAGACCTCCTGATGCTGCTCTGTCTTTTGATAAGACATAGTCTTTCTGTTAGATTGGCATCTCTCTCTTCATATCACAGACTACCTCTTGATATTTTTCCAAGGAAGTTACTATTTTGAACTTAGGAAAAAGAAGTTTATTTTAACCAACAATAACAATCCTAAATAAAAGCAATTTATATCTTATTGACATTATCTTGATTTAATGTGGAAACAGTGAAAGTGTGTTAGTCGCTCAGTCGTGTCCAGCTCTTTGCAACCCCATGGACCGTAGCCTGCCAGGCTCCTCTGTCCATGGAATTCTCCAGGCAAGAATACTGGAATTGGTTGCCATTCCCTTCTTCAGGGGATCTTCCCGACCCAGGGATCTAACCCAAGTCTCGGGAAAGGGTCAGTTTGTTAGAAACAAGTATCTGAAGATGTTTGTAAACCCAGCTACTATTTTAATTAGTTTTTTAATACCAACTATATAGAATTTTTCACTAAAGTGAAAACATGCATGGTGAGTTTACCAGGAATACCTTGGATCTCTAGCTTCTGCCAGGCTTAGGCATCTGTGTTTTAGGGAGAAAGGAGTGCATGAAGTGGGAAAACTAGAGGGTAACTTCACTAAGCATCTGAAAACTTGAACTTGATCTGTGCAAATAATATTGTTTCAATATACAGATGCCTGCTGATGGAAATCTAGACTAAACCTGCTTACCTAGGAAAGACTACTGGAAAAACCATAGCTTTGAATCCCAGATTGGTGGGAAAGATTGAAGGCAGGAGGAGAAGGGAACAACAGAGGACGAGATGGTTGAATGGCATCACCAACTCAATGGACATGCATTTGGGCAAGTTCCGGGAGATGGTTAAGCACAGGGAAGCCTGTTGTGCTGCAGTCCATGGGTTTGCAAAGAGTTGGACATGACTGAGCAACTGAACAAAATCCTAGGAAGGAAGATCATATTTTCATTCTGATGAACTAATATTAAATCCTAAAAAAAGCAAAATGGCTGTCTGGGGAGGCCTTACAAATAGCTGTGAAAAGAAGAGAAGTGAAAAGCAAAGGAGAAAATGAAAGATATAAGCATCTGAATGCAGAGTTCCAAAGAATAGCAAGGAGAGATAAGAAAGCCTTCCTCAGCGATCAATGCAAAGAAAGAGAGGAAAACAACAGAATGGGAAAGACTAGAGATCTCTTCAAGAAAATTAGAGATACCAAGGGAACATTTCATGCAAAGATGGGCTCAATAAAGGACAGAAATGGTATGGGCCTAACAGAAGCAGAAGATACTAAGAAGAGGTGGCAGGAATACACAGAACTGTACAAAAAAGATCTTCACGACCCAGATAATCACGATGGTGTGATCACTGACCTAGAGCCAGACATCCTGGAATGTGAAGTCAAGTGGGCCTTAGGAAGCATCACTACAAACAAAGCTAGTGGAGGTGATGGAATTCCAGTGGAGCTCTTTCAAATCCTGAAAGATGATGCTGTGAAAGTGCTGCACTCAATATGCCAGCAAATTTGGAAAACTCAGCAGTGGCCACAGGACTGGAATAGGTCAGTTTTCATTCCAATCCCAAATAAAGACAATGCCAAAGAATGCTCAAATTACTGCACAATTGCACTCATCTCACATGATAGTAAAGTAATGCTCAAAATTCTCCAAGCCAGGCTTCAGCAATATGTGAACCGTGACCTTCCAGATGTTAAAGCTGGTTTGAGAAAAGGCAGAGGAACCAGAGATCAAATTGCCAACATCTGCTGGATCATCGAAAAAGCAAGAGAGTTCCAGAAAAACATCTATTTCTGCTTTATTGACTATGCCAAAGCCTTTGACTGTGTGGATCACAATCAACTGTGGAAAATTCTGGAAGAGATGGGAATACCAGACCACCTGACCTGCCTCTTGAGAAACCTATATGCAGGTCAGGAAGCAACAGTTAAACCTGGACATGGAACAACAGACTGGTTCCAAATAGGAAAAGGAGTACGTCAAGGCTGTATATTGTCACCCTGCTTATTTAACTTCTCTGCAGAGTACATCACGAGAAACGCTGGGCTGGAAGAAACACAAGCTGGAATCAAGAGTGCCGGGAGAAATATCAATAACCTCAGATATGCAGATGACACCACCTTTATGGCAGAAAGTGAAGAGGAACTAAAAAGCCTCTTGATGAAAGTGAAAGTGGAGAGTGAAAAAGTTGGCTTAAAGCTCAACATTCAGAAAACGAAGATCATGGCATCTGGTCCCATCACTTCATGGGAAATAGATGGGGAAACAGTGGAAACAGTGTCAGACTTTATTTTTTTTTTGGCTCTAAAATCACTGCAGATGGTGATTGCAGCCATGAAATTAAAAGACGGCTACTCCTTGGAAGGAAAGTTATGACCAACCTAGATAGCATATTGAAAAGCAGAGACATTACTTTGCCAACAAAGGTCCGTCTAGTCAAGGCTATGGTTTTTCCAGTGGTCACGTATGGATGTGAGAGTTGGACTGTGAAGAAAGCTGAGTGCCGAAGAATTGATGCTTTTGATCTGTGGTGTTGGAGAACACTCTTGAGAGTCACTTGGACTGCAAGGAGATCCAACCAGTCCATTCTGAAGGAGATCAGTCCTGGGTGTTCTTTGGAAGGAATGATGCTAAAGCTGAAACTCCAGTACTTTGGCCACCTCATGCAAAGAGTTGACTCATTGGAAAAGACTGTGATGCTGGGAGGGATTGGGAGCAGGAGGAAAAGAGGACGACAGAGGATGAGATGGCTGGATGGCATCACTGACTCGATGGACGTGAGTTTGAGTGAACTCCGGGAGTTGGTGATGGACAGGGAGGCCTGGTGTGCTGCCATTCATGGGGTCGCAAAGAGTTGGACATGACTGAGCAACTGAACTGAACTAAAAGAAAGGTACAAAAGGAAGTAATCAAACATACTTGAGATACAGGAGTATTTTGCATTGGATTTGGGCTGGCTGGGGATGACAGATCTCCTTTAAGGTTGTTACAGGTTTTGGGCTGAGTCAGGAGAACTATAGGAGCAAATCCACAGAAGCAAATCTGAGGCTTGAAAAATAAGCATGAAATTTAGATTTTACTAGTCTTAGTCCTTATTCTTTCAGTTTAAATAGTCTCATTTTCATGTTTTCTAGGCAAAATTAAACATCATAATAGTAGGTATTCATTATCCATTCATCTATTCACTCATTCAACAAATATTTATCAGCTTTCTACTGTGTGCAAGACACTTCTGTGTAATGTAAAAGAAACAGTGATGTTCTGACCTATGCTAACATTAAAAAGCAGTCTTGAGTTTATTTTGGCAAAGGGAAAAAAGTAAATAAAATAATTTTTATTGGATGTCTATATACACTTTGCTGACAAAGGTCTGTATAGTCAAAGCCATGGTTTTTCCAGTAGTCATGTACAGATGTGAGAGGTGGACCATAAAGAAGGCTGAGTGCTGAAGAACTGATGCTTTCAATCTGTGGTGCTGGAAAAGACTCTTGAGAGTCCCTTGGACAGCAAGGACATCAAACCAATCAGTCCTAAAGGAGATCAACCCTGAATATTCATTGGAAGGACTGAGGCTAAAGTTCTAATACTTTGGCCGCCTGATGCAAAGAGCCAATTCATTGGAAAAGACTGATGCTGGGAAAGATTGAAGGCAGGAGAAGGGGGCGACAGAGGATGAGATGATTGGATGGTATCATGGATACTTAATGGACATGAGTTTCAGCAAATTCTGGGAGTTAGTGAAGGACAGGGAAGCTTGGAGTGCTGCAGTTCATGGGGTCTCAAAGAGTCAGACACGACTGAGCAACTGAACAAAATACATGATCTATGACAAAAGCATATGATTGATGACTAAGTTGGAAGGGATAGGGACATTTCAAGTGTATATTCAGAAGCTGATTCTGGCACTTATTTGGGATGTAATGTTACATTTCCTCTTCTATAAAATGGGAATAAGAACTTTGTGAAAGAATGTTAGGAATATTGAAAATTATGTATCTAAAGAGGCTATCATGATTCTCAGCACTTGGTAGGTGCTCAATAGATGGTGGCTGTTATTGTTAATAACATTTAATATAACAAGGAGACTCTTCTATAAATGCCTACGTGATCACAGTCATTGAGAAGATATTCTAATATAGATAATGTGAATTACATTATTAGAATTAGGGCTTCAGTAATTTCATGGGAAATATGGGAAGTAGATGAGGGATTCTTGAAACAGGCAGTTTATAATCAGAGTACTATTTCTACAACTTAATAAATGGTCTGTATGTGTAAGAGTCTTTAGTGATAAGTCTTTCAGAGAATGCAGGATGAATTTCAGATATTTCTACTGCATCAGGATTAGAAAGACAATGGCCAGTAATTACAAATTTACCCCCCTCAGTAGCCCATACTAAGGGTTTGCTAAGATTAAACTTAAATCTGTTTTTTTTTTTTTTCTGTTAAAGGTAACTTTCTAGCTTTTAAAAACATTTTTGAACCTTCATCTTAGACCATTTCAACTTTTCCTCCTATGTGATAATATACAACTGATGCAACAAATCTCACTTTAATATTTGCACCTGAACCAGTGAACCAGTGAAGTTGCTCAGTCATGTCCGATTCTGCAATCCCATGGACTGTAGCCTACCAGTCTCCTCCATCCATGGAATTTTCCAGGCAAGAGTACGGGAGTGGGTTGCCATTTCCTTCTCCAGGGGATCTTCCTGACCCTGGGATAGAACCCGGGTCTCCCGCATTGCAGGCAGATGCTTTACTGTCTGAGCTACCAGGGAAGCCCTAGTTTGCACCTAATAATGGCCTAATTTTTCTATTTTCATCTTCAAATTTTCTTGAATTTTGCACTAACATTTATTTATTCATTTTAAAGGATGCAATTTGATCTTGTGCTATTCTCTAGTGTTCAGATACAATAAATAATACTTTAATTTGGTCCTTGTTTAACATTGCATAAGTAGTGTCCTATGAAAATAATTTTATTCTGCATTGTAGAAAATGGATATATTCCGCATTTTTTAAAAAAAAATTTTCGGTTTCTATTCCCGAATTATGATTTTAAAACTCATGTCCTAAGTAAAACTCATGTACTAAGTTAAGCAGATCATGGATGCAAAACTTTCATCCAACTTTTGGAATAAGTTGTAAAGAGAAAGGCCTGCCAATGGTTTACTTTTAGCTAACACAGCACATTGTATTATTTTTCAGACAAAAGTTTTAAATCTGCCGATACCCAACCTCACAACGAGGAATGGGATGTTTTTCTCTGTTCTTTTTTTTTTTGTCTGCTACATTTTGTGCGGGAGAGATTCCCTTTGGAGCTTTTTTTTTTAACGCCCGCCCCCTGCCCCTAGGTGCGACCTCCACCTGCGCAAACCTCTGGGTTCCGGGCCAGGGGATTGAGCAGAGGAGACCCCAAAACCCACTCTCGAAGACGCTCCCAAGTACTTTCAAGCCTGTGAGCAAATTATTTTACTCTCCAGGTTAATCTAGTTCCCGTTAGCTCAAGCCTGGGTTTAAAGGAACAACTAAATCTGGAATGTGGAGCTGGAGGGGATTGCTGGCAAAAACTCATGGAAAAAAAAGAAAAGCTGTTTCGAGGACTATGCTGCAACCCGCGAAGGAGTGGCTTTGCTCAAGCTGCTCTAACGAACTGCTTTTTCCTTGCTCATCGAATTTGCTCGAGCTCCTAGGGAAGCGCCTGCCTTTTCGGTGCGTGGCCAGGGTGGGCGGTGGCCGAGAGTCACAGTCGATGGCTAAGGGGAGAGCGTTCCCCTTGGATGAAACTTGATGCGCATCCTGGGCTCCCAGTTGGGGGCCCACCACGGTCTTGGGTGCAGGGGCTGCGACTTTTTTTTAATTTTTTTTTTGGCGGGAGGGCAGATTGGGGCGGGGTTGGGGGGAGCGGACGAGGGAAAACTGCCAAGGTCTTGCCCGGGTTTGCAGAGTCTCACTGTTGGCCACCGGCCGCAGGAGCTTCCGGCAGAGCCCCCGGCTCGGGCCCCGCACGCGGCAAACGGTCAAAGTGCGCGGCTGCGGCAACCGCAGGGCACGCGGACGGAGGGGAGGGGGCGGGGCCGCGGTGGCGGTTGCGGGGCATGCGCGGCTTCGCGCGCGGCTTCTCAAACATGGCGGCGGCGGTGTGAAGACCGGTTCTGGCTCGCGGGATCTGTGTGACAGAATTTCGCTTTTTTCGCCGACGAGACTCGAGGTGTGAGGCGACTCCGGGCTCCGTGAAGACCAGAGAGGAGGAGTTTTGGCGTTCTGGGCTCTGGCTGTTTTCCGCAGAAGGTAGGGAGTCTCCGGCGGCGCGTCCCCCGCGAGGAACGCCCCCTCACCGCTCCGCGGGGTCCGGCCCCAGATTGGTCCCTCACTCCAGTCAGCCACTCTCCGAGGCTTCACCCCCGAGGTCCCCTACCCCTCGGCGGCCTCGCCCCCAAGGCCGGGACTCCCCTGCCCCGCGTAGCGCTTTCCGCGACGCCCCTCAATCGCTCTCGCGCCGCCCCTCACACTTGGGGCCCGGTCGCCCGGCACCGGCCCATCCCGCCCGCGGCGTTCGGAGGCCTCACTCCAACGGTCCCCTGACCCGAAGCGCGGACAGCACCTTCTAGAGCATCCTCCGCCCGTGGGTGGGGCCGGGCTGGGGTCCCGGGACAACGCAGGTGGGCGGCGGGGCTGAGGAGTAGGGATGACTTTGGTGGTCTGTGTTGAAACTGGTCCCGGAGTTTTCCGGAGACTTGTGAGAGAACTTTTGGAGTTTCTGAAGGAAATGTCAGTTGGGAAGGATGCGCTTGTGGCCGAGCGCGGGCTTGGGCCCCGGTGCCAGGTGTGTACGTTAGACTCGCGGCCCGGGGCTCGGGGCGGATGGGTTGGGGGCAGCGCTGGTGCCTCGCTCTCGGGGGAGATAGGGGGCGGGAGGGCGCGGCAGGCTCTGGCGGTGGGGTGCGGGTGGGAGTGGGGGGCCGAAGAGTGGGTCTGCTGCTCTCGGGAACGGCGAGGCGGCCGCCGCGGTATCGCGGCAAGACTGGGTCGCAGGACCACTGTTCTTTTTCGAGATAGCGTTCTCGCTTTTTCCACCTGGATAGTGGTTGTGCTACATTCTAGTGTGAATCGCCAGGGGGAGAGCGAGTAGGAGAGTTGACTAGATTTTGCGTCTTGAAGTTGTACGTAACTTTGAGGGCTGAGCTGTAAATTCGCGCCACCTTCCCCTCGTCCCTCACCCCAAATGTTAGGGCAGCACAGGTAGTGACAAGTTTACGTTTAAGACTATTGATTTTTTTTTTTTTTAAAGGTTGTAATACATTTGTCATTCATTATAAAGTGTGATTACAATTTGGAACTAGCCTCTACTTTGAAGAATTAGATTAGCATTTACAACTTACCTGTAGGTTGACTTTAGGACAGACGTCTCTAAGAGTGCATGGGGCGGTTAGGAGGGGAAACTGAGGCAGAGAAAGTGAATACTTCCTTATGATCATATGATATACAAAGCTATTGGAGATGGTTTTCTTTCCGAGATGTTCATATGTCTGTTTTGGGGAAAGAGTATTATAAAATGTGTAACATTTATGCAGTACAACTTCCTATGACAATCAGTTGCGTTTTAACTATAACTCATAGACGCATTTTTTTTTTCAATAACACTGCTTGGAAATGTTCAATAAGGACAGTTTTGCCTTTCTTACCATTCTTTTTCTTACTCATTAAATGTGTTTCCACGGATGAATGTTTTCTTTAACTATGTTTGTGGTTTTGTATATTCAATGGCAGGAATGTGAAAATAGCTTTTGGAATTGAGTCCATTTGGGATTTTGAGACTAGAGTTCATCAGTACTTACATGATGCCTTGAATTTGTTTGTCTATGTCTTTATCCATATTCTTCAAAACAGTCGGATGGATTTTTTTCAAAAACTTAGCCGAACAGTACTTTCAGTGGCTCTGTCATTTTTGAATAAATTTCATGTATATCACACAACCTCATACTCTTCCAAGGATGTATACCTGTTTCCCCCCAGAGAACCTGATTTGTTTTGAAATTGATACTTCTAAAAAAGATTAATGTGGGCAAACTACATTGTTAATGTGTGAGGATGCTTTAAAGTTAATGATGTCATATGTACAAAAAAACTGGAGTCAGTCTTTAAAGAGATGATTTTTCTCTTGAGGCAGCAGTTGGTCAGTCCTTTTGATTTATGGTTCAATCAACACATCTTTATTAAGTACCTGTGCTGTCTGTAGTATGGCGTTCAGTTCAACCTACTGCTGTGTGTGCTGATTTCTAGGGTGTTTAAGGCTTCCCATTAGTAGTTTATTACTGAAAATCTCAAGATTATAGTTAAGAAAATCATTATGAATGTAGAACAAGTAGTCTTTTTCTTTCAGTGGCCAATTCAGGGAGTCAGTGTTTTGGTCATAATTCTCTAAACAAAATTTGAGTCTTGAATTATTTCTGATTTATGTGATATTAACTTTATTCCTCTTTTGTTATGATTATACACAGCTATATATATATTTTAAAACAATTTTATGTATTTATTTTTGGCTGTGTTGAGTTTTCATTGCTGTGCCAGCTTTTCTCTACTTGTGGCCAGCAGGGGCTACTCTGTAGTTGTGGTGTATGGGCTTTTCATTGTGGTGGCTTCTCTTGTTGCAGAGCATGGGCTCTAGGCATGCAGGCTTCAGTAGCTGTGGCACATGGGATCAGTAGTTGTGTCTCCTGGGCTCTAGAGCACAGGTTCAGTACTTGTAGCCATAGGCTTAATTGCTCCACCGCCTGTAGAATCTTCCCATACCAGGGATCGAACCTGTGTCTCCTGCATTGGCATGCAGATTCTTTACCACTGAGCCGCCAAGGAAGCCCAAAGCTATATATTTTATGAGAGATTATTTTTTGGGTCAAACAGATGTCATACTGGTTAGGCTTGAGGGAGAAAATGAATTACTGGTATAAATTGAAATCAGTACGGGTTCTGGAGAGTGGGTATTTTTTAATGCTAAGTAACTTCTATGGCTGAGTAGTTTAGGCTGTAACTAGATATTAAGTGACAATTTAGAGCCCTTTCTTTTTTTCATAACATTTCAGAAGTCTCTCTGAGCTAAAAAATAACAAGGGTTATGATGGTCAGCTATAAGCCAGATGTGACTCTCATTTTCTTTAGGGTTTGTTCCTTTTTAGCTGCCTGCCTGTTCCTCCCAGATGCTTCCTATCACCCCTCTTCCTGCCCCTGTTCCCTTTGCTGTTGGTGTCTGTTTCCGCATCAGTGAAATGGTCAGGGTAATCCTGCACTGCCTCACTGAGAAATAATTGATGATAGTAAAATGCCTTGTGAAGGCTGAGTAAATGCCAATTTTTTTGAATGAGAATGATGTAGCCCCTTGTTCCATTTAAGGAAGGCCCAAATCCCAATTTTAGCTTGAGCTCTTAGAGTGTGGGGAGAGAGGGAGGGAGGAGGAAAATTGCACTTGAAAATTTACTGCCCCCTCCCCCCGTTTTGGTTAATAGAAATGACTGTTGGAACTTTAGAAACTGGAACACTGAAGGGTGCAAAGGATCCTTTGCTATTTGAGTCATTAGTCACCTCAATTTTTTTTTTTTTTTGGCCAGGTTACTCTGTCTGTTCCTTTTTACATTTATGCCAGGTGTGAATGGAAATCTGAGGTCATGTTCTCTTTTAGCTCATCTCCCTGGGAGTCAAATTGTCTCTTCCTAGTAATATTCCAGGTTTTTAGGATATGTTAAGATATGAATTAAGTGAACTCTGCTAGCCATCAGCTGGTAGAGCTGTGAGGGGTATGGTATGAATATTGGTCTGGCATTACCAGGTATTTTGTAGTTTGGAGTGAGAAAATCAAATACCCTTAGGAATTTAAGGAACATTATTAATGTCTGAAAATTACTACATCCATCATATTTTAGAATTTGAAGTGATTATTGATTTTAGGAAGCAAAAGCCTGGACGTTTTGAAAACGGCAGATGTGGGTCAGTTTGAAAGAATAAGTTTACCCTACCTTAGCTTGGGCTCTTAATCTTTATAATCCTTTTGTCTTGGGGAAATAAATGAGAGAAACCGCTGTTGTTTATTTTAGATTAAAATAGCTTGGCATGATTTAGTGGCAAGTAAGTTTTCTAGGCTCTAACTAGTTTGGGCTTTGGTTACTCTTAAGAGTAGAAATGCCTTTACTGTAGTGAGAACATTTTTTAAGATACCAGAGGTGACGGTTCTTAAAAGTAGGCTAGAACAGTCTTATGGACTCTGTGGGAGAGGGAGAGGGTGGGAAGATTTGGGAGAATGGCATTGAAACATGTAAAATATCATGTATGAAACGAGTTGCCAGTCCAGGTTCGATGCACGATACTGGATGCTTGGGGCTGGTGCACTGGGACGACCCAGAGGGATGGAATGGGGAGGGAGGAGGGAGGAGGGTTCAGGATGGGGAACACATGTATACCTGTGGTGGATTCATTTTGATATTTGGCAAAACTAATACAGTTATGTAAAGTTTAAAAATAAAATAAAATTAAAAAAAAAGTAGGCTAACTTCAGAAAATTAAAAAAAAAATTAAGATTTGAAATATGCATGTGCTGTTTGGTTTTCATGAGGAAGGCATTTTTGCTTATTTTGTCTTTATGTTATCTAATATAAAGTAATCCTTGGTTACTTTAGAAATAATAATACTAGTTATTTTTATGCTAAGTGACTTCTACTAAACATATATCCCTAAACTTTTCTCTTGCTTTCATTTTTTAGGCATGTGGTGGAAAGGTTTTAAATAAATGAGAATATCTTACTGTGTTAATAGTGAAAGATTTGAGGCTCCTATAAGCAGTTTATATAATGGTGCTGTTCAGTTTAATTTCATATTCATCTGACATAGACTAGTGAGTTTCTTATTTAATTAAGGAGTTAAAAAAAGAATATGCTTTGTATGAGTAAAGAGCTGGGAAACATTTGAAGGTACAGAGTATTTGACTACCTACTACTTGTGACCTGTGTTTATGGCTGTGACTCTGCCTCTTCCTAAGTTTATAGGAGCAAATTGTTGTGTAAGAGCGGAAAGAGAGTGCCCACCTTTTATGGTAACGTGCCATTGTAAACTTCAGAAGGGACAGATATATTGCAATTCTAGGGCATATCTTGAGAACACTTGCTTTTCTCGGGAAAGGTGATGGAATTCTCTTTGCTTTTTGTGTGTAGAATACATATTTGATTTTTCTCGACCTCTGTTTCTCATAAGGGTTAACTGGTGCTGAACTCCAGACAAACAGCTCTATTTGCTTGGGTACCTTGTAGCCTTGACATAGTCTTATAAGCAGATGTATTGACAAACTTCTTTTAGTTTTAAATTAAGCAGTGAGTGAATCACATGTTTCTTCGGTTCTCTTGCCTCCCTGAATACAGTTGTAAACTTGTGCCCTTTGCTGTGAAACTGCCTTTTTTTTTTTTTTCCTTTTGAAAGATGTGAAGTATTATTTGGAATGTTTTACAGTATACTTTAAAGGGTTTTGAAAGGTAATGATCATTATTCTCTTTGTTTTTTTATTAATTTGGTAGAATTTGATAAACCGTTCAAATGAACTACACTGTCTTTGATTATTAAAAGAATTAAAATATAGTACTCAGTAATTTAAATACATTTATATATTGCTTGGTTTTAGATTATAGACTCTTGAGATTTTTTTGTGTTGAGATTTTGAGAGATTGTAGAAATATTTAAATAGGTCGTTTACTGACACCTGCTTCATGTTTGAAGTATGGTCAGGGATGTTTAGTTTTCTGGTCACTTCAGATTATGGTTTATTACTTGCTTTTCTGTAATCTGTTGTCTAGCAGGGATTGTTGCTGTCATCATTTCCATTATTTCTTGTAGGGCCAGTGTTAGAAACCATAAATCTAGACGTGATAATAGGGACAGGCTGTAACCTGACCCAATTCTTTTGTCACAATGTCCGCACTGAGAGCTGCCTGTAGTAAATTGACATGCCCGGCTATTAACTTCAGTCATCTGCAAATGTCTGTGGGCAGCAGGTCTTTGGGCAATTAGCCTGTGGCTGTGCTTTAAAACCTTAGGAATTTACAACTATAAACTGGGATTTTGGCAGCTCTTTCATTTATCTGTTTTCTGACATGACATACTTTTTAATTAAATGCATAGATTTCGTATATGTATTGTTTTAAAATTGTAGGGGATTATTTAACTTGGAGACTTTAATTCTTTAGATAAATTAAAAATTCTTAAAAATAGTTGTTTTCTTCTTGAGTTTGCTTTGACACAGAAAAATAACTAATTTCTAATTCGTTGGGGTCAGACTTTACTAAAGCATAATTAAAACTGCTCCTCCAGGAAACTTGTTTTGATACATCTTCACTGCTAAAAACATTGATTTTGATTATTCGCAATTCAGAGATGGGATTTTATTTTTAAAGGTAATTGCAGCCTTAGAATTGAGGTGTTTTCCTGATTAATTTGATAAATAGATCAGAAAATGGGAAATTTGATTACTGAGTAAATCGAGTAGGTGCTTGTGAAATCTTAAAGTGATGAATCATGTCCAGTTTAAAACTTAAGCTGTGCAATGGATATCCTACAGTTGTCTCTCTGTATCCATGGGGTGTTGGTATCAGGACCCCCTCAGATATCAAAACCTACAGGTGCTCAAGTACCTTATAAAATGGATTAGTACAGTCAGTCCTCTGTATCCGTGGGTTCTGCATCTGTGGATACTGAGGACCAACTGTATACACTTTTTTAAACTGTATCAAGGTAATCATCTTACCAGGAACAAATTTTTAGTTAAAAGAGCCAGTTTCTCTTTGTCAATGGAAAATATATAGCTATAATATATTTCAATTAAATCAATAAGTGCTTTTGCATTTAGGTGTAAATGTGCAGTACTTCTTGAAATCAAAATAATAAACTTTTCATGTCAAAATGAAAAACTTAAAGGTGTTGTTTTATGCAGTTAATTTAGACTCCCTGTTATCTTGCATATTGACTGAGCAATAAAGAACTTTTGCATTTGTGTTTCAAGTTTGAAAACAGTAGCAGCAGCAGCAGCAGCAGACTAAAAAGGAAAAAGCATTCTACCTGTGCTATTTCATTAAGAGTCTGTGGTGATTTCTGTGTGTATATAACTTTGACCACCTATTTCAACCTTTTCTTTAAAACCACCAGCAACCATATGTTCAAGGCTTTTAGCCTTGAAACTTCTTATACTTTTGATTATGCTCAAGGGGATATAATGAAATATTTTTGCCACTAAATTATTTTGTGTGTAGGTTCTGTGTCTTTTCTCTCTTTTTTGTGAATATTGGTTTAAAGCACATGTTTTAGTTCAACTGTTATGTAGTTGGAATTTATAAACTGAATTCTGGTACAGCATAGTACACATAGTTCTTCTCCTTGGAAAAATACTTATAATAACAACATTTGTATTTGGGCCTGTCTTTTTGAGACTTCAAACATTTTAGAAATCAAATTCAGAGTAAAAAAAAAATGAAGGTCTATCAGATGTTGGAAAGGAGGAAGTTGTGGGAGTGGGGGACTGTCTCAGATCCCACAGAATTTTATCCTTGGCTCATTGATTTAGACTCTAAGCTATAGAGTAGACATTGCAGGAGAGAATGGAGAACAATGACAGCCAAAAGAAAATCTCACTAAATTTTTTTAAAAACTACAATATTCTAGGACTATATGGTTTAGATATAAGCATACTGTAGCACAACAGATTTACTAATTTAGCAAACATTTGGGGGCCCTACTCTGTGATAGACCTGGTGGATAGATATTACAGAATACAAAAGTGAACCAGAGTAGGTTTCTAGTAGGGTACCACGCATTTAGCAGGAGCTCAGTAGGTGACAGCTCTTAGTATTTATTATTACCACTGCCAGCACCACCATCAGTAGACCCCAGGGACCATAATCTTCATTTTTTCCTGTCTTCAAGGATCCATTCTGTGCAGGGTGTCTGTCTCCTTACTTCTCCCTTGTAAAGCAGGAACAGTGTTTGGAGCTCTGTCTTTTGTTTTGGTGTCGGACACACCTAGATTTGAATCGTTTTTCTTTCACTACTTTCTTTCTAAGCTTCAAGAATCAACGGAACTTGGTAACTGATAAGATATTGGACAGAGGAGTAGGGTACTCAATGCTATGCTAAGTCATTTCAGTCGTGTCTGACTCTGTGCAACCCCATAGATGGCAGCTCACCATGCTCCCCCGTCCCTGGGATTCTCCAGGCAAGAACACTGGAGTGGGCTGCCATTTCCTTCTCCAATGCATGAAAGTGAAAAGTGAGATGACTTCTAATTCAGAAAGATTGGTAGTTTGTAATGTCTAGAGTAGGCAGCAGAGGGAGAGAAACTCATTTTGGAGGGCAAAAGAGTTTGATTTTGTTTGTTGCTTTTTTTTGGCCATGCCATGCGACTTGCTGGATATTAGTTGCCCAACCAGGGCTGGAACCTGGGTCCTCTGCAGTGGAAGCTGAGAGTCCTAACCACTGGACCTCCATGTATCCCCAGAATTTGATTTTTAGAAGTATGTTGTATTTGATGTTGTGAGGCATTCAGAGTGATGTTCACTTGGCTAGAGTAGACATTTTGGAGAGGGGTCGGGACAAGAGGCTTTGATATAGGAGTTATCCACATAGAAATTTGCATGAACCATGAAATAGAATGAGATTCTAGATTCTAAAAGTTTCTAGAATGTAGAGAAAGAGACTGAGTGACTAGAGAAGATCAATGGCTAGGAGAGCGAGAGGAAGTAGACACAGAGGGATAATAGATGTAGGACAACCAGGGAATAAATAACACGTGGGGCTCAAAGAGGAGAGGTGTCTGGGTTGATGGATCTATCACAGAGGGCTCCTAAAGTGTCAAGGAGAAGTACGACTCAATGCTGAAATAGGGTTTGATGTCTGAGAGGTAACTGGGGCCTTGGAAAGCAGTTTTAGAAGAGGGAATGTAGAGGCCAGATCACAGAAAGTGAGGGAACCCAGCAACTCTGTATTATGGGTGTTATCATTATATTTATTACCAAAACTCCGGTCATCAGGAAAGATTACTTTGGTAAAGATACAGTTGAGAATCTTTTATACACCTATAAAAATTCAGTGTTACCTCTTTTTAAGGTCACAACTCTTTCAAAAAATCTGGATTTTAATATCTGTCAAATGGGAGGTTGAATGAACAGGTGAATAATGAATGCTTAAATTTGGACGTCATCCCCACCTTTGGGGCTTCTGTTTGGTACATATGGTAGCAAACTTTGCTGTTAGTGAGGGAACACATTTAGTTTTTCAGCTTTGCATCTGTATTTTGTTTATGTTCTCTCAGGTTGAGATTCTGTAATTCCATCCATTTTAGAACATCTGACTAATAGCCTAAATTTAAAAGGGCCCTAGGAAATTTCCTGCTAGTCAGACTTGTTTAGTTCCTGTCCTTGTCAAAATGTTATCCTTTATTGACTGTTCAGATAGTGGTCTCTAATTAGAGACTCAAGGTGTATTACCTTTTTTTCAAAACAAAACACAAGGGAAAGGCTAAAAGAAAAAAACACCCAAACAAATAATGGAAGAGCCCTTAGAATTATGGACTCATTAACTTGCTAAATAGTTCTTTAAAATGGTCTTTTTAAAAAAGATTGTAGAATTTTCTCCAGAATCAGATAAGAGCAATAGGAGTTTTAGGTTGAATAATTCCACTTTAATCATTGTTTTGCATTGTTTAATCATACTAAGAAAATGATTCAAAACAGTGTAAGACTTTCAAAGCATTTTTGATTTATTATCAGCTCTTAAGTCTGTTATAAGATATAATTTGCAAAACAAATGATTTTGTAAAAGACCCCTGCCCCCTACTATCTATCCTTGTTCAAAGCCTGCTAGATACAACTGCTAGATTTAATGTAATTGTGGTCTTTGGTAAAGGAAATGCCAGTGTCAGATACTATAACCTAGTACTTTTTTTGGCTTATATTTGAATTTTTTTTTTTTTTAATAGCGTGACGTTGCTCCTTATATGCATTTAGTGAAACAACTTCTCTTAGTTCTGGCAAAAGTAAAACAAAACTTCTAATTTTTTTTCTCATTAAAATTTTCTCTCCCATGTAACGTGGAGAACTACTTTGGGGGTCTTATTTGAGTTTTTTTTTTTTTTTAAGTGCTGAGGCAGTTCAAAGTATATTGAGAGCAAAGTTAAGCTTTTCTGCAGTTTCTTCTGCAGACTGCCACTGTGGAAATGAGGTATGTCTTTATTTTTGAAAGAAGATCAGGGTCCTAATATTTTCCAGAAAGATAACAGCTGTGCTGTATTGCATATCTGGTATGTAAGTCATATGTTCTAACTCCACAGTATCTTTGAGGTGTTCTGAAGATTCAACCATGAATTGATGCTATCCAGAGTTTACTAAAAGAACATGGTGTAGTCCTCTAACTTCTATAATGTCTGTCCTATTGTATCTGAAAGACATAAGTGAATTACATTATAATGCTGGGGGCATTTTAAGAGGGACAATACAACTTCTGTTTTTCTCAAATTAGTTAGTCAAAGATACTTTCTGTTAAATTAACCAATATTCCTTTACATCAAAATCTATACAGATTTCTCCTAGTATTCAGTGCTAGGCAAGTGCTTGTCTTTCCCATTCAATTTGTGTATATGTTTATCTTGAAGTGGGACTTTTGTAGACCAGAGAGAAATTAATCATTATATGTGATTTCCTACCCCTCCTTTTACCTATCTGTGTTCTGATTTTTAAGAGAGTTGATGAATGTGTGAAAAAAAAGGAAAACAAATCCCCAAACTATTCTAGCTTCTAGTAGTTCATAAAGGCCATTTTAGTTCACAAAAAACCTAAGGCTGTTTTTAATACTCACCAACCCTAAAGGAAATAATACATTCATGAATAATTATACTTCAGAGTCATCCAATATGGAGTGACATCAAGATTTTTTGACTCCAGCTAGAATGTATAGGCTTTCTGATAGTGCTAGCTGGGAGATGGTGGCTGCTTTCTTTGGTAATTATATGTCTGGGCATTACGTATATGTATATTTATTAGTTTATTTTAAAAATGTCTTAAACTTAACATTTTAGTTTATACTTTGAAAGTGAATAAGTAATTCTCAGGAATCAAAGTATGAATATAGGTTCATTTTACAGCATAATTGCTGTTGTGTTAATGCTAAAACTCATTCATCTTGGGGAGTTTTAATTAGGACAGATGGGATGGGATAGAAAACAGTCTTTGAGTTTCTAGTTGTTCAGGATACTATGCTAGATGCTTTACCTGCACTATCTCATTTAATTTCATGACTGCATTTAATTTCATGGCTACAGTACAAAATGTAGATGGTAATAGTTTTAATTTACACATGGGAAAACCAAGACTCAGGGAGATGAAGTAATTTGTAATGGCTTTGAGCACTAGAAATAATATTTCTGTGTAATTGTTATGGCTACCAGTAACCATCACAGTAACGATATAATTTATTAAAATTTGTGTGATAAGCCAGGCATTTAGGGATTATTAAAAAAGAAAAAATAACTGACAGGGTACATTCTCCCGCAAATGAAAATAACTTTCTCTGGTTATTTAATATATACTATGGTAAAGAATTCAAATCATACGTAAAAATATAAGGAAGAAAATAAAGTTCACCTAAAATCGCACCACCCTGTGATGCACAAAAGGAGGATCACCAAAATATTTTTGCATTACTTTATGCAAACTTATGCAAAATTTTATATAAATAGAATTATATCACACAAAATAGATTTATAATGCCTCCACACATACCATTATCTTATCTTTACCTTCCCAAGTAAGCCTTAATAACAGCCTAGTACATGTCCTATGTTTCTCTCCATGCTTAAATAACTTAAATCTGTTATTCATGTAATCCTGTAGAGACCTATGTATACACTTAGAGTGAGATTTTAGTTACTATCAGAACGTTTGAGTACTTCTTTTTAGGTGCAAGTCTTTGTGCTAGTTGTGGGAGAACTATAAGGAAGAATAAGTGATTCTCAATCACTTTGTAGTGTGTGAGGAGAGGTGAGCAGGTAAACATGCAAGACTTGCTTTGATACCTGCTAAACGCTGGTTGGAAACACAGCCTGGGAGCCCTGCAGGGGAGCTCCCAGAGGGCAGAGGCCTTGCCTTGTTGATTCTGATGGGCATAAACCCTTGCTTGACCCATGGGATTATGGGTACATGTCTGTAAATAAAAGTATGTGTTTAAAACAAAAAAGATTATTCTGTTTACAGGTCTAAATGGATTGGCTTTTGTAGTTTGAGAGTCCAGTAAAGAAATAGTTGGTATATTTGTTTCTTTGCAATGGAGTTATCCATTTTCCCATCAGAGAGTTTAATTCATTTTCTTTTAAAGTTTGGGAATATTTGTAACAAGGAGGACACTGTAATATTTTGCTGTACAGTTTAGTGTGTATAGTGCAAGGCCCTTTGAAGTTTAAGATAGTTTAAGTAGTTAGTGATACTTTCTAACACAGAAATCCTTATTTGCTCAAAAGTAAGCTTAAGCATTCACTTTGATTGTACATTTGATGCATAAATTGAATGTGAATTTATACATTTGCATACGCCAAGTATTGAACTTGGGAAGAGTAAGAAATAAAATAAGTCTCCAATGAGATGATTGACTTTCAAAATGTTTGAAAAGAAATAATGTTTTATTAAAGGTTGGTGAATATTCACTCGTGTTCAGTTTGCCTAGCACTGTTCTAGATGCTGTGATATATATCTGTATATATATCTATATCTATATCTATATATAAAGGAAATAAAATGGGGCAGGACCATAGTCTCTTAAGGGGAAAACTATTTCATTTAACATTGAAATGAACATGGAAGCTATGTGGCTCGAGGGAAAGCAGTAAAGGCTGTTTATAGTGAAGAAGAGTGTTTAGGGCAAATGATTTTGATTTTATCATGACCCTGAAAGAATCCTTAAATTACTGCGATGAACACAAGCTCACTTTTGATGTCTCCTTAACAACTCAGTGAACTTTAACACCATAATGACTGAAAAGGAAGGTTTATTGAGTCACTGACTCATTTCCTAAAGAGTTTGGGTTCTTTTTGTATGTTGAAGTCTTTATGTGACATGACTTTGGACTTCACAGGAGGATAGGTCTGCTCATTGGTGTTGAATGACTATGATAATTGAAAAGGAAATGTTTCTAAACTCTAATAAAAGAGTTGGTTTTATTTAATATGGCTAATCTCAAACTAAAGGGGTCTGGAATTCTTCCTGTTTTTATCTAGGGATAAGTAGAATATTTTATTCTTTGGTGTGTGGTTCTACTTCTAAAGTAAGTGCTGATGTATAGAACAGTCTTATGGACTCTGTGAGAGAGGGAGAGGGTGGGAAGATTTGGGAGAATGGCATTGAAACATGTAAAATATCATGTATGAAACGAGTTGCCAGTCCAGGTTCGATGCACAATACTGGATGCTTGGGGCTGGTGCACTGGGACGACCCAGAGGGATGGAATGGGGAGGGAGGAGGGAGGAGGGTTCAGGATGGGGAACACATGTATACCTGTGGCGGATTCATTTTGATATTTGGCAAAACTAATACAGTTATGTAAAGTCTAAAAATAAAATAAAATAAAAAAAAATTAAAAAAAAATTATGTAAAGTTTAAAAATAAAATAAAATTAAAAAAAAAACAAACAAAAAAAATAAAGTAAGTGCTTTGGATTCCAAAACATTAGTTTTAAAGTTAAGAATATTTATTTACTTTGTGTTTAGCTCTAAGAAGGTTCTATTTTAATAGAAATACTTGTTTTTCTATTACCATCAGCAATGAATGAGTTCCAGTTCTTCATCTTTACCAACATTTGGTAGTGTCAGTCTTTTTAACTTTAACCATTTATGTGGTGATATATCATGGTGGCTTTAACTTGTGCTCCCATGAATACTGATGATTTTAAACATTTTTTTCACATGCTAGTTGGCCATTTGTGTATCTTTAGCGAAGTGATTGTCCAAATCTTTTGCCAATTATGCTTTTATTGGGCTCTGTTTGCCTTTTTAAAATTGAGTTGTCAGTTTTTTGTATATTCTGGATACAGATCTTTTATCAGATCTGTGTTTTGCAAACATTTTTTTCCGTTCTGTAGGTTATCTTTTTGTTTTCTTAATAGTATCATTTGAAGAGCAGTTGTTAGTTTTGATGAAGCCCAATTTATCAATTATTTGTTTTATACATTGTGCTATCTAAGAAATCATTGTCTAATTCAAAATTACAGTATTTTTGTGTTTTCCTCTAGAAATTTTATACTTTCAGGCTTTATGTTTAGATTTATGAACTGTCTCAAGGTAATTTTTGTTTATTGTGAGTGAAGCATTGTTTTCTTTTTTGTTGTTTTTAATTGAAGTATAGTTGATTTACAATGTTGTGCCAATCTCTACTGTACAGCAAAGTGACTTACTTATAAACATACATTCTTTTTTGTGTGCTTTTCCATTATGGTTTATCATAGGTTATTGAATATAGTTCCCTGTGGTATACAGTAGGACCTTTTTGTTTATCCATCCTATATATAGTAATTTACATCTGCTAATCCTACTTTTCCAGTTCTTCCTTCTTCTGCACCCCCCCTCCCTTGGCAACCACAAGTCTGTTCTCTATGCCTGTGGGTCTGTTTCTGTTTTGTAGATAGATTCATTTGTGCCATATTTTAACTTATTTATTTTTAATGTTTTTAAAATTTATTATTATTTTTTGCAATCTTTATGTTTAATTGTAGGATAATTGGTTTACAATATTTTTGTTGGTTTCTGCCATATATCAACATGAATCAGCCACAGGTATACATATGTCCCCTCCCTCTTGAACCCATCTCCCACCCCATCCCACCTCTCTAAGTTGTCACAGAGCACTGAGTTTGAGCTCCCTCTGTCATATAGCAATTTCCCACTGGTTATCTGTTTTACATACGACAATGTACATGTTTCAGTGCTGTTTTCTCCATTTGTCCTACTCTCCTTCCCCCACTGTGTCTACAAATCTGTTCTCCATGTCTGCATATCCATTACTGCCCTGCAGATAAGTTCATCAGTACCATCTTTCTCGATTCCATACATATGCATTAACATATGATATTTGTTTTTCTCTGACTTATTTCACTCTGCATAACAGACTCTAGGTTCATCCACCTCATTAGAACTGACTCAAATGTGTTCCTTTTAATGGCTGAGTAATATTCCATTGTATATATGTACAACTTCTTTATCCATTCATCTATTGATGAACATCTAGGTTGCTTCCATGTCCTAGCTGTTGTAAATAGTACTGCAGGGAGCATTGGGATACATGTGTCTTTTTCACTTATGACTTCCTCAAGGAATATGCCCAGTAGTAGAATTGTTGGCTCATATGGTGGTTTTATTCCTAATTTTTAAAGGCATCTCCATACTGTTCTCCATAGTGGCTGTATCAGTTTACATTCCCTCTAACAGTACAAGAGCATTCCCTCTTCTCCACACCCTCTCCAAAATTTATTGTTTGTAGATTTTTTGATGATGGCCATTCTAACCAGTGTGAGGTGATACCTCATTTTAGTTTTAATTTGCATTTCTCTAATAATGAGCCATGTTGAGCATATTTTCGTGTATTTTTTAGTCATCTGTATGTCTTCTTTGGAGAAATGTCTGTTTAGGTCTTCTGACCACTTTTTGATTGGGTTGTTTGTTTTTCTGGTATTGAGCTGATGATTCTTTTTTTTTAATTTATTTTTTAATTGGAGGAAACTTTCTTTACAATCTTGTGTTGGTTTCTGCCATACAACAGCACAAATAAGCCCTGATTATACATGAATCACTTTCCTCTTGAGCCTCCCTCCTCTTCCTTCCCCCTTTGCCATATTTTAGATTCCACATACAAGTGATAGCATATGGTATTTGTTCTTCTCTTTCTTACTTCAATTATTATGATCATCTCTAGTTGCATCCATGTCACTGCAAGTTGGCATTATTTTGTTCTTACCATTAAAAAAAATTTTTTTTTGTTCTTACCATTTGGTAATTTTATTTTTAGTTATCTGAGAAATCTCCATATTGTTCTCCATAGTGGCTGCACCAATTTAACATTCCCACCAACAGTGTAGGGGAGGATCCTTTTTCTCCACACCCTCTCCAGCATTTGTTATTTGTAGACTTTTTAATGATGGTCATTCTGACCAGTGTGGTTTTGATTTGCATTGTACTTTTCATTTGCATTTCTCTGATAATTAGTATTGTTGAGCATCTTTTCATGTGCCTACTGGCCATCTATATGTCTTCTTTGGAGAAATGTCTATTAAGATCTTCTGCCTATATTTTGATAGGGTTTTTTTTTCTGTTGTTGTTCAGTTGTATGAGCTGTTTGTGTATCAGTTCAGTTCAGTTGCTCAGTCATGTCCAACTCTCTGCGACCCCATGGACTGCAGCATGCCAGGCTTCCCTGTCCATCACCAACGCTCGGAGTTTACTCAAACTCATGTCCATTTAGTCAGTGGTGCCATCCAACCATCTCCTCCTCTCTCATCCCCTTCTCCTCCTGCCTTCAATCTTTCCCAGCATCAGGGTCTTTTCCAATGAGTCAGTTCTTCGCATCAGGTGGCTGAAGTACTGGAGTTTCAGCTTCGGCATCAGTCCTTCCAATGAATATTCAGGACTGATTTCCTTTAGGATGGACTGGTTGAATCTTCTTGCAGTCCAAGGGACTCTCAAGAGTATTCTCCAACACCACAGTTCAAAAGCATCAATTCTTCAATGCTCAGCTTTCTTTCTAGTCTAACTCTCACATCCATACATAACTACTGGAAGAACCATAGCTTTGACTAGATAGACCTTTGTTGGCAAAGTAATGTCTCTGCTTTTTAATATGCTGTCTAGGTTGGTCATAACTTTTCTTCCAAGGAGCAAACGTCTTTTCATTTCATGGCTGCGATCACCATCTGCAGTGATTTTGGAGCCAAAAAAAATAAACTCTGTCACTGTTTCCATTGTTTCCCCATCTATCTGCCATGAAGTAATGGGACCAGATGCCATGATCTTCGTTTTCTGAATGTTGAGTTTTAAGCCAACTTTTTCACTCTCCTCTTTCACTTTCATCAAGAGGCTCTTTAGTTCTTCTTCACTTTCTGCCATAAGGGTGGTGTCATCTGCATATCTGAGGTTATTGCTGGTTCTCCCGACAATCTTGATTCCAGCTTGTGCTTCATCCAGCCCAGAGTGTCTCATGATGTACCCTGCATATATGTTAACTAAGCAGGGTGACAATATACAGCCTTCGTGAACTCCTTTTCCTATTTGGAACCAGTCTGTTGTTCCATGTCCAGTTCTAACTGTTGCTTCTTGACCTGCATACAGATTTCTCAAGAGACAGGTCAGGTGGCCTGGTATTCCCATCTCTTTCAGAATTTTCCACAGTTGATTGTGATCCACACAGTCAAAGGCTTTGGCATAGTCAATAAAGCAGAAATAAATGTTTTTCTGGAACTCTCTTGCTTTTTCGATGATCCAGCGGTTGTTGGCAATTTGATCTCTGGTTACTCTGACATGGTACATGTCTTCAGGAAAAGTATATATAAAAGAGTGTATATGTGTGTATCACTGAGTCACTTTGCTATACTGCAGAAATTAACAAATACTGTAAATCAACTATACCTCAGTTAAGATAAAGGGGGGGGGAGAAGATAAAAAAATATTTGTTTTTAATTATTTCTAAACACATATTTTTACCTTCTGAGATTTACAAAATCACTCAACTAATGGGAACAGTTGATACCAGTTTGGATTAAGAACTCACTTATGGAGATTTTAGAGAAGAACATAGGAACCTGAGTTTATCTTCTGTGTGTGATTCATCCCTCAGTTTTTTGAACTAAATCCTTTGTGTAGTAATGGGATTTATTTTAATGTAATTCACAAGTTTTTGCTTTCTGACTAGAGTTGGTTAACTTCCTTTGGTCCCTACCTGGATTGTGGTCATCTCCCTTTACTTTCTGCTTTGATTCAGCACTCTTTATATTTTTCACTTTTTATTTTTTGCTGTTAGGCTGTAGTCCTTAATTGATAGTATCCTCCACAGTGGTATCAAATATCAAGTTCATTTAATTATTTCAGTCTGACTTTCAGAGGAGCGATCTGGGAGGGAAAGTTAATACTTTGCAAGTTGTCTGTGTATGCTTGGCTCCTGAGAGACTGTAGAGGGAGATGAGAGCCCAGAAGGAACCGGAGCAGCTCCAGCATTTCATAATCAAGTAGACCAGGCAGGATCTTCTTTAGTGTTCACTCATTTTGTGCCCTCAATCTGAAATTCCTCTCTGTCTTCTCTGCTCATTTTAATGTTCACCTTTGAAGAACCAGTTTACACACCTCTGAGAAGCCTTCTTTTATTGATATATTCCAAGTTAATAGTACCTCCTACCTTCCTGAAGAGCCTGTATATTGTCTTGCTTTTTAAAAATAACTATTTGTTAATATGTCTTTCCCAATAGATTTATAGCTCTTTTGTAGTAGATTGTGTATCTTCTATCCAAACAGCATCAAACATATAACAAGAATTCTGTAAATATGGTTATATAAATAACCAGATCACACCTGCAAACAGATGGTGGTAATGTAGAAAGGAACAAGAAAGGCTTCAAGAAGGAGCTTGCATTTATGTTGGGCATTAAAGGATGGATAGGATTTCCAGAAGCAGAAGAGGAGGAAAGTGTGTCCCATGTAGATAGAATAACATGATGAGTTTTGGGCTAGGCCACAGGTGGTATATAGGTGGTAGATGTCAGGTGGCTTTGAAATTATGAGTGGCTTTAAATATGTCCCAACAAAGATTTGTTCAATTCAGTAGTCAATGAGATTACTAAAGTAGGAGGGTAATTGGGCAGAAAACAGTTCAGACAATGTATGACATTGTGTATTGGGTAGTTTGGGGGTGGGGGTAGACCTTTGTGATAAGACCAGTTAGGGTGCTATGGTATTAGACCAGGCAGGAGCTAATGAGGGTGTAAACCAGTTAATGGCTTCCCTCTTCCCTGGTGGCTCAGCAGTAAAGAATCCACCTGCAATGCAGGAGACTCCGGTTTGATACCTGGGTTGAGAAGATCCCCTGGAGAAAGAAATGGCAACCCATTCCAGTATTCTTGCCTGGGAAATCCCATGCCTGGTGGGCTATAGTTCGTGGGGTCACTAAAGAGTCAGACAGGATTTAGTGACTAAATAACAACAAAACCAGTTAATAGCAGGGGAAAGGGAAATGAGAGAGCACATGTTGGCCACTGATTGAATATGTGAGTGAAATAAGAGAACTTCATTTAGTCATAGCTGGGGTTTTAAGGCCAAGCACCTGGAAAAGTGGTGCTAGTAAGAGAAACAAAAATGTTAGAAGAAGCAAGTTTTGGGGAGGTGATGCTTGAGTATAAATCTGTTGAGTTAGAGGTGCAGGTGATGTTCTGGGTGGCTTAGAGAACATATTCCCCATAGGCTTCCTTTAAATAACAAATTACCTTCTGTTACGTACATCATCATGTTCTGACTATAGGCACACAGAGTAGTGAGAGGTAGCTATCCCTTTGTCAATGTTTCATGTACTTTTTCTTTTATAACACTCAATGTGTTTTGTTCATGTGCCTATTTTTGACTAGAGAGTCAAGGACAGTATATTATTTTTTTTGTAGAGTGCCTGGCATATCAAGGACATGCAGAAAAAGTTTGAATTAATGAAAGATTTAGTGGCTCAAAATACAGAGGCCTTTTAACAAGTAATTAACTTGTTAGAAGATTGATACTTCAGTGTCTCTTTTGCTGTCTCGTATACAGGGTTATTGTTACCATTATTCTAAATTCCATATATATGTGTTTTGTATACTGTATTGGTGTTTTTCTTTCTGGCTTACTTCACTCTGTATAATAGGCTCCAGTTTCATCCACCTCATTAGAACTTATTCAAATGTATTCTTTTAATGGCTGAGTAATACTCCATTGTGTATATGTACCACAGCTTTCTTATCCATTCATCTGCTGATGGACATCTAGAGAGGGAGAGGGTGGGATGATTTGGGAGAATGGCATTGAAACATGTATAATATCATATATGAAACGAGTTGCCAGTTCAGGTTTGATGCACGATACTGGATGCTTGGGGCTGGTGCACTGGGATGACCCAGGGGGATGGTATGGGGAGGGAGGAAGGAGGAGGGTTCAGGATGGGGAACACGTGTATACCTGTGGTGGATTCATGTTGATATATGGCAAAACCAATACAATATTGTAAAGTTAAATAATAAAATAAAATTAAAAAAAAATAGAAGATTGGCACTTCTTACAGGTTTCATCAACACAGTTATAATTCTTCCACCTCTTGGTAACATGGGCGTAAGTCAGCTTTTGGGATAGTTGTTAGTTTGAATCTCAACTCTACTAGCTTACCATCTGCTCTTTTTTATTCATTTAACCATAAAATTTAATCTTTTTAAAGTGTACCATTCAGTGGTTTTTAGTGTATTCATAAGGTTCTACAACCGTCACTACTGTATAATTCCGTAACATTTTCCTCACCTTAAAAAAGAAACCCCTTACCCATATTTACACCCATACCCATTAACAGTCACTCCCGAGCCCCTCTTCCCCCAGCCCCTGGCAACTACTAATATACTGAACTTATTTTTATTCAAGGGAAAGAGATTAAAATGATCTAACTCTATAGCTGATTTCTTTTTTTTTAACCTTTATTTTTTTCTTCCAATTTTACTGATAAAAGTGGCATGATTTGACTTACATACACCATGAAGTGATTATCATAATAAGTTTAGTGAACATCCATCATCTCATAAAGGTACAAAATTAAAGAAATAGAAAACAAATTTTTCCTTATGATGACAACTCCTAGGATTTAATCTCTTTCATATGTAATATACAGCAGTGTCAATCATATTTATCATGTGGTACATTGCATCCCTAGCATTTATTTATCTTATAACTAGCATTATTTATCTTTTTTGTGCATTTTGACTGCCTTCAGCCAATTTCTCTTCTCTTCCCCCAACCCCTATACTAGGTGACAAATCTGATCTTTTTTCCTGAGTTTGTTTCTTTGTTTTTAAAGTATTGACCTACAACACTATGTTAGTTTCTGTTACACAGCATAGTGATTCCAGATATCTGTACATTTGAAAATGATCACCAGGATAAGTCTATTTATAATCATGATCTTATATCATACATATATGATCATAATCATGATCATATATCATACAAAGATGAAAGTGGAAGTGAAGTCATTCAGTCATGTCCGACTCTTTGCGACTCCATGGACTGTATAGTCTGCTAGGCTCCTCCATCCATGGGATTCTCCAGGCAAGAATATTGAAGTGGGTTGCCATTTCCTTCTCCAGGGGATCTTCCCAACACAGGGATCGAACCTGGGTCTCTCACACTGCAGGCAGACTCTTTACTGTCTGAGCCATCAGGGGCCTGCTCACTCCATACTGCATAATTATTGACTGTATTCCCCACACTGTATATTTCATATCTGTGACTCATTTATTTTGCAAATGGAAATTTGTCCCTCTTAATCTCCCTCGGCTTTCTTTCTCCCAACCCCTTCCCTTCTGGCAACAACCTGTTTTCTGTCTTTATGACTTGTTTTGTTACGTTATTTTAGATTCCATATATGAGTGAAATCATACAATATTTGTCTTTCTCTGTCTGCCATACTTCATTTAGCATAATACCCTCCTGGTCCATGCATGTTGTTGCAAATGGCAAGATTTTATTCTTTTTTTTTATGGCTGAGTAATGCTCCATTGTGTATATATACCCCACATCGTCTTTATCCATTTATTTGCTGATGGATGCTTGGGTTGCTTCCATATCTTGGCTATTGTAAATAATGTTACAATATTTATAATACAAGTGAGCATGGGGTTGCAAATATATTTTTGAATAGTGTTTTTGTTTTCTTTAGATAAACACCCAGGAGTGCAGTTGCTGGATCGTGTGGTAGTTCTATTTTTAATTTTCTGAGGAATCTCCATACTGTTTTCCATAGTATCTGCACCAATTTGTATTCCCACCAACAATGCATAAGGATTCCCTTTTCTCCACATCCTTACCAAGACTTGCTATTTGTTGTCTTTTTGATAATAGCCGTTCTGTGAGATGATATCTCATTAAAGTTTTGATTTGCATTTCCCTGATAACTAGTGATGTTGAACATCTTTTTATGTGCTTATTGGCCGTTTGTGTATCTTCTTTGGAAAAATAATCTTTTCAGATCCTCTGCCCATTTTTTAATCGGTTTGTTTGTTTTTTGATATTAAGTTGTTTGAGTTCCTTGTATATTTTGGATATCCACCCCTTATTGGGTATATTATTTGCAGTTTTTTTTTTAACCATTCAGTAGGTCACCTTTTCAGTTTGTTTAGTGTCTTTCACTGTGCAGAAGCTTTTTAATTTGATGTAGTCCCATTATAGCTGATTTCTAATAATACCACCCTGCAGAAATGTATTATGTTAAAAGGAGGCAGTAATTGATTTTTCTCCTTGTAGGAAAGCACACCAGAGAGAGATACCATGGGGCAGACAGTGGAAGAAGGTAAGATTTACTTGTCTAAAGATGATACTTTTAGTCAATCATTTGAAATTAGTATCTTTTGGTGGACTGAATGTTTAAAAAAAAAGCTTTTTTGAAAAATGAAATTAATGGCAGATGTTAGTTTAGGTGCTAAGAATTGGAGTTTTAGAACTGAATAGCTATTAAAGGTAATCTTGTTTTCCCTTCTTAGTTTTATAAGTGAGAAAGCTGACACTCAGGGAGGTTAAGTGTACAGGTCATATAACAATCTATGACAGCCAAAATCACAGTCCAGATTTTCTTAAATAGGATGATAAAAAAATGCTTCATCCTGTCCTGCTCTAGTGAGAAGTCAGCTCACTGTCCCATGAGTGTGTCACAGTCATTTTCACTCTCTGTTTTGAGTTGTATTTTCTTTCCCATAATATATTCTTCATATTTTTGTTGTCGTGAATCCTGTTCCTTCTTCAAGACCCAGTTTAAGTTCTCTTTCTCTCATGACTTTTACTCTGGCTGCATGCTGAATGTTGTGCTCTGCTATTTCTGTTTTTGTCAAGTGTATTGGTTTAGTATAGTCTCTGTACCTAGATTCTTAGCTTTCCTTGAGCAGGAACCAGGCCTTTATAATTTCACTTTCTTCTCTGTTAGAAAATACTACTGTAGAACTATTTAGTAAATATAAATATGTACTTACTTTATATTAGTCAAATTATCTAAATATAAAGTAGCCCATACATCCCTCTTGAGTGTTCACATATCTTGAAGAGTCAGTCATAACCAGAAAGTAGATCTGATACCTTTAATGGTACGCCTGGCATCCTTCCTATATTCTTCTTTAAGAAGCATGTCACTTGACAGTTCAAGCATCAGTAAGGGTAAAACAGCACTAGATGAAAACACACCATGTTATTAAATCCATTGGTTCATAACGATACTAAAAATCAAAACAATACATATTGGTCATCTGTGGAGAATGGTGGGGATACAATTCATTATTTTGAAAACTAGAGAATAAAGGAGAAAGAATAAAGCATTGATTGTGACTTCTTTTTGTGGTCTCTACCTCAGTGCAACTGAATGGTTGAAGAGAGGAGTTTTCTCTCTATAGAAGTTTTCTGGCTAATAAAGACAGGATGATAAAATTAGAATACCTCCATTATGCGACCACTGATGAGCTAATGGATCTAGGCAATAGTCATATGTGGCTGCTCATATCCCAAAAAGAGAACTAGGTATATTAGGAACCTCCTGTGAGAAGTACACACCACCACCTATGAAGTCATTTTCTCTCTTCCTTGTAAAAAAGCTAAACCTGAATCTGGTTAAGCTCGTCTGGCTTGAAATAGCTGTATCAATTTAGAGAACCTATAAGGACCAGAAGAACCCAGTATCATGAGGAAGTAGCAGACTGGAAAAGTCTGAACTGATATCACCAGCAAAAATATTGCTAGAGGAAGGGAAAATAAACAGAGGAGGAAGAGCCTACAGATCAAAATAAATTTAAGAAATGTACCTACCACTGTCTGTATGGACTTTATTTGGGTCCTGATTGAAACAGATACATTTAAAATATTTAAGACAACGGGGAAGTTAAGAGTGACTGCTTATTTGATAACATTGAAGATTGTGGTTAGTTTTTCAGCATAATAATCACAATGAGTCATTTAAGAAATACATACTGTAATAAATGTGGATGAAATATATCTTAGATTTGGTGAAGTTCCAAGGTCCAGTCCTGTTTGAGCTCCTCAGCCTAGCACAGAGAAAAACTTTTCCTAATCTGTTGGAGGACAGGGAACCCTGGTGTGCTGCAGTCCATGGGGTCACAGAGAGTCAGACACAACTAAGTGACTGAACAACAACAAACAGTCCGTTGAATTACATTGTATTCTAGCTTCTCTGTTGTTTTAAATTCTCAAAACTATGCACTTTATTGCTGGGACACATTAATCTGAATATTGTAAGGATCAGCTCAGCTCATTTTGGTTTGTTCATTTATTTAACAAATTTTCAAGAATGTTCTGTGTGCCAAGTCCTTTTTGGGCACTGAGGATAAAAAGTAGTGAATAAGAGACAAAATGAAAAAATGTCTGACCTTTTGGAGCTTACATTTGAGTGAAATGAGACATGCAATAAACAAATAAATTATAAAATACATTATATATTAGAAAGTGAAGTCCTATGCAGAAAGTGAGGATTTAATTATAAAATTGAAACTGGTTCCTACTAGAAAATACAGTTTAGGTTTTTGTAAGTACTCTTTCAAACTGTTGCTCTTTTCTTCTGGTATTGCTCACTATTTTCTTTCTTTTTTTAAAGACTCAATGGGTGAAAAGAAGGAGAATCAAGAGAGAGCTCCTCAATCAGGCACATCTTCTGTGAAAAATGGTAGGTTTTAAATTAGTTCAGTAGAACATATATTTTTTCTTCACTCAGTGTTAGTATGAAGTCTTTTCTTATTGCTTTTGGTATAATCTATGTATAGTAAGCTCTTGTAAATATAAAATGTAAGCAATAGGAAAGACCAAAAAGATAGTATTTAATTTTGAAAATTTTACTTTGGTTTCACATAGAGAGAGATTAAGTTAAAAGATAACTATGTATTTCAGTGCAGTTTTGCCAAGGTAAAGATATCTAGTTATTAATTACCATGTATTACCAATTTAAAATAATTTAATTTTTAATAAAAACCTTTCTAACAGTAGAGTCAATGTGAATGTCTTTTTTGATGGTCAAAAGACAGTCTAGTCGATTAAAGCTTAGGCATTTAGGGGATCTGACAGACCTCTTCTAGAATCTTGGCCTCATTTTTTACTAGCCTTGTGACCTTGGGCAAATTACTCAAGGTTCTTAGTCTCTCTTTTCTCCTGTGTAGCACAGGGATAATAACTACTTACTCATGGAACTATTAGAATTAAAGAAAAGGAATGTAAAGCACCTAATATAATGCCTAGGCTGGTAGTAAATGTTCAGTAAATGTTAACTTTATTGTCTGAGTTATTAATTCATGTTTTAAGCTTTTATTGTTAATAGCATGTTTGTAGCACTATATCAGAGATTCAGGAGATAAGACTCTGACCCATTGCACCTGCTCTTATGGAAAATAAGGAAATAAGTCATACGCAGACAAGAGGCTGAATTAAAAAAAAATACAACAGCAAACTTAGTGTGTTTACCAGCGATTTCCAGGCAAGCCTCTTGCCCCTTGTGTTTCTGTTGTACCTTCCCTGCCAGCCCCACTCTTGGAGTAAGTAGTTCATCCATGACTTTCTGTTCCTACGAAAAGATTGCCTGTAGAGGTAATCCCGTGGAGTCATTCTTTATTACTGTAGCTGGGTCCTCAGTGTTTCCTTAGTTCTCTTTCTCATTGGCCTTACTTGTTCCTCAGCTCTTCCTTCCAATCCCCAAAACTCTCCAAGGAAATGGAGGCTGTTAGGCTAGAGTGCTCTTCCTCATCCTTACAAATTCCTTTCCATTTTTTAATATAATAGTTCTATTGAGATATAATTCACATACCATACAATCTCCCCATTTCAAGTGTACAGTTCAGTGGTTCTCAGTAGTGTATTCCCAGTTGTGTAACCATCACCATGATCAGTTTTAGAATATTTTCATCACCCTAAAAAGCAACCCTAGTACCTTGCTAGTAGTCACTCTTCCTCATGGTGCCTCTCCCTAGGCAACCACTTACCTTCTTTCTATCTCTATAGATTTGCGTATTCTGGAAATTTCATGAAAATCAATTTGAAGAATATATTCTTAAAAGTTGAAACTAGTAATTTTTCAAACTTTTCTGCTTGAGAAACTCTGATTAAAAATGAGATTACTTAGTCAAATTGACAGACATTTGCAGAAATTTATCAGTGTCCTGACCCTAACATCTTATTTTAGAAATCAGTGAGTGGCTACTAGAAGGTCACCTTCTGGAGAGCCAGGATATTTCTCTGTTTTATTAACTGCTGCATCTGCAGTATCTCCTATGGTGCCTGGGAGATACTGGTGACCCTCTGTGGGAATCCAGTAGTGAATAAGACAAACACAATTCCTACGGTCTTTGAGCTTGCATGCGTGTATGTTCAGTTGCTTTGAGCTTTGGTAGACATTAAACAAATGTCCAGTTATAGTTGTGGTAAATACTATAAGGTAGTGGGTGCTGATCATTCAGCTGAGAAGCTTTAAGCTCTAAATACTTTGCTCATTTTCTTTACATAGCCTCTGAACCCAAGCCTAGCACTGGTGGAAGACATTATGATTCTGATTTACTCTGGAGAAGAATAGGGGGCCTCATAGATTATGTTCATTTTGCTAAAAGGTCTTTGGGCTAGTGTATGGACTAGAATAGATTACAAATCAAATAAGAAGGACCACAGACATGTGCAAGCAACAAGCAAATCACCACATTATGTACATCTGTCTCCTGAAAAGGCCTATCAGTTCCCAGGGCTCTTTTCTGAAACAGTAAATCCCCACCCCCCCACCCCACCCCCCACCCCCAGCTGCTAATCTGTCAATGAGGATAAAAATGCAGAGATAGGGACTTCAGGCTTGTCTGCTACTTTCTGAACTATTTTGGTCAGGAATTCTCACTGTGGTATTATAGATGTATCAAATCTAAATTAGTAAAGCCTTTTGCTATGTGTGTTTCCACTGTTTTTGGTAGACTCTCATCATATGGGCATCCAAGCTGAATAGTGTTGTGGACTAAGAATTTTTGCCTTATGAACAAAGAAGAAAATTAAGGCTCCAAAGGTTACATTAACTAGCAATGCAATGGAAAGCACTTGTATTATATAGCACTGGTATAAAGGATTTGCTAGCTCAAATTATAGTCCATGATTGCCGGGAGAAATATCAATAACCTCAGATATGCAGATGACATTACCCTTATGGCAGAAAGTGAAGAAAAACTAAAGATCCTCTTGATAAAAGTGAAAGAGGAGAATGAAAAAGTTGGCTTAAAACTTAACATTCAGAAAACTAAGATCATGGCATCCGGTCCCATCACTTCATGGCAAATAGATGGGGAAGCAGTGGAAACAGTGGCTGACTTTATTTTTCTGGGCTCCAAAATCACTGCAGATGGTGATTGCAGCCATGAAATTAAAAGACTTCCTTACTCCTTGGAAGGAAAGTTATGACCAACCTGCTGCTGCTGCTGCTAAGTCGCTTCAGTTGTGTCCGACTCTGTGCGACCCCAGAGATGGCAGCCCACCAGGCTCCCCCGTCCCTGGGATTCTCCAGGCAAGAACACTGGAGTGGCTTGCCATTTCCTTCTCCAATGCATGAAAGTGAAAAGTGAAAGTGAAGTCGCTCAGTCGTATCTGACTCCTAGCAACCCCGTGGACTGCAGCCTACCAGGCTCCTCTGTCCATGGGATTTTCCAGGCAAGAATACTGGAGTAGGCTGCCATTGCCTTCTCCGATGACCAACCTAGACAGCATGTTAAAAAGCAGAGACATTACTTTGCCAACAAAGGTCCATCTAGTCAAGGCTATGGTTTTTCCAGTGGTCATGTATGGATGTGAGAATTAGACTATAAAGAAATCTGAGCGCAGAAGAATTGATGCTTTTGAACTGTGGTGTTGGAGAAGACTCTTGAGAGTCCCTTGGACTGCAAGGAGATCCAGCCAGTCCATTCTGAAGGAGATCAGTCCTGGATGTTCATTGGAAGGACTGATGTTGAAGCTGAAACTCCAGTACTTTGACCACGTGATGCGAAGAGCTGACTCATTGGAAAAGACCCTGATGCTGGGAAAGATTGAGGGCAGAAGGCGAAGGGGACAACAGAGGATGAGATGGTTGGATGGCATCACCGACTCAATGGACATGGGTTTGGGTGGACTCCAGAGTTGGTGATGGACAGGGAGGCCTGGTGTGCTGCGTTTCATGGGGTTGCAAAGAGTCGGACACGACTGAAGACACAAATGGTGATAGAATATTTTAAACATTGTCTTAGATGAATTAAGTATTTTCCAGTGTCACTGAAAAATTTTACAAATATAACTGGTTTGTGGAAAAGTCTTAAGTTCTTTGAGGTCTAATTGTGAAATGGCTTTGATTTCTCAGTTATTATTTCCAACTTATACTCCTTTCATCCCAGTATGGTGGCTCTTTAGTGACATCCTAGTCAGATTTTTTTACCCCATTCATGTTTTGTTTTCTTCTTCTTTTTTTTAATGCTCTCCAAGATCATATGGTGGTAGAGCTTCATTTAGAACCTTGGGTCTCTTGATTGTCAGGTTAGTGCTTAGGAGGTCACTGAAGTAACCTGGTCAGTTAAATTTTGGAGCCATGGATCTCAGTTTTCACTTTTAATATAGCTATCCAGTATTCTTAAGTTTAGGCACAACTATGACATTTCAGTTCAGTTCAGTTGCTCAGTCATGTCCTACTCTTTGCAACCCCATGGATTGCAGCCTACCAGGCTTCCTTGTCCATCACCACCTCCTGGAGCTTGCTCAGACTCGCATCCATTGCATCAGTGATGCCATCCAACCATCGCATCCTCTGTAGTCCCCTTTTCCTCTCACCTTCAGTCTTTCCCAGCATCAGGGTCTTTTCAAATGAGTCAGTTCTTTGCATCAAGTGGCCAAAGTATTGGAGTTTCAGCTTCAGCATCAATCCTTCCAATGAATATTCAGGACTGATTTCCTTTGGGATGGACTGGTTGGATCTCCTTGCTGTCCAAGGGACACTCAAGAGTCTTCTCCAACACCACAGTTCAAAGGCATCAGTTCTTTGGTGCTCAGCTTTCTTTAGAGTCCAACTTTCACATCCATACATGACTGCTTGAAAAACTGTAGCTTTGACTAGATGGACCTTTGTTGGCAAAGTAATGTCTCTGCTTTTTAATATGCTGTTTAGTTTGGTCATAGCTTTTCTTCCAAGGAGCAAGCGATTTTTAATTTCATGGCTGCAGTCACCATCTGCAGTGATTTTGGAGCCCAAAGAAATAAAGTCTCACTTTTTCCATTATTTCCTCATCTATTTGCCATGAAGTGATGGGACTGGATGCCATGATCTTAGTTTTTGAATGTTGAGTTTTAAGCCAACTTTTTCACTCTCCTCTTTCACTTTCATCAGGAGGCTCTTTAGTTTTTCGCTTTCTGCCATAAGGGTGGTATCATCTTCATATCTGAGGTTTTTGATATTTCCCCCGGCAATCTTGATTCCAGCTTGTGCTTCATCCAGCTCAGCATTTCACATGATGTACTCTGCATATAAGTTAACTAAGCAGGGTGACAATATACATCTTGACATATTACTTTCCCTATTTGGAACTAGTCTGTTGTTCCATGTCTGGTTCTAACTGTTGCTTCTTGACCTGCATACAGATTTCTCAGGAGGCAGGTAAAGTGGTCAGGTATTCCATCTCTTGAAGAATTTTCCACAGTTTGTTGTGATGCACACAGCAAAGGCTTTGGCATAGTCAATAAAGCAGAAGTGGATGTTTTTCTGGAACTCTCTTGCTTTTTCAGTGATCCAATGGATGACATTTAGTTTTATGTCATCTTTATTTCACTGAATAGTATGTATTTATCAAGTTATTTATATGCATACTACTTCAGTTAGTTCTCAAAAATACCTTATAACCATACATATTACTTTCCTCATTTCATAGATAAAGGAACTGAGGCCGAGAAAATGAAGTGACTTGCTCAGGGTCACTGGCTAGTAAAAGGCAGAGTTAGACTGAAAGATAGCATTTTCATGTCAGGAGCCTGTGTTCTTGACATTTTGCCGCATGCTCTTCAGCACTGTGGTAGTGCTTGCTTTCCATGATCTGGAAGCAGAATTAAACCCAGTATTTTTTTAAAGTGGAAAAATCTCTAAAAGGGTATATGCAGTGTTAGGAAATGACATGCTTAATACCATATGTATGCACACATATTAAATGCATAATTTCATGCAACAGCGATACTCCGAATCTTGCTCACATTTCACATCAGCTCACATTTCTTCCTAACTGTGTGGTTGGTAACTTTACCTTGGCATCTTGCAATCAGCTGTGGTGGTGGTATTTACATCACAGAAATATGCAAACACTAACAGTTCCAGTCAGGCTTTTTGTTTGTATTTTCTGGAAAGCTGGCTGTTAAACATTTATCAGCAGTGTGTGAATGTGTGTGTGTGTAAGTGGAACTGTTACAGCCTATGAAGAATGTTTAAGGGGCTAGCAACGCAGATTCCCCTAGGGAGGGAACTTTGAAACCCTAATATTTTTATAGTAAAGAGATTAAACAGGGAGTATAGAAAAAAAACCCCTCATGTTTGATGAGAATTAAAGTTTATGTGAGTTAATAGTACCTTTAATACTGCTGTCAAGTCTTTCAGGGCATTGTGACTGACAGTGAATTGAAGTGTCTGGGAAAAGTGTACTGCCTTCTGACCTATGTCATCAAGACTAAGTGAGAGAAAGAACAGAAGGAGTTTGCAGAAAATATAGATCATTACAACAATCTGTGTTAGTCATTGCACTGATGAGTGGTTTCTGCTTTATTCTGCCACCATATTCTTGACACCCTGGATGGAGATCTAATAGTCAGTTGAGAAACAACGCTGGTTCTCAGAGTTTTTCTTTCCATAAATTAATGCTTTATTTCTGCTATGCCACACACCTTTAGATCCCTGTAAAAAACAAAGAAACAGTTTCAGAGTAATGGGATGAAATGATAAAGACATATTTTGAGTAAATTTGTATTAGAGACATATGAGTAGAATTTGCTATTACTCTATAAAAAGTTCTTTAGTTGTTTCTAGAGTTCACGTTTTTAGAATCACTGTGATGCAGTCCTCATTACATCAGGAAGATCTGGATTATCATTTATTTCAGAACCATTATTATCAGGAAATGGTCTTATTTTTTATTTCCATGCTGGTAGTCAAATGAGGAAGTTTGAATCTGTCCTTTGAGAAGTATTTCTTTAAAGAGATATGGAACTAAAATCCATTTTATTCCTGAAAGTTAGTATACATATTATATATGTTTTAAAAAACCCTGAAAATTCTCTGGCAATCCAGTGGTTAAGACTTGATAACTTTCACTGACATGGGCCTGTGTTTGCTCTCTGATTGGGGAACTAAGATCCCATAAGCTATGGCAGGGCCCAAAAATAAACCAAAAAACCCACCTATTTTTGCATGTTTTTTTCCAGATCATTTTCAATGGGAAAAATACTTGGAAGAGACTGGATCTTTAAGTGCTCCTTCAGAGTATTTCAGACAGGTATGCCAAAATTCTGTAGATACCATGTTATGTTTATTTTTGTAAACTATTAACTTGTTGAAGGGAATCTGTTATTAGGTTCTATTAGTGTGAAGCGATTGTGGGATTGTGGCAGTGCTGCTTAAGAACCAGATGGTCTCTTTGCATTCATTGATTAAGAATTTACTTTATGTCAGATATACTAAGCTCTTATGACTGCCCATCTGGAGGGAAAGACAGCCATGTAAATAATTAATGATAAAAAAGTGTGATAACTATACTGGAAAGGGCTCACGGAAGAGGTCCTATCTGAGGTAGTTGTAATGAGGGGAAGGATATTCCAGGCAGAGAGAACATCCAAAGGAAAGAGACATGGGCGTAAAAGAACCTGAGTGTTGAGGGATGGTATGGGTGGCTGGAGCACTAAGTAGATAGAGGTGATAGTATGGGAGTGAGGTTAAAGTGTGGTGGCTTTTAAACTATACTGAGTGTTTGGACTTTACATTAGGCAGTGGAAAGCTGCCTTTTGGCTTACTTTAAGAGGAAAGGCCTAATCAAATTCTTATATTAGAAAGACACTCAGGATGCATTTTAGAGGTTGTATTTGGTTTGCCTGGAAGTGGGCAGATGAGTGACAAGCAGTGGGCAACCATGTCAGGCTGTGTGTCAAGCCAAGGAGAGAATTTGGAGATCTTTTTCTTAACCCTTACAGCTCTCATTTTGTTCACCAACTGTTGCAACTGTTACTTAAAATGTTCCTCGTGTATTCTGGTAACATAACTGATCGTTTGATTTTCCTACACTTAAAGAGTTTTAACAGAATTTTATTTGTATGTGTTTATGTATATAGTCTAAGATTCCGCCAGCTAATGACTTCAAAGTTGGCATGAAGTTGGAAGCCCATGACCCTCGCAATACGACTTCAGTATGTATTGCTACAGTTGTTGGAGTTACAGGTGCCAGGCTCCGTTTAAGATTGGATGGTAGTGATAACCAAAATGACTTTTGGCGGCTTGTTGATTCTCCAGACATACAGCCTGTTGGGACATGTGAAAAGGAAGGGGACTTACTTCAGCCTCCACTGGGTAAGGATAAACAGTTTTAAAACAACATATTCTTGGTAATGTAATATTCAGTAGAAATAATTTTAACTGACCTTTTAAAAATCTCTTCTCCTGGGCATTCTGGCAAACAGACGGTGGTTACTGTGGAGAAGGTTTGAGAAAGTAACTCAGTACCATATGTTATAGAGTTTCATTTAAGTACATATTTGGCATATGTGTGGCTAAAGGTTCCCCACTCCATAGCAAGACTCATTCTGCCTTAAAACTTGAAATGTCAAAAGCAGATTACACATGCAGATTCAGAAACCCTTCTGGGGGAGAAGTTTGTAGCATTTGATATGAGTCACTTCCTCCCTCAGTATTGTCTAATGAGCCATTCATCCTTTTTGTTATGGGGATTAGCACGGCAGAAGGAGATGGAGATGATTTTACATTGGAACTCCAGTGTCAGGCTTGGGAATTTCATTACACCTGTTGTGTGGGAAGAAATCATAGTGAAAGGGGTAGGAATCAGTACCTTTAGGTCTTTGTAAAGGAAGAGATTGATGGAACTCTTTAGCAAAGGTTTTTAATATAAAATTCTTGATTTTGACCAAGTTTTTAAAAGAAACAAAGTACGTGACCCTAATTTTGTGCAAAAATTTTTCTGTTTTAATACTTTGGTGTACCATGGTATTCTGTAGAATATAAGTATTTAGTTTATTACTTACACATTCTGAGTGAATGGTGGGTATTGGTTTTTGTTTCTTTTTTACAATGCTAAAAATGAAAATGCTGTATTATAATGCACAGTGAGACAATTAATTTTTTTGTCTCCAACTAGTGAAAGATGCTGTAAAAATTTAAGACAATAATAACTTCTTTCTAGCAACATCGTTTTATATTGTCTTTGTTCTAATGGTTAATTAATACTAACTTGGTTTAAAGTATTTTTAAAAACTAATCAAGTATGTGTTATTCCCAAGAAGATGGTTTAGGATATGTGTGTTTTCTGCTTTTCCCCTTTTCTTCATAACATTCACATTTTTTTATTGCTTATTTTTATAATATCTTAAATCATACAGACTTCTGTAACAGATATACATCTGAGGCTTAGTGCTTCCTCGTTTGGGTTTTATTTCTCTATTGACAGTATGCTAGTATGTGTTTGTATTTTGTTTAAAGGAAACATAGCTGTTGTGATTGTCAGCATTTCAGACACATAGCCAAATTTATAATCATTCAAAAAAAATTTATAATCATTCTTTTTTCAAATTACTTTTAGAGTTTATTAATTAAAAATATGAAATATATAGCAATACATGCTGATTAGTATGTATTGTGACACCACATAATAAAAAAATACAATTTTTGCCAATTTGCTTATGAGATGCTTTTGAATAGTTTAGTTTCCATTTTAATATAACACAACTTACATAGTTTTACTTTTTAAAAGGTTTATTTATTTAAATGTTAAAGGTTATTATTTAAAATTGTTTCTTAAAGTTTTAACATACATGGAGAAAAGTGTACAGCTTATAAATGCTAAGTCACTTCAGTCCTGTCTGACTCTGTGCGACCCCATAGATGGCAGCCCACCAGGTTCCCCCCGTCCCTGGGATTCTCCAGGCAAGAACACTGGAGTGGGTTGCCATTTCCTTCTCCAATGCATGAAAGTGAAAAGTGAAAGTGAAGTTGCTCAGTCGTGTCTGACCCTCAGCAACCCCATGGACTGCAGTCTTCCAGGCCCCTCCGTCCATGGGATTTTCCAGGCAAGAGTACTGGAGTGGGGTGCCATTGCCTTCTCCGAGCTTATAAATTAACATGTATAAACACCAACACCCAGATAAAGAAAGAGAGCATTGTCAGCACCCTAGAAGCCCCATTCCTGCTGATCCCCAGTCATATCCTCCTCCTTTCCAAAGGTAACTACTGTCCAGACTTCCTAATATCATGAACTAGTTTTAGCTGTGTTTGAGTTTTTTACATGAACTTTGATCTGTGTTTGACTCTAGGCAATTCAGAATTAAGGAAAATGCTAAATTAAAAAAAAGTCATGGTACCTCATGTAATAGGATAAGATGCAGGTTAAGAGAAAGGCATAAGGACCAGAGAATGATTGTCATGCGGTATTCTAACAATAGTGTGGAGAATCCATGCTCTGGTAACTATTTAATATTAAGTATCACTAGTAATACTGATTTATTTTAAGGGAGTGTGTAACAACCCTTTACAATTCCCCAGCAACAATTATTTTCCTAGTCAGATTAAGGGTGTTTTGATACATTATTATAAAATGACTTTCTGTCTGAACTTTCTTGTATATTTTATCCTATTGATGGACCCATTGGCAATGTGATTCATGTGCCTCCCTGTATTAATGCATGTATTCATCAGGGATACATGCAAAGTTCTCACCAACCAATTCTGGCATCAAGGCAGGCAAGTATTGCATGTAACAGATTGCCCCCAGAAAATAGTAAAGCTAGCAGACTCCTGCTCCCTGCTGCACATGCCACATGCTGTGATAGTCACCGTTAATTGATGAGATCTCTAGAGAATACACATGTTGAGTCTATTTTGATAGCATTTGATACAAATCCTAATATAAGATCATTTAGTGTGTGTAGAGATTGCTAAAGTGAGAGCTGTCTTTTTTCCCAACTTAATGTATGAAAAATTCAAACATACAGAAAAGGTGAAAGAAATACCCACTACCTATATTCTACCCGTTATCATTTTACTATACTTGCTTTATTGCTTACTTGCCTTTCTGTCAGTTCATCAGTGAATTATGTTTTTAAATGCAATTCAGGATAAGTTATTGACATCAGTACATTTCCCCTAAATACTTTAGCATGCATATCATTAACTAGAGTTCACTGTTTATTTACAGTTTGTTTTCTTTTGAGGTAAAATTTACATACAGTGAAATGTACCATCATAAGTGTACATTTACTGAGTTTGACAGAAAACTGTCTTTCTGAAAGGAAGTAAGGCAGAGGCTCTGAGGAAAAAGGGGCTGGTAGTCTTTTGTAGCCTTACTACTCTGCATGTGTGGTGGTTGGTGGGGAATGGAAGCTCTCCTGGGTTTTGAATTGGATCTCTCCTAGTATTATGGCCCATTCCCAGCATATATGTGTATGTTTGTGAACCCTAGCTAGTGGCTTTTTAAAAATCAGAATTTCTACCCCCACTGTAGCATTCTTGTCTAACAGTACAGTGGATGCAGTAGCACTGATTGAAGGGTGCACCTGCTCCTCTAGCCCATTTCCTGCGTTCCTCAATAAGAAAGTCATTCTTTGGAGAAGAATGGTAAATGGAACGTTTTTTATGCCAACTTGCTATAATATCACAGAGAAGCTTTTAAAAAAAATACCTGCTTTATTTTATAAAATAGGGTACCAGATGAACACATCGTCTTGGCCAATGTTCCTCTTGCGAACACTGACTGGATCTGAAATGGCACCTGAAGCATTCTTTAAGAAGGTAAGAAAGATGTTATAAAAAGCCTCCATCAACTGGGCTGTGTTTTTTTTTTTTTTAATTGATCTAGTGGGGATTCTTAAATGCTTTGTCTTCTCTAATGTGTATTGAAAATACTTTGCAAACTGCTTGATTGGCAAATGTGTTAGTCTGCTCAGGCTGCTGTAGCAAAGTACCACAGACTCAGTGGCTTAAAATAACTGAAATTTATTTTTTCACATTTCTGGAAGCTAGAAGTCCAAGATCAAAGTGTCATCAGGGCTGGTTTCTGGTGAGGTGTCTCTTCTCAGCTTATAGTCTAAACTGTGTCCTCACATGACCTCTGCTCTGTGCATGTGGTAGAAGGAGAGCAATCTCTGGTTTTCCTTTCTTTTCTTGTAAAGAAGTCCTGGACTTGGAGCCCCACCCTTATGACCTCACTTAACCTTTATTACCTCCTTAAAGGCCCTGCTTCTAAATATACTCACGTTGGGAATTAGGGCTTCAGTTTATGAATTTTGAAAAGATGTAACTCATTTCATAACAGTGGCTTAAACAGAAGTTTATTTTCTCACTTTGACTCTCTCATGCTTTTTGGTTTATAGACAGCCATCTTCTCCTCTTTGAGTCTTTACATTAGTTACATATCTGTGTCCTGATTTCCTCCTCTTAGGACACTGATCATATTAGAACCCCCCATAATGACGTTATTTTAACTTAATTATTCCTTTAAAGACCGTGTCTCCAAATACAGTCACATTCTGAGGTATTGGATGAGGAATTAAACATATGTATTTTGGTGGGATAGGGGGTGAGACACAGTTCAGCCCGTAACAGTGAGTCATAAAAAAGGCTCAGTTTTCATCACTCAGTAGTCAAAGTGAATTAGTACCTCTTTCTTGACCTCAGATACAAATGGGTACTTGACTGGAAGCAGATGTTTGTTATTATTTTTTATTTACCTTCAGAAGTGAAACTTCTTAGTTTGCAATGTTAGTCATCTCTTTGATATTGGAGAAAATGATGGGACAAAAAACTTGAAAGTTATTTGGACAGATTTGGTTGCAGAAGTAAAAGAATGTTAAAAACAGTCATCAGAAAGAATTTTTTTTATAAGGAAATACTTGTTATATAACAAAGAGGGAAAAATCCAAAAATAGTTTATGCTCTTGAGAAAATGTTAAAAGAGAGTACACTGTGTTAAGAAACAGTGAATGAAAGCTAAGTTTTAGTTAAATTATGGGTCAAAATATTTCTCATTCTGTCCTCATTGTTTTTTCAGTCACTTAAATTTTATTACAGCCATTCGTATCAGGAATGGTAAACATTGATTATAGTTTTAAAACTTTTTCAAGAAGATTAAATGTACAAAGATGTGAAATGTCAATTGACATGATTTCTACATTGCAGAGAAAAATTCTTTGAGTACAGCTTTGAGCAGCATGAAATGCTATAAGTGGGCTTGCTTACCAGCAAGGGGCACAAGTGAATGAGTCCTTTTGGGCACTGTGTAAAGCGTATTTGACAATAGTTAATAGCAAAAGAGATGTTTTGTAATAGTCTTTATTAAATACTTATTAGCTTAGACTGTGGCTTTAGAAAAGCCATTGGATCTATTTTAATTATCGAATTGTTTTATCAGCTAGTCACATGTCACATGTTACATACATTGTGTTTTTCATTTTTAAAATTATAAAAGTAATTTATCTTTGTGTGTGGAGGAATCAAGCTATATCCTTAACTAAAGTGGAAAATGAGCGTCCATTTATCCTATCCATTCCTCCATTCTACTCTTCTCTCCAAATAGTTCTTCATGACCTTTATCTGTGCATTTACAAACATATATGGACTTTTATTTCTTAAATGTAAATTGGAATGTATTCTGTGATTTAGTTTTTCCCCTAAAGTGTGTATGCTTTGGAAATTTCCATTTTGTTTCATACATATTTTAGGTTGTATTGCTCTCTTCTGTGATATGGATTACCATAACTGATTTAATCTCACTCTCCCTAAGGATTAATGTTTAGGTTGTCTCCATATTGTGTTTAAATCATCTACAGTGGACATTCTTGTATAGAACTTTTTATATAAGTATGAATGGCTACACTTTTATTAATAGAAGTAGAATTCCAATGTCCTTCAAGTAGTGTTTAAATATATTGTTAAATTGCACCTAAAAAGGGTGTTCCAAACTGTTCTCCATTATTAGTGTTTAGATATATTCACATTCCCATACCTTTACTAGCATTGAATATTATCCATCTTTTAAAATTTGGTGAATCTTTTTTGGAGGTGGGGATGGTAATGGTATCACATTGTAATTTGTATGGAAGTAATTACCAGTGAAATGGAATTTTCAAAATATCTTTAATGGCCTTTTATTTTTCTGTGAATTGACTGATTATAGCCTTTGCCTGTTTTTCTATTGGATTTCTTTTCTTACTCTTACTTACTTGTGCGGTGCCCTTTTCAGCCAAGCTTGAAACTTGACTAGGAGCCACTCCTAGTCCTCACTCCTTCTTGACCCTGCGCTCTGGATAGCCAATTAATTAGGAAGGCCCACCTACTTAGCTTGCTAATTATCTTTGTTGTGTCTCTTCTTCATACTTATTACCACTCCTGCAGGCTTTTCTCTTGTCTGGACTATTCAACTAGCTTTGTAACTGCCTCTAACACCCTTACATACAATGCTAGAAATATCTGATACAGAAGCCATGCTTCATTATTCCATACTTAAAACTCCTTTGAAGTTCCCATTTGCATTCAGGATGAAGTATGTTTGTTAATATGGCCTTTAAGGTACCCTGTGATCTGGTTTACAGTCGCCACTTCTTGCTTTGGATCTTATGTTCTAAATTGTTTGTAATAGCCTGTCCATACCATGTTCCCCTTTTAAAAAGACTGGTTATCTATCTATGGTTTGCTCCTATTTTTCTTGTAACATTCATCTTAGGCATTAAATCCTCCAAGATACCTTCCCTAATTTCAACTCTCTATTCTTATACTTCTGTAGCACTTTGTGCATATGTCAGTCTTTGTAGATATTGGATTATATTATTATTTTCACTCTCTTGCTTCCTAGACTATAGTTCCTTTTGAGAAGTTAATATGACTTTGTATTCTCATTGCCTATCCTAGGTCCTGGTACATACTTATTTGTTCAATGAATGAAGAAAGAATGAGAAGTACAGGAAGGTGAATACTTAGGGAGAAGATGGGTTTAGATTTTGATATGTTGAAAAGTGCCTCTGGCAAGTTTGAGGAGGAATGACTACCACCAGACATTGACATAAAATATTTAGAATTTAGAAATAAGATTTGGCTTGGGTACATGGATTTGGGATTTTTTAGCTCAAATGGTAGTGATAGAAGCCTTAAGTGTGAATGAGCCAGTTCAAAGGCAATACAGAGAAGGAGAGAAGAGTGTCAAGTTTAGAACCTTGAGAAATATCCACTCACCTTTATAATATATAAGTACCCATATCAGGAACTTAGTAGAGGTCAGTTAAAAGGAAAGCGGATTCTTGACTATTTTATAGAGGAAGTTCATCAGTTACATTAGCAAGAACTGAAGACCAACTGAAAAGTGTCCTCAGATAGAGTGAAGTTTATAATCGTGAAGGCAGAGTATTGTTAGAGTTCATTCCTAATGGCCTCAGTTTACTCTGAAATGGGAAACTGACAAAGGCTAGAGGGGAGGATTCATACATAGACTGAAAGTCTACTATATTCCACCACCAAGGCAGAGAGCTTACTCTGTGGTTGGGGAGAAAGTCATTTAACAAATAAAATAATAAACATTTAATGAGGAAACATTGGTCTTAAGGCAAATGATAAAGGTTTGGAATAGCTGCCATATGGGATGGGGAGGGGGATCGACCTAGGGACATATGACAGTATTTTGGAGGGTTCACCTGAGGACGAAGACTAAACATGTGTAGCACTGCATGTAATACACATGTGGGAATTTTCTCCAGCAGTGCTCAGCAGCTAAGTGTAAATAGGTAAAGTGGAGGGTGATACTGAACTAAGGTTTGGAGATAATAGAACCAGGACAAGGGGATAAGTTGGTTTGGGGTACAGAGAAGAAAATGGTGATGCTCTGTAACCTGGATGTGAAAGGGTGTGATAGAAGTTGAGTGTTTCGTCCTTTTCTTCATACAGTAGTTCTTTATGAAGGGGATGTTTTTGGTTATCACAACTGTGTGTGTGTGTGTGGGGTGCTACTTATATCTAGTGAGTAGAGACCAGGGATACTACTAAACATCCTACAATGTACAGAACAGCCCCCACAACAGAATGTTCTGATCCCAAATGACAATAGTGTCGTGTTTGAGAAACTGATCTGCATTAATTCCTTGGTGATTAATCTAATTCCTGACTTTAAGTTTAGTTTATATGCAGATGCCTTTCAGATTTATATTTCTGGTCCAGACCTTTTGCTCCCAACTCAGACTTCTATATCCAGCCCACCTACTCAGTATCCCTCCTTGGGGATGTGTCTAATAGACATCAAACTGCTCAACTTGCAGCCTTTCCCATATCAAGGAATAGCAACTGTCTTTCCATTTGCTTAAGCCAAAAACCTTGGTGATTATTTCTGTCGCACACTGCATCCAGTCCATATGGAAACCCCATTTCCTTTATCTTTAAAATATATTTGAACTCCAACTACTTCTTGCCATCTCAATTGCTGTCAGACTGGTACAACCCTTACCCTTATCTCTCACTTGGATTACTGAGTAACCTCTTTATTGATCTCTTTACAGTCTGTTGTCAACATAGCAGCCAGAATATTCCTTTTAAAACATAAGTGAGATTATATCACTCCTCTCCTCAAAGTCATCCAGGGGCTCCCTGATTTACTCAGGGTAAAAGCCAGAGTTCTTACAGTGGCCTCCATAATTCTACATGATATGACCCCTTATTATCTCTCTGACCTTGTTTCCTACTGCCCTCCTACTTGCATACTACATTTTAGCCACACGCTGCTTCCTTGTTCTTTGAACATTTCAGACACGTCTCTGTTTTAGGGCCTTGGTTCCTAGCTGTTGTCTCTGCCTAAAGCACTCTTCCTCTAGATAACTGGCTAATAATCTCCTTCAGGCTTCTGTTCACATGTCACCTTCCAGATGAGGCTCATCCTGATTTCCCTATTTATTTATTTTTAAAGAATTTTATTTATTTACTTACGGCTGTGCATGCTGCATGTTTGTTGCTGCACAGACTTTACTCTAGTTTTGGTGAGCAGGGGCTACTCTCTAGTTGCAGTGTGCAGGATTCTCATTGTGGTGGTTTCTCTTGTTGCAGAGCACAGGCTCTAGGGCACACTGGCTTCTGTAGTTGTGGCACCCGGACTCTAGAGTGCAGCCTCAGTAGTTGTGGTGCATAGGCTCAGTTGTTCCACAGCATGCAGGATTATCCCGAATCAGGGATCAAACCCGTGTCTCTTGCATTGGCAGGTGGATTCTTTGCCACTGAGCCACCAGGGAAGCCTTGATTGTCCTATTTATAATCTCACAACCCCTCCCCTACATTGCTTTCTGGATCTCCCTTACTCTGCTCTCTCTTTCTGCAAAGCATTTATAGTTTATAACATAGAATATATTTTACTTATTATGTTCCTCATCTTTCTCTTTACTAGCATGTGAGCAGTACACAGGTGGGTTTTTTTTGTTTATTTTGCCAGCTAATATGGGGTTGGCCAAAAAGTTCGTTGGTGTTCAGGTTTTTCTGTTAACCTGAATGAACTTTTTGGCCAACCCAATATATATCAAGAACCTTCAGTAGTGTCTGGGACTTAGTAGGCACTCAGTAAATATTTGTAAATGAATAAATGAAGGTTAAAGGACTAGAATTCTTGATGAAATCAAAGAAGTAGTTGATTAAAAGTAAGGAAGTAGAAATTTAAGGATAGGAGTTTGTGATCAGAGGTAGACTCCAGGAATATAGCTGTAGACTTTGCTATAAAAGACTCCTTCCTTTATGGAGCTTACCTTCTAGCTGAGTAAATTTATAGTAAGTCATAATAAATGCATTGTATTATGCTTGATAGTTGTATATGCTAAGGAGAACAAAGGGGTGACATTTTAGATAGTTTGGCAAGGAATGTCTTGCTGAGAAGGTGCCATTTGAGTGAAGATGTGAAGAAAGGGAGAGAATGAACCTTGAGACTACAAGGGTAAAAATATTTCAGGCAGAAGGGTAATGCAGATAATGCTAAGACTGGCTTCAATCAGTGGGATGTAGGGGAAAATAGCCTGTAAGAAGAACCATACTGTAGGTAAGCAAAAGGGAGGTTAAAAGGCCATTCTTTGCTAGCCACCTTTTAGAACAGAATCATTTTCTTACAGTAAGAAAAGAGAATGATCCCTTTTTATTTAAGCTTTTGCTTTTGCAGATTGTATCTTTGTGTTTAGGAAGTCATTCAAGGATGGATAATGACAAACTATATTCTTTTAAAACATATCTTAAGGCTGTCTTTTCACCTTGCTTATAGTTTCCTTCGTTGTGCAAAAGCTTTTAAGTTTAATTAGGTCCCATTTGTTTATTTTTGCTTTTATTTTCATTACTCTGGGAGGTGGGTCATAGAGGATCCTGCTGTGATTCATGTTAGGGAGTGTTTTGCCTATGTTTTCTTATAGGAGTTTTATAGTTTCTGCTCTTACATTTAGATCTTTAATCCATTTTGAGTTTATTTTTGTATATGGTGTTAGAAAGTGTTCTAGTTTCATTCTTTTACAGGTGGTTGACCAGTTTTCCCAGCACCACTTGTTAAAGAGATTAACTTTTCTCCATTGTATATTCTTGCCTCCTTTGTCAAATATAAGGTGTCCTTAGGTGTGTGAATCTATCTCTGGGCTTTCCATTTTGTTCCATTCATCTATATTTCTGTCTTTGTGCCAGTACCATGCTGTCTTGATGACTGTAGCTTTGTAGTATAGCCTGAAGTCAGGCAGGTTGATTCCTCCAGTTCCATTCTTCTTTCTCAAGATTGCTTTGGCTACTAGAGGTTTTTTGTATTTCCATACAAATAGGACATGGAAAGGGCAATGACAACCCACTCCAGTACTCTTGCCTGGAGAATCCCATGGACGGAGTAGCTTGGTAGGCTGCAGTCCATGGGGTCGCTAAGGGTCGGACACGACTGAGTGACTTCACTTTCACTTTTCGCTTTTCATGCATTGGAGAAGGAAATCGCAACCCACTCCAGTATTCTTGCCTGGAGAATCCCAGGGACAGAGGAGCCTGGTGGGCTGCCGTCTATGGAGTTGCATAGAGTCAGACACGGCTGAAGTGACTTAGCAGCAAAGCAACTTTTGTATCATTACTTTTTGTTGACAGTAGAGGGAACCATTTTGCAAATTATCTAAATCTGGAAGGAGGTTGGTTGTTTTGTGATAAAGCCCTTTCATTTACTGTGTTATGAAAAAAGAGTTAATTTGTTATGAAACAAATTAAAATTTGTTTTCTTCTAGAGCTCTATTAATACTTATTTGTGTAAGAAAATTTGATAGGTTATTCATGAAATTTAGAAGAAATAGGGGTTTCCCTGGTGGCTCAGATGGTAAAGAATCTGCCTGCAATGCACAAGACCCGGGTTTGATCCTTGGATCAGGATGATCCTTGGAGAAGGGAATGGCTACCCACTCCAGTATTCTTGCCTGGAGAATTCCATGGATGGAAGAGCCTGGTGGGCTACAGTCCATAGGGTCACAAAGAGTCAGACACGACTAAGGGATCAGAGAAAGCATGGGATGATGAGATGGGTTTAAAGGGGACATTTTTAAAAGGAACCCATCTACCAGATAGGTTTTAAAAATTATATCTTGTTGAAAGAGGTAGTTCAGAGCTTGTTTACTGTTCTCCAGGTGATTCTTTGGTTCATTCATTTAAAAAATGCTTGCCATTGAGTACTGTGCTGGAAATAACAATATGAAAAAGATCTCAGAAGAGTGAACATATTTTAATAGTTTCACAATTGAAAGGCAAGAGTGCTACTTTGGTGGGCCTCGGAATAGCAAGCATTGTTCAGGGAAGCTTTATAGAGACCAGGAGAACTGGGCTTTGAGGTGTGGAAGAGTTGGAATTGGCTTGGCAGATGTTGGGGTGTAGAGTGTTCCAGAAAGTTGGCTACTTAGACTTAAAATCGAGCTCTGATACTTATGGTGTAGTCTTAGGCCATTGTACATTAGTTTTATCATCTTGCAAGATGGGTATAATAGCTGCACTGGCTTCATAGGACTGTTGTGAGAATTAAATGAATATATAGAGAATATTTAAACTGTGCATATGCTCAACAATTGAAGGTGGTTGTTTTTGTTCAGTCACTAAGTTGTGTCTGACTCTTTGCGCCCCTACGGACTGCAGCACACCAGGCTTCCCTGTCCTTCACTATCTCCCAGAGTTTGCTCAAACTCATGTCCATTGAGTCGGTGCCATCCAACCATCTCATCCTCTGTTGCTCCCGTCTCCTTCTGCCCTCCATCTTTCCCAGCATGAGGGTCTTTTCCAGTGAGTCGGTTCTTCGCATCAGGTGGCCAGAGTATTGGAGCTTCAGCATCAGTCCTTCCAAAGAATATTCAGGGTTGATTTCCTTTAGGATTGACTGATTTGATCTTCTTGCTGCCCAAGAGACTCCCAAGAGTCTTCTCCATTACCACAGTTCGAAAGTATCAATTCTTTGGCACTCAGCCTTCTTTATAGTCCAACTCTTACAGCTGTACATGACTATTGGAAAAACTAGCTTTGACTATATGGATCTTTGTCAGCAAAGTGATGTGTCTGCTTTGCCATCCCAAAGGAAAAGAAATGCAAGAAGGCAAAATGGTTGTTTGAGGAAGCCCTACAAATAGCTGAGAAAAAGAGAAGGGAAAGGCAAAGGAGAAAGGGGAAGATAACACCCAACTGAATGCAGAGTTCCAGAGAAGAGCAGGGAGAAATAAAGAATTATTAAATGAACAATGCAAAGAAATAGAGGAAATTGAAGGTTAACCTTTTTATAATGTGTTCCCTAATATTTATTTTCTGATTTCTGGAAGTCTTAATGAAGAGAAAATTAACTTTTAATGTTGTTATTCTAGAGATTTAGGGGGTAGAATTGGCAGGTTGTAGTCTCTGAATGTGAGTGTTAGGGGGAAAGGATGCGTATAGGGTAGTGGTTCTCAGCCTTGGATGCACAGTAGAATCATCTGGGCAATTAAAATGTGCCCCATGTCAGACCAGTTTAATCAATATCTCTGGCAGTGTGGCCCCAGGAAATTCTAATGTTTAGTCACGCTGCGAACCACAGGTCTAGGGCCATTTGCAGGTTTCTGACTTGGGTAACTGGGTTGCTGATGGTGCCATTTACTGGGATAAAAAGCAGAGTGGAAAAAAAGAAGATGTTGCTTTTAATGTAGCCCTTGGTCTAAGAATCCTGTTAGCATTTGTATGCTTTAGCTTTTTGTAATGAAGGAATGCTTTTAAATATTTGTTTCTGGATTGCATATCATAAATAACCCCAGACTGTGACTTTGATGTTCTTGTATCTACATTTTATATTTTGAGTTTCTTTTTAGATATTATCTGTTGCTATTCCTTCTCTTTGGACTTATCTTTCAAATTACTCTATAATTTACATATTTTTAGGTTTGTTTGACTCCCTCTTAAAATTTCTTGTTATTGCTTCCTCCCCTTCATCCTGTCTGGCCTCCCAACCACTGCTACCACCACTATTGGAATGTAATGTCTACAAGAACAGGGATCTGACATTTTTGTTCACCTATGAATGGTAAATTCCTGGTACATAGTATGTAATACATATTTCTTGAATGAATAAATGACCATCAGGCTGGTTTTGTTTTCTTCTAGGTTCTTGACTATGCTCTAGAGTAAGTGAGATATTGTAGAGCAGAGTTTCAAAGGGATCTGTGAGAACTGTCTCTTCCTGTATTTCATTGATAAACATGAAGCTTAATTTTTGGTTGCTGAAGATTGTAAGAATACAGTTGAGCAAATGCTTCTTAATACATCTTAACAATGAAAACTTTTTTTTTTTTAATATTTTGGTAGGAACCACCAAAGCCACCTCTAAATAATTTTAAAGTGGGGATGAAACTTGAAGCTGTAGACAGAAAGAACCCTTATCTGATCTGCCCTGCAACTATTGGAAATGTTAAAGGAGATGAAGTTTATATCACATTTGATGGCTGGAGCGGAGCTTTCAATTATTGGTGCAAGTATGATTGTCGAGATATTTTCCCAGTTGGGTGGTGTAACCTGACAGGAGATATATTACAACCACTAGGAAGTAATGGTAAGATAATAACTAACTAATACATGTTCTTTTATTTTATTGAAGTTAGATTTAACTGCTGTTGACATTGAGGGTAGGACTTCATGCCCAACTGAGGAACAGCAGGCAGAACAGTGAGGACACTGTTCAGGTTAGAGAACTCGAGGTAAAAGATTATAATTAGGATTCTTGAGGGTCAGCACAACATAATGGTCTGAATTGATAGACCACACTGGCCAGTATGGGCAAAGCTGCAGGCCACATTTACACCATTGAAGCTTTGCTGCTGTAAGCATTTTGGGGTGCTTAGCTACGTTTATAGTTGATATCCTATTTAAAATTACACATGGCATTCCATTGTTAATATCTTGAAGATTTTTTTTCAAGGTTGGGCATAGCAATTGTTATACATGTTTTACATGATTTTGGTTGATTTTTCAAGTTAAATTGGTGCTTTGATAGTGTTAAGATTTCACTTCTATAAAGATTTTACTTATGCATGTTAAAAATTTTTGACTATGAAAGCCATCATAAACTAGTATATTATTTAGTATGTTACTTCAGTCAAGTGTTTATCAGTTGTAATGCTGTGCTTCCTAAGTTGAATACTGTGTTATCTAGCCTAGATATTTTCTTTCAGAAAAAAGACATCAAAATATTGAAGCTCCTTGGTTGACTCTTCCAAGGACATAGACATACCTAACCCAGTCTTCTGTGATGAAATAACTGCTGAGATTTAACTGGAGTCTAAGCACAGAAACCAATCATTTGATCCAAGTTAAATGTGAACTTATTAGTGGAATCAAATATAAATCTACTTAAGATTTTCCCCACTATATTAATTTATACCAGAAAGAAAAGAAAGATGAGTGTAGGAAATGAATAGGTAACGTGTGTGGAGGAAGGCAGTACTTAAGTATGAGTTATATGCTCATATAACCATAATCTTCTTGTAACTGCTAGTAGAATCTTATGTAATTTGGAATTTTAAGACATCCCTTTATTCTACAGTACTACATACCATGATGTTCTTTTTATTAGGTACCTCTTTTTACCCATTCCCTGCTGTCATAATTTTAGGTAACAGATGTTAATGGTTGATTTTTGTACAAGTTAGTATGATACAGATTTATGTATCTGTATATGATACTAAAATAAGGCATAGTCTCTGCCCTCAAGAAGTTCACCTTCTACTGGGAGAGGGATGAATGGAGGGACAGACTTTTAAAAAGATACAATACAAAGTTAACAGTGTAAAAATAGAGATATATGCTAGATACCAAGGTGGCCGAAAGACATCTGGTTTGTTTAGGCTGGCGGTAAAGGTGGGTAAAGGAACGCTTCACAAAAAGATGCATGATGGAAGTATTAAGAGAGGAGAAGGAGTTTGCCAGGCAGAATGGAGATAAAGGTAGGAGATAAAGACATCACAAAGGTGTGAAATTGCACAGTATGTTCTGCAAACTGATGAGTTCAAGTTGGGACATGGTAACTTCGGAAGGTGTAGTCAAGAATGCTATTGTCATTCAGTATTTGGTCTCCCCCCTTTTTCTCCCCTTAGTAACAGTTTGGCTGCCTAACGTAAATACTAGATTTCTAGCTTTAGCAGTTAGTTATGGTCTTGACACTTAAATCCTTGTCAGTGGGAAAAAAGCACAGATAGTGTGTTACAGAGAGGTGAATGTACCCTTCTCCTTTTTTGCTTCTGTTCTGTTGTTAGAAATGTGGTGGTTTTGGATGGAGCTCTATCTTGAACTATAAAATGGGAACCATATTCTAGGCATTTTGAAGTGGAAAGCAGAAAGGAGCCAGACTCTCTGAGAACTTTGTGGAGCAGAATTTTTATACTAACCTGTTCCAGACTGTTATTTGAAAGAAATAAACTTCTGTGTTATATAAACCACTATTTTAGGCTTTTCTGTTACTGTTAGCTGAATTTAATCCTAACTGATAGATTCAGGGTAATTTAGGACGTCCAGGTGGACATGTCTATTAGATTGATGCACATGCAGATATGATGCCTACAAGTTAGGTCTTGGTTGACAAAGTGGCTTTAAGAATCATCAGGTTCATTCAAATAAATATTCTTTGTGTCAGGTGGGATTATAGTTATTGGCAGGGGTGGGGATTATGGAGGTAAGGCAGCTTACACATCCTGTTAATAACAATAACTGGTAGAAGTTTTGGGTGTGATTTTTGGTGCATGTGTAACAGAAGGTAGATGAGGACCAACAGAACCTTGTGGGTCAACATTTAAATCAATAGTTCTTATACTTAAATCAACTGGGGGACCTTGTTAAAAGGCTGATACCCTGATACTCATGAGTTGGTGTTCTGAATTAGTAAGTCTGGAGTGGGGCACAGGTTCTTCCATTGCACATGGTTTGAAGCCCAAACTTTGAGAAGCACAAGACTAAAAGATGGGTAGATGATAGAATTCAATTTAGGACACTGAGAAACAATATATATAAATGTAGGAGATTCGTTGGAGAAGGAAATGGCAGCCCACTCCAGTACTCTTGCCTGGAAAATCCCATGGACGGAGGAGCCTGGTAGGCTGCAGTGCAGTCCATGGGGTCACTAAGAGTTGGACACGGCTGAGCGACTTCACCTTCACTTTTCACTTTCATGCATTGGAGAAGGAAATGGCAACCCACTCCAGTGTTCTTGCCTGGAGAATCCCAGGGACGGCGGAGCCTGGTGGGCTGCCGTCTATGGGGTCACACAGAGTCGGACATGACTGAATCGACTTAGCAGCAGCAGCAGAAGATTCGTTGGATTGATTCCAAGAGAAAAAGATTTTAAGTAAATAAGTATTCACCACTATCAAATGTGACATAATTCTCTCTCTTTATAATGTTCAACTTTTATCTGTCCTAAAGAAATGCGTTTCTTGCAGATAGTTGGATTTTAATTGCCAGTCGGCTAGTCTGTTTTTTTAACTGGAGCTTTTTTTTTTTTTTTTAGTTCTACCAGTTTATTGCTACCAACCTGTCACCCTCCACCCTCATGCACACATGCTCAGTCATGTAACCCCATGGACTGCAGCCCGCCAGGCTCCTCTGTCCATGGACTTTTCCAGGCAATAATACTGGAGTGGGTTGCCATTTCCTTCTCCATTAACTGGAGCTTTTAATCTATTTATATTTATTGTAATCACAAATATATTGAGTTTTCAATATGCCATCTTATTTTATGCTTTTTATTTGTCTTGCCTTTTCCATGTTCTAGTTTCTTTTCTTATCCTTGGATTATTTTTTCTTATTCCATTTGTTCCCCTCTTGTTTGGAAGTTATACACTATATTTTCTGTTTTTATAATACTCTAGGAATTTTAACATGTTTTTTTAAAGGAAGTCTGAAATTAATATCTTTATTCTGCATCAAAACAATAAAGGAAACAGAATATTCTACCCATTTATGCCCCTCAAATTCATGTTATTACTGTTGTATATTTTAATTATGTATTTTTGTAATCCTATAAACTGTGTGTGTGTGTGTGTGTGCGTGTGTGTGTGTGTGTGTATATATATGCTTCCCTGATAGCTCAGTTGGTGATAAATCCACTTGCAATGCAGGAGACCCCGGTTCGATTCCTGGGTTGCGAAGATCTGCTGGAGAAAGGATAGGCTACCCACTCCAGTATTCTTGGGCTTCCCTTGTGGCTCAGCTGGTGAGTCACCCTGCAATGTGGGAGACCTGGGTTCAATCCCTGATTGGGAAGATCCCCTAGAGAAGGGAAAGGCTACCCACTCCAGTATTCTGGCCTGGAGAATTTCATGGACTGTATAGTTCATGGGGTCGCAAAGAGTTGGACATAACTGAACGACTTTCACTTCACTTCATATAAACACACACACACACAGTGCTGCTGCTGCTAAGTCGCTTCAGTCGTATCCGACTCTGTGCAACCCCATAGATGGCAGCCCACCAGGCTCCCCCGTCCCTGGGATTCTCCAGGCAAGAACACTGGAGTGGGGTGCCATTGCCTTCTCTGACATACACACACTACATCTTCTTAAACCAGTTGTCTGTTGATGGGCATTTGGATTGTTTCCATGTCTTCGCTATTATAAATAATGCTTCTGTGAACACTGGGTTGCATGTATTTTTTCAAATTAGCGTTTTTATCTTTTCTGGATGTATAGCCAAGAGTGAGATTTCTGGATCATATGGTTATTTTCAGTTTTTAAAGGAACCTCCTTACTGTTTTCCATAGTGACTGCGCCAATCTGTATTCTCATCAATAGTGTAGGACGAGTCCCCTTTCTCCACACCCTCTCCAGCATTTATTATTTGTAGACTTTGTGTGTGTGTGTGTTTTCCTGGTAGAATTTTACTTTTTTTTACAGCTTTAAATTTACTTTTTTAAAAATTTACTTTTTTATTGAAGGATGATTGCTTTACAGAATTTTATTGTTTTCTGTCAAACCTCAACATGAATCAGCTATAGGTATACATATATCCCCTCCCTTTTAAACCTCCCTCCCATCTCCCTCACTATCCCACCCCTCTAGGTTGATACAGAGCCCCTGTTTGAGTTTCCTGAGCCATACAGCAAATTCCCTATTTTTTAAAATAGCTATCTATTTAAAATATGGTAATGTAAGTTTCCACGTTACTCTTTCCATACATCTCACCCTCTCCTCCCCTCTCCCCATGTACATAAGTCTGTTCTCTATGTCTGTTTCTCCATTGCTGCCCTGCAAATAAATTCTTCAGTATCATTTTTCTAGATTCCATATATATGCATTAGAATATGGTATTTATCTTTCTCTTTCTGACTTACTGCACTCTGTATAATAGGTTCTAGATTCATCCATCTCATTAGAATGGACTCAAATGCATTCCTTATTATGGCTGAGTAATATTCCATTGTGTATTTGTACCACAATTTCTTTATCCATTCATCTTGTCAGTTGACATCCAGATTGCTTCCAAGTTCTAGCTATTGTAAATAGTGCTGCAATGAACAATGGGATACATGTGTCTTTTTAAATTTTGGTCTCCTCAGGGTATATGCCTAGGAGTGGGATTGCTGGGTCATATGGTGGTTTTCGTCCCACTCCAGTACTCTTGCCTGGAAAATCCCATGGATGCAGGGGCCTGGTGGGCTGCAGTCCATGGGGTCACTAGGGGTCAGACACGACTGAGCAACTTCACTTTCACTTTTCACTTTCAAGCATTGGAGAAGGAAATGGCAACCCACTCCAGTGTTCTTGCCTGGAGAATCCCAGGGACGGCGGAGCCTGGTGGGCTGCCGTCTATGGGGTCGCACAGAATCGGACACAACTGAAGCAACTTAGCAGCAGCAGCATGGTGGTTTTATTCTTAGTTATTAAAGATATCTCCATGCCATCCTCCATAGTGACTGTATCAATTTACATTCCCAACAACAGTGCAAGAGGGTTCTCTTTTCTCCACACCCTTTCCAGCATTTATTGTTTGTAGACTTTTTGATGATGGCCTTTCTGACTGGTGTGAGGTGATATCTCATAGTAGTTTTGATTTGCATTTCTCTAGTAATGAGCCAAAAGAGTCTGAAATGCAGTGCTTGGATGCAATCTAAAAAACGACAGAATGATCTCTCTTTGTTTCCAAGGCATACCATTCAATATTACAGTAATCCAAGTCTATGCCCCAACCAGTAACACTGAAGAAGCTGAAGTTGAATGGTTCTATGAAGACCTACAAGACCCTTTAGAACTAACACCCAAAAAAGATGTCCTTTTCATTATAGAGGACTGGAATGCAAAAGTAGCAAGTCAAGAAACACCTGGAGTAACAGGTAAATTTGGCCTTGGAAAACAGAATGAAGCAGGGCAAAGTCTAATAGAATTTTGCCAAGAGAATGCACTGGTCATAGCAAACACCCTCTTCCAACAACACAAGAGAAGACTCTACACATGAACATCACCAGATGGTCAAGACCAAAATCAGATTGATTATATTCTTTACAGCCAAAGATGGAGAAGCTCTATATAGTCAGCAAAAATAAGACCTGGAGCTGACTGTGGCTCAGATTATAAACTCCTTATTGCCAAATTCAGACTTAAATTGAAGAAAGTGGGCAAAACCACTAGACCCATTCAGGTATGACCTAAATCAAATCCCTTATGATTATACAGTGGAAGTGAGAAATAGATTTAAGGGACTAGATCTGATAGATAGAGTGCCTGATGAACTATGGACTGAGGTTCATGACATTGTATAGGAGACAGGGATCAAGACCATTCCCATGGAGAAGAAATGCAAAAAAGCAAAATGGCTGTCTGGGGAGGCCTTACAAATAGCTGTGAAAAGAAGAGAAGTGAAAAGCAAAGGAGAAAAGGAAAGATATAAGCATCTGAATGCAGAGTTCCAAAGAATAGCAAGGAGAGATAAGAAAGCCTTCCTCAGCGATCAATGCAAAGAAAGAGAGGAAAACAGAATGGGAAAGACTACAGATCTCTTCAAGAAAATTAGAAATACCAAGCGAACATTTCATGCAAAGATGGGCTCGATAAAGGATAGAAATGGTATGAACCTAACAGAAGCAGAAGATATTAAGAAGAGGTGGCAAGAATACACGAAGAATTGTACAAAAAAGATCTTCACGACCCAGATAATCACGATGGTGTGATCACTGACCTAGAGCCAGACATCCTGGAATGTGAAGTCAAGTGGGCCTTAGAAAGCATCACTACGAACAAAGCTAGTGGAGGTGATGGAATTCCAGTGGAGCTCTTTCAAATCCTGAAAGATGATGCCGTGAGGTGCTGCACTCAATATGCCAGCAAATTTGGAAAACTCATCAGGGGCCACAGGACTGGAAAAGGTCAGTTTTCATTCCAATCCCAAAGAAAGGCAATGCCAAAGAATGCTCGAACTTCCGCACAATTGCACTCATCTCACACGCTGGTAAACTAATGCTCAAAATTCTCCAAGCCAGGCTTCAGCAATACGTGAACCGTGAACTTCCAGATGTTCAAGCTCGTTGTAAAAAAGGCAGAGGAACCAGAGATCAAATTGCCAGCATCTTCTGGATCATGGAAAAAGCAAGAGAGTTCCAGAAAAACATCTATTTCTGCTTTATTGAGTATGCCAAAGCCTTTGACTGCATGGATCACAATAAACTGGAAAATCCTGGAAGAGATGGGAATACCAGACCACCTGACCTGCCTCTTGAGAAACCTATATGCAGGTCAGGAAGCAACAGTTAGAACTGGACATGGAACAACAGACTGGTTCCAAATAGGAAAAGGAGTACGTCAAGGCTGTATATTGTCACCCTGCTTATTTAACTTCTCTGCAGAGTACATCATGAGAAACGCTGGGCTGGAAGAAGCATAAGCTGGAATCAAGATTGCCAGGAGAAATATCAATAACCTCAGATATGCAGATGACACCACCCTTATGGCAGAAAGTGAAGAGGAACTAATAAGCCTCTTGATGAAAGTGAAAGTGGAGAGTGAAAAAGTTGGCTTAAAGCTCAACATTCAGAAAATGAAGATCATGGCATCCGGTCCCATCACTTCATGGGAAATAGATGGGGAAACAGTGGAAACAGTGTCAGACTTTATTTTTTTGGGCTCCAAAATCACGGCAGATGGTGACTGAAGCCATGAAATTAAAAGATGCTTACTCCTTGGAAGGAAAGTTATGACCAACCTAGATAGCGTATTTAAAAGCAGAGACATTACTTTGCCAACAAAGGTCCAGCTAGTCAAGACTATGGTTTTTCCAGTGGTCATGTATGGATGCAAAAGTTGGACTGTGAAGAAAGCTGAGTGCTGAAGAATTGATGCTTTTGAACTGTGGTGTTGGAGAAGCCTCTTAAGAGTCCCTTGGACTGCAAGGAGATCCAACCAGTCCATTCTAAAGGAGATAGCCCTGGGTGTTCTTTGGAAGGAATGGTGCTAAAGCTGAAACTCTAGTACTTTGGCCACCTCATGCGAAGAGTTGACTCATTGGAAAAGACTGTGATGCTGGGAGGGATTGGGGGCAGGAGGAGAAGGGGACGACAGAGGATGAGATGGCTGGATGGCATCACCAACTTGATGGATGTGAGTTTGAGTGAACTCCGGGAGATGGTGATGGAGAGGGAGGCCTGGCGTGCTGCAATTCATGGGGTCGCAAAGATTTGGACATGACTGAGCGACTGAACTGAATTGAACTGAGTAATGAGCCATTTTGAGCATCTTTTCATGTGTTTGTTAGCCATCTGTATGTCTTCTTTGGAGAAATATCTGTTTAGGTCTTTTCCACAGTTTTTGTTTGGGTTGTTTGCTTTTCTGGTATTGAGTTGTATGCGCTGCTTGTATATTTTGGAAATTAATCCTTCGTCAGTTGTTTCATTTGCTATTATTTTCTCCGATTCTGAGGGTTGTCTTTTCACCTTGCTTATAGTTGCTTTTGCTGTGCAAAAGCTTTTAGGTTTAATCAGGTCCACTTGTTTACTTTTTTTTAATTTCTGTTATTGTAGGAAGTGAGTCATAGAGGATCTTGCTTTGATTTACGCCATCAAGTGTTCTGCCTATGTTTTCCTCTAAGACTTTTATAGTTTCTGGTCTTCCATTTAGATCTTTAATCCATTTTCAGTTTATCTTTGTGCATGGTGTTAGGAAGTGTTCTAATTTCATTCTTTTACGTGTAGCTGTCCAGTTTTCCCAGCACCATTTATTGAAGAAGGTGTCTTTGCCCCATTGTATAGTCTTGCCTCCTTTGTCAAAAATAAGGTACCCATAGGTGCATGGGTTTATTTCGGGCTTTCTATCTTGTTCCATTGGTCTATATTTCTGTTTTTGTGCCAGTACTGTACTGTGTTGATGACTGTAGCTTTGTAGTATAACCTGAAGTCAGGAAGGTTGATTCCTCCAGCTCCATTCTTCTTTCTCAAGACTGCTTTGGCTCTTCGGAGTCTTTTGTGTTTCCATATGAATTGAGAAACTTTTTGTTCTAGTTCTGTGAAAATGCCATTGGTAATTTGATAAGGATTGCATTGAATCTGTAGATTGCATTTGGTAGTATGGTTATTTTCACAATATTGATTCTTCCTACCTAGGAACATGGAATATCCCTCCATCTGTTTATGTTATCTTTGATTTCTTTCATTAGTGTCTTATAATTTTCAGTGTACAGTTCTTTTGTCTGAACTGTAAGGTAAGTTTATTCCTAGATACTTAATTCTTTTTGCTGCAATGGTGAATGGGACTGATTCCTTAGGTAAGTTTATTCCTTAGATATTTAATTCTTTTTGCTGCAATGGTGAATGGGATTGATTCCTCAATTTTTCTCTTTCTGATTTTTCATTGTTACTATATATAGAAATACAGGTGATTTCTGTGTATTGATTTTGTATCCTGCAACTTTGCTTAAATTCACTGATTAGCTCTAGGAATTTTCTGATACTGTCTTTAGGGTTTCCTATGTACAGTATCATGTCATCTGCAAACAGTGAGAGCTTTACTTCTTTTCTGATCTGGATTCCTTTTATTTCTTTTTCTTCTCTGATTGCTGTGGCTAGGACTTTCAGAACTATGTTGAGTAGTAGTGGTGAAAGTGGACATCCTTGTCTTGTTTCTGATCTTTGGGGAAATGCTTTCAGTTTTTCACCATTGAGAATAATGTTTGTTGTAGGCTTATCATATGTAGCCTTTACTATATTGAGGTAGGTTCCTTCTATGCTCATTTTTTGAAGAGTTTTAATCATAAATGGGTGCTGAATTTTGTCAAAGGCTTTTTCTGCATCTATTGAGATTATCATGTGATTTTTATATTTTTATATTTGTTAATATGGTGTATCACATTGATTGATTTGCATATATTGAAGAATCCTTGGCATCCCTGGAATAAACTCAACTTGATCATGGTGTATGAGCTTTTTGATGCGTTGCTGAATTCTGTTTGCTAAAATTTTGTTGAGGTTTTTTGCATCTGTTCATCAGTGATATTGTCCTGTAGTTTTCTTTTTTTGTGTTGTCTTTGTCTGGTTTTGGTATCAGGATGATGGTGGCCTTGTAGAATGAGTTTGGACATGTTCCTTCCTCAGCACATTTTTGAAAGAGTTTTAGAAGGATAGGCATTAGCTCTTCTCTAAATGTTTGATAGAATTCTCCTGTGAAGCCATCTGGTCCTGGGCTTTTGTTTTTTGGGAGGTTTTTGATCACAGCTTCAATTTCAGTGCTTGTGATTGGGTTGCTCATAATTTCTATTTCTTTCTGGTTCAGTCTTGGAAGATTGAACTTTTCTAAGAATCTGTCCATTTCTTCCAGGTTATCCATTTTATTGCCATATAGTTGTTCATAATAGTCTTTTATAATCCTTTGTATTTCTGCATTGTCTGTTGTAACCTCTCCTTTTTCATTTCTAATTTTGTTGATTTGATTCTTCTTTTTTTTTTTTTTCTTGATGAGTCTGGTTAGAGGTTTGCCAATTTTGTTTATCTTCTCAAAGAACCAACTTTTAGTTTTATTATCTTTAGTATTGTTTCTTCCATTTCTTTTTCATTTATTTCTGCTCTGATCTTTATGATTTCTTGCCTTCTACTAATTTTGGAGGTTTTTTGGTTCTTTTTCCAGTTGTTTTAGGTGTAACGTTAAGTTGTCTGTTCAGTGTTTTTCTTGTTTCTTGAGGTAGGACTGTATTGCTATAAACTTCCCTTTTAGAACTGCTTTTGCTGCATGCCACGGGTTTTGAGTTGTTGTGTTTTCATTGTCATTTGTTTCTAGAGATTTTTTGATTTCCCTTTTGATTTCTTCAGTAATCTATTGGTATTTATGAACATATTGTTTAATCTCTGTATGTTTGTGTTTCTTACAGTTTTTTTCTTATAATTGATACCTAGTCTCATAGCATTGTGGTCGGAGAAGATGCTTGATTATTATTTGTAGAGTTTTTGATGATAGCCATTCTGACTAGTGTGAGATAATAACTCGTTGTGGCTTTTATTTTTATTTTTCTGATAATTAGTGATTTTCAGCATCTTTTCACATGCCTGTTGGCCAACTGTGTGTCTTCTTTGGAGAAATGTCTGTATGAGTTTTCTCATATTCCAATTTTTTGATTGGTTTGTTTGCTGTTTTTGATGTTTTGATTTGTTTGATGTTCAGTTGTATGAGTTCTTTGTGTGTTTTGGATCTTAACCCCTTGTTGGTGGTTTGCAAATATCATTTGCAAATATTTTCTCTCATTCTATAGGTTTTCTTTTAATTTTGTTGATGGTTACATTTGCTGTACAGAAGCTTTTAAATTTGATTAGGTCCCATTTGTTTATTTTTTTTCTCTTTATTTCTTTTGCTTTGGGAGACTTATCTAAGAAAATATGGCTGCAATTAATATCAGAGAATGCTTTGCCTATATTCTCTTCTGTGAGTTTTATGGTGTCATGTGTTTTTTAGTCTTTTAACCATTTTTAGTTCATTTTTGTATATTGTGTGAGGAAGTGTTCTAATTTCATTGGTTTACATGTAGCTGTCTGGCTTCCCCAGCACAACTTGTTGAAAAGATTATTTTTTTCTGCATTGTTTGTTCTTGCCTTCTTTGTCAGAGATTAATTGACCGTAGGCTCTCTGTTCTGTTTCATTGATGTGTATGTCTGGTTTTGTGCCAATACCATTGCTGTTTTGATTACTGTAGCTTTGTGGTTTCATTTATAACTACTTTTGAATACAAATAATCCAACCTGGCTTCTCTGGTGGCTCAGATGGTAGAGTCTGCCTGCAGTGGGGGAGACCTGAGTTTGGTCCCTGGGTCGGGAAGATCCCCTGCAAATTGAAATGGCAACCCACTCCAGTATTGTTGTCTGGAAAATCCCATGAATGGAGTTGCCTGGTGGGCTACAGTCCATGGGGTTACAAAGAGTCAGACATGACTGAGTGACTTTCATACACAATCCAACCTGTGCCAAAATAGTATTTGGAAGCAGTAGAATAGAAACAAAGATATGCCCCCTGGTGCCACATTCTGATATGTAAAGATTCACGGATGTTCCCGCAAGAACCTTAGGATTGTGGGAAGAGTATGGTTAAAAGTTGTTAATTGATATTCAGAGACATTGCATGTATGATTCATTTTTATTTTTTTCAAGCATTGCTTATTAATTGCAGATAGATTAATAATGTTAGTACTATACTTACACAAGCTGAAATACTCTGTTTTTGAGTAGAGAAAACATTTACTTTAGCCAATATGTCATTCATTAAATGGCAGCTATAATATAGAAGTATCATTTCTTAGACATAATGTGATATATTCTTTTTATTTATTTATTTTTGGCTCTGCTGGGTCTTTGTTGCTGTGCCGGTTTTCTCTAGTTGCAGTGAGCAGGGCTATTCTCTTATTGTGGTGCATGAGCTTCTCATTGTGGTGGCTTTTCTTTTTGTAAAACTTGGGTTCCATGGCATGCAGGCTTCAGTAGTGGTGGCTTGTGGGCTTCAGTAGTTGCAGAGCCTGAGCTCAGTAGCTGCGGCTTGCAGGCTCTAGAGTACAGACTGAGTAGCTGTGGCACACGGGCTTAGTTGCCCCGTGGCCTGTGAAATCTTCCCGGACCAGGGATTGAACTGGTGTCCCCTGCATTGTCAGGTGGATTCTTAACCATTGGATCATCATGGAAATCCTAATGTGATACATCCTTGAAAGCAAAATGTTTTAAAATTATTTTTCATTATTTTTAATATTATTTTTCTCTAATAGAAAAAGTAATAAATGCTTAAAGCAGAACAATGAGAAAAGTATACTGAGATAATCATGGCAAACAGTTTTATCTGTATTTGGCTTCATAATGCTTTAAAAAAATTTTTTTTGCACATATAGCTTAAGAATACAGACACAGCAAAGCAGTAGAAAAACGTTGTTATAGTGTATTTATTCTTAAAAATCATATAGAAGAATTTAGAAGAATGAGACTGTTCCTGTTTACTAAGAAAGAAAACTCTCCAAGATGTATTTATTGAAAAGAACAACCTCCCTATACATACAATATAATACCATTAAGTTAAAATAAGTATGTATTCCTATATTTAACTATGTGAAATTGAAGTTTCTCAGTCATGTCCAACTCTTTGCGACCCCATGGACTGTAGCCTACCAGGCTCCTCTGTCCATGGGATTCTCCAGGCAAGGGTTCTGGAGTGGGTTGCCATTTTCTTCTCCAGGGGATCCTCCCAACCCAGGGATAGACTGGGGACAGCAGGCCAGTCATGAATGCCCACTAGAAACTATAGATATATGTAAATAAATACATAGAACATATCTGAAAGGCTATACAAATTTGTTTTTTTTTTTTTTTTTTGAAAGGCTATACAAATTTGTAATAGTGATTATTTCTGGAAAGGGTGGTAATGGGGACTTTTATCTGTGGCTTTGTTGTTGTTTAAACCAGAATGTATTGGTATGTTGCATTTGTGTCTAAATTAATTCATGGTTTCAGTTTGAAAAGAGATTATACTGCATACTCCACTCTTTTGTCTACTTTTTTCATTATATCTTGTGACTGTATTACCATGTGAAGTACATTCCTCAATTTCAATTTTACTTGTTTTGTGCTCCATCATGTGGCTGTACCATAATTTATTTATCCAAACTTCTGTTTTGTTTTAATTTAGGCTTTTTACACATTTATGTTATTAAATTAGATGATACGAAGAATATATCTTTGCACACTTCTCTAATTATCTACGTAGAATAAGTTTGCTGAGTCAGAGGGTATGTTTCTAAGGCTGACAAATTGTCATTCAGAAAGGTATACTCACATCCATTCCCCTCAGTGGTGGGTGAAAATGTTTTTTCCTTCTCTGGTCAACTTTGGGCATTATCATCTTATTTTTCCTAATTTAAAAAATGTTATTTTAAAATTTTTTATTTCTTAGATTACTAGTGAGGTTGAATCTTTTTGTTTCCATGTATTTTATTTATTCATTTTTTAAATTTTATTTTATTTTTAAACTTTACATAATTGTATTAGTTTTGCCAAATATCAAAATGAATGAACCCTCCTCCCTCCCCATTCCATCCCTCTGGGTCATAATTTTCTTGCTAATTACCTTTTCCCACTTTTTTCTTATTGTTCCTTTCCTTGTGGATTTGCGGGCTTCATTTGTTGCACATAATCAACCCTTTGTCATAAAAATAAAACCTTTTCGTCAGTCATTTGCTTTTTAATGTCATGAAATTAAAAGATGCTTACTCCTTGGAAGGAAAGTTATGACCAACCTAGATAGCATATTGAAAAGCAGAGACATTACTTTGCCAACAAAGGTCTGTCTAGTCAAGGCTATGGTTTTTCCAGTAGTCACGTATGGATGTGAGAGTTGGACTGTGAAGAAAGCTGAGCACCGAAGAATTGATGCTTTTGAACTGTGGTGTTGAAGACTCTTGAGAGTCCTTTGGACTGCAAGGAGATCCAACCAGTCCATTCTAAAGGAGATCAGTCCTGGGTGTTCTTTGGAAGGAATGATACTAAAGTTGAAACTCCAGTACTTTGGCCACCTCATGCGAAGAGTTGACTCATTGGAAAAGATTCTGATGCTGGGAGGGATTGGGGGGAGGAGGAAAAGGGGACGACAGAGAATGAGATGGCTGGATGGCATCACCGACTTGATGGACGTGAGTTTGAGTGAACTCTGGGAATTGGTGATGGACAGGGAGGCCTGGCGTGCTGCAATTCATGGGGTCGCAAAGAGTCGGACACGACTGAGCGACTGAACTGAACTGATGGTCTTTTAAGAGAATGTACAGAAATATTAAACTTAATGACTTGAATGTTAAATAACTTAAGGGGCATAGTTAAATAATTTCAAAAGGGACAAATGATATTAAATTAGTAGAATTTCATGAATTTTTAAAAATCTGTATTTTTTTATTTGTTTTGAATATTTCTCAAACAGTTTGGAATTTTTTTCAACCTTTTTTTAATTGCTTTTCCATTTTTTTTTAAGACTATAGCACATAAAACCTTTTCAAATAATTAATGAGTAAAGACAATTCAGGCTTCCCTGTTGGCTCAAATGGTAAAGAATCCGCCTGTGATGCAGGAGCTGCAGGTTCTATCCCTGGGTAAGGAAGATTCCCCTGGAGGAGGAAATGGCAACCCACTCCAGTATTCTTGGCTGGAGAATCCCATGGACAGAGGAGCCTGGCAGGCTATAGTCCATGGACTCACAAAGAGTTGGATAGGACTGAAGTTACTTAACATGCATGCAAAGACAATTCAGTTGCATAATTTCTTAAATATAGTGAAGCTTCCATGAGTGCTACTTTATTTGACTTTGCATTAAAAACCTTATTTAAGCTTTACTGCTTTTCTTTTCAAGAATAGTAATAAGGTTTAACTTACCTTAAAACTTTTTCTAACTTTTTCCCCTGGTGTTAACACTTCTATAATCAGAACGAGCTAAGTTCTTATCAGGCCTATCACTGGTATAGAAATCCTCTGAGAAACATGCTTTCAATAAAAAAATAAAGCAAGCTGAGTGGCTTTTCCCCTTCTTGTTTATTTAAATTTTCCTTTGTTGGCTCTTGTTAACAACTCTCACCCTTTACTTTCAAAGCCCTTTACTTCTATTTGGTGGTGTCACAGCTCATCAGATTTATTCTAGAGACCTGAACGGGGCATTTGGTGAGAAAGAGGAAGGAAGTGTGTGCTGCTGTGTCCTTGGCAACTTAAGGCTGAATCAAGTAAACTAAAACAAAGTCCATTGTAGATTTTTTCTTGCAAAATTTATTTGATTTTGCTGTTCTCTGTTTTGGTTTTCCCCCTTCCTTTTGTATCTTATATCTTAGTTCTCTTCTAAATAAATGATATAAATTTAGGAATGCCCTGTAAACTGTTGGTTAACTATTGGTTTCTTTTCATATTGCCCTCCTTTTGTTTCCAGCATATACACTTATTGGAATTTATAGCCAGTCATTTCATTAAAGTCCAAGTGTTTAATATATGAAGAATAAGACTTGGAATCTAGCAACTTTGAATCAGAGCTGGGTCAATCATTATTTTAAAGGCTATGTATTTTTTTTTAAACCTTCTTTTTCTTGTCTTTATTTGGAAAATTTTGTAAACAAATATGTTGCTATTTTGTTTTATAAACACAGTAAATGTAGGTTTTTAGTGTTCTGAGAAATTGGGGAAACTCAGAAACAGGATTCTTTTTAAAAATTTGATTCAGTGTTAATTTTTCTAATATTGTGAGATATTCAAAGTTTTTTGTTTTATAAATACAAACCATTCTACCTGACTTTAAAAGTACTTAAATACTCTTTAACTATATAAATTAAACTTTAACTTTGTATAATTTCTGAAACATTAATGAACTAATTTTATTAGCTTCAGATTTATGCCTCATTGATTATAAATTAATGACCCACACTGGTGTGAAATGTCATCATGTAGTCTAATTCTTTAAGCATTTGTAGCCATACAGACCAGGAAAGAGGGCAGCAAGCTTCCAGATGCTTAGAGTATAAAGTTTCTGGATCCCAAGGGTATAGAAGAATTCCTCTGGTCTGAAGGGAAATGTGGAGCAGGGGAAAACCTGGAATCAGAAAGATGTAGCCAAGCATTCCTGTATAATGGCACAGTATGCTGTCAGTGATCATTTTAACTCTTTTCTTGATCAAATCGTTCAGTTTATTTGGGTCCCCCACTCCCTGCCTCTCACGGAAACAACTTTAATTTCCAAGTGGAACTCAGTGGTAACATGTCATTTCATTCACAATTTTGTGAAACATTTCTGATTGTGAATAATTGCTAGAACTGGCATATTAGATTTTCTTTGTTGGTAATTCAGACATAAATTGTATGAATAAGAATGTTTTTCTTAAGATTAAAGTGAAAAATAAGTTTTAAATATTATCTTGGGCACTAGCTGCTTCTTTGAATGATGGTTTATTTTATGTCGTGTGTATGCACATGTTGCAGGAAAGGGGACCCCTCCAGGGCCTGAAACTGGGCTCCTGTCTAACACTTGGAAATGAATTGTCCAAGGAGACACATATGCTGACAAGGCAAGTGATTTTATTGGTAAAAGGTGCCCAGGAGGAGAGCAGTATGGTAAGGGAACCCAGGAGAACTGCTCTGCCATGTGGCTCACAGTCTCTGGTTTTATGGTGATGGGATTAGTTTCGGGGTTGTCTTTAGCCAGTCATTCTGACTCAGAGTCCTTCCTGGTGGTGCATGCCTTGTTCAGCCAAGATGGATGCCAGTGAGAAGGATTCTGGGAGATGGTTGGACATGTGGTGTCTCCTTTTGACCTTTTCCAGACTCTTCTGGTTGGTGGTGGCTTATTAGTTCCGTGTTCTTGAACAGGACTTCCTGTTGTAAAACAGCTCATGCAAATGGTTATTATGGTGCCTGGCCAGGGTGGACAGTTTCAGTTAGTGTGCTTCCCCTAACACACACACATGTATATAGTTTAGTTTTTTAATTAAAATTTTAAGGGAGTGGGTTTTAAAATCTAAACTTATGATCCTTTAAAATACATAATTAGTCATTTTACATTATTGTCTTATTTTGCCCTTTGTAACATTTTCCTTTGGAACTATTTAAAAGTTAATCTTTTAAAAAAATTTTACTGAAGTATAGTTGATTTATAATGTTGTGTTAATTTCTACTGTACAGCCAGTATACACACACACACACACACACACACACATATATATTCTTTTTCAAAGTTAGTTTTTTGAGAAGTATTTCAAAGCTTTTATGTGTGGACAAGAAGTAGCTTTACTCTCCACCCCCATCTCATTCTCATTTTTTAAAAACCAAAACCATGAATTATGGCTGCTTTTGCTCTTTGTTCAGGTAACCAGAGGACTATGTGGTTTCTATAACTTGTGCTTCACCTCTCTAAATTTTAAAATTAAGATTTTATAGTTTTTCAGACATCTTTCCCAATTTTTTTCCTCTTTATATGACTGTGTGTTGAGTAAATACCACATAAAGCAGCACTTTTCATTTCTCTATGTTATGGTGGGTTAGAAATAACAGAGGTGCATAAAATTAAGGCTGTAAAAAATTCAAGGTGTATCAGTTCTATCAGAAAGTTTCTGAATAAACATTTGAGTATTTGTTTAGAGTTTTGCCCTTAATGTAGCTTATAATAAAATGATGTAAAGAGCTGACTCATTGGAAAATACCCTGATGCTGGGAAAGATTGAAGGCAGGAGGAGAAGGGGACGACAGAGGATGTGGACATGAGTTTGAGCAAGCTCTGGGAGTTGGTGATGGGCAGGGAAGCCTGGTGTGCTGCAGTCCTAGCGTCCCAAAGAGTTGGACAAGACTGAGCAGCTGATGATTGATGCTTAGTATATTTAGTATTTTTCCTGTTTGGTATAAAATAGTTAGAAATGCTGTCAGCCCAAATTATTCACTTACAAGCCAAGAAATTTTAAACAGTTGATACTTTCTTTTTCATTTGAACAGCTTGGAACAAATGTTTTGCTTGTGCAAATAAGATAGCTATTATGATGCAAAGGAGTATCTTGAAGAAAAAAACAAATGTCCTTTCTTTAAGTACTTCAGCTAAGTATTGCAGTAATTGCAAGCAGAGCCTGAAGCTTTTTCTTCTGTTTTATGATATATTTTAACAAGTACTCTTGAGACTATTAAAATATCTTGATTTTTAGAAGTCCAGCAGGGATAACTTTTTCTGTGGACACAATCGGGTTGGCAGTTAAGATTTTTGCTTGTCTTCTTATTTGTTTCCAGATTCTCTGACCCAGGGTAACCTTTGGTTCTTTTCTGAAGGCAGGAGTGAAGGAAGTTTGAGCAGGTGACTGATGATCACTGTCTATACAGCCCACAGACAATATGTGAATTACTTTAGCAGTCCTCTTAGTCCCCTCCTCCCACTCTCCCCTTCTCCAAACTAGCAAATGCAAATAGCATCATCTCTATTTGCTAGAAATTCAGGCTTACTCCAGCAACATGGGCTTTGTTAACTCGCTTTCTCCAGAAAGGCAGTTTTATTCCTGGTAAAGGAGAAAGGCTATCAAGTGGAACCTAAATCACCCTTGTGGTAAATACAGCACCAACTTGTTTCTCTTGACTATTTCTAAAGGTAGGAATTTCCCCCAGAGTTTCTTTCTATTGCAGTTGAACTGTGGTTAAAGAAATTCATTGTCTGCTTTGTTAGCTTTTGTATACTAAATATCGCAGGCATTTCTGTTAACAACAACAAAAATATCCTCTATTCTGTTCTACATATTCTGTGCTAAATTGTTGGCACCAATTATTTGGTTAGTCTCTTCTAAAAATTGTTTTATAATACAAGGAAAAGTCAGATTTTGGTTATTTCCATGATAAAAATATTTTAAAATAGAAAATAACAACCTTATTGTAAATCAAACTTAATCATTTTTCTATAGCATTGAGGAATTCAGCATGGTTTTTCACTGGTATTACATGAGACTTATTAAAAGGATTTTTATGATACAGAAATGTATATAACGTATTTTGCTAATATTGTATCATACATTTAATGTGTTTTGTGGAAATTATAGTGGTGACTGCTGTGATTTTTTTTTTGGAGCATAATGAAAGTCACTCTATAGAAGTCATTTGATAAGAAAAAAGACACTATGGTTTAAAAATGGAGTGACTTTTATTTATTTATTTATTTTTATATTTCTTTTTTTTAAATTTAATTTAATTTTATTTTTTAACTTTACAATATTGTATTGGTTTTGCAGACTCAGCTTTTAAAAGTCACTCCATCCTGAGGGTTCAGGATGGAGTGACTTTTAAAAGCTGAGTCTTGTTAGATGATATGAATTGACCTGACACAACTAAAGTTGCTTCTTTTTGTGCAAACTTTACTTTGAAAATTTTCTTTTGTCATTTTTGGTAACTGTTATCTTCTTCAGTAATGTCATTTTAACCAAAATCTTGGTTTCTTATGAACTGAGCAGATAGGAGTAGTAACTGTGAATTAAAATGATCTTCATGGTAGGCACCACCCTTGAAGCTGAAGGGACTGGTTTACAAAGCACCTATGATCTACAAGTCAAAAACAAATATGTTTTTAAAACAATTCTTTTAAAACCCTTCTAAATTCTAATTGTGAGTTCTAGCTTGTTCTTGCATTTTTATGATTTTGTTTCTAGACTAAATACATATAAGATATAATTATATAACAGGGTAGGAAAAACCAATATAAATTCAACTAATAGATTTTCTTATTTTAATTTGGCATGTATGCTAAGGGAAGAAGGCGTTGTCACTTAGGCTTGGAGATGAACAAATTTAACTGGACTTTTGCAATTTGTATAAGTTAGAGAGCTATCCTATATCCTTTCAATTTTGTTTGGAAAATTTTTCCCAGAAACATTATTACATGTTTTAAATCACCTTAAGTTGGAATATTTTATGCAGATTATATTTTATAAGGCAGGTGTTTGAAGAATTTCTTCTCTCTTCTTTAATCTTTTTATATTAGATCTCCAAGCCCTGTTTTGAAATGGGGGGAAGGACTGATTCAAAGCTACAGATCTTTTCAATGTATTTGATTTTGACTTAGTTGTCTGGGCTTCCCCGGTGGCTCAGATGGTAAAGAATCTGCCTGCAATGCAGGAGACTCTGGTTTGATCTCTGGGTCGGGAAGATCCCCTGGAAAAGGGCATGGCAACCCACTCCAGTATTCTTCCCTGGAAGATTCTGTGAACAGAGGAGCCTCGTGGGCTACAATCCATGGGGTTGCAAAGAGTTGGACATGACTACCAAAAAAGACATGGCAGCACTTCCCAAATGGGAATGCACTCAAAAGACCCCAAAAGCAAGTTCTTTTTTGTTTTTGTTTTTAACTTTTTATTGTATTAGGGTATAGCCGATGAACATTTTTGTGACAGTTGCTGGTGAACAGCAAACGGGACTCAGCCATGCACATGTTGTTGTTCAGTCACTAAGTCATTTCCACCTCTTTATGACTCCATGAACTGTGGCATACCAGGCTTCTCTGTCCTTCACTGTCTCCGGGAGTTTGTTCAAGTTCATGTCCATTGAGTCAATGATGCCATCTAACAATCTCATCCTCTGCCATACATATACATGTATCCATTCTCCCCCAAATCTCCCTCTCATCCATACTGCCACATAACATTGAGCAAAGTTTCATGTGCTATACAATAGGTCCTTGTTGGTTATCCATTTTAAGTATAGCAGTGTGTACATGACCATCCCCAACTCCCTAACTATCCCTTACCCTCCCAACCGTAAATTTGTTTTCTAAGTCTGTGAGTCTTTTTCTGTTTTGTAAGTAAGTTCATTTGTGTCACTTAAAAGCAAATTCTTTTAAGTAAGATCTTTATTTTTCTGAGTGAATTTCCTTTTATGTGTGAGTTACCTTTTATTATATGTTTAAAGTATTTTTAATACTGTAAAGCTGTGGTTCTTGGTGTTGAGAGAAACCTTACATGGGTCAAGAAGGACAATCAGGAAGGACAGTGGAGGAGCTAAGGGTTTGTTCAGTGAGCAGGAAACTGGGCAGTCCTCAGATTGCAATAGGTAACTGGCTGCAAGGTCCAGCAAAGGTTAAATTTGAAAAGACAAGTCCCATCTCCATAGAAACCAGAACGGTTACCACTAAAAATTAGAGATCTTGTTTTCCTTTGTATTTTTTTTCCTTGTGATTAGTTGTGAAGCAGATGAACCTTTTAAAATGAATGAAGAGTGAGGAATGGGGTGCAGAGGTCAAAAAAGGACTTTTATGTTTGTTTTGGTCAAGTTTAGTTCAGTTCAGTTGCTCAGTCGTGTCCGACTCTGTGACCCCATTGACTGCAGCACACCAGGCTTCCCTGTCCATCACCAACTCCCGGGGTTTACTCAAACTCATGTCCATCGAGTTGGTGATGCCATCCAACCATCTCATCCTCTGTCGTCCCCTTCTTCTCCACATTCAATCTTTCCCAGCATCAGGGTCTTTTCAAATGAGTCAGTTCTTCGCATCAGGGGGCCAAAGTATTGGAGTTTCAGCTTCAGCATCAGTCCTTCCAATGAATATTCAGGACTGATTTCCTTTAGGATGGACTGGTTTTATGTCCTTGCAGTCCAAGGGACTCTCAAGAGTCTTCTCCAACACCACAGTTCAAAAGCATCAATTCTTCAGTGCTCAGCTTTCTTTCTAGTCGAACTCTCACATCCATATATGACTACTGGAAAAACCATAGCTTTGACTAGACAGACCTTTGTTGGCAAAGTAATGTCTCTGCTTTTTAATATACTGTCTAGGTTGGTCATAACTTTTCTTCCAAGGAGTAGGCGTCTTTTAATTTCATGGCTGCAATCACCATCTGCAGTGATTTTGGAGCCCCCCAAAATAAAGTCAGCCACTGTTTCCACTGTTTCCCCATCTATTTGCCATGAAGTATTGGGACCAGATGCCATGATCTTCTTTTTCTGAACGTTGAGTTTTAATCCAACTTTTAAAAGTGGTATGGTAGAGAATTCTTTAAGTGATGATAAACAGAAGGATAAGCAGAGACCTGGGGGAGGCAGGATTGAAATGTGGGAGTGTATTTGACCAGGACAGAGAGTGCCCCTGCTACTGTGAATGGTAGGCACCCTATGTCTCTGATGATCAACTGCTTGAGCAGTAGAGATGCTTTCATGATTATATTCTGCTGAATCAACTTCTCTGAAATATTTCTGTCTTGGTACTAAAGGGGTCTGCTCTTCAGTTCTGAAACTGCTGGAGCCTGAGCTGTAGATTCTGAAGGTCACTGTAGGTATACAGTGAGCCTGTGTGAGTTTTTCTAATGTTATTTTTAGTGGATTTATGTATGCTAGTCTAAAAGTTGTATGGCTTTTTGTCAAAATAGAATCTTATATTTTTTATGTTGAATGATTGTTTTCTTTAGAGACATCTAAATAGAGTGACTGGTTCTATTCTTATTCAGGAAGTGACTGGGTTTATCTTTGTTGGGGAGTTCATATTTTCAGTGACAAAATTGGTGTTTATTGTGGAACATTTAGAAAACAAAGATAAGTGATGAATAAAATCTAAAAATTGCTTATATTCCTGTCATCTGGATACAATTGCTGATAATATTTTGGTATATAAGCATTAGGAAGCTTTACTTAAAAAATGAGAAATATTATTGCCAAAAGTCGTTCAGAATAGCTGAGGACATCTTCAGAAGCATATGTTGTGTTCTGTTGCATGTACACAAAATTGTATTAATTTGGTCTCATCTAGTTAATTGTTATTCTAGTAATTAATAGATACAAAACGTGTTATGATTATAAATATTTGAATTAGAGAAAATCCACAAGAAAATTAAAAGAGTAAAGAAAGACTGTCAGAAAGTACTCCAATATTTGATGCAATTTTTTTCCCTTAAGGGTTTATATTTGGCCAAGATAAGTGAAAAAAACTAAAGCACCTAAAACACTGAATTATTAAGGGCATATTGATAATTTGTTTTCAGTATTACTTTAAATATTTTTCTTTGCTGTTTATATGTAAGCTTCCTCAAATTTCAACCCGAAAAAATGTAATTCTGCATCTTGTTCATTAAGTTTATAGAAGAAAATATTTTAATTAAAAGACCACATTTTTTCATTTTTTCCCTCATTAATTAAAAATAGTACCCAGTTTAAGCAAAGAGCATTAGCTTTTGGATGAGACAAACCTGAATTTGAATCCCATTTCTACCACTTCTAGACTGAATGTGTGATACTGAGTTGGATTTTGCTTATTTTCCCAAGCCTCTGTTTCTTTATGTGTAAAATCGAGATATTAGTACTTGTTTTACAAAATTTTCAACACAAATTTTAATAATATATATGTAATCTCTGGCTCATTTGAAGTACACAAATTTCTCTTCGCTTTTCTCCTCCAGTATGTTTTTTTTTAATTCATGTAATATAAAACCATATAAAAACTTACAAATTTGGGAGCACTTAGAGCTTCCCTGGTGGTTCAGCTGGTAAGAATCCGCCTGCAAAGCAGGAGACCTAGATTTGATCCTGGTTGGGAAGATCTCCTGGAGGAGGGCATGGCAACCCACTCCAGTATTCTTGCCTGGAGAATCCCATGGACAGAGGAGCCTGGCGGGCTACAGTCCATAGGGTGGCACAGAGTCAGAGATGACTGAAGCAACTGAGGATGCATGCACACACACTATAAGATCTGTGCCAGTAGAGATAAATGTAGTATGTGTGTTGTATGAATATTAAGATTCTATGGTTTGACTTGGAGCTTAGTGCTAGAATTTTTCAGAGCTGGTTTTTGAGCAGAGTTCCAAGCAATGTAGGTAGTTTAGCTAGTGACAGGAGAGAGAAGGCTTTTCTTGGGTCAGCTTCTGCAAAGACAGTGAAGGTCAGAATGTTTGGGGCTTTGAAGCAGATGATTATGGCTGACTGAAATGATAGATCAGAAAGAGATGAAGCTGTGAAGATAACGTAGTGGGCCTTGGATACCTGGCCAAGGAATTCAGATTTTAGCATATGGATAATGTGGCATCACTGGTGATCTTAAGTGGAAAAGTTACATACAATTTATACTTTGAAAAAGTCATGCTAATGTGCTATAGAGTATGGATTGAAAATGGCAGCCAGGAATGCTGGTTAAAAAGCTAGTATTGTAGCTTATATGAGAAGTCATGAGGTCTTGGACCAAGTCACTGACAGGCATAAGGAACACAATTAGGAAATACTTAAAGGAAATAGTCTTGGTTAGACATGTGAAGGGAGGATAAGTACAAAGATGACTTCAAGATTTTTGACTTCTAGTAATTTTGTGGAAAAAGGTAATGTCATTCATCAAGATAGAACATATAGGATAAGCATGAAGATTCTGCTTTTGGACCTGTTGAGTTTGAGATGCCTATTTAAATTGTCTAGTTAGCTGTTGAAAACAGCTCTGGAACTTGGGATAGGCTTGTGGGGGCTGTGGTAGGGGAACACGGGCATGTAAATGCTTGAGTGAGCAAGAGAACAATTTGGGAATCATTATTATGTGTAGACAGTAGCTGAAATCAAGGATGTGAACTAAAGTGCTCAAAATGCGATGAGGGTAAGGAGAAGTTAGATTATCCTTGGGAACACCATAGGAAAAGTGAGAGAGGAGGTAGGAGGAGAACAAGGAGTAAGTGGCCATGTGAAATCCAAGAAAACTTTAAAAAGAAGTGTTTGGTGCTGCTGGAAGTCAAATAAGAACAGGAAGAAACATCATTGTCAGTGATTGTTAGGAGGTTATGGGTGGTGTTAGCACTCAGAGATTTCCTAAAAAGAGGTGCCTGGGAGTATGCTTGTAGAGGGTGGAAAATTGAGAAAATGAAAATAATAGTGAACGAGAGCTAATCATTCCAGAAGTTTGGTTATAAAAATAAGGAGTGAAGATACTAGCTGTAGATAATGTAGATAAATAGGAGTTCCTTCTTTGGAGGACTTATTTCCTCCATTTGTTAGTCATTGACAGCAAGATTTCTCCAATATCCAATCCACTGATGAAGAGGGCAAGGAGCACCCTCTGGGAAGGAAGAGTAGGATGAGACAGGGATGATGATGGTGGTAATAATAACAGCTAGCGGAGAAGGCAATGGCACCCCACTCCAGTACTCTTGCCTGGGAAATCCCATGGATGGAGGAGCCTGGTAGGCTGCAGTCCATGGAGTCGCTAAGGGTCAGACACGACTGAGCGACTTCATTTTTACTTTTCACTTTCATGCATTGGAGAAGGAAATGGCAACCCACTCCAGTGTTCTTGCCTGGAGAATCCCAGGGACTGTGGAGCCTGGTGGGCTGCCGTCTCTCGGGTCGCACAGAGTCGGACACAACTGCAGCGACTTAGCAGCAGCAGCAGCAGCATTTATTGAGTGTATACCATGTACCACATGCAGATTTCAGATAATTTGCCCAAGTTATTATTTCTCATAGATACTATGTGGATTTGAACCTAATTGGTCTGGAACCAGTATCTCTGCACTAGATAGTAAGAAGCAGGAAGAGGGAATAGGTATAAGGAGTGGCTAGTACCAGAGTTCCATGTTCATCTTATCTCTACCCCGCTCCTTCTGAGAAAATTCAGAGTCCTCAGCTGGCTTCTGCCTTCAAAAATGCCTGCTGTGATAAGGGACAGGAACCTGCTTGTTTGTTTTCTTTTCCACTAGTAACTACCCCTGTGGTTTCCTTCAAGAGTTTTTCTTAGCTTATTTGAGATTTTCTAAGTGGATTTTTTATTGCTAAAACTAAGGAAATGAATGTATTTAAAAGACTGTCAATATGCTTATGAAAAAGTAGAGTTACTCTTATGTTACAATAATACTCCTTGTGTATTCAAAAAGCTAGTTTTGAAGCTTGTCAGTTTTGAACATTTAATTCCTAAAGGAAGGTTTCTGGGATGGGATTGTGGCTCCTTTGTTATAGATTTGGGAAGAGAGAAGAAATGGGGTAGTGTCTAAAGATACCAGTCAAGGAAGCCAGTGCTGTGGCATGAGATGGCAGCAGGAATGAAGGAAGGGAGTTCAGAGGGTTTACACTTGACTCTGCCTCCCCTTGGCTCTTACTGCTGCCCATGACCAATCAGTTTGTGGCAACATGGGCTGTATGAAACAGAGAGTAAAGTTCCAAGTAGGGACGTTGGGTACCTTGACTGAGTTTCTGTGAATACCAGGCCTCCAGGTTGAATAAGTTAGGTGTAGCCATCTCTGTTAATAATTTCCATGTTTTTCAAAATTGAGGTTTGTGTTGTTTCTTTGGTTTTATAGTTACTAGTATGAAAGATCATTAACAGTAAGGACAGTTTCATTGCACATACATTTTTAAATATAAGGAAGATGACTCGTGAAGAATTTCTAAATCTGAAAAAGTTTCCAAAGTTAAATGTTTACAGTGACAGTTTTTTTCTTTTTACTCAGTTTTGATTTTTCCACACTGTATTTTGCTTTTCTATTTTTGTCTATTCATACCTGGATTTTGTCTATTTCTAGCCTCAGATTCAAGGCATCTGTTTTCATAGTGGTTTCTGCCCTTATGGTATGGTTTTATATATATAGCATTCAGTCTCTGAGGAGAAAGAAATCATATCTATATGCTTAAGGAGATATTGAGAGAGTCATTTCCTAGGCAGGTTGATAAGAAGTCTAGGGGTCCAAGGAGAGAGGGGTCTGGAATTCTCAAGGAGAAAGAAAGGACAAACATTTTTTTCCTCTGCATTCCTTAGGATTATGTATCCTGGCTGAGGACAGTCTCTGGATGAAACCTGCCTAATCATATTATCTTAAAATGTAAATTATGGGAGTAGGTCTGGTCTTTACAAGGATTATATAACAATAATGTATCTACCCTCTTCTGATGTCTATGTCAGAAGCTTTCTGTATCTCCTTTGTACTTTAATAAAACTTTATTACACAGAAGCTCTGAGCGATCAAGCCTCCTCTCTGGCCCTGGATTGAATTCTTCTTCCTGGAGGCCAAGGATCCCGGCGTCTTTGCATGGTTCAACAACAACCTTTCAATATGAATTTTATATATATATATATATATATATATATATATATACACACACACACACACACACACACACACACATATGCACAAATATACATATAAGATGTGAACTCTATTACTGGGACCATATTTATTTCTTCTGAATTTCCTAGATTGGTAAAAAGAACACACTGGATATTAAGTAAATCACCAGGGAAGCCCATTAAGTAAATGATGGATGGAAAAATATGGAGAACAGTAAGCAGTCATACCTCTATCAAATATTTTTAGATCAAAAGCAAGATCAATATTAATTTGTATCTCTAATGCATGTTCAGAATGTGGACCACTGGAGAAGGGAATGGCAACTGCTAAGTCACTTCAGTCGTGTCTGACTCTGTGTGACCCCATAGACGGCAGCCCATTAGGCGCCTCTGTCCCTGGGATTCTCCGGGCAAGAATACTGGAGTAGGTTGCCATTTCCTTCTCCAATGCATGAAAGTGAAAAGTGAAAGTGAAGTTGCTCAGTCATGCCTGACTCTTAGCGATCCCATGGACTGCAGCCTACCAGGCTCCTCCATCCATGGGGTTTTCTAGGCAAGAGTACTGGAGTGGGGTGCCATTGCCTTCTCCAGGGAATGGCAAACCACTTCAGTATTCTTGCCTTGAGAACCCCATGAACAGTATGAAAAGGCAAAAAGGAAACTGAAAGATGAACTCCCCAGGTTGGTAGGTGCCCAAAATGCTACTGGAGATCAGTGGAGAAATAACTCCAGAAAGAATGAAGGGATGGAGCCAAAGCAAAAACAATACCCAGTTGTGGATATGACTGGTGATAGAAGCAAGGTCCAATCCTGTAAAGAGCAATACTGCATAGGAACCTGGAACGTCAGGTCCATGAATCAAGGTAAACTGGAAGTGGTCAAACAGGAGATGACAAGAGTGAACATCGACATTCTAGGAATCAGCGAACTAAAATGGACTGGAATGGGTGAATTTAACTCAGATGACCATTGTATCTACTACTGCGGGCAGGAATCCCTTAGAAGAAATGGAGTAGCCATCATGGTCAAAAAAAGAGTCCGGAATGCAGTACTTGGATGCAATCTCAAAAATGACCGAATGATCTCTGTTCATTTCCAAGGCAAACCATTCAATATCACAGCAATCCAAGCCTATGCCCCAACCAGTAATGCTGAAGAAGCTGAAGTTGAACAGTTCTATGAAGACCTACAAGACCTTCTAGAACTAACACCCAAAAGATATCCTTTTCATTACAGGGGACTGGAATGCAAAAGTAGGAAGTCAAGAAACACCTGGAGTAACAGGCAAATTTGGCCTTGGAGTACAAAACGAAGCAGGGCAAAGACTAACAGAGTTTTGCCAAGAGAACGCACTGGTCATAGCAAACACCCTCTTCCAACAACACAAGAGAAGACTCTACACATGGACATCACCAGATGGTCAAGACCGAAATCAGATTGATTATATTCTTTACAGCCAAAGATGGAGAAGCTCTATACAGTCAGCAAAAACAGGACCGGGAGCTGACTGTGGCTCGGATCATGAACTCCTTATTGCCAAATTCAGACTGAAATCGAAGAAAGTAGGGAAAACCACTAGACCATTCAGGTATGACTTAAATCAAATCCCTTATGATTATACAGTGGAAGTGAGAAATAGATTTAAGGGACTAGATCTGATAGATAGAGTGCTTAATGAACTATGGATGGAGGTTCGTGACTATGTACAGGAGACAGGGATTAAGACCATACCCATGGAAAAGAGATGCAAAAAAAGCAAAATGACTGTCTGAGGAGGCCTTAAAAATAGCTGTGAAAAGAAGAGAAGCAAAAAGCAAAGCAGAAAAGGAATGATATTCCCATTGAATGCAGAGTTCCAAAGAATAGCAAGGAAAATAAAAAAGCCATCCTCAGCGATCAATGCAAAGAAATAGAGGAAAACAACAGAATGGGAAAGACTAGAGATCTCTTCAAGAAAATTAGAGATACCAAGGGAACATTTCATGCAAAGATGGGCTCGATAAAGGACAGAAATGGTAGGGACCTAACAGAAGCAGATGATATTAAGAAGAGATGGCAAGAATACACAGAAGAAGTGTACAAAAAAGATCTTCACGACCCAGATAATCACAATGGTGTGATCACTGGCTTAGAGCCAGACATCCTGGAATGTGAAGTCAAGAGGGCCTTAGGAAGCATCACTACGAACAAAGCTAGTGGAGGTGATGGAATTCCAGTGGAGCTCTTTCAAATCTTGAAAGATGATGCTGTGAAAGTGTTGCACTCAATATGCCAGCACATTTGGAAAACTCAGCAGTGGCCACAAGACTGGAATAGGTCAGTTTTCATTCCAATCCCAAAGAAAGGCAATGCCAAAGAATGCTCGAACTTGCGCACAATTGCACTCATCTCACACGCTAGTAAAGTAATGCTCAAAATTCTCCAAGCCAGGCTTCAGCAATATGTGAACCGTGAACTTCTAGGTGTTCAGGCTAGTTTTAGAAAAGGCAGAGGAACCAGAGATCAAATTGCCAACATCCCCTGGATCATGGAAAAAGCAAGAGAGTTCCAGAAAAACATCTATTTCTGCTTTATTGAGTATGCCAAAGCCTTTGACTGCATGGATCACAATAAACTGTGGAAAATCCTGGAAGAGATGGGAATACCAGACCATCTGACCTGTCTCTTGAGAAACCTGTATGCAGGTCAGGAAGTAACAGTTAGAACTGGGCATGGTACAACAGACTGGTTCCAAATAGGAAAAGGAGTACGTCAAGGCTGTATATTGTCACCCTGCTTATTTAACTTCTCTGCAGAGTACATCATGAGAAACGCTGGGCTGGAAGAAGCACAAGCTGGAATCAAGATTGCTGGGAGAAATGTCAATAACCTTAGATATGCAGATGACACCACCCTTAACCTTAGATATGCAGATGATACCACCCTTATGGCAGAAAGTGAAGAGAAACTAAAAAGCCTCTTGATGAAAGTGAAGGAGAGTGAAAAAGTTGGCTTAAAGCCTAACATTCAGAAAACTAAGATCATGGCATCTGGTCCCATCACTTCTTGGGAAATAGATGGGGAAACAGTGTCAGACTTTATTTTTCTGGGCTCCAAAATCACTGCAGATGGTGATTGCAGCCATGAAATTAAAAGACGCTTACTCCTTGGAAGGAAGGTTATGACCAACCTAGATAGTGTATTCAAAAGCAGGGACATTACTTTGCCAAGAAAGGTTCGTCTAGTCAAGGGTATGGTTTTTCCTGTGGTCATGTATGGATGTGAGAGTTGGACTGTGAAGAAAGCTGAGCGCCGAAGAATTGATGCTTTTGAACTGTGGTGTTGGCGAAGCCTCTTGAGAGTCCCTTGGACTGCAAGGAGATCCAACCAGTCCATTCTAAAGAAGATCAGTCCTGAGTGTTCATTGGAAAGACTGATGTTGAAGCTGAAGCTCCAATACTTTGGCCACCTCATGTGAAGAGTTAACTCATTGGAGAAGACCCTAATGCTGGGAAGGATTGGGGGCAGAAGGAGAAGGGGATGACAGAGGATGAGATGGTTGGATGGCATCAACCGACTCAATGGCCATGGGTTTGGGTAAACTCCGGGAGTTGGTGATGGATGTGCTATGATTCATGGGGTCGCAAAGAGTTGGACACAACTGAGCGACTGAACTGAACTGAACTGAATCCATGTTAGTTCCTCTCAAGTCAGCCACATGTAAACCAAACCAGCAGTCACTTAAAATAGGGGGTTGCTGTTCATTTCTAACTGTAGTTCCTTTTCTGAGGTGCTACTCTCTTTTCATAGTTCAAACAGTACAAACAGTATCTTTCAATAATAAAGCATCTTCATGTGTCAACAGAAATGTACATTTAATGAGTACATTAATTTGGTAGTAAATAATTAAATAAGGTTAAATCCTCAGTCATGAAGAGTTTTATCAGCATGTTTTTGTCTGTACTTGTTAATGTTTTCTCCCTATAAGTATGCCTCCATGTCTTATTTAAAAAAAAAACCAAGACTCCCTCTGTCAGAGTGCACCTTGCAACTACTAGTGAAATCTCACATAGGAGTTCACAAGGTTGTCTTTTGGGCCTTCTTTTTTAAAAAAACACATACACTTTGACTCAGGAGAGTGAATTTAATACCTTTTTCTGTTAGAGGACAGAAAGCAAGGTGGCATATTAGAACAAGTGCAATTAGAAGTTAGAAGCCTCTTAGCCAAATGGGTGATATTGGCAAAGTTACCTAACGTCACAGAACCTGAGTTTCCTCGTGTGTAAAGTGGGGAACAATACCTACCTCATAGGTCATTTAGGAGGATTACATGTAATAACAGATATTGAAGTGCTTAGCATATAATGGGTAGCAAATTAATGTTGGCATCTAGCTCCTTTCTTTCTTTGGTTCCCCCTGTTCGAGGCCTCCTCTTGACTTTAATTCCTGCCTTTTGATTGTTTTCCAAATTTGTTCATTTCTTTTGCATTTTCATAATTGAATAACTTCATTATCTTACCCAAACATTGTCTCTCTTACCTGAAGAAAAGCTGAGGAATCAGGTAAATATTGTGTTAGGTATTCACATAAAAGTTTTTTTGAAGATGATTAGCATATCCTTCTATATATATTTTATATACTGTTTTCAAAGATGTTTTTACTGTTACCACTATGAACACATGGTTGTAGTGCTATATATATATAATTTTATCCTTATCTTTTAAACAAATCTATTTTCCTTTAAAATAGTTTAATACTGAATAGGGTTTTAGCATGGTGTGTATATGTTATGTGATTGCTCTTTAGAGGAGAGATGAAAATACATGTATAGTGTATATAGTTTAATTTTGTTGTTCAGTGTATTGAATGATTATTCATTCCTCTTTAGTTAAAGTAGTTTAAAAAGTATTTTGTTCTAGGCGCTGGGAATATGGCAGTGAACCAAACTGAATCTTTGCCTTTGAAAAGCTTGTTTTCTAAAATGAAAAAAATTTTCATACATAAAATTTTTTATAATGCATTTTCTTTGCTCATACATACGTTTTTACCATGCATCAAAAAGTTCTTATTATAAAATAGAATATTATATTTTGGGAGACTATTTGAAGCTACAGCTCAAATATTTGTGTCCCAAGATTTATTAATATCAAATGTCAACATTTTTATATCAAATATTGCTTTCATTACATTTGCCACGTTCCACAAAGTAATGTTTTGTTTGTTACTACATAATTCTTTATATAAAATATATTTGTTTTGGAGGTGAAACATTGGCTTGCAGGTTGAAAGTATTTTTCATTTATTTGGTAAATATTTTTTGAGGCCCTCCTATACTCCTAGGTTCTGTCTTAAACTAATCTAGTGCAGGAATTTAACCTCAGTTCCAGAGCCCAATCGTATTTCCTTTTCTTCATGCCATATATTAAAAGGTAGGGACCAAAACTGTGGAGTTGAAGAGATTCATCAAGAGAATGAGGATTTATTTGGATTTAGTTACTAGGAAGAGGTCATCACTGACCTTAAAGTGGTTGGAGGAAGAATAGCTTATTATAGGAGGCTAAGGAAACACATGGCGTTGCAAAGAGTTGGACACGACTGAGCAACTGAACTGAACTGAACTGAAGGAAATGCAGACTAATAAGGAAATTGAAATATCAAGAGTAAGTGATTCTTCTTTGTATCATGGTAGTGAGTAGAAGGAAGATTTATGCATCGCTAGAAAGTACCAGAAACTAGGGAAGGAAACTTCAAAATAAGAGAGATATATATAAGGGTTGTAAGAGAGAGCAAGAGTTTGGGGATCAAGTGATTAAATAGTGTGAAGAGAGAAGATAATTGAAACTCTGCATAGAAGTTAAATAAGCAGGGTGACAATATACAGCCTTGACATACTCCTTTTCCTATTTGTAAAATGCCAGAGAAACCAAAGAAGATAGTTATGGACTTAAGTGAAAGGGGATTTGGCTTAGGAGAGTAAAGAGAAAACTTCATTTGATACAAGAGGAAAAGATGAGCATGAATGAAATAAGAGTATTTGAAGATGGAGAAAGTGAAAGTGGAAGAAAAGCTATGACCAACCTAGGCATCATATTAAAAAGCAGCGACATTACTTTGCCGACAAAGGTCCGTCTAGTCAAAGATGTGGTTTTTTCAGTAGTCACGTATGGATATGAGAGTTGGATCATAAAGAAAGCTGAGCCCCGAAGAATTGATGCTTTTCAACTGTGGTGTTGGAGAAGGCTCTTGAGAGTCCCTTGAACTACAAGGAGATCCAAGTGGTCCATCCTAAAGGAAATCAATCCTGAATATTCATTGGAAGGACTAATGCTGAAGCTGAAACTCCAATACTTTGGCTACCTGGTGTGAAGAACTGACTCATTTGAAAAGACCCTGATGCTGGGAAAGATTGAAGATGGGAGGAGAAAGGGACGACAGAGGATGAGATGGTTGGATAGCATCACCGACTCGATGGCCATGAGTTTGAGCAAGCTCTGAGAGTTGGTGATGGACAGGGAAGCCTGGCATGCTGCAGTCCATGGGGTCACAAAGAGTCAGACACAACTGAATGACTGAACTGAACTGAACTGAAGATGAAGAAATGGGATGGTTATGATCATTCCTGCAAGATAGCCTTTAATCTTCTCTTAAAGTAGAAGGTAGGGTCATTTGCTGAAAGGAATAAGGTGAGAGGGAGAGAGGAACTTAAAAGGGGGAGAATGTTCTGCCATGGAAACATACTTCGAAATCAGTGAGTTCAAGCAGTGACACCTTGGTTGAGATTAGCATAGATGTTACAGTGATCAGCAATATCCTAATGTTCTGTTGTTAGAGAGTTGGCAGACTATAATCTGAGGGCCACATGTAGCCTGTGAGCTGTGAATACTTTTTATATTCATAAAGGATTTAAAAAACTGAAGAGACAAGATTGTGTGACAGAGACCACATGTGACATTTAAAGCCTAAAATATCTACTGTCTGGTCCCTTACAGAAAGATTGCTGACTTTTGTTCTATAGCTTAGGACCAGAGAAAACAAATGTGAGTGTGACTCAGAGGTTGGAGCTGACATGTTGGACATCATCAAAGATCAGGTGGTGATAACGTAAGGGATACTAGTTATGGGGATTTGGTGGAGGTGGACAGTTGGGGACAGGTTAATAGGGAGTAAAGCCAGAAGATAGCTAATAGATTGGATGAAAATGAAGAGAGCTTGTGACTAAGTCTTATAATGAGAATGAAAAGCATGATCAGTTGGTATGAAGCAAAAAATGACAGATAAGGAAGCTGGATGTAGACAAGGGGAGCACAGTTGCTTATCTTAGAGGTAGAAGAGCTTCACAAATTGTCTAATGATGAGGTCAGGATGATGAAGCATCAGAAGTATGATCTTTCAGTTACTGAAGATGATATCAGGGAGACTGTAAGAAGAACTAATGTGAATTATGTTGCTAGAGTTATTTGAAAAAAGTGTAAATGAGCATGGAGTATAAATTAGATTATGATAAAGAGTTAAAAAGAGGCTGGTGTAAGTAGGTGAATTACTATAAATAAGGGGAAGAGAAAAGAGAAGGCGGCAGTTAAGTGGTCCTCCGTTTGCCCTGGCAGCTGAGCTGTTCCACCCTTTTGACTTGGTGACTGATAGAGGTAGATAAAAAGGCTGCTGGGAAGATGTGGTATTCTCCATAGAAAGTCAGTTTACACCTTGTCTTTGAGGATGGGAGAAGCAAAGTGGTAAATTCGTTTCAGGTTGTAAAATGTTGCTGTTGTTTGTTTGCTAAGTTTTCTTAGACTCTTTTGTGACCCCATGAACTGTAGCCTGCCAGGCTCCCCTATCCATGGGATTTCCCAGGCAAAGATACTGGAGTGGGTTGCCATTTCTTTAGGGGATCTTCCTGACCCAGGGATCAAACCCACGTCTCCTGCATTGAATGTGGATTCTTTACCACTGAGCCACCAGGGAAGCCTTAAGTTGTAAAACAAAGCTCTCAAAATAAAATTTCAGTGCTTGATCACTCAGTCTTGTTTGACTCTTTGCAACCCATGGACTGTAGCCTTTTAGGCTCCTCTGTCCATGGAGATTCTCCAGGCAAGAATACTGGCGTGGGTTGCCACGCCCTCCTCCAGGGGATCTTCCCAACCCAGGGATCAAACCCAGGTTTCCCACATTGCAGGCAGATTCTTTACCATCTGAGTCACCAGGGAAGCCCAAGAACACTGGAGTGGGTAGCCTATCCTTTCTCCAGGGGATCTTCCCAATCCAGGAATGGAACTGGGGTCTCCTGCATTGCAGGCGGATTCTTTACCAGGTGAGCTACCAGGGACCTAATACAAGTAGTTGATTTTTTTTTTTCATAGATGTATACAGGGTCAGGGGGCTTCCCTGGTAGCTCAGCTCTTCCTGTAAAGACTTTTTGACATCAGTACTATTTACTATGTAAAATTCATTTTTTTATACTAATGAAATTAAGGGATTAATACTAAAAATATCTCTTTTTACTTTGAATATATGTAAGAGTAACCTGGCAAGTAACCTTCATTTGAAATATTAAAGCTGTCTTGATTGGACTGCAAGTAACAAATTCAAATCATTTGGATATGACAGTCCTTCTGTGACCATGTTAATGTAGAGTCTATATTGTAGCTTATAAAACTTTACTATTAAATATATGTATATAGGGATATAATGTCTTTTAGCCATGAAAAATCAAGTAGGGGGATTCCTTTGATCTTTAGAAGATGAAACAGGAGCCATTGTAGCTGCTTTATGTTTTTCTATATTGATGGGCAGAATTATTCCTATATATGGCATCATTGGATAGTATTTTCTAAAGGAAAAACTTTTATCTGCCAAGAACTAGAAATATTAGAGACAGACAAAAGGTAAATTGATAGAGTTTTTCAGTGTGCCAGGTAAGTTTGAAGTTACTGGTTCTTATAAGAGCATCTTTATTTTTTCTAGAGAATCAGACTATTTCCTGATAATCTAAAATCTTAAATATCTTTAACTTGATTTTAAATGGTACCTTTATTTCAGGTGGTTTTCAATGAGTAACCTTTGGAATATTTTTAAAGATTGAGTTAAATGTCTTTTGAATCAAGAAGAAAATACTTTAATTATGTCATTTACTTTAATCATATTTTTGTGTTGTGTGTTTTTTCTCTTAGTTCTTATTACAAAGAATACCACAAAAACACAGCTGCCTCCTTCCAAGGCAGCTCAGCGCTCAATGCAGTCTCCACAGAACAGTGCTATAATATTACCAACACATCAGACTAAGAAATCAGGTCGGCCTAAACCACCTGGATGTCCTTCAGACCCCAAGAAGGGAAGTTCTGTTAAGAATACCACAACAAAGAAAAAAGGCCAACACTCAGGAAGAAAGGTTAGTTGTATCTTCTACTAATTTCTATTATGGGTCTCTGTAGTGCCTTATTAAACATACAGTTTAGGATTTACTAAGAGTGTTATATGGGCTTCCCAGATGGCTCAGTGGTAAAGAATCCACCTGCCAATAAAGGAGACGTGGATTTGATCTCTGGGTTGGGAAGATCCCCTTGATAAGGAAATGGCTACCCACTCAAGTATTCTTGCCTGGGAAATCCCATGGTCAGAGGAGCCTGGTGGGCTCAAAAGATTTGTACACAACTTAGTGACTGAACAACTACAAGAGTATAATGACACCCTTGAGGAATGTACCAAGAGTGTATAAGGCTTTTTACAAGGGGGAAGCGGGAGAGAAAGGGATTGGGATTTTGAGACTAGCAGATGTAAACTGTTATATATAGGATCCAAATACATCTTGTCTGTAAGAAATATACTCTTAAGTATAAAGGTGTAGAATCTTGGATCAACTTAAGACTGAATAGTGTTTGACCTCTTCAAAACCACACTGAAAATACTGCATGGGTGTATTTATCTTTGGGGAAGTTTATTTAAAACTCAGTATACTTTAAAATACTTCATGGGAAATAGATGGGGAAACAGTGGAGACAGTGTCAGACTTTATTTTTTTGGGCTCCAAAATCACTACAGATGGTGACTGCAGCCATGAAATTAAAAGACGCTTACTCCTTGGAAGGAAGGTTATGACCAACCTAGATAGCATATTCAAAAGCAGAGACATTATTTGCCAACAAAGGTTCGTCTAGTCAAGGCTGTGGTTTTTCCTGTGGTCATGTATGGATGTGAGAGTTGGACTGTGAAGAAGGCTGAGCGCTGAAGAATTGATGCTTTTGAACTGTGGTGTTGGAGAAGACTCTTGAGAGTCCCTTGGACTGCAAGGAGATCCAACCAGTCCATTCGGAAGGAGATCAGCCCTGGGATTTCTTTGGAAGGAATGATGCTAAAGCCGAAACTCCAGTACTTTGGCCACCTCATGCGAAGAGTTGACTCATTGGAAAAGACTCTGATGCTGGGGGGGATTGGGGGCAGGAGGAGAAGGGGACGACAGAGGATGAGATGGCTGGATGGCATCGCCGACTCGATGGACGTGAGTCTCAGTGAACTCCGGGAGTTGGTGATGGACAGGGAGGCCTGGCGTGCTGCGATTCATGGGGTCGCAAAGAGTCGGACATGACTGAGCGACTGATCTGATCTGATCTGATACTTTAAAAGGGTTTCCCTGGTGGCTCAGCAGTGAAGAATTCGCCTGCCAGTGCAGGAGATGCAGGTTCAATCCCTCAGTCGAGAAGACCCTTGGAGAAGATCCTGGGAGAAGGCAAATATTCTTGCCTGGGAATTCCCATAGACAGAGGAACCTGGCAGACTACAGTCCATGGGGTCGAAAAAGAGTCAGACACAACTTAGTGACTAAACAACAACACTTTAAAAATAACATAATTTACTGCTATACTGTGAACCCAGATAACGGTCACTAATTTAAACAAAGAAAAATCCAACAGCACTGAGTGTTCTGCTTTTTCTCCTTTGTCCCTGCCTTTTAAATATCTCTATTATTACCTTTTCTAGGCCCAAAGTCCTCTTTTCTGATACTCAAGAGTCTTGTTTGAAGTGAGCTCCTAGAAAACGCCAAGAGCTGATATAATATAAACTGCTAGTGATTTTTAACAATACCCAGAAGACGTTTGTTCTCAGATACAGTGGGCATAATTCTGTATGGACTTTAGCAAGCCACTTTTAATTTTGTCAAAATTATCATGTGTAATATGGAGAAATGCAGGCTAGATACAGTAAAAACCCAGATGAGTGACTGCTTTCTGAAGACAAACTGTCCTCTGCCTTGTTGAGGTTCCCCAACCTCATTTGATGAATTCCTGGATTAGATTTCCAGAGTGTATAAAACTTAGATGCATGCATGCTCAGTTGTGTCTTGACTCTTTGAGACCCTATGAACTGTAGCCCATCAGGCTCCTCTGTCCATAGGATTCTCCAGGCAGAATACTGGAGTGGGTTGTCATCTCCCCTCCAGGGCATCTTCCCGACCCAGGAACCCTGCATCGCTTGCATTAGCAGGCAGATTCTTTACCACTGAGCCACTTGGGAAGCTAAAAAACAAAAAAAGCAACAAACAAACCACAAGTTTTATATAATAATTATTTTGGCTATGGTATAACTAGGTGGAGCAGGGATAGCATTGGGAATCCCAGTCTCTTGGTCTCTTTCTCTCCTACTTGACTAGCTTATGGTCCCCTCTTAGCACAGTTTGAAAAGTACTACAATTTGTAATAAAGAAATTTCCATCCCAAAGGACTTCTGACCACTGGTCATTTGTGGACCAGTGATGCTAATGATTTTCTGACCTCCTTATCTAGGAATTTTTTCTTTTTTAACAGGGAAAACGTATTCCTGTCATTTGCTCCACACCTTCAACTTCTGAAAATGCACTGGCCAGAGAACATGGTAACATTTCATATGATAAAGATGTTTTCCCTGGGTCATCTAAAATAGTGATGTCTACAGGTAAATTAGTATTTTTAAGAGCATAAAATTAGTACTTTTGTTGCATTATATTCAGTGTCTTTGAAGTCCTGAAAATAAAATAAGAGGGAGAAAAGATGATAATAAGCATTTCTTTGAGCATTTTTCATATTAAAATATTTTGAAATTCTAGTTGTTTATTTTGATGTTAAGGAAAAACAGTCTGTTTAAATACATGAGTCACCTGAAAATTCAGCATCCTTAAGATATTTTATCCCTCTTGGTAAAATTTATAACATTTGCATTATTGTCAAATCTATTCTCGTTTTCCCATTATCTCATTTCACAATTTGTCTTTTTGTCTTGTATATATTTTTAAAGTTACCTCAAACCTTTTTTAAATGCCTTTTAAAATTTTCACAGATCCTTGCCTGTCAAGGGACATGATGACTTTAAATTGCTGTTTGCTGTGTAAAGAGTGTGAAATGACAGGCACCCAAACTAATTAATCCCTTTGATTTGTCATCTTCTACAGATTTCCTTATTCCTTCCTGTTTTTTTTTAATAGCAAGTTTTATTGCTTCCTCTCCTAGATTCTTAATTATCTTTCTCTTACATTCTTCTCTTCCCTGGACTTTTTCCCCTCAATTTTTCTTTTCTTACTAAAAAGAAATTATAGTTTAATTTTTTGAAATAGGTGTCACTTTAAAAATAATTATTGTTACATTTCCCATTTTGTCACTTAATTATTTCTGATTTTTAGTCCATTAGCTGGTGAGACTGACTAAATGAGTATAAACATTGAAATCCTTGTTTAGCTCATTTGTGCTCAGTAGAACTTTGTCAAGGCCATCAGTACCTCAGGTTGTTTTAGTAGGTGATATTTCTATGACAGGGTTGATCCTTCCTCTGGCTGTTGCCAAAAAGTTGAGAATTATCATATATTTCAACATGGTGAAAGTGAGATTAATGGGTTTTTATTGTACTAAATACAGACTTTATATCGATGAAAATTTTGCAATAAAGCAGTGGAGAAAAATAACATGCCTTTTGATTTAGGGGGACAATATATTTTCTTTTTGGTAATAATCATATTACATTGTTGATTAGAATTTGATTCTCAGTGAAGAAAAATTAAGGAAACTTGACTGTGATTATAGGATATTTACTTCTAAATGCTAAATGCTTTTATTATACTAAGGAAAGCATTTATTCTTAAAATTTTCTTTTCTGAACCTCAGCATGTATAGAAAGAACATTTTTATTTTCTTAAAATTAATGAAAAATTTTCTCCAGGTCATTAGAACTTACTGTGACACATATCTTAAATTATGTGGTTACTTTAGAAAATACTATGTAATGAATAAATGCAGTATTGTTGAGTTAAAATAAATTCGGTCCAAAAGGAATGTGCTAACATGACCAGTTTTGAAAGAAAATTCTTGCACTGTGACTGCAGTAAAAAAGTGAAAATATTCTTGTCTCTAAGCCATTTTTATCTAATATGGGAATGTGCAAAGAATTGTTTTGTGATGCTACTAAAACTTCTATTGTTTCTATAATTAGTTTGGACAGAAATCTAGAAAATTGAAGAAGCTTTTGGATTATTTCTTTCTAGGTTTAATGTATTTATACAATGTGAAACTATGTTTATATATTTTTAGGTAACAGAAATGATCATTGATATTAACTATGTTTAGTTTCTCTTTGAGTGAAGTGTGGCTAATGGGATATATAGTGATTATGTAGTGTTTGTGTTCCTTCTAACCAATCTCATTGTTATATCTATATACACATTTTTCATCAAGTCTGTGTCTATATAAACAAACATGGAAACTGTGGCCCTCACCTGGATCAGAACAAAATCCAGCAGCTGCCAGACCACTTTGGCCCAGGCCCTGTCAATGTGGTGCTCCGGCAGACGGTGCAGGCCTGTGTGGATTGTGCCATTCAAAGTAAGACTGTTTTTGAATTCCTTAAGCCAGATGATCGTGGAGGAGAAGTGATAACCGGTATGCACATCTAATCCTTTATCAGCTTTTGTTCTCTAATTGGATTTTAGGTTTCAAGAAGGCAAAGATTTTATAAAATACATAGATTATTTTCTAATTTTTTATTCTATTAATGATAATCGAATATTTATTTTGTTAATATATAGAATATTTATAATAATTATATGTTTATAGACTTTTAACCGTTTTGAAAAGTTTAACTTTCTAAATAAACTAATAATGTCAGTAATACTGTAAATTGAGGTAAGAGGTACAGATTTTTCCTTTTACCTTCTTTATTAAGCTCACTATAGATAAAGTGAGGTTTATATTAATATATTTTAATTTTTTTTTTAGAAAACAGACTAATATATAAGAATCTCTAAATAAAAATGTGATTCAAGAAGTGATTAAGGGATAAGATACATATGGCTCTCATGATTGTGTAATCAGATACTGCATTTGTACCCATGGCTTCCCTGGTGGCTCAGAGGTTAAAGCGACTGCCTGCAATGCGGGAGACCTGGGTTCGATCCCTGGGTCGGGAAGATCCCCTGGAGAAGGAAATGGCAACCCACTCCAGTATTCTTGCCTGGAGAATCCCATGGACGGAGGAGCCTGGTGGGCTACAGTCCATGGGGTTGTAAAGAGTTGGACATGACTGAGCAGCTTCACTCAATCACTTCAGTCAATGTTTGGAAGAGTAGAAAGTATTGTAGATCAGTGGGTTTCTATTGTTGTTGTTTACTTTATGAATATTTTTAAATGAGAATGCTTTTCTTCGGACTATTGTGTTTGAATGAGAGGAACTTATATAATTTAAGATTATTCTTTGATAAATTACAAAAATCACACATTAGATTTATGTTTCCTATATTGATGGCTTTTTTGTTGTTGATGTTATGGTTCTCATCTTTTTATGATGTGACTCTGACATCTTTTCATAGCTGCTTTTGATGGGGAAATTCATTCCATCCAGCTGCCTCCAGTGAACAGTGCATCATTTGTTCTTCGCTTTCTTGAGAACTTGTGCCACAGCCTGCAGTGTGATAACCTTTTGAGTAGCCAGCCTTTTAGCTCTTATAGAGGTAATACTCATAGTCCTGAAGAGAATGATCAAAATAAACCAGGTAAGAGAAAATGTAAAATTTTATACTAATCTTACATTCAAACACCTTAGTGGTCAGCTAATGATTATACAGGGGATTTTCCTAAGTGCCCAGAACCAGTATATCTTCCAGCCTTTGTCAAGGGTTTTTTGTGTGTGTGTTGAAACTTACCTTCAACATTCCTTGCAGAACTTCATAGTTGTCAAGAAATGAAAGATTAGGGCCTCCCAAAGTCTTCCCTAAGCATTCATAAAGCCACGCACATACATAGGGCCTTACAGATTTGCAGGAATATCTCAGTGCTTTTCTAAGTGTCCTAATGGACATCTCATTCTCCCGTTCTTTTGGTCAAGCTTTTTGTCAGCCCCAACTGATAATCCTGCCTCAGAGAGCTTCACCACTAAACATTTGCCACTGTTGTGGTTTTTTTGGTTTTGATTTGGTTTAATTTTTGACCAGTGCTTTGGAGATAGGACTGTTCACACAGAGCAGCCTCCGATTTAGGTCAAATAAAACAAACCTAGAGATCAGAGGTTTTCAGAGACAGTTCTCTGAGGGTGAAGCTTTTGTAGAATTCCAAATGCTTTGTGCCCCTTCCAGTGTTAGGCTGCTGGCTTTCACAGCTACTTTAGTTGCGAAGCTATTGGTTTGCAAAACTGCTGAAAAACTGAGATTAAGATGGGGGAAGCTAAAATGTCACAGAATTTGTTGTTCTGATATTCAGCCATTTTTCTTGAATAAACGCTTTTTTGGTTGTTGTATCCCCTGGAGAAGGGATAGGCTACCCATTCCAGTATTCTTGGGCTTCCCTGGTGGCTCAGACAGTAAAGAATCGCCTGCAGTGCAGGAGACCTGGGCTCAATCCCTGGGTTGGGAAGATCCCCTGGAGAAGGGAATGGCTACCCATTCCAGTATTCTGGCCTGGAGAATTCCATGGACAGAGGAGCCTGGCAGGCTATAGTCCATGGGGTCAGAAAAGTCAGACATGACTGAGTGGCTTTCACTCACTTAAGCCTTTTGTTAACATCCAGAGTTTTGAAGAAGTTGATTTTGCCAGTGCTGTCATTAGTTCTATGAAAGAATGGAAAGTCCTTAATCAGTCATCTTGGAAGTGCCTCTCTATGATGACTTTTAAAGTACTTTGTAAATTATCTGGCTTTTTCTAATTACTCTGCAAGAACAGTTTCATGCCTTAGCTTACTATAGTACCCAGAAACAGAAGTCAAGAATCAGTTTTATGTTTGTATCAATCCCAGATAGTAGACCATATACTAGCTTCATAAACTTTTCATAAAGTATTATAATGTTGTACATAAAAGGTAAGTAAAGAATTTTTCTGATCTTGCTATAATTCTGAAGTAAATACCTATAGAAAACCATAGAAACTGTATACTTTAGTGTTCAAATTTTCTGTATCAGTAAATTGGTATGAAAAAAGTCAGTTATTTCTTTTCTTAGAACTTAACAGTCCTAATTGTAGAAATACGTCTTATTCACTGAAATATGTTTTGGCTGTTGATTTTTATAGTTGATGATTAAAAATAAAATCAAAAGTCAAGAACGCTTTTAGACTCATTCGTAATCAGTCAGTAACAGGATGGTTAAAAATTACTTATCAGAGGATTTTAAGGGACATGCCTGACCCTTAGCCATTTTTAACTAGATGAAGTTTGACTTTGGTACTTTGTCATTGCAGTCTGTCTCCTTTCTGAAGATCTATTATCCTACTTTATAGATTTTTATTGTACTTTATTTTTCCTTTTAGTTGGAGATTAAATCAAAATATTGATTCATTTTAGGATTATGCCTTAAAGAATGGTCTTTTAAGAAGAAATGCATTTGGTTGAATGATAAGTAAGCAATAGAATTGTTTTAAGAGTAGCCCTAGGCCAGGATTGTTACCTATAAAATGGAGTGTTCTTTGTACTCTATCTACTCTAACTTCTCTGAATTCTTAAACTTTGTTGTTCATGGGAGCAATTTTCTCAGGCCTTTTTAGTTGCCTTACTGCTGCCTGAGAGAGTTAGAAAAATATGATGACCCTAGAATAAGTGAAGCCTAGATATAATGGTTTTAACCCTTGTATATCACTGAAATATTTAATAGGATGAAATGAGCACATCTTGTTCATAAACAAATGATTATTGATGAAGTTATAGTAGACAAATGATATACAAAGAAGTGTTTTATGCTGTTGATATGAAAATGCTTAAGTATATTAATTAGTTAAAACAGACATCTCTTTTTTTGAAAACAGTAGAAGAAGATATAATGGAAAAGAAAATCACCAAACGACCTTCTGAACAACCTTTGCCTTATGTTGCTCCTCTCTCTCCTAAGCAACCCAAAATAATAGTGCATCCCTCTGAAGGTAAACAGTAGTTACATGTTGCAAGATTGGAAAGAAAAGTCATTCTGCTATCACTTATGTATGCTGTTGAGTGTTGGTGTTGGGAATAGGGGAGTATATTTCCCAACTGCCAAATCTGTTTGGCAGTTAGCTATTACTTTGGCAGCTTTGTTGAGCACTTCATTCCCTTAAGAAATGCACAGTTGTCATTTCTCCTTAGATTAAAGAAAAAAAATTATAGCAGCAATTCCCATTCAGCTTTGTATTGCTAAAAGCTTTATAGAAAGAGGAATAGAAAAACCTAAAACATTTCTCCAGTGAAGGTTTTTTTTTATATGATTTTATTTTATTTTATTTAAATTTTATTTTATTTTTAAACTTTACATAACTGTATTAGTTTTGCCAAATATCAAAATGAATCCGCCACAGGTATACATGTGTTCCCCATTTTTTAAGTGCTCAAGTAGTAAGCAAATGTTAGAAACCAATAGTGTAAGAACTGTATTTGTAAAGATAAATGTTTTAGTGAAGTGTTCATAGTCTTGGTGGCAAGACTGGCAAAGGTTAGTTATGAGAAAAATAGATGATGTCATTAGAATCAATTTGGATTTCAGGACAGTGAAATCAAGAAGGGGATAGCCATGTGCTTTGTGTTAGAGGTTTGTAGTTCATTATACCATGGCTTAAGTAAACTATTGTTGCCAATTTAGGGGATTTTTGACATTTTAGTAGTATTCAAACTGTAAGTCTGTTGAAGATAATTGCCTCTGTCTTTTTTCTTATTGCCTTCGAATTTTTTTATTTTTTTCTTGTAGAGGAAGTATTACCTTCTGAGGAAGATGGCATGGCCAAAAAGGAAAAGCTTTCTGAAGAGTCCAAGAAGTCACCACTTAGTTCAGCAAATTCTTTGAGTCCTGCCAGAAAAAATCCTATAAGCACTCATACTCCAGTCTCCACGAATGGTTCTCAAAGTATGCGGTGCACCTCAAGCCTCAAAGTAGTGGAGACCAAATCACCTATCAAGAGTAGTCAGCTTGAAGTTGAATTTGAAGTGCAGAGGGAAAGTGAAGGTATTTTCCAAAACAATGATTCTCATCTGATGGGTTTGTCTTTCCCCTTAAGGTTCCTATGCCCCACATCATCCCCTGAGAGTTTATCACATTGAAGAAATTGTCAAAATTAAGGAGCTAAGAGTCCTCCCCTTCACATCATTGTCAGGGCCAAGCTGCTGCAGATGCTCTAATCCTCATGGCATTACAGAACTGTTTCTGGGGATCTGGATCACCAATCATGTTTCTGATAGAGACTTCTTATTTTATTGGTTTTCATTCCATTGTAGTTTCTCATTTCCTTGGATACTGTCTGGACTCACAAACCTCGTATGACTCGGAGGCGTGGAAGGATGCACTCCCTCTTCATTCTGATGTGCTCCCTTCCTTGTCCCTCTTGAGACCTTTCCTGGCCCCAGCCTGTACTTGGCTCCCAGATCTAGGCTCTGGCATCCTGTTGCTGCAGCCATTTCCCTGTTTTCCACACTCTCAGTCATTCCCTCACACCGACCAGGAGAGCATGATGTGTATAAACTGTATAGCATCCTACCACTCATTTAGAAAGAGCCAGAACAGCCTTCCACGTGCAAAGATAGCTCTATCCTGTACCCTTTTAAAGATTAAGGATGTTGGGGTGGAGGGAATAAGTGTTTTGTCTTTTTTCACCAGATAGGCATTTAGGCAAGGTTGAGGAATACAGGAAGTAGGAATCAACTCACTCCCTTGCCTTTTATCATGGATATCATCTGTACACATGCTGTGACACATTTAATATTGTCACTCCCATCTCATTTCCCCATATAGATTGTCTCTGGGTTTGGAGTGATTTTTGTAAAGAATCTAAAGATAGATGTTCATTTTATAAAGGGGTAGTGTATCGTAAGTTTTTAGATATTGTCACTATATGAGCTTATGAAGATAGGCCTTCTTAGAAGAATGCTCTAAAGGTTACTTCTAATGCTGAATCTCACTTCCAAATGTATATCTAACACTACCATGCCAAAGTAGCCTGTTTTGGGGTTTGAGGATGCTAGCTTCTAGTCTTCCTAGGTGTGGAAAGCCTTAATAGTAATAACGTTACTTAATAGTAATAAACTCATCATCATCTTCATTACCATCTGATATTATGTGCCAGCACATAATATTTTACATTGCTTCATGCATTACATATTTACAACAGTTTCTCAAGATGTAGGTGGTGGTAAACATTTTCAGGTGAGAAATCTGAGAAGTTGCTTAACTAAGGTCTCCCAACTAGAAAGTGGCTTGGCCAGTCCAGGCACTCTGACTCCAGGGCTGTATGTACATCTTCAGAGAATAGGTAAGCGTTTCACTTTATTTTCTTTAAGGTGTTGGAACTGTTGCTTACAGCTGAGTCTACCTTTATTTCTGATGATACTCAGACAACATCCTGCCCTGCCCCACCCCAATATTTGAATGAAACAAATTGTTGATTTTTATTAAAGGAAAGAATTCAGTATCATCTGGGATAAAATCAAGTCACTTTCATTTCATTTATACCAGAAATATTTACTGATAGCCTAGTGTATATAAGACAGAGCCATTAAGGAGAAGAGTGTGACTGGACTTTAATTATTTTTCATATAATTATGTGAATACTACTACTAATGTAATGTTTATAACCTTCTTTGATTGTCTTGAAGATATGGGCCCAATTAAAGTATTTTTCCATGGTAGATTAGAGATAGGTGGGCTCACAGCTGTTTTATTTTTAATACAAAATTATAATTTTATACCAGAAATCCTATTTTTACATCAAGACATAACCCATACCAGATTCTGATGACAGAAACAAAAAATCCCACAAATATATGTTAATTTAGAGGTATGATTAGCCTTGCCAGTAATTTTTTAAATATTAAATTGAGTCTTTCTTGAGTTAAAGGAGAAGACTTTTCTGTCTGAATTGTTAGACTGCCTCAGGCATGATGTGGTCTGTATCATCATCACTTTTACTCGAGTTGATACAACCTAGCAGCATTTCTTGGTAGACCAACATTTTTATTTCTGACAAGTAGAAAGTAGGATGTGAGTGAAGTGAAGTCACTCAGTCATGTCCAACTCTTTGCGACCCCCATGGGCTGTATAGCCTACTAGGCTCCTCTGTCCATGGGATTTTCCAGGCAAGGGTACTGGAGTGGGTTGCCATTTCTTTCTCAAGGAGAAAGTAGGATAGATTTTAGTAAAGAATTTTTATTTCACATCAAAGTTAAAATATTTAAAAAGAAAATATATAAAATTCTAAGCTACACCAAAAATTTACCATTGGAAGTTCTTACATCTTCTGTTTTCTTTGCCCTTTCCTTGGGTGAATACCCAGAATACTTCTCCCTAAAATGGTTAGAGCACAGATGACAGGAAAGAAAAGGTTCACTTTTGGGTAATTCACACACACGAAAAGATCAAATTTGTGTTGATGGTCTTTGTTTAGAGAAACAAATCTTCCTAGCAAAGCACCAAACCCGCTTCTGTTATCATATACTAACTTTAGAGAGTCAGGCACTCTGGTTAAGGAAATGAATACGTGTCTGGACAGAAAGAAATTTTGAGTACAACTTAGTGAATAGCAAAACTATAACTTTTTGGGGTATGAGCACTTAAATTATTTCATGTTTTGATTTCTTTTTAAATATATAAACCTTCAACCAAAATATGTATCACTATGCAGTAAAATTTGAAAGAGATATTCCGTATAATGTTAAAGTTGCTTCTGACCTAACTAAGTACAAAATAATCTTGTTTTCTTCAAAATTCAAGTAAGCATTTAAGCCTTGAGAGACAGGAGTTTAAAGAATAAATTGATGCTAAAAATAATCTTTATTGAATACATGGGACAGATTCAGTAAAAGAACTAATTTGGTTCTCAAGAGATAATATGGTTTATTGAAAATTTATTGATTAAAGTGAATTAATTTAAACAATTATAAAACTCTAAATTTTTTGGATTTTCATTGCAATTACCTAGTAAAAGACTCAAACCTAATCTTGAGTCTTCTCAAGAGGAGGAAGATTGAGAGAAATTCTTCAAAATACTTAAAGGAAGGGAGCAATAGGTTAGCTTAGATTAACCTTGATTTAACCTAAGTTACAGGTCTTTTTCTGTATTTGCCTGTGGTCAAAGAGGCCTTGGATTGCTTGGTCTGTATCATGATCTTTGAAACTCTAGGGTACATTCTGAAGTTGCTTTTGTTGTTTGGAGGAGGTCAAGTGGGACATTCTTGGGTAGCTATCCTCAGGTTATCTTTATCTAGGCTTTCACTAAATTTTACCTTTGGAATCCTAGGTCCATGCTGGAGTACTTCACAGAACATTCCAGGAATGATAAAATTATTCCTTGCTTAACATCTTTTCTTTCAGGATAATGATCAGGTCAAGTATGATTTGTCTTTTTTCCCCCCAGTTGAAGCTCCAAGTTATATAGCTGTACCTGACCCCAGTGTCCTGAAGCAAGGCTTCTCTAAGGACCCTGAAACCTGGTCTGTGGATGAAGTGATACAGTTTATGAAACATAAAGATCCTCAGAAGTCAGGCCCCCTTGCTGACCTCTTCAGGCAACATGTAATGTATCTTTTGATCCAGTTTTCCTGATGTAATGACTTTGAATTATCTCTCTGCAGGCCCTTCAGTTGGTTACTGATTAGTGTGGATGGTGGGGGAACCCTATCAACTGATTTTCCCATATTTGAGAGAGTTCACTTTGCCCAAAGTTAGATCCTTAAAGGATAGAGGCTGGATCTGTGCTTTAAATGGGTACCCAAGTCCCTAACATATTTACACGTCTTTGAGTTCTCAAGAGAAGATGATTCAGCATGGCCACTCTCAGGTGTATTCTCCTTTGTAAGACCAGCTACAAAGATCCTTCTCCCCACCTGCTCCCTGCTTGGCCCTGGGATTGTGAGTAGGAGGGAATGACCACCTTTGTAACATGGTGTCCTTCTTATTACGATGCCTGATGAATCCAGTAACTGTATAAGATTAAGTGCAGCTTTATTTTAAATCAGAACTCAGGAAAATCAAACATACTTCCAAAACATAAATTGGTTTATTAAGCAAATAAATAGTATTAGGAGGATACCTTGTGTCTGTTAAATAATGTTTATAGTCTTTTCTAACAAATCAAATTCATGACCAAATGTATCCTTTTGTATCCTTTTTCATATTGTAAGAAAATCAGTAATATGTTTTAGCATCTAATTAGCTTCACATAATTAGGTGAATTGCTTTCAACATAAAGACAACACCGTTTAGCACATTTACAGTTTGCATTAATGCTGACATACATTCCCAGCCTTTCTAAGAAAGTTAATGACTGTCTGAAATTCATTTCTACAATTCATAGTTTTCTATCTACCATTTGTCATAGATACATGGTATTATATTCAACACATAGTTTTTAAAATCAGACAGTTTGATGCTAAAGGCCATTCTTCAAAGATACTGGGTTAAGTTTACTTTTTCTTAAAGTTTGAAGTGAATTTAGAAATTTTCAAATGATGTTTCACATAAGTTATGTTTTTAATAGTTTTTAATAATAAATGCATATTCAGAGAATATATATTGAGAATGTACAGCTACTCTCTATTTACATGTTCTTATATGTAAGTAACTTGACAAAATGTGAAACAGTGCTAATAATTATAATTTATTTCTCTCTATAGGAAATTGATGGGAAGGCTCTGCTACTACTCAAAAGTGATGTGATTATGAAGTATATGGGGCTGAAACTGGGGCCAGCCTTAAAGTTATGTTATTATATTGAAAAACTTAAAGAAGGAAAATACAATTGAAAAAATATATGTTTAGATTAGACATAATTTTCAGTTGTTTTGATAACTTTTAATGTAAAAGTATTTTTATTCTCATAGCAATTTTTGTTTTGTAGACAGTTCCTCTAAAACTACATTATATCCAGAATTGCAGAACTCTATTATAAGTCCAGTCTACTTCTTTAAAAGCCATTAACATGTTAGTATTAGCATATTCAAATTGGTAGTTCTTTATCTCTGTTTATTATTTTATTGTAGAGTTTACAAATACACTTCATGCAGGAAACAAAGAAACACCTTTGATTTTGGTTAATGTATATATGTAAAACCAAAACAGCTAAATCCCAAAGGGGAAAGTATCAGGGACTGACAGGCTCTCTAATGAAATTCACACGAAGTTTTCCTTAGATGAGAATTTAAAGATGCAACTATAGATATCATCTCTTTTTCAAATACTTTGTCTGTTACTGCAATGTTCTGTTTGTGTTCTATCAATTTCCTGAAAGGGAATAGCCATATAAATTATCTTCCTTTCGTTACTATTTCTCTATATGTTGTATTTGTTAATATTTAAAGAAAAAACAAGCTTATAAACTTTCTTAAAGTGTTTTTATCAGTTTTTGATGAATTTTGAACAATTATAGAGTAGTTGTTCTATGCAGGAGATATTATACTACAAGGGTGGTTTTGATGGAGTCCAATTAAATTTTTTCAATGAAATACCTGTTATTTCTAAACTTTACATATTTTCTCCAAGCTTAGACATTTAACTTGGGATTCTTTCTCACATCTTTATATGAAGAAGACTATCCCTTCTCCAGTGGATGTTCCCAACCCAAGAATCGAACCGGGGTCTCCTGCATTGCAGGCGAAGTCTTTCCCAACTTAGCTATCAGGAAAGCCCTTACATGAAGACACCTGTGCCCAAATTTTAAAATATATATATTTTATTGTCTATGTTTATTCCTCATATGAATTCAATACTGTATTTATATATTATTCTATACTTGTAGGTATTCAAACAAGTTAACCTGTTCTTTTTGAATTTAATATGGCACTTTGCATTGCCACAGAGGTAATGGTGAACTATTTATATAGTTGGATGTTTTTATTCTGAAAAAATATTTGCATCATTTGCTATCACTAGTACCTCTCATCTTAGTCTTCAGGGGATAAGAAACAATCCACAGATTGGTTTCCATACAGGGAAGTTCTCTGTCCTATGCAATGTTGTTAGTTAATTTGCTTAGTTCTGAGCCATTTATTCTGCTAAATTTTGGAAGATGCATTAATTCTGACTTATCGTTTTGGGTTTTATTTTTAAAGTTAGAACTTTTGAGGGAAAATGGTGCTATATGTTAATTGTTATTACTTTGTACAACTTTGGTGTAATGTTTATAAGCTATGAGAATCTGTGCTAAAAGTATTAGCCATTTGTTATAAATGCCAATAAAATGTACACCAGGGGCAAGAATGTACATTTTCTTTTTTAGAAAACCAAATGTACTTTATATGAGAATGCTACTATTTAAAGGGTGGTTTCATCTATGTTATTCACTTTGTGTTTTAAGACAAAAATTCTAATTTAAACTGTCTTCTCTCAAATTGTTTGTGTGAAGATGCTGTGCCCATTTAAACAGTCCTCAGGTGTTTGTATAAATACTGTTTTACAGTCTTCAGATTTTAAAATATAATAAAGTTAAATAACCTCAGTTAATGTGAAAGCCTCAGATTTGATTTTACTTGCTTTTACCACATTATATTAATGTATGAATCAGTTACAGTTGAAAAAGAAGTACTCTAGTAAGTTTGTGTTTTTATGTGTCCAAATACTTGGTTTTAACACTTGGCCTCATTCTACTGGTAAACAGATTCTTAGGAGCAAAGGGCTTATCTTTTGCAAGGGCCTTAAATGAGACCCCAGGGAGGCAATAAGAAGTTAAATCAATGAGCTTTATCTGTACTCAAAGCTTTTGTTACTTTGGTGATGATGAAAGCATGCTAGAAAATGGCAGTGCCCCCCGGATCCCTCATCTCACCAGAGTTTATGACCTGTGCTTTTTTTTTATGACTGTGCTTTTGCCGCTGGGGGCCAGAAGCTATGCTGCTACTCAGCCTTCAACTCTCCCAACTTATGTGCTGGAAAAGCCCTGGAGGCTCAGGGTTGTGGTTGAATCACCTTCAAGATTCGACCCCTCAGCCCACCTGTCCCAGGAACTGGTGCCTTGGAATCCAGAAACTTACCACTGTTCATTGGAGATGACCGGGCCCCAGTTGAGGCTCCAGGGATGATAATCTCAAGTAACTAGAGTAGCGGGTGTCGATTTTCACTGTGGGGTTTGTAAATTTTTGTCCAGGGACTGTCATGCCATGTTACATGGTTTACCTGTGAACTTAATTAATCTGTGCTCTAGTTTTCCCTCTCAGTCCATCCTTCAACCTCCTGTAAGGAGCAGGACTCTGCAACTTGAGCACCAAAGCCCTCTGGACACATCAAGCATTTGCTTTCTGATTTTTGTCTTTGTAACTTCTAATGATTGGAGAGTCTTATAGTACATGGTCCAGAGTAGAACTTCCCAGACCCTAAATTGGGACTATCTCTATAAGCATAAAAAAGCCATCAGTTCAGTTCAGTTGCTGAGTCAAGTTTCACTCTTTGTGAACCCATGGACTGCTGCATGCCGTGCTTCCCTGTCCATCACCAACTCCTGGAGCTTACTCAAACTCTTGTCCATCAAGTTGGTGATGCCATTCAACCAGCTCATCCTCTCTTGTCCCCTTCTGCTCCCACCTTCAATCTTTCCCAGCAGCAGGGGCTTTTCCAATGAGTCAATTCTTCTCATTAGGTGGCCAAAGTATTGGAGTTTCAGCTTCAGCATCAGTCCTTCCAATGAATATTCAGGACTGATTTCCTTTAGGATTGACTGGTTTGAACTCCTTGCAGTCCAAGGGACTCTTAAGAGTCTTCTCCAACACCACAGTTCAAAAGCATCAATTCTTCTGCGCTCAGCTTTATTTATAGTCCAACTCTCACATCCATACATGGCTACTGAAAAAACCATAGCTTTGACTAGATGGACCTTTGTCAGCAAAGTAGTCTCTGCTTTATAATATGCTGTTTAGGTTGGTGATAGCTTTTCTTCCAAGGAGCGAGCCTCTTAATTTCATGGCTGCAGTCACCGTCTGCAGTGATTTTGGAGCCCAAGAAAATAAAAGTCTGTCACTTTGCATTGTTTCCCCATCTATTTGCCATGAAGTGATGGGACCAGATGCCATGATCTTCGTTTTCTGAATGTTGAGTTTTAAGCCAACTTTTTCATTCTCTTTCACCTTCATCAAGAGGCTCTTTAGTACCTCTTCACTTTGCCGTAAGGGTGGTGTCATCTGCGTATCTGAGGTTATTGATATTTCTCCTGGCAATCTTGATTCCAGTTTGTGCTTCATCCAGCCCGGCATTTCACATGATGTACTCTGCATATAAGTTAAATAAGCAGAGTGACAGTATACAGCCTTGATGCACTCCTTTCCCAATTGGGAACCAGTCTGTTGTTCCATGTCTGGCCCTAACTGTTGCTTCTTGACTTGCATACACATTTCTCAGGAGGTAGGTCAGATGGTCTGGTGTTCCCATCTCTTTCAGAATTTTCCACAGTTTGTTGTGATCTACACACTCAAAGGCTTTGGTGTAGTCAATAAAGCAGAAGTAGATGTTTTTCTGGAACTCTTGCTTTTTTGATGATCCAATGGATGTTGGCAAATTGACCTCTGGTTCCTCTGCCTTTTCTGCATGCAGCTTGAACATCTGGAAATTCATGATTCGTGTACTATTGAAGCTTGTCTTGGAGAATTTTAAGCATTACTTTGCTAGCATGTGAAATTAGTGCCAATTGTGTGGTAGTTTGAACATTCATTGGCATTGCCTTTGTGTGGGATTGGAATGAAAACTGACCTTTTCTAGTCCTGTGGCCACTACTAAGTTTTCCAAATTTGCTGGCATATTGAGTGCAGCACTTTCACAGCATCATCTTCCAGGATTTGAAAGAGCTCAACTGGAATTCCATCACCTCTACTAGCTTTGTTTCTAGTGATGCTTCTTAAGGCCTACTTGACTTCGCATTCCAGGATGTCTGGCTCTAGGTGAGTGAGCGCACTATCGTGGTTATCTGGGTCATAAAGATCTTCTATGCATAGTTCTTCTGTATATTCTTGCCACCTCTTAATATCCTTTGATTCTGTTAGGTCCATACCATTTCTGTCCTTTATTGTGCCCCTCTTTGCATGAAATGTTCCCTTGGTATCTAATTTTCTTGAAGAGATCTCTAGTCTTGCGCATGCTATTGTTTTCTGCTATTTCTTTGCATTGATCACTGAGGAAGGCTTTCTTATCTCTCCTTGCTATTCTTTGGAACTCTGCATTCAAATGGGTACATCTTTCCTTGTCTCCTTTGCCTTTCACTTCTCTTCTCCTCTCAGCTATTTTTAAGGCCTCCTCAGATAACCATTTTGCCTTTTTGCATTTCTATTTCTTGGGGATGGTCTTGATCACTGCCTCCTGTACAATGTCATGAACCTCCGTCCATAGTTCTTCAGGCACTCTGTCTATCAGATCTAATCCCTTGAATCTATTTGTCTCTTCCACTGTAGGTCATACCTGAATGGTCTAGTGGTTTTCCCTACTTTTTTCAATTTCAGTCTGAATTTGGCAATAAGGAGTTCATGATCTGAGCCACAGTCAGCTCCCGGTCTTGTTTCTGCTGACTATATAGAGCTTCTCCATCTTTGGTTGCAAAGAATATAAGCAATATGATTTCGGTATTGACCATCTGGTGATGTCCATGTGGAGTCTTCTCTTGTTTTGTTGAAAGAGGGTGTTTGCTGTGATCAATGCTTGGCAAAACTGTTAGCCTTTGTCCTGCTTCATTTTGTGCTCCAAGGCCAAATTTGTCTGTTACTCCATGTATCTCTTGACTTCCTACATTTGCATCCCAGTCTCCAATAATGAAGAGGATATCTTTTGGGTGTTAGTTCTAGAAGGTCTTGTAGGTCTTCATAGAACCGTTCAGCTTCTTCAGCATTACTGGTTGGGGCCTAGACTTGGATTACTGTGATGTTGAATGGTTTGCCTTGGAAAAGGACTGAGATCATTCTGTCATTTTTAAGGTTGCATGCAAGTATTTTGTTGATTTGTCTCTTGTGGGCTCACTCTTCTGTTGATTATGAGGGCTACTCCACTTCTTGTTAGGGGTTCTTGCCCACAGTTTTAGATATAATGGTCATCTGAATTAAATTCGCCCATTCCAGTCCATTTTAGTTTACTGATTCCTAAAATGTTGATGTTCACTCTTACCGTCTCCTATTTGACCACTTCTAATTTACCTTGATGCATGGACCTAACATTCCAGATTCCTATACAATATTGCTCTTTACAGCATCATACTTTACTTCCATCATCAGTCACATCCACAACTGGATGTTGTTTTTGCTTTGGTTCCATCTTTTCATTCTTTCTGGAGTTATTTCTCCACTCTTCTTCAGTATTATATTGGGCACCTACTGACCTGCAGAGTTCATCTTTCAGTGTCCTATCTTTTTGCCTTTTCAGGCTGTTCATGCGGTTCTCAAGGCAAGAATACTAAAGTGGTTTGCCATTCCCTTCTCCAGTGGACCATGTTTTGTCAGAACTGTCCACCATGACCTCTCTGTCTTGGGTGGCCCTACACAGCATGGCTCATAGTTTCATTGAGTTAGACAAGGCTGTGGTACATGTGATCAGTTTGATTAGTTTTTTTTGATCGTGGTTTTCATTCTGTCTGTCCTCTGAAGGACAAGGATAAGCTTATGGAAGGAAGCTTATGGAGAGACTGACTATGGGGGAAACTGGGTCTTGTTCTGATGGGTGATGCAATGCTCAGTAAGTCTTTAATCCAATTTTCTGTTGATGGGCAGGGCTGTGTTCCCTCCCTGTTGTTTGACCTGTGACCAAACCATGGTGGAGGTAATGAAGATAATGGTGACCTCCTTTAAAGTCCTGTGCATGCACTGCTGCACTTAGTGCCCCTGACTCTGCAGCAGGACACCGCTGACCCTGGAGGTGAGATACCACTCACACCTCCACTGGAGACTCCTGGACACTCAGAGGCAAGTCTGAGTCAGTCTTTTGTGGGCTCACTGTTCCTTGCTCCTGGGTCCTGGTGCACACAAGGTTTTGATTGTGCCAAGAGTCTGTTTCCCCAGTCCAGTGTTAAGTTCTGTAATCAAATCCCACAGGACTCCAAAGTAAAATTCTCTAGGGGTTCTCAGTCCCTTTGCCAGATTCTCAGGTTGGGAAATCTGTTGTGGGTCCTAGAACTTTGGCCCTGTGGAAAACTGAAAAAAATCCCTCATCTTTATGAAAAAACTGAAAGATTTGTCATAGATGCAAACAAAGTGTGTGTATGTGTGCATGTTTAACTAGGATTTGAAGATGTAACTGAGCTGTAAACACTTAAAACAACTTTAAGAAAGCTGTCCCATGTCCTCCTGACAACTTTTATATCTGCAAGCCAGTTACTGGATGATTCCATTTTTATTGAGCCGGGCTAATATTTTTCTCTTCACACTGAGTCGTGTCCACATATAGATGTGATCCCATGAACTGCAGTATGCCAGGGTTTCCCTGTCCTTCACTATCTCCCAGAGATTGCACCATTTGAAACCATCAGTTCTTTGGCACCAAGCCTCCGTTTGGTCCAACTCACATATCTGTACATGACTCCTGGAAAAACCATAGCTTTGACTATATGGACCTTTGTCGGCAAAGTGATGTCTCTGCTTTTTAATACACTGTCTAGGTTTGTCATAGCTTTTCTTCCAAGAAGCAAGCGTCTTTTCATTTCCTGCCTTCCATCACTGTCCACGGTGATTTTGGAGCCCAAGCAAATAAAATCTGTCACTCCTTCCACTTTTTCCCCATCTGTGTGCCATGAAGTGATGGGACCAGATGCCATGATCTTAGTGGTTTTTTTTTTGGAGGTCTTCTCTCTGGATCATGGTTTTTTCCTAATTAATTATTTTTAATTGGAGGCTAATTATTCTACAGTATTATAGTGGCTTCTGCCATACATTGACACGAATCAGCCATGAGTGTACACGTATCTCCCATCCTAAACTCCCTTCCCATCTCCCTCCCCATCCCATCCCTCAGGGTCATCCCAGTGCACCAGCCCTGAGTGCCCTGTCTCATGCATAAAACCTTGACTGGTGATCTGTTTCACATATGGTAGCATACATGTTTCAATGCTATTCTCTCAGATCATCCCACCCTCGCCTTCTCCCACAGAGTCCAAAAGTCTGTTCTTATCTCTGTCTTTTTTGCTGTTTCATGTATAGGGTCATCGTTACCATCTTTCTAAATTTCATATATATGCGTTAGTATACTTTATTGGTGTTTTTCTTTCTGACTTACTTCACTCTGTATAATAAGGTTCCAGTTTCATCCACCTCATTAGAACTGATTCAAATGTGTTCTTTTTTATAGCTGAGTAATATTCCATTGTGTATATGTATCACAGGTTTCTTATTCATTCATCTGCCGATGGGCATCTAGGTTGCTTCCATGTCCTGGCTATTATAAACAGTGCTGTGATGAACATTGGGGTACATGTGCCTCTTTCAATTCTGGTTTCCTAAGTGTGTATGCCCAGCAGTGGGATTGCTGAGTTGTATGGCAGTTTCACTTCCAGTTTTTTAAGGAATCTCCACACTGTTCTCCATAGTGGCAGTACTAGTTTGCATTCCCACCAACAGTGTAAGAGGGTTCCCTTTTCTCCACACCCTCTCCAGCATTTATTGTTTGTAGACACTGTGATGGCGGCCATTCTGACCAGCATGAGATGGTACCTCATTGTGGTTTTGATTTGCATTTCTCTGATAATGAGTGATGTTGAGCATCTTTTCATGTGTTTGTTAGCCATCTGTATGTCCTCTTTGGAGAAATGTCTGTTTAGTTCTTTGGCCCATTTTTTGATTGGATCGTTTATTTTTCTGGTATTGTGCTGCATGTGCTGCTTATATGTTTTTGAGATTAATTCCGTGTCATTTGCTATTATTTTCTCCCATTCTGAAGGCTGTCTTTTCACCTTGCTTATAGTTTCCTTCATTGTGCAAAAGCTTTCAAGTTTAATTAGGTCCCATTTGTTTATTTTTGCTTTTATTTCCATTACTCTGGGAGGTGGGTCATAGAGGATCCTGCTGTGATTTATGCAGAGTGTTTTGCCTATGTTTTCCTCTAGGAGTTTTATAGTTTCTGGTCTTAAATTTAGATCTTTAATCCATTTTGAGTTTATTTTTGTGTATGGTGTTAGAAAGTGTTCTAGCTTCATTCTTTTACAAGTGGTTGACAGTTTTCCCAGCACCACTTGTTAAAGAGATTGTCTTCTCCATTGTATATGCTTGCCTCCTTTGTCAAAGATAAGGTGTCCATAGGTGCATGGATTTATCTCTGAGCTTTCTGTTTTGTTCTGTTGATCTATATTTCTGTCTTTGTGCCAGTACCATACTGTCCTGATGACTGTAGCTTTGTAGCATAGTCTGAAGTCAGGAAGGTTGATTCCTCCAGTTCCATTCTTCTTAAGATTGCTTTGGCTATTTGAGGTTTTTTGTATGTTCATACAAATTGTGAAATTATTTGTTCTAGTTTTGTGAAAAATACCATTGGTAGTTTGATAGGGATTGCACTGAATCTATAGATTGCTTTGCGTAGTATACTCATTTTCACTACATTGATTCTTCTGATCCATGAGCATGGTATATTTCTCCATCTATTTGTGTCATCTTTGATTTCTTTCACCAGTGTTTTATAGTTTTCTATATATAGGTCTTTTGTTTCTTTAGGTAGATTTATTCTTAAGTGTTTTATTCTTTTCGTTGCAATGGTGAATGGAATTGTTTCCTTAATAACTCTGTTTTCTCACTGTTAGTGTATAGGAATGCAAGGGATTTCTGTGTGTTAATTTTATATCCTGCAACTTAACTATATTCATTGATTAGCTCTAGTAATTTTCTGGTGGAGTCTTTAGGGTTTTCTGTGTAGAGGATCATGTCATCTGCAAACAGTGAGAGTTTTACTTATTTTCCAATCTGGATTCCTTTTATTTCTTTTTCTTCTCTGATTGCTGTGGCTAAAACTTCCAAAACTATGTTGAATAGTAGTGGTGAGAGTGGGCACCCTTGTCTTGTTCCTACTTTAGGGGAAATGCTTTCAATTTTTCACCATTGAAGATAATCTTTGCTGTGGGTTTATCATATATGCTTTTTATTATGTTGAGGTTTATTCCTTCTATGTGTGCTTTCTAGGGGGTTTTATCATAAATGAAGTTGAATTTTGTCAAAGGCATTATCTGCATCTATTGAGATAATTACATGGTTTTTATCTTTCAATTTTTAATGTGGCGTATCACCTTGATTTATGAATATTGAAGAATCCTTGCTTCCCTAGGATAAAGCCCACTTGGTCATGATGAATGATCTTTTTAATATGTTGTTGGATTCTGTTTGCTAGAATTTTGTTGAGGATTTTTGCATCTATATTCATCAGTAATATTGGCCTGTAGGTTTTTTATTTTTTGATCAGAAAAGATGCTTCAAATGATTTCTTTTTTTTTTTTTTTAATTTACCAATGCTAGATTTATGGCCCAGGATGTGATCTATCCTGGAGAATGTTCTGTGTGCACTTGAGAAAAAGGTGAAATTCATTGTTTTGTGGTGAACTGTCCTGTAGGTATCAATTAGGTCTAACTGGTCCATTGTATCATTTAAAGATTTTGTTTCCTTGCTAATTTTCTGTGGTTGACCTTTCCATAGGTGTGAGTGGGGTAATAAAGTCTCCCACTATTGTGTTACTGTTAATTTCCCCTTTCATACGTGTTAGCCTTAGCCTTACATATTGCGGTGCTCCTATGTTGGGTGCATATATGTTTATAATTGTTATGTCTTCTTGGATTGATCCTTTGATCATTATGTAGTGTCCTTCCTTCTTTGTCTCTTTTCACGGCCTTTATTTCAAAGTCTATTTTATCTGATATGAGTATTGCTACTCCTGCTTTCTTTTGGTCTCCATTTGCATGAAATATCTTTTTCCAGCCCTTCAGTTTTTGGGTCTGTGTGTGTCCCTTGTTTTGAGGTGGGTGTCTTGTAGACAGCATATATAGGGGTCTTGTTTTTCTATCCATTCAGCCAGTCTTTGTCTTTTGATTGAGGCATTCAACCCATTGACATTTAAGGTAATTATTGATAAGTATGATCCCATTGCCATTTACTTTGTTGTTTTGGGTTCGAGATTATAAACATTTTCTGTTTCCTGTCTAGAGAAGCTCCTTTAGCATTTGTTGAAGAGCTGGTTTGGTGGTGCTGAATTCTCTCAGCTTTTGCTTGTCTGTAAAGCTTTTGATTTCTCCTTCATATTTGAATGAGATCCTTGTTGGGTATAGTAATCTGCATTGTAGGTTTTTCTCTTTCATCACTTTAAGTATGTCCTGCCATTCCCTTCTGGGCTGAAGAGTTTCTATTGAAAGATCAGCTGTAATCCTTATGGGGATCCCCTTGTGTGTTGTTACTTTTCCCTTGCTGCTTTTGATATTTGGTCTTTGTGTTTGATCTTTGTTAATTTGATTAATATGTGTCTTGGGGTGTGTCTCCTTGGGTTTATTCTGTTTGGGACTCTCTGGGTTTCTTGGACTTGGGTGGCTATTTCCTTCCCCATTTTAGAGAAGTTTTCAACTATTACCTCTTCAAGTATTTTCTCATGCCCTTTCTTTTTGTCTTCTTCTGGGACTCCTATGATTCAAATGTTGGGGCATTTAACATTGTCCCAGAGGTCTCTGAGGTTGTCCTCATTTCTTTTAATTCTTTTTCCTTTTTTCCTCTCTGCTTTAGCTATTTCCACCATTCTATCTTCGACCTCACTTATCCTATCTTCTGCCTGTTATTCTACTGTTGGTTGCTTCCAGAGTGCTTTTGATCTTAATCATTGCATTATTCATTATTGATTGACTTTATTATTTCTTCTAGGTCCTTGTTAAATATTTCTTGCATCTTCTCAATACGTGTCTCTATTTATCTGTAACTCCATTTTGTTTTCAAGATGTTGGATCATCTTTACTATCATTACTCTGAATTCTTTTTCTCATGGACTCCCTATCTCCTTTTCTTTTGTTCTGTTTGGTGGGCATTTATCAAGCTTCTTTACCAGCTGAGTATTTCTTTGCCTTTTCATTTGTTTAAATTTCTGTGTTTGGGGAGCCTTTCTATAGGCTGGAAGTTTGTGGTTCCTCTTTATTATGGAGCTTGCTCCCTGTGAATGGGGCTGGATTAGTGGTTTGTCAAGGTTTCTTGGTTAGGGTAGTTTGTGTCTGTGTTCTGGTGAGTGGAGCAGGATCTCTTTTCTCTGCAGTGCAATGAAGTGTCCAGTAGTGAGTTTTGGGGTGTCTATGGGTTTGGTGTGACTTTGGGCAGACTGTATTTTATTTCTTAGGACTGTGTTCCTGAGTTGCTGGAGAATTAGCACGGTATGTCTTGCTCTGGAACTTGTTGGCTCTTGGGCGGAGCTTGGTTTCAGTGTAAATATGGAGGCCTTTGGATGAGCTCTTGTCAATTAATGTTCCCTGGATTCAGGAGTTTCCTGGTGTTCTAAAGTTTTGAATTTAAGCCTCCTGCCTCTGGCTTTGAGTCTCATTCTGACAGTAACCTCAAGACTTCTCCATCCATACACCACAGATGATAAAACATCTAGGTTAATGGTGAAAATATTCTCCACAGTGAGGGATACCCAGAGAGGTTCACAGAGTTACATGGAGAAGAGATAGAGGGAAGAGAAAGATAGAGGTGACCAGGAGAAGAGGGGGGAGTCAAAAGTGAGGAGAGCTATCTAGGCAGTAATCAATTTCCTATGTGCTCTCCACAGTCTGAAACACCCAGATAGGTTTACAAAGTTACATAGAGAAGAGAAGAGGGAGGAGGGAGATAGAGGTGACCAGGAGGAGAAGAGGGGGAGTCAAAAGGGGAGAGAGCAGTCTAGCCAGTAATCAGTTCCCTAAGTGTTTTTCACAACCCAGAACACCCAGAGAAATTCACAGAGTTAAGTATAGAATAGAAGTGGGATGGAGGAGGTAGAGGTTACCTCAGAGAGGAAAGAGATAGTCAAAAGGGGAGAGAGCAATCAAGCCAGTAATCACATCCCTAAGTAAAAATGGGTACTGAATTTTAGATTCTTAAAGGTACAAAATCGATAACAAATACCAAAAAGCAAAGATTAAAAATCTAGAGCAGAGGTTAGACTCTCAAAAACAAAATATTAAAAATACAAAACAAAATCACAAAAATTATAAAAAGTATATATAAGAAATTTGCTTTAAAATTAGGGTCTCTTTTTTTTTTGCAAGGTAATAGTAGGTTATAACTGAGTAGGTTATAAAATTGAAAAAGGAGTAATAAAGCACTTAAAAAATAAAAAATGGTAATAGTAAAAATATATCTAGGAATTTCTTTGGAGCTGTTGAGGCAGTGTGGGTCAGTTCAATTTCAAATAGTTCTTGTTCCAGGTTATACTTCTTCTCAAGGTCTGTAGGTCCCTTCCAATGTTTCATCATTGTTAACTACCGGGTTGTAATCTGTTGCACCTGTCAGTTCCAGAGCAGTTCCCTCTTTGTTTATTTTGGCTACCTCTTTTAATTTCATGGCTGCCATCTCCACCTGCAGTGATTTTAGAGCTCAGAAAAATAAAGTCAGCCACTGTTTCCACTGTTTCCCCATCTATTTGCTATGAAGTGATGGGACCAGATGCCATGATCTTAGTTTTCTGAATGTTGAGCTTTAAGCCAACTTTTTCACTCTCCTCTTTCACTTTCATCAAGAGGCTTAAGTCTGAAAAGCATTGCTGGGCATTAGAAAACAATTTAAATGCTATCTAGACAGCATATTTCCTAAAGTAAATCAGTCCTGGGTGTTCATTGGAAGGACTGATGTTGAAGCTGAAACTCCAATACTTTGGCCCCCCGATGCGAAGAACTGACTCATTTGAAAAGACCCTGATGCTGGGAAAGATTGAGGGCAGGAGAAGGGGACGACAGAGGATGAGATGGTTGGATGGCATCACCAATTCAATGGACATGGGTTTGGGTGGACTCTGGGAGTTGGTGATGGACAGGGAGGCCTGGCGTGCTGCGGTTCATGGGGTTGCAAAGAGTTGGACACAACTGAGCGACTGAACTGAAGACAGCGTATTAAAAAGCAGAGACATCACTTTGCTGACAAAGGTCCATCTAGTCAAAGCTGTTGTTTTTCCAGTAGTCATGCACAGATGTGGGAGTTAGACCATAAAGAAGGAGGAGTGCTGAGGAATAGATACTTTCCATCTCTGGTGCTGGAGAAAACTTAAGAGTCCCTTGGACAGCAAGGAGATCAAATCAGTCAATCCTAAAGGAAATCAACTCTGAATATTCATTGGAAGCAGTGATACTGAACTGAAACTCCAGTACTTTGGTCACATGATGCAAGGAGCTGATTAATTGGAAAAGTCCCTGATGCTGGGTAAGGAGGGCAGGAGGAGAAGGGAGTGACAGAAGATGAGATGGTTGGATGGCATCACCAACTCAATGGACATGAGTTTGAGCAAGCTCTGGGAGATGGTGAAGGGCAGGGAAGCCTGGTGTGCTGCAGTCCATGGGGTCGCAGAGTTGGACACGACTAATTGACTGAATAACAACAACTGATGCAACCTACGAGATACTAGAGTTAAAAGGATATGTCTCTATCTTCTAGGAAAAGAGCCATATGGAATTTAGAGGCAGAGAGGATGTTTGTTTTTCTTTAAAAAAGGGTTTATTCTTGTTATCTTCATGAGGAATTCATAGCTGACAGGGCTCCCTGGTGGCTTAGGGGTAAAGATCCCACCTGCCATTATAAAATATGTGAGTTCGATCCCTGGTTGGGAAGGTCCCGTGGAGAAGGAAATGGCAAATATATTCTTGCGTGGGAAATCCTATCTGGTCAGAGGAGCCTGGTGGGCTACAGTCCATGGAGTTGGAAAGAGTTGGACACGACTTGGCAGCTAAATAACAACAATAGCTGACAACTATACCTAATTAATAGTTTCTATAATGTGTAATTTTTAGCTATGAAGTTTTCCTCAGCTTTGAAATTTCAACTGAATTTTGGTTGAACCTTAAGAAGTGTTAACCATAAATGTGTAATAACTGCTCTAGTCCAAAATTTATAAATTACATTTCCCGTATTCCTCCTGCCTTAATGAAAGTTGCCGAAGATCTTCCATTATTATCAAAGTTCAAAGGCATTTATGCCATGGCATATGGTAAGTAGATTTGAAAATTGTAAAAATGGAGAACGTTCGAAATTGCCATTTGGCCAGACTAGGGAGGATCCAGTTGTTGTCAACCTCTTCTTTGCTGTGGGATAAGTCACAGGAGTTTGAAGGTATGGTTCAGAGGTTTCCGAAGCAATTCTCACAGCCTGAAGGGTAACAGGGCAGCAGCTAGTGAGGGCACAACCCTGGGAAGCCATGAGAGCCTAGGAGAGAGCCACTCCTCAGGGAAAGGTCAATACACGGTACTCCTGTCTATGTCATAAAATCGTACAAAATCCAAAATTTAACAGAAGAGGATTACATTAAACAGAAGGTAACCTATAGTGTTCTTCTGAACCCCAGTAGAGAATCTCCAGTGCTCTATAGTGGGGGGCCCTGATATGAAGATCTTGGCAGGCCACTGGGTGTGCTGGATGTGCTAACATCCTCAGGGAGGCTCCTCCTGGCTTTACCCTGTCCACAATGGGCCCCGTGATGTTTTCCTGGTCTCTCCTTTTAGAGCATTTTCTTGCCCCCCAAACATCAGAGTGTTTTCAGGGATGTTACAAAGAGATCTGAGAGAGAACGATATATCCAAAGGGACTCAAGGTTAACCCCCCCCCCCCCCGCTGTTTTCTGTTTGTGGCCCTTTGTTAAGCTCTCAGATAGGAGGATAACCACTTGCCTCCAGGGGTGTGAGAATTCGGGGAGAGGAGGATGGGAAGCAGCTTGACACAAAGGGTATAGGAACCATCCCTTTATTCCAGCATTGCCTCCCTCCACTCAGTCCCTGCTGCTCCCTTTTCCATATCCTATTCAAGGCTTAAGCCTAGTTATACTGGAGGCCCAGGAAAGCAGCTGTGTGGCCTTGATATTAAAGAAGACTTTAGATTTGTTCTTAAAATAAATTTCAGCATGGATTCTGGAGAGTAGAAGGAAGCTTGGAATAGGAAGGCCGTTGGGTCAACTTTGGATGGCGCTCAAGGGCTTCTCTAGTAGCTCAGCTGGTAAAGAATCTGCCTGCAATGCAGGTGACCCAGGTTTGATTCTTGGGTCAGGAAGATCCGCTGGAGAAGGGATAGGCTACCCACTCCAGTATTGCTGGGCTTCCCTGGTGGCTCAGCTGGTAATCCGCCTGCAACGCAGGAGACTTGGGTTCGATCCCCGAGTTGGGAAAATCCCCTGGAGAAGGGAACGGCTACCCACTCCAGTATTCTGGCCTGGAGAATTCCACAGACTGTATAATCCATGGGATCGCAAAGAGTTGGACACGACTGAGCAACTTTCACTTTCAAGGACTGTGCTGTGAGAAGCAAGCAAAGAATTATAAATTGAAGGTGTGTGTGTGGTGGGAGCTCACAAGGAGACCTACATTATGGACGAAATCATCCTGGCAGCCAGTGGGGGTGGAGTCTCAGCAAACAAAACCTATAGATCGTCCACAATACACAGAGCCCCCGAGGCACCCCCGTCCATGTTATGTCCTTGGGGGCGACTCCAGTAGTTTCATTCTACCGTTTTCTGAGCTCTTCTCCTCCTCAGAGGAGGAGGAGGCATCCCTCTGAGAGACGCCCGAGTTGTTTGCTGAGTTCAGTACTGCCCACAAACAGTCCAGCACAACCACCTTTCTCTTTCAAGTGAAATTAGCGGTTCCTTTCCATATCGCCAAGGTTCAGGAGGTCCAGCTTTTGGCAGGGATCTCAGAAGAGCTTTGGGGGCTAGGGAGGAATCCAGGAAGGCACCCTAGAAGCTTTGACCGCTTGTGATATAGGTTCCAGGTTGCCGAGCCCGGCCCACCTAGCTCAGGAAAAGAAAGTTCTGGGCACGACGGGAGGGCCGTGTACGCCACAGCCGCTTCCCAGCGCAAAAGGGCGATGGGGTGCAGACGGATCTCCCCACCTCACCCAGGCGCCCAAGAGCCCAGGAGCCAGGCACCGCTGCCAGGAAGCCATGTGGGACTTGCGTTACTGCCACAAAGAAGACAGGTGAGGAGAGGCCCCAAGTCCTGTGTTTTCAGATGGCCGCCACCTGGAGGGGAGAGGGTGCTCCCCGGAGCCACCAGGGTCCCAGGTCCAGGCTCGGCCGGGAAGGCAGACAAGCTGTTGTCCCACTTACCTCGCCTGATGCCACCTACAAAGTGTAGGTCACACAGCAGTGGAAAGGGGTTGGATTTATTTCCCTCCGTGTCCTCTCTGGAGTGTCTTTTCTATTCTCAGCCCCTGGCGTAGCCCCATCTTCCCCCACAGTCTCTTTCACATACCCCATCCCCATTTCGGCCTTAATGGACCAATGGGATCCAGTTTTACCACCACTGGAAGTGGTGTTCTGTCCCTCTCCCAGGCCTTTCCCCGTCTTTACAAAGAGAACTTAAGTTGGTCAAACTTGTACCTGTGTTGTTGCTACCCCTCCACCCCACAATGAGAACTGTTCTTCAGGCCTTGGATCCAATAGCCTCATTGTGACCCTAGGAGGTGGGGGTGGAGGGGTCAGCAAGGACGCAGGGACACATGTCTTGGTCAAGTGTGAGTTTCCATACCTGGACTCTGCAGTCCCCAGCATTTCAGGCTGTTTGGCGTCCATCAGTACTGCTTTGTGAATCTAGCCCTGGGTTGCAGTAGTCTTTTGTTTGCTGGATCAATAATTTTATAATTCATTTATTTAAAATTAAATAATTTGAATTGAATATAATCAATTATTTAATTTTAGTTATATACATATACATATAAATCACAACTTTATATCCATTGATATGATAAATCACATTTTCATATCATTCATTGATGGACACTTTGGTTGCTTCCATATCTTGGAAATTGCAAATAATGCTGCTATGAGCATTGGGGTCCATGTATCTTTTCATATTAGTGTTTTTGTTTCTTTCTTTCTTTCTTTCTTTTTTTTTAGTGTTTTTGTTTCTTTCGGATATATACCCAGGAATGGAATTGCTGGGTAATATGGTAATTCTATTTTTAGGTTTTTGAGGAACCTCCATACTGTTCTCCAGCAGTGGCTGCACCAATTTACATTCCCACCAACAGTGTACAAGGGTTCCCTTTTCTCCACATCCTCATCAACATTTGTTATTTGTGTGTTTGTTTGTTTGTTTGTTTGTTTTTGGATGATGGCCATTCTGACAGGTGTGAGGTGCTATCTCATTGTGGTTTTGATTTGTATTTCCCCAATGCTTAGTCATGCTGAGCATCTTTTCATATCCCTGATTGGTCATCCAGGTTGCAGTAGTTCTGATGAAGTTGAACTGTAGGGGTCACTGCTGTTTTGTGAGAATATTTATTTGTACCCTTCTCTGTCTTTTGGGCAGACTGGGCATTTAGTCATTTCACTTCCTCTTCCCTGCTCACTTAACTGTCCATGAACCAGGTTGATAACATGAACCTGTCAGGTGATGTGATAGTTAAATGCAAAGATCCAGTGACCAGCCTCTCGTGGGGTGCAGAGCAGTGCCTCTCAGCCCGGTACCTGTGAGAAACCCCTGGAACTCTTCAGCCTCAGAACCTAGCTCCCCCTGACCAGGGACCTGGGGATCTCTGGGGCCCAGACCTGGGCACCAGTGTTTACAGCTCCCATGGCATTGGTGGGTGCAGCCTGGGCTGGGTACATGAGTGAAGACAGTGAGCAATGCCTCGGCCACCCTCCCCTGGGAGCAGTGGCTGGAGCTGGGCCCCGTGCTCCCCAGCTTGCTCCTCCAGCTCCCTTGGAGACCCTGCTTTCCATCCCCTTCTCTGTTGTCTTGCAAGAGCCCTGCCAACCTTTCCTGGCTCTATTTTTCTCACCGTGGCAAACGTTGAGGTCTTTAGCTCCACACACTATGCAAGGGGTGGTGCCCTCAGCTGGTATTGTCACCTGTAGGGGACACTAGAAAGGCCTGGGACTGCGAGTCTCTCTCCCTGGCTTTGCCGAAACACAGTTTTCTGTCACTAAAGGGTGAGGAAGGCTTTCTTATCTCTCCTTGCTATTCTTTGGAACTCTGCATTCAGATGCTTATATCTTTCCTTTTCTCCTTTGCTTTTCACTTCTCTTCTTTTCACAGCTATTTGTAAGGCCTCCTCAGACAGCCATTTTGCTTTTTTGCATTTCTTTTCCATGGGGATGGTCTTGATCCCTGTCTCCTGTACAATGTCACAAACCTCCATCCATAGTTCATCAGGCACTCTATCAGATCTAGGCCCTTAAATCTATTTCTCACTTCCACTGTATAATCATAAGGGATTTGATTTAGGTCATACCTGAATGGTCTAGTGGTTTTCCCTACTTTCTTCGATTTCAGTCTGAATTTGGCAATAAGGAGTTCATGATCTGAGCCACAGTCAGCTCCCAGCTTGTTTTTGCTGACTGTATAGAGCTTCTCCATCTTTGGCTGCAAAGAATATAATCAATCTGATTTTGGTGTTGACCATCTGGTAATGTCCATGTGTAGAGTCTTCTCTTGTGTTGTTGGAAGAGGGTTGACCATCTGGTAATGTCCATGTGTAGAGTCTTCTCTTGTGTTGTTGGAAGAGGGTGTTTGCTATGACCAGTTCATTTTCTTGGCAAAACTTTATTAGCCTTTGCACTGCTTCATTCTGTATTCCAAGGCCAAATTTGCCTTTTACTCCAGGTGTTTCTTGACTTGCTACTTTTGCATTCCAGTCCCCTATAATGAAAAGGACATCTTTTTTTGGTGTTCGTTCTAAAAGATCTTGTAGGTCTTCATATAACCATTCAACTTCAGCTTCTTCAGTGTTACTGGTTGGGGTATAGGCTTGGATTACCGTGATATTGAATGGTTTGCCTTGGAAACGAACAGAGATCAGGCCACCTGACCTGTCTCTTGAGAAACCTATATGCAGGTCAGGAAGCAACAGCTAGAACTGGACATGGACTGATTCCAAATAGGAAAAGAAGTACGTCAAGGCTGTATATTGTTAACCTGCTAATTGAACTTCTATGCAGAGTACATCATGAGAAACGCTGGGCTGGAAGAAGCACAAGCTGGAATCAAGATTGCCGGGAGAAATATCAATAACCTCAGATATGCAGAGGACACCACCCTTATGGCAGAAAGTGAAGAGGAACTAAAAAGCCTCTTGATGAAAGTGAAGGAGGAGAGTGAAAAAGTTGTCTTAAAGCTCAACATTCCAGAAAACAAAGATCATGGCATGTGGTCCCATCACTTCATGGGAAATAGATGGGGAAACAGTGGAAACAGTGTCAGACTTTACTTTTTTGGGCTCCAAAATCACTGCAGATGGTGACTGCAGCCATGAAATTAAAAGACGCTTACTCCTTGGAAGGAAAGTTATGACCAACCTAGATAGCATACTAAAAAGCTGAGACATTACTTTGCCAACAAGGGTCCATCTAGTCAAGGCTATGGTTTTTCCAGTGGTCATGTATGGATGTGAGAATTGGACTGTGAAGAAAGCTGAGCGCTGAAGAACTGATGCTTTTGAACTGTGGTGCTGGAGAAGACTCTCGAGGGTCCCTTGGACTGCAAGGAGATCCAACCAGTCCATCCTAAAGAAGATCAGTCCTGGGTGTTCATTGGGAGGACTGATGCTGAAACTCCAATACTTTGGCCACCTCATGTGAAGAGTTGACTTGTTGGAAAAGACCCTGATGCTGGAAGGGATTGGGGGCAGGAGGAGAAGGGGATGACAGAGGATGAGATAGCTGGATGGCATCTCCAACTCGATGGACATGAGTTTGGGTAAACTCCGGGAGTTGATGGACAGGGAGGCCTGGCATGCTGCGATTCATGGAGTCACAAAGAGTCGGACGTGACTGAGCCACTGAACTGAACTTAACTGAAAGGGTGAGGAGCCTCCTTCCTGAAAACCTGGGGCCTCAAGGATTTTCAGTCTGGATCCTTCCTATGGATGTCCTGAGATGCCCCCAGACCAGCTTCCTCCAGAGGACCTGGGTCACTAGCAAGGTACCTGTGTCAGGGTCACTATGTATGGAGGCCCTGTGTTTTCATGGAGGTTAGAGGGTGCAGCAGAGGCCTCTGTCCCCTCAGCATAGATTTTTTAATTGCTTCTTTCTTCAGCTCACTTATGTTTTCTATATCTGATCATATTTCACTTCATGCTAGATATTCTATTTAAATATTGTTTTGGGAAATAAGTTGATATTCTCTTCCTAGGAAAAAATTTTTATTTGCTTATGCAAGACAGCTGGTGTGGTTAATTATTGGTTAATATTGTTGTTGTTGTTCAGTCACTCTGTCATGTCCAGTCTTTGTGACCCCATGGACTGCAGTGTACCAGGCTTCCCTCTCCTTCACCATTTCCTGGAGCTTGCTCAAACTTGCTCAATATTGTTTAATGTTGGATCACTTTTACTCTGAAGGTATGACTCTTTATGGTCCCCATCCAAGGGAGGAAGTGGTTTACCAGCCCTATTTGTTTGGTGGCTCCCAGAGTCTGACTTTGTCCCTCAGTTCAACAAAGCCAACAGTACTATAGCAAGGCCTCTCATCCTTTTATGGAAGAGCAGTAAATACCCTAGAGCAGAAGCCATCCTCTCAGCTGCTCACACTTCTCTAGTTTTCTGGTCTTTCCCAGCTCTTAGCTCAGTAATTGCTCATAATGTTAACTTTTTGATGTTTTTGAGACTATTTTTATTTTATTTATATTTTTAGATTTTAAAAATATATTTTAAAAATTAATTTATATTGGAGTATAGTTGATTTACAATGTTGTGTTAGTTTCTACTGTATGGCAAAATGAATAAGCCAAACATATACATATATCCTCTCCCTTTGGACTTCCTTCCCATTCAGGTCACCCACAGTGCATTAGGTAGATTTCCCTGTGCTATACAGTATGTTCTCAGATACTATTTTTAGAACATTTCATCCAGCATTTTTAGTTGTCTTCCAGAATGGCTGCTCTGCAGTTCCCCTGTCCATTATGACAGGAAGCAGAACTCCATGACTGCACTGGGTATTGATTAAAATACCTCCTCTTCTGTAGGATGGTGGCTCAGTTCTCACCTCAGCCTAGGTTGATGGTACTACCAGCATCTCTTCCAACTTCTCCCATGTCTGCAAGGTCTCCTGGGCACTACATTCTGCCCTACTTGGTCAGGTTGATGCAGCTTAGGCCAACTAGGAGGAGGAAAGCTAGCCTTAGTAGAGAACCATGGTAATAAGGCATTTCCACCTACCATTCTGTGTCCCCGCATGGAGAAGAGGGGTCAATCGAAAGAATGGAGAGTTCTGAATAGAAATAAAAGTGAAGGGATTGTTGAGCATCTGTTGGATGTTCAGTAACATTCTAAGAACAGACATTGATTGGGTCCATTGGGTGAGTGGATCAGTCTGGATATACACTAAAGAGGAAAAAAATCACATAATTGGAACAGAGAAAGTTTAATACAAGGATGTATTAAGTATAATGGTGTATTGTAGTAATGAGGGACTGGCTAGTAAGAAATACAGAAAACTCTAACGAATATAGAAATAACAGCTATAAGGAACAGTGACTACCTCTAGGGCTGACAGTGGGCCCAAGAGGGCACAACTATGACTGAATGATACAAATCATTGTGCCTGCACTGGTGGAACTTGTTATAAATCGACCCTCTGGAACTTGCCAGAAATATATCCTGTAGGGTAAAACTTGTTCCTTCTGCAATCTGTCTTCAATACCTCCTACTGAAAGAAGCTTAAACTGTGCTATTGGCAAAGGGAAAAATTAAGGGTCCATATCCATTTTCACAGAGAAGACAAAAGGGTGAATGTGAAGTTGAAAGGGAGCACCAGTGTCAAAATTTCAGAAAAAATAAAAATAAGTAAAACCAATGAATCACTGAGGCAGTAATTAGTGAAAGTTTATTTTGCACACAGCAAAAGGACCTTTTGCAGACCAGAAGCACTGAAACTAAAACATGGAATGAGATGCAGAGTTATATTGTTATAAAGCAGCTTATATAGTGTGGAGGCAGTGATTTTCTTCACAGAGATTCATTATAATATTAGCATTTTCTTAAATGAGAGGATTGGTTAGTGGTCACCTCATATCAATTTTGGGGAATAATTTGTTTCACCTATGATTTTCAGAAGCATAAACAAGAAGTGAGCCAGGTGAAGTTAGCCTCACTTGCCTTGCAAAATAAACTAAATTAAGCTTTGCTTGTGTGACTAAACTGGTTTTGTATGCTCAGGGAATTTTCAAGTCTGGTCTCTGTTTGTGTTTGAATTTAACAGCAGCGTACTGCATCCTTTCTATCACTCAGCTTCCCTGTGCACCCTCTTACACATATTTACACTCTTGTACTCCCGGGAAGCAACTCTACATTTCTACCCAAGGAGATAGATCCTTCTTTCTTACAAGTGAAGAAGCTCTTACCCTTCCCCCCAAATGACAAGATGTACAGTGCCAAGAGTCACTGTATAACTGCCCTGATGAAATGAAACCAAAGTTCCAGGCACTGTGCTGGGTGCTGTATATTTTATAACATTTAATTCTTAGAACCTTGGGAGGGAAGCGCCATTTAAATATAAAGAAGATGTGGTGCTTTTCTTCTGGAACTTAGAAGGAGAGAAGAATGTCCACAGAGATTTCTGTTATCAAGCAAAGTGACAAGTGCTAAAAAGAGGTGACAGGAACCCACTGTGGAATCCTAGAGAAGAAGGTACTAGTTCCTTACCAAGGGGCTGTAGAAAAGGGTCTTGGTGCAGGTATTATTAGGACAAATGTCCTTCTGGAACAGGCTTAAAGGGATATGAGAAAGATCCAGAAGCAATTGAGCAGGATAGAATAACAGGGGATGGGAGCATCTGCTATGGGGCAGGGAGGTGTGGGCCTGGGTGTGGGGTTGGGGGGCAATACCTTTGTTCAAATCATAACTCTGCCACCAGCTTTGGGGTTTTGAGCAAGTTAATGAAACTCTTTAAGCCTCAGTTTTCTCATTTTTACTATGCAACAGTAATACCAACTTCTTAGTGACTGGCATGTGGAGAGAGAGAAAGAGAGAAAGAAAGAGAAGTCACTCAGTCATGTCCGACTCTTTGCGACCCCATGGACTGTAGCCTACCAGGCTCCCCTGTCCATGAGATTTTTCCAGGCAAGAATACTGGAGTGGGTTGCCATTCAGCACTCGGTAAATCGTAGCTGTTATTACTTAGTGAAGGAATGGTGCACGCACATGGCTGTTGGAAAATAGCAAGTAAGGAGCGGTCCAGCTAAAGGGCAGGGTGGCACAGATGTGTGCTGTGTGCTAAGTCACATTAGTCATGTCCGATTCTTTGCGACCCTATGGACTATAGCCTGTCAGACTCCTCTGTCCATGGAGATTCTCCAGGCAAGTATCCTGGAATGGATAGCCATGCTCTCCTCCAGGGGATCTTCCCGACCCAGGGATCGAACCCCTGTCTCTTATGTCCCCTAAATCAGCAGGCGGGTTCTTTACCCCTAGCGCCACCTGGAAAGCCCCTGGCACAGGTTTAGTGGGCCTTATTAAAGGCACATTTTGAAAGTTGGATTATTCCCAGATTTGTACCCAAAGCTGGTGTTGAATATGAGTACAAAACTCAGAAAACCTTAGATAAAATCTGAACTCGAATCTCTTACATTCTACAAGCTTCCTATGGTGGAATTACCCTGATGGCTACTAGTTCACTTTTTTTTTTTTTAATGTGTCGAAAAAGTACAGTTAGGTAGAAAGGGAGGGAGGCAAACCGCCACACTTTGCGTCCTGCGTGGTCTCCCCCTCCCCTAAGGGGGAGCTGGGCTACTGCGCAGCCGCAGAAGCTTGGGTGGTTTGCGCACGTTGGCTTCCGCACCTCAGTCTGTGGCAGTTATTCAGCGAGGCAGGTCGTGTTCCGGCAGCAGCGCAAACGCCCAGCCTGAGGTACTCAGAGCTGGGCATCCCGCCTCACAATGTCTGACGAGGATGGTAAGATGCCCCCAAAGCTGACCCCCACTAGCTTTTCCTTCTCCTTACCTGGTTCAGGGAAAGGTTCTGATACAGTTTGAACCCAGTCCGTTTAGAGGGTTGCGTGGGCGACCATGGGACTGACTGGGTATTGGTCAGGGCATGACTGGTTATGGCCTCTCGGCTTCAGTCCCATATTGGTCAGGCACGCCTGGGGCTAGGGTGTTCGAGAGACTCTAGCTGGTCCTGGGGCTTTTGGGGTCCCCAGGGTTCATGGTGCCCCAGGGGTTAGAGGTGATCCAAAGCTTGTGGGTTCCCAGGGTTGAGGGGTTCTGGGGCCTTTGGGGGTTCTGGGGCCTTTGGGGGTTCTGGGGCTTTGGGGGTTCTGTGGCTTTGGGGGTTCTGTGGCTTTGGGGGGGTTCTGGGGCTTTGGGGGGTTCTGGGGTTCATGGCATCCCTGAGGCTTGAGGCTATCTGGACATAACGGAGTCCTAGGTTCATGGCGTCCTGGGGCATGAAGGGGCGGGGGGGGGGGCAGGTTTTCTGGTGTCCTAGGGGCTTAAGGGGATTCTGGGGCTCAAGGCAGTTGTAGAGTTCATGGCGTTCTGGGGTGGGGGGCGGTGGAGGGGATCCTGAGGTTTTCAGGTCTCTGGCGTTTATGGAGTCCTTGGGACTTGAGGTGATACCAGAGGATGCTGAGTCTCATGGCGTCAGCATGTGGTGAGAGCCAGCCTCGTTTCCGGCATGAGGGTGGCAGTTATTTCCAGGACCTCTAGTGGCGCTAAAACAGTCTCAGTCTTCACCGTGCCAGAGGGTGGGCCACCTCGGTTGTTTCCCACGCCCTCCAGAGGGCAGTGTGCTACACTGGCACGCAAGCAGTTCTGTGCAGTCGCAGTTTTTATTTTTATTTTTTGTTGCTTTAAAATTTTTATTCTTCTAATTTGATCTTTGTTTTTTTTTTAATTTTATTTTATTTTAAACTTTACATAATTGTATTAGTTTTGCCAAATATCAAAATGAATCCGCCACAGGTATTTGAACTTCATTGCAAGGCTTCTGGTGCTCGCGCCACCAGCAGCCGCAGAGTGTGGCATGTTGTGCGTTGCACAGAAAAGTGATTTGGCTTAATGGCTGGGGCACTCCTGGGAGGAGAGGATTTGCTTTGCTGGCACAGCGAGTTCGAACGTCAAATTGTAGCAGCGCTTTGGGTGGTGGGGTGTCCGTCTTCCCCGCACCCCCCCCCCCACACACCCCCCCCCCCCCCCCCCCCCCCCTCTCTAGGTATGCCAGAACATTATGGGCTTTTGAGATTTAGCCACTTATTTTTTAAGTACTTCGTGCTGACTTTTTGGAACAAGTTGATCTTTTATTCTTTCTTTTCTCTGTCAGAGAGGGTTGGGGTCCAAGAAGGACCAAGACTTTCAGCCATTATGTAGACTTTTAAAAAATATTGCAACTTTGTTGTATTTCCTTTTATATTTGCATTTCACTGAGGTAACATTGGTTCGTAATATATGTTTCATGTGTGCCTTATATTTCTACTTCTGTATACCCTACAGCATACTCAGTACCAAAATTTTATGTGGAATTTTGAGTTTATAGAATTGATAAGCTAGCGAGTTGATTCATTATAACATCTTTTGAGGTTGGGGCATTGATTTTGAGGCTGTGTTTGATCAAAGACAGATTGGGCAGCCTCTGTGTTTTATGGTAAATATGCAAATTAGGAGAAAGAAAATAAAGATACGTGTATGGAGAAATCCCAGCGCAGAGTGCATTCTTTGCTTCAAGAGGGCAGATGCAGGAGTCAGAGAACAATGCAAAATCTGAGGACCCTGTAAGTCAGGGGAACCCTTCTGTGTGAGCTCCAGGACCAACCCTTCTGTGTGAGCCAGCTGTATGGGTTGAGCATGGTTCGGTAGAAAAGACTAGTAAGTTGAGGATAGCTTCCCTCCCTTCTCTACTCAGTTTTCTCCGAATTAGGACTGCTCCCAGGTTTTATAACAGGAGGTGGTCAACTGGTTTAATGTTTACAAGTAGAGCTTTTACAAGCATTTTTTGTATGCATTGTTTTATAAAGCAGGGCATGGAGTCAGTTCAGTTTCAAGCCTGCCTGTAGCAAATGCAGGGCGACGGGACACAGTATTATCATCCTTTGGGATCAGGCAGAGTTTGTAGTCTCTAAAGTTTGATTGAGAGAGTAGAAGGACTGCTTTGTAGAGTCCTGACAGAAGATTTAGAAAGTGATTGTTTTGATGCACATTTTTGCTTAAAAAAAAAAAGAAAGGAATGATCTGGTCATTTTTATCTGTCCTGTTTAGTTGTGTACATTCTGTGTATATTCTTTGCAGTAGGCTTCCCTGGTGGCTATGGGCTTCCCTGGTGGCTCAGAGGTTAAAGCATCTGCCTCCAATGCGGGAAACCCAGGTTTGATCCCTGGGTTGGGAGCATCCCCTGGAGAAGGAAATGGCAACCCACTCCAGTATTCTTGCCTGAAGAATCCCATGGACGGAGGAGCTTGGTAGGCTACAGTCCATGGGTCACAAAGAGTTGGACACGACTGAGTGATTTCACTTTCACTTTCCCTGGTGGCTAAGACAGTAAAGAATCTGCCTGCAGTGCAGGAGACGTGGGTTCAACCCCTGGGTTGGGAAGATCCCCTGGAAAAGGGAATGGCAACCCCTTCCAGTATTCTTGTCTGGAGAATTCCATGGACTGAGGAATCTGGCAAGCCACAGTCCATGGGATCACAAAGAATTGGGCATGACTGAGTGACTAACACTTTCACTTTTCATTTTTTGCAGTAGTTGTCATGTGAAAGGCAGGTTTCAGCTCTCATCATTGTGAACTATGTGTTACTTGATAAATTCATGGCAACTTAGTTCCTTGCACCTTGGGAGCATAATCTGCAAACAACTTCTAAATGTTATAGTGTCTTAAAAATCGCCTGTGAAAGCTATGCATATGCCTAAAGAAATTAATTGGAATTTTGCAAATTAACTGAGAAACCATAAATGGAATTGTCAATTGCTTTACTCATACTAGTTTGAAAGATCTGTTGATGTACAAAAGCTTATCTTAAAAATAAAATTTCAATTGCCTTTGCTTTTGTTATTTTCTTTTGATTTTGAAGTCTAAACTTTATTGTAGAGAATCTTAACAAAGAAATCTAATGAAGATAATTTTGCCACCCAGAGATAGTGACATAGAGATAACCATTGGTATGTTTCCTTCTGCTCTCAAAGTTGTGATTATGCTGTATTTTTCTGCTTTGAATCTTTTTGCTCCTTTAAGATTATTTCACAAGCATTTCTAATATTAATAAATGTTGAGAATGTTCTTCTCATTGGCAATATACAATTCTGTCATATGGAACTACCATAATTTATTTAACCAATTTTCTTTTGTTTGGATACCAGGTAGTTTCTAAAGTTTTGCTTTATTTCTATGCGGACTATTAAGTAGATAGAGTTCACTGCAACTCTCCAAAGCCAACCCCAAAGTTTTATGTATGACAAAACAGAAGCAAAAGAGTAGATGTATCTGGCCCAGAGTTCATACCTCTGGATAGCTAGAGAGCCTGAATTGTAACCTACACCACGTGACTCCTAATTTAGTACCATTTTCACAGAACCACCTTATACTGGCTCATTACTTTATTCTAGTACTTTGGTCTATTTGAAATAAATGTACTGAATCCAAAATATGCAAGGTCAATGTGACCTACAAGTTAATACTTCAAGCTTAAACATGTTCTTTTTTCAGACCAACTTTAGGAAACAAGAAAGCTCATTTATATATTTTACATTTTGCATATTGTGCTATCTTTTGTATTCATTAAAATATGAAGTTTTCCAAGTTTATATTTCACATGTAGTTTACTTGTAGTCATCTATTTCACATTTTGTGAGAGTCAATTTATATTTAATTTTTGATAATAACATTACTTTTATATGTTATTTCTCCATTATTTAGTATCTTAAAGATTAATACTAATTTTTAGAGAACAAGTTTGGAAATTCATGGTCACCCCAGAGTGTGGTTGTATAATCTCAGTTGTATCATTTAAAAGTTAAAAGCATATCACTGAACACAGTGCATGGGCCAGGTGGTCTAATTTCTTAAAGGAGAAGAAATTTATTGCTCTATAGAACTGAAGGTCCTAGAAATAATACTATTTGTGTTTATGTATACATATATCTCTCTAAGCTTTATACTAAGCAGTTGATTTCTTAGCTAACTTGGCGATGATTGGAGATATGAAAATTAATTTTTTTCATCTAAAATGTTTTTTAAACACTCCATAACTTTATAAGGTGGTTTTTGCTAGAAACTTTTTATTTAATGTGGCATCTAATCTATACATTCTCTTTGCTTCTTCTTAGATTGTATAGTTTTTTCTATTGGAGAAGACAGTAATGATGATGATGATAATGATGATGTTGGAGCTGTGGTAATACAAGACTTTGATACAGATTTTACTGACGACTCTTCTGATGAAGAAGTGTTGGTTCTACTAACAGATTCTGAAGATGACAGTGATAGCCCTGAGGAACTGCCTGCATTTTTACATGGTAATTTTGTTACATTTCCTCCTGTGTGTAATTTTGATCCCCAGTCCCCATTTCCAGTAAATTGCTTAAACATTCTTCTAACTCTTACCTTAAGTCTTTATTATCAGAAGGCCAAGCTTTGTGCTAATAGCACAGTGTTTACTTGTGCTTGCATTTTCAATTTATTTAAGCTCTGTCATGTCTCCTTTTCTGTTTTTGTTCTATGGGGAGTGGGGAGGTAGCCTTGGAAAGCACTGGGGAGAGTATATTTTGTCTCTGAAAAATTATTTATACCTGGCAACTAAAATTATAACTATTTGGTGGCAAAGCTAAAACTGAACTTTTGGGAGAAACAGCTTGGGTCAAGAGTCCATGGAATAGATGACATGATTTTCTATGTTGAAAATCTCAAAGAATCACCAAAAAAAACTCCTAAGCAATTATAGCAAGCAATTATATGATAAATAAATTAATAAATAGCAGTTATAGCAAGATTCTAAGGATACAAGGTTAATATCAGTACCTTCCCTGTATACAAGCAATAAACATTTGAAACTTGAAATTCAAACACAGCATTTTATTTACATTAGCACCCAAAAAAAAGTCCATGGAAAGTATAATCCTGCAGCCAGAACTCTAGCTACTTGTCCTTCTAGTTGTTGCTTCTCAGCCACAATCACAAGGAAATGGGAGACCCATTGCCTCCTCACTTATACACAGAGCCAGGAGACATTAACCCCTTGGGAACATCCCTTCATTAACTATGACAGTATGCTCTTCGCTGTTTGCATAGAGAATTGGGTTTACTACTCTTTTTTTTATTTTTAAGATTTTTATTGGAGTATAGTTGATTTACAATATTGTGTTAGTTTCTGCTGTACAGCAAAGTGAATCAGTTATACATAGTGATATACATATATCCACTCTTTTTAAGATTCTGTTCCCATATAGGTCATTACAGATTATTGAGTAGAGTTCCCTATACTGTATGGTACATCCTTGCTAGCTATCTATTTTATATCTTGTAGTGTGTAATTGTTTGCATGAGACTTAAGGAATACTGCTTAAGAATTTTTTTGGATCTACATTAGTGCAAAACTATCTATAGGTTGGTTTAGAGATCTTTGTTTCCAAAATGCTGGCATGTTGAAAATTGGCTGGGGTAGCCAAGTGCACCTGTAGCTTTTGAAACAGTGAGTTTACTACTCTTTAAAACATTGAAATATTGCTGCTTTGGTTGGAGGTCAGCAAAATTTTTCTGTAAAGGGCCAGATAGTAAATATTTTAAGATTTACAGTTGTAAGGCCTCTTGTTGCAACTACTCAGCTCTGCTGTTGAAACATGAAAAGAATATTATATTAGTAGATGAGTATATGGCTGTGTTTCAGTAAAACTTTATAGATGCTGAATTTCCTATAATTTTTCCATTTCATGAAATATTCTTATTTTGTGTGTGTTTTTTTAAATTTAAAACTTAAAAATGGGGGGGGGGAAACCCTCAACTAAAACCATTTGTAGCTCCTGGGCTACATAAAAACAGGGAGTAGGGTGGGTTTGGTCTGCAGGCTGTAGTTTGCCAACCCTGGTCTAAATGATGCCAGAAGTCATCACTTTATATTGGTTCTGGTTTTAAAACTATATACAAGACCAACAGGATGCTTTCTTAGTGTATTATAAACATCAACAACAGCCCTCCTTAGTGTGGAAAGGAATAGAGGAGAATTTTCAGTTGTGGATACCCTTTTAACTATCATTTCTGCTTCTAAGAATTTATCCCACAGGACTACTTGCAGAAGTGCAAGACTGTTCAGCCGTGTTCTTTGCCAGAGGGAAAACTTTAGAAGTAACTTGAATATACATGAGTTAGGGACTGGTTAAATAGATTATGCATGGCCTATTTGCATGATAGGAAACTGAGAAGCTGTTAAAGTGATTGCAGTATACCTAGAGGTTTGTGTTTGGAAAGACCAATACATGTTTAGTAGAAAAACGAGGTTGCAAAGCAGTACTTTTAGTTAGATCCCTTTTATCTTATCTAACTGAAAGAAAAATTTAGGAGATTTCATAGAAGGTGGCTAAGTAGTTTTCTTATTGTGGTAAAAAAAAAATATATATATATATATATATATATATATAATTTTAATCATCTGTAAGTGTTCAGGGTAGCATAAGACTGCCTAACTGTTGTTGTTCAGTCGCCAAGTTGTGTCCAACTCTCCATGACCCCATGGACTACAGCACGCTAGACCTCCCTGTCCCTCACCATCTCCTGGAGTTTGTCCAAGTTCAGGCCCATTGAATTGGTGATGCCATTCAACCATCTCATCCTTTGTCTCTTTCTTCTTCTGCCCTCAATCTTTCCCAGCATCAGAGTCTTTTCCAGTGAGTCAGCTGTTCGAATCAGGTGGCCAAAGAATTGGAACTTCAGCTTCAGCATCAGTCCCTCCAAAGAGTATTCAGGGTTGATTTCCTTAAAAATTGACTGGTTTGATCTGCTTGCTTTCCAAGGGAGTCTCAAGAGTCTCCTCCAGTACCGTAGTTCGAAAGCATCGATTCTTATGGTGCTCTGCCTTCTTTATTGTTCAGCTCTCACATCTGTACAGACCATAGGCTTGACAGAGGAACTCTGTCAGTGCTTCCAACTTTTCCCTTTGCCATGAAGTGATAGGACCAGATGCCATGATCTTAGTTTTTTTAATATGTAGTTTTAAGGTGGCTTTTTCACTGTCCTCCTTCACCCTCATCAAGAGGATCTTTAGTTCCTCTTTGCATTCTGCCATTTGAGTGGTATCATCCACATTACTGAGGTTGTTGATATTTTTCCCAGCAATCTTGATTCCAACTTGTAACTCATCCAGCCCGACATATCACATGATGTGCTCTGCATATAAGTTAAATAAGCAGGGTGACAGTTAACAGCCTTGTTGTAGTCCTTTATTAATCCTGAACTAGTCAGTTGTTCCATGTAGGGTACTAGCTGTTGCTTCTTGACACGCATACAAGTTTCTCAGGAGACAGGTAAGATGGTCTGGTATTCCCATCTCTTTAAGAGTTTTCCACAGTTTGTTATGATCCACACAGTCAAAGGCTTTAGTGTAGTTAGTGAAGCAGAAGTAGGTGTTTTTCTGGAATTCCCTTGCTTTCTCTATGATCCAGTAAATATTGGCAATTTGGTCTCTGGTTCCTTTGCCTTTTCTCAACCCAGCTTGAACATCTGGAAGTTCTCAGTTCATATAATGCTGAAGCCTAGCTTGAAGGATTTTGAGCATACCCTTACTTGCATGGGAAATGAGTACAATTGTCCAGTGATTTCAACATTCTTTAGTACTGCCCTTCTTGGGAATTGGAATGAGGATTGACCTTTTCCAGTCCTGTGGCCACTGCTCTGGGTTTTCCAAATTTGCTGACATATTGAGTGCACCACTTTAATAGCATCCTCTTTTAGGATTTTAAATAGATCACCTGGAATTCCATCATCTGTACTAGCTTTATTAGAAGCAGTGCTTCCTAAGGCCTACTTGACTTCACACTCAAGAAAGTTGGGCTTTGAGTGAGAGACTATACCGTCGTGGTTATCTGAGTCATTAAGATCTTTTTTGTACACTTCCTCTGTGTATTCTTTCCATCTCTTCTTGATCTCTTCTGCTTTTATTAGATCTTTACGTTTCCACCGTTTCTGTTCTTTATTGTGCCCATCTTTGGATAAAATGTTTATTTGATGTTTCCAGTTTTCTTGAAGAGTTCTCTAGTCTTACTCTTTGTTGTTTTCCTCTATTTCTTGCATTGTTCACTGAAGAAGGCTTTTTGTCTCTCCTTGCTATCCTCCGGAACTCTGCATTTAGTTAGGTGTACCTTTCCCTTTCTCCTTTGCTTTTTGCTTCTCTTCTCTCCTCAACTATTTGTAAAGCCTCTTCAGACAATCGTTTTGCCTTCATGCATTTCTTTTTCTTTGGGATGGTTTTGTTGACTGCCTCCTGTACAGTATTACAGACCTCTGTCCATAGTTCTTCAGGCACTCTGTTTACTAGATCTAATCCCTTGAATCTTCCTCACCTGCACTGTGTATTCATAGGGAATTTGATTTAAGTCGTACCTGACTGACCTACTGGTTTTCCCTGCTTTCTTTAGTTTAAGCCTGAATTTTGCTGTGAGGAGCTAATGATCTAAGCCGCAGTCAGCTCCATGTCTTATTTTTGCTGACTGTATAGAGCTTCTACATCTTTGGCTACAAAGAATGTAATCGATCTGATTTCAGTTTTGACCATCTTATGATGTCCATGTGTAAAGTCGTCTCTTGTGCTATTGAAAAAGAGTGTTTGCTAGGACCTGTGCTTTCTCTTGGCAGAATTCTGTTAGCCTTTGCTCTGCTTCATTTTGTATGCCAAGGCCAAACTTGCCTGTTACTCCAGGTATCTCTTGACTTCCTACTTCCAATCCCCTGTGATGAATAGGACATTTTTTTTTTTTTTTTGGTTTTAGTTCTAGGAAGTCATCTAGCTTTACATAGAACTGATCAACTTCAGCTTCTTCACCATCAGTGGTGGAGGCATAGTCTTGGATTACTGTGATGTTGAATGGTTTGCCTTGGAAAAGAACTGAGGTCATTCTGTCATTTTTAAGGTTGCACCCAAGTACTGCATTTTGGATTCTTTTGTTGATTTATGAGGGCTACTCCATTTCTTCTAAGGGATTCTCACCCACAGTAGTAGATATAATGGTCATCTGAATTAAATTCGCCCATTCCTGTCCATTTTAGTTCACTGATTCCTAAAATATTGATTTTCACTCTTGCCATCTCCTGTTTGACTGCTTCTAATTTACCTTGATTCATGGACCTAACGTTCCAGGCTCCTAAGCAATACTGTTCTTTACAGCATCGGCTTTTACTTTCCTCACGTATCACATCCACAGCTTAGTGTCAATTCCCCTTTGGCCCAGCCACTTCATTCTTTTTGGTGATAGTAGTAGTTGTCCTCCACTCTTTCCCAGTAGCATACTGGACACCTTCCGACCTGGGGGGCTCCTCTTTCAGTGTCATATCTTTTTGCCTTTTTATACAGTTCATGGGGTTCTCACAGCTAGTGTACTGGAGTGGTTTGGCATTTCTGCCTCCAGACAGCCTAATAGCTCTGGTTAAGATTTTTAGTATAATGTTGATTGTGGTGAAAGTGGGCATCCTTGTCTTGCTCCTGATCGTAGGGGAAAAGCTTTCAAGTCACTCACCACTGAATGTGATGTTAGCTGTGGGTTTTCATAAATACCATTTATCTAGTTGTGGAATTTCCCCTCTGTTCCTGGTTTTCTGAGAATTTTTGTAAGAAATGGTGTTGGATTTTGTCTGATGTCTTTTTGGCATTAATTGATATGATCGTGTTTTTTTCCCCTCTTTATTCTATTAATGTGATGTGTTCTATTGATTGGTTTTCTTATGTTAAACCAATCTTGCATTCCTAGGATAAATCCCTCTTGGTCATGGTGAATAATTCTTTTAATATGCTGTTGGATTAGACTTGCTAATATTTTGATGAGGATTTTTACATCTGTATTCATAAGGGATATTGGCCTGTTTTTCTTTTCTTATGTCTTTATCTGACTTTGGTATCAGGGTAATTCTTAAATTTTTTGAAAGAGTTTGAGAAGGATCGGTGTGTTAATTTCTCCTTAAATATTTGGTAGAATCCAGCATTGAGGTCCGCTGGTCCAGACCTTTTCTTTACTGGGAGGTTTGTGGTGATTGATTTAATATTTTTACTTGTTATAGATCTGTTGAGATTTTTTTTCCTTGGGGCAGTTTAGATAATTTTTTAAATTATAAGGACAGATTATTTTCTCACATACCAGCATCAATTTAGAAGATATATAGGGAAAAAACCCCAACAGATAATGGCTACAAATAAATATTTAAAATTGTAAGGAATAAAAAAATAGAAGAACCTATATGAAAGGAAAGCACATACTTTACTGAGGGTCATGAAAAAGGCTTGAGTAAGTGGAGAGACACAAATTTTTCCTGGTTGAGAAAAAAATACCCTAGTGTACCTTTAAAAAGCCTTGGGAAAACCTATTTAATGGACAGGTGGTAATTTAAAACATATCAAACACACAAAACATTTAAAAGTACAATTATTGAAATATTATGGTACTAGTTTTGAAGTAGGGAGCCAGATTTAATGCAATAGGAAGATCATAAACAGAATAAAGAATTTAGAGTTAATATACTACGGTATATTAATATGAATATCATATTACGTAGCAAATCATGCTGGTATGAATGGTTAACTATTAGAAATGGGGAAGCCCACTTGATTTTGCCTCACATCACTCTTAAATAATTTCAAGATGAATTAAAGAGCTGAATATGCAGTAAATGGAAGTATGGAAGACGAGATGAAAGCATAGTTGAATGTTTTTTTCTAATCCTAGTGGAAGATTGAGTATAGAAGCAGTTCAAGAAAGCACAAAAATATTAATTAATTTGATAAAGTTAAGGACAAATAACCCCTCCCTAGCTCACAAACTCAGACCTCAAAAAGCACATCAATACCTGGGAAAAGTATTTCCTGAAAATATGCATTTTCCAGAGTTACTATCCTTAAGATAGCAAGACATCATGCAAATCAAACAGGAAACACTGAAACTCTAATAGGGCAATGAGCAGAGGACATGGACATGAAAAATAACAAGTTACAGGACAAGAACTCTTAATAGATAGAAAACATCTGAAAAATATTCAACTGCATTAGTAACAAGAGAAATGCAAATTAAAATGGGATACAAAAATGAAATAAACTTTCATTTATCAGATTAGCAATTTTTACATGATTTGTTTTAGTGTTAATGGAGAAAAACAATTGCACTACAGTTTTTATGAATGTAAATTAGTGTAACCTTTTTGGACATTTTGGCAGCACCTGTCAAGAGCCCCTGAAAGATTCATAGCCTTTGACCTAGGGATTCTTCTATATATCCATTATAAGGAACTACTCAGAGATATACATAACTATTTACATTTGAATGTGTACACATCATTATAACAAAATAGTGGGCAACTGGAAGCCGTATTAATGTCCTGCAACAGAAAACAGATAACATAACCTGTGGACATACACAAAATGGAATATTATGCAGGCATTTAAAATATTTTAAAAATTATAAATGGCATACAAAATTGCTCAGTGTACAGTATGGTCAAACTACTATATAAAATAGGGAGTAAAAAAAAAAGAAAAGAAATTGTATTTCAGGGTTATGATATTTATTAGTGATGGATTACTTAATTTAGATTCTGAATTTTTTATAAAGAACTTAATTTTAGGTTGACTTTTTATAGAAATTTATCACATGCAAAAATATGCACAAATCATAAATACACAGCATAAAATTTCAAATTAATTCACACATATAACCAACACCCACACCAAAAGATAGAAGGTTATGAGCTCCCCAGAATCAGCTCTCACCTCCCTTTTAGTCAGTACTCTCTTGCAAGGTAGTGCTGTCCTGATATCTCTCACCATCGATTATTTTTGTCTGTCTTTAGATTGAGCTTTAGGTCAGTCATATCATACATTATCTTTCTACTGAGTGTGTTGGGGCTTCCCACACAACATCAAGCAATTCTTGGACACCAGCAGGGTGTCTGAGAATTCAACTCAATTCTAACACTGCCTAATGTAGATAGTGTCAGATTCCACAGGTTAAGATATCAGTCTTACAAGACTGCCTCCCCCTGCCCATATCCCAGTTGCAAGCCCAGGCTGTTACCAGTGCTTCTGATCTACTTGCTACAAATCAGAGGTTCCCACAACCTGCTTGGGTTCGATTAATTTGCTAGTGAGACTCACAGAATTCAGAGAAAGATTTTACTTACTGGAATAATGGTTTATTATAAAAGGATATAACTCTGTGCAATGAAAGAGATGCACAGAGCAAGGTATGAGGAAAGGGCACAGAGCTTTTAAGCCCTCTCCTAGCTCCACTCTCCTCAATATCCATGTGTTCACTAACCTGGAAGCTCTCTGAACTCTCTTTGAGTTTTTATGGAGGCTTCATTACATATTCATGATTAAATCATTGGCCATTGGTGATTGATTCAACCTCCAGCCCCTCTCCCCTCCTGGAGGTTAGGGGAATGGGACTGGAAGTGCCCATCTACTAGTCACGTGGTTGGTTCCTCTGGTGACCAGCCTCTATCCTTAGGTGATCCAGAGACATTCCAAAACTAACCTCAATAACATAACAAAAGATATCTGATCACTCATCACTTAAAACATTTTAAGGATTTTAGGAACTCAGTGGTAGAAACCAGGATAGAGACCAAATATATATTTCTTATTATAAATTCATGATATCACAACTATATTCTCTTTTGTGTCTAGCTTTTACTCAATGCTATGGTTGTGAGGTTCATTCTCACAGTGTATAGCAGTAGTTGGTTTATTCCCTTTGCTGTGTAGTTCTTTCTTTGTATGAGAACACTACAGTTTAATTATCCATAGCTTGTATTAGTCAGAAAAAAGCAACTAGTTTAAAAATAAAAAGTGAGTTTTTTTTAAAAGTGAGGTTATAGCTCAAATTGGAGGTATTTAATAATTGAATTTTCCCCACAATATTAGTCAGCATTTATCTAACTTGAGAGTCTTTATCTCTTTTGATTTCTTGCTTCTGAACCTTTGTTCATGACTAGTATCTCTACTGTAGAATGAAAAGGAAATAGGAAAAGAGATGAAGCTCAAATCTTATCATTCTGCCTCTTATTACTACTCTGGCTCAGGATGGATAAAGGGTATTAACTCTCTCATGAACGACCCTCCCAGCAAGATATGCTATAATAGCATTGCACTCAATGTCTTTTTCTGGTTGCAGAGATGAATGACTCAACCATAAATGAGCCTTCATAATTCTAGAAGAGATTTTGGCTTATTTTTCACATGCAGTTATTTAGGTTTAATATAAAATTTAACTATGGAAGCAGTCATAATTTTAGCACTGAGATGACCTTAGATGTAATTTCGCTCAGTTTTCACCTGTCAGGGAAGAAGCTGATGTCTTAGTGGTCTGCCCAGGCCACACCATGGTGGAGGCCCAAGCTCGAAAAGACTCCTGACTTAAATTTGGAGGCCTGCAGCCTCCCTGAGTGAAAAGCCTCTGAACTCCTTGACCAGAGCAGTTAGGACTCATGCTCTGTTCATTTGTTTTCAGCACTTATGCTGTAGCATTTAGATTGTAAAGCATTTGCTTCACAATTTGGAACCGTGTTTGTTCTGTGTTCTTATTCCTACTTGTGGGCAATAAAGTCCTTCAGTTTTTAAAAGTTTATCCTAAATCACTAATAGAAGAATTCTCATTTTGTTGCTCTCTAAAATTCAGCTAGAACTCCAATTCAACCTGAGTTGGCATTCTGAAAACATATCCATCCATATTAAATGTATTAAAGCAGTAAGTGTGTTAAGTAACTTATGCATTTGCTTTTCAGAAATGGAAGATTTTGAAGCATTAAATAGCCAAATAGTTTCATGTCTGGCAATTTTAAAAGGAGGTAACCCTGACTCAGAGGAAGTGGAGTCTGTGCCGTTGTGCAAAAAAGAGCGACTATCTGTTCCAGAAGATGATCACATGGTTTGTACAGTAAAGTGAAAATTTTTCTTTTTTTCATTCAGCTTTATTTTAATAGATTGAGTTTAATTTCATATAGTGAAATGCACAGATCTTAAGTATAACTTGAGATCTTAAGTTCAGCGAGTTTCAACAAATATGTATGTCCCCCTCTATCAAGGTAAAGAATATTTACATCATCCCAGAAAGTTCCCTCATAACTGTTCCCAGTAAGTTTCCATCCCCTTGAACCTTGAAATACCATTCTGATGTTTTTTTCCATCATAGATTAGTTTTGCCTGTTCTAGAACTTTACAATATCTAGACTCACACAGTGTGCATTCTTTCATGCCATGGTCTCTTTTCCTTAGAGTGATGTTTTGAAATTCATCTGGTTGTAGCAATATTTCATTTCCATTTATTACTGAGTAATTTTCCATTGTATGAATATCTATGATTTGTTTATTCATTCTCCTTTTGAAGGACTTTAGGGTTGTTTCCAGTTTTTGGTTATTACGAGTAAAGTGGCTATGAACATTATTATGGGAGTCTCTTTGTCAACATATGTTTACATTTAATTTGGGTAAATCCTCAGGAGTGGAGATACTGGATCACAGGGTAGATTAAAGTTTATAAGAAACTGACAAACAGTTTTTTGAAGTGGTTGTGCTATTTTACATTTCATCATATTGTGCTATGCTTCTAGATCTCTGAAGTTGAATAAAATAGATTATTAAACTGTTTATAATTAAGTTTAACAGAAAATACAGTAATTTACTTACATGAGGATGAGGATAGTAATACCACCTAATTAGTGTAGGCAGTTCTTTTAACTTCTGTCAGCCCTGATGTTTTAATCTTTGGGGGATAGTGTTATTTGCCTTCCAAGAGCCATGGTTTTTGACATATTTATGTGGAAGTACTTTGAAAAGCATAAAGCATTGTAGAAGGGTAAGATGACAATATTGTTTTTATACTAATCTACTATAATTCCATAAAATTTTTACTGCCTAATAAATTTGTAATGCGGGGCTAATTCAGATAATTTTAAAAACAAAGACACTGATAATTACTTGGTATAGTTCTATTAAAATTATCCTTATAGTCCATAATTTATCCTTAGAATAAAGAGTTATTATAATTAAATCAAATGGCTATTTGCTGTCTGTTTACTTATTTATACTGTGTTTTATTCCAAAAAGGGATTTAAGGTGTCTTAGAGTAATTTTATTAAGAAAAACCGGTGCTTAAGTGCTTCCTGCTTTGTCCACAGAGTGTCACTGTTGGATTATTTGAAAGTTAAAAGTCATATAACATTAGTTCTTCGTGGTTAGAAATATTTGTTTTTAAAGCAGTTCTGGTACCATATTACTAGAAGACTAGTCTTTCCATCCTGAAGTACATAAGGGGTTAAGCTTAATGGAAAATGTTGTCTTAAGTATAGTTGACTTAATGAGAAAACAGTTCTGCAAATATCTTTCCATGTTATTGTAATGCTTGCAATGGGCAGAGGTCCTTTAGGCCTTTGATGCTTGTTGTAAGCGAAATTGAAGCCTTAAAGCTTTTCTTTCAGTTCTTTCTTTTATATTTCCTTTTGGTTTATTAATAAACCCTCCCTATGTAAGAACATGAACACCTGATTGTGGAGAAGGTGGAAGTGTCATTAATGAATGTACATCAGACTGAATATTTTTGTAGTATTAATTGATAATTGCCAAATATATTCACATTTACTGTCATAAAGAAAGTGATTAAAATTCTTTTCAGCTTTCATTTACTGTGGAGTTACTCTGAACTTGTGAGCCCAAGGAAATATTTCTCTTACATGAGTACTTTACCATTTTATTTTCCTCTTTTCCTTATCTAATAGAAATTCATAGCGGTTTTGTACCCTGCTTCAGTAGCTTTTCTAATTTTTGAAATGGTTTTAAATTTATGGGGGATTCCCTGGTGGCTCAGACGGTAAAGCGTCTGCCTGCAATGCAGGAGACCTGGGTTCAATCCCTGGGTCAGGAAGATCCCCTGGAAAAGGAAATGGCAATCCACTCCAGTACTCTTGCCTGGAAAATTCCATGGACGGAGGAGCCTGGTGGGCTACAGTCCATGGGGTTGCAAAGAGTCGGACATGACTGAGTGACTTCACTTTCTTTCACTTAGATTTATGGAAGAGTTACGAATACATCACAGAGAGTTCTTGTTTTTCACAAAATTTTCCTTAATGTTAACTGACCTGCGTAACTTAAAGTTATGGTAATTGTTTAACTACAGTATGGTTTTCAAAACCAGGATATTAACACTGGTACCCTACAATTAGCTAAACTGCATCCTTGTTTGATTTTCACCATCCCCTCTCCTCCAGTCTTTTTTCCTGTTCTAATCCAGTATTCCTCATTGATTTTAGTTGCGTCTTCCAGTTCGTGACAACTCCTTAGTCTTTCCTTGTCTTTTGTGACCTTGACCATTTTGATGAATGTACTAATCATTTATTTTGTAAAATGTGTCTCTTGATTTTTGTGTGTCTGATATTTTCTTTTGAATAGATTGAAATTATGCAATTTGGCAAGAACACCACATACACCATGTTGTCTCCTCATGAATCATATCAGAAGTTTGAGATGTCCATATGTCTTTTTACTGGTGATGTTAACACCAATCATCTGGTGGTGGTCTGGATTTTTTCATTGTAAAATTACTATTTCCCCTTTGTAATTAATAAATATTTTGGGAAGGAGTATACTTTGTGCTCATATCCTGTCCTCAACTATTTGCTCTGTGTTGAGTTGCTGCTGCTGCTGCTGCTGCTGCTAAGTCGCTTCAGTCGTGTCCGACTCTGTGCGACCCCATAGACGGGAGCCCACCAGGCTTCCCCATCCCTGGGATTCTCCAGGCAAGAACACTGGAGTGGGTTGCCATTTCCTTCTCCAGTGCATGAAAGTGAAAAGTGAAAGTGAAGTTGCTCAATCACGTCTGACTCCTAGCAACCCCATGGACTGCAGTCTACCAGGCTCCTCCGTCCATGGGATTTGCCAGGCAAGAGTACTGGAGTGGGGTGCCATTGCCTTCTCTGGTGTTGAGTTAGCTCATGGATTTTACCATGGATTTTATCTGCAACATTTACTACTGTGGTGTTTGCCTATTGGTGACTTTCTGTTTCCCTTATTTCTTTGTATTTATTGTGGAATTAATTTGTAAGGAATAACTATCTTTTCTTCCCTATTTATTCAGTTATATATTTTATATCAATATGGACTGGTGGGCATTTATTGTATTATATACATTATAATCCAATATTGCCACTATTTTATCAACCAAATTTTACAGCTTTGATGATATATTGAGAGCTCCTTCTGGCTCCTGTGACCTTTTGACATTCTCCTTCTTTTTGAGCAATTCCATATTTTCTGACATTAACAAGGTGTTCTAGCCTCATATATACTTTCCCTGTTCCAGCTCTGGAATTCACCTGTCTTTCAATTCACCTCTGGTTCCTTTTATTGGAGAGTGGTATTTAGAAACCAAGCTCTGGATGCTAGGTGTGTTCATTGCTACTCTTGTGTAGCAAGATCTTAGTCCTACTTCATAGATCTTAGTCCCACTTAGTAGACAGAGCTAGGAAATAAGTGTGTCTACTAATTTAGCATACACATACATTTATGACTATGTCTGTTTACATGTATATTATAAACTGTTCATATGAATATTCAGGAGCTTTTCTTAATCTTAGCTTATATAATAACTTCATTCTTTTAGTCTTCTTTTTAATTGGCTTTTATCTTTTTCATCCTCATGATTGTGGGGTTTGGTTTTACTTCATCTATGCTTTATATTGTAGATTTCTGAAATACTTTTGAGGTAAAAAAGAAAACAATTAATATAGAGCAAAGTATATATTTTTAGTGCTTTATTTGGTTCCTAGAGATATTAAGTATTGACTTACTTATTTTTCTGATATTAATAGAACCATACAGCTGAAGATTCATTTAATGGATATCGTCATAACCAAATTACTCGACTCCAACGCTATTGTCAGGTATCAAAGTTGTGTCTTAAATGTAGTTTTCCAAAATATTGATTATAATTTTCTTTACATCATTTAATGTCATTGTACTCATTTTAATAATATTTGTTTATTTGGCTGCTCTGGGTCTTAGTTGCAGCTTGCGGGTTCTTCCATCTTCATTGTAGCCTGCAAGATCTTTTAGTTGCAGCATGAGTGTCATTGTACTATTAATAGAAATTTTGCTATGCCAAGTTCTCTATGATTATTCATTCCATTGTGATACTTTAAAAAATATCTACTTAGAACAACATTCCTAAGTGAAAAACTTGAAATAAAAATATGGTTTTTGTTTTTTTTAAAATAGAGCCCATAACTGGTCAAATGTAGTTAAGTGTCTTTTATCTAGACTGTTCAATACTGAATTTCTCCAATATTCTCTTTTAAGGAAGTTGGCTGATTTGGATGAAATTTATTATGCCTAAATGCGTGTTAAAATATCTCAGTTGAAGCAAAATGGCAGCCCACCACTGGTTTTTTAATGAGTATATCTTATATAATTTTGAGGGGATTTTGTAAAAATTGACATATTGGTGGAGACTGATAGAAGTGTGTAACTATCAAGGATTTTGTGAGCTGCATACCCTAGCAATAATGAACATTTATAACAAATAAATGTTTCTTAACATATAACATTTCTTTGATACAATGAACTAACATACTTTGAAAAGTAAGAAGTGTTTATGAGAGTCTTTATCATTATCACTATTGAGAACAGAAGTGGAACACGTAAAGGGGACTTGTGGTGTCTTCTGGGGAAGGATGTACAGACAGCAGGAACGTAGGGGCTAAGTAGGGAGTTCTGATTTTGAGCAGTGCTAGCCCAGCCTGCTTTACATCAGGATCCACGAGGTTGATGAATGAGGTTGACAGGGCTCTGCCAGGACCTTCTGAACGATTGTGCAAGATGTGGTGGGATGGAGCATCTCCCATCAGACACAGCCAGGTTTCAGAGTCACAGCCCTGCAGTGGGCCCTGGGGGATCCTCTCCATTTCTCCTCCTGTGCAGGCTCCCTCCTGTCTTCAGCGCCTTCCCTTCCCAGTCTAGGCCACACGGGGCAGCACTTCCACCTGTTGTTTTATATCCTTCCCAGCGTCCCCTTTAGTAAAACCCCAGCCCTGTCCAGCCAGGCTGGGAAGCAGAGGGGAGAACCTCTGCTGGGGACTGGTGACCCTCAGACAACCCCAATCCTTCTCGCTTATTTCATGGAGAAAATGGTGAAGTGTGGAGCAGAAATCCCCTCCAAGTCCCAATTCTTCTCACAGCCCTCAAACCTGCCTAGTTCCATCTCTGCCAACCTCCTTCCTGACCGCTGGAGGGGGAAAAGGGTTCCCCCTGTAAGGCTAACACTAACACTTCCTCTGGTTTCTGCATCTGATCCTCTTTCCCTGTGTTCAGACACCTCCTTTAATCCATCACCCTCCTCTTTGCTGGATCTTCAGCCTCTGTCTCTGTCACTCTCAGCATATTCATTCTCCCACTGTTATTTTTTAAAATCACTTCTTTTGGCCTCCTATCCCTCTCTAGCTGTCATCTTCTCTCTCTGATTACCTTTATAACCCAGTTCTTTAAATGTCATTTATGTTATCTAAGCGCCTGACTTCCTGTTTTTTAGCTCTCTTAATCATAAAAGTAAAACATAGACACACAGTTCAAAGAAAAGTTAAAGAATAAACAATGGCTTAAATGAAAAATTAAAGAATAGAGAATGGCTTAAATGAAACATGAAAGTCTTTTCTTCTCCACCTTTGGCCCTATACCTTGGAGGTAACCACTTTTAATAGTCTATTTTAAATTCTTCTTGTAGTTTCTACCATTATACAAATAATACACCCTATTTCTTTTTGTGTTAACTTTTGGTGTTAACTGTTAACTTATCACTTTGAAAAAATAGGAATTTAGCTCTTTCATCTTCCCCACTCTGAAATTAGTTATACTGATATTTATAGTTTATTGCTCTCTGTTAGTTTTTGCTATTAAACTTATATTACCTGTTCTGTCAGCTTTAGACAGCAGTCTTTTAACTGTAATCACACCCCATTGTATAAGAGTTAGACATTTCCATTCCATACACTGTCCTCCATTTATCTTCTTTCTAATGCTCATTTCTCACATTCCTAACACTGACAAATATATAAATTCTGCTCTGTAAACTATTATTAAGCCTTCCATGTTTTAGGTACAAATTATTTACAGAAATAAAAATTAATCAGTACATACAGTGCTAGGATTTTATAAACATTATTTTCTATACAACCAAATGGTATCTTTGGCCTCATAGGGAAACATATATCTTTATTTTTAACTGAAGCATAATTGACATACAAAATGATATTAATTTCAGGTGTACAGTGTAATGATTAAACATTTTTATACATTGCAAAATGATTACCACAATAAGTCTAGTTATCATCTGTCACCATACAGAGTTACACATTTTTTTTCTTATGATGACAACTTTTCTTATGTTACTTTCAAATTTGCAGTACAGCGTTATTGGCTGGAGTTGCCATGCTGTACATTACATCTCCATGACTTATTTTATAACTGGAAGTTTGTATCCCTTGATCCACTCTACCCATTTCGCCCACCCTGCAACAGCACTCCCTTCTGGCAGCTACCAACTGTTTTCTTTTTTTCTTTATTTATTTTTTAAATTTATTTTATTTTATTTTATTTTGTTTTTTAAATTTTATTTTATTTTTAAACTTTACATAATTGTATTAGTTTTGCCACACATCAAAATGAATCCACCACAGGTATACATGTGTTCCCCATCTTGAACCCTCCTCCCCCCTCCCTCCCCATACCATCCCTCTGTGTCGTCCCAGTGCACCAGCCCCAAGCATCCAGTATCGTGCATCGAACCTGGACTGGCAACTCATTTCATACATGATATTTTTTTTTTCCAACTGTTTTCTGTATCTATGAGTTTTGTTTTGTTTATTAGGTTCTGCATGTAAGTGAAATCATGGTGTTTGTCTTCTTTTGACTTATTTCACTTAGCAATCCATGTTGTCACAAATGACAAGGTTTCATTCTTTTTTATGCCTGAGTACTTTTCCACTGTCTGTATATATACCACATCTTCTTTATTCATTGATGGGCAGTTAGGGTGTTTCTATATCTTGACTATTGTAAATAGTGCTTCAGTGAACGTAGAGGTGCATGTATGTTTTCAAATTAGTTTTTCATTTTTTTGGACAAATACCTAGAAGTGGAATTGCTGGATCATATGGTATTTTTATTTTAAGTTTTCTGAGGAACATCCATATTATTTTCCATAGTGGCTGTGCCAATTTACATTCCCACCAAAAGCACGGAGGGTTGTCTTTTCTCCACATCCTTGCCAACACTTGTTATTTCTTGTCCTTTTGATAATAGCCATTCTGACAGCTGTGAGATGATATCATGTTGTGGTTTTGATTTGTGTTTTCCTGATTAGAAATGTTGAGCATCATTTTCATGTGCCTATTGGCATCTGTATGTCTTCTTTGGAAAATCTGTTCAAGTCCTCTGCCCATTTTTTAATCAGTTTGTTTGTTTTTTGTTGAGTTGTATGAGTTCTTTATATGTTTTAGTTATTAACCTCTTATCAGATACATAATTTGCAAATATCTTCTCCCCTTCAATAGGTTGCCTTTTTATTTTGTTGATGGTTTCCTTCACTGTGCAGAAATTTATTTTCTTTTAGTTTGATATAGTTCCATTTGTTTATTTTTTCTTTTGTTGCTGTTGCCTTTGGAATCAGAGCCAAAAAAACTTTGCTAAGACTGATGTCAAGGTACTTTCTGCTTATGTTTTCTTATAGGAGTTTTATTGTTTCTGGTCTTACATTCAAGTCTTTAATCTATTTTGAATTAATTAAGAAATATAATCTTATAAGTTGCTAATTTTCTACTAGTCAAGGTCGTAAGCATCAAGGTCAACGGATTCTCTCCTGTCTTCCAACAGCGCTCAAAATCATGTCATATTCTAGTTGGATTTATTTGAACAGTGACTTTTTATTTGTCTAAATATTTTCTTCTATAGAAGATTATTTCTTTTGGATTTTCTGCTGACTACTTTTGTTGAAAGAAGGAATATGCCTTTTTATTTCTTTGCTAGGATTTTTGAGCTTCAGAGTCATTTCCATGTTGAATAGAGTCTGCTTTCTTCTTTACGTAATTTTTTGCCCACAAATCTTTCCTGTTATAATTTGCACCAATTACTTTAGAGGCACAACTGTCATCTCAGTACTTCTTTTGACTGCCTGCTGTTTCTTGGATCCCATGGCTTCTTCATCTTGGATTCCCCTCTTGCTTTCTTTATAATTTTCTCTGAGTAACTACTTTTTAAACATTTTTTTCCTACAGAAAGTTGCATAGGAGTTGAATTTTCAGTCCTTGTATATCTGAAATTTTCTTTGTGTCCCTTTATGTCTCTTATGCCCCATAATTGTCCCACATGCTGAGTATGCAATTCTAGATTCAAAATTACTTTCCCATAGAAATTCTATTCTAGCATCAAGTGCTCTTGAGAAGTCTGTTAGTATTATGATTTTTTTTTATAGGTGAAATTTTTTCTCTGGCTTTGGAAACTTTTAGAATCTTTATTTTTTTCCCATGTATCCATGGGCCCTTTCAGTTTGAATATTTGTGCCATTCTTTAGCTCTGATAGAACATTCTTTAGCTCTGATAGAATTTTTCTTCATTTCTTCCTTTCCATATACTCTATTCCCTCTGGAGTAATTTTTATTTTGTTAAAAATTAATTAATTTGACTGCATCAATCTTAATTGTAGCATGTGGGCCTAGTTGTCACATGGTGTGTGGGATCTTAGTTTCCTGACCAGGGGTTGAATCCACGTCCCCTGCATCAGAAGGTGGATTCTTAACCACTGGACCACTAGCAAAGTCCCTGGAGTGACTTGTAATTGGATGTGACAACTCTTACATCATCCATGATGCTTAATGTTCATCTCATTTTCTGTCTCTGACCTGTGTACGGCATTCTGAGAGATATCCTTGTCTTTGTCTTCCTGATGTTGTGTTTGTATTTTTTGGGCACAATCAATTATATTTGTAATTGTCAGTAATTTGTTATTTTCTGATTGCCACTGTTTTATAGCATTGATATTTTTATTTTATTGTGTGATATCATCCTGAGTGTCTATGAGCATTTGGATTATTAAAAGTGTTGTTCTGTTTTTGAAATTACATCTTTCTCCTGTAAGTTCATTGTGCTGTCCACTGGTCCCCCTCTGCTCAGTCTAAATCTATCTGAATGATTCTCTTTATCAAAGGTTTTGCTTTGATACAATTCTGATTCCCAAATCTATGTCTTTAGCCTCTGCCACTTTTCACGGCCCCAGAATCATGAATGTATCTAGCCAATGCCTGCTGAAGAACTCAGTATAATGTGTACAAAATAATTTTCTCCATATTCCCTCTCTCAGGTTAACTACCATCATGTCTTTAATTAAGCTGGAAATCCAGACATTATCTTTGACTAGTTCCCTCCCCTCTCCCCCATTAACCAAGTCCTAAGGATTCTCTTTCTTTAATATCACTCAAAACAGTTTCTTGTACATCCTAACCACCACATCTTTGATTCAGATCCTCACCATTTTGCATTTTAATCTTTTCTAAAGATGAGTTTGCCTCATGTCTTTCCCATGATTGAGTTTCTATTGGGTGAAAATCTCAAAATGGCACTACTTGCCTCCCCCAGCTTTCTTCCCCAATGTTTTTTCCTCTTAAGTTTCACATTTTGTATTAAGCCATAGATAGTTCCCTAAATATATTATGCTAATTCATGTTCTGGTCTTTTAGAATTTTCTGTTCTTTCTGTTCTATATGCCCTTCCATGCATCCTCACCAAGCGAATAGTTTCTCACCTTTTAATTCTCAACATAGTCATTTCCTTCTCTGAAAAGCCTACCATGATTGCCAGCCTGGATTGGGTCCCATTTTTTCTGTGCACACTTATTACTTGTGTCATGACACTGGTAGTAATAATAATAATAGATGAGCATTATTGGACTGGTTATTATGTACTATAATTACTATGTTAATATCAGTATAAGACTCCATTACCTCATTTTGTCCTCAGGATAACTTTTGAGATTTTTATCCCCAATTCTACATATGAGAAGATTGAAGCACAGAGAAGTTAAGTGCCCAAGTTCATAGAGCTAATAAGTGGTAGAACTCTAGTATTTGAACCCAACCTTGTCCCCCTAGACCCTGTGCTATTTATCCCAGTGTAATAAGCCAGTGAGTCTCACACTTGATCATGCATTAGAATTACTTGGAGGGCTCTCTCCTAGCGATGAGTTCCTGTATCAGCAGGTCTGAGGTGGGGGATTTTTTTTGCATTTCTGACAAGCTGTGGGTGATACTGATGCTGCCAGTGCATGGACACTGTTCTAGGCTTCTAATCAATTTATTTATTGATATTGTCTATTTTTCTCTCTCTTCAGCTAAAATAGAAGTTCCTTAGGGCAGGAGTATTTTTTTTTTTTTTAGTGTCCACATTCCCAGCATCTAGCAAAGTTGTTCTGACAGGTAGTAAGCCCCCAATGAACATTTACTTGAATTAATGAATGAATGAGGTAGTGGTTCTGACCTCTTTGTATAAGTGTATTTTTGCCTGAATGAAATTTCTGTGTATTTCAGGATTTTTCAGGTTTTATCAGTCACATACTGATTGGCATAGAGGGGCTGTGTACTCAAAGGTTTTGTAAGGTTGTTAATTGCATGACTGTAAAATACTTTGAAGCCAAACATCTATTGTATTTGGCTCACTATTCTTTCTGGAATGGGCTGCTCTCTGCCTGTTAGTTTATACTGATATTGTATGGAAAGAGGCTCTTTTGCCTTTTAACAGATTTGAACATTTCTTTCCTAAAAAAGCACCTTCCTTGATGTAAAATGACTCCATCATAAATGTGATGGCTTATAGGAATTGTGGTACATTTACTTTCCAGTATTCAAGCTTCTTCAAATGCCTGTATGATATGGAGTAGTTGAGTGGGAGGTTGGGGTGCTTTATCTCAGCCAGCTTGGCTCTGGATCACCAACAACCAGGCAGCAAGTGGGAAACAAGAAATTTCTGATGGCTTGAGAACTTTCTTTGATTCTGGCAGTCAAAGTTTGGTTTATTGGTATTTTCTTATATGTTACTGTTTTTTTCAAAATAGGAACACTAAATTTTTTTATTGTAACAGAATTTGCAAGAACTTACTGAAATCATCAATAGTCAGATTAACCACCTTCGTGAACTAGTTTCAGAAATACGGCGTTCTTTGGAGACACCACAGATGCCACCCTGTGTAAGTGTTAGAACATTTTTACTACTTCCATAAACCTATATTTCCTAAATAACCACTCAGTTAGAAGTGAGAGAGAGCTAATAACTCTGAGATTAACAAGACTGATTTATACTTTAGCAGTAGGTTGGAAACTAAACTTCTGTTGGAGGAATGCTAAAGTTTAGATTTGAGACATGATGCTGAATATTTTTGTTTGTAACCATAAGGTATAAAGTGCAATCAAAATGTAGGTATGAAGAGGAATAAAAATCATATAATCAAAATTCAGCATTTATACTTGACTGTGGAAAATGATGTTGCAGGGAAAATAAGGTATTAATGATTTTACCTACTTTTCAATGTTTATTTTTACTCACAGATGATTTATACTGGCTATGTATCATTTTAGAGGTCATCTGGATTTACACATAAAGGTTTTGACTGTATACCTCATAGAAAAATTAATGTCTAGAATCCAAAGAAAGGAGCTTAACCCATCCTGTTCTTTTATCCTGGACAGGGAGATGATAACCCATCTTTACCAGCAGAGAGGCAGGAAAATGATGCTGAGACCAATCCAGGAGGAACATCTCTTCAGTCAGCAGCATCCCCTGAATGGCAGCAACTGGAGCGCAGCGAGAGTCCATCACTTCCCAGGATTGTCTGTGCCTGCTCATTACAGGCGAATCATGAGTCAGGCAGCCCAGCAACTAGGCGTTTTCTTCTGTCCATTTTCAGTGAAGATGATGAAAATGCCAACAGTGATCTCTCATGTGCCCAGGATTCTCTAGCACAACCTACAGCACATCTTCCACAAGCAGAATCCAGTCTGCACGACAACTTTGAGACAGTGAGAGATTCAGCTATAAATAACAACATGAATCCAGACACTGCCTTGCCATCTCTCTGCATCCCTCCCAATTTTGGTGAGTTTGAAATGGCACACATTTTAAATAGCATCTTGGTAATCTAGATTAAAAAGCTTCCTCAATGCAAACTAGTGCTAGTGGTTTTCCGATTCAATGGACATGAACTTGAGCAAACTCTGAGAGATGGTGAAGGACAGGGAGGCATGGCATGCTGCAGTCCATAGGTTCACAGTCCAAGAGTCAGACACGACTGGGTGACTGAACAACAACAAAAATACTGAGATAATTGTAGCTTCACATGTAGTTGTAAGAAATAATACAGAGTCATAGCCTTTACCCAATTTCCCAAAGTGATAACATCTTGTGAAACTATGGTAAAATATCACAACCAGGATATTGATGTTGATATAATCCATGGATCATATTCAACTGTTCCCAGTTTGACTTGTATTCATCTGTGTGTCTGTACTTTTAGTTTTATTCTGATTGATCATGTGATAAGGTTTGTATGTCCACCACCATAGTCAAGGGACAACAGTTCCATCACATGGATCACTTGTGTTGCCTTTTTATAACCATGCCTATCACCCTCTGATGACCTGGCCCTCTTCATTCCCTTATCCCTAATTCTTAGAAACCACTTATCTATTCTTCATCTCTAGAACTTTGTCACTTCAAAATTGTTATATATTTGGAGGCATATAGTATATAACATTTTGATACTGGCTTTTTTCACTTAGTATAATGCCCTGGAGATTAAACCAAGTTGTTCAGTAGTTCCTTCCTTTTTATTGCTCAGTACTGCTACTTGGTATGGATGTGTCATAGTTTAACCATTCATCTGTTTAAGAAAATTTAGAGTTTTGTAATCCAGGTTTTTATGTTAGGACTAAGGCTGCCGTGAATCTTCATGTACATGTTTTTGTGTAAATAGAAGTTTTCATTTCTCTGACATGAATACCCAAGAGTGCAATTGCTCGCTATATGTTAACATCATGTTTAATTTTATGAAAAACTACTGGGCTTCCCTGGTGGCTCAGATGGTAAAGAATCTACCTGCAATGCAGGAGATCAGGGTTTGATCCCTGGGTTGAGAAGATTCCCTGGAGAAGGGAATGGTAACCCACTCCAGTATTCTTGCCTGGAGAATCCCATGCAGAGGGCCTGGCAGGCTATAGTCCATGGGTTGCAAAGAGTCAGACATGACTGAGCGACTGTCACTTTGTACTTTCATCTGTTTTCCAGTGTAGGTGTACCATTTTCCATTCCTGCCAGAAAGGTATGAGTTTCTCTGGAGCCATATTTCTGCTCTCTTTCTTGTTCTTTCTTCCTGTTGATGATTCATGATTCCTTCTTTCATCATATCCTATCTGGTAGAAGATTTTCTTTTAAATTTACTTTAAGAATAAGTCTGCCAAGGACAAAACCTTTTAGTTTTCCTTTGTGCGATAATGTCTTTGTTTCCCCTTCTTTTCTGAAGGACAGTTTCACTCAGTATGGAATTCCTGGATGAGAATTTTTACATTATAGCCCTTGAAAACTTTTTATTTGTAGAAACGCCAGGAGAAGCAGAAACCAGCCTTTCAAGCAGCACTGAGATAATGCATTACCCAACTTTACTGGAAAATGGCAGTGGCCAGGATATTGTCTCATCTGACTTAATTCCTCCCAATTTTGGTGAGTTTGAAATGATATACATTGCAAGTAGCACTGTTTCATCTAGATTCCTTAATGCAACTCCATGGTAGCTCTTTTATATATTATGCTTTTAATTTTGAGGTAATTTTAGATTCATGTGTAGTTGTAAGAAATTATACGGAGATCCTATTTTTGCATCATCTATCTTCCTTAATAAAAACATCTTGCAAAACTATAGTAAAAAAAAAAAAAACAACAGTATACTGACATTGATTAAATCCACGTGTGTGTGTGTGTGCATTTAGTTCTATGCAATTTTATTTCATGCATCAGTGTGTTTGTTCTGGGCTTCCCTGGTGGCTCAGAGGGTAAAGAATCTGCCTGCAATGTGGGAGACCAGGGTTCGATCCCTGGGTTGGAAAGATTTCCTGAAGAAGGGAATGGCTACCCAGTCCAGTATTCTTGCTTGGAGAATTCCATGGACAGATAAGCCTGGTTGGCTACAGTCCATGGGTCACAAAGAGTCAGACATGACTAAGCGGCTAACACACACACACACATGCACACACACACACACACACACACAGAGTCATGATACAGAACATGTCCATCATTACCACAAGCACCCTTCATATTGCCCTTTTCTTAACCATAACTACTTCCTTCTGGTCACCCTTTCCTCCCATCCTGCCCCATCCTAACACCCCAGGCCGGCCCCAAATTGACTTTCTATGATTTTGTCATTTGAATATTGTTATTTAAATGGAATAAGTACTATAGAACCTTTTGGGCATGGCTTTTTTTTTTTTTTTTAACTGAACATAGATGGCTCAAGTGGTAAAGAATCCACCTGCCAATGCAGGAGACACAGGAGACATGGGTTTGATCTCTGGGGTGGAAAGATCTCCTGGAGGAGGAAATGGCAACCCACTTCAGTATTCTTGCCTGGGAGATCCCATGGACAGAGGAGCCTGGTGGGCTACAGGACATGGGGTCACAAAGAGTTGGACACGACTGAGCACATGCACACACACATTGCTTGTATCAAGAGTTTCTTCCTTTTTATTGTTGAGCTGTATTCTATGGTATGGGTGTGTAACTGTTTATTTGTTCACCCATTGAAGGACATTTGGGATATTTCCTATTTTTCATTGTTACAAGTTTAGCTCTATGAACAGTCCTTTGCCAGCTTTCACATAAATATAAATCTACATTTCTTTGAGATGAATGCTCACGAGGGCAATTCTGGGTCACATGTAATTCCATGTTTAGTTTTATAAGAAACTGCTAAAATTATTTTTCAGAGGAGCTGTGTAATTTTTCCTTCTACCCATAATATATGTGTGATATAATTTTTCTTCATGTATATTTATTCTCTTTCCATTGTTCTTTCTTCTTGATGCTCAAAGAGACAAGTTCTTTTAGTTTTCCTTCATGTAAGAATATATTTATTTCTCATTTCTTAATGAGGCATAGTTTTACTGCATATAGAATTAATGATTCACAGTTATTTTCTTAAGCACTCAAAAAATGTTTTTACTGTAACTATGCCAGAGGTAGCAGAAACCAGCCTAGAGAACAAGCCTGAGACAATGAGTTACTCAACTTTATCAGGAAATGACAGTGGCCCGAGTTCATCAGTCAACCTCCCACCCAATTTTGGTGAGTTTCAAATAATACATAGTATAAGTAGCACTATGTAATCTAGTCGCATCAGCATCCTTAATGCAAGTTAGCAGTAGTCTGTTTTTTAAAATTAAACATTTTATTTTGGAATAATTTTAGATTCACATACATTTATAAGAAAAAAAAATAAACTAAATTTAATGAACTCACCAAAAAAAAAAAGAAATAATTAAAAGACCCCTTTTACACTTGACCCTTTTCTCTCAATGATAACATCTTGAAAAACTAGTAAAATATCACAACTCAGGTTATTGACATTGATATAATACACAGATGTTACTGAGATGTCCCTAGTTTTACTTGTGGTAATTTGTATGTGTTTATATTTATTTCTGTCTGATTTCATCATATGAGTAGATGTAATATCCACTACCACGTCAAGACGTAGAAACATTTCCATTACCATAAGGATGCCTCTTCTTGCCCCTTTATAGCCACTCCCACCTCCCTTAGATGACCCTCTCCTTCCCCATTGTTCATTCCCTAGCCCCTGGCAAACACTGGTTTCTATAATTTTGTCACTTCAAGAATATTATACAAAAGGAATCTTATGGTACATAAACTTTGAGGATTTTTTTCACTCTGCATAATTCCTTGAGGATTCATCCATGTTGTTGCATGTACAAAACTTCTTTTTTTTTGCTGAATAGTTTTACAGGATTTCAATATGCAGTAATTGTTTTTAACCACTCAGCCATGGAAGGACATTAGTTTTTTTCCCTATGGTTTTTAGTATTAAGTGTAATGATGTTATGAACATCCCTGTACTGGTTTTTGTATAAATGTAAGTTCTAATTTTTCTGTCTTGAATTCCAAGAGTGCAATTTTTGAGTCTTATGGTAATAGCATGTTTAATTTTGTAAGAAAATGCCAGTTTTCTGGAGAGGTTGTACCATTTTTCATTCTTACCAGCAATGATCCAGTTTCTTTACATTCATATTTCTGTTCTTATCATAGCTTTTTCTTTCTTTCTGATGCTCCCAATTTTCTTCTTTCATCCTCTCTTTTCTGTTTGAATATATTCCTTTAACCTCTCCATATGGGTAAGTCTGCTAGGGACAGATTCTTTTAGTCTTCCTTTGTTTCAAAATGTTTCTGTTTCACCTTTTACTTGAAGGATAGTTTCATTTCATGTAGAATTCACCATTGAGAGTTCTTTTCTTTCAGGGGTTGAAAAATTTATCCTTACACAAATGCCAATAAAGGAAGAAACTGATGTGGAAAACAGCTCTCAGACAGTGTATTATCCAGCTTTATTGGGAAGTATCACTGGTCTAGGTACTGACTTTTCATCTCATTCCACCCCACCTAATTTTGGTGAGTTTGAAATGATAGATATTGTGAGTAGCACTGTTTAGTCTAGATCCATCCACATCCTTAATACAAGCCAGTTGTAGCTCTTAAAACTTTTTGGTATAATTTAAGATTCACATGCAGCTGTAAAAATAATGCACAGAGATCCTATTTATGCTTTATTTTCCCCAACGACTACACCTTGCAAAACACTGATACAGTGTCACAACCCATATACTGACATTGATACAACCCACAGACGTTATTGAGGTGCCTCCAGTTTTACGTGTATGTGTGTGTACACTTTCATGTGTGTATTTAGCACCATGCAGTGAGAGAGTACACCACAGTCAAGGTAGAGATCATTACCATCACCCAAGGATCCCTTGCTACTGCTTTTATACAAACACAACTAGGCTTTGCTTTCTCCAAGACCCATCGCTAACACCTGGCTACCGTTGATCTCTTCTCTGTTTCTATAATTTTGTCTCAGATTGTTATATAAGTGGAATAACATACCATATAACTTTGGGATTGGCTTCTTTCACTCAGCCTAATTCCCTGAAGAGTCATCCAGTTTGTGGCGTGTGTCAATAGTTTATTACTAGTACTGCTGCAGAATATTCCATTCTATGGATATACAACATTTTAACTCTTCCCCTGTTGAAGGGCATCTGGATTTTTTTTTTTTTTTCAGTTTTTGGCTATTAGGAGTAAAGCAGCTATACATATTCATGCACATACTTTTGTGTAAATATAAATTTTTATTTCCTAATAGTTCCTTCCTATTGATGAAGAGTTTTCCATGGTGTGTGTGTATGTATACACACACAGTGTGTTTTTTTTTTAATTCATACATTGAAGGAAATTTATTTTTTTTCTTTCTGAGATGGTGTTTTTTTTAAATTCATACATTGCAGAAAATTTGATTTTTTTTATTTCTGAGTTTTTGGATATTTCAAGTAAAGTGCTGTGAACATTGATGTATTGATTTTTGTGTAAATATAAATTTCTATTTCTCTGTCATGAATGCCAAAAGTGCAGTTGCTGGGTCTTATAAGTAATAGCATGTTTAGTTTTATTAGAAACTGCCAAACAATTTTCCAGAGAGGCTGTACCAGTTTACATTTACAGCAGCAAAGAGTGGTTGATTCATTTTCTCTCCATCCACATCTCTGATCTGTCCACTGTTATTTCTTCCTTCATGATGCTCCAAGATTCCTTCTTTAATAATATGTTTTGTTTTTTGAAGATTTTCCGTTAGCCATTTTTAAGGGAAAATCTGCTAGGGAAAATGAAAAGATCTTTTTTCCTTTGTGTCATAATGTCTTTATTTACCATTCTTTCCTGAAGGACAGTCTCACCCAGTATAGAATTCACACTTGAGAGTTCTTATCTTTCAGCAATTGAAAAAGTTATACTTATAGAAATGCCAGGACAAGCAGAAACCACCATGGATAACAGCTATCAGACAGTGGGAAATGAAACTGTTGTGGGAAATGAAACTATTGTGGGAAAAGAAACTGTAGTGGGAAATGATAGTGACCCAGATATGGGCTCTTCACATCTCTCCATTCTACCCAGTGTTGGTGAGTTTGAAATGATACTTTGACATATATTTAGTCTAGATTCCTCACTCTCCATAGTGTAAGATAGAGGTAGCTCTTTCTAATGAAAGTTTTTATTTTCAGAAAAATTTAGCTGCACATGCAGTTATAATAAATAGTACAGAGCAATCCTGTGTTCTGATTACCCAGTGTTCCCCAATGGTAAAATGGTATCTACCATTGCAAAATGGTAAAATGGTATCATCTTACAGAATGATAGAAAATTACCACAGCCAAACATATCAACATGATACCATCCACAGATATTATTGAGATGCCTCCAGTTTCACTTGCATTAATATGTGTGTATTGAGTTATATACAGTTTTTTCATATGTACAGATCACGTCTCTTCTATGACAGGTAAGCCTTGGAACAGCTGCATCACTATCATGTTCTCTCATATTTCTCTTTTATAACCACACCCATCTCACTCCAACTGATATTTGCCCTCTACTCCTACCCTCTGCCCTGTTTCATGGTAACTGTGAATCTGTTCTCCAGATCTATTATTTGTCCCTTCAGCATAGTTATATAAATGGAATTGTGTGGTGTTTGAGATTGGTTTCTTCCTTCAGTGTAATTCCCTGGAGATTCATTCATACTGTTGTGTGTAGCAATGTTTCCTTCTTTTTATTTGCTGAGTATTATTTCATGGTGTGAATGTACCAGGGTTTATTTTTCTGTTCATCTGTTGAAAACCTCTGTTTCCGGTTTTTGACTGTTAAGGGTAAACTTGATATGAGTATTTATTCATCAGTTCGGTTCACTTCAGTTGCTCAGTTGTGTCCAGCTCTTTGTGACCTCATGAACCACAGCATGCCAGGCCTCCCTGTCCATCAACAACACCCGGAGTCCACCCAAACCCATGTCCATTGTGTCGGTGATGCCATCCAGCCATCTCATCCTCTGTCTTCCCCTTCTCCTCCTGCCCCCAATCCCTCCCAGCATCAGGGTCTTTTCCAGTGAGTCAACTCTTTGTGTCAGGTGGCCAAAGTATTGGAGTTTCAGCTTCAGCATCATTCCTTCCAATGAACACCCAGGACTGATCTCCTTTAGGATGGACTGGTTGGATCTCCTTGCAGCCCAAGGTACTCTCAAGAGTCTTCTCCAACACCACAGTTCAAAAGCATCAATTCTTTGGCGCTCAGCTTTCTTCACAGTCCAACTCTCACATCCGTACGTGACCACTGGAAAAACCATAGCCTTGACTAGATGGACCTTTGTTGGCAAAGTAATGTCTCTGCTTCTCAATACGCTGTCTAAGGTTGGTCATAATTTTCCTTCCAAGGAGTAAGCGTCTTTTAATTTCATGGCTGCAGTCACCATCTGCAGTGATTTTGGAGCCCCCAAAAATTAAGTCTGACACTGTTTCCACTGTTTCCCCATCTATTTGCCATGAAGTGATGGGACCAGATGCCATGATCTTCGTTTTCTGAATGTTGAGCTTTAAGCCAACTTTTTCACTCTCCTCTTTCACTTTCATCAAGAGGCTTTTTAGTTCCTCTTCACTTTCTGCCGTAAGGGTGGTGTCCTCTGCATATCTGAGGTTATTGATATTTCTCCCATAAATTTGGAAAACTCAGCAGTGGCCACAGGACTGGAAAAGGTCAGTTTTCATTTCATTCCCAAAGAAAGGCAATGCCAAAGAATGCTCAAACTACCGCACAATTGCACTCATCTCACACACTAGTAAAGTAATGCTCAAAATTCTCCAAGCCAGGCTTCAGCAATACATGAACCGTGAACTTCCTGATGTTCAAGCTGGTTTTAGAAAAGGCAGAGGATCAAATTGCCAACATCCACTGGATCATGGAAAAAGCAAGAGAGTTCTATAAAAACATCTATTTCTGCTTTATTGACTATGCCAAAGCCTTTGACTGTGTGGATCACAATAAATTGTGGCAAATTCTGAAAGAGATGGGAATACCAGACCACCTGACCTGCCTCCTGAGAAACCTATATGCAGGTCAGGAAGCCACAGTTAGAACTGGACATGGAACAACAGACTGGTTCCAAATAGGAAAAGGAGTATGTCAAGGCTGTATATTGTCACCCTACTTATTTAACTTCTATGCAGAGTACATCATGAGAAACGCTGGGCTGGAAGAAGCACAAGCTGGAATCAAGATTGCTGGGAGAAATATCAATAACTGTATCCTTAGTTTATAAGAAATTGTCAAACTGCTTTCCAGGGTAGCTGTACCATTTTCCATTCCTTCCAGCCATGTATGAGTGATTTTATTTCTCTGCATCCGTATTTCTGTTCTTTCCATTGTTCTTTCTCCTTCTTAGTGCTCCAGAATTCTATTATACTTTTTGTTAGAAGATTTTCCTATAGCCATTTTAAGCATAAATCAGTTAGTGACAAATGTGTTTGGTTTTCCTTTGTGAATATCTATTTTTTCTTCATTACTGGAAGATAGTTTCATCAGATATAGGTATGAGGGTAGAGTCTTTTCTCACAGCATTTGAAGAACATTTTACTAACAGAAATGTTGGTCAAAGCAGGAACCAGCCAGGAAAAGGACACTCCAGTGATGAATCAGCCACCTTTCTTGGAATATGACAGTGATGAAGATGCTTCATATGTCTTCATCCCTTCCGATTCTGGTGAGTTTGTAATGATACATATTATAAGTAGCACTATTTAATTTAGGTTTTTTAACACCCTTAATATGAGCTTTTCCTAATTAAAAATTAAGTTTTTTTAAAAGAAAATTTTAGCTGCACATGCCATTATATGAAACGAGTCACCAGTCCAGATTCTATGCACGATACTGGATGCTTGGGGCTGGTGCACTGGGATGACCCAGAGGGATGGTATGGGGAGGGAGGAGGGAGGAGGGTTCAGGATGGGGAACACATGTATGCCTGTGGTGGATTCATTTCCATATATGGCAGAACCAATACAATATTTTAAAGTTTAAAAATAAAATAAAATTAAAAAAAATAGAGAGATTTTGTGTATACTTTACCAAGTTTCCCAGAAAGATAACACCTTGCAAAATTATAATACAGTATCAGAACCAGGGTATATACATTGATAAAATCCATGGATTTTATTGAGCTGTCTTTAGTTTTATGTGTATTTGTGTGTGTTTATGTTTGTGTATGTGATTTAGTATTATATCATTTTGCAACCTGAATACATTTCCATATCCTCCATCACAGTCAAGATTCAGAACATTTCCATTACCACAAGGATTCTCATTTTTGCCCTTTAAAACCACCCCTACCTTTCTTCTCTCATGCTCCTACCCCTACCATTCCCTGTACCTGCCCTCAGCAACTACTAATCTGTTTTCATTCTTTATAATTTTGTCATTTCAAGAGTTTTATATAGACTTACATAATATGTAACCTTTGGGGATTGCCTTTTTCATTCACCATAATTCCCTGGAGATTTATCTAAGTTGCTGTGTAGATCAATACATTTTTATTGTTGAGTACTCCATGGTATGCATGTACCATCGTTTATCTGTTCACCAGTTGAAGGATGTCTAAGTTGTTACCAGTTTTTGGCTATTTGCAGTAGAGGTACTATGAATGCTCGTGTTTAGGTTTCTGTATGAACATCAGTTTTCACTTCTCTGGGCTAACACCCAAGAGCACAGTTGCAGGGTCCTATGATAATTGTAAGCTGAGTTTTGTAAAATATTGCCAAACTGTTTTCCAGTGTAGCTGTACCATTTTATGGTCCCACTAGCAATGTATGAATGATCCAGTTTCTTTGCATGTGTATTTCTACACTTTCTTCTTTATTATTAATATTTTTTAAAAGTTTTTTATTAAAAAAAATTTTGGGGGGTGCTGCACCACATGGCATGTGGGATGTTAGTTCCCCGACCAGGGATCAAACTCATGGCTTCTGCAGTGTAAGCACTGAGTCTTAACCACTGTACCACCAGGGAAGTCCCTTTGTTCTTTCTATTGTTCTTTCTTCCTTCCTCATGCTCCAAAGTTCCTTTCTTCTTCATATCCTTTTGGTCAGATGATTTTCTTTCAGCCATTTTTAAGGGTAAGTCAGTCATGACATCTTCTTAGTTTTCTTTTGTCTAGGGATGTCTTTATTTTTCCTTCATTTCTGAATGATAGTTTTGTCTGAAATAAAAATTACTGTTGAGATTTCTTGTCTTTCAGTACTTGAAAATGTTTTCCTTATCAAAATGTTGTTCAAACAGACTCCAGCACAGAAATGAATTCTGAAGCAGAGAATCATGGAAGTGTAATAGAAATGGACAGTGACCAACAAACTGATTCAGAACCTTGCTTCCTAACTCCTGGATTTGGTGAGTTTGAAGTGACGCCTATTATGAGTAGCACTCTAATTTAGACTCATCAGCATTCTTAATATTAATTCTTAGTGATTGCTTTTCCAACATTAGACTTTTCATTTTGAGATATTTCAGAATCAAATGTAGTTGCAAGAAGTAATACAGAGAGATCTTATGTACCCTTTACCCAATATCTCCCAATAGTAGTATTTTGCAATAATATAGTAAAATATGACAACTAAGATTTTGAGATTGATATGATCCACAGATCTTTTCAGATGTACTCAGTTTTACTTGTATTCGTGTGTGTGTATGTGTTTAGTCCTCTGCACTTTTGTAAAGTGTTAAGGTTTGGATATTAACCACTACCAGTCATGATACAGAATTGTTCTGTCACTCTCAAGAACCATCTTTTGCCTTTTTATAAACATACCCACATCTTTCTTATCATTCCTTACCTGGCTTCATCTGCAATCCATCCAAATATATATGTGTTTTCTCTCTATATAATTTTGTCATTGCAAGACAATGTTCTATTAATCGACTCATATTATTTAATATTTCAGTTCACTGGAGTTCAGTCCCTCAGTCGTGTCCGACTCTTTGCGACCCCATGAACTGCAGCACCCCAGGCCTCCCTGTCCATCACCAACTCCCAGAGCCTATGTAAACTCATGTCCATTGAGTCGGTGATGCCATCCAACCATCTCATCCTGTGTCCTTCCCTTCTCCTCCTGCCTTCAATCTTTCTCAACATCAGGGTCTTTTCAAATGAGTCAGCTCTTCGCATCAGGTGGCCAAAGTATTGGAGTTTCAGCTTCAACATTAGTCCTTCCAATGAACACCCGGGACTGATTTCCTTAAGGATGGACTGGTTGGATCTTGCAGTCCAAGGAACTCTCAAGAGTCTTCTCCAACACCACAGTTCAAAAGCATCAATTCTTCTGCACTCAGCTTTCTTTATAGTCCAACTCTCAGATCCACACATGACTACTGGAAAAACCATAGCCTTGACTAGATGGACCTTTGTTGGCAAAGTAATGTCTCTGCTTTTTAATATGCTGTCTAGGTTGGTCATAACTTTCCTTCCAAGGAGTAAGCGTCTTTTAATTTCATGGCTGCAATCACCATCTGCAGTGATTTGGGAGCCCAGAAAAAGAAAGTCAGCCACTGTTTCCACTGACCCCATCTATTTGCCATGAAGTGATGGGATTGGATACCATGATCTTAGTTTTCTGAATGTTGAGCTTTAAGCCAACTTTTTCACTCTCCTCTTTCACTTTCATCAAGAGGCTTTTTAGTTCTTCTTCACTTTCTGCCATCTGGGTAGTGTCATCTGCATATCTGAGGTGATTGATAGTTCTCCCGGCAAGCTTGATTCCAGCTTGTGCTTCTTGCAACCCAGCATTTCTCATGATGTGCTCTGCATATAAATTAAATAAGCAGGGTGACAGTATACAGCCTTGATGTACTCCTTTTCCTATTTGGAACCAGTCTGTTGTTCCATGTCCAGTTCTAACTCTTGCTTCCTGACCTGCATATGGGTTTCTCAGGAGGCAGGTCAGGTGGTCTGGTATTCCCATCTCTTTCAGAATTTTCCACAGTTTATTGTGATCCATACAGTCAAAGACTCCCTTTAGATCCATCCAAGTTGCTGCATGTATTAGTGGTTTCTTCCTTTTTTGTTGCTGAGCTCTATTCCATGGAATTGGTGTACCATGATTTGTTTATCTGTTTACCTAATGAAGGATATCTGGGTTGTTTCCAGTTTTTAAGTATTAAAAGTAAAGTTGCTGTAAACATTCTTGTGCAGGTTTTTGTCTGAACATAGTTTTCATTTCCCTATGATAAATGCTCAAGAGCACAGTTGCTGGGTAGTATGATAATTGCATATTAAGTTTTATAAGAAACAGGCAAACTATTTTCAGAATGACTGATTTTATAGTCCCACCAGCAATGTATAAGTAATTCATTCTCTCTGCATCCTCACTGGCATTTGGTATTTTCACTATTTTGAAAAATTTTATCCATTCTGATAGGTATACATTAATACTTTGTTGTGGGTTTGATATGCATTTGCCTTGGATAATGGTGTGCAGCATCTTCACATGTGCTAATTTTCCATCTGTATGTTCTTTCTCTGAAATGTCTGTTCTATAATTTTTTTCTTTTTTTTACTGCTGTGTTTTGGGAGTTGTTTAGATATTTGGGATACTAATCTTTTGTTGTTTATGTGGTTTGCAAATATTTTCTTCCTATCTGCAGCTTTCCTTGTCATCCTTTCTACAGGTGTTTTTGTTTTGTTTTGCAGAGAGAAAATTTTTAATTTTTTGAGGTTCAATTTATACTTTATTTTTATGGATTTTATACTTTTAGTATAGAGTCTATGAACTCTTTGTCTAGTCTTTGATCCCCAATTTTTTCTCCTATGTTTTTTCTAAAGGTTTTATCTTTTACAGTTCACATTTGAGTTAATTTTGTATAAGGTGTAAGATGTAGGTTGAGGTTCTTCTTTTTTTTTTTCCCTATGCCTATCCAGTTGCTGCAACACAATCTTTCCTCCATTGAATTGCTTTTATTCAGTAATAAAAAACCATTAGATCTATTTCTGGGTTCTCTATTGTTTTCCACTGATCTATGTTTCTACCCCTCTGCCAAACCACAACCTTGTGATTGTTGTTGTTATACAGTAAACGTCGTCATCAGGTAGAATGATTCCTCCTACTTTATTCTTCTTTTTCAACAATCATTTTAAATATTCTACGTCCTGTGCCTTTCCATCCTCATTTTAGAGTAAGCTTGTTTATGTTTCCCCCCAAAATTGCTGGGATTTTGATGGGAATTATGTTAAACCCACAGATCAACTTGGGCTTGTAGATTCCTTTTTGGGGGGAGCTTTTTAATTGCAAATCTAATTTCCTTGATGGTTATAAGACTATTTAGATAGTCTCTGTCAGAGAGGGCAATGGCACCCCACTCCAGTACTCTTGCCTGGAAAATCCCATGGACGGAGGAGCCTGGAAGGCTGTAGTCCATGGGGTCGCTGAGGGTCGGACACGACTGAGCGACTTCACTTTCACTTTTCACTTTCATGCATTGGAGAAGGCAGTGGCAACCCACTCCAGTGTTCTTGCCTGGAGAATCCCAGGGACGGGAGAGCCTGGTGGGCTGTGCTGTCTATGGGGTCACACAGAGTCGGACACGACTGAAGTGACTTAGCAGCAGCAGCAGCAGCAGCAGCAGCAGATTGTCTCTGTAATCTTGGATAAGTTTTAGTATTTGTAATTTTGGGAGAATTGGTACAGTTCTTCTAAGTTATCAAATCTGTGAGCGTAAACTGAATTGTAGTATTCCCTATTATCTTTTTAATGGCTGCTAAATATCCCATTGCATTCCTGATATTGATGATTTGTATCACCTTTTTTATTTTTGTGAGTCTTTCTAGAGGTTTATTAGCTTTATTAATCTTTTTTGAGGTACCAGCTGTTTGCTTCTTTTCCTATTTTTCCTATTTTCATTTTTATTGATTTCTGCTTTTTATTATTTCATTATATTTTGTATATTTTGGGTTTCTTTTCTCTTCACTTTTGGTGCAGGAACTTTGATTATAGATTTGGGACTTTTTCCTCTCTTCTAATGTAAGAATTTAGTGCTGTAAATTTCACTTTCAGTATCACTTTAGTTGCATCCCATATATTTTGATGTGTTGTATTTTTATTAAGTCCTATACATTTTATCATGTCCATGAAAATGTCCTCTCTATGTATTAATTAGAAATATGCTGTTTATTTTCTAAGTGTTTAAAGATCTTCTTCTTTCTATTATTGATGTCTAATTTGATTCCATTATGGTCAGACAATATACCATATATTATTCATTTCTTTTAAATTTGTTGAGATTTTTCTCTGGCTCAGAATGTGGTCTGTCTTGGTGAATGATGCACAGGCATTTGACAAAAATATGTATTCTCCTTTTATTGGATGGAGTGAGTGATAGTCACTCAATCGTGTCTGACTCTTGGCGACCCCAGGGACTGTAGCCTGCCAGGCTCCTTTGTCCATGGAATTCTCCAGGCAAGAATACTGGAGGGGGTTGCCATTTCCTTCTCTAATGAGAATCCTGTTGGTTGATTGTATTGTTTGGGTCTTCTGTATCTTTGCTGCTTTTTCTGGTTGTTCCACCAGTTGCTGACAGGAGGGTGTTGAGGTCCTCAAATATAACTGTAGATCTGATTATTTCTCCTTTCAAATCTTTCACTTTTTGCTTCACGTATTTTGAGACTCTGTTGCTTGGTATATTAAGGATTGGTATGTCTTCCTGGGGGATTGAGCCTTTTATCCTTTTTGTCTCTAGTAACTTTGTTTGCTCTGAAGTCTACTTTTTAGAAAGATTTCTTTATTTTTGGCTCTACTGGGTCTTCATTGCTGTGCCTGGGTTTTCTCTAGTTTCCGTGTGTGGGCTTTTCATTGCAGTGGCTTCTCTTGTTGTGGAGCAGGGGCTCTAGGCGGGCTGGCTTCAGTAGTTGAACTGTGTCCCCTGGATTGGCAGGTGGATTCTTAACCTGTAGATCACCAGGGAAGCCTGTGAAGTCTATTTTATCTGATATCCACATAACTACTCTTTTTTATTGTTAATATTTGCATGGTATATATTTTTCTATCATTTTACTTTCAATTTATTGGTGTAATTGAACTTATAGATTTTCTTGTAGATGGCATATAGTTGGGTCTTGTTTTTATTCACTTTATCAATTGCTGCCATTTAATTGATATGGTTAAGTCATTTACATTTAAAGTAATTATTGATATCAGGGTTTTAAGTCTGCAGTTTTATTATTTTTTCTTTGGTTCCTGATTTTATTTTTTGCATTTCTGTGGGTTACCTGAACATTTTCTAGTATTTCATCTTGATTTATTTGTTTTTGAGTATATTGCTTCGTATAGTTTTCCTTCTGGTCACTCTGGGTGTTGTTATATATGTATGTGGCTTGTCACAGTCTACTGGTATCAACACTTTACTCCTTAGAATGATGTGTTGAAACTTTAACTCTAGTTTCCTTTGCCCTTCTCAATTTTAACTATCATTGTCTTAGTGTCAAATGGTATTCTCATTTCAGTCATTACATATGAATTACAAAACTCATAATAGTATTGTATTTGCCCATATTTCTGCTCTTTCTGTTCTTTATTCCTTTTTATAATTGAATAATATTCTGATATTGAATTTACCAGAGTTTGTTTAACCATTCACCTGTTGAAAGACATCTGGGTTATTTAGTTTTTGGCTATTATGAATAAAGATGTTAAGAACACTCACATGCAGATTTTTGTCATCATGAGCTTCTATTTCTCATGATTTCTAAATGCCCCAGAAATTGCTGTGTCATGTAGTAATTACAGGTTTAGTTTTATAAGAAACTTTCAAATTGTTTTCCAGTTTGTTCCATTTTACATCTCTCCCAGCAAAGTATGAATGATTGAATTTCTCTGCATGCACTTTCCTGCTCTTTTTGTTGTTCTTTCTTCCTTCCTGATGCTCCAAGATTCCTTCTGTCATCATAACCTTTCTGTTTCAAGATCTTCCTTTTGCCATTATTTAAGAGTAGGTCTGCTAGTGACAAACATTTAAAATTTTCTTTTGTCTGAGAATGTTTATTTCCCTTTCATACCTGAAGGGTAGTTTCCTCTATACAGAATTTGCAATTAAGACTTCTTTTCTTTTTGCACTTGTACCTGTAAAAATATTGGTGACAGAAGAAAACAGCATGGAAAACAGACCTGAAACAATGAGTCACCCAATTGTATTGGAAGGTAACAATAGCCAAGCTTCTGCCTTATCATCTGTCCTCATGCCTTCCAATTTTGGTGACTGTGCAATGACACTATTTAACCTATATTCTTCAGCTTACTTGATACAACCTTTTTTTTTCCTATTCTGAGGACAGGTTTTAGATGATATTAGTAATAAGGAATAATATTTATTGAGTATGTACTATGTGCAAGACACTGTCCTGATCAACTGACATGCCTCATCTCTATTAATATTCATAATGACTTCATGATGTAGCTACTTGTATTACCCACATTCCCAAAATCACAGAGCTGGTGAGTAGCAGTTCTGGAACTCTAACCCAGTTCTCTCTGACTTTAAAGTTCATGTTTCTTAACATCTCTTGTGTTGCCTATCAAGCCACAGTGGCAGAGATGAGAACACTCCAGGTTCCGTGGCCTCTAAGGTCAAGTCTTCCTAATACTTAATAGTTACATGTACCTACTTCTAAGTAGGTAATCTATTATTAATATCCATGGGTAGGGCTCGACAGACTTTTTCTGTAAAGGGCTGCTGCTGCTGCTGCTAAGTCGCTTCAGTTGTGTCCGACTCTGTGCGACCCCATAGACAGCAGCCCACCAGGCTCCCCCGTCCCTGGGATTCTCCAGGCAAGAACACTGGAATGGGTTGCCATTGCCTTCTCCAATGCATGAAAGTGAAAAGTGAAAGTGAAGTCGCTCAGTCGTGTCTGACTCTTCCTGACCCCATGGACTGCAGCCTACCAGGCTCCTCCGCCCATGGGATTTTCCAGGCAAGAGTACTGGAGTGGGGTGCCATTGCCTTCTCTGGTAAAGGGCTAGATAATAACTATTTTAGGCTTTGTGGGCCGTCTAATGTCTGTCATACCTACTCAGCTCTGCTGCTGTAGTATGAAAGCAGCCACAGGTGTAGGTAAGTGAATCAATGTGGCTGTGTGCCAATCCAACCGTATTTACCAAAACTGGTGGTGGGATTGGCCTGTGGACTGTGGTTTGGTGACTGTCATCCCAGAGGAGACCCTTTTTCTTTAAATTATTTTATTACCCAAACTAGAAGAAACTTAAAAAATTGTGTTCTTTGTATAAAGTAGGCACTGTGATATGCTGTTGTTAGAAGTATAAATTGGTGAAAACTTTCTGAAGGGTAATTTGTTTAAAAATCCGTAAAAGTATTTATTTTACTTGACTCAGTAATCCCACTTCTATCCAAAGGTATAATAAAAAAGATTTGCATTAAAATTTTGGTACAAGAATTAATTTTTATAGACTCATGAGAAATTGGAAACAATTCAATAAGCAATCATAGAGAATTAGTTACGTGACTCCTGGTATACCACGATATATGAGGCAGTAAGCATAACGGTTAAAAGCATGGACTACTGAGTCAGACTGCCTGTGTTCAAATCCTGGCTTTGTGTCTTACTAACTATATGACCTAATATTCTCTGACCTAAATATTAGTTTCTTTATCTGTGAAGTGACAAAAATTATAGTGCCTACTTTATAGAATTGTGAGGATCAAATGGGATAATTCATTTAAAGCTCTTAACACAATGCACAGAACATAAGTGCAACATAAATGTCACTTGTCAGGAAAATCATGATGATAGGAATACAGACTTGGAAAAAAAAGAAAATGGAGAAATATGCAAAGTATAATGATAACTGGAAAAAAGCAGGATCCAAGCTACATATAAGGTATAGTTTCAGTTTTGTGTTGAGAAAAAACAATAGAAAACATTAGGTTTGAGGCACTTGGCATAACACCAGACAGACTTAGCTTATAAAACTAGCTCTATAACCAGCAGCGTGATCTTGTTCAAATAACTTACCTCACTCAGTTGGGCTTCAGTTTCTTCATCTGTTAAGTGAGAATAGGTTGTTAGGATGATGAAACTGAGCTTATAGATGTAAAATATTTAGCATAGTGCTTGATATATAGTAGATACTTTATAAATGCTATTTAAAAATTTTTCAAATTATATCCACTCACACTTTCTAAATTGTCTTCAGGGACCATATACTCACTCAGTAATATACCTCTGAGTGTACTTTTAGAATTTAGAAGGGAGCAATGGGATCTCAGAGCAACATGATTATATATGCACCTGTGGCCTAAGAATTAAATTTATTCAAGACAAGGAACTGATTAGTTCAAGTACAGCAAATTCAAGACTAACAAAGGTGAAACATGCTAACAGTTATGCAGATGGCATCAAATAGACTCATTTAAGAAAAAGATGAAATAAGTATAGAAAAAAATTCGCCCAAGTAGAAAATTTGTGAATTAAAAATCAATTAGTTTAATATTCTTAGATACTTTATTGGTAACCTTGCATGAAAAAAACAAGGATTTTAATTTTCCCCTATATTTTTAAAGGATATGTTGGTGATCCAAGAAGAAATGTGATAATGCTTGCTATTCATTTGATGGCTGTACAAAAGAAGGCCATACCTAGGCATGCAGCCTGCTACTTGGTTCGTATTTTGTTCTCCAAGGAAATCCTGACTTCCAGCTCAGTACGTATCAGTTCCCAAGGTTGCCAATCCCTGGATCCAAACAAAATTGCTGCAATAAGAGGTATGTAGGGACTTCCTTGGTGGTCCAGTGCTTAAGACTCTGTGCTTCCACTGCAGAGGGTGTGGGCTTGATCCCTGGTCAGGGAACTAAGATCCCACATGTCACATGGCATGGGGGAAAAAAAAAGATGTATGTAAAATCATTATAGGATCTTTGCTCATTTAGTTATCTGATGGGTGTTATTGATAGTTGAAGAAATAATGAAGTGTGTGTAAATCTTAGAACTGTTCACTTTTTCACCTTGTCTAACCTAGATTTTTACAATTTAGTAGTGTATAATGGGTAGCAATTTCTAAAGAATAAAACGTGTTCATAGACTGATCAAATAAGGTAAACTTTATTGGTTATAGTTGCTTATGGTTAATACTAGGTCAATTCTTAAACTTTATTGGTTATAGTTGCTTATGGTTAATACTAGGTCAATTCTTCAGTGCTGAAACTTGGCACTAAAAAATAAAGAAAAAGCCAAAATAAGAAAAAGTGGGAAAATAAAGCACGTTTCATTGCTAGGAACTGACAACACAGAAATAGCATCTCATAATTAATCCACTCTGGCCTCCTGCCTTCTTGTCTTCCAGTAATGTGTATGGAGGTCCTGGAACTCATAGGCACTAAGAATACAACAATGAATAAGTAGTTCTGACCACAGGAGTTCACAGTCTAGAAAGGGGCACATTGGGGAAACAGATCAATTCCATTCCAGTGTGGTAATGTGGAAACTCAGAGAGCAGAGCGCCTACTTTGAGGGTATTAGGGAGGACTTCCTAAGGACAAGACATTTAGAAAGATTCCTTAGCTACATAAAGAAAACAGGAAGAGTATTCTAGGCAGAGGGAGTAGCTTGTGGGGAAGATAGACATGTAATATGCACAAGTAACTGGATCATGATGTGATAATGTTTGTAATAATACTGTTTTCTCCTTACAGGTGTCCTTCTGTGTTTAGATCTAATTTATCCATAAGGTTATTAAAGGGTATTAACACCTGAAATAATTGACTTTTTGTAACACATTTTTTTCTCTAAAGCACCAAAACCTCATCATGGGCTCCTTAGGTCAGTGTTTTAGGGAATTGCACATTAGAAGAAATGAGATATTCAGCTAAGCATCCTCTTTGAGTAGAATTCCTAAACTCTTAGTTAGAGAAAAGAATGACAATGAAAAAGAGAAAATTTCAGTATTTTAAATAAAATTTTTTGTCAGTTTCTTTGTTATTTCCCTGTTAATTTTCGTGAATTCTTGGTGCTATTTGCAGAACATCTGGCAGCAGTTTTTCCCAACTATGATTTGAGTGAACATGGAGAAGAGTGGCAAGCCTGTATTTCCAATATCAATTCTCTGATCCGCAATTTATGTTCAAGAAGAACACTAGTAAGTGATTTTTTTAATCTAAATATGGTCACTGCTGTATAAGTACATACTGCATACAACTCCAGAACTGATTGTATGACATACAAGATCTTCAGTCCATGTGCTCCAATTCTTGTTTATTTAATTTAGAGGCAAGGTGTGTTCTCTTGCATCCTGCCTGTTTATTTAACTCTTTGACATTTTATGCCCCATAAAAATATCCTAAAGATAAAATAAATACAGTGTTATAATTAGTATATTTCAAGCCAAGGGTTACACCAGAAAAAGATTTCAACTACAAAGATATTTGGCAAGTCTTTTTCAGGATCCCACTGAGTAACACATAAAAGAGCAGACTGTGGTGCTACTTAGCTGTTCTAATGGTAGTTAGGAATGGCACAGAAGAAAAGGAAGGTACTTCATTACTTGTTCACCTTCAGTGATGGCAGAAACTGGTGAAAATGATGCATATCATGAGGTTAAGTTTTCACAGATATTTTATAATCTGTATAGCTACATGGTAAGTGGGAATCTGACTTCTCACGATCATATCTTCAGAGTGCATTTGAGGTTTTTGGTTTTTTTTTTTTTTTTTTTAAACACAAACAGGTTAGTAGGGAAGAGAGTCATGTCTATTGCCTTCTGATGAAGCATTTAACATAATGACAATTCCTAACTTCCACCCACCTCTCTAAAGCCTCCATTTTATTCTCACCATATCTAGTCACTCCTGTGTCTCTAGAGTAAGTTGATGGAAACTGTTTGCCAAGAATATTTGTAGCTGAGCTTATATTTTCTTGGTGAATGGCTTGATTTCAGTGATAACTCAAGCACCATCTGTATGAAACCAAATCTGCTTATTTTTCACATTCCCTTTTATATCCTACAAAAATTACACCTTAAACATTTGAATGTAAAATTATGATACTGCCTGGAAATGGTAATTTGAATATTGCTTAGGCATCAGAAGAGAAGCAGCATCTGCCAGTGCCTGCTGTGTCCTTGTTTAGGAGAAAGATAGGTCCTTACTACTCAAAGTGGGTCCGCAGACCAGCAGCAGCATTGGAAAGCTTATGAGAAATGCAGTCTTGAGTTTCATACCAGACTAACTGAAGCAGAATTTGAATTTTAGCCAGACCCCCAGGTGATTTTTGTGCACATTGAAGTTCTAGAAGCCCTAACCTAGAGCAGTGGTCAACTCTAGGTGTATGTTAAAAACATGTGAGTCACTTAAAAAAAAAAAAGTAATGCTGGAGCTCTCCCACTCCCTCCACCAGAGATTCTGGTTGAATTTGCCGTGAGTGGGGCCCCAGCACTGCTTTAAGAAAACACAAGATCTCTAGGGTAATTCAAATGCTCAAATGTACAGCCAGATTAGAAGACCACTGGGGAAAGAGAAAAAAAAGAAAAAACAACCTCAAAGTTGTCATCTTTGAGAAACTCATGTATTCATTTATTTATGATATGTTCATTAAGCACTTATTTTGTGCCAACAACTGTTGTTTGTTGTTGTTGTTTAGTCACTAAGTTGTGGTGTCTTGACTCTTTTTGCAACCCCATGGACTGTAGCCCTCTGTCCATGGGACTCTCCAGGCAAGAATATTGGAGTGTGTTACCATTTCCTTCTCTAGGAGATCTTCCTGACCCAGGGATTGAACAATCGTTTCTGGCATTGGCAGGCGGATTCTTTACACTGAGCCACCAGGGAAGCCCATTTAGTTCATTAGACTGCTACTAAATCCCCCAAGAGCCTACTCATTGGAAAAGACCCTGATGTTAGAAAATATTGAGGGCAGGATGAGATGGTTAGATGGCATCACCAACTCAATGGACATGAGTTTGAGCAAACTCTGGGAGATGGTGAAGGACAGGGAGGCCTGGTGTGCTGGAGTCTGTGGGATTAGGAAGAGTCAGACAGTGATTGAGTGACTAAAATCACTAAAACAACAAAGTCCCCCAAGAAGCAGCGAGTCATGGCAGCTGGAGGAGGAATCCACCTATAGTTTTATTTCATGCCACACAGGATTCGTGTGCTTCAGCCCAGCTGATTAGAAACAGTTGCTTCCTCATCACCCTGGAGGGCCCTGGTAGATGATGAAGCATGTCTGTATTTTCCCACTATGGGACTTTGTTTATAGATGCAATTTTGTGTTTCAACAGAAAACTGTTCAAAAGAATGGAGGGCCTACCAAACGCAAAAGAGATTCGAATGATGAAAGAGATGGTGATGACAGTGCAAGTAGTGCCCAGGTTTCTCAGCAAGAAGCTGTCTCAGAAACAAGAGAACATGGGAATTCTCCCCAGGACAGCAGAGCTTTCCCTGAAGGAATTCAAGAACCTTCCACTGATGGTGCAGCAGTCTCTTCTGAAACACTAGGTGAGTGTTAAAATAAGTTCTCTTGCTGATAAATGTTGAATCTCAGTGATACATTTGTGGGGCTTATATTTTTCTGTCTACTTTTATGTGTGTTTGAAAATTTTCATGAGAAAGCTAAACAACTTAAATCTCTTATATCTGTGATTAATGAACTATAGAGACCTAGTTCTGAGACTGATAGTTTTTAACATTAAACTAAGTCTATTATTTTTCCTTTGAAAAGTGGTTCTCAGATGATTCCTTTGACTGGTGTGAACTCTCTCAGGTTAGTCACCTTTCTCTGCAGGTAAAAGAGGAGCTACAGCTGGATGGGCCAGGAGCAGTTCGGGGTCTTGCTCTCTGTGTGCCAGGCACATTGTAGATGCTTCATAAAGTGTTTTTGCATGAATTAATGAATCTCGTTCATCAGAACACTGGCCCTCACTGCTAGCTAAGTGGTGGAGGCATAGCCTGCTTTGTTAGTGTCAAGTAGAGTGGGTTCTGTAGGTGACTGTGCACTCACACCTTGCATTGCCTTTCCCCAGGATGCTGGAATTTAGTGGCACCTGAGGTAGGAAAACTGTTTTCTGTCTTTCCCTGGCCCTCCATATCAGCCCTAAGTAGACTATTACCTATGAATCTGATCAGACAAAATTATTTAAATAATGTATCTTTATAGTATGTTTTTTCCATTATAATAAGGCTGTATGTACACCATGGAAACAAACTCTGGTCAAATTATACCACCACAACAAAATCACTGGGTGAATAGTTCCTAGATTAAAAGGAGCAGAGAACAAACAGCCACAGGCAGGAGCCTGAGCAGCCCTGAGACCGTGGCATCTGGGGTCCACTGATATCTCTGGGGCTCTGTGTCTGTATCTTCCATGATTTTTAGGTTCTAGTTTTCTATTGTCATTGTTCAGATTCCCAGGAGAGGGAATCCAGTTTGGGCAGCTTAGGTCACAGGTCTCTGACCCTGACTCAGCTAGGATCAGAGGACAGGGCAGCTAAGCAGATGGTGAGCCAGGCAGCCATCACAATTTATGTGTAGTCTATTATGCCATTTTATTGAAAACTGGAATATATTTCGGAGGAAAGAAAAGTTTCCACAATCAAGATACCTTAACAAACTATTGTGGATGTTTTAATTTTCTCCCAGCTTTTTTTTCTTATGAACATTTTAAAGACTTATGGTCTCCATATAATTACTCTTCTTTTAAACATATGTTTTTCCTTAAGAATATCCAGTCTTCATAATCATTTCATTTTAACAGGCATATAACATTTCATTGAGTAAGTATAACATAATTTATTTAGCTACCTCCCTCTTTTTGTTGTTATTTTTTGATTTTCATTTGAGGACTTTTTAGAGAAAATCATCAATCATGAAAATCATGCCACCAAAAAAGAAGAATTGTACATATTTTGGATTCTTTTAAATTACATCCTCAGAATTTGAATTACCAGGTTTATTTACCTTTTTTTCTGAACTCAATAAATATTGCTAGATTAACCTTACAGATGTTAAGTCTTTGGACCCACTGAGTGAATTTTTAAAATAATTTAATCTCTCTTGCCAATTGTTGGATCTGGGTGATTCAACAGTTTATACTCTCACCCCTTAAATGATGGATTTCCAAGATGAAAAATATGTTTATTGTAAGAATCATATGTTTGTCTAATATATTTTCTTGAACAAGTAATTCTTTGTTATATGTACAATATAATATTTTTAAGTATGGTTAATTTAATCACTATGGACTGAAGAAAGATGGTGATGAATAGGCTATAGAGTTGAGAAATAAAAACAGGCTTAAAATTTATTTTTAAGTTCAAGTAACTTATCTAAAATACAATATTCTAAGATAAGTTTGTTGATATTTGAATGATAAACAATACCAAATAAAAAACCCTACATTTAAAAATTATAAATATTTTAGTAAGAATCATGATCCTTAATTTTGAAAAAGCCTTTTTTATAAGTAGGAAAACAATTCATGAAAACTACTTAGAATTTTTGATGCAATAAAAATTAACTTTAAATAATTACTTAGAATTTGTTACCAAATGTAATGTTAAAACTGATTGTATCCTAAAAGGTAGCAGAGTACTGAATTGTCCTCTTAACAATCAGAGCATGTACCATTGTATCAGGAGTGATTCCTGTCTCATTTCTAATGCTGTCTCATGATACACTAAAAAGTTAAAGCTTTAATTTTTTTAGCCTCTCAATTTCTCATTTTTTTAATTGTAGAAATTTTTATTTGAACTTCATTCCATTGATAGATCAGCTTAGGTAAAACTGACATCTTAACTATACTGAATCTTCCAATTCATTAGCACAGTGTAATAGGCAGAATTCTGAGGTGACTTCAAGATCGCTGTTTGTGCATTGTGCATGCTGAATGCATATCCCCTTGAGTGTATCCTGCTAATGAATGTTAAATCCACTAATCCACACTCAAGGGGAAATGCAAGCTCTCAAATTCTTGAGCCTTGAAAGTTCAGCAAAATCAACTTTTCTATTACAACGTTTTAAAAAACTTGAACCTAACATTTGCCATGAAAATCGACATCTTCTTTCTCTTTTGCTTCTAGAATATCTTGGAGATCCACGTAGAAATATACAGATGCCAAAATCACTTCTGATGACAGCAAAAGAGAAGTCTCGCCCAGATCTGTCAGCCAGATACCTCATTCTCAGCCTGTTCACAGAGGAAGTCCTGATAAATAGTGTCCGTGGCAGTCTGGAGTTTGGAGTGTACTCCCTGAACGCCAATAAGATTAATGCTCTTCGAGGTTTGTTACATGTTGAATATGTGAGAATAAATGAAAGCAAAGTGTGTTAGAGAGGATAAAGAAAAATTTATTCAGTTTGTGTAAGTTTTGAGGAGAGAGGCTGCTCTTTTACTAATTCCATTAGGGTATGACAGGAGCAGGTTCATGAATGTGTTTCTTTTTGCCTTTGGGTTCTCGGGGCTAATTGCTCTGTCTTGAGCAGCATTATTAGAACAGGAAAGGCATTATCGACTGTGACTTCTGGTATGGACTGCCAGATGAATGGAAACTCAAACACCTTCATTTACTGGGGATCAAAATTGAAGCTGCTGGGCTTTATCAGTTTGCAGAAGTGTCAACAATAGTACAGCAGGTTAATTTGCTAGTTTTCCCTTGTGCACATGAGCATAGTATAGTCTTTATCTATGACATAAATAGATGAAATAATAAAGCTTCCAGCAGCAAATCTGTGAAATATTAAATTTAGACCAAGCAGTAAACAGAATATTTCTTACTTATGTCACTGGTACCCAGCAAAGATACAGTTCTGAGCCCTGGCCTAATCTCAGTTGGCTGGTTCCTGCCTTCATATCACACGTTTCACATCCATCAGATTTGAAGAACACTTGTGTTTCACACTACACTAAAGAAATCTGACTTACAGCACCTTTTGTAAGCATTTGCTGTCTCATCTAATCCAGTTGTTTTCAAACTTTTTTTTATTGCAACCCATAGTAAGAAATATGTTTTACATTGTGACTCAGTGTGTGTGTGATTTTTTAAAAAACTGAAGCAAAAATTTCACAAACAAAACTTACTCTTTCTATAACAGTTATGTTTCAATATTTTCTATTAACTTTTATTAAAAAAAGTGCTGCTATTACTGATTTCACGACCCAGAAATTGGTCACAACTTGCAGTTTAAACATCACTGAACTAACCCACCAGGCAAAAAATCAAAACCATTTCCTCTTACCTTACAGTAAAAAAAAAAGAACAGTTTGTAACCAGTTTGGAAATGAAGGTGTTTATAGAAGAAATAATCTTTCTAATTAAAAAAATGTGTTTTAACTGCTGATTGCTGATTGGTATCAGCAATGGGTAAACCTCATTATTCTTCTATTCTCATTTCACTTTTTATCCTAAGATTTTATAATTTGGAGGGAACTCTTCTGAAAATTAGGAGTCACTGATAAATATGTCCAGAAGCCAAAGATATTGATGTCATATAAGAAACTAGTATGTGATGCTCTCTGAGAGCTCAGTTATAATTTAAGATCTCTTTAGAGAATGGTCCATATGGAGAAAGTTAATAGGCTGTATATTTGTAATGAGCAAACAACCCTTACTCCTGCCCCTCTCCCCTCCATTTCTGTTATAGCAATAGGAAGTACATTAGGTCCTCTAATACAGCGAATCTTTCAGAGCAGGCATTCCCACCGGCATCTGTCACCTTTGATTCACCATATCTCTTTACTGTGGGATTTTTCAGTGGAGACTAACTCTGGAGTTAAGCATTTCTTATGTGCACAACCAAAATCTTTCCCCACTAAGAAACTTTTATGACTAATGTTTCAGATAATACATTTTGCAAAACAACCAACCAATTTCGGTTCCTCATTGCAGTCAATAATAAAATAAAATAAAAGCTTTCAATAGAAAGCTTTGCAGGTACTTGTCTTCCAGTCTATTATCTGTCCCAGTTTTGCTGTCTTTGGGAGATGGGACAAGCCTGCTTTCCATAACTTCTTTTTTGTTAATAAAAATGTGCAGCAGGATAGAACTTGATACTGAATCCAGTGTCATACCACTAAAGCCTCCTTCCAGGCTACCACTGATCTGTTAGCCCTTTGAATATGAAAGCTTTTTTACTTTGTCACATGACGTGCTAAAAAATTTGGACATACACTGTGTTTATGGCATTGTCCTGATTTCCCAGCCTGTTATTTAAATTTTAAAAATCTATTTTATTTAACCAGAATATATTAAATATCATCACTTCAACATGTAATCAATATAAAATTTACTGACAAGATCAGATCAGATCAGATCAGTTGCTCAGTCGTGTCCGACTCTTTGCAACCCCATGAATCGCAGCACTCCAGGCCTCCCTGTCCATCACCAACTCCCGGAGTTCACTGAGACTCACGTCCATCAAGTCAGTGATGCCATCCAGCCATCTCATCCTCTGTTGTCCCCTTCTCCTCCTGCCCCCAATCCCTCCCAGCATCAGTCTTTTCCAATGAGTCAACTCTTCGCATGAGGTGGCCAAAGTACTGGGGTTTTCAGCTTTAGCATCATTCCTTCCAAAGAAATCCCAGGGCTGATCTCCTTCAGAATGGACTGGTTGGATCTCCTAATAGTTTACCCTTTTTCCAGCCTATTAATCCTATTGAAAAGCAGATGACATTCATGTAGCCAAGTAATGCTGGCCTGTAGTGATTGCCAGATCTTTTTCTAAGAGCTCAAAGGTACTTAGGAAATTACCTAAGAAAGTATCTAAGAGCAGCTCTGTTCTTCTGGTTAACACCTGTCTTCCCCACCTTTCCCTTTGTCCTCCCACTTTCTCTAAGAGTGCTCCTTGAGGTATGTTGCCCTGTAACATTTTGTTACAGAAGTTTTCATTTAACTGCAAGATCTAAAGACTCTTATTTCTTTTGTCTGAGATAAACCAAGCAGTGGCAAAGAATTTAGCAGTCACAGCTTCTTGCCTCTAAAATTATGAAAGACTGCAGCCTCTGGTGTATTAGAGCCTTATTATTAATAGCATGTCTCTATGATACAATGAATAACATGCTAGATGTGTGTTTGATAAATTTAAGAATAAGGAAAGTTTATATTGGGTACTGAAGAGAGCAGAGGGTTTCCATCCTGGTTATATAGCAAGATGATGGGATATTGGTTTTTATGTGTGTGTGTGTGTGTAATTGAAGAATGGTGCTATTTCATATTATTATCCTTTCAGATGAAAAGATTGTTCAGCTAATTTAATGAAAGTTACAGTCCATGTGTTTTAATTAAAGTCTTAATGACCTTTTCACAGAAAGAGAAATAGTACTAAGGTTGAATAAATTCATTTCTCTGAGAAGTGATTTCTAATTAATTGTCATATTTTTGGACTTTACCACCAGAGTTTCTCCAGGACATCTACCCGACTTGTGATCTATCAGAAAATGGATACGACTGGAAATTCTGTGTGATGGCTATCAATAGTTGTATCTATAGTCTTAAATGTGACCTGGAGTGGCCCACAGATGAAACACAGTCACTTCCACCAACAACTCCTTCATCAGAGTCCAAGCCAAAAGATACCGACTTAGCTGACTAAATGTTAGCCATCCAACCTTTTCTTTTTTGCTATTGTACCACCCTGTAAGTTTCTCAAGTTATTAACCCCAAAATTAGCCTGTTGTAGTAGCATTGTAGATCAGTATTCACACTTAAAGAAATAACCTACGTTCTTTTTTTGCCCACAAGGGAGGCAGAATTGCATTAGGAAGATAGGCAATGTTTCATTTTATGAGTAAAGTGATAGGCAGTATTCCAATAAGAACCTCTCAATAAGAGAATGGTAGTAAACTCCTAAAGATTGTTATTATTGCTGTTTTAATGTAGAGTGAAAATAGTACATTTAGTTCTTAATGACAGATGTAATCTGAGTGTTAGTGATGCAGATATAAGTAGTGACATAGAGCCATACTTGGTTAGGCAAACCATAATACCAAGCATGGGAACTTGCTGGTATTGACACTCAATATGTCAAGTGATTCTGCAGTACAGAGCTTGAGTAGTAGCCACCTGTGGCTTTTGAGTATTTGAGATGTGGCTACTTAGATGTAGGAATTACCTTTTAAATTGTATCTCATTTTAGCTAATTAAAATTAAAATTTAAATAGTCACATGTGGATAGTGGCTATTATATTAGATAGCACAGATTAGAATGCACATTTTTTTAAAAAAGTGTTTAAAATTGTCCCCACAGTTTGAGTCATAGTTATATACACACTGGAGAAGGAAACAGCAACCCACTCCAGTAGTCTATTCTTTCTTGGGAAATCCCCATGGATAGAGGAGCCAGGTGGGCTACAGTTCATGGGGTCAAAAAGAGCAGCTGAGTAGCTTTCACTTCACTTCCATATATACATAACTTTAATATCATACCCATTGAGCAAAATAAGTTTCATAAAGGTGTTTCAGATCTTATTTAAACTAAATTAGACCTTTTGTATTCAGAACAACAACAATGTTCAAAATTTCACAGGTCAGTTTTGTTATTGTATTAGTCCAATATTAAACATTTAAAATGCCTGTTCATAAGACTTGTTTTTGATAAGTATATCTTTAGTGTATTGTTTTCGAAATAAATACAATAAATAAACATCTTGTTTTCTTAATAGATGCTTTTTTTTTCATGTAATTTTATAGAATATTTTTACTAATATCATCTATACCTATTCCCTGGTGGCTCAGATCGTAAAAGAATATGCCTGCAATGTGGGAGACCTGGGTTTGATTCCTGGGTTGGGAAGATCCCCTGGAGGAGGAAATAGCAACCCACTCCAGTACTTTTGCCTGGAGAATCCCATGGACAGAGGAGCCTGGCAGGCTAAAGTCCTTAGGGTGGCAAAGTGGACACTACTGAGCAACTAACACTTTCTGCATAGCATTTTTAATTTAATGATAACATTTGCAGCCAGGTTCATTAATGTGGCACAGTTAGAATGTTTGCTTTCTTGCTTGATAAGCAAACAGAATAGTTTAATCCAGTAACAATAATTTACCATTGTGGGTATAACTGTAGGGATCTTGAAAACTTTGGAAATGTTTTGTCCTTCCTGGGTAAAACAAGTGTTACTAAAGCATATAATATTATTTTATACTTTTAATATTTATTTAAGTATATGCCAATATTTTAATTTTGGTCAGCAAGGCTTCAATGTTTAACTCTGGCTTTTACTTTTCTTTATAGCCCATATCCACATCTAGTGAAGTGGTATCTTTGCAACATTAGGCAATAGTGGCGATCTAACCACATTCACTCCTGTGTAGAAGTAAAGCGCTTGTCACTCCTTCCTTCACCCCAATTTATTTTAACTCACGTTAAATTTGCAATGAAATTTTTTTCACCATGATTAAAAAATCCCCTGCACATTCACTCTGAGATGGAATAATTGGGAATCTCAAATGATCAGTGAAATTAATTTGAAAGATTGGCAGGTGACAGGTTTAAATCTCAGGACACCAACACAGATGGGCAAGAGACACTTTTTCTATGTAACAATTCCTATTTTGATTTCACAACTTTCAGGTGATCTCACCAGCCCCTTTGGGCCAAGACCCCCGCCCCGCCCCGCCCCCGGGAGTCCCCAGTGGGCAGGGCTAGGTTTTAGTTCACTAGGCTGCGCAGACCGGGTCGGGTAATGCCAGACTTTCCAGGCAGGGTTCGGCTCTGAATTCCTCTCCACCCTGGGCGGTAGCACCGGACCCCTTCACGAGGTTCCGGCTGTTCTCGGGAGGTTTTCAGCCCCGCCAACCCATTCTCAGCTCCCGCACGGCTGGCCTCCCAGCGTCCAGGTGTCTGCTCCTCTGGGGAGACCGGGCAGGAGACGCTTTCCTCAGCGCTTGCCTGAGTGGGCAAGTCAGGCTCTGGGGCCTGCAGAAATCCTCGTTTGAGGGCCCCACCAAGGGGCCTGGTCAAAGTGCTGCAGCTGAGCGCAGGGGCTGCTTGGGACTACTGCTCGGGCGCTGCAAGTACGGTCTCAGCCCCGGTACAAGTGCTGGTTTGTTGCCAGTCCCTCGGCCCCTTCTGAGTCACAGTCTGACTCCCAGTGGGCAAGCCCTGTGGGGCGACACTGGAATAGGGGCTCCCACAAAGTGACCCACTTTGTCACTGGCTTCCTGCCACCACCTGCCCCCAGCCCCTTTCCCACCTGAGGACTCAGAGACTCGGGGGAGACGGCAGTGAGGAGCTGCGCGGGCATGGGGGAGGGGCAGGGTGGTGTGTGGAGCCTCTTCCCCGAACTTTCCACGCGGTATCTGGGGCTCTGCGGTGCAGAGGGTGCTTCAGCCTCACCTCCGCGTTCTAGGCTCCTCTCAGTGGTGTCCTCTTCACGAATGATTGGTGGTTCCTGTGAGGGTGAGCGAAGTCGGAGAGACGTGTGACGCCATCTTGATGACGTCACTCTTAGGCTCGGGTTTCAGCCTCCACGCGCTGGAGTGGAAACTTAGCATTAGTTATTCAAGGCATGTGAGTTTCCCACAACTGCGAGAAGAGCCCCTAGGATGTGAATGCAGATAGTAGGTTGGGGAGAATACCAACTGGCGGGAGTTTTTATGCGTAATTGTAGGGGTCTTACACAGTGCTATGGCTGGGGAGAAGTTTCAAAATCGGTTTCTTGCCATTTTTCTTAGCCGTCAGCTGAGATAGCTAGTTGTCCCGTCTGCTCTTTAGTCGTTGGCCCAGAACGATCCTTATTTCTGTCCACAGGACCCATGCAGATGAAGCAGCTCCGATCTCTACTCCTAGGTCCCCCTGGAACTCATAGGAATTGTTTGATTGCCGCTTCATTATTTTGCATCACGGGAAATGGGTTTTATCCAGTTTTCCATATACTTCTTTTTTATATTTAATTTTTAAAATTTATGTTTGGTTGTGCTGGGTCTTTGTTGCTACAGGGGCTTTTCTATAGTTGCGGCAAGTGGGGGCTACTCTCTAGTTGTGGTGCTCAGGGCTTCTCCTTGTCGTGGCCTCTCTAGCAGAGGAGCACAGGGCTCTAGGGTACTGGGGCTTCAGTAGTTGTGGTGCAGGGGCTCAGTTGTTCCAAGGCATGTGATATCTTCCTGGATCGGGAGTCAAACTGATCCAGGGAAGATCGGTTCTCCCCTGCATTGACAGGCAGATTATTTACCACTGAGCCATCAGGGAATCCCGTTTTCCATATACTTCTGTTACCGAATTAGGTAACAGACTGCCGCTTGGGCCCTAGCCTGGCCAAGGCCCGCACTGCCTCGAGGTGAAGATTCTTTTTATGTTCAGGTTCTGGCAGCCAAAAAGTAAACTGAAGCTGACATCAAAGCAGGGCAAGCTTAATTCAATGGCCAGAGGATGGAAAAGTTAGAACTCACTTTGCCAGTCAACTTCTCTATGTGGGGGTGGGAGTTGGGGTGGGGGATGTGGTCACGAATAAGACAAGATTTTTAACCGGCAAGGTTAATAAGGAGGAGTCATGTACTTTGATTTTCTGAGAATAGGTGGGGTTCTTCCTGGAAATGGAGTGCCATCTCTTTTCTGCCCTTGTATGGTCCTTTGGCATTTGGGTCAGAAGCAGGTCAAACCATCCTGGCGAGGACAGGTGGAGATCTTACTATTACAATGAGTTGGTAATGAGATGCAGGGCAACCTTTGACCCACTTTGGAAGCTGAACAAGCTTTCACTAGTTTTCTTGTGGATGGATTCTGTTCTTTGCTGTGAACACAGCTAGAGGATATGGTTAGTTTTGGTTTTCTGCTCCTCTGCCTGGATGGGGGGTGGGGGGACAGAGGTATGATTCTGTGGCAAGAGTCTTGTTAACACTTCCATGCAGGACCCACTACTTAAGTGGCTCAGAGGGTAGAGCGTCTGCCTTCAATGCAGGAGACCTGGGTTCGATCCCTGGGTCAGGAAGATCCCCTGGAGAAGGAAAAGGCAACCCACTCCAGTACTCTTGCCTGGAAAATCCCATGGACAGAGAAGCCTAGTAGGCTACAGTCTATAGGGTGGCAAAGAGTTGGACACGACTGAGCGACTTCACTTTCACTTTTTCTTTCATGCAAAATGATGAATTCAGGTTTGATACTGTTTAAATAGCATGGTTTTAATTTTTTATTATTTAAAAAGTTTTTTTATTTGAAAGATAATTGCTTTACAGAATTTTGTTGTTTTCTGCCAAGTATCAACATGAATCAGCCATAGGTATACATATGTCCCTTCCCTCTTGAACCTCCCTCCCTATCTCTCCCCTATAGATTGTTACAGAACCCCTGTTTGAGTTCCCTGAGTAATACAGAAAATTCCCTTTGGCTATCTATTTTACATATGGTATTGTAAGTTTCCATGTTACTGTATCCATACATCTCACCCTCTCCTTCCTCCTCTCCCCCCCATCCATAAGTCTGTTCTCTATGTCTGCTTCTCCTTTGCTGCCCTGCAAATAAATTCATCAGTACCATCTTTCTAATTCCATATATATGTATTAGTATACAATATTTGTCTTTCTCTTTCTGACTTACTTCACTCTGTATAATAGGCTCTAGGTTGTCCACCTCATTAGAACTGACTCAAATGTGTTCCCTTTTATGGCCAAGTAATATTCTATTATATATATACATATCACAGCTTCTTTATCCATTCGTCTGTTGATGGACATCTAAGTTGCTTCAATGTTCTAGCTATTGTAAATAGAATATCACGGTTTTAATTTTTAACATTTTATTTTGGGATAATTTTGGACTTACAAAAGAGTTGCAAAAGTAGTACAGAGTTTCCGTATACCCTTCACCCAGCTTTTGTAAATGTGATACAGTTATCAAAACTCAGAAATTAACATTGGTACAGTTCTGTTAACTCCAAACTTCATGTGTATTTCACCAGGTTTTCTGCTAAAGTTCTTTTTCACTTCCAGAAGTCAATCCAAGATCCTATGTTTTATTTAATTTTCATGTGTCCTTAGCCTCCTCCCACCTGTGGCAGTTCTCAGTATTTCCCTGTTTTTCCTGACTTTGATACTTTTGAATGAAGAGTACTGATCAGTCATTTTGTAGAATGTCCCCCAATTTGAGTTTGTCTGATGTGTTCTTATGATTAGACTGAGGTTTTGCATTCTTGGGAAGAACACCCTAGAGGTGATGTGCTCTTCTCAATATCACAACCTTTTCAATTTTTCAGTGAAATGGTTATAAGAAGGTTCAGTGGCTTGCCCCAAATCAGAGCTGCTAGTGCCAAAGCCAGGACTAGACCTCAAGTCTCACTTTTATGCTAGAGTTGTTAGTGCAAATCTGTAAATTCTTTCATGTATTTTTCAATACTACTGAATTATTCAGCAGTTGCCTTTTACAATTATGACTGCTGAGCCCTTGTTTGGCTCCTGCACAGTGAAGTAGGGGGAAGGGGAGACTGGATGACTGATGGACAGAAATCCTAAATGAAAAATAGTACAGTTGACCCTTGAACAACATGGAAGTTAGGGGCTCTGACCCTCTGCAAAGTCAAAAATCCATGTATAATTTATAGTCAGCTCTTTTTGTATACATGGCTCCTCTGTGTTTGCAGTTACTCTGAATCTGAGGTTCCACATCGGCAAATTCAGCCAACTGTGGATTGTGTAGTATTTACTGTTGCTGCTGCTGCTAAGTCGCTTCAGTTGTGTCCGACTCTGTGCGACCCCATAGACGGCAGCCCACCAGGCTCCCCCGTCCCTGGGATTCTCCAGGCAAGAACACTGGAGTGGGTTGCCATTTCCTTCTCCAATGCATGAAAGTGAAAAGTGAAAGTGAAGTCGCTCAGTCGTGTCCGACTCTTAGCGACCCCATGGACTGCAGCCTACCAGGCTCCTCTGTCCATGGGATTTTCCAGGCAAGAGTACTGGAGTGGGGTGCCATTGCCTTCTCCGGTATTTACTGTTGGGGGAAAAAATCCATATATAAGTAAACCCACACAGCTCAGACTTGAGTTGTTCAAAGGTCCCCTGTACTTTCAAATGCTCTAAAGTTGAGCACTTGCTCAGTGACTCTCCCAGTTCATGAATGGTAGGGGTGATGGTCAACACTTAGTGAACCCCAGCTATGTGCCAGGTCTCAACTCAGCATCACCATCTCCCCTTTATAGAATCTCTGCTTTGCAGAAGAGAAGCTGAGAACCACATTTCCCAGAACCCCTGTCTCAGTATGATTCTGGTTTAGAGTTTGTTGATGAGAGGAACTAGCATGAAATTTGAAGGCAGACTAAAAGAAGCCATTTTCTCCACAACCAGGACACACGGGTAGACTGAGATTAACAGAAACTTCCTGAAGAACTCATGAGAAATCACAGACTTCACTGCTGCAGATGGGTCAGTGTGGGAGGGGATGATTTTCAGAGAATCTTAATGAGCTTCCCAGTAATCTTTTGAGAATTTTCCACCTTGGTGCTTCAAGCTCTGAGGTCTCCAATGTCTGTTTCCTTGATGTTTGGTGACACTGTCTTTGACCTATCTTTCCTACTTCTTTTAATACTCCTGTAAACCATTAATTGGGGCTTCTCAGGTGTCACAGTGGTAAAGAATCTGCTTGCCAATGCAGGAGACACAAGAGATGTGAGTTCAGTCTCTGGGTCAGGAAGATCCCCTAGAATAGAAAATGGCAACCCACTCCAGTATTCTTGCCTGGAAAATTCTATGGACAGAGGAGCCTGGAGGGCTATAGTCCATGGGATTGCAAAGAGTTGGACACGACTGAGCGGACACGCAGTAGCAGCAGCAAACTGCTCATTCCTGAGCTTCTTGAAGGCAAAGACTGTGTTGTCAGTACCTAACACAGTGGTCTGGGATTAGTAGGTGGCCAATAAACAACGACATTCCTCATTCATCTTGTCTTACTGTGCTTCAAATTCTACCCTTGTTAAAATTTCTCTCTATTCATCTTCTGTGCCTTCATGTAGCTGAACTTGTTAAATCCATTCTTCAAAGTTGGTTTGTTTTGGAGTGTGAGAGAGCATGAGGACTTCTTAGTCTTGAGACTTCTATACAAAGGTAAATGTGTGGTAATGGTTGCAGCATCCTCTCTAATAGGATAGAAAATTAGAAGCAATATGTAAAAGGTAATATATGCCTTTTGTGCAGATATAAAAGGAACACATGTTAGAGATTTTATTTAACTCATTACTAATGAGGGAGCTTGTCAGATGTCACAACCATTTAAAAGGATAATCCAAAGAACAGACACATTTATAGAGAATTATTAAAATTAAAGCACAAATGAAAAAATTGGCTTTTCCCATAATTGGGGAGGAAAGTCAATTGAATCTTCAATAGATAATTTATTTGCATGTCTATAGATAAGAATTATTTTGCATTGCTATCAGTTATATGCAATTTACAGAATGGAAAATCAGAATCAGATGACCAAGAGTGATGTTCTCTTGGAACATCTGTACAGTGGAAACAATGTACAGTTTTCCACTGAAGCACAAATTTTCCCTATAGGTGTAAATATCTATTAATAGATAATGGTAATGTAAATTAAGAAACTACTACTACAGTGGGAGAGAGTGAAAAAGCTGGCTTGAAACTCAACAATCAGAAAACTAAGATCATGGCATCCAGTCCCATCACTTCATGGCAAATAGAAGGGGAAACAGTGGAAACAGTGACAGACTTTATTTTCTTGGGCTCCAAAATCACTGCAGATAGTGACTGCAGCCATGAAATTAAAAGACGCTTGCTCCTTGGAAAAAAAGCTATCACCAACCTAGATAGCATATTTGAAAGCAGAGACATTACTTTGCCGACAAAGTTCTGTCTAGTCAAAGCTATGGTTTTTCCAGTAGTCTTGTATGGATGTGAGAGTTGGACCATGAAGCAAGCTGAGCACCGAAGAATTGATGCTTTTCAACTGTGGTGCTAGAGAAGACTCTTGAGAGTCCCTTGGACTGCAAGGAGATCAAACCTGTAATCCTAAAGGAAATCAGTCCTGAATATCCATTGGAAGGACTGAAGCTGAAGCACCAATACTTTGACCACCTGATGCAAAGAACTGACTCACTGGAAGAGACCCTGATGCTGGGAAAGACTGAAGGCAGGAGGAAAAGCAGATGACAGAGGATGAGATGGTTGAGTTGGATGGACATGAATTTGAGCAAGCTCTGGGAGTTGGTGATGGACAGGGAGGCCTGGCATGCAGCAGTCCATGGGGTTGCAAAGAGTTGGACATGACAGAGCAACTGAACTGAGTGGGAAAAAACACATCTGTTAAAAAGAATGTAGCAGATATTAAAGTGAAAAGCAAGACCTAGGTTGAAAATACGCACATGTGTCTGTCTGATAGAGGACTTGTATCCATTATATATTAAAAAATCTATAAATTGATAACAGTGACCACCCCAGTTTTAAAATGGGCAAAATTCTTGAATGGGCACTTCATGAAAGAAGATATAGGAATGTCCCATAAGCACATGAAAATATGTTCAATATCATTGGTCATCAGGAAACTGAAAATTAAAGTTGTAAGGTGATACCAGCATACATCCACCAGAATGACTAACATGTGAGGAGTGACAGTACAAAGTGCCTGGATTTGGACAATTGAAACTCCATACACTGCTGGTAGGAGTATAAAATGTGATAGTCTCTGTGGAAAAATATTTGGTGGTCTCTAATAAAATTAAACATATACTACCAGTGACCCAACAGTTATAAGCATATTTTCAAGAGAAATGAGTGCACATGTCTACAGAAAAGTTTCTAAAAGAATGTTCATGGTAGCTTCATTCTCAAGAGCCCCAAACTAAAAACAACTCCAGTTGTGGTGGGAATACCATTCAGAAACAAAAACAAAAAAACACAAAACTAGCATACATGCAAAAATATGGATGAATCTCAAAGGTATTATGTTGCATGAAAGAATCCAGACACAGAAGAATAGTTACTATGCGAGTCCTTGAATGTGAAGTGTAACAGGAAAACTAATGCTTGGTGTTGGGAGTCTGAGTAGTGAGTGGCTATATCAGTGGGTGGTGGTATTGACTTGAAGGGACATGGGCAAATCCTTCTGGGGTGATGGAAATTCTATATATTGATCTGGATGGTGGTTGCATGAGAATAAACATGTGAAAAATCCTCAAGCTGTACTTAAGTAATGTGCATTTATTGTATATAAATTATTCCTCAACTAAGTACTGTTGAAAAAAATGCAGTCAATCTAGATAAACTGATTTAAAATTTGTCCTTACAAAGACGTGTCTCTTAAGTTCAGACAGCAAGTCACAGAACAGTAAATGTAATGCAATTCCATTTGGATTATTAAAAACCATTGATGTGTGGTTATGGGCAATATATGAATGCATCACAAAAGATGGAAGATACTTGTCTGGATATTTACTGTGGCTCTTCTGGGCAGTGGATAAGAATAGGTGTGGAGACGGTTTATGATTTGAATCATTTACAATGTAAATGTATGCATAATTTTAAAAGGATAATTTTAATTCAAGTAATATTCACAGAATATTCGGGCTTCCATGGTGGCTCAGCTGGTAAAGAATCTGCCTGCTGTGCAGGAGACCTGGGTTCGATCCCTGGGTTGGGAAGATCCCCTGGAGGAGGGCATGGCAACCCACTCCAGTACTCTGGCCTGGAGAATCCCCATGGACAGAGGAGCCTGGTGGGCTGCAGTCCATGGATTCACAAAGAGTTGGACGTAACTGAGTGACTAAGCATAGCATAATATTCACAGAAAATGGAATACACCATCTAAAAGAAGAGTGCTGAAAGGGACACTTATGCAGTTGGACCAGGCTAGGCCTGAGGTCTCATCTGGATGTATTTTCAGAAAAAGTTCTCTTGGCAAATAGAGGGATTTTAGTCAGCTCTAAAAGCCAGAGCCAGAGATGGTTTGTGAATCTAGTCTAGTGCAAAAATACAGTTTGGGTTTTGGCCCTCTAGTATCGTGTCTTTCACACTGCAGATCATTTCCCATCAGTGTTGGTGAAATCAGTTTAATGAGTTGGAACTAGCATTTTTTAAAAATGAAATAGAAAATATCAGAGGGCAGTATTATTTTGGAAAATGTTTGTCTCAGTTTGGAATCTACACTGATTTAGGAACTGAGTTGCCATGTAAAATGTGTTTCTTATTCAGGTCACAAGTCAAAAATAATGAAATCTACTGGCTCTGGTAACTTTAGCTCTGCTCTGCTTAGGTCACTGCATTGATGAGTGCAGGGTGACTGGTTTTTCCCCTGCCCTGCAATTTAGAGGGACTTAAGGGACAGTCCATGGGAAGGGGAATGATTTTTCCTCTGGCTCCAAGGACAGCACTAGCTTCCCTTCAGTCAGAGTCACAAGTGATTCCATCAGCAATGGCCTTTGGCACCCAGATCAGATTTGGGAAGCAGGGACTGTACCACAGTGGCTTGTGTTTAGTGGAATGAACTTCCTTGTTGTTACATTCCACCTGTCTTTTGACCCTTGAAATACTTTCTTTTTAGTCCTTGAAATCCACATTGTTGTTTTAAATAAAGGCAATTTTATTTTTTAAACTTTAAAATTTTATATTGGAGTATACCTGATTAACAATGTTGTGATAGTTTTAGGTGGACAGCAAAGGGACTTAGCCATACATACACATGTATCCATTCTCCCCCAAACTCTCCTTCCATCCAGAAACAAAAGCTATTTTAGATGTCTGTTTAAAGGAAATGCCAACTTCCAGCCTTCAAGATGTAGTCAATGGTAGGTTTCTCCTCTTTCCCCATCTCAAACACAGAAAGAGTGATGTGGGAATGGGTCGGGTTGGCGGGTAGGGGGAGACAGACAGACTCATAGAGAAAAAGGAACATATCTATTACCAGGACCATTAATAACATATATATTAAAGGACCAATATGTTACCCTTATCCCTAAATGGCCAGATAAAAGTGAAGGTGGAGGTCGCTCAGTCATGTCCGGCTCTTTGCGACCCTATGGACTGTACAGTCCATGGAATTCTCCAGGCCAGAATACTGGAATGGGTAGCCTTTCCCTACTCCAGGGGATCTTCCCAACCCAGGGATCGAACCCAAGTCTCCCACACTGCAGGTGAATTCTTTACCAGCTGAGCCACAAGGGAAGCCCAAGAACACTGGAGTGGGTAGCCTATCCTTTCTCCAGCAGATCTTCCCAACCCGGGAATCCAACCCAGGTTTCCTGCATTGCAGGTGGATTCTTTACCAACTGAGCTATGAGGGAAGCCCAGATGACCAGATAAAGGCCCTGCTTAACTGAGATATCTGACTTGGACAGGCCCATTCAAGCCCAGCCTGAGGAGGCACTAATATATTTGCATTGCTAACATATTCATTTCTCAAGAATGTTGATACTTCAGGTTTTTAATGGCACCACTTAAGTCAATTTATAGGTAAGTCACTTTTTTAAAGTGATGTTACTGAAATAAAATATTCATTTTAGTGGATATCACTTTTCTCTATTAACACTTGCATTTTCAAATTAATTGGTTTACTTAAGTGATGAATGGTGCCTGTTTATGGAAGATGTAATATATTGATATGTTTTTGCAGTGCCTGGCAATGTAGTATCCTGTACTTATATCTGTGCTTACTTACTGGGCTCCAAGAGTAATTATAGTTTTAACACCATTTTGATCTGCCTAAGAATGTGCTCAGTGTGCTCAGTTGTGTCCAACTCTTTGCAACCCTTTGGACTAGCCCACCAGGCTCCTTTGTCTGTGGAACTTTTCAGGCAAGAATACTGGAGTGGGTGGCCATTTCCTTCTCCAAGGGATCTTCCTGACCCAGGGATCGAATCCTCATCTCTTGCATTGTAGGTGGATTCTTTACCATTGGGGAAGCCAGTGCTTAAAAATACTGAGTAAATTTGTCACCAAATTTACAAACTGTGGGCTTAAGAACAGAAGTGTTCACATAGGCACATTTACCAGCTTGTCAGTCACTAAAGCATAGTAACTAATTCATAGACTTTAGCATGCATCTGCATATGCAGGCAAGTATTCTAATGTGTGATGAGTATGATACACAAGGCTGTTATTGAATACTATTTGGGTCTATTGAGGGGTGGCAGAGGGAGTCAAGCTTTGTTGTTCTTATATTAAAGATTGACTCTCTTTTCTCAAATGGGCCTGTGCTTTCTAGATTATTACTCTAGAAAAATAGCTTTCAACCTTTATTCTAAGAAACCCCAGGGATTTCAAAAATGGTTGATTAGAGTATCATTGAAAGCAGCATTAAAAAACTTTAACCTCTCATTAATGGAATTATTGTTCATTTTCTTAGGTGTAATGATAGCATTGTGGTGGTGTAGATTGCATTTATTTTTGAGTGGTGCCTGCAAAAGTATTTAGGAGACATGTGAGATTATGTCTTCAATCCTACTTTCAAATTGTATAGCAAAAAGAAAAGATAGGGAAAAAGAAAGTATGCTAATAATTACTAAATCTCAGTGGGAGTATATGATTATTTGTGGTGTTAATCCTTCTGTAGATTTGATGATTTTCAGTAAAAATTAGGGGAAGTTGTGTGTATACACTGAGGGACCAAACTCAGATCTCCTGCATTGCAGGCAGATTTTTTACTGACTGAGCCACCAGGGAAGCCCTATTTATATGTTGTTATTTGGTCACTAAGTCGTGTCTGACTCTTTGTGACCCCATGGACTGCAGCATGCCAGGCTTCCCTGTCCTTCACTATCTCCCGTAGTTTTGCTCAGATTCATGTCCATTGAGTCAGTGATGCTATCTAACCATCTCGTCCTCTGCCGCCCCCTTCTCCTGCCCTCAGTCTTTCCCAGCATCAGGGTCTTTTTCAGTGAGTTGGCTCTTCACATCAGGTGGCCAGAGTATTGGAGCTTTAGCTTCAGCATCAGTCGTTCCAATGAATATTCAGGGTTGGTTTCCTTTAGAATGGACTGGTTGGATCTCCTTGCAGTCCAAGGGACTCTCAAGAGTCTTCTCCAACACCACAGTTCAAAAGCCTCAATTCTTCAGTGCTCAGCCTTCTTTATGGTCTAACTCTTACATCCATAAAACAACAACAACTGTATGTGTGTGTATAAAACACTTATATATGTTACATGTATATGGAGAGAAAGTGTTAAAACATAGTAAAAGGAGAGTGCTTCTTGGATCCAGGTGTAGGCTACATGGGTATATGTTGTGCCTTCAACTGTCTGGGAAACTGAGGCAGGTGTTTCCCTGCAGAAGGTAGTGGTGGAGTGCTTTTGTGGGGGAATGAAGGCAGCAGGATTCATCAGGAGGAGGAGTCAGTCACAGCCAAGGCCTCAGCTCAAATCATTTAGCTCTGTGGCTGGGATGGCCCTCCCCTGTTGTCTTCCTTGAAGCATGGGGGTGAAGGCTTTATGCCTCCTCACCTACCAGTCATTGGGTGTGAGCTGCCTGCCATTGGGTGTGTGACTTTGGGTGAGGTGGCTCTCTCTGGCTGACAGCAGTTCCCAGATGGGGCCTCAGCGACAGCTGTCAGCCTCAAACACCGCACCTGGGGGATGGGCATGTCTGTCCTGAAGGGGAGGTCTGGGTGGCTCACCACAGCATCCTCTATGCAGTTTTTCTTTCTGGTATGTTCATTTGTTTACTGGAGTCATATTCATGTAAATGTGTTATTATTTTGGAAGTTTACAGCTTTGTCATGTGTTTCTGTTTTGCTGGTGGTGATTCCCCCCCCAGTAATTTAAGCTTGTAGATTGGTCCGCATGTAAAATACTGCCCCCATTCATGTGTGCTGTGCTCAGTTATATGTCATCACCCCCAAATAAAAGAACTTGTAATAGTTCTCATTATGTCAACATCATATTACACGCAGTTGTAGGTTTTATGTTTTCTTTTTTACCTTTCTTTCTTTTTTGGTAAACCTTGAGTGCTGCTTATCTGACTTAGAATTTATAAAATACATTTAGACAAATACCACTTTTAAATCTGCTTTATATATTGAAGATTCAAGTAAGACATAGTCTACATGAAAAGGAATTTGCTCTTTGAAAGCTATTGGTCTACAGTTCTTCTCTAGTCTCTACCCAAGGCAAGACAGTGCTTGACTTCCAGATATGCCATGTGAAGTTTGAAAACAATAAAAGATAAAAAGTTTGTGATGCTCAGTATAACTGGTATCTGACTCTGCTGAGCCCATCCATTCTGATCGTAACTGAGCAAGAACTCTTTGCCTTGTCTGCATGCACTGGCCACTTTCTGGAACAAGAACAAGAAAGAACAAGGGAGGTTCTTTCCTGGTTATTTTAAGCACTTGTTTCCTTCAGATTTTCTTGTTTCCCTCATTGCCACAGTTTTTAATATGAGCTTCATTTATTCAGACAAGGGTATAATATTATCCCCCTGGAGGAAAAAAACAATAATTCCAAAAGCAGAGCCCACATGTTGCAGAGAATTCAAAGTTATTCTTCCTGGGAAAAAAGCCTTATTTACTTTAGAATGGATTTGGCCTTTCAAAACACGGATAGAAGAGTGGGCAGGTTTGCCCAGACAGTCGCTGCTTTCACGAAAGGTCTCCAGAGAAAGACCAGTCCCCACTGAAAGTCACAGTGTTGAATGTTGCAGTTGCTGCCTGGAAACCCCACTGCAGTCTCAGGATGCCTTTGGAGAGTTGACCTATGCAACTTTTTAGAGCATACATAGACAAATCATTTGTGACAACCATAATATGAAGAATTGCTAACCCCTTCCTGGCCCCATGTCCTTACTGAATTCCAACCTTAAATAGTCTACTCTTCTTTAGTACTTTCTCCCTCTGCAATAGCCTAGTACAGCTCTTATTCTATGGTGTCATGTTGTACACAAGACCATTAGTACCCAGCTGTGCATGCTGAGGGTGCTCACTAAATACTGTGTTCATTGGTTATATTTTACAATAAATTCCCTATATTTCAGAAGATCAAAACGAAATGTTAATGACTTAATTATCTCTGACATTAAGCAGTAAGTACAGGGACTTCCCTGGAGGTCTAGTGGTTAAGAATCCACCTGGCGATGCAGGAGACACAGGTTCAATCCCTGATCTGGGAAGGTCCCACCTGCTGCAGAGCAACTAAGCCCATTCGCCACAACTACTGAGCTTGTGCTCTAGAGCTTGGGAACCACAACTACTGAGCCTGCCTGCTCTAGAGCTCATGCTCTGCAACGAGAGAAGCCACCACAGTGGTAACCCTGCACATTGAAACTAGAGAGCAGTCCCCTCTTGCTGCAACTAGAGAAAATCCTTTGCGACAATGAAGACTCAGTACAGCCAAAAATTAAAGTAAATAAATAAAATTGTTAAAAAGAGAAGAATCCACTTTCCAATGCAATGGATATGGATTTGATCCCTGGTCAAGGAACTAAGATCCCACATGCCACAGGGCAAGTAAGTCTGCATACCACAACTAGAGAAGCCTGAGCACCACAATGAGAAGCCCTTGCACTGCAACTAGAGAAAGCCTGATGCAACAAAGACCCAGTGCAACAACAGCAATAAAAAGCAGTAAGTACAAATTGTGCAAAACATGATGCAATTTTTTTAAAGTGTGAAAGATTGTCTTAGTTTGAGTTCCTGTAGACATAGATCTCAAGACAAGGATTCAAGTGCAAGTCATTTAACTGAGAGGTGAAGGAAACACTGGAGTGGGGTGAGGAAATGAGACAGACATGGGAAGGAGCTAATATCAGGTGCTACTGGAGCTTAAGCCTACTGAGGATCTCTGGGAGGTGGTATAAGAAACTCAGAGTTCTCCTACCTGAGGGTGAGGAAGCTGAAGCATTTCGTAGACAGATCCCGTCAGTTCTGGGTTGAGGACTGTGAGGGTTGAGGGAGCCTTAATTTTCTAGCACTTTCATAAAGCCCTGGTGGCAAAAATGGGCTTTATGTTAGTGGGTTAGGGATATGTGTGGGTGCTACAAACATGCTGTTGGATATCCAGAATGATATGCCAATATTTTTCAACAAGATCTGGCACTTCTATCATTAAAGAATTTTTTTTTTTTCTGGTGATGGGCAGGAGGCTGGTTTCATTTACTTGAGTTTAGTAGCTAAGAATAGTAATACTTTTTCAACCTCACAGATTTAATGTAAGGATCAAGTAATAATATCTGTGAAAGTACAACAGAAATGGAAGATGGAAGTTAAAATGATTTGATTGTTTGCAATGGATAGAAAAATGAACCAAGGAAGAACAGAAAACTGGAAAATAAAACTCACAGATTTTTTTCTTGTTTTACTGTGTTTTAAGTGGTTTTGCTTCTGAATCCCAAAATGTGGAGTTTGAAGTGATTTCATTTATTTCATGTTTCATGATTCATCAGAAAGCCTTCTTGGAATCTGACATGTACTTTGGGACTGTTGACCAGCTGTTCCTGACTTGGCCACATGAAGCTCAGACTGTCTCAGTCTCTGAACTAAGAGAACCAATAGGGACTTCCCTGGTGGTCTAGTGGCTAAGACTCCATGCTTCCAATGCAATGATCTGGGTTCAATCCCTGGTAGGGGAACTAGATCCCACATGCTGCAACTAAGAGTTCACATGCCACAACTAAAGATCCCACATGCTGCAATGAAGACCAAAAATCCTACAACTAAGACCCTGCACAGCCAAATAAATACAAATAAAAAATTAAAAAAAAAAAAACAGAGCCAATAGTATTAGCAGATCTCTTACCACCAGGAATGCAAGGTTAATAGTCTCTTTGTAATCAATTTTTGTAACTGTTACATTTCAAAATGAGTGTGTATTCTCTATTCATTGAGTGTAATATTCTTTGTATAGATACTAGATCAGGCTGTGTTTTTAGTATGGATTTAATCTTTACTGTTTTTTTTTTTTAATCTTTACTGTTTTTAATGTATATATATTTCTTGCCTACCTTATTGATAACTTTTTGAGAGAAGTTAACTAGAAATCTTTAATGATGGTGAATCTGTTATAAAAATGTGACTCTGAATTTTGAAATTGCATTATTCAGTGCATACAGGTTCAAAATTATTATAGCTTCCTTGTTCTTTTTATCATCTAGTTAGGTTCTGCTTTATTCTTTCTGTCTTTCTCCTTTAAGTTCTGTTTTGCCAGATATTAATTTTGCTAGATAGATTTTTTGTTGTTATTTGTCTGATATATATATTTTTTCTAATCCTTTTATCTTACGTCATTTACATGTTTTAGGTGTGCCTCCTATAAATAGCCCATATCTAGTTTTTGTTTTTCACCTACCAAATATTAATAGAAATAGATTTACTTATCTATTAAAGATAGTGATTAAAAACCATAGATTACTGCTGTATTTGGGGTTAATTTTTGCTTTCTTGTTTTGTTCCTCTTTATTTTTTCATTTTTGTTTTCTTCTGGTTTGAAAGTTATCCACTCTAATTTATTTTTGTCATTCATTTCTTACTCCCATTTTGAATTGCTTTTTGACCTTTTGTTATACTAATGAGATGTTTTCTGCAAGGTTAATTGTCTTTCCTTATTGTGGAATAGAGTGAAAATATTATAAACATTTATCTTATGGAAGAACATTCATGGCACATTTGAGGGTTGTTGCTGTGTACCTCGGAGAAGGCAATGGCACCCTGCTCCAGTACTTTTGCCTGGAAAATCCCATGGATGGAGGAGCCTGGTAGGCTGCAGTCCATGGGGTTGCTAGAGTTGGACACGACTGAGCGACTTCACTTTCACTTTTCACTTTCATGCATTGGAGAAGGACATGGCAACCCACTCCAGTGTTCTTGCCTGGAGAATCTCAGGGACGGGGGAGCCTGGTGGGCTGCCGTCTATGGGGTCGCACAGAGTCGGACACGACTGAAGCGACTTAGCAGCAGCAGCTGTGTACCTAATGATGTATAGTGTATATGTTGCTTTATTCCATGCACAGAGGATACAAGCACAAATTACTGAAATCTTCCCAAACTTCCTTTGGCATTTCTATCCACATAATTTGGCTCACCCTCCCTTTTCTTCCCCTTTCTCTTTCCTCATGATTTTTCTCCAGTAGCCTTTGAAAAGAGCCTTAAATAGTGACAGGAGTTGCAAGAGGTAGCATGAAGGAAAGTTAGGTATGTCAAGTCCCCAAGCCTCAGCTACCCAATTCTGTAAAATTAATAGTTTTTAAAGGGAACCTATTTTTTTCCCTCTCTCTCCATTTGTGTGACAGCTTTGTGCTGTGACACATGCACCTTCAGCTGACTTTCCAAAGCCTTCTATTTTGGAGGTCATAATTTTGACTGATAGGCCTATAATTAGTAAGTGCTCATTAAGTACTCTGTCCGGAGTATTTCTGTGGGATGGTAGAGAATGTTCTTAGCAGCTGCCAGGGTGATAACAGTCCTGCAAATTGGCATGACTCCAAAAGTACTAAAGAACTTTGTTAATATTAAAAGCAAATGAACGAAGAAGCACAGCAGTAGCTGTAGCAGCAACTATAGCAATGGAGAAAATAGTGTGAATGCTTTTTAGTCTCCAAATCTAAGGACCTCATTTTTCTCCATAGTGTTCAAAGCTTGATACTCACAGTTTTCCTCCCACCCATCTGAAGTCATGCCTCTTTCTACTGATTCTTTGTCCTCCTGCCTCCTAGCTACAGGTGTTTTCCACCTGTTGATCTAGAATCCTTTTCTCTCTTCTGTGATCCTGCCCTACACAGCGCATTCCATTCCATTGGCTTCAAATACAAACTTTATGACTTCCAAATCCGCATCTGTCTTTTACTCAAACTCCAGTTCCATGTTTTTAATTGCTTGCTGAGTGTTTTCCCCATACAGGTCCTGCTAAAGCCTTAACTAAATGCACCTAAAGTCATACTCTTTCCTTGAAAGCAACTTCTACACTCTGCTGCTGCTGCTGCTAAGTCACTTCAGTCATGTCCGATTCTGTGCGACCCCATAGACGGCAGCCCACCAGGCTCCCCCGTCCCTGGGATTCTCCAGGCAAGAACACTGGAGTGGGTTGCCATTTCCTTCTCCAATGCATGAAAGTGAAAAGTGAAAGTGAAGTCGCTCAGTCGTGTCCGACTCTTCACGACCCCATGGACTGTAGCCTACCAGGCTCCTCTGTCCATGGGATTTTCCAGGCAAGAGTACTGGAGTGGGGTGCCATTGCCTTCTCCGTTCCACACTCTATGACCCAGCAATTCCACTCTTACATATAATGAGTAATGAAGTCGCTCAGTCGTGTACAACTCTTTGCGACCCCATGGACTGTAGCCTACCAGGCTCCTCCATCAATGGGATTTTCTAGGCAAGAATACTAGAGTGGGTTGCCATTTCCTTCTCCAGCTCTTATATATGTAGCACAGAAAGAAATGTGTGCAGAGTGCACCAAGAGATGTGTAGTTAGAATATTCATGGAACATAATAAATCATGACCAAATAGAAATTGACTCAGGAATGTAAAGTTGAGTTAAAATTAGAAAATCCAGCTTTTTAATTCATCACATTAATAGAATAAAGAGGGGGGGATGTGATCATTTCAATAGCTGTAGAAATTCATTTGATAATATTAAACATCCTTTAATGGTAGAAACTCTTAGCAAAGTCAGAGAAGATGGGAACATCCTTAATCTCTAAAAGACTGTGAACATGCTGTGCTGTGCTTAGTAGCTCAGTAATGTCCAACTCTTTGCGACCCCATGGACTGTGTCCTGGCAGACTCCTCTGTCCAAGGGATTCTCCAGGCAAGAATACTGGAGTGGTTTGCTGTGCTCTCCTCCAGGGGATCTTCCCAACCCAGGGGTTGAACCCAGGTCTCCTGCATTACAGGCAGATTCTTTACCATCTGAGCCACCAGGGAAGCCCTACTGTGAACATACTAAATGATAAAATGTTGAAAACTTTCCCTTGGAGATCAGGAATAAGAGAAGGATGCCCTGATAACCACTGTAATTCCACATTGTTCAGAGTGTTCTGGCTAGTATGCAAAACAAGAAAAAGGCATAAGAATTGTAAAGAAAAAAACAGAAAACTGTCATTATTTATATATATGATTATGTTCATAGAAAATACAAATGATTTGGCAGATAAACTATTTGAATTAATATGAGAATTTTAGCACAGACCCTGGATGTAAAAGCTCAGTAGTCCAAAATCCAATATATTTCTCCATACCAGCAACAAACTGAAAAGAAATTGATATAAAATACCAAGAAACACATCTAATAAAGGATGTGCAAGATTCTACAGAAAAAAATGATAAAACCTTATTCTCAGACATTAAAAGAGTATAAGAATGGGAAGATACAGAGTAGTAAATATGAACACAAAAGATGCCCATTCTCCCCAAATTCATTTCTAAATTTCATGCAGTTCCAATGAATGTTTTTTGGTGGATATTGACAAACTGATTTTTTTATTTTTTATTTTAATTGGAGGCTAATTACTTTACAATATTGTATTGATTTTGCCATACATCAACATGAATCTGCCACGGGTGTACACGTGTTCCTCATCTTGAACCCCCCTCCCACCTCCCTCCCCGTACCATCCCTCTGGGTCATCCCAGCCCCAAGCATCCTGTATCCTGACAAACTGATTTTAAAATTCATATGGAAATCCAAAAAGCCAAGGATAACCATTACCCTTTTAAGTAGAAGAATAAGGGAGAAAACTTGATCCATTGGATAAGAAGGCTATTATAAATCTATAGTAGTCAAGACAGTATATCATTTTTCAGGGATAGAAAAATAGACCAATGGACTAGAATGAATAATCCGGAAACATATCCACAGTTAAGGTTAATGAATGGTGTATGTTGCACTCTAGAAGAGAATTGTCAGTCCTTAGAATGAATAGTACTGAGACAGTGGGTACGTGTGTGTATGCTCAGTAGCTCAGTCGTGTCTGACTTTTTGCAATTTCATGGGGTGTAGTTTGCCAGGCTCCTCTGTCCATGGAATTTTCCAGGCAAGAATACTGAAGCGGGTTGCCATTTTCTACTTCAAGGGATCTTTGCAACCCAGAGATCGAATCCTCATCTTTTGCTTCTCCAGCCTTGGCAAGCAGATTCTTTACCACTAGCGCCACCTGGGAAGCCCGGACAATGTGTTCAGTTCATTCTCTAAGTCATGTCTGTCTCTTTGCGACCCCATGGACTGAAGCACACCAGGCTTCCCTGTCCATCACCAATGCCTGGAGCTTGCTCAAACTCATATCCATCGAGTGAGTGATGCCATCCAACCATCTCATCCTCTGTCATCTCCTTCTCCTGCTTTCAGTCTTTTCCAGTATCAGTGTCTTTTCCAATGAGTCAGTTCTTCATATCAAGTGGCCAGAGTATTGGAGCTTCAGCTTCAGCATCTTTAGGATGGACTGGTTGGATATCCTTGCAGTCCAAGGGACTCTCAAGAGTCTTCTCCAACACCACAGTTCAAAAGCATCAAGTCTTTGGCACTCAACTTGCTTTATGGTCCAACTCTCACATCCATACATGACTACTGGAAAAAAACCATAGCTTTGACTAGAAAGACTTTGTTGGCAAAGTAGTGTCTCTGCTGTTTACTATTCTGTCTTGGTTGGTCATAGCTTTTCTTCCAGGGAGCAAGCGTCTTTTAATTTCATGGCTGCAGTCACCATCTGCAGTGATTTTGGAGCCCAAGAAAATAGTCTCTCACTGTTTCCATTGTTTCCCAATCTATTTGCCGTGAAGTGATGGGACCAGATGCTGTGATCTTCATTTTTTGAATGTTGAGTTTAAGCCAGCTTTTCACTCTTCTGTTTCACTTTCATCAAGAGGCTGTTTAGTTCCTCTCCTCTTTCTGCCATAAGGGTGGTGTCATCTGCATATCTGAGGTTATTGATATTTCTCCTGGCAATCTTAATTCCAGCTTGTGCTTCATCCAGTCCAGCGTTTCTCATGGTGTACTCTGCATATAAGTGAAATAAGCAGAGTAACCATATACAGCCTTGATGTACTCCTTTCCCAATTTGGAACCAGTCCATTGTTCCATTTCTGGTTCTATCTGTTGCTTCTTGACCTGCATACAGATTTCTCAGGAGGCAGGTAAGGTGGTCTGGTAGTCCCATTTCTTGAAGAATTTTTCACAATTTGTTGTGATCCACACAGTCAAAGGCTTTGGTGTAGTCAGTGAAGCAGAAGTAAATGTTTTTCTGGAATTCTCTTGCTTTTTCTGTGATCCAGTGGATGTTGGCAATTTGATCTCTGGTTCCTCTGCCTTTTCTAAATCCAGCTTGAACATCTGGAAGTTCATGGTTCATATACTGTTGAAGCCTGGCTTGGAGAATTTGAGCATTACTTTGCTAGTGTGTGAGATGAGTGTGTGTAGTAGTTTGAACATTCTTTGGCATTGTCTTTGGGATTTGAAGGTAAACTGACCTTTTTCAGTCCTGTGGCCACTGCTGACTTTTACAAATCTGCTGGCATATTGAGTGCAGCACTTTCAAAGCATCACTTTTTAGGATTTGAAATAGCTCAGCTGGAATTCCATCACCTCCACTAGCTTTGTTCGTAGTGATGCTTCCTAAGGCCCACTTGACCTTGCACGCCAGGATGTCAGGCTCTAGGTGACAATGTGTAACTGTGATTAAATTAAACTTCTATCTAATGCTATATCCCCACATCTATTACAGGGGTACTAAAAGCCTAAACATGAAAAATAAAAAGTTCCTAAAAGACAATATAAAGTATCTTCATGAGGTTGTGGAGTAGGGAAGAATTGTATAAACAAGATACAGAAGATACCTAACCATAGGAAAGGGGCATTATTGATAAATTAGATATTAACTTTAAGCACTGTTTATTACAGAACTCTGTAAGAGTGAAAAGGTAAATCACAGGGTGAGAGAAGATATTTGCAAACTTCTGCAACTGACAAAACTAGTATTTTGGTGTATTAAAAACTCATATAGGCAAGTCTTGAGGAAAAGGATGAGGGTGGTTCTGACAGACACATTTGGGGAAAACTGAGGCCAATGAACTTTTGCCTCATTTACTGCTTAAAAGTTTCAGAGGAGTCTTCTGGACAGAGACCTTTTGCCATCATGGGATGTCTCAGCCTAATAAAGAGAGGCATGGTCAGACATAGTATTTTAGGTCATGTTCACTCAAAGCAGAGCTTGAGACAGGGATTCCAGTGCATGCTGTTTATTGGAGGAATGCTCCTAGGAGAAAGGGAATGTGGGAAGGGTGATAGGGGAGGGGGAGGTGCTAGGCAAGTATGTGTTCTTAGCTTCAGCCTGAACCCACAGGGAGTTCTATAGCATGAGCTTCACCACAGAACTATTTCCCCTTGAGATAAGGAGGCCAGAATTACATACCTATGTGGCATTTAGTCATTGACTGTGGGCTGTACCCCAAAGGTGGGAAGCGGGCAGAGCTTCCTAAACATGTGGCTCCTGCTCAGCTGGGGGAAATTTTCCAAATAAGATGACTTTGTAAACTATTAGCAGCCACCTCACAACATCTGAGGGAGGGGTGAATTAGTTTGTAACAGGCATCACTGTGGAGCAAAAAGAGTATCCTCTGCAGTGAGGACTTGGTTAGTATGCCTGAGTCAATCTAAGTTCCCTCGTGGTGTGGATCTTATGTTGGAGCTCAGAAGCCTAAATGGGACTGGACATCACAGGGCACAGTGATCTAGAGTAGAGGATAAAGAGTGAGCTCTGTTTGCAGAAGGCAAAGAGGAGGTTGTGACAAGGACTCAGAAGAATTTCTAGAGAGGAGATTGAAACAGCCACATGAAGAGGGCCAATATTCTCCTAGAACACTGACTGAGCCAAAAACACAAAACCAGAAGCACATCACAAGTTCATCAGCTGGCAACACTGACTTTTTACAGCCAGCAGTGAACACAACATGAGAGAGTATAAGGACATCTCTGTAAGATCAACCCATTTCCATCATCCAAGCTCTAACCTTGAGAAGACCCTAGGCATTGAAAATAAGTGCCATTGGGGTTTGTGAAGAATAATATGTTAGGCTTTTAAGAAATAAACCACAGTTACACTACACACCTGAATTGTAGCATAAGTGAAATGTCAACACCCACTTTAAAACACCTTACTGCCACTAGATTGTTATAGTCAGACACATAAATAAAGTAAACAAAAGTTTGACCTTGCACAACAAGATCATTAACCTTTGAGAGCAAGGTGATTAAACCCACACAGTGAAGTGTTAGATAATTCTATTTTATCTCATATTATTTCCCCTAATGAAGTTTGAAACTCACCCTCTTGTTTCAACCCACATGTGTTACCAAGAGCCACTGGTAAAAGTCAAAAGACACCATGGAAGAAGAAAACTTGACTAGAATTTGCATTGGGATATCTGTTACTGGGCTTTCCCGAGTGGTTCAGCAGTAAAGAATCTGCCTGTGATGTGGAAGATGCAGGAGACACCACAAGTTCAATCCCAGGTTGGGAAGATACCCTGGAGGAGGCCATGGCAACCCATTCCAGTATTCTTGCCTTGGAGAATCCCATGGACAGAGGAGCCTAGCAGGCTATAGTCCATAGGGTCGCACAGAGTCTGACATGACTAAAGCTACTGAGCACACATCTGTTACTGATTTAGAGAAAAACCACTTTAGACTCATGCATCACACCACAATGCCAGATTTATATATATAAATCTGGCATTGTGGTGTGATGATATATATCAGTTCAGTTCAGTTGCTCAGTGGCATCTGACTCTTTGTGACCCCATGAATTGCAGCACGCCAGGCCTCCCTGTCCATCACCAACTCCTGGAGTTCATTCAAACTCACTTCCATCAAGTCGGTGATGCCATCCAGCCATCTCATCCTCTGTCGTCCCCTTCTCCTCCTGCCCCCAATTCCTCCCAGCATCAGAGTCTTTTCCAATGAGTCAACTCTTCACATGAGATGGCCAAAGTACTGGAGTTTCAGCTTTGCATCATTCCTTACAAAGAACACCCAGGACCGATCTCCTTTAGAATGGACTGGTTGGATCTCCTTGCAGCCCAAGGGACTCTCAAGAGTCTTCTCCAACACCGCAGTTCAAAAGCATCAATTCTTCGGTGCTCAGCTTTCTTCACAGTCCAACTCTCATATCCATACATAACCACTGGAAAAACCATAGCCTTGACTAGACGGAACTTTGTTGGCAAAGTAATGTCTCTGCTTTTGAATATGCTATCTAGGTTGGTCATAACTTTCCTTCCAAGGAGTAAGCGTCTTTCAATTTCATGGCTGCAATCACCATCTGCCGTGATTCTGGAGCCCCCAAAAATAAAGTCTGACACTGTTTCCACTGTTTCCCCATCTATTTCCCATGAAGTGATGGGACCGGATGCCATGATCTTCGTTTTCTGAATGTTGAGCTTTAAGCCAGCTTTTTCACTCTCCTCTTTCACTTTCATCAAGAGGCTTTTTAGTTCCTCTTCACTTTCTGCCATAAGGGTGGTGTCATCTGCATATCTGAGGTTATTGATATTTCTCCCGGCTGTCTTGATTCCAGCTTGTGCTTCTTCCAGCCCAGTGTTTCTCATGATGTACTCTGCATAGAAGTTAAACAAGCAGGTTAACAATATACAGCCTTGAAGTACTCCTTTTCCTATTTGGAACCAGTCTGTTGTTCCATGTCCAGTTCTAACTGTTGCTTCCTGACCTGCATACAGGTTTCTCAAGAGGCAGGTCAGGGGGTCTTGTATTCCCATCTCTTTCAGAATTTTCCACAGTTTATTGTGATCCACACAGTCAAAGGCTTTGGCATAGTCAATAAAGCAGAAATAGATGTTTTTCTGGAACTCTCTTGCTTTTTTGATGATCCAGCGGATGTTGACAATTTGATCTCTCGTTCCTCTGCCTTTTCTAAAACCAGCTTGAACATCAGGAAGTTCACGGTTCACATATTGCTGAAGCTTGGCTTGGAGAGTTTTGAGCATTACTTTACTAGCGTGTGAGATGAGTGTAATTGTGCGGTAGTTTGAGCATTCTTTGGCATTGCCTTTCTTTGGGATTGGAATGAAAACTGACCTTTTCCAGTCCTGTGGCCATTGCTGAGTTTTCCAAATTTGCTGGCCTATTGAGTGCAGCACTTGCACACACACACACACACACACACACACACACACATATATATATAATTAATTCATAAGGAAAAACATTGAACTTTATGTGGTCTCTGGCATTCTCTATAAATTTTATAAGCTTTAAAATGAAAGCCACCACAATTATAACTGACAATTTCTGGCTATGTAAAAATTTAAAGCTTAGTATATAAGAAACTAAAAACACAGGGGAAATATTTTTTAACAAATATGAAAAACAGAGGTTTAATATCTTAGGAAAATTTAAAAAAATGATATCTTAATAATGAAGAAGAAAAAGACTAGCAATTCCAAATGAGGATCTATGCTAAATAAAGAAGTATATGGGAAATACTTATTGAATATAGTATTATGGCTAGACACAGTTCTGCTGCTGCTGCTAAGTTGCATCAGCCGTGTCCGACTCTGTGCGACCCCATAGACGGCAGCCCACCAGGCTCCCCCGTCCCTGGGATTCTCCAGGCAAGAACACTGGAGTGGGTTGCCATTTCCTTCTCCAATTCATGAAAGTGAAGAGTGAAAGTGAAGTTGCTCAGTCGTGTCCGACTCCTAGGGACCCCATGGACTGCAGCCCACCAGGCCTCTCCGTCCATGGGATTTTCCAGGCAAGAGTACTAGGTACTAGTAATTGAAGAATACAAATCAAACAACTAATTTGATACTATAAAAACTGATACTTTCATATAATGCTGAGGGAAGTAAAATTATGCAATCCCAATTGAATTTGGCCATACCTATCAAGTGATAATATTGTTTTAAGTCAGGGATTTTACTTTGGGGAACATGTCTGCAGAGGAAAAACTAATACAAAGAGGGGAAGAAAACATGTGTCTGAAGATGTTCATCACATTGTATTTTATAAAGGGAGAGAGAGAGAAAAAAATATATGTGAAAACCCTTAAAGTATTTAGAATTTTTATTAAGGGTTTCTCAAATTTATTTTTCTATATAATCTCTTTTTCACAGAATATTAAGTTGCTTGAGAACATGCCTTCTGAAAGAAGGGGGCCCATCATTTTGGTGATCTTCCTCTTGGGGGTTATAGAGTTAATGATGTGGTTCATTTGGCAATAAAGTTTCAGTTTGGTGATAAGTTTGGAGCTCAGGCCCCCGCTAAGCACTAGCCTTTCACCCAAAAGAGAGGGAGAGAGCTTCTAGAACATAAAGAGGATGAAGTCTCTCTCTTTTTTTTTTTTTTTGAAGTCTCTTGATTATGTACTCTTCTAGATTTTCTGAGGTGTGAACATCTCATGTGGCCTTTAAGCTAGATAAAACAGCTCCAACCTACCTACTGGACACAGGCCCTGAACTTCTCGGAACAAAAATGAGAATGAATCTCTTATTCTGTAAAGACTAACATTCATAGAAAGGACAGGACCCGCTTATCAACTAGAGGTTCAGAAGGAAGGGCAAAACTATGTGATTGGGTCTCAGAATAAATAATCTCAGAGCAGTGGCGCTCACCAGTAGCTCTCCAAGGTCCTGAACAACTGCCTGCGTCTTGACAGCCTAATATAACCTTCCTCTCACTAGTGTCCAGAGAAGGCAATGGCAAACCACCCCAGTACTCTTGCCTGGAGAACCCCAGGGACAGAGGAGCCTAGTGGGCTGCCGTCTATGGGGTCGCACAGAGTCGGACACGACTGAAGCGACAGCAGCAGTAGCAGCTCACTAGTGTCTCTCACTTAAAGGATTCACTTCTTCTGCTTGCCTTGGCAGTTGGCCTCTGACTCTCTGACATAATTTATGACCATACCTAATGGAACTTCAGTCACTGTTTGTTTTCTCCATGTCCTGGAAGCTTCATTTATTAGGTTCCTTCTAAAGGAAGTCTATTTGAGATTGTGTCAGTAGGAGAGAATGGGCTTCCCTGGTAGCTCAGACCAGGTAAAGAATCTGCCTGCAATGCAGGAGACCCGAGTTCTATCCCTAGGTTGGGAAGATCCCCTGGAGAATGGAATGGCAACCCACTCCAGTATTCTTGCCTGGGAAATCCCACAGACAGAGGAACCTGGTGGCCTACGTCCATGGGGTCACAAAAAGTTGGAGACAACTGAGCAACTAACACTTTCACAGGAGAGAATATATGCTTTATTAATTCTTGGTTGTACTGTCAGGAAGGAAGGGAACACAGGAGAGGTAATTTTCAGATATGAGTCCTCTCAGGTCAGTAAAGGCTAGTATCTGTTACTATATTTGGTTGTTGCTTCGATGCTGGAGAAAGGAACTACAAGAAGATTACATGGAAGAAACAAAAAGAGGAGACCATCAGAGAAGGGAGAGACATAAAGAGCTTCCATATGACTTACCTGTCATACTTTTCAATCCTTCAATTACTGGATTACAAACAGGGTGCCTTACATATCATTGGTAATGATAAACAAGTGAATATTAAACTAAGCACTAGAAGAACAAAGTTCTAGTCTTGGTGTGTATGCCCACTCTCTCTTTCTCTCTCGCTTTCTTTTTAAAAACTCTTTGTATAGCATTGGGTAAAATCGTTGAAGTTCTCTGTATTAATGTAGGGTACTGCTGCAATAAACTACCCCCAAATTCCAATCACTTACAATAACATAAACTTATTTCTCACTCAGACAACAATCCAATACATATGCCTGATTGATTGACTTTCCTGGACAATTCTCTTGAGTCTCCAAGTGGTGACTTGGACTTCTTCCATATTGTAGCTTTGCTGTCCTCTGCTTGCTGCTGCTGCTGAGTCGCTTCAGTCGTGTCCGACTCTGTGCGACCCCATAGATGGCAGCCCACCAGGCTCCCCATCCCTGGGATTCTCCAGGCAAGAACACTGGAGTGGGTTGCCATTTCCTTCTCCAATGCATGAAAGTGAAAAGTGAAAGTGAAGTCACTGTCATGTCTGACTCAGCGACCCCATGGACTGCAGCCTACCAGGCTCCTCCGTCCATGGGATTTTCCAGGCAAGAGTACTGGAGTGGGGTGCCATTGCCTTCTCTGTGTTGTCCTCTAAGTCCTTGTAATAGTCTTCATTCATCTAGTCATTGAGGAAAAAGATTAGAAACTTATATATTGGAGGGTTTTATGGGTCAGGCTGTGAAATGGTACACGTAACTTCTCCCCACATTCTATTGGACAGGAATCACATATTCATGACTAACTTCAAGGGATCTATATGCTAAAAAGGAACACAGCTTGGTAAATAACTGGCCAGTCTCTCCCATATTCTCTGGGTTCTAGTTTCCTCAACTGTAAAATGACACAAATAATATCTGCCCTTTTTCATTGAGTTATTGTAGCAATCAAAGATTATTTGTGTGAAAATGGCTTGTAAACTGTAAATCAGCATATACAGGAAGGGGATCATTGCTTGGCTTACCTATCTTTGAATGTTAATTTTTAGAGTGAAAGAAAGGTGTTCCTTCTTTGGTAGGACTCTTTATAGTTGATCTCAGAATATACCAAGTATATTTAATGGGATAATGTATTTTTTCACATGGGGTAAAAATAGAGATTGTAAATGGACCTTTGACATTTCATAATTTGAATGTCTTGATAGAAGTATGTATGTGTGCATGCTAAGTCACTTCAGTCGTGTCCAGCTCTTTACAACCGCCAGGTTCCTCTGTCCATGGTATTCTCCAGGCAAAGGTACTGGAGTGGGTTGCTACGCCCTCCTCCAGGGGATCTTCCCAACTCAGGGATTGAACCTGGTGCCTTACATCTCCTGCATTGGCAGGTGGGCTCTTTACACTGTCACCACCTGGGAAGCCTCTGATAGAAGTATATTAGGATGAAGTTAAATGAAAGTACCATTTACATCCAAGCCTAATTTTTTGCCAGGCTCCTTAAGATGCTTATAACTTACCAGACAATAAAACTACCACAGGATTGATTATACATGAGAAGTTCTATCATCTTGGACATTCTTCCCTTGACTGGTTATTGGAAATGGGATATCTATTGTGATTGTTGTATATGACATCCCATTACTCACGTATAAACAATGTACATACACACACAACTCCTTTTTCACTTTTCTGAGGCCCTCACCCTGAGCAACCAGAAGCTCCTCTTCTCTCTGACTTTCCAAGCAAACAAGCAAAGAAAACAAAAACTAAAAAGACAAAAAATTCAAAGTAAAAAAGAAAAAGCCTCCCTCCAACTTCTCTTCTCCTTCTCAGGTTTGCCATGAAGCAGAGGACCTGATAGACTTGCATTATGCTTACACACCCTGCAACATGGCAATGATTTCTGAACCCTGATCACTCTTTAGTTTCATTATCTTTTGACCTGAAGCTAGAAACAGCCATCTGGGAACGACTGTTATTTAAGCAAACATCACTCAGCCAATTGTGACTGAAGCATTGGATCATGCTAAACTATGAGATTTCTTAATGAAAGGAAATAATAAGAAATCACAATAGCTAGGGACGTTCTTTGAGACTCAGCTTAGTTTCCTGAAAGGAGAAGACATTTGTTTGAAATTCCCAGGCCTTAGGTAGTTCACCAGAGCATACTAAGCCTTAGGAATAATGTCTAATTTATCTTAGAGCAGAGCAAACTCACAGCTTAAAAATTCAAAGCAAAGATGTTTCTGTTCTCAATATGTATAAAATATCTGAATGTGAACATGACCTAAAGGAAATTAGACTGCACATAATCATGCATTCTGGTGCAGTGTGGTATTAACTCGAAAATACTGAGCCTTGGGTTTTGTGGAAGGAAATAGAAGTTGGGATGTAAAATGAAGCAAAGTGATGCTCTTGGAAATATGAACTGGTATAAAATGAAAGTAGTGTCTAATCAAATAAGGGCCTTCTACAGATAGACTGTCCCTCACATCTGGCTATCTTGGCTCTTTGTCTCTTTTCAGGAGAAAAAAATGGGTCAGGGAGTTATACCAAAGCATACCTGTTTCAGCTGGACTAACTTTGAAAGAATTCAAAAGTCTCCTCTTTTCTAGTGCCTCTCAATGTCTTTTTTAAAAAAACTAAACAAACAAACAAACAAAACCCCTTCTACCAGCCATTTCCAAGATATATATCTACTTACATTCCATTCTGGTCTGTGTTGTACTTATCCTATGTATCTCATGAAACTATGCAAATTGGTGCCAAACCCAAGCATACTAAAACTGCTGGAGTCCTGACGCAGATTGGACTCACCACTTACTCACTGACTGTTTGCATTAGTGAAGAGGAGATTTTTTTTTTTCAAAAGCTTTTGAGTATTATATGTTATACTTGAAACAAAAATTTTCCCCTTTTCAGGACAATACACATGCATCCTCCCAGATATTGTGATGAGGAAGACATGGAGAAATGCAAAGACTGTGTGAGACTGGAGGAGGACCTGGGATTCGGGGGTTCAGGAAACCTGGAATCTCATACTGTCTCTCACTGAATGTAGGAACTTGGCAAGTGGCTCATCGCTCTGAGCCCCCATTTTCCCATTTGCAAATAATAGTAATCAACAATTAAGTGGCAGAGTGGTACAGTGGGCAAATGCACTCACTCCAGAGAGATTGCCAGGTTCAAATTTCTGGCTTTGCTCTTGTTACCTGTAACACTTTTTTGTCTAGGGTTTTTTGTTTGCTTGTTTTTGTTTTTACATCTAGCTGAAGCTTGAACTATATTGCTCATTGCAGAATGTTCTATTTTACTTTTTGCAAAATTAATAAACTTATTTTTTGAGGGAAATTTTAGTTTCACAGAAAACTGAGTGGAAAGTACTTTTGATGTTATACATTCTGTGAGTTTGGACAAATGTATAATAACACACATCTACCACTGTAATATTATACAGAATAGCTTCACTGCTCTAAAAATCCTCTGTGTCCTGGCTATTCATTTTCTCTCTCTCCAGCAATGCCTGGCAACCACTGATCTTTTTACTGTGTACATACTTTTGCCTTTTTGAGAATGACATAGAGGTGAAATCATACAGTATGTAGCCCTTTTATATTGTTTTCTTTCACTTAGTAATATTCATTAAGTTTCCTTCATGTCTTTTCATGGCTTGATAGCTCATTTTTTCTTTAGCATTGAATGACAAACACTCCATTGTCTGGACATGCCTCTGTGCTCCATTGCTAAGTCATGTTCGACTCTTTCTGACCACATGGACTGTAGCCCTCCAGGCTCCTCTGTCCATGGGATTTTCTAGGCAAGAACACTGGAGTGGGTTGCCATTTCTTCCTCCAGGGGATCTTCCTGACCCAGGGATCAAACCCCCGTTTTCTGCATCTCCTGCATTGGCAGGCGGATTCTTTACCACTGAGTAGCATACTTTATTTATCCATTCACTTTCTAAAGAACATTTTGGCTGCTTCCAAAACATACATATTATGTGTTCTTGGAAAACTGACCCTTTAACATTATTTTATGCCCCTCTTTATCTCTGATGACTTTTCTTGCTCTGAAGTCTGTTCTGTTGAAAACTAATTTAGCTACTACAGTTTTGTTTTGATTCTTAGTGTTAGGTAGCATCATACATCTTTCTCCATCCATTTACTTTTCTATATGCATCGTTATATTTAAAGTAAGTTACTTGTAGACATATAGTTATCTTGTTTTTTTTTTTGACTCACTCTGAGAGTCTTTGTCTTTTAATTGGTGTATTTAGAACATTGATATTTAAATGTGATTATTGATATAGTTGAATGACTATACCATATTTGTTATTGTTTTCTATTTATTACCCCTATTCTTTTTTTTCTGTTTTTCTTTCACACTTGTTCTGCCTTTTGTGGTTTTAACTGAGCACATTGTATGATTCCATTTTCTCTTATTTTTAACATATCAATTATACTTATTTACTTTTTTAGTGGTTGCTCTAGAGTTTGCAATATACATTTATAGCAAACATAAGTCCACTATCAAGTAACACTATAGCACTTCATGGGTAGCACAGGTACTTCATAACAACAAAATATTCCTAATTCCTTTCTCCCATCCCTTGTATTATTACTATTATTCATTTCATTTATATATAAGTATATATATATATACATATAAGCGTACATAATTGAATACATTGTTGCTATTATTATTTTGAACAAATTGTTATCTGGTAAAGCAATTAAGCATAAGAAAAACAAGAATTTTTACTTTTCCTTTTTAAATTCATTCTCTTATTCTTTCTTTATGTAGATCCAAGTTTCTGACCTATATCACTTTCCTTCTGTCTAAAGAACTTCTTGTAACATTCTTGCAAGGCAGATATTCTGGCAACAGATTCCCTCAATTTTTATCCTGCTGCTGCTGCTGCCAAGTCACTTCAGTCGTGTCCGACTCTGTGCCACCCCATAGACGGCAGCCCACCAGGCTCCCCCGTCTCTGGGATTCTCCAGGCAAGAACACTGGAGTGGGTTGCCATTTCCTTCTCCAATGCATGAAAGTGAAAAGTGAAAGTGAAGTCGCTCAGTCGTGTCCTACTCTTCGCGACCCCATGGACTGCAGCCTACCAGGCTCCTCCGTCCATGGGATTTTCCAGGCAAGAGTACTGGAGTGGGGTGCCATCGCCTTCTCCGCAATTTTTATCCTAGAAAATCTTTATTTCTCCTCACTTTTGAAGGATAATTTCAAAGGTTACAGAGTTCTAGTTCGGTGGTTTTTTTCTCTTAACACTTTTTAAATATTTTGGTCCACTCTATTCTTGCTCGCATGGTTTATGAGGAATCAGATGTAATTCTTATCTTTGCTTCTATATTAGTAAGATAAGTTTTCCCTCTGTCTTTTAAGAATTTTTTCTTTATCTTTGACTTGCTGCAGCTTGAATGTGATAAGCCTAGGTGTAGTTTTTTGGGCATTTATCCTACTTGGTGTTCTTTTGAAGTTCCTAGATCTGTGGTTAGGTGGCTGATACATGCCTCAGTTAATCCATCTGTAAAGTGGGGATTATTATAGCAGCTACTTTCTAAAGTAATTGTGGGAATTACGATGAATTTGATATGCGACGAGTACTTAAAAGGATACCTAGATTTATTGACTATGCCAAAGCCTTTGATGGTGTGGATCACAATAAACTGTGGAAAATTCTGAAAGAGATGGGAATACCAGACCCCCTGACCTGCCTCTTGAGAAACCTATAATGCAGGTCAGGAAGCAATAGTTAGAACTGGACACGGAACAACAGACTGGTTCCAAATAGGAAAAGGAGTATGTCAAGGCTGTATATTGTCACCCTGCTTATTTAACTTATATGCAGAGTACATCATGAGAAATGGTGGGCTGGATGAAGCACAAGCTGGAATGAAGGTTGACGGGAGAAATATCAATAACTTCAGATATGCAGATGACACCACCCTTATGTCAGAAAGCGAAGAACTAAAGAGCCTCTTGATAAAAGTGAAAGTGGAGAAAGAAAAAGTTGGCTTAAAGCTCAACATTCAGAAAACTAAGATCATGGCATCTGGTCCCATCACTTCATGGCAAATAGATGGGGAAATAGTGGAAACAGTGGCTGACTTTATTTTTGGGGGGCTCCAAAATCACTGCAGACGGTGACTGCAGCCATGAAATTAAAAGACGCTTACTCCTTGGAAGGAAAGTTATGATGAACCTAGGCAGCATAGTAAAAAGCAGAGACATTACTTTGTTGACAAAGTCTAGTCAAGGTTGTGGTTTTTCCAGTAGTCAGGTATGAATGTGAGAGTTGGACTATAAAGAAAGCTGAGCACTGAAGAATTGATGCTTTTGAACTATCCTAAAGGAGATCAGTCCTGGGTGTTCATTGAAAGGACTGATGTTGAAGCTGAGACTCCAATACTTTGGCTACCTGATGCGAAGAGCTGACTCATTGGAAAAGACCCTGATGCTGGGAGGGATTGGGGGCAGGAGGAGAAGGGGACGACAGAGGATGAGATGGTTGGATGGTATCACCGACTCAATGGACATGAGTTTGGGTAGGCTCCAGGAGTTGGTGATGGACAGGGAGGCCTGGTGTGCTGCAGTGCATGGGGTTGCAAAGAGTCGGAAACGACTGAGCGACTGAACTGAACTGAATGTAGTTAGTACTACATTAGTGTTAGCTGATATTTAATAGAGACTTGCTAGGCAACAAGCTAAGTCCTTTTCATACAGAATCTCCTTTCTTCCTCACAACAATCCTGTTCTCAGGAGAGGCCTGTTAGCCCCGTATTACAGATGGGGAGACTAAAAGCTTAAAAAGAGTAAATGTCTTGTTTGTGATCACACAGCTAGTTAAGTGGCAGGTCTGGAACTCCTTCTTGGGTCTATCTGATTGCCAAGACCATGTGTTAAATTATCAAGGAGTAGCATCTCAGAAGGGCATTAGATGCTAGTTAATCTCTGTGGTCCTCTTCAGTGTTAAAATTCTACTGTATGAAGTTTGAAATAATGACAGAATAATACTATGGTAAAGTGCACAGGCTTGAGAGTTGGAAAGCCTGTGTTTAAGGTAGTCAGGCATACTCTCTGCTTCCCTTGCTGTGACATGAAGCTAATCCACTTACCTTTCTTATTGAGTTGTTTTGAGGATTGAAAGAGCTGCTGTGTGTAAAATGCTTTGTGCAGCGCTTTGTAAGTGGTACTGACACATTGTAGGTGCTCAAAAAAGTTAGATAATAAAACAATTATAATTTAAAATCTTCTTTAGTAGTTATATTATTGGAAAGAACCATGAAATGCTTTGATTGTCCAGGCAGGAGGGCAAATAGTGAAAAATTTTGATGTGGAGCTTGGCTGGATGAGGTCAGAATAACTTGCGTAATAGAACCCAGTCCTTGGGCTGCACAGAATCCCTCCTGCACAAAAAGCTGAAATGACTGTGGTATTTTATTTGACTGTGAAGGTTTTCTTTCTTTTCTTTTTTTTAAAAAAATATTTATTTTTTAATTGAGGATGGAGGTTTTATTTCTAATGCTGGCAGTCATAAGAGAATTGGGACACTCTTGGGCATTATGACAAGGCTCTTATTTATGATCAGTCTCATTCACAGGAAGGATTAAGTTGGAGGGAGTATTCCCAACATGGCTGGTCCTGATTAGAGAGGGAGCAGATGGCCTTTAAGCCGGACATCAGCCATGCCAGACAATGTTAGAACTGCCTGCTTTCTGAGCTTCTCAGAGTGAAAGGGCTGCCATAGTGATGTGATTTGGGCATGGCATTTCTTAGAGTAGCATAAAGGGATATATAATCGTTAGAATTAAAGGTGACAGCTGCTGTGGGAGCCAGAGCTATGGGGCAAAATTCCTGTCTCTCACATTTCTGTGTGTGTGTGTGTGTGTGTGTGTGTGTGTGTGTGTATGTGTATGAATGATTCTGTTACTGCTATTTCCATCTCCTCTGAAGAAACAGAGGAATTAAAAGTAACAGTTCTATGCCCTTTCTTTGGCTCACCAAGTAGCCCTACCTCCAAAAATGTGAATTATAATCTCAAAGCCCCTTGCCATCCTTCTTCAATAACACCTGCTCATCACACATCATGTTTATAAAGAGCCACTACTTTGCTTTTCAGATCTCTCCTCTTACTCATAAGGGATGGATGGAGGACATATTATGTCCTCCTGGCACTGTATTATGACTGGAGGATACAATAGGGACCTTTAAACTGAAGTATAGCACTATGTAATGGGCTGTGAGAGAAGGATCTTAATTTGGGTTTCTCCCAAAGTAGGCCTGTGGAACAAGGATTTAAATGCAAGTAATTTATTTGGGAAGTGATGCCAGGGAACACTGGTAGAAAAGATTTCAGAATTGAGGCAGGAAACAGAAGAAATCTAACTAAGGGTGCATTTTTTAAGCTAGTTACTACCATAGGCAGCTAGGGTTCTTTCTCCCTGGGAAACTCTAGAAGCTGATGTAAAGGTGCCTCATTCTTCCAATCAAGGGGCCACTCGGCTGGGGCAGTTAGCCATCAGATCCCTCTTCATCAGTGTTTGGGGGCTGCCCAGAGTGGCATTAACTCCCTGGCACTCCTCCTGCACACCTGGCCAAATGTGCTCTGGTGGGCCAATATAGAATCAAAGGTGTTCATAGTAAGCATCCTTCTGTGTCTTCCTTGTCCTAGTAAACATCTCTTCCAAGGAGATGTGGGCAGGGCCCCAGTTGCATCTGCTAAAGGAAGTACATTGCATTTACAGGGAGGGTACACAGGAAGGCTAGCCATTCTTAGTTTGGGTGATCAACAAAGACTTCATAGAGAAGAGCTTTCCAGGCCAGAACAAAGGCATGGAGTGTTTGGAAGAATGCAGTGACTTCAACACGGCATGAATGTGGTCAGGGAGATGGTTTGGAGCAGGGGAAAAGACAGTGCCAGTGAGCAGACCAGGACCAGCTCTAGGAGGTCTGTACAACAAGCTACACTCCACACTCTACTAGGGATGCAGTGAAAGCCACAGCTCTAAGAAGGTTTGTGACCTGGCCACATTTGCTTTTTAGAAAGATCAGTGTGGCTGTGGTAGGCAGGCCAGGTGGCTGTTCCTTCCCGTTTGCTTCCTGTGAGTTTAATGTCTATTTCCTGTTGCTGTGAGCATCATGCTAGCACTGATTCCCATCCAGTTTGCATTTTTCTCAGCACTCTCATAATCAGCCTATGTCCCCTCGTAGATGGGTGTTATCACCTCTATGAGGATCTGGGTCGCAGCCCCATGGGGTCCCTTCTCTAGGTTTCTAGGTTCTGATAACTTCAACCTCTTCCCTTTGTTCCTTCACATCCCCAGGAGGCCACTAATTCTTGTGTTATTTAGTGTCGCCTATCTACCTTTCAAGTTGTTCAGTGTCTGTTTCATCAGTTTCATCTCCTGTCCCTAGTTTACCTCTACTGAAATAACAGTGCTTTGTCTTTCTGTCTGGATCCTGGTTGATGCATGGGGGCACACTGATGGAGTATCTGGAGAACATGAATTGGCAGTCCACACAATTGTTGGATTTTCCCCAAAGCTCTCAACAGTCAGGACACAGGCATGGAGAAGGCAGATGGTTGGGCTGATCAGATTTCAGGGGTTTGAAGAGGAAGACGTTTAAGAGGGTATATATGCATCATGGACAGATTAACTAGATAATAACAATAGCAACAGCAGCAACAATAATAATAGATACACTTAAAATTTTGTTTACTGGATGCCAGGCACTGTTTTAAGTGCTTTATATATACTATTATTTAACTTATCCCAACAACAACTCTAGGGCATATGTACATACTTTTCTCTATTTTACAGATGAGGACACCAAGGCACCAAGAGGCACAGTAATGTGCCCAAGCTCAAATAGCTAGTAAGGGGCAAAGTTACTATTTGAACCTGGGTAGTCTGCCCCCATAGTTGTGACTCATCATCTTTACAAGTGGTGAATTTCCTCCCCTACAGTTCTGATTCCATGGATATATGACTTAATGCCTCCATGACAGTCTGTGACTTGGCTATGAGGTTTTAGTGATGAAAATACATTTCTAAGAAGCCCTCACAGGAAGTCAGAGAAAGCTGAGCTTAGTCTGCAAAGATGAGACATACGAGAAAGCTGAAAGAGAAGGCATGGACTGATAGGGGCATGGAGTGCCTTTTCTGCAAAAGCACAGATGGAAATGAGACAGAGGAGCTGAGAGTTTATCATTCTCTGTAAAGCTTAATTAGGTCATTGGCGAGGACAGAATATTAAAAAAAAAAAAAAATCCCATCAGCTAAAGACCTGTGGGATCTAACTCCCTCATTCCTGCTCCTTAGATCTTAGAATAAATGAAGCCTTTTCCAAGTTACAAAAATGATGGTGAAAAATGATTGATTGTCCTAATGAGGAAAGAGAACAGCTGCCCGAACAGCAGATGTAACTTTTATAATCATTTCCTCTTCATTGGTTTTCTCCCTAACGACCCCAGCACTGATGATAGTATTTAAGAAGGAGGGCGTGTAATGGGCAGAGGCCTGGAATGATCAGGAAGCTTGGGCAAAGAGGGAAATGGTTGGCCTGAGTCCCTTGTGATTGGCTGCATTTCTAACAGGCCCAAAGTTATGGCTATTCATCAGGCTGGTTGAAGACAGAATAACTAGAGTTTGTGGTGACCCAGTGTCCCAGGATTGAGGGCCAGGCCTGATAGAAAAATCACCCACAGCTACCACATGTACTTAAATCTGCTCCAGCTTCACTAAGATCCTAGTCTGAATAGTCATGCAGAAAGGAACATCCCTGCTGTTGTTGCTGTTAAGTTGCTTCAGTCATGTCTGACTCTGTGTGACCCCATAGATGGCAGCCCACCAGGCACCCCTGTCCCTGGGATTCTCCAGGCAAGAACACTGGAGTGGGTTGCCATTTCCTTCTCCAATGCATGAAAGTGAAGAGTGAAAGTGAAGTTGCTCAGTCGTGTCCAACTCTTCGCGACCCCATGGACTGCAGCCTACCAGACTCCTCCATCCATGGGATTTTCCAGGCAGTGTACTGGAGTGGGGTGCCATTGCCTTCTCCAAGGAACATCCCTACCAGGGAACATTTAGCAGCAAATCTGCAAAGAAACTGAAATATGATAGCATAGGCAGCAGGCATGGTGGTTAGGGGCATGGGCCCTGGCAGCAAAGGCTGTATTCAAATCCTGACTCTACCACTTATCAGCTGTGTGATCATGGACAAGTCACTTAAATTCTCTGTGCTTTGATTACTAGCTATGTGGCCTTGGGCTAGTTTCTTATATCTCTGTGCCTTATTTTATAGTTTCCTAGTCTGTAAAATAAGGATTATAAGAATATCTATTTCATGAGATTGCTGAAGGGGTTAAATAAGTAAATGCAGTGCCCTTAGTACAGTGCCTGTCCTTATAGCAAGTCTATTTATGTGCTTCATAAATATTGTAAATAAACCTGCCATTGGCAAAACTGTAGATCATTCAAGTTTTTATGCCATCTGCAAAAGTGTGATGCAGCCAAGTTAGTCTTCAGTGCCCTCCAGATTCCTGGACCTCTTTCTTTGTCCCTTCACCTCCATGGCATGTTCCTTTATTCTGTACAAATATTGCACACAGATCTCAGGCAGGCCTAAGACCTCAATTCATGGTATGATGCTAGTGACTGTAAATCTTCATCATGTTTCTCCTCTCAGTCTTAAATCAAAAGGCTCCTATGGCATTTCAGACACTGGCCAGAAGTGATGGACATCTTGAGGCCACTTGATGCTCATTTCGAAGACCAGTTTTATGTGACCCCTCCTGGTGTCCCTTGCCACAGCTCAAAAATATCAAGCTTATGGTTCCACCAGCCCGGGCCCTAGATCCCAGCACATCTTGTTAAGGCAGTCCCAACACTGCATCCCCAAAACAGTCATCTGTTCAGCCTTTCGATGTAACCATTGCTGGTTCTGGATATGTTGGATCAGACCTGCTTGGTAATACTTTTATCCACATATCAGGTTAGCTGTCCCAAATTTTGGTGTAGTTCAAGTAGATTTAATTACCCCTATGTTGAAAAGCAAGGTTTTTTTTAGTGAAAACATTTGTCTTTCATTTTTTTTAGCCTCATGATGTCTCCATTTTGCAAGTGGGAAAAATCAGGTTTGGTTGCACATACTAGGAAGCCTATCTTAAAATACCTTAAAAAATATAGGAAGTTAATTACCCCAAATAAAGGACTAGCTCATTGTCAGGGCAGTGATCAGCTCTGGTCCTAAGAAGACCAACTTATTTTCTCTTAAGTATCTCTCAGCTCTCTTCCACTGGGTGGCTTGATTCTCAGGCTGGTAGATGGTGCTTCAGCACCCCTGGGGCTCAGATCCACACCCCAAAACACCTGAGGAAGACAGAAATAATCTTTTGTGATGGTTCTCTTTAAAAAAAAAGGTATTTATTTTTAATTGGAGGATAATTGCTTTACAATATTGTGTTGGCTTCTGCTATACATCAACATGAATCAGCCGTAGGTATACACACATCCCCTCCCTCTTGAACCTCCTTCCCACCTCCCACCCCATCCAACTCCTCTAGGTTGTCACAGAGCACTGGATTTAAGCTGCCTGCATGATACAGCAAATTTCCACTGGATATCTAATTTTACATATGGTAATTTACATGTTTCAATGTTTCATTCTCAATTCATTCTGACCCTGTGTTCATAAATCTGTTCTCTATGTCTGCATCTCCATTCTGGTGGTTCTCTTTTAAGAAGCACCCCAAAAGTGTCCTCTTATGCCTCATTGACCTGAATAATTCTGGAGGCTGGGAGAATATCCTGTGCTAACTGGCTTAGTTCTGGAATTTTGAGCCAATCACTGTCAAAAGGACTATAATTACATTTAGCTGAATTAGTCTCACCAGTGGCATTGGGGATGGGTTGGATTCCTTTCACTGGGGCAGGATTGGGAAAAGAAAGACATCTAAACAAAAGCCTGTGGTTTTGTTAGGAAGTGGTCATTGTCAAGATTCTGGATAGGTAACTGGGCAGTCCACCTCCGTAATGGCCTCCACCGTTTTTGCCTCCTGGTATTCACACCTGACCCCTCCCCTCCCCTTTCCTCTTACATTGAATAGGACTGACCTATGTCACCAATACAATATTCCGGAAGTGACAGTGTAACTGCTAAAGCTAGTCCTAAGAAGCATTGGGTCCTCTGCCTTGAATGCCTCCTGCTAGGAGAAGGCAGCAGCATGCCATGAAGACACCTTTGTAGCTTTGTGCTGGGGCCCGCAGAGAGAGGAACTGAGGCTTGCAGACAACAGCTTGTACCAATTTACCAGCCATGAGTGTGAATCATGTTGAAAGTGAATCCTCCTCCAGCCCCAGTCAAGCTGATATCTTAATGCAACCTCATGAGAGACTGAGCCAGACTCACCCAGATTCCTGAACTTCAGAAAACCATGAGAGATAGTAGATTATCTTTGTATGAAGCCACTAAGCTTTGAAGTGATGTTACACAGCATCCTACAACCAGAATGGCGACCTTCAATGGACACTGCAGCCATTTTTTAGGTCCAAGGGGTTTCCCTCCTCCCTTTTCTTTTCTTTATAAATAATTCAAGTAAAATGAGTACTTTTAAAAAGAATTCTCTATCTTTACTCCCCATTACTTTCACTGCTTCATTGAATTGGCAACTACTAACCAAATATGTTTTCTGAGGAACTTCACTTGAGTTCTTAAAAAATTCAGAACTTCTAAGCTGTGCCACAGAGAAGGCTGGCATGGAAAACATTGAACTGGGAAGTTGCCTGAGGAACAAAGTAAGGAGTTTGCCAGGCCCACCCAGATAGCTGACCTAGAGTCAGTCCTTAGCATGTATAGGCTCTTCCAACTTGGAAAAAGAACATTTCGCTTTATGAATAATCAAGACAGAATTTCCCTCTGGAAATATGATAAAGCTAAAAAGGATTATAACATATCATTTGCTTTTTTCCTGATTATATAGGTAATAACTTTTAAAAATAAAAAATGTGGGGATAAACACTGAAAAGAATAAAGAAGACACTAGAAACCATGCATAATTTCACTACAGAGACTGCTACTAACATTTCTTCATTGCATTTCACTATAAAATTGTGACATGAAGTATACAGTTTTATATCCTGCTTTTTCTGTTATATTTTTAGCATTTTCGCATGTAGTTGAATATTCTTTGAAAATACGTTCTTTACTGGATTCTTAAGGTTTTATTAAATAAGTGGTGTTGTTGCTGTTTAGTTGCTAAATAGTGCCCCACTCCTTGTGACCCCATGGACTGCAGCATGCTGGGCTTCCCTCTCCTTCACTATTTCCTGGGGTTTGCTCAAAATCATGTCCATTGAGTTGGTGATGCCATCCAACTATCTCATCCTCTGTTCCCCGTTTCTGCTGCCCTCAATCTTTCCCAGCATCAGGGTCTTTTACAATGAGTCGACTTCGCATCAGGTGGCCAAAGTATTGGAACTTCAGCTTCAGCATCAGTCCTTCCAGTGAATATTCAAGGTTCATTTCCTTTAGGATTGACTGGTTTGATATCCTTGCTGTCCAAGGGACATTTATTTAGCCATTCTTCTAGGTTATTCCCACTTTTTTCTATTGTAGACAAAGCTGGGGGATAATACTTGTACATTCATCATTGCCCACTTTTCTGATAATCTCTTTAGTATTAATATCTCTAATCCCTAGAAAAAGAATTATTGGATGAAGTTTGTGGTATTTTCTAAAGACATTGTTCTAATATTGCCAAATTTCCCTTCAGAAAGTCTTACCAATTTATAGCATTTGAAGATGGTAATGGGACTGTTCATGTCACTGCACATTTATCAAAACAGAGTAGGACAGTTTCTAAAAGATCATTTCTAAATTATCAGTTTGAAAGGTAAAAGTAGTATCTTGCTTTAATTTGCATTCATTTATTAGTTGGAAGTTGAATACTCTCTCACACATTTATTAGCCATTTTTATTTTCTCTTTTGTGAAGTATTTATCACAACCTTCACCAACTTTTGCCATTAGGATTTCATCTTTTAAAAGAAACAGATTTTTTAAAGTATGTAGATCAATAATATTAAATATAGTACAAACATGTTCCTTGTTTGCTCATTTGCCTTTTAATTTTATTTATGGTGTTCATAGATGATCATATTGATTTCTTTCTCTGCTTTTATATTTTGGAAGTATGTTACCATGTCCATATGATTTAAGCATTTGTATTTAAATTTGTGTTTCTCTTAATTATCAACCCATCAAGAATTTATTTTGTGGTATGGTGTAAGACTCTAACTTTGAGGCTATTTTTTTTTTCTGATTTAGTTAGTTAATTGGCCCAAGAGAGTGTATTTAATAAGCCTTTAGTATGCCACTGATTAGTATGATGACCTTTGTTGCATATGAGATTCTTATGTATATGCATCTAGCAATGGTTCACTGTAGCTTTAGGTAGGGTACATTTTTGCCTCCTAGGTGGCTCAGTGGTAAAGAATCTGCCTGCCAATGCAGGAGATGCAGGAGACATTGGTTCATTTCCTGGGTTGGGAAGCTCCCCTGGAGGAGGAAATGGCAACATTCTCCAGTATTCTTACCTGGGAAATCCCATGGATAGAGGAGCCTGGCAGGCTACAGTCCATAGAGTTGCAAAGAGTAGGACATGACTGAGCATGCATGCTAGTTAGGGTACATTTAGATACAGTTGAGGTCTCCTTTTAATATTCAAAATATTAACAGGGCCAACCATACTCTACTGGACTCTGTGTTCTCTATAGCAACAGAAACAGAATTGCTGTTCACCAGTGGGTGAGATAGAACCTGAGGTTCTCTCTTTTAGGGATGCTAGAAGCTGGACTGGTCCATAAGCTCCTAAGGTAACTGGGAAATTTAACTGGGGCTGTTACAAGAGAAAGGGACTATACATATTTCTCAACTAGGGAAGGGGGAGAAAGATAAGGGAGAATGATGTGCAGTGTCATTATTTCAAGATAAAGTCTCATTTGAAATTGTCATAAGATATGGAGTCTTCATAACGTAACCCTTGTGGCAGAATCTTCAGTGTTTCCTAAACAATTGAAGACTGTAGTTTAAGAGATGTGTTACCTCAGTAGTAAGTTTTTAATGTTGGTGATTCAAGATTCTTTTAGAAGCAAGCACCTTTTAAAATATAGAACAGTCTTATGGACTCCGTGGGAGAGGGAGAGGGTGGGAAGATTTGGGAGAATGGCATTGAAACATGTAAAATATCATGTATGAAATGAGTTGCCAGCCCAGGTTCGATGCACGATACTGGATGCTTGGGGCTGGTGCACTGGGACGACCCAGAGGGATGGAATGGGGAGGGAGGAGGGAGGAGGGTTCAGGATGGGGAACACATGTATACCTGTGGCGGATTCATTTTGATATTTGTCAAAACTAATGCAGTTATGTAAAATTTAAAAATAAAATAAAATTAAAAAAAATTTTAATGTATGAAAAAAAAAAGAAAATCAACACAATAAATCTAATAACCCTCTTTGCTCATAAAAAAAAAAAGTGTGAAAAGTGAAAGTTAGTAGTTCAGTCATGTCCAGCTCTTTGTGACCACATGGACTATAGCCTGCGTGGCTCCTCTGTCCATGGAATTCTCCAGGCAAGAATACTGGAATGAGGGGGTGGTCCCAAGATGGCAGAGGAATAGGATTGGGAGACCTCTTTCTCCCCCCAAAATTCATCAAAAGATCATTTGAATGCTGAGCAGCTACCACAAAACAACTTCTAGACACTGGCAGAGGACATCAGGAACCCAGAAAGGCAGCCCATTCTCTTTGAAAAGAGGGGTGTGATTACTGGCTTGATTGCTCTCTCCCCTTTTGACTCCCCCTCTTCTCCTCCTGGTCACCTCTATCTCCCTCCTCCCTCTTCTCTTTTCCATGTAACTCTGTGAACCTCTCTGGGGGAGAACCTCACTGTGGAGAATTTTTTCACCATTAACCTAGATGTTTTATCATCTGTGCTGTATGGATGGAGAAGTCTTGAGGCTACTGTAAGAATAAGACTGAAAGCCAGATGCAGGAGGCTTAAATCCAAAACTTGAGAACACCAGAGAACTCCTGATTCCAGGGAACATTAATAAACAAGAACTCATCCAAAAGCCTCCATACTTACACTGAAACCAAGCTCCACCCAAGAGCCAACAAGTTCCAAAGCAAGACATACCATGCTGATTCTCTAGCAATGCAGGAGTACAGCCTTGAGCATTAAAATACAGGCTTCTCAAAGCCATGCCAAACCCATAGACACCCCAAAACTCACTACTGGACACTTCATTGGATTGCAGAGAGAAGAGATGCAGCTCCACCCACAAAAACACAGATGCAAGCTCCCCTAACCAAGAAACCTTGACATGAACTAGTCCAGCCCCACTCACAGGGAGCAAGCTCCACAATAAAGAGGAACCACAAACTTTCAGCCTACAGAAAGGCCACCTCAAACACAGCAATCTAAACAAAATGAAAGGCAGAGAAACATACAGCAGGTAAAGGAACATGATAAATGCCCACCAAACCAAACCAAAGACGAGATAGGGAGTCTACCTGAGAAAGAATTCAGAATAGTGATAGTAAAGATGATCCAACATCTTGAAAACAAAATGGAGTTACAGATAAATAGACTAGAGACAAGGATTGATAATATGCAAGAAATGTTTAACAAGTACCTAGAAGAAATAAAAAAGAGTCAATCAAGAATGAATAATGCAATAACTGAGATCAGCAGCACTCTGGAGGGAACCAATAGTAAAATAACTGAGGCAGAAGAGAGGATGAGTGAGGTGGAAGATAGAATGATGGAAATAACTAAAGCAGAGAGGAAAAAAGAATTAAAAGAAATGAGGACAACCTCAGAGACCACTGTGACAATGTTAAATGCCCCAACATTTGATTCATAGGAGTCCCAGAAGAAGAAAAAAAAAAGAAAGGCATGACAAAATACTTGAGATAATAGCTGAAAACTTCCCCAAAACGGGGAAGGAAATAGCCATCCAAGTCCAAGAAACCCAGAGAGTCCCAAACAGGATAAACCCAAGGTGAAACCCCCCAAGACACATATTAATCAAATTAACAAAGATCAAACACAAAGAGCAAATATTAAAAGCAGCAAGGGAAAAGCAACAAAAACACACAAGGGGATCCCCACAAGGATAACAGTTGATCTTTCAATAGAAACTCTTCAGCCCAGAAGGGAATGGCAGGACATACTTGAAGTGATGAAAGAGGAAAACCTACAATGCAGATTACTGTACCCAGCAAGGATCTCATTCAAATATGAAGGAGAAATCAAAAGCTTTACAGACAAGCAAAAGCTGAGAGAGTTCAGCACCACCAAACCAGCTCTTCAACAAATGCTAAAGGATCTTCTCTAGACAGGAAACAGAAAATGTTTATAATCTTGAACCCAAAACAACAAAGTAAATGGCAATGGGATCATACTTATCAATAATTACCTTAAATGTCAATGGGTTGACTGCCTCAACCAAAAGACAAAGACTGGCTGAATGGATAGAAAAACAAGACCCCTATATATGCTGTCTTCAAGAGACCCACCTCAAACCAAGAGACACACACAGACTGAAAGTGAAGGGCTGTAAAAAGATATTTCACACAAATGGAGACCAAAAGAAAGCAGGAGTAGCAATACTCATATCAGATAAAACAGATTTTGAAATAAAGGCCTTGAAAAGAAAGAAGGACAGTACATAATGATCAAAGGATCAATCCAAAAAGAAGATATAACATATACACACACACACACACACACACACACACTCAACATAGGAGCACCGCAATAAGGCTGCTGCTGCTGCTAAGTCGCTTCAGTCGTGTCCGACTCTGTGCGACCCCATAGACGGCAGCCCACCAGGCTCCCCTCTCCCTGGGATTCTCCAGGCAAGAACACTGGAGTGGATTGCCATTTCCTTCTCCAGTGCATGAAAGTGAAAAGTAAAAGTGGTTCATAGAGGATCCTGCTGTGATGTATGTCAGAGAGTGTTTTGCCTATGTTCTCCTCTAGGAGTTTTATAGTTTCTGGTCTTATGTTTAGATCTTTAATCCATTTTGAGTTTATTTTTGTGTATGGTGTTAGAAAGTGTTCTAGTTTCATTCTTTTACAAGTGGTTGACCAGATTTCCCAGCACCACTTGTTAAAGAGATTGTCTTTAATCCGTTGTATATTCTTGCCTCCTTTGTCAAAGATAAGGTGTCCATATGTGCGTGGATTTATGTCTGGGCTTTCTATTTTGTTCCATTGATCTATATTTCTGTCTTTGTGCCAGTACCTAACCACCTCCCAGAATATTGGAAATAAAAGCAAAAATAAACAAATGGGACCTAATTAACCTTAAAAGCTTCTGCACATCAAAGGAAACTATTAGCAAGGTGAAAAGACAGCCTTCAGAATGGGAGAAAATAATAGCAAATGAAGCAACTGACAAACAACTAATCTCAAAAATATACAAGCAACTCCTACAGCTCAACTCCAGAAAAATAAATGACCAATCAAAAAATGGGCCAAAGAACTAAATAGACATTTCTCCAAAGAAGACATACAGATGGCTAATAAACACATGAAAAGATGCTCAACATCACTCATTATCAGAGAAATGCAAATCAAAACCACTATGAGGTACCATTTCACACCAGTCAGAATGGCTGCGATCCAAAAGTCTACAAGCAAAAAATGCTGGAGAGGGTGTGGAGAAAAGGGAACCCTCTTACACTGTTGGTGGGAATGCAAACTAGTACTGCCACTATGGAGAACAGTGTGGAGATTTCTTAAAAAACTGGAAATAGAACTGCCTTATGACCCAGCAATCCCACTGCTGGGCATACACACGGAGGAAACCAGAAGGGAAAGAGACACGTGTACCCCAATGTTCATCGCAGCACTGTTTATAATAGCCAGGACATGGAAGCAACCTAGATGTCCATCAGCAGATGAATGGATAAGAAAGCTGTGGTACATATACACAATGGAGTATTACTCAGCCATTAAAAGAATACATTTGAATCAGTTCTAATGAGGTGGATGAAACTGGAGCCTATTATACAGAGTGAAGTAAGCCAGAAAGAAAAACACCAATACAGTATACTAACGCATATATATGGAATTTAGAAAGATGGTAACAATAACCCTGTGTACGAGACAGCACAAGAGACACTGATGTATAGAACAGTCTTATGGACTCTGTGGGAGAGGGAGAGGGTGGGAAGATTTGGGAGAATGGCATTGAAACATGTAAAATATCATGTATGAAACGAGTCGCCAGTCCAGGTTCGATGCACAATACTGGATGCTTGGGGCTAGTGCGCTGGGACGACCCAGAGGGATGGTATGGGGAGGGAGGAGGGAGGAGGGTTCAGGATGGGGAACACATGTATACCTGTGGTGGATTCATTTTGATATTTGGCAAAACTAATACAATTATGTAAAGTTTAAAAATAAAATAAAATAAAAAAGAAAAAGAAAAGTGAAAGTGAAGTCACTCAGTCGCGTCTGACTCTTAGTGACCCCATGGACTGCAGCCTACCAGACTCGTCCATCCATGGGATTTTCCACGCAAGAGTACTGGAGTGGGGTGCCATTGCCTTCTCCGAAGGCTAAGGCTAACAGGTATGAAAGCAGGAATTAACAGTAACACAATAATAGTGGGAGACTTTAGTACACCACTCACACCTATGGAGAGATCAACCAAACAAAATTAGCAAGGAAACACAAACTTTAAATGATACAATGGACCAGGTAGACCTAATTGATATCTATAGGACATTTCACCCCAAAACAATGAATTTCACCTATTTTTCAAGTGTACACGAAACATTGTCCAGGATAAATCACATCCTGGGGCATAAATCTAGCCTTGGTAAATTTTAAAAAATTGAAATAATTCCAAGCATCTTTTCTGATTACAATGTGGTAACAGTAGAGGTCAACTATAGGAAAAAAAAAAAACTATTAAAAATACAAACATATGGAGGCTAAACACACACCTCTGAATAACCAACAAATCATAGAAGAAATAAAAAAAGAAATCAAAATATGCATAGGAACAAATGAAAATGAGTCCATGACAACCCAAAACCTATGAGATTCAGTAAAAGCAGTGCTAAGGGGAAGGTTGATAGCAATACAAGCTTACCTCAAGAAACAAGAGAAAAATCAAATAAATAACCTAACTTTCCATCTAAAGCATCTAGAAAAATAAGAAATGAAGAACCCCAGGGTTAGAAGAAGGAAAGAAATCATAAAAATTAGGGCAGGAATAAATGAAAAAGAAAGGAGACTATAACAGAAATCAGCAAAACTAAAACCTGGTTCTTTGAGAAGATAAATAGGCAAACCATTAGCCAGACTCATCAAGAAAAAAAGGGAGAAGAATCAAATCAACAAAACTAGAAATGAAAATGGAGAAATCACAACAGACAGCACAGAAATTCAAAGGATCATAAGAGACTACTATCAGCAACTATATGACAGTAAAATGGACAACTTGGAAGAAATGGACAAATTCTTAGAGAAGTATAACCTTCCAAAACTGAACCAGGAAGAAACAGAAAACCTTAACAGACCCATCACAAGCATGGAAATCGAAGCTGTAATCAAAAAATCTTTCAACGATACTGGATGCTTGGGGCTAGTGCACTGGGACGACCCAGAGGGATGGTATGGGGAGGGAGGAGGGAGGAGGGTTCAGGGTGGGGCACTCATGTATACCTGTGGCGGATTCATTTTGATGTTTGGCAAAACTAATACAATTATGTAAAGTTTAAAAATAAAATAAAATAAAAAATCTTTCAACAAACAAAAGCCCAGGACCAGATGGCTTCACAGATGAATTCTACCAAAAATTTAAAGAGCTAACAGCTGTCCTACTCAAACTCTTCCAGAAAATTGCAGAAGAAGGTAAACTTCCAAACTCATTCTATGAGGTCACCATCACCCTAATAGCAAAACCAGACAAAGATGCCACACACACACAAAAGAAAACCACAGGCCAGTATCACTGATGAACATAGATGGAAAAATCCTCAACAAATTTTAGCAAACAGAATCCAACAACATATTAAAAAGATCATACATCATGACCAAGTGGGCTTTATCCCAGGGATGCAAGGATTCTTCAATATTTGCAAATAAATCAATGTGATACACCACATTAACAAATTGAAAGATAAAAACCATATGATTATATCAATAGATGCAGAGAAAGCCTTTGACATATTCAACATCCATTTATGATAAAAACCCTCCAGAAAGCAGGCATAGAAGGAACATACCTCAACATAATAAAAGCAATCTGTGATAAACCCACAACAAACATTATCCTCAATGGTGAAAAAAATTTTTGTTTTAATTTTTTTTAATTTAAATTTATTTTAATTGGAGGCTAATTACTTTACAATATTGTATTGGTTTTGCCATACATCAACATGAATCCACCACAGGTGTACACGTGTTCCCCATCCTGAAACCCCCTCCCTCCTCCCTCCCCGTACCATCCCTCTGGGTCATCCCAGTGCACAAGCCCTGAGCATCCTGTATCATGTATTGAGCCTGGACTGGCGATTCGTTTAACATATGATATTATACATGTTTCAATGCCATTCTCCCAAATCATCCCACCCTTGCCCTCTCCCACAGAGTCCAAAAGACTGTTTTATGCATTTGTGTCTCTTTTGCGGTCTCTCATACAGGGTTATCGTTACCATCTTTCTAAACTCCACATATATGTGTTCAGTTCAGTTCAGTTCAGTTCAGTTGCTCAGTCGTGTCCGACTCTTTGCGACCCCATGAATCACAGCACGCCAGGCCTCCCTGTCCATCACCAACTCCCGGAGTTCACCCAGACTCACGTCCAGCCATCTCATCCTCTGTTGTCCCCTTCTCCTCCTGCCCCCAATCCCTCCCAGCATCAGTGTCTTTTCCAATGAGTCAACTCTTCACATGAGGTGGCCAAAGTACTGGAGTTTCAGCTTTAGCATCATTCCTTCCAAAGAAATCCCAGGGCTGATCTCCTTCAGAATGGACTGGTTGGATCTCCTTGCAGTCCAAGGGACTCTCAAGAGTCTTCTCCAACACCACAGTTCAAAAGCATCAATTCTTCGGTGCTCAGCCTTCTTCACAGTCCAACTCTCACATCCATACATGACCACAGGAAAAACCATAACCTTGACTAGACGGATCTTTGTTGGCAAAGTGATATCTCTGCTTTTGAATATGCTATCTAGGTTGGACATAACTTTCCTTCCAAGGAGTAAGCGTCTTTCAATTTCATGGCTGCTGTCACCATCTGCAGTGATTTTGGAGCCCCCCAAAATAAAGTCTGACACTGTTTCCACTGTTTCCCCATCTATTTCCCATGAAGTGATGGGACCAGATGCCATGATCTTCATTTTCTGAATGTTGAGCTTTAAGCCAACTTTTTCACTCTCCTCTTTCACTTTCATCAAGAGGCTTTTTAGTTCCTCTTCACTTTCTGCCATAAGGGTGGTGTCATCTGCATATCTGAGGTTATTGATATTTCTCCCGGCAATCTTGATTCCAGCTTGTGCTTCATCCAGCCTGGCATTTCTCATGATGTACTCTATGTATAAGTTAAATAAGCAGGGTGACAATATACAGCCTTGACATATCCCTTTTCCTATTTGGAACCAATCTGTTGTTCCATGTCCATTTCTAGCTGGTGCTTCTTGACCTGCATACAGATTTCTCAGAAGGCAGGTCAGGTGGTATGGTATTCCCATCTCTTTAAGAATTTTCCACAGTTTGTTGTGATCCACACAGTCAAACGCTTTGGTGTAGTCAATAAAGCAGAAGTAGATGTTTTTCTGGAACTCTCTTGCTTTTTTCAATGATCCAACGGATGTTGGCAATATGATCTCTGGTTCCCCTTCCTTTTCTAAATCCAGCTTGAACATCTGGAAGTCATGGTTTATGTACTGGTAAAGCCTGGCTTGGAGAATTTCGAGCATTACTTTTCTAGTGTGTGAGATGAATGAAATTGTGCAGGAGTTTGAACATTCTTTGGCATTGCCTTTCTTTAGGATTGGAATGAAAACTCATCTTTTCCAGTCCTGTCACTACTGCTGAGTTTTCCAAATTTGTCGGCATATTGAGTGCAACACTTTCACAGCATCATCTTTTAGGATTTGAAAGAGTTCAACTGGAATTCCATCACCTCCACTAGCTTTGTTCGTAGTGATGCTTCCTAAGGCCCACTTGACTTCACATTCCAGGATGTCTGGCTCTAGGTTGGTGACCACACCATCATAATTATCTGGGTCATGAAGATATTTTTTGTATATTTCTGCTGTGTATTCTTGCCACCTCTTCTTAATATCTTCTCCTTCTGTTAGGTCCCTACCATTTCTGTCCTTTATCGAGCCCATCTTTGCATAAAATGTTCCCTTGGTATCTCTAATTTTCTTGAAGAGATCTCTAGTCTTTCCCATTGTATTGTTTTCCTCTATTTCTTTGCATTGATCCCTGAGGAAGGCTTTCTTATCTCTCCTTGCTATTCTTTGGAACCCTGCATTCAAATAGGTATGTCTTTCCTTTTCTCCTTTGCCTTGAGCATCTCTTGTTTACTCAGCTATTTGTAAGGCCTCCTGAGACAACCATTTTGCCTTTTTGCATTTCTTTTTGTTGGGAATGGTCTTGATCCCTGCCTCCTGTACAGTGTTATGAGCCTCCATCCATAGTTTTTCAGGCACTCTGTCAATCAGATCTAATCCCTTGAATCTATTTGTCACTTCTACTGTATTATCGTAAGCGATTTGATTTAGGTCATACCTGAATGGTCTAATGGTTTTCCATACTTTCTTCAATTTAAGTCTGAATTTGGCAATAAGGAGTTCATGATCTGAGCCACAGTCAGCTCCCAGTCTTGTTTTTGCTGACTGTATAGAGCGTCTCCATCTTTGGCTGCAAAGAGTATAATTAATCTGATTTCGGTTTTGACCATCTGGTGATGTTCATGTGTAGTCTTCTCTTGTGTTGTTGGAAGAGGGTGTTTGCTATGACCAGTGTGTTCTCTTGGTAAAACTCTTTTAGCCTGTGCCCTGCTTCATTTTGTACTCCAAGGCCAAATTTGCTTGTTACTCCAGATATCTTTTGACTTCCTACTTTTGCATTCCAGTGCCCTATAATCAAAAGGACATCTTTTTTGGGTGTTAGTTCTAGAAGGTCTTGTAGATCTTCATAGAACTGTTCAACTTCAGCTTCTTCAGTATTACTGGTCGGGGAACAGACTTGGATTACTGTGATATTATGTGGCTTAGCAGACTAAAGCTTATTTCTTGTTTAGACTAAGCCACCATGATATTAGTGGCTTAGCAGACTAAAACTTATTTCTTGCTTTCATAACTGTGCACGGAGAGTTCCTGGTCAGCAGATAGTGTTCCATGCAGTCATTCAGGGACCCACACTCCTTCCATCTTGTGTCTCTGCTGTCCTATAAGGCATAAGACTCCACCACTTAACCCTGTTCATCTAGCTAGCAACCACGTGAAAGAAAAGAAGGTGGAGAAGGCACACTTGCTTCCCAATGGCCTGAGCTCAGAAGAGGCATACATCACAGCTGCTTACTTTCTTTTGTCAAAAACTAGCTATATGGCTCTACCTAGATGTTGGAAATATAGTACCTGGCTGAGAAGCAATTTTCTAAGAACCTTTTTATACCATGCAAGCAAATGAATGAATTTTATCGTATGGCTAGCTATCTCTGCCATATTCACTAAGAAGATTTTCAGATATATAATTCATGGAGTTGATAGGAAATTGGTATAACAGAGTTTATCAGCCTTGTCACTACTGACATTTTGGATTGAATAATTCTCTGTTGCAGGGGCCTTTCCTGTACATTTAAAGTTGTTTAGCAGCATCTCTGGACTCTCCTCTTTAGATACCACTAGCATCCCCCTAGTTGTTGCTGTTTTTTATTCATTGCCCTTGTCCTTTGTTTGATCTCATACTTTTTCTGTCTTCTCTTGTTTTAATTGAGCATTTTCTATGATTCCATTTTCTCTCTTCTCTTAGCATATCAATTGTACTTCTTTTTTTATAACTTCTACTTAGTGGTTGGTCTAGAGTTTTCAACATATGCAACTATTCCACATCAACTTTCAAATAACCCTATACCACTTCACAGTAGTATAAGTACCTTCTAACAGAGTATTCACAGTTCCTCCCTTCCATCCCTTATAACCTTGCAGTCACTCATTTCATTTATTTGTAAGCTATATTTGCTGAATACATTGCTTTTTACAGTTATTATGAACTGTTATGTATTAGGTTGATTAACAATTAGAAAAATAAAAGTATTTTATTTTACCTTCATTCCTTCTATTGCACTCTTCTTTATGTAGTTCTGCCTTTCTGAGCTATATAATTTTTCTTCTTTTAGAAGAACTTTTGTTTTTAACATTTCTTACAAGGTAGGTCTACTGGCAATAAACTCCTTCAATTTCTTTTTTTTTTAATATTTATTTATTTTTATTTTTGGCTGTGCTGTCTTCGTTGCTCTGCGGGCTTTTCTCTAGTTGTGATGCATGGGCTTCTCATTACAGTGGCTTCTCTTGTTGAGGAGCACAGGTTCTAGGGCATTCAGGCTTCCTTAGTTGTGGCAGATGGGCTCAGTAGTTGTGGCAGATGGGCTCAATAGTTGCAGATCCTGGGCCATAGAATGCTGGCTCAGTAACTATGGTGCACAGGCTTAACTGTTCTGAGGCATGTGGGAATCTACCCAGACCAGGAATCAAATCTATGTCTCCTGCATTGGCAGGTGGATTCTTTACCACTGAGCCACCAGGGACGCCTCCTCAGTTTTTGTTTGTCTAAGAAATTCTTTAGTTCTCCTTCACTTTTAAAGAATAATTTGATTGGATACATAATTATAAGTTGGTGGGTTTTTTCTTTCAACACTTTAAATGTTTCACTTCACTCTTTTTGCTTGCATGATTTCTGAAGAGAAGACTGTTGTAAACTTTAACTTTTCTCTGTAGGTGAAGTGTTTTATTTCTTTGTCTTCTTTCAATGTTTTTTCTGTCTTTGACTTTCTGCAATTTAAATACAATATGTCTAGGTATAGATTTTTAAATATTTGTCTTTTTGGGTGTTCTCTGAGCTTCTTGGATCTGTGGGTTGGTGTCTGTCATTAATTTTGGAAATTTTTCAGTCATTATTATTTCAAATATTTCCTCTCTTTCTACTCCATCTGGTATTTCTATTATGCATATATGACACTTTTGTAATTGTCCCATAGTTCTTGAATATTATGCTCTATCTTTTCATTTTTTTCTCTTCTAAAACTTCAGTTTTAGAAGTTTCTATTAACATATCACTGATTCCTTCTTTAGTCATATCTAGTCTGTTGCTGAGCCCATCAAAGGCATTCTTCATTTGTTAGTTTTTTTAATTTCCAGCATTTCCTTTTGATTCCCAGAATTTCTGTCTCTCTGCTTACATTTCCATCTGCTTTTGCCTGTTATCCACTTTTGCCATTAGAGCCTTTAGTATATTAATCATAGTTGCTTTAAATTACAAGTCTGATCATTGCAAAATCTCTGCCATATCTGAGTCTGATTCTGATGCTTGGTTTATCTTTTAGAGATTTTTTTGTCTTTTGGAATGCCTTGCAAATTATTTGTAGAAAGCCATCCTGTGTGCTCTTCTCTCATTGTATTCATTGCTCAGCTACATTTAGAGGATCCAAAGCATATAGGGAGGTTCGAGAAGGAGGGGACATATGTATACTTATGGTTGATGCATGTTGTTGTATGGCAGAAACCAACACAACATTGTAAAGCAATTATCCTCCAATTAAAAATAAATTTAAAAAAGCATATAGGGGATGATAGGCTTAATAACGGAGAAGGCAATGGCACCCCACTCCAGTACTCTTGCCTGGAAAATCCCATGGATGGAGGAGCCTGGCAGCTGCAGTCCATGGGGTCGCTAAGAGTTGGACACGACTGAGCGACTTCACTTTCACTTTTCACTTTCATGCATTGGAGAAGGAAATGGTAACCCGCTCCAGTGTTCTTGCCTGGAGAATCTCAGGGACGGGGGAGCCTGGTGGGCTGCCGTCTATGGGGTCACACAGAGTCAGACACGACTGAAGCAACTTAGCAGCAGCAGCAGCAGGCTTAATAAGGTAGAGGGAACCTGGACCCCCTGAATCACTGCTTAAAGAGAAGCCACCAGGGAGAGTCTTTCAACTTAAATACCTACAGTGAATTTTGTGTGAATGAGAAATAATCTCTATTAGAATTTAGAATAAATTCATTTCTGTAGCATAGTGAAGTTTAACCTGAATAATTCAGGAGCTCAAAACATTTGATATTAAAGAATAGAGTGACCCTAGAAATTTGGAAGACTTGCGGAAATGTAGGTATAGACATTAGTGTTTATGCATATCAGTAAACAAAATGCATTTATTCTCATTACTTTAAAATGATGTATTATAATAATTCTAATTGCAGAAAACCATATTAGCAAAATGATAAAGTCCCTTAACAGTCTCGCAGTTCTTCAGCATCTACCTGAGGGTCTAGTGTGTCAACTAGACACCCAAGAGTCAAGATAACTATAAAGTGGGGCCCAGCCTACTTCCCCACAGTCTGATTCTGATAATGCTGACCAGTACATTCTTTTCCAAGGTAGGAGTCAGAAGAAATTTTCCATTTTGGTTGCTTTTCATAGAAATTGAAGAATGAGATTAAGGGACTCATTCAGATGGCTATGTTAAATGACAAATGCAGATAATAAGTCAACTGAATAGCAGATATTAGAAGGAAGTCAAACATGTAGATGTTTAATCCTTCCCATTAATTGGAATAAAAATCCTGTGGAATGTGAAGGGTTGGGGGTCACTGGGTTAAATTAATCCCTGGTTTTTCTTAGACTACTTAAGAGACTTTGGAGTTGCTGTCTTTAAAAATGCAAACTGCATTGCACTATTTACATATTTTATGCGGGAAGTGGCAGGTTTTAATTTTAACTGCATACCAACTTCTCAATTGTTCCCTGAACAGAATAGAAACTTAGAGAAAATTAGATGGAGGGGAAAAAAACTGATAGTAAAACCAGAAACTGAAATGAGTTTAAAGTTCAAACAAAGTGCATTCCAAAGTGCTGGAACATTCTATAATCCATGCACATTTGATCAGGAAAACTACATGGTCTCTTATAGTGTTTTTTACCTGTCTGAAGAGACTCAAAGCAAGTAAAATTCATTCTAGAAGAAAAAAATAGACTCATGATATGCACAAAGAGCTAGCTGTAGGGTTTTAAGAATTTCTTCCAATCTGATAGTAAACTTTAAGGACAAAAAGGGGTTGATTTTATGCTTTGGCCTTCCTTGGTTTTGTGCTTTGTAATAGTACCTACCTTCTATTTAAATTGTGTGAAGGAATGTTAAATGACAAATGACAGATAAATTTTGAGCCACACACAAAAAAGAAAATGCCTAACGAGAGACTTAAAAACTCCCCAGTCCTGAAAGGAAGAATATTCTTTTTCTTTTTTTTGACTAAATTCTTTTGTGTGGAGCTTCATGAATTGAGGTGCCTGACTTTGAGGTGAGGATATACTCTTGTAAAAGCTACCTTATCACTTTCGAGCACACTTTCTTCAGGCAACATTTATAGACATCTGCCTCTGGCTTGCAGTAAGCTCTTTACCCTCTATCACCAAATATTACATTAATCAAGATAGGATAGGCTGTGCTGCAGTAACAAAACTACCTTTGTGAGTAGGGTGAAAACTGCCCTTCTCTTACTGTCAAGAGACTTTCTTTTCAACCAGTCCTGCTTTCACCTTCAAAATGATGTTGTTATTGTTGCTTTTCCTGAGGGCTTCAAGTTCTTATTTTGAACAGTAGTATCTGATCATCTTCTCTCTGCATTTCATCTTCAGTAGTCTTCAAGGCAATGTGGACACTCCTAACTGTCCAGATGAGAGTCACACTAATGAAGCACAGAAAAGAAAACCCCAAAGTGAATTTTCATTTCCAGCCATTATTCCTGAAACACACTGCTTTAATTCTTGATGTTCATATGTACTTTTGTGACAAGCTTTTGAGTGCAAAGCACCCAGGCTCAGCTCTGTGTCCTCCTGGGCATGTGAGCAGATGTGTATAGGACTGGGAAGTTTTTAAGTCTCTCATTAGGCATTCACTTTCTAATCAAGGACTATTTCACAAGAAGCTCAAATAAACTCTTAGGGACAGCAATAAGGCACTAAAGTTTGCCAAAAGATATGTCCAACCTACATGTTAATGGTGGTGCCATTTTTTTTATAACTATTGGAATGTGTTTTTTTTAATTGGGGGTATAGTTGAATGTATCATGCAAGTTACAGATGTACAACACCTTGTGTAAACCCTACAGTCAGGTTTTCTGTGGGTCATTAAATGGTGAGTGTTCCCACAGTGACATGCAAGAGGCAGCTTGACCCATTACTTGGGAAGAGACTATGAATCATTTTTAGGTTTTGTGTTTTGCCTAAGAAATGATCTTACTTTATATTTTTATTTCAGTTTGTAAATTCTACTCTGTAAGAAAAGTCCATTCTTACTTTGTAAGAAAAGTCACTGTTTTTAAAGTTTATACTCCATTTATAGATATTATAAAATATTGGCTATATTCTCTGTGTTGTACAGTATATCCTTGTAGCTTATTTATTTTATGCATAATAGTTTGTACCTCTTAATCCCTGCTCCTGTTTTGCCCCTCCCATCTTCCCTCACCTTCATGGTAACCACTAGTTTTCTGTATCTGTGAGTTTGTTTCTTTATTTTTTTTTTTGTACTGACTAGTTTTATTTTTTAGATTCCACATATGTGTTATCATACAGTGTTTGTCATTCTCTCACTTATTTCACTTAGCATAATACTCTTCAAGTCTACCCACGTTGTTGCAAATGGCAAAATTTTATTCTTTTTTATGGCTGAGTAGTTGTTGGAAGAGGGTGTTTGCTATGACTAGTGCACTCTCTTGGCAAAATTCTGTTAGCCTTTGCCCTGCATTTTGTACTCCAAGGCCAAACTTGCCTGTTACTCTGGGTATCTCTTGACTTCCTACTTTTGCATTCCAGTCCCCTATGATGAAAAGGACATCTCTTTTTGGTGTTAGTTCTATGAAGTCTTGTAGGTCTTCATAGAATCGTTCAACTTCAGCTTCTTTGGCATTAGTCATTGGGGCATAGACTTGGATTACTATGATATTGAATGGTTTGCCTTGGAAGTGAACAGAGATCATTCTCTTGTTTTTGAGATTGCACCCAAGTACTGCATTTTGGACTCTTTTGTTGACTATGAGGACTAATCCATTTCTTCTAAGGGATTCTTGCCCATGGTAGTAGATATAATGGTCATCTGAATTAAATTCATTCATTCTGGTCCATTTTGGTTCACTGATTCCTAAAATGTCAGTGTTCACTCTTGCCATCTCCTATTTGGCCACTTCCAATTTACCTTGATTCATGGATGTAACATTTCACATTCCTATCGTATTGTTCTTTACAGCATCGGACTTAGCTTCCATCACCAGTCACATACACAACCGGGCATTGTTTTCACTTTGGCTCAGCCTCTTCATTCCTTCTGGAGCTATTTCTCCACTCTTCTCCAGTAGCATATTGGGCACCTACCAACCTGGGTAGTTCATCTTTTAGTGTCATATCTTTTTGCCTTTTCATACTGTTCATGGGGTTCCCAAGGCAAGAGCCTCCTGAGAAATCTGTATGCAGGTCAAGAAGTAACAGTTAGAACCAGACATGGAACAATGGACTGGTTCCAAATTGGGAAAGGAGTATGCCAAGGCTGTATATTGTCACCTTGCTTATTTAACTTATATGCAGAGTATATCATGCGAAACTCCAGACTGGATGAAGCACAAGCTGGAATCAAGATTGCCAGGAGAAATATCAATACCCTCAGATAAACAGATGATACCGCCCTTATGGCAGAAAGTGAATAGGAACTAAACAGCCTCTTGATTAAAGTGAAACAGAAGAGTGAAAAAGCTGGCTTAAAACTCAACATTCAGAAAACTAAGATCATGGCATCTGGTCCCATCACTTCATGGCAAATAGTTGTGGAAACAATGGAAACAGTGACAGACTTTATTTTCTTGGGCTCCAAAATCACTTCAGATGGCAACTGCAGCCGTGAAATTAAAAGATGCTTGCTCCTTGGAAGAAAAGCTATGACAAACCTAGATAGCATACTAAAAAGCAGAGACATTATTTTACCAACAAAAGTCCGTGTAGTCAAAGCTGTGGTTTTTTCAGTAGTCAAGTATGGATGTGAGAGTTGGACCATAAAGAAAGCTGAGTGCCGAAGAATTGATGCTTTTGAATTGTGGTGTTGGAGAAGACTCTTGACAGTCCCTTGGACTTCAAGGAGATCAAATCAGTCCTAAAGGAAATCAGTCCTGAATATTCATTGGAAGGGCTGATGCTGAAGCTCCAATATTTTGGCCACCTGATGTGAAGAACTGACTCATTGGAAAAGACCCTGATGCCGGGAGAGATTGAAGGCAGGAGGAGAAAGGGACAGCAGAGGATGAGATGTTTGGATGTCATCACCGACTCAATGGACATGAGTTTGAGCAAGCTCTGGGAGTTGGTGATGGACAGGGAAGCCTGGTATGCTCAGTCCATGGGGTCACAAAGAATCGGACACAGCTGAGAGACTGAACTGAACTGAACTGATGGCTGAGTAGTATTCCATTGTGTATAAATATATATATCACATCTTTGTCCATTCATCTGTTGATGGACACTTAAAGTGAAAGTGAAGTCACTCAGTCATGTCCGACTCTTAGTGACCCCATGGACTGCAGCCTACCAGGCTCCTCCGTCCATGGGATTTTCCAGGCAAGAGTACTGGAGTGGGGTGCCATTGCTGCTTCCATATCTTAGCAATTGTAAATAATGCTGCTAAGAGCATTGGGGTTGCATGTATCTTTTGTGTGTGTTGGGGGGAGTTAAAAATTGTTTTATTTGGAAAAAGTGCATCTTAAAAAAGGGCAACTGCAAAATACAGAGACCTCTGCAACAATTACTGTTTTTTTTTTTTTTTTTCCTTAAAGTGAAAAGAATGAGTGATATCCGAGGCATCAGAGCAGTAGATGGACACATCTGGGGCACCTCCAAGTTATTTTCAGGAAACAGAACAAAACACAAAGCTAAAAATTCCAATCAAGGAATTATTCTAACAATTTAACATTAGCTTATCTTGTGAATTACCACTCTCTGTTTCCCCTTTTAGTGGAAAAGCCTGACTTACTATAGTGCCAACCAATGACTCCACTACAGGAAACACCTTAGAACATAGTTTTGAATCACACTGTCTAGCTGCAAAACTCGGGGATGGAATGAGGCAAATACCCACCAAAAAGGAACACAAAAATCTGACAAGAAACCCCTCAAATGAGGACAAAGTTTTATCAAAATGTGCCTGGGCTGAGAATTCTAGGAGATCATACAACATTAAACACAACTGTGGACCCAAGCCCTAGGTTGTATTAATACATGGGATAACCATATAGTTTGCACTTCTGTGGCTAAGCCCATTTCTCTATTTATACAGACAGAGCTAGCATTGCTCTATTAACAGCTACCAATAAACTGCTTTGTCCTTTAAGATCTATTTGCCACATGAGGCTGAAACCACTAAACCGAATTTTTTCACTAAGGCTACAAACACTGCGTCTATGCAGGGATGGGAAGCTTGTTATGCACTCACACATCCGAAGTCCATCTGCCTTGGGGAGTCAGCTTCCAACTCTGCATTATTTTCTTCCACTCCCATCTTATATGTGTTCTTTCACAATTTTCCTATCACACTAAACACAGTAAAAATCTCTAATACATTCACATCTGGTTCTGGTTACCCAGTAGTATTACTTGTGTGCAATGAAACAAGAGACCAAAAACCACAGGACGAGTGCACAGGGAGGGGGATGACAGGATAGGGACCAGACAGAAAACACAGATGTGCAGATTTCACCAGAAACCAAGTACCCACCTCCCAAGTCTAGAGCAGAAGGAGGCTACAGTTCAGTTCCTTCACCTATCACCCCGATTCCTGAACCCCCAAAGCAGGAACCAGTGCTGTTACTTCTGAACCCAGGGTCCTCAAAAATGAGTCCTGGAAATCCAGAAATGCTCCCCTCCAACTGTGTGAATCTGGTGGAAAACATGAAGCGACAAACCTACACTAACTGTCTGACAGTTAAATTCATGTTACAAAAAAACTAACTTTCAGATTTATTTTTGTAACTTTTTTAAACAGAGAAAACAAAATACTTCTTGGGTAAAGGTGGGGGGTTGAGAAGACAGGCCCTGGGTAAAAATGATTAGGACAGTACCTGGAGTTGAGAGGCCTGCCTAGGAGAGCAGCCCAGGCATGGCCGCTGCCCCTGAGGCCCGCTGCCGTCTGAGGCTCGGCAGACCAGTTCATGTGCCCCGCCGAGCTGCTATAGATCCAAGTCATAAAAATCTTCCAGCTCATCGTGAAACAAGTCCCACTCGTCTTCAGAGTCTGTCAGGTTGTCACCCCCATCTGCAGCCAAAAGCGTGAGCAACATCTCACCCAGCTCAGAGGTGACAACCTCCTCTTTGTCATCAAGAGGGTTGCCATTCTCTCGGTCCTCAATGAGCTTCCAGAAGTGGTTCCTTCATTGGGTCTGGTATCTGCTTGACGTTCCCACTTTCTGTCTCTGTGGCTCCTCTTGACGGCCATCAGGGTATGCATGCTTGTAAAAACAGTTCCCTCCAAATAGGCAGCTCCCATGGCCTTCATCAAAATACCTGCAGGCCTTGTTGCTCATTGCCTTTTTGTATTTCTGAATGAGTTTCTGCTTCTCTTTTTTTCTCCTCCACCCAGTACTCACTTGGAATGACAAAGTTAGATATGATCTGGCATTCTAGGCAGGACTTTATCATCTTGCTCTCAAATTGCTTAGCACTCCTCCAGTTGCAAATACACTTGAGACAGTAGATGTGGTTGCAGTTGGAGAGGATCCCAAAGTGGTGCTTCCTGGGGTTGGCTTTCTCGTAGACTACCTCCATGCAGATGCCACACACCATGTCCTTGCTGCGTTGCACTGTGAATGAGAGCTCCGTGTCCTTCTTATGGGTCTTAATGCAGGATTTTATATGCTGTGACCTCTGGGCAGCATCCACAGGATAGAGGACCTGCAGCCCACACATGTCACATGCGTCTCCATGCAGATACATGCAGTACTCCCCATAGCGGCACTCCCCCACCGTGGCATAGGGGCAGAACTGCTTCTTAGTGTTCACCGTACTTTGCTTCCTCTCCGAGTCTTCCTTGGTCACTGAGCCCTGCAGGGGGCCTTCAGTGGAGGAAGGGGTAATCTGGCCACAGTAGGGCTGCCCTGGAACAAACTTCATGGCATTCATGGTCTTCTGACCCGGCTCCTATAGTTGCAAAGTTTGAATTTCTTGACTCAGCCTCGCCCATATTCATTTCAACAGTCGGTCCAACTGATGAGAGACTCGAGGAAGCAGCAAGAGGTGGCTTTTCAGTTAGATCTATAGCAGTTGCTTCTTCCTGTTTCAGTGGCTTGCTATGTTCATATCTGCAGCGGTCTCCATAAATACAGTACCCTCGCTGAAAATACTTGCACACTACACCACATGGACTGTCAAGAGAGGTCATGTGTGTAGCGACAGTTGTCTCCTTCCTTACAAACCCCATGCATGAAATACCGTCTGGGTTTCTGGTTTGTTTTTCATGCCTTTTGTCTCTCAGTCTTCACAATATCCCTTCTTGCCAACCCATCTCTACATCTCTTAGTGTTCCTCCTTTCCATTGAGTCCAAGTTCAATCTGCTTGCTGATGACAGGCCAATAAACTGAGAGATGAGATGTTGAGGTCAGGAACAGGAAAGCCAGCAGACCGAGGTGATAGCAGACTAGGTCTCTGAAACACCATCCTGCATGTATCTTTTTGAGTTAGTGTTTTTGTTTCTCTAGGGTATATACCCAGGAGTGGAATTGCTGGGTCATGTGGCAGATTTAGTTTTTTGAGAAGTGTCCATACTGTTTTTCACAATGGCTGCACCAATTTACATTCTCCCCAACAGTGCATGAGGGTTAGGGTTATCCACATCCTCACCAACATTTGTTATTCGTGTTCTTTTTGATGATAGACATTCTAACAGGTGTGAAGTGATATCTCATTTTGGTTTTAATTTTCATTTCTCTGATGATTAATAGTGATATGGATCTTTTCATGTACCTGTTGGCCATCTATGTCTTCTTTGGAAAAATGTCTATTCAGAAATTCTGTCCATTTTTTAATTGGGTCACTTATTTTTTTGATATTGACTTGTGTGAGCTGTTTTGTATATTTTGGATATTGGCCCTTTATCAGTCATATCATTACCAAATACTTTCTCCCATTCAGTATGTTGTCTTTTTATTTTGTTGATGGTTTCCTTTGCTGTGCAAGAGCTTTTAAGTCTAATTAGGTCCCATTTGTTTATTTTTTGCTTTTATTTCCTTTGCTTTAGGAGATAGATCCAAAAAATTTGCTATGATATGTGCATATTAATGGCGGTGCCATTTTGTTTGTAATGACCACGGAGCCTGGTAGGCTACCGTCCATGGGTAAAGTCGGACACGACTGAGCAACTTCACTTTCACTTTCACTGGAATGTGTTGGCTTTTAAAATAGTGTAAGCATTTTATATATAGGTAAAAAATGCAGATCAAATGTTCATACAGATCAACTTGAAAATCATTGCTTTGGGACTTCCCTGGTGACCCAGTGGCTAAGACTCCATGCTCCCAATGCAGGGTGCCTGGGTTCGATCCCTGGTCGAGGAACCAAGATCCCATATGCCACAAGTAAGACCTGGTACAGCCAAATAAATTCATTAAATAAATAAAAAGAATTTAAAAAGAAAATCATTGCTGTGTTAATAGTTGATAAGGCTCTGTGTAAAATCCTGATGTTGTGAACACATGATAGGGAAGCTTTGATGGAACAGGAAAGGACTAGCAAAGGGCTAAGAAAGTTCTTAGTTCTGAAAAGTTCCATTTATCTTTGGGGGAATGCAGGACAATGGAAGATGAATCCTGTGAGACCAAAAAGACCTGTTTAACAAACTAGTGACATTTTCATCCCAGAAAGTACACCGCTTATGTGTTAACTAGCAGTTGTTCTTGGATAAACTTTTTAGTACTATTGTTGCCTTGACTGTGGGTGAGGCAGGAAGGTACCCAGACCATCAAGGCTGTGTCACAGAGTCTGGTACAAGGAGAAAAGTAGCAGAGGGAGGAACTAGGGAGAAAATAAAGGGGACTAGGAGGAAGGAGCATGGCAGAACCCTTGGGGGCTTTCTCATGAGTGCAGCTTCAGAGGGATGGGGTCCATCTGTGAACACAGGGTCTTACTCCCAGGGTCCTAGTCACTGAGGTCAGAGGAGGTCCAAGCTGCAACCACAAGTTTTTGTGCCTCCGGGCTGGGGATACTTCCTGAAGAGAAGCCAGAATGCCAGAGTACTGTTTCAAAAAGACCAGGAAGCTGAAAGCCAGAGAACACTCCCAAAGGAAAAGCCCCTTTGTCTCAAAAGGAGAAAGGAAGACAATGAGTACCTGTCTGCTATGGTCTCAGTCTTTGTGTCAACGTGCATGCTAAGTCACTTCAGTCATGCCCGACTCTCTGCAACCCCATGGACTGTAGCCTGCTAGGCTCGTCTGTCCATGGGGATTCTGCAGGCAAGAATACTGGAGTGGGTTGCCATGCCCGCCTCCAGGGGATCTTCCCAACCCAGGGATCCAACCCATGTCTCTTATGTCTCCTGCACTGACAGGCGAGTTATTTAATACTACTAGTGCTACCTGCCCCCCACCCCACCACCATATAATGGAAGCCATAACCGTCAATGTGACGGTATTAGGAGGTGGGGCCTTTGGGAAGAGCAAAGCCCTTATGAATGAGATTAGTGCCTTTATAAAAGAGGCTGCAGAAAACCCCCTTGCCTCTTCCAACTTGTGAAGACATAGAGAGAAGATGGCCATTTGTGAATGAGGAAGTAGGCTCTCAACAGACACTGAATCTGCCGGTACCTTGATCTTGGACTTCTCAGCTTCCACAACTGTGAGAAATAAATTTATGTTTATAAGCCACACAGTCTCTGGTGTTTTGTTATATCAGCCTGAGTGGACTAAGACACCATCTATAGGACAGAGTTTAACTCTTTGTCTCCTGTTCCATCTCTACCTCTAGTGTGGGGAAAATGAGGATGTGGTGTGACCTTTGGACACTGGGACCTGGCCTTCCACTGACAGAAGTGGTACTGAATTTTCAGTTTCAAAGTTCTGCTGGGTTGATTCTTAGAGCCCCTTTCCTGTCACTGAAATCCTTTGACAAGGCAGCTCAGTACCAGCACCCTCACACAGAACCCAAGGATGCATATGGTTCTCAGCAGCTGAGAGAGTTCCATTGATCTGATGAGGCCTCTGCTCTCACACAGCCCTCCCTGCACATGCCCAGACAGTCCAGCTCATTAAGCTTGCATCCTGGTAGGTGCCCAGTGGAGGCCCTTTTCTCAGCCTCCAGACCCTCCACCCCAAGCTACTCTCTGCAGAAAGGGGACCCTGCAGTAAAGAATTTTGGCAAATGTGTTTGTGAATGCAAATGCATCATGAGTGATAGGAAAGGGAGAAAGAGAAACAAATGGACTGATTGGGACAGATGAACCAAGAAAGAGGGGAGTGGGGGCACATGTGGGATGTGTGAGTGAAAGAGTGAGGTGAGGGAGAGCACAGGGCATTATGAGCAGAGATAAAGATGAATAGTAGTGTGGGCAGCCATAAGTGACCTAATAGATGCTGCTAGAAGAGGGGCTGGGACAAGGTGGGCTGGGACAAGGTGGCCAGGTCCTGGGAGTGGTCTAGGGGTGGGAGAGAGAGATTAAAGATGTGTTGGTGAGACTGTTGGCATTTACCTCATGGTTTCACAAGCTCCTCAGGGCACAGGCTGCACTTTGGGAACATTCTTTTCCTTTTATCCCCCTTCAAGGCTTGTGCTGACTATTTAACTACTTCTTACCTGATAAGATGATGGGCTTCCCTGGTGGCTCAGAGGGGAAAGCGTCTGCCTGCAATGCAGGAGACCCATTTTTGATCCCTGGGTCGGGAAGATCGCCTGGAGAAGGAAATGGCAACCCACTCCAGTACTCTTGCCTGGAAAATCCCATGGACGGAGAAGCCTGGTTGGCTACAGTCCATGGGGTCGCAAAGAGTCAGACATGACTGAGTGACATAACTTAACTTTTCCCTGATAAGAGCAAATCTGGGAGTGGAGAGGGCTCCCTTGTGGTATGATCTGTCCCACCCTGAAGAGCTGCTGCTGGGGCCTGACTGTGTGGGAGCCCCGGCTGAGGGCTGCCCAGCCAAGAAGCAGAAACCAGACAGGTCTTGCTTTTTAAATTTTTGCACACAATACAAACAACTCTTTTTTTTTTTTACGTGTTATTGTTCACTGTTCACTATTCTCACCTGCTTATTCTTCAATGTAAACTCTAGAATCAATTTGTCAAGTTAAAAACATTCCAGTGAGGTCTTCCTTGTAATTGTGTCAAAGCAATACATTACTACTGCTTTTCATTAAAATTGAATTTGAGCCTAAATAATAAAGAACTTTTTTATTCAGAAAGAACTTATTTTTGCTCATTCATTTATTACCCAGCAGTATATCGAAAACTTAGGAAAGTGCTGGAAAAGTGGCCCCATTGTCTAATGACACTGAGAACCATTTGAAGCAAAGGAAAGAGGAAGAATAGTCCTTGTACTTGCACCACCCACCCTCCTCACCTGGTCCCAAACTCAACCCTAGTGGAGCCTGTTATTTAAAAATTTGATATTATCTTCATCATGAATTTTTGCATTAATTTTAATATAGAAATATTGTACTAAAATATTTATCTTGATTATTGAGTTTTTTGACATCCATTTAAATTTTACACCCAAGGTGGTGCCTTGCCTGTCTCCCTCATGTCCCCAGTCCATGTGGTACTTAACAGTGGGTGAGAATAGAGAAGAAAAAGGGTTGTAGACCGCTCATGGAGCCAGGATGACTGAGGACCAGGAGTGAGAAACTTTTCTGCTTAACTCCTAAACGGAACTATGCAGCTCTTCTTAACAGTGCATTGTATAAATGTCTGTTCTCTGAAGGGCTGCCCTGGCTACAAGTATGGCAGGCGGCTTGCAGCTGAAGAAGAGGAGGACGACACAATTCAAGCATTGCCATCTCCAAAGGGTCCTGCACTGTCCAGTATGGGAGCCATGAGCCACATGAGGCTCTTAAGCCCTTGAAATGTGATTAGTCTGAATTGTGATCTGCCATAAATATTGTTTGCACTGGACTTTGAAGGCTCAGTATATAAAAAAAGATCGTATATCTTATTCAAAACTGATGGCCTGTTGAAAAGATAATATTTTTGGATACATTAGGTTGAATAAAATGTATTACTAAAATAAACCTCACTTTTTTTCCCTTTTATTAACGTGGGAACTAGAAAAATGTAAATTTCGTGTGTGGCATGTGTTTGTGTCTCATCCCATCTGTGTTGGAACAGCGCTGGTCTGGGTGGTAGCAGGGATGTGTCCTTGAACATATGCAGGGGCCCTGATCACGTGGCCCCTGGGAATTCTGTTGCCCTTTGAGGCGCTTCCTCTAACCTCTTCTGTCTCACAGGATGCTCAGTATGTAACCTGTGTTAAGAGGTCACCAGCTCAGCAGATATAAATTGGAGCTCACAGGCAGTCAGAGATAGGACCTGATGTTATGGCAGTAGGGGAGGGCACTAGAAAGTGATGGAAAAGGAAGTGTGGTGGAGATCCTTTTAGACCCAGCATCTTGAAACACATTTTTTGTATTTCAAAAATGCCCCACAATGGATGAGATTCTCACTTTCCCAGCCTACTTTGCAGGTAGGGATTAGGGCTCAGCCAATCACACACACACAGGGCAGCATCTGAGGTGATGTGGAAGCAGCCAGTGTTACTGCATGAATCCACGAGGTTGAGGGTGGCAGCAGCAGTAAGGCAGAGATTCAGCATTAATGGATGGGTGATGCCAGCTGTTATGATGCTGCCCAGGAGGTGGCAGGAGTGTCTCTACCAAACCAGTTCTCGGTGAAATTTGTGGCATTGTTTTTTTTTTTTTTTTTTTTTTTACTACATAGCCTTTAAACTGGTTCTCTGGCCTTTCAGAGATTCTCTGTATCCTTCACATTTTTCCTAGCTAGAATGCTGTTATTTGCAATAAAATCCTGGCTGATATATAGTGGTTTCTGCACCTACTGTATGAAAGTGAAGTGAAAGTGTTAGTCGCTCAGTTGTGTCTGAAGTCGCTAAGTCATGTCTGACTCTTTGCGACCCCATGGACTGTAGCCCACTAGCCTCCTCTGTCCATAGGATTCTCCAGGCAAGAATACTGGAGTGGGTTGCCATTTCCTTCTCTAGGGGATCTTCCCAACCCAGAGACTGAAACGAGGTCTCCTGCATTGCAGGCAGATTCTTTACCATATGAGCCACCAGGGAAGCCCCACTTGCTGTATGCTGCTACTGCTGCTAAGTTGCTTCAGTCGTGTCCAACTCTGTGCGACCCCATAGATGGCAGCCCAACAGGCTCCCCCGTCCCTGGGATTCTCCAGGCAAGAACACTGGAGTGGGTTACCATTTCCTTCTCCAGTGCATGAAAGTGAAAAGTGAAAGGGAAGTTGCTCAGTCGTGTCCAGTTCTCAGCAACCCCATGGACTGCAACCCACCAGGCTCTGCCGTCCCTGGGATTCTCCAGGCAAGAATACTGGAGTGGGGTGCCATTTCCTTCTCCAATGCATGAAAGTGAAAAGTGAAAGTGAAGTTGCTCAGCTGCGTCCGACTCTTAGCAACCCCATGGACTGCAGCCTACCAGGCTCCTTCGTCCATGGGATTTTCCAGGCAAGAGTACTGGAGTGGGGTGTAGTCCCCAAATACCCAAATGGTGCTTTAAGCAGTCACGCTTGCTTGAAGACCTATAAGTACTTTATGTTTAGCACTGTGATAACAGCTGGAGGGACTCAGAAAAAAATGACCCTTCATTGCCTGTGCACACTCACACAGGTGACGTGTGATTGTTGCATCCTGGTACCGAGGTCTTCCCCAGGGCAGAGGAAAACAGATTCTGATTTGTCTTTAGCTGAGAGCTGTATTTAACTCTTCGATTTGAATTCTCTAAAATAATTAACTGCCTGCCTTCTTTTCTGGCAGCTGTTCTCAAGTCAGCTTTGAGACCAAGGCTACTCTGGACACATAGAGTCACAAAATCTCACTTACATCACTTACTGAGTTTACCACTCTTCCTGCCTCTAGGAAGTTAAATAATAGAGTGTGAGTTGCTCATACAAAGGAGGACATATTTTCAAATCATACACTTATAATTTGCAAACATCAACTTTAGCATTTGAGTTCCTCCAAAGCTAGACTCCGAGACGAGGATTTAGATGCAAGTGATTGATTTGGAAGGTGATCCCAGGAAGCACAGGGAGGGAGCAAGGAAAAGAGGGTATGCTGAGGAGAAGGTTATTGCTGTGGCAACTGGGTTCAGTCCTGCTAAGGATTCTCTGAAAGATTGTGTAGAACATAACTCAGAACCGTCCCACCAAGGGGCAAGGAAGTTGGGGTATTTATCTGTCAGCTCTCAGTTCTCACTGAGAGTTACTCATGAGGGTATTAGCTCCCCAGAACTTCTAGTTTGCCCTGCATGGACGGAGACTGTACTTATTATGGCCAGAGAAAGTCCTCAGGCAGAGAGACCCAGATTCTTGAGGCTGGGATCTGCCAGTATGTGTGGGGACTGTCCACCAAAGCTGTTGATGACCTTCAGGTGGGCCAAAGGCATACTGGCTATATTGGTTGGACATATCTAGTTAATAAAACTTTCATCATGTCTTTTTTCTTTCATTCAACATATGTTTTAGAGCACCCAATATGTTCCCAGCATGCATTTTGGCATGGTGATGTAACAGTGAACAAAACAGATGCAAAACCCTCCCTTAATAGCTTATTCTAATGATTGTTCTCAGGAGTATCAAATTCTTCCAACCACAAATACCTAACAGATTTTCAGTAATGTATGCATTCATTGTGGCTCAGCTGGTAAAGAATCTTCCTGCAATGGCAGGAGACCTGGGTTCGATCCCTGGGTTGGGAAGATCCCTGGGTTGGGAAGATCCCTTGGAGAAGGGAAAGACTACCCACTTCAGTATTCTGGCCTGGAGAATTCCATGGACTATACAGTGCATGGGGTCGCAGAGTCAGACACATATGCATTCATTTAATATTAGTATTAATACTTGATATTGTACTAATTGGATAAATCGTGACACTGTTTTGTTATTTTTCTTTGTTAAGAAAATATAATTTCAAAGACTATTGGAGCTTAAAGTGTTTCTAAAATGACTGAGGCATGCAAAGGTGAACTAAACTTTCTGAAATACATGTAGCAGAACAAGGACCAAAACCTCAGGTTTTTTTCACATAAATGCAAAATAGCACCACATTGTCCAAGGTTGGTGATTTTTTAAAGTAAAAACCAAAAGGCAGTTTAAGTGCACCTTTATACATTGGGGTAAGAGTGGAAATTGATGCAAATTTTTGTAAAACAATTGGCAATAAGCATATGAGCTTTAGAGGTAAACATTCCCATTGACATCATAATTCAGCTTTTAGGGATTTATCTTAAGAAAATAATCAAAAAATTGAAAAAGCTTTATATACAAGAAATATTAATTGAGTCAAGAGTGTTTTTTAAAATATTTAGTGATATGGGAAAATATAATACTTAGTGATGAAATGAGATTATATAGCTTCATATACTGGGTGTCTCATTTTTTCAGAACAATCCACACAGAGAATAAAATATAGCAAAGAAGCAGTTATAGCTTCATGGTATGACATGTGGAATATTTGTTTTTTCTTGTATAATTGCATTTTCTGCAATAGACATGTGTTAACTTTTATAGTCAGGGGATAAAAATCTAAACATTATTTTGCCTTACTTTTCACCTCTAAGCATTTTGCTAAGTATCAAGGAAGTGTTTAGTGGGTATTTTTGTCTCTCGCCTTGAAAAAAAATCATTCTGTTTTAATCTAAGCTCCCGATATTCAGAAGCCTTCCAGCTAGAGTGGATGTGGAGAGGGTACATTTTGAAATGCCTTTCCTCATGGCCCTGTGTCTCCCTCTGCAGCTTCATCTCCCTTCACTGGAGTGCTTCCCTTCTCCCCATGGACGTCCCATGGACATGGGTCCCTTGTCTGCATACTGCTAGTGTTTTCCTGCTTTGTGGCTTCTATTCCTTTGTTTCTTTCTTCCCCATCAGCTCCCCCTTCATTGTGTTTCTTTCAGTTCTTCTTACAGAAGCTGAATCCCATGCTGCTGCTTTCAGTCTTTCTCCCCTCTTAGTTTCAGCCGCAAAGTATGATGGGGACTTCATCTCATCTTACCTGCTGTGTCTTGCCTTTGGGATTAGACACTATGAAGATGAAAGAAAATGAGCCGCCTATTAAATATATCACCTTTGGACTTTCCAGACCCTCCAGCTCTGCCAAACACCATGGGAGCCTTTGGCCCCCTATGGCAACACTTCCCGAAATGCATGCTCTCTTCCAAAGCAACTGAAGAACACAGACCCCCTTCTTTCCCCCAAACAAGGCTGTTGTTTTTATCTCCCAGGTTGCTACCATGTGGGAATGTCGTGGTGTGAGAAAATATCAATACCCAAAATGCAGCTCGCACTTGCTTCCCATCAACTATGAAGGGGCCATTAATCATTCTCCACCCTCCCATCCTTCCTCGTCTTTATTACAGAGAAGCTGTTCTTGTAATTTCTGAAGAGTATCTGTGGGTGGTGACTAACCTTTGGCATTGTCCATGTGGTCTGACAGAAACGGTCTAGTGTCTCCTAGCATCAGCCTGGAGAGTTCAAGGGCATCTGAGGAGGCCCCATGGCAAGGTGCAGCCAAGCAGAAGCAAAGGAAGATGTTGGGATGGGAGCAGCCTGAGGCTGGCTCCCTTAGGCCTGGTGTTGATGCATTCTTGCTTCTTTGCTGACTAAAACTCCGAAGGCATTTGCTTTTTTTGTTCTTGGCTCAGCTGAGTACAAAAATGCTGTCTGGGCAGCATTTATTAGAAAACCCCTGCTCATAGGGGTGCAATAAATATTCTTTTTGGAAAATCTGTGGTACTTACATGGTTGCTACTGTAGTTCAAGCCCAAGAGAGATACCATGCTATAGCTATTGGGATTCAGTGCTAGAAACAGAAACCCCTTAAAGTATTTAAATATAAAGGTTTTGCGTTCAGAGAATAAGGTGCTTAGCATATTGTTGGAGTGAAGTGTGAAAGTCGCTCAGTTGTGTCCGAATCTTTGTGACCCCATGGACTGTACCTGGTAGGCTCCTCCATCCATGGAATTCTCCAGGCCAGAATACTAGAGTGGGTAGCCATTCCCTTCTCCAGGGGATCTTCCCGACCCAGGGATCAAACCCAGGTTTCCCACATTGCAGGCGGATTCTTTACTGTCTGAGGCACCAGGGATGTCGGGCTGGGCAAAGAGGAATGATTGCCAGGGTATCACAGAACTGACTAATCCAAAGAAATCCTACCTCTGTCATGATTAGGAAGGTGGAGGGTCAGAGGCTGCTGCTGGAATACACTCTCCATGGTCCAGGAAGCCACCATTGGTACACTTCTTGACACCACAGAGATGCAAAACAAACATTGGAAATCTGCTCCAGAAACTCCATATGTTTGCTTCAAGGTATAAAAGCAGGAAGATGATGATCTCTGCCTCATGTATTCTTTCCCATTGGTGAAACCTTTTCATGTACAGAGGCTTAGCTGCAAAGGAGTCTGAGAGATCAAGTATTTAGCTATTTGGATTTTTTAGTATAGTGAGACACATGGAAGGAGGTGGGAATGGAGGCCAAGTGCCAACAGATCATACCTTATAAACACACATGCCTTATAAAATGGCACTGGCCTTAGAGCATGCAGGGGGATGCATGCTAGGTTGGGAATGCCTGAGGGCCCAAGAGGGTCTGAGACCAAAAAAGAGTGGGGTAAACAGAAAATATGGTAGAATCTCTTCAGGGAAGAGAGAAGGTAGAATTCATCACAGAATTGTCCCTGTCTGATTTTTAGCAATACACAAGGAAGTAAGGAGACTGTACCCCTGCTAGGAAAGTGGCTTGACTTTTGGCTTATGAAAATTGCTGATCATCAGTGTTAAGTGCAGATAGCATTATTACCTGGGACATTAATTACGTGGGACATGGAGTAGATTAGAAACAAAGGTATAGTTCTTGGAAGGAGCTGGTGATGGAGTCAGGTCTCTGGCAGCCAACTTCTCTGGCATGGAAAGAGCTGTGGAATAGGGTATAGGGAAGGGCATAGCAAAATAAGAGTCCTGACAAGACCCAGGCAGAATGAGGCCATGTAAATGGATGGGCTCTTTGGGCCTGATACTGAAAATGGGCCTCTGTATACCAGCACCAAACTGAACCTCAGAGACAGAGTTTGGGGAAAGCAGAAAAGAAGAGTTTTATTGCTTTGCCAGGCAAAGGGGGCCACAGTGGGCTAATGTCCTCAAAACTGTATGTCCAAACCTGGGGGGTGGTTTGTGAGAAGTCTGTAGTCAAGGGGCACGTTTGCTGACAAGGATCAGGGTGTGTGCAGGGCCTGCATTCATTCAGTCTCGATATCGTCTGGTGTTTGGTGGTCCTGATGGGTTTTGTGATTCTTGAGGTTATTAAACTGTGACTTTCTCTCTAAAATGAAGAATGCTTCATCTTGCCTTTGCTGGGGATTTTAGTTCTGCAGAAGACCTCAAAAGTACTGTTTTGAGTATCCCTTGAGGGGGAAGCAGGATCCTGCCCCAAGGCCACACTATTGTTTTTTTGTTTTTATTTATTTATTTTTTTTTTAATTTTATTTTATGTTTAAACTTTACATAACTGTATTAGTTTTGCCAAATATCAAAATGAATCCGCCACAGGTATACATGTGTTCCCCATCCTGAACCCTCCTCCCTCCTCCCTCCCCATTCCATCCCTCTGGGTCGTCCCAGTGCACCAGCCCCAAGCATCCAGTATCGTGCATCGAACCTGGACTGGCAACTCGTTTCATACATGATATTTTACATGCTATTGTTTTTTGACTACATCTCATTTGTCCCCACATCCTCCTTGTTCCCTGATTAACAACTGTTTGAACCTGCCGTTTGGAACTCACAGAAGGTCATGGAGGCTGAATTAAGCCTATTTCCTACAAACAAGAAACAAGGGACACAAAAAGGTTTTTGTGCCCAGGAGCCCCACAGGGTCCTGCTCAGTTTTAGGCCCAAGTAAGCAGATGAAGGATACTGGGAAGTTGGCTTAATTAGCCCCAGTTCTACATCCCTCCCTGTATCCATGCCCTTTGCCTTGTAATTTTGCATCTTTTCTTACAAAAGGCAAAATGGGTTTCCCTACCACATGATTTTTGGGCTTGGCCTTGAGACTTGCTTTGGACCAAAGAATAGGGGAAGAAGCAGCACAAGTTCAATTTTGAACCAAAGCCTTAAGAGAGCTCACATGTTTCTATTTTCCTTCTCATGCTTTTGCCAGCTGCATGAGAAGAACTTCCCCTGGGTTCTGCTTACTCAGAATTAACCCATGTGGGAGAAACTAGAGCCCAGCCCATTGCAAGGAACCAATCCCAGTGGACCTACAGCTTGAAAGGGGGCCTTCTAGCTGAACTCAAGCTAGTTCATCTGAGCCCCAGGCAAACTAATGGTGTGTGAGAAATAAATGCTTATTGTGAACACTGAAATATTTGTGATTGTAGTTATGCAGCAATAGCTGGCTGATACAGGGACTGTCACTGAATACTCAAGGGGTTTATCATTTCCAGGTATTTCAATGAAGAGTATTAGGAGAACATCTACAAACCCAGACTGGCATGTGCAAGTTCTGAGGAATGGTGGTATAACTCAGTACATCTGGATGACCTCTGGAGACAGCTGAGACAGAGCTATGACAGGGCAGTGGCTGACACCCAACTCATAGTCCATCTTCTCCAGATAGATTTCCCTAAATGGCCAAGCCCACAGAGATCTCTTCATCCTCTTCTCTCCTCACATATAGCCTGTATTTCTCCATCAGTTCTGATCATATGTCATCACATTTAGAGTGACCTAACTGCAAATCTCTCCAGATAAATGGACCCACCTCATTGTATTTTTATCTAACCAGGTGTCTATATTTTTTCTGTGTGGATTTAATAAGGGATTAGTCAAGTATCTTGTTCAGATACACATGCATTATGTTTAAAGCAGTGCTTTTTGAGATTCAGTCACTTCTGAACCATCTTCATAATATTTGTCTATTTCCATGTATAAGCAGGAAAATAAGTGTCTAGAGGGTGAGAGATTGTAGGCAGGCTGAGGCTGTGACTGGCTGTGACTCATAAAGACTAGAATGCTGAGAAGAAAAAGTCTTAGAAGAAGTTCTTTAAGGTAGAAAGAGACACTGGAGGAGGCCGAGGACTGGACTGGAGTTAAAGTAAAGTGGTGGTTAAAGGATACTGAGAAGGAAGCCATTGGAGGACAGCATTAAGAACCAGGAAGGGGCACTGTAAGAGGTAGAGATGAGAGTGTGTCGGCAAGGGCTGCAGGGTGAGTGCTGAGGAGTCTCACAATAAGACAGGGCAAAGGGCAGATGGAAGAAAAGCAGGAGGGGGTAGATATTGGACAAGTGATGTCCGTGGACCATCTTCATGCCATGTAAAATCATCTTGTTTTCCATGTGAAGAGATGTCTATGTAACACACTGAGGAACTTTGGTCTAAATTGGTGGGCTTCCAAATCTTTTTTGTTTGCATGTCCTCTAAAAGAATTTTGAAAATTTACATATCCCCTCACATTTTTAGAGTTCATATTTAAAATGCTTTATAAGTTTAAATATTGTAATTCCAAAGGATGTAATAGCTAGTATATTATAACTCAGTTCAGTTCAGTCACTCAGTCATGTCTGATTCTTTGCGACCCCATGGACTGAAGCACTCCAGGCTTCCCTGTCCATCACCAAATCCTGGAGCCTACTCAAACTCATGTCCATTACATCAGTGATGCCATCCAACCATCTCATCCTCTGTTGTCCCCTTCTCCTCCTGCCTTCAATCTTTCCCAGCATCAGGGTCTTTTCCAATGAATCGGTTCTTCACATCAGGTGGCCAAAGTACTGGAGTTTCAGCGTCAGCATCAGTCCTTGCAATGAATATTCAGGACTGATTTCCTTTAGGATGGACTGGTTGGATCTCCTTGCTGTCCAAGGGACTCTCAAGAGTCTTTTCCAACACCACAGTTCAAAAGTTTCAATTCGTCAGTGCTCAGCTTTCTTTATAGTCCACCTGTCATATCTGTACATGACTACTGGAAAAACCACAGCTTTAACTAGACAGACCTTTGTTGGCAAAATAATGTCTCTGCTTTTTAATATGCTGTCTTGGTTGGTCATAGTTTTTTTTTCCAAGGAACAAGTGTCTTAATTTCATGGCTGCAGTCACGATCTGCAGTGATTTTGGAGCCCAAACAAATGAAGTCTGTCACTGTTTCCATTGTTTCCCCATCTATTTGCCATGAAGTGATGGGACCGGATGCCATGACCTTCGTTTTCTGAATGTTGAGTTTTAAGCCAACTTTTTCACTCTCCTCTTTCACTTTCATCAGGAGGCTCTTTAGTTTTTCTTCGCTTTCTGCCATAAGAGTGGTGTCATCTGCATATCTGAGGTTATTGATATTTCTCCCGGCAATCTTGATTCCAGCTTGTGCTTCATCCAGCCTGGCATTTTGCATGATGTACACTGCATATAAGTTAAATAATCAGGGTGTCAATATACAGCCTTGACGTACTCCTTTTCTGATTTGGAACCAGTTCCTTGTTCCATGTCTATTTCTAACTATTGTTTCTTGACCACATACAGATTTCTCAGGAAGCAGGTAACTATTGATACTTAAAAATAAAACTCGTCTTGTACTTGCTGGTATCAAAACATCATTATGATATGATAGCCACCATCATCCATTTTAAACGTACAAGACAAGCTCTTTAGGAATCAGAAATTTTATATCATTCCTTTTACTCATTGAAATTATATTTCCATTTCATTTCCCCCACAGAATTTTATCCTGATGTAATATATTTTTATGCTTGACAGTCTTTTATTGATCACTCTCTCATATATCACAACAACAAAATGTATGCAAATGTGTTTAAAATTTGTTTCCTATAACCATAAATAATAAATAATTATTAAATATAAGAAGTAAAATTTTATTGGGAAAAGCATCTCTTATTGAGATGGGTTGAACAGAGGAGGTAGGTCATGGTCCCTCCATTAGAGGAAACTTAGCCAATGCTGGTATCCTGAATTTTACTTTTCTTTAGCATCTTGGAGGCTTTTACACCCAGAGCAATGTGCCTTAGTCACAAGTTTGGATCCTTGGATACCTAGACATCTAGGTGCCACCTGTATTGTACAAAGACAGTGGTGATGCTAGCTGCCACCAGAGTAAACTGAAGAGCCCCTTTGCTTATTTTCTGGGTATTGTAGAAGCTTCCCAGATCTTTATATGACTCCAGGGCAAGGCAGAGGGGAACCCAATAATGCCAAATATTGGATTTCCCACAAGCATCACATAATGGGTATTTAGCACCTAATTTGCTTTTATTCAAAGGATACAATGAAATGGGGCATTTTGGGGTATTGTTGAGTTCCTCACATTAAGATTCATGCCTGGACTTACGTCATGGTCCAGTGGTTAAGGATCTGCCTGCCAATGCAGAGGACACGGGTTAATCCTTGGTCCAGGAAGATTCCACATGTTGCAGAGCAACTAAGCCCAAGTACTGGCCCTGCGTGCCCTAGAAGCCCTTGCTCCTCAACAAAAGAATCCCATACACTGCAGCTGGAGTGTGATCCCCATTTTCTGCAAGTAGAGAAAACCGGCGTGCAGCAACAACGACCCAGTGCAGACAAATAAATACATAAAAAAGAAAAGATTCATGCCTACGATGTGGGAAGAAGGCAGATAGAGAGCTTTGGACTGGGTGCTCATTGAAGGTGAGGTTAACTATGTGTTTTCACCATGGCTGAGCTACTGGGCAACTGGTTATGTGCATCTCATTGTCCATGTGTAAAAAAAACATGTGGTTGAAATCTATTCTATGCATCCTCCTGTGTTACTGTGAGACTCATATGAGATCAAAGGATATTTGTGACAAGTAAACTGTCAAGAATTCTTTTATTTTTATTTGTAAACTTTTTATTTGGAACTAATTAGAAATTCACAGGAATTTGCAAAGACATGTACAGGAAGGTTCTGTGTATCCTACACTCCACCTCCATCAACTCTGACATCTTGTTTAACTCCAGTTTAATATCAAAACCACAGCTTATTCACATATAGCCAGTTATTGCACGTTATCTTGTACTCATTTGTGTGTGTGTGTGTGTGTGTGTGTGGCTTCATGAAATTTTATCACATGTATTTATTCTTTAGTTGCTCAATTGTATCTGACTCTTGGTGACCCCATGGACTATAGCCTGCCAGGCTCCTCTGTCCATGGGGGGGATTTTCTAGGGCAAGAATACTGAAGTGGGTTGCCATTTCCTTCTCCAGGGTATCCCATATATCAGTTCAGTTCAGTTCAGTCGCTCAGTCGTGTCCGACTCTTTGTGACCCCATGAACCGCAGCATGCCAGGCCTCCCTGTCCATCATCAACTCCCGGAGTTCACTCAAACTCATGTCCATCAAGTCGGTGATGCCATCCAGCCATCTCATCCTCTGTCATCCCCTTCTCCTCCTGCCCCCAATCCCTCCCAGCATCAGAGTCTTTTCCAATGAGTTAACTCTTCGCATGAGGTGGCCAAAGTACTGGAGTTTCAGCTTTAGCATCATTTCTTCCAAAGAACACCCAGGGCTGATCTCCTTTAGAATGGACTGGTTGGATCTCCTTGCAGTCCAAGGGACTCTAAGGAGTCTTCTCCAACACCACAGTTCAAAAGCATCAATTCTTCGGCGCTCAGCTTTCTTCACAGTCCAACTCTCACATCCATACATGACCACTGGAAAAACCATAGCTTCGACTAGACGGACCTTTGTTGGCAAAGTAATGTCTCTGCTTTTGAATATGCTATCTAGGTTGGTCATAACTTTTCTTCCAAGGAGTAAGCATCTTTTAATTTCATGGCTGCAGTCACCATCTGCAGTGATTTTGGAGCCCCCCAAAATAAAGTCTGACACTGTTTCCACTGTTTCCCCATCTATCTGCCATGAAGTGGTGGGACCAGATGTCATGATCTTCGTTTTTTGAATGTTGAGCTTTAAGCCAACTTTTTCACTCTCCTCTTTCACTTTCATCAAGAGGCTTTTTAGTTTCTCTTCACTTTCTGCCATAAGCGTGGTGTCATCTGCATATCTGAAGTTATTGAGGTTTCTCCCAGCAATCTTGATTCCAGCTTGTGCTTCTTCCAGCCCAGCGCGTCTCATGACGTACCTGCATAGAAGTTAAATAAGCAGCTTTGAGCAATTACCATCACAGTCATTATACTGAACTCTTCTATCATCAACAGGCTCACTCGTGCTACCTTTTTATAGCCATGTACTCCTCTCTCACAATCCCTAACCACTGGCAATGACTCTGTCTTTCATCACTATAGTTTTATTTCTATAGTGTTATATACATCAAATCACAGTATGCAGTTATTTGAGATTTCTTTTTCATTTAGCATAATTCCCTTGAGGTCCATTTAAGTTGTTGCCTGTATCAATAATTCATTCCTCTTTATTGCTGAGTTGTATTCCATGGTATGGATGCAATGTAGTTTGTTTAACCATTCACCTTTTGAAACGCATTTGTATTGTTTCCCATCTTTGACTATTATGAATATAGCTGTTTTGAACATTTATATACAGGTTTTTGAGTAAATATAGGTTTCCTTTACTTTTGAATATGTGAAATACTGGGTTGTATGGTAAATGCATATCAAGGTTTATAAGAAACTGCCAAACTTTTCCAGAGTGGCTGTACCATGTTACATTTCCACCAGCATTATGAGTTATCAGTTTTCTCTGTATCCCCATCAGCATTCAGTGTTCTCACTATTTTTTATTTTAGACATTTCCACATTGCCACAGGTGTACAATACTATTTTGTTGTGGTTTTAATTCACATTTCTCTAATGGCTAATGATATTGAATATCCTACACATGCATATTTGTCATCTTTAAATAATCTTTGGTGAAATGTCTGGTCCTGATGTAATAGATAAGAATAAGACTGACTCCATACTGGATCTGTCTTTTAGCTCTAAGCCTTGTGCTTTGTTGCCTGTGCTGAGTCATGCTGGCTCTGCACCTTCCTAAAAGAATGTTGCTTATAGCCAGACATATACATAATGGCCTTTTCTCAAGGTTCTGCCTACCAGGCTTGATATTCAAATAGAGATAAAAAGTTGTATTAACAGAAAATAAGACTATCTTGTTGAAGGTTTACAGGAACATTGTGACCAGACTTATGTGGACAGCTGCAGGAATGAAGGATTATCACATCCCCTCTGGGGTCTGGCCAGCACCAAGAAGTTTCCAATAGTATGCCACATCCCCTCCCCTTTGCATAGGCCTAGATCCCAAAGAGTTTCTCCTAATTTTTTTTTCTAAAAGTTTTATAGCTTTATGCTTTACATTTAAGCCTGTGATCCATTTTGAGTTAATTTTTCCATGGTGTGAAACTTAGGTTAAGGTTCATTTTCTCTGCCTATGGATGTCTAATTTCTGCAACAGCATGTGTTAAAAAGTCTCTCTCTCCTCCCTTGAATTCCTTTTGCACCTTTCTCAAAAATCAGTTGGGCACAATTGTGTAGCTGTATTTCTGGGTTCTTTGTTCTGTTCAGTTGATCTATGTGTCTGTCCCTCTGCCAATACTACACTGTCTTAATCACTGTAGCTGTACTGTAAGCCTTAATATCAGGTTAAGTGATTCCATCAATTTTATTCTTTGAAAAATTGTTTTAGTGATTCTAGGTTCTTTACCTTTTCATATAAATTTTACTACAGTCTTAGCTATGTCTCCAAAAATCCTTAATGGGATTCTGATAGTAATTGCACTAAGCCTGTAGATATCAGTTTGGGAATGACTGACATCTTTACTGTGTTTAGTGTCCTAATCTATGAACATGATATGTCTCTCCATTTATTTAGTCCTTCTTTGATTTTTTCATCAGCATTTTGTAATTTTTAGGATACAGATCCTGAGCATGTTTTTCTAAGATTATACCTAAATATTTCCTTTTTTTGTAGTGAGTATAAATGGTATTGTGTTTTAAATTTTGGTTTCTTTATGTTTATTGTTAGAATATATAAATGATATAAGTGTTTTTGTGTGTTTATTTTATATCTGCAACCTAATTGAATTCATTAATTTACTTATTAGTTGTAGGAGGTATTTTTTTTTTTTCATAGATTCTTTGGAATTTTCTGTTTAGAGACTGTCATCTGCAAATGGAGTGGTTTTCTATCTTTCTTTCTGAGCTGTATGCATCTTATTTCCTTTTCTTGCCTTGTGCTTGCTAGGACTCCTGGTACTATTTTGAACAAGAATGGTGAGAATAGATGTCGTTTTCTTTTTCCTGATCTTAGAGGGAAAGCATTCAGGTTTTCACCTTTCATTAAGTATGATGTTAGTTGTCGGTTGCTTTTTTTTTTTTTTTTAAATAGATGATCTTTATCAAGTTGAAGACATTTACCTCCCTATTTCTAGTTTTCTGAGCTTTTAAAAAAATCATGAATGGCTGTTTTCAAGAACTTTTAGACTGTTATTTTCTTTTAATATTCTAAAAATGATGCTTAATTGACATCTTGGTTCTGAGTGAAGTTCTGATAATATGAGCTCACATCATTTTACTTGTCAGTTCTGCCCCTCCTGGCTGGACTGGGAGGACACAGGTGAGGGTGGGGCTTCTTGTTGGGTGGGATTGAGGAAAACTGGAGGGGAGTGATCTTGAGGCTTTGTGGAAAGCTCCAAGTTACCAAGTTATCCAATAGAAAACCATGGTGCTGAGAGGGTTATCAGTTTCCGGCTTTTGTAACAAATTGCCACAAACTCAGTGACTTAAAACAACACAAATTTATTCTTTTACAGCTCTGGAGGTCAGAAGTCTAAAATCAGGGTTTTATCAGGGCTGTGTTCCATCTAGAGGCTTCAAGGAAAGCCTGTTTCCTTGCCTTTTCCTGCTTCTGGAGGCTGCCTGCATTCCTTGGTCTCTTCCTCCATTATCAAGGCACATCACCCCACCCTTTGATTCCATTAGCACATCTCCTTCTTTCTCTCTGGCCTTAATTCGACTGCCTCCCTCTTATAAGGCCCCTTGTGATTATTTTGAGCTCACCAGGATTCTTGCCTGGAAAGTCCTATGGACGGAGGAGCCTAGTAGGCTGCAGTCCATGGGGTCGCTAAGAGTCGGACACGACTGAGCGACTTCACTTTCACTTTTCCCTTTCCTGCATTGGAGAAGGCAATGGCAACCCACTCCAGTGTTCTTGCCTGGAGAATCCCAGGGATGGGGGAGCCTGGTGAGCTGCCGTCTATGGGGTCGCGCAGTCTGACACGACTGAAACAACTTAGCAGCAGCAGCAGCAGGATAATCTCAAGATCCTTATCTTAATTACACCCGTAGAGTCCCTTTTGCCATGTAAGGTAACATAGTAACAGGTTCCAGGGATTAGGACCTGGACATCTTTTGAGGGAGGGGACATTATTCAACTCAGCACAGAGGTGTGACCATGGATATGATGATAAGGTATCCTGGAGAGCAAGACTATGGAATTAGACTGTGATTTGAATTCCCATTCCAGATTTACAAGCTGTATGACTCTCAATGAATTTCTTCTTCTGGCTAAACCTTTGTTCATTTGTAAAACTGTAAGCCCTACTGTGAGATGACAGCTGCCCATCAGAAATGTACACAAGTTTTCCAGAGTATGCAGTGGTGGCTGAAAAGCACCTTTCTAGACAGGAACTACATTTCTCAGAACCATGTGCATCTAGGTGAGGCCCATATGAGTACCGATGGAATGTGAGTAGAAGTGATGTGTGTTACTTCTGACTGAGGTGCCTATGACAAAGGGGTGGATTCTCCATGCTCTCCTCTTCCACCTGCTGGCTCCGTGTTGACTCGCAGATGACCCTGGAAGCCTTGTGATGAAGATGGTAAAGCTTCCACTAGCCTGCTGGTGGTGGTGCTTTAGTCATTGAGTTGTGTCCAACTCTTGTGATCCCGTAGACTGTGGCCTGTCAGGCTCCTCTGTCCATGGGATTCTCCAGGCAAGAATACTGGAGTGGTTGCCATTTCCTTCTCCAGGGGATCTTCCCGACCCACTAGCCTAGGTCCCTCAATAACTGAGTGGAGCAGAGTCTGTCCTCCTGTCATTGCCAAAATGGACACTTGTGTGGCCTATAATGTGAACCAGAAATAAATTTATTTTATGTTAAGCTGCTGACATTTTAGGTTTATTCATTGCAGCAGCCAGCATTATCTTAAGCAATACATCTACCTTGCAGACTATTATTATCCCCTCGAACTATAAAATGAAATCCTGTGTGTAAAGTGCATATGAAGGGACTAAGAGACTCACAGATTAGAAAGTCATGAACTTTTCTGCCTAGATCAGTGGTTTTCAAACTGGAGCATGCATCAGAATCCTGAAGGGCTCCTTAAAACATGAATTCAAGACCCCACTTCAAGAGTGTCTGGTTTGGCGTGAACCTCCTGCACCCTGAATTTATCCTTAGGCTTTTCTCTCTTGCCTATGTGTTCTGTGTGGTTGTCACCTCCATGAGGGCAGGCACTGGGTCTACCTTGTTGGCAACTCCCTTCCAGAACTAGCAGAATATCTGGCAAATCAAAGGCCTCCAACCAGAAGTGGAAGAAGGAAAAAGGAGCAAGTTGGCAGTCTGAAGCTCCAGGGCTGGAGCCAATATGCTTCAGTTGACCATTTCCTCGTTCTTAAATAGCCTCGAGTGGGATTCTTTGTTCCTCCACGACCCTGCAAAGGGGAAGGGGAAGAGAAGCTGCCGCAGTAGTAGCCTGTGCTGTTATGTACCAAGTAGATTTTCCCTTTTGCTGGTATCTCTTTAGAACAGCTCCTGGGATTGATGAAATATTTTGCATCCCACAAAGTATATCCATTCTCCTATCAGGAAAACTTTATTTTGCCTTTACATTCTGGGGCTTTCATCTATGAATGAACATATTCACTTGATGACACTGGAGGATTTCATTTCAGAGAGCTGCTGCCCATTTGAGAAAGTATGTCGACTGTATTTCCTCTCAGCGGAGCTTCCCTGCAGAATAGAAAGCACAGGGCTCACAGCAATGAGCTATCACTTCTCAGGGCTGGCCCCACACAGAGGCTGAGGAGGTAGCCCTCTCCTGGTGTGAGGAGAGGCCTGGGGGGACCGATGAGGCCTGGGAAGCAGCTTTTAAAAAGCAAATGTTATCTGGGAAAGAGGGAGATGGGTTCAAAGATACAAATTCTGTGTACTTGGCAATTTTGCCCATGGTGAGCTCTGAATTCTATCTTTCTGTGAAGTAAGAAGTTTGGTATTAGCGATTCCAAAGAGTCATTCTGATTTCAGCAGCTTTGAAATCTGGCAGAGGTGGGGAGACAGGAGTGCAGTCAGAATTCCTTGGCTTCAGCACCAGTGTGTAGCTGCCAGAGGACCAGGAGGAGGCAGGAGGCTGGCTGCATTTAGTTTACCCTCCCAGAGCTCTGACAAGATAGGGAAACCTCTCCCTGATCACCGTTCTCTTGGGTCGCCTTTGGAGGCCTGAGCTATATCAGATTTAAATTTCTTGGGTTAATTTATACTCCATTATAAGCAAGTTTTTGTAAAAGCTGAGAACCAGCAAGGGTAAAAAGCTGTATTTCCATTACAGTCTTTCTTGTGATTTTTTGTGAAATGAGTAGTCCGCCAGACTCCTCTGTCCATGGGATTCTCCAGGCGAGAATACTAGAGTGGGTAGCCATTCCCTTCTCCAGGGGATCTTCCCAACCCAGGGATTGAACCCAGGTCTCCTGCATTGTAGGCAGATTCTGTACTGTCTGACTCACCAGGGAAGCCCCATTGGGGGAAATTCAGCACGGGCTCGCCCCATGCTTGGCTTTGTGTGTTGGAGGCCTTCACTTGTATTGAAGCAATGGGAGGGGGAAGTTGTGCTCCCTCCCAAAACACCCCCCCACCCACCCCCTCCTTGTGACCTGGAGTTTAATCATAATCCACAGTGTGGTGCGATGTGGGAAAGTGTAAACAGAACTATGTGGCCAGCCTAGGCCTCTCAGACTCAAGTTCATTGCTGCCTAAATGTCCTCACTCAGCTGATGTTTCAGTATTAAGCTATTCTCTAATTGAAGTTTTAAATTTTACTTGGAGTATTTGGGGAGATGTGGTGTCTTATGTGGGAATTTTCTGAGAGCTCTATTTCCCCCATTTCAAATCCTTGTTAATGTAGCATATTTGGGTACCTGTATGATTTTTATTCATTAACCCCATCTAAACTGCTCATCTGAACTGACCCCGGATCATCTCCACTATTCTCTGTGCTTTGTTTCTGTTTTCTCATTTTCATCCCAAAACTTTCAGAATTGGTTTTCCTGCTCTGGATTTTGAGGACAAGGCTTGCCAGTGATTTGTTTCATATGTACGTTCATTTCTTTGTGTCACTGGTGAGTGTCCACTGATGTCTTGGAGTTGTGGGAGATCTGATTCTCAAAAGCTTGTAAGTTTTTGCATTGAAACATGTATATTTCCATATGTACAATAGAAGACCAGTGCAAGTTTGATGCGTGAAGCAGGGCACTCAAATTCGGTGCTCTGGGATAACCTAGAGGGTTGGGGTGGGGAGGGAGGTGGGAAGGGGGTTCAAGATGGTGGGACACATGTGTACACATGGCTGATCTATGTCGATGTGTGGCAGGGGCTACCACAGTGTTGTGAAGTGATTGTCCCCCAATTAAATATATAAAAATTTTTAAAGAAGCTTTAAGTTGCATTTTAATTTCAGACCCTTTCTTCCAGATGAGGGGGTAAAAAGAGATGAATAATCACATGTGTTTTTTAATATATTTGTATGTAAATAAATTTGGGGTTTATGATTGCTGGTTTTTCCAGTAGTCATGTATGGATGTGAGAGTTGGACTATAAAGAAAGCTGAGCGCCAAAGAATTGTTGCTTTTGAACTGTGGTGTTGGAGAAGACTCTTGAGGGTCCCTCGGACTGCAAGGAGATCCAACCAGTCCATCCTAAAGGAGATCAGTCCTGGGTGTTCATTGGAGGGACTGATGTTAAAGCTGAAACTCCAGTACTTTGGCCACCTGATGCGAAGAGCTGACTCATTGGAAAAGACCCTGATGCTGGGAAAGATTGAGAAAGGAGGAGAAGGGGACGACAGAGAATGAGATGGTTGGATGGCATCCCTGACTCAATGGACACAAGTTTGAGTAAACTCTGGAAGTTTGGTGATGGACAGGGAGGCCTGGCGTGCTGCAGTCCATGCGGTCGGAAAGAGTCGGACACGACTGAGTGACTGAACTGAACTGATTGCTGAGAGATCACTTTTAAACTTTCTCTTTTAGTCTCTAGAGTTTAAAATAGTTGCTGTGGATTTTATTTTGCACCTTTAGAATATTCAAGTATGAGCTGAGATTTTTTTCAGCTTTATTGAGGTATAATTGACAAATAAAATTGTAAGACATTTTAAGTCCATTGTGATGGACTTCCCTGGTGGTCCAGTGGCTAAGACTCCACGTTCCTAATGCAGGGGGCTCAGGTTCGATCCCTGGTCATGGAACTAGATCCCACATGCAGCAACTAAGAGTCCACATGTTGCCACTGAGACCTGGCACAGCCAAATAAATAAATAAGTAAAAGTAAGTACTAAAAATAAATAAAGTGTACATTGTGATGATCTGACATATGTGTATGTTGTGGAAGGGTTTCCCCATCTAGATAATTAACACCTACATATTTATCTTTTAGAGTGAGTTTGTTTTTTGTGTGTATGTGTGTGAGGACACTTAATTTCTATTCACTTAGCAAATTTCAATTATACAATAAAGTGTTATCAACTATAATCACCATCCTTTACATTAGATTCTCAGGCCTTATTCATCTTATAGCTGAAACTTTGTACTTCTTTACTAGCCTCTCCCTATTTCCTCCATGCCTGGAAACTTTTCTACTCTCTGTTTCTGTGAGTTTGACTTTTTTCAGATTCCAAATTTAAGTGCTAGCATGCAATATGTGTCTTTGTCTGACTTATTTCACTTAGCATAATGCCTTCAGGGTCCATCCATGTTGTCACAAATGGTAGGATTTCCTTCTTTCTCATGGCTGAATAATACTCGTGTGTGTGTGTATAGCACATCTTTTGGTTGATTATGAAGATAATTTTATTTAGCACCTCTGATATGGAAGGGACAGCACTAGGTGTTAGGATTCAGAGATGAATAAGGACAAGCTAGGAAGCTGACAGATGATTATGTGACACCAATAATAATAACTACAATATCTAATATTTCTTAGCATTAAAAATATGCCATACTAAAATCCACTGAGCTGTACACTTAAAAATATGTGCAAAGTCTTATAATAACCTGTAATGGAAAAGCATCTGAAAAAGAATATATGTATATAACCGAATCACTTTGCTACACCTGAAACTAGTACAACACTGTAGATCAATAATAGTTCAATTTAAAAAATATGTGCCAGGCATGCCACATACATTTCTCATTTACTTCTTTATATCTTTAAAAATCTAGATATAGTTGACATATAACATTATATTAGTCTCAGTTGTGCAATATAAAGATTCAATATTTGTGTATTTTTGAAATGATCACAAATCTAGTTAACATTCATCACCATACACAGTTACAGAATTTTTTTCCTTGTAATGAATATGCTTAAGATCTACTCTCGTAGCCACTTTCAAGTATACAATATAATATTATTAATTCTAGAACCCATGTTGTACATTACATCTTTCAGGACTTACTAATTTTACAGCTGGGATACCCCATCTTCTTTATTCATTCACCCATTGATGGATACATAGGGGACTGAGATTATTTTTAATTCTAAACTTTATGTCAGCAGCAAATTGTCACAGGAATAGTTTCCTCTGGGGCAGTGAATGCAGATTTGAGTTCATATAAAATTTAGGAAGAAGACAGAACATTTGAAAGGCAGTGAGTGTCTCTTTCTTTGGCTTGTTACACCCAACACACCCATCTCCTTCTTGTAGATAAAGACCAGTCAAAGGCAGTTTGTAATCCCTTTTCTGGGTCCTTTTCACCTGTTTTTGAGTTTTCCACACCTGAAGCTTGAGGCCAGTCCTGATCTTTCCTGAAGCTTCCTCCCAGATTCTGCCTGCTCCCCATATTGTCTGTGATGGTAGGAGTCTGGCCTGCGCCAGTCACACGGCTAGCACCTCAGTTAATGCAGGACAGAACGGTACAGCCCTTTTCCCAAAGGAATATGCTGCCAGGAAAATTTTAGGTCACAAGGGCTTAGGCTCCTGAAAGGCAGACCCTTATTCCCATGGCCAAGGCCCAAGGAACTGTCAAGATAGCTTTCTATTGGGCCTAAATAGTCATGGAGGGGTCTGGGCCACTTTTGGCTCAGGCAGAGGGACTCAGAGCTGGGAAGTACCTAACTCCATTGTAAGACTTCAGTGGGAGTGTGAAAGAACTATCGATATTACACTTGATGATGGAGATAAACCAGAAGTGATAGGATGTATTTTATACAGTAACTGTGCCCAGTCAAGAATTTTGGAAATGGTATAGAATTGATCCTTCTATCTATCTATCTATCTATCTATCTATATATTTTTTAAAGCATGTTAATTTTTGGCTGACAGAAACATTTCATTAGAAAAGCCTATTCTATGACCTTGATGCTCAAAGGAAGGTCTGTGAACAGCTTTGGCATCCCCTGGGAGCTTGTTGAGCTTCCCTGATAGCTCAGTTGGTAAAGAATATGCCTGCAATGCAGGAGACCCCAGTTCAATTCCTGGGTTGGGAAGATCCACTGGAAAAGGAATGGGCAACCCACTCCAGTATTCTTGGGCTTCCCTTGTGGTTCAGCTGGTAAAGAATCCACCTGCAATGCGGGAGACCTGGGTTTGATCCCTGGGTTGGGGGAGCTTGTTAAAAAACAGTCTCAGGCCCTGTACAAGCCCTACTGAATCTGCATCTTAATAAATTCCCCAGGCAATTTATATGGCATTTCCTCTCTCTCCCCCACCCTCTTTTGCTTTTTCACAAACTTTTTGTTTGAAAATAATTATAGATTTACAGGAAGTTGCAAAGATACAATAGAAAGGTCTGATTAGACCCTTCACCCACTTTCCTCCAGAGGTTACATCTTACGTAAGTATAATATCACTTTTCCACAAGCCTACAAAACCATTATGCTTCCTTACTGAAAGCTAGTGCACCTGACAGCACTCACCTGGGCTGCAGGCCACTGTTGTGCCTCATTCTACTTGGCAGGATTCTGTAAATAAAGGCGATGGTACTGCCACGTGCAAGGGAGAGACAGTGTGGCTCACAGAATGTGCGCTGGTGCTGTGCAGGTATCACTGTGTGGGCTCTATAGTGGGGCTTCAAATGTCAATGTCAAGAGGGGTGCTATGGATCTGGACATAAGGAACAGGTTGAGGCCATACAGGAGAGCTGGGAGATGGGAAAGTCAAGCCAAGTCATTACACCCTGCTGCTGCTACTGCTGCTGCTAAGTCGCTCCAGTCATGTCCGACTCTGTGTGACCCCATAGACGGCAGCCCACCAGGCTCCCCCATCCCTGGGATTCTCCAGGCAAGAACACTGGAGTGGGTTGCCATTGCCTTCTCCAATGCATGAATGTGAAAAGTGAAAGTGAAGTCGCTCAGTCGTGTCCGACTCTTAGTGACCCCATGGACTGCAACCCACCAGGCTCCTCCGTCCATGGGATTTTCCAGGCAAGAGTACTGGAGTGGGGTGCCATCGCCTTCTCTGCATTACACCCTAGAAAAGCACAAATGAGGAGAAGAAAGTTTGAACGTAAGAGGCAAGGTCTTTGGGACAAACCGCCAACACCAATTTCCAGGTCTTTTCACTGAAGCAAAGGAGAACTTTTTAAAACCATTTGAAAACCCACGGCAGGGGCCGGGAGACAAGTTTAGAGTCTCATTGCTGAGGTTCAGGCCAGACATGGTGACAGGATAGGGTGGTGGCTGAGAAGACTTGGATCCTGGGAAGGTCAGGACCATGTGTGCATCCAAGCCCTCCCTTGCCTTCCTTTTCCCGATAGTTTGCCTCCCATTGGCTGGCTCAGCCCATCAACGCCAGAAGATACTTGAGGGCTTGTCTGTCAGTGCTCTGTGGCTGAGTGGCAACCAGCCTTGCCCTGATGTCCTTCTTCTGACTTTCTGCCTTACTTTCTGCTCACAACATGCTGAACCCTGCTCAGAACTCATTGCCTACTGGGACTAGTACTCTTCCTTACTTGTATTTGTCCTCCTCCCAGTCTATTCACTTTCTTACCTGGCATCTAGCCTATCTAGATCAAATAGAGAAATAAAATGCAAATTGTCCCCCAGTACTCACTCTCCCTTTCTTTTATGATAAGAAAACTCTTGAATTTTATTTTTATTTATTTTAATTTATTTATTTAAATTGGAGGCTAATTACTTTATTGTGGTGGTTTTTGCCATACATTCACATGAATCAACCATGGGTGTACATGTGTTCCCCATCCTGAACCCCCCTCCCACCACCCTCCCCATCCCATCCCTCTGGGTCATTCCAGTGAACCAGCCTTGAACATCCTGTATCATGCATCGAGCCTGGACTGGTGATCTGTTTCACATATGATAATATACGTGTTTCAATGCTATTCTCTCAGATCATCCCACCCTCGCCTTCTCCCACAGAGTCCAAAAGACTGTTCTATACGTCTGTGTCTCTTTTGGTGTCTCGCATATAGGGTTATCGTTACCATCTTTCTAAATTCCATATATAGCCGTTAGTATACTGTATTGGTGGAGAAGGCAATGGCACCCCACTCCAGCACTCTTGCCTGGAAAATCCCATGGACGAAGGAGCCTGGTAGGCTTCAGTCCATGGGGTCGCTAGGAGTCAGACACGACTGAGCGACTTCACTTTCACTTTTCACTTTCATGCATTGGAGAAGGAAATGGCAACCCACTCCAGTGTTCTTGCCCGGAGAATCTCAGGGACGGGGAGCCTGGTGGGCTGCCATCTATGGGGTCGCGTAGAGTCGGACATGACTGAAGCGACTCAGCAGCAGCAGCAGCAGCATTCTGTATTGGTGTTTTCCTTTCTGGCTTACTTCACTCTGTATAATAGGCTCCAGTTTCATCCACCTCATTAGAACTGATTCAAATGTATTGTTTTTAATGGCTGAGTAATACTCCATTGTGTATATGTACCACAGCTTTCTTATCCATTCATCTGCTGATGGACATCTAGGTTGCTTCCATGTCCTGGCTATTGTAAACAGTGCTGCAATGAACATTGGGGTACACGTGTCTCTTTCAATTCTGATTTCCTCGGTGTGTATGCCCAGCAGTGGGGTTGCTGGGTCATATGGCAGTTCTATTTCCAGTTTTTTTAAGGAATCTCCACACTGTTCTCCATAGTGGCTGTACTAGTTTGCATTCCCACCAACAGTGTAAGAGGGTTCCTTTTTCTCCACACCCTCTCCAGCATTTATTGTTTGTAGATTTTTTGATAGCAGCCATTCTGACCGGAGTGAGATAGTACCTCATTGTGGTTTTGATTTACATTTCTCTGATAATGAGTGATGTTGAGCATCTTTTCATGTGTTTGTTAGCCATCTGTATGTCTTCTTTGGAGAAATGTCTGTTTAGTCCTTTGGCCCATTTTTTGATTGGCTCATTTATTTTTCTGGAATTGAGCTGCAGGAGTTGCTTGTGTATTTTTGAGATTAATTCTTTGTCAGTTGCTTCGTTTGCTATTATCTTCTCCCATTCTGAAGGCTGTCTTTTCACTTTGCTTATAGTTTCCCTCATTGTGAAACTCTTGATTTTTAGTAAGGTTCCTTTCCCAGGCTTCCATAAAATTGGGTGTGGCCATATGACTAAATTGTTGTCAGTGGGATATAAGCAGAAGTGACATGTCCCTCTTCCCACTTGCTGGGAAGTGAATCTGGTCAGGAACCATCTTGGTGATGGAACAAAAAGAGGGATGAAGCCTGAGTCCCTGATGACTTCATTAAGTAGCGCTACCACACCAGTTTGGACTTCTTTGTGAGTCAGAAGTAAACTTCTGTTGTGTTTAGGCCACTGTTTTGGGGGTCTCATTTCTCATTTCTTTCCCATAAAAAATTCCCCAATTTCTTAGCTCATAGAGTTTAACATCATAACCCTTTCTGAGTGCCTATATGTGCTGGACACTTCTACAAGCTTCAAATCACCACATACTAAAGCTTTGAGGTAGACACATACCACCACCATATTTACGCATGATGACTTAGTCTCAAGTGCCAATAAAAAGATTTGAGATTTCACCTAGGTCTCTGTGATCCCAGATCTCTGGTGATTGTGCATTAAGCCTCATAGGAGTTGATAAAAATTCAGGCAATTTGAGTTTTATTAAGTGTACAATAGTGAGTGGAAGCCAAATGGAAATTTAGATTTCCAAAAGGAAATCTAGGCTCTCAGAGGTGAACTAGAGCAAGGTGTCTCAGGCTTGAACATGCATAGGAGTCTTTGGGGATGATCCATCCCTACCTAAAACTGAAGGTGGCAGAACAAAAAATATGTGGGCCCAATATTTTCTGCCCCAGGTGTTAGCCTGAACAGCCCATAACTAATTTAATAATAAAAGCTTGTTTTCTGATTTTAGTGTCACCTGGGAAGTTGTTAGCCCTGTGGATTCTCAGGCTCTAACCAAGAGCTGCTGAATCAGAGACTCTAAGGGTAGGGCCCAGAATTCTGGGGATTTCTCTGGGGAATCTGATGCACATTTAAGTGTGAGAAACACTCGTATAGAAGAAGAACCTGAGAAAAGGGAGTTATAATATAATGGAATAAAAGCCTTCAACTGAAAAATCTAGGTTCAATCCTACCTGTTTCTTTGTTCTTAAGTGGAGATGGAAGCACTAACTTCAGTAAGTAATTTGCAGAATTAAAAATAATGATGCTTTTGCTGTGTACCAGTTAAGAGCACAGACTCTAGAGCACAGCCTGGCTTGACATCCCAGCTCTGCAATTGTTAGCTTGGACAAGTTACTCCTTCCTCATCTGTTAAAATGGGGATAGTAATAGTATACCAATTGCATATGTTTATAAGGATTACATGAGTTAACATTTGTAAAGCACTTAGAAGAGTTTCTGGCATTGAATAAGTGCCATATGTTTGTTAACTAATAATAATAAGTCATAAATAATAATAATAATAAATTCAGGGCTTGGTATACACTGTGACTACTCTGAAAATATTTTTGGTTTAAGAAAGAAGACAGAACAAACTGGGATTATGGGGGAAAGGAGATTGGAATGATTCTCAGGGAATCAGTACTCCTGAAATCAGAACAGAATGCCAACTGCTTGAGACCAAAAGAACCCCTCTTCCCACTTGAACCCCATCCCTACCCCCAGGGTGACTGTCCTGGCACAACCCAGAAGTGTGTAAGATCCATCTGCTGTGGTCGGATTCAGCAGGCATTTGGTTGGAATTGTCCCCTGGATGGCCCAGCATTTCTGCACAATGTCCATTCAGGTTTAAGAGTAGTATTAATAGAAACCTGGGCAGTGCAGTTGAAGGTACCCCTGCCATCCCTCCAGTGAACTGATTGACCTGTAGCGGCCTCACAGGGCTCAAGACCACAAAGGCACCCCGATCAGCTGAGCTGGAGAAAGGAGGGGCTGGTGTTGTATAAAATGTAACTGTTTAACAATTTTTATTTATTTATTTTTTAAACAATGGTATTGAGGTATACTTTACATACCGTAAGATACGCCCATTTTTAACATTAGAATATTTTTTCTTCCAATTTTACTTATATATAATTGATATACAACACTGTATAAGTTTAAGGTGTACAACGTAATGATATAATATACATATGTCATGGAATGATTATCGCAAGTTTAGTGAACATCCATCATCTCATACAGATGCAACATTAAAGAAAGAAAAAATTTTTTCCTTGTGATGAGAACACTTAGGATTTACTCTCTTAACAACTTTCATATATGACATATAGCAGTGTTAATTCTGTTTTTCAAGTTGTATTAATACATTACATCCCTAGTACTTACTTATAACTGGAAGTTTGTACCTTTTGACTGCCTACATCCATTTCTCCTCACCCCATCCCTCTCCTCTGGTAACCACAAATCTGATCTCTTTTTCTATGAGTTTGTTTGCTTTTGAAGTATAATTGATCTATGCTATGTTAGTTCCTATTCCACAAGATAGTCATTCTATATTTCTATACATTTCAAACTGATCTTAAGTCTAGTTATGATATATGAAGTGAAGTTGCTCAGTCATGTGCGACTCTTTGTGATCCCATGGACTGTAGCCTATCAGGCCCCTCTGTCCTTGGAATTTTCCAGGCAAGAGTATTGGCGTGGGTTGCCATTTCCTTCTCCAGGGGATCTTCCCAACCCGGGGGTTGAACCCAGGTCTCCTGCATTGCAGGCAGACGCTTTACCCTCTGAGCCACCAGGGAAGGCCTACATCCCCCACACTGTTCCACCCATTTTGTGTACAATTTAATGACTTTTTAGTGCATTTACTGGACTTTCCTGGTGGTACAGTGGATGGGAGTCTGCCTGCCAATGTAGGGGATGCGGATTCAATCCCTGGTCGGGGAGGATTCCACTTGCTGCAGAGCAATTAAAGCCCGTGCACCATAACTACAGGAGCCCACACACTCTAGGGCCTGTGAGCCACAACTACTGAGCCCAAGTGCTTCAACTACTGAAGCCCATGAGCCTAGAACTTGTGCTCTGCAACAGGAGAAGCCACCACAATGAGATGCCCCTGCACCACAACGAAGAGTAGTGACCCCCACCCATTACGACTAGAGAAAGCCTGCACACAGCAACGAAGACCTAGCACAACCAAAGAAGTAATAATCGTAATAAAGAAAATTTTAAAAATTTACTGAGTATGCAACCATCACTGTAGTCCAGTTTTTTTCTTTTTATAAATTTTATTTTTATTGAAGTATTGTTGATTTACAACCATGGTCCAGTTTCAGACATTCCTAGCAACCCTGTAAGATCCTTCATTGCTTATTTATAGTTGATCTGTCTTCCCATTTCTAGCCTCAGGCAGCCACTAGTCTACTTTCTGTCCCTGTAGGGTTGACTTTTCTGGACATTGTCTATAAATGGAGTGGCCTTTTGTGAATCTTTGTGTGGATATATGTTTTTATTTCTCTTGAGTAGACAGATACCTGGGAGTGAAATTGCTGGGTCATAGGGTAAATTTAGGTTTCTAGTTTAAAGAGTTGCCAAACTATTTTCCAAATTTGGCTGTACCATTTTTACATTCTCACCAGCATTGTAATGAGAGCTCCAGTTTCTCCACATCCTTACCAGTGCTTGCTATTTTCTGTTTGTTTTTTTTTAATCATCATTTGAGTGGATGTGAAATGGCATTTCATTATGGTGATTATTTGCATTTCTCTGATGACTAATACTGTTGAGCATCTTTTCATGTGCTTACTGGCTATTCATTTATCTTCTTTGCCAAAATGCCTATACAAATCTATAGAATTTTTGTGTTTAAAAGTAGATATGAGGTGGATACCACCTCTTCCTGCCTCTTGGCACCCAGAGAGAAAGATTCTTTCCAAAATGAGTCCAAGTCCCTCAGGCTAGTGGTAGGCTGGGGTTTCCAGGAGACTAGCTCTTGTATCCTATCACTTAAAACCCTTTCATTGGAGACTCCTCTGGTGGTCCAGTCGCTAAGACTCTGTATTCCCATCGCAAGGGATCCAGGTTCGATCCCTGCTCAGAGAACTAGATCCCTCATGCTGCAACTACAAGTTTGCATGCCACAACTAAAGATCTTGTATCCCACAATGAAGATCAAAGATCCTGCATTCTGGAACTAAGACCCAGTGCAGCCAAATAAATAAATATTTTTGGAACACCCTTCTCATTGCAGGATTAGGGAGTAAGTAAATCTGTAAACTGCTGAACTAGAAGAAAAGGGAGTTGGTTAAAGTAAACGCTTGGTTTGTTTTCTGTGATTTACGTTTTTCCTTGTTTTTTTTTTTTTTTTTTTTTTTAAGCAAGTTAACCTTCTGTGGGAAAAATAATCACCAAGCTAAGGTTAGATTTATTTAGCTGTTATTCAGATATGTACATATTTTAAAAGATGGGGAGTTCAGTTGTTTTCTATTTATGCCTTTTCTTTTTCATTCTGAATACTCACATTGCAAAGTGAATTGGCAAATTCCAAGCAATTTTCGTTTGTGTGAAACTGATTAACAAATGATGCCACTAAAAAGGGCCCTGCCACTTTCTTGGACAAAGAATACAGATGGCGCACAGTGAGTAAGAATACATTTCTAACCACCGAATAGCAGTGCACCGTTAGTGGGACGGCATGTGAAGCTAACGGCATCAAGGGTAATGGAGAAGGAGTGAAGAATGGGAGCCAAAATGTTTCCTAGAAATTTGTATTGTGGTCCCAATAAGCTCAGCAGGAAAGGCTGCATTACTGGAACAGCCAAACCATTCCCTGGCACTTGTAGAGAATCACCACAGAGTTTACACCTGAGTTTTCAGAATGGCCTGTAGCACGTTCTAGATATGTTGCTGCTCAATCTGGACAACTCAGGGGCTCAGAATGTGAAAAAAGTGTGATTCCAAGAACTAACATTATCAGGAGAATGCAAAGTACCATTATTACTTGATGTCAAAGCTATCTTTAGTGGCCAGAGCTGGCCACTGGTCAGCAGGAAGATGCTAGGGAGAGCTATTGCAATATGCTGAGAGGGTCTGGAGTCCAGATTTCCTCCTTACTCCATCCATCTTGCCCCCAAGATACTGAGGAATGGATATCCTTCCTTTCAGTTCAATTCAGTTGCTCAGTCATGTCCAATTCTTTGCGACCCCATGAATCGCAGCACACCAGGCCTCCCTGTCCATCACCAACTCCCGGAGTTTACCCAAACTCATGTCCATGGAGTTGGTGATGCCATCCAGCCATCTCATCCTCTGTCTTCCCCTTCTCCTCCTGCCCCCAATCCCTCCCAGCATCAGGGTCTTTTCCAATGAGTCAACTCTTCGCATGAGGTGGTCAAAGTTTTGGAGATTCAGCTTCAGCATCAGTCCCTCCAATGAACACCCAGGACTGATCTCGTTTAGAATGGACTGGTTGGATCTCCTTGCAGACCAAGGGACTCTCAAGAGTCTTCTGCAACACCACAGTTCAAAAGCATCAATTCATCGGCGCTCAGCTTTCTTCACAGTCCAACTCTCACATCCATACATGACCACTGGAAAAACTATAGCCTTGACTAGACGGAACTTTGTTGGCAAAGTAATGTCTCTGCTTTTCAATATGCTATCTAGGTTGGTCATAACTTTCCTTCCAAGGAGTAAGCATCTTTTAATTTCATGGCTGCAGTCACCATCTGCAGTGATTTTGGAGCCCCCCAAAATAAAGTCTGACTCTGTTTCCACTATTTCCCCATCTATTTCCCATGAAGTGATGGGACCAGATGCCATGATCTTCGTTTTCTGAATGTTGAGCTTTCAGCCAACTTTTTCACTCTCCTCTTTCACTTTCATCAAGAGGCTCTTTAGTTCTTCTTCGCATTCTGCAATAAGGGTGGTATTATCTGCATATATGAGGTTATTGATATTTCTCCCGGCAATCTTGATTCCAGCTTGTGCTTCTTCCAGCCCAGCGTTTCTCATGATGTACTCTGTGTATAAGTTAAATAAGCAGGGTGACGATATACAGCCTTGGCGTTCTCCTTTTCCTACTTGGAACCAGTCTGTTGTTCCATGTCCAGTTCTAACTGTTGCTTCCTGACCTGCACATAGGTTTCTCAAGAGGCAGGTCAGGTGGTCTGGTATTCCCATCTCTTTCAGAATTTTCCACAGTTTATTGTGATCCACACAGTAAACTGGCTTTGGCATAGTCAATAAAGTAGAAATAGATGTTTTTCTGGAACTCTCTTGCTTTTTCCATGATCCAGCAGATGTTGGCAATTTGATCTCTGGTTCCTCTGCCTTTTCTAAAACCAGCTTGACCATCCTTCCTTTAAAGGGACACAAAGCAGAGGGCCCCAGTTACAAAAGATTCCTACATAACTTAGTTTATTATTGGTAAAATGAGCATAACAATAATCATGTAGTAGAACTGATGTGAGATAATCTGCACTGTGGCAGCAGAAAGTAGGCACTCAGTGAACAGAGGCTGTTACTATGCTGTGTTCATACATTTTGAGTGGTTAGCTTGTAGGCAAGATGGTGCACATAGCTGCAATTTTTCCAACCATTGATTGTGTAATAATTGAGTCATTCATCACACACATTTTTGAATACCTACTATGTAGCATCAATTGTTCTGGATATAGAGCATGCAGAGGTATAAAACAGAGTCTCTATCCCCAAATTGTTAAAAATCCAGTTGGAAAATTAATTCTAGAAGACTGTGTGAATGACTGTGACAGAGGATTGACAAGGTACCATTGGAGGACAGAAAAGGAAGTGATTCACTGTGCCTGGGATTAAGGAGGGAGCAAGAGTCTTGTATTCCAGAAGAGGTTATATTTGAGCTGAACTTTGAAGGATGGATAAGAGTTCATGAGGTAGAGATGGTAGGGGGAGCATTTCCAGAAGACAAAATAGGCAATGACATGGACCTAGCCATAAGATTGTGATGTGTTTGGAGACCTTTAAATATCCTAGTGACTATAGTGTGGGCACAGGATTGGATGGTCACAGAGTTGGGAGTGTATGGACTGAAAATATACTTCAGAGCAAGATTTCAAAAGACTGCTTGGGATTTTAAGGAATTTAAGCTAAACACTGAAGGCAAAAAGAAAACAGAATGGGTTCTGAAAGCAGTGGCATGACTGTTTTCCCAAATTAAAAATGTTTTTCAACCTGCTGGGCACATGTCAACTAGTAGTTGTACAATATCTTTAGAAAAATGACTTACGGAAGGAGGAATCCAAAACTTAATCAGAAACCTTATAGATCACCTGATCTCTGACCATCAATTAAAAAAAATCCCATTACAATAAAAACTGTTATAAAGACTGCCTGCTATACTATTTCTCTCTCTAGGCATATGGCTTAGAAACACCATTTTCTTTTTATCTAGTCACAATAACTTATATAGAATGGATAACCTGGTGCAATAAATTCCATCTTTGTTCCTGACACACACAACAGTTCCTTTTCTGCAGGGAGAGCAACTGCTCTGGACCGCACACGGGAAGAGGAGGCTGAGTTGAACTGTAGCTGAACTCCATTTAGTTTTTCTCTTCAATTATCAATCCCCAACTATTCCTTGACCTTCCTTTACCATCTCCTCCATAAACATTCCAACCCCTTCATCCAGAAAAGCTCATTCAGACTCCCAAACCACCCACCCAACTTCTCAAACAAAATACTCTAATCCCAAATATCTGGAGCTCAGAAAGGAACCCCTGGTGATTTCCAAATAAGGTGGATTCTTGGCATTTGAAGATTCAACAACTGCCATTCCAACTCTTCATCAGTGACCCTGACAGTCATTTCTATTTTTGGTGGGGCATGGATTTTGAGCATTGCAACAAGCCTCTTACTAGGGAAGTCCAGGCAGTTGCTAGCCACATCTCAAGGTGGCTTTGTTCTCTCTGCTTGTCACATATGCATTTTTGCTCAAGAAGTTTTGTTTCACTGCATTTGATGAGGGATGCTCTGTTCTCTGGATATTAATCAAGTCAAGAATTCACGGAAAGTCTTATGACTAATACCTTAAGAATGTTAAAGACCTATTCTGCTTCTAACACTTGCTGATATGGAACAGGGATGTGGCGTGTGTATGTGTCTTTTTTAATTTTATTTATGAAAAAAACTAAACCTACAGAAAAATGATGGAAATAGAATAATGAACTTGCACAAACTTTGACTTAGATTTACTTATTCATGTTTTTCAGAAAGTGAGACAATAAGACCGAGTAACTGGTGAGACAGAATGTTAGTTAAGGTAACTCTAGCTACTCTAATAGACCTCCAAATCTCTATGTATGTTTGTATAGTTATCATTATTTACCAAATCATTTGAGACTAGCTTGCAAGACAGCATGACCCTTTACCTCTAAATATTTCAGTATGTAAATGGAATTCTCTTACAAAACCACAGTGTAATTATCCAATTCAGGAAATTGAGCATTGATATTCCACCATTAGCTGGTATAGAATCAGTATTAAAACTTTGCTGATTGTTTCAATAATGTCCTTTAGAGCAATTCAAAACCATTTTATTGGAGTATAGTGACTTACAATGTTGTGTTAGTTTCAAGTGTACAGGAGAGCGATTTAGTTGCGAATATACTGAGCGACTGATCTGATCTGATACATATATCTGGGTCTTCCCAGGTGGCGCTAGTGGTAAAGAACTCGCCTGCCAGTGCAGGAGACATAAGCGACCCAGGTTCAATCCCTGTGTCGGGAAGATCCCCTGGAGAAGGAAATGGCAGCCCACTCCAGTATTCATGCCTGGAGAATCCCATGGACAAAGGAGCCTGGTGGGCTATGGTCCATAGGGTCTCAAAGAGATGGACATGACTAAAGTGACTTAGCACACACACATACATATATCCACTCTTTTTTAGATACTTTCCCCATATAGGCCATTACCCAGTATTGAGTAGAGTTCCCTGTGCTATACAGTAGGTCCTTATTAGGTATCTGTTATATATAGTATCGTGTATATGTCAACCCCAGTCTTCCAATTTATCCTTACCCGCTCCTTAACCCATGGTAACTGTAAGTTTGTTTTCTAGGCCTGTGAGTCTGTTTTGTAAATCAGTTCATTTATAACATTTTTTAGATTTCACGTGTGATATCATATGATATTTGTCTGTCTTTGTCTGACTTCACTCAGTATGATAATCTCTAGGTGTATCCATTTTGCCGCAAATGGCATTTTTCTTCTTTTATGGCTGAGTAGTATTGCATTGTGTATATATAACTTATTTTCTTTATCCATTTCTTTGTTGATGGATATTTAGGTTGCTTTCATGTCCTGGTTGTTGTAAATAGTGCTACAACGAACATTGAGGTGCATATATCTTTTTGAATTGTGGTTTTCTCCATAGAGCAATTTTTAAAAACAGTCCATGTTCCAGTCCAGGCTCAAGAATAGCATTCAGTAGTCATGTCTTTAGTCCATTTTAATCTAGAACATTTCTTTTATCTGTCTGTGTGAAGTTTCCTGACTCTAATTTATTTTGAAGTGTACAGTCCCAATGTTTCATAAAATGTTCCTTGATTTAGGTTTATCTGATGCTTCCTCATGAATGGATTCAGGTTATGCATTTTTGACAAGAACTTTACTTGGATTTTTTTTACTTTAATTAATTAAGAATGTGATTTTCAAACAGTGAAGTCATTATCAAAAAATTCTCCTGCCACAAAATGTCATGGGTAGATTCCAAGGAGACTCATTTTAGTGGAATTATTACACCTTTACTAACATAGATTTATGAAAATCACTTCTCAGGTTGCTGATGTGGAGTAGAAGTTGACACAGCAGACAGCTATTCTGGTGGGTCATTTCCTTCCAGCATTGCCTGTCTGTTCATGGAGTCTTGGTGCACCGCACTGCTGTCCCTCAGTAAAGCATCCGAAGGTCAGTAATGGAGGGAGTGTGCAGACATGGAACAGCATTTACCAACAAAAAACTGGCAGTGACTCACATTTCTAAATCTTCATTACTTTTACAAAACACATCAAAAATATAATCAATAATTCACATTAAACTGTATTTATCAAAACATGAAAAGTTCATTTTATGATACAGCACCTTGACTTGGATAGTTTTGAATTCTCCATTATTTGTTAAATGGACATGGATAGTATCCACTCACTGACTAGTAAGAATTCCAAAGCTTTCAGTGATTCAGATGTGGAGTGCCAACTCTTCTAAGATGGGATGTGGAAACAATATAAACTTAAATCTGTACTTATTTCTTTCTTCTTTCATTCACTCAACAAAATGTGGACTGAGAAGCTACTTAGTGAGCTTCCCTTAGAAGCTACTTAGGCTTTTAGGGATTAAAGACCTAGTTCCTGGCCTCAGGGAGCTCTTATTAGAATTTGATATTTGGACTCAAAAGTCAGAGCCCAAGTTATCCTCTTGCTTAATGGCATCAGTTCACATTTTGTCCTGATTTAGATGGTAATAAGGCAGAGAGCTTCCCCGTGGTAATTTCGTGACTCTTGCTTCATCTCATTGGCTCAACGTTGCTGCCATCATATATTGGCATGTCCTTGTACCTCCCCAAGAGCTAAGAAGACCACTTTCAGGGTTGTCACATGCCACGATCCTGTCTTCAACCTGCCACTGACCTTTTTAGCTTGCATTCTAACAAATTTCAATGGCCCTCAATGCCTCTCTTGTTAAGGTCTGCAGAGGTGTCCTCTATGCCTTGGATTATGCCATGTAGATGTATTAACTCATTAAAAATCCATTATGTCATGAACCCAGTATAATACAAGTAAAATTGGATTTGGATTCAAGTAATGTGGTTTCTTGGCTGTGGCGGGGATGGATCAATGTTGTTCATCACACCTGTGTTCTCCTCCTTTTGGGCACAGAGCTAGTCTTCATTTTCTAGACTCTCTTGCAGTTAGGTGTGGCCACATCACTGAGTTGTGTCCAGCAGAATGTGAGCAGAATTGGTATGTATGTTTACTGCTTCTAGGCCTGACTCATAGAAACATGTGTTCTGCCATGCTCTTACAGAGCATGCCCTTCTTGCAGAGAAGCCACATGTTGGTGGTGGAACCAAAAGGTGCCAGGCACCTGGATCCCTGAATTACCATATAGACCCCTGCTATCCCCAATGAACAGGGATACCCACCTTGGATTGTCCTAGAACCAAGAAATACATGCCCATATATTAAGTCCCTGAGATTGTGGTATCTGTTATTTAACAAATACTGTCTCATCAATACCTTTGACTTGTCTTCATGTTCTGTTTACCTTGGGCAAGTCACCTAGCTTTTCAGAGTCTCCATAACCTCCTCTGTCAATGGGGACTAAGATAGGTATTCTTGGCCCCATTTTACAGATGAAAGGATTAAATGAGGTAATATTTGCAAAGATACTTTGTAGATGACTTTACAATACATATGTAAGGAGGTGCTATTACTATTGGATCTTGTCCCTGTAGGTAGCTGATATGTTTTCTATTCAAGTACCTGTATTCCTGGGGCTTCACAGGTGGCACAGTGGTAAAGAATCCACTGCCAATGCAGGAGACACAAGAGACGTGGGTTTGATCCTGGGTTGGGAAGATTCCCCAGAGAAGGAAATGGCAACCTACTTTACTATTCTTGCCTGGAAAATTCTATAAACAGAGGGGCTTGCTGGGCTACAGTCCATGGGGCCGGACACAACTGAGCACACACACATACACCTCTGTTCCTTCCCTAACCAAGTAACATTTCCTGGTAAATGTATAGCTGGGACTCCTGAACATACTGCTCAATGAGAGAAATCACCATTAAGGAGCACTCAGACTATGTCGACTCCCTCTGGCATGTCAGTTTGCGGACCATGCCTGCCTCAGTCAGCACTGAGTATTTCCTACTGCCTAGGTGACATCCTGGAACTTGTACTTCTAACCAACGAATTCCTATGATCATCTAGGCCCAATCATAGGCATCAGAACTGTAAATTTCCCAAGGCTTTCTTGGATCCCTAAAGGTCTCATTGTAATAGCAGACATAATATTGAGTGCTCCTGATATACTGTTACTTGATGCATTACTCCAGGTCATCTTCACAACCACCCAAAGAAGGAGATTCTCTCTCATTTTGCAGATGATAAAGCTGAGGTTACCCTTACAGAGGTTAAGAATTTCACTCAAAAATAACTCATGTAGACAGATTCAAACTTGTGTCTCTGAACAACCTATACTCTTAACCTCTATGTATCCAATGGTTAACTCTGCTTCACAGCCCACTATTGCCCATTCCCTTGTAAGAGTCTCATTGCTGAAAAAACCAAACCTCCTTTTAGGAGACTTTTACTTTGTGAAACGAGCCAGCAACAATAACCCCTTTGAATGTTTCAAATGGACTTTAATATTTCTGAAATAATGACACTTCCTCCACATTTGTTGTTTATCATAGTGATTGTACCTTAATTTGCCTGCAAGCTATATTCATGCATTTTTTTTAATGTGAAGAAAGAATTCTCTGGGGGCAATTATGCAACATTGTGGCATCAACGTGCAGCATCTGAGAGAAAGTGCAGGGGTGAGTGGTCTTCCTACTTGCATAGGGCTGACTGCCTTCAGTGGGTTCTGTGTTGGGATGGGAACCTAAATCCATCCCAGTGTGCTGGTCAGTGCAGTGCATGAAAGGGATGCCCCAGGTGTTTCCTACTCTACCGGTTGTAATTGCCTGACAAGGGGCAAAATCATTGGGTTATTTCACTTGACATCTGATGGGCACTTAACATTCCAGATTGCATGTCTGTTTGTGCTGAACCGGTATCCCATAGGATCGTTCTGTATTTATTCCAAGTTTGTTCCCTACCTCCTACAGAAGCTGAAGAATTCTGTTGTTAATCAAATGTCCTGTGTCATAAAGGAAAGGCAGTATGTGACAATCTGTCCTTACGAAGTGTATAAAGTCCAGAGTAAAGTAGCTCTGAGTTGAACTCTTGAAATTTCAAAATATTCAATCTCTCGAAAAATCAGACAAATTAAATCTCATCTTGACATCTTCATTATCATCAAAAGTTTCAACTCATGAGTAAGGAAATGCTTCCCATGGGACAATATCACTCAATTCATCATTGAAGTCAAAAGGAAAGCAGTACTGGGTCAGCCAATACTTCATGTGAAAAAGTGAAAGTTGCTCAGTCATGTCTGACTCTTTGTGACCCCATGGACTGTAGATCCCCATGCTCCTCTGTCCATGGGGATTCTCCAGGCAAGGATACTGGAGTGGGTTGCCATGCCCTCCTCCAGAGGATCTTCCCAACCCAGGAATTGAACCCACATCTCCCACATTGCAGGCGGATTCTTTACCAACTGAGCCACCAGGGAAGCCGAATACTTCATGTACATTTTCCCTAATTCCCCAACCACTTGGCAGGGTAGGTCTTAGCTCCATCTTACAGAGGAAGAAGCTATGCTAAGCAGGCCTAATTAACTGGCCCAATATGCACAGCTAACAAATGGCAGATCCACGCTTTGAAGCAAGACAGTCTTGGCCTCACAGTCCATACCAAGCGATCTCTCTGCTCAGAACACATCTGTTTCCTAAATAAGGAATTCCTATAATCTAAACATCCATAGGAAGTTGTTATGAAGGAACTTCGAAGCAAGAAACAGAAGACCTGCTTTTTCAGAACCTTTCTGGTCAGCTGTTCCGAGCCTTCCCTCTTCACTGTGAGTTCCCCACAAAAGAACCTTGCTGATGCCAGAGTCCACCCCACACGCCACACCCCTACGCCAGGAAATGAAAGAGGACCAGGCGGGAAGATCTTAGTGAGTATTGGAAAGATGGAGCCAAAGAGACCCATGCACTTCTAATTAAAGAACATGCCTTCCATGGCCCGCTCAACGTCCTGCTGCCTTCTCAAAGTGTACCCAGAGAGTTTCAGCTTTGGCAAAGGCCTCTGAGATTTCATGCTCCTTTTCCCCATGTAATAAAAAAGTCATTTTTGCCTCAAGCTAAGGAAAACACTGGCATTTTTAGCTTTTAAATGTTTGGGTGAGGTTTATGTTGTTGTTGTTATTGTATTTTATTGTTGCTGTTATTTGGAAATCTTGTGGACATTCGCAGTTTTTGGTTCCCTTACTGAATTTTTCTGGAAACTTCTATGGAAAGAAGGGTTAAAAGCAGAGGAAAGAGGTTGGTTTTTAAACTACAAGTCTTTGAGTGGGTGGAAGATTTTAAAAACTATGCCTGCTGGGTTTCAGATGGCATACAATTTAGTCCTAGCCTTGGTGGAGAGCAGGGGACTGGTATGGATGCCATCTTGCTCTTGCCTCCTTGTAAAAACTAGAGTCAGATGCCCTGTCTGTGTTCACTGACCAGCCTACGGGAGGTTTTACCCATGTACACATCTTCCTTTGCTTATTTAGAGGGCGAATTTACCCTCTAAAAGGAAAGCCAGAAAGAAGGATCCAACCCTTCATAATTTGAACAATACAGGGAAGAAGCAAAGCAGAGCCTTCACCAAAATATTCAACGTGGTGGTCAGACCTCGCCACCCAAGGCTCCAAATTCCAAATGAGCTTTGCCCGCTTCCCTGTTTTGTCTCTCGCCATCTTGGGGCTGCACCAAAACATGTCGCCCTTAGCTTTTTGCAATCCACACAATTGCCTTGTACAGCCTCACCGTCTAATGGAATTCCCTTTCTGCTTTAAGGATCAGGGGACTGATCCTAAAGTGATACACTCTTTAAAAACACCGCATCCTGTCCCTCCTAGCACCATCCTCTCTCATCCCAGTCCACTTGGATCCCTCCAGTTTTTCCTTCTTCCACTCAATTTCTGAGGGTAGAAAACACTCCATTTTCCTCTTTCCTTTTGGTGACTCGAATGTCTCAGAGGACATTTATGAGGGAGTCATGCATTCCCTGGGCTTCCCAGGTGGCTCTGTGGTGAAGTATCCACTTGCCAATGCAAGAGACCCAGGAGATGTGGGTTCAATCCCTGGTTTAGGAATAACCCCTGGAGAAGGAAATGGCAACCCACTCCAGTAGTCTTGCCTTAAACATCCCATGGACAGAGGACGAGCCATAGTCTATGGGGTCTCAAAGTGTTGGACATGGTGAGTGAGCATATATGCAGTTCCCCATTCCACTTCCTACTCACATTTCCAGATCCTCGAGGCTTCTTTAGTAGCACAGCATCTGCTCCATCTCCCAAATCTTCCAGCCTTAGACCCAAGTGAAAGGAGTGAGTCATGCAGTCAGTTGACGAACTTCTGTACAGACAAATTTCCGTGCAGTGCCCACCAGGTGCTAGGCCCTTGGAGATGCAGTGGGGAAAAGACATAGTATAGTCCTGCTCTCAGGGGGACTTCTCAGTTAAGTGCAAGCTTGCCACCATCCAGGCTTCTCTGTGGTCCCCACACTAATCCTAGCCTCAGGGGAACGTAAGCAAGCGGTGCCATCACTGCTGCCCCTCCACAGTGTGTTCCAGAACCATCCACCTAATTGCACACTCATTCGGGGGTGCTCATGAACACCCCCCTGCAATTCCTAGAGTCAGTTACCTGGGTACTTTTCTAGCCTCTTTCTTACACACATGATTTGATGGGTATGTTTGAGCTATGCAAGATCTACATTCTTCATGGTTCTGCCCAAGTTTATGTGAGCCAGATAAGTGACTTTTAGTTAAGTGCAAGCTTGCCACCATCTAGGCTTCTCTGTCGTCCCCAGGTCACTATATCCTTAGTTTCTACAAAATCTCTCTCCACGCATTCTCCTTTGATTTAGGGGGTGACTAGAGAGAAGATTATTATCTTAAATCTTATTTTGCATGTCACAATATGGAGATTTATCCCAGACACAAGCATGCATTCTTAATTATAATCACAGCATTGATCTGGGCAAGTATAAGATATATGGCCGCAAGTTACTGGTGGTTTTGCATTACCATTTTAGTGCAATTAACATCTACCACTAAAGCACCATCTTATGCATAAGACAAAATTAAAAAGATGCTTGAAATGTTATGTCCTATCCAGGAAATGTTGTTACTATTGCATTTTAAAGATGAGGAGTTAAGGTTTTCATTTTTAATTACATTACTGAGTGATTCGTCTTAAGGCAATCTAATTGTGAAGAATATAAATTACTTTGCAAGTTTATGGTGAGGGACTAGTAAGCCTTTTGGGAAGCAAACAAACAGGCAAATTAGAATTCAGCAACATTCAATAGTAAAGTGTAAAATTTCTTTCTGGTTGTAACTCTTTTAAAAAGCCTTTTTACAAGGATATTGTAATCAATAATTTAATCATTCATGAAGCATTTTTGCTATGATTCGAGGGCAGTACATACAATGGCAGAAAGCAATATAGCTTCAAGGCTGCTGCCCACCCCACTTCTAGGCCTGTCTTCTTCCCTGAAGAGTTTTCTCTCCTCTCACAGGGGCTCTGTATTCCCAGAGCCATCCTTGGAGTGCCTGCTTAGACACGAGTCATTCTCCAGGGCAGTGCCCCAAGTTTGCAAATTCTCTTTTCCTCTGCTACTTCACAACTGCTATTCTCTCCCTCCAAGCCACTCAGCTAGCTGTTAGGGGAAAGCAGCTGATTAAACAAAGTCACACTCCAGTGTTGATGAATAAAAGCACTTAGTGCTCCCTAGGGTGTCTGTAGCTGAGACTGTGAGCCTATAATGGTGGAATTTCAGGCTGTAGTACAGGCTGGTGGGGTATAATTTTTGGTGTGTTTTGATGCCACTCAAGTCATACGACTTGTAGATGCTAAAGGAGCTGATAGAAAAGGATCTCATAAAATGACATTTTGCCTAAGGGCTTTCTTCCAGGGCTTCAAATAGTCAGGAAGAGGTCTTAGTGGTCTCCTAGTCCCAGGAAAGTTTTGTCTGGGTCACATCCATCTGCCCCTTCTTTGAACTCCTCTATGACCTTCAACCATAGATGCCGCCTCATAGAGCTGTAGCAATGTTCCTTGGACCAATTTGTTTGCCACAAATGGAGTCCTGACTTCAGGAGAAATATAGCAGATCCTTAACATTTGCTGAGGAGGCATTCCCAGGCCTTTTGTTTTCCCATGAAAGTCAAGTGTAGCTTCCCAGGTGTTAATGCAAATGAGGATAACAATAGACCTTTCCTATGTTTCCAGCACTGTTCATGTGCTGTCCACATGTGCAAAATGAATTCATGAAACTAACGTGTAAAGTTAATTTATATAAGTTAATTTTTGAATGATTTTTATGAATTTGTATCAGTTATACTTCTGAAATTATTAAAGCTTAAAATGGCACTCATCCTGTATAAACTAATTTAATTTTAATGACAACTTTAACATGTTGGTAGCATTGCTCACCTCATTTCATGGATGGGAAAACAGAAGCACTGGGAGATTACTTTGTGCAGTGTTAAATAGCTACTAAGGGACAAAACTGGGATTCTAAACACTGGCAGTGTAATCCCTATGTTTGTGCTCTTAGCCACTATGCCACACTACCTCTTGGGAGTTGCTAGGAGGCAGCAGAGATGCTGCCATGCCTGAAGAACAGCTGGACTCAATCATTAGTCAAATGTTTCACTCTCCACACCAACCTCAAATTGTCATAATTCAATTTCAGCCATAGCAAGATGGCATCTTCCCACATATCATGGATTATCAGGGCCCTCATTGGGATCAAACCCATGAATGACAAATCTAGAACTGCTAAGTGTCCCCTGTGTACCCCACTTTTGTGTTTCCTGCACTTTTACATAGCATGATCCAATCCACACTTGTTAAATTGAATTAAATGGAATTGCCACTCTCTAGTGAGTTTGGGCATGTCCTCCTGTCTTGCCATCCACTTAATTCCAGACCTTTTGGATAGCCTTGGCATGGCCCCATTTCCCTCCTATGCATCCTGTGGCAACTTCCTCCATAAACCCACCACACATGCCCCAGCCTAAAGAGCCATAGTGAGGGCCTATCACTGCTACATAGTAGCCTCCAAGGCTGCTACATCCTCCAATGGGAGAGGAGGCACAGTGTTCTGTTCTGGGGAGCCAGCCCCATCTAGGCCAGAACTAGAGCTGAAGCTGTTTATGTCTGTGGCCAGGCAGTCAGTCAGCCTCCTCTAGCTGATTCCAGGGACCTCATTTGTTCTTCCCAGACCACCTGCATCTCCTTTCCCAGACTCACTGGCCTCCCACTGACCTTGGTTGGGGGGTTCTGGTCTCCTCATCCTGTTTTCTTGGCAATAGCCTCATGACCCTGGCAAACAGGAGGCATTAACACCTAAGATCCAGGGAGCCTCGTCTGTCTTTCATGGCCCACAGACAGAGGGCCTACTTGTTAACCTAACTTTATGGCGCTGTCCCTGGCACCTGGAACCTCCTGAGACTGACCTAGTCCCATTAGCCAAGGCTCTATCAACGGTACTTTATTTCTTGCTGGAATTTCTGAAAACTGAGAGGTTGCTCAGGGATTTCTGAGCCTTGAGTTGATTAGCAGTTAATGATGTGTGTTTTGATGAGAAAATAAAAGATTTTGTTTATCCACTTGAGAGGAGGAAAATTAGGAGTCAAAAGCAGAGAAGGAAAAACACAAATTCTCAGCTTTTCAATGGGGTTTTAAGTGGTTAGAGTCTGCTGAGTTCCCAGTCATTGCTGGAAAATTCTCTGGGTGTTGATTTTATGTATCAGCTCTCAGAAAAATTCATGAAGTGTTCGGCTCTGCCTAAAGCTGTCAGGAGACACACAGGAGGCCAAAAGGGCTGCTGGACAAGTCATTTTACTATTCAGAGAATGTGCAAATACAGCCAGGAGGTCCATTCATACTTCCACCTGAAGCAGAGGGAGAGAGGAGCCCACTGGGACCAGAGGCAGTTTCCAGCATTGAGTCTTCCAGCCAGAGCCATGGTTCACAAGGATGTCCCCAACTGAGTCAACATATACAAAAAGGATGTTTTCTGAACCAACTCTTGGTCCACCATTGTTTAAGTCATGGGGAAATGCAGAAGGGCTCCATAAAGGCAGTCTGTGGTAATCTAAAAGGAATAGGCTTTGGTGTCAAACCAATCTGGGTTTGAATCTCACTTAACTATTTCAGATTTCTCAATCTCTCTGAGTTTCATTTCTCATTCATAAAAATGGGCCAGTACTATTTAACTTGCAGAGTTGCCATGAAGATTAAATGGTTCACTAAGTGAAATTAACTAGCATAGATTTACTCTCACCACCCCTTCCCTTTTTTCTTGTAGAAAGTCTGCATTCTCCCCTCTCTAGAGCACACACGGCCTTTAATGGCAGACACACAAAACAAATAGACCAAGGTGGTTAACATCTTCTAGGGGGTTAGGTTTTTTTCAAAAACAACTCACTAGGGAACTAGTAATTCATAATCCTCCCTTTCAGCTATTCCCTGATCAAATCAACAAAGTGTCCTTTATTAAGTGCTGATGTTGGAGTTTTACAGACGGGTTGGGCCAATAAACTCAGTTGGCTGGAGTTAGGCAGTCAAAGCCTTGATTTCCAAATGGGCCCATAGAAGGGATGTTCTTTGACAGTAAGTCTTACTCAGGCCAGTTCAGCCAGTCACATAACAAATAAGTATTGGCAGTTACATGTGGAGCTATATGAGAGACTGGGTGAGGGTCTTTCCCTAACAATATTACTAAAATGACAACTTGGGGCACATATTACTGGCCAGCATCCTTACCTTTGCTTTGCAAGGCCTGTGCACGGGATAGGAAGTACCCTTTGGTGAGAATCTGTTTTGAAGACTTTGCTGATGTTCTTAGGTAGTCCTAACTCTGAGGGCAGATGACAGCGTTGGAGGCTCTCAGCTCTTCTGGAATAGTCTCTTCTCACTAAACTGCCTTTGCCTCTGGGTTGGAAGAGTCAAACTTGTGACTTGGGTCATCTGGAAAGGAGATATTGAGGGAGCAACTCATAGGTGTGGTTATACACTGTAAAGATACTACCACCACCCAGTAGAAGATACTCCAAGGTCACTGACACATTTAACAAATGTGTTCAAAAAAGAAAGCCTAAAAAAGAAAGGTTCAAAAAAGAAAGCCTAAGACTTAAGTCTAATTATTCTTTATTTTTGATTCTTCTTTATTTCGCTCCTTGAACACATTAAAACTGTGTTCTTTCCAGTTCTTTCCAGTTTTCTGTCAAGGTTAGGGCTTATCAGAATTTCCTTTCCATTCTGGCACTAATTTAATTCTGTAGGGTTCTTTTAATGGAGGAGTTTCCCATTTAAGCAACAATTTTCAGGAACATCTCTGGGTTTAAGGTAGCTTTAGTATGCCTATAAAAAGCCAAGAGCCATTCAAAGCAGCTGGTTATGAATTGCTCATGAGATGGGTGATAGTGAGTTCAACACTAACATTGGCAATTTCTTTAAAAATGAAGAAATGCACCTTGGAATTGCTCAAAGTCCTAGAAGGATAAAAGAAAAGAATATTCAAGTTTCCTCACATGAAGATAGTGGTGGTAATGGAAATGAGGGGGGTTGACAGCTGCAAAGCAAAGGACATAAGTCAACTGGGAAGTCATTTGGGGTGTGGCTGAGGTCAATATCATAGGTGAAACTCAACTGGATATTTTATGTCTTATTTGGGGAGAGATGGATAAGAAGATTTTCTTCAACAAAAGCTAAGCCTTGCCATGTTCCCTAAAAACTTAGAGGTATCATCTTCAGCGCACCCTATGCCAGGAAATAGAACAGGCATTCCTGGTCCCAAAGCCCAGTGCCTGCATTTGTCCAGTGAGGGAATTTCCTCCTGTACACAACTGTGTGAAGTAGTATTTCTGCAGCATGTTTGATCCTTCCAAAATCTTTCTAAAGCTTTTTGGACAACTACTGATGTGGTTCTTTAAAAGCTGTTTACAAGACAGGATCCACTGATGGGTGCTAAAATTAGTGGGGTGAATATTTGTGGAGAAACACTCTCTCTCTTTCCTGGTATTTATTAATTACATAAGGGAAAAACAGTAACAATGTGCAGCCAGCCTAACAGTCACACCACAAGCAAGTGATCAAAGTTAACGTCACCAGAAATCAGAGGTGTCAACAACACCTACCCTCTGATATGATGTCCTGAAAAGGGTACATTATCACTTCTCTGTATTTCTAACCCAAAATGCATAGTTTTAACTTAATTATGAGAAAGCATCAGATAAACTCAAATCTTCTAGAGGGAAATTCTATAAGATAACTGGCTAGCAGTCTTCACAAGTGTCAAAAAAAAAAAAAAAAAAAGAGGAAAACCGAGGAGGTGTCACAGATTGAAGATGCCTAAGGAGGAGTAGATTCTGGAACAGGAAAAGGACTTTAGTGAAAAGACTGGTGAAATCTGAATAAGGCCTACAGTTTATGTAATAGTACTGTGCTAATGTTAAATTTTTTATTGTGATGGTTGTACTATGATTATGGAAGATGCTAACATCAAAAGGCATACATATATGAATTCTCTGTACAATTTTCCCAACATTTCTGTAAGTCTAAACTTATCTCAAAATAAAAAGTTAAAAAACAAGTTTCCTGGGGAAAAAAGACCCACCAAGCAGCATAATATTGCCCTCTGAAGTGCCTCAGTGCCTCAGTGAACCAGATGGGGGTGCATAATTACCTTCCTTCACATTCTGTGTTTAATTTCTACAAGTTGTAACTTGTGCGGCCTCTCAGTCCCGTGGGTAGTCTAGGAAAATGATATTTCATGTTTCAAGACTAAAAGGGTAAAATTGAGAAGAGCCTCTCTAGCTGGGTTTCACAAGCTTTATTACTTGTGAGAAACATGTCTATGAACAGGGAAATACCAATGATGTAAAAAGATAGTTTTAAAGGCTAAAACGTGGAAGAGGGACTATAAGGCAGGAGGACTGCCAATTATTTGATTTTTTTTTCCTTAAAAGCTGTGTACTTCTTTGGAGTCAGAATCCAATTGTTTCAAGTCTTCATTAATCAGTGACACCATTCATCAAATGGACACGTTGGCATAACAAGCTCTCATAAATACAGTGTTTGTGATCTTTCTGGAATTATTAGAGTGAGGACTGGGGGTGGAGTGAAATCACACAGTGACCCATCTACTTAGTCTAAAACATACTTACATATGCCACAGCAAATTAACATCCTGTCATGTTTTCTGTTTCATCTCGCTCTCTCTCATCTGTTTCTCTGTTTCCCTTCGGTTCTCTCTCTCTTGCATATATAACGAGCAAACCAAGGGCTCCCCCCTCCAACCCCTTAATTGAGGCAGTTCAGGTCAAATCATGATTGTTAATGGAAAGAAACCAAATCATTTGTCACAGAGCTTAATTTCACCCGTGCTGCCTGATTTCCTGCTGTTATTATACTTACAGTAGATGATAAAAGCAGTTGTTACAGCCTCTTCATAGAAAAACAAATCCCAGCTGCAATCTGAATCAAAGCACCTGGGGCTGCGGATCAGCTGGGATCGAACAGGTATTTTTCCAGCCTTGGTTGCTCTTCAGATTGATTGAAAAGAACTGCTTCAGTTTTGAATGAAATTTAACTCCCACATTTCCAAGTACTATATTTAGTCTCATATGAGTGAGTATTTGAGGTCGCTCTTGAGAAAATATGGAGGCCTGGGAGCCCTTTTCTCATTCTGCTGCTGCTGCTGCTAAGTCACTTCAGTCGTGTCCGACTCTGTGCGACCCCATAGACGGCAGCCCACCAGGCTCCCCCGTCCCTGGGCTTCTCCAGGCAAGAACACTGGAGTGGGTTGCCGTTTCCTTCTCCAATGCATGAAAGTGAAAAGTGAAAGTGAAGTCACTCAGTTGTGTCCAACTCTTAGCGATCCCATGGACTGCAGCCCACCAGGCTCCTCCATCCATGGAATTTTCCAGGCTAGAGTACTGGAGTAAGGTGCCATTGCCTTCTCTGTTTCTCATTCTACCACCTCAGAACTCAGACTTGCTCTAGGTTTCTGAAACTGCGGTTTGTGGGCTTGGAACCACCTGTGTGTTAAGATGGAGACTGAGTGTATATACACTGCAAGTTGGAAAGCCACTACCAAAAGCCCAGGAGAACAGGTTCTTCTCATAGGGAAAGGATAAAACATTTGATTGAGCATTTATGAAAATGATAATTCCCTGGAAACCTATGATTTCGATGCTTTCTCCAATTTTTACCTTGCTAATGACCTGTTGACTACAGAGGTGGTGCTGGTTTTAGACCTTTTTGTCAAACTTGTTTTGTCTTACAGATGGAGAAACAGGCTTGATAGGCATGACTTTTGCCACTAAGGAGGTTCAGAAGTAATGTGATAGCTGCTAGTCATGATCAACCTTCTGGCCAGCCATCTCATGGGGCTCCAAAACCACCACATAGGGCTCCCCTGGGGCCACTCTAAAATGCACATCAGTAAGAGTGTAATCCCCCCTTTCGGGAATCCAACCCTGGCTGTGGTGTGTGATCTAGGTTGTGGTGTGTGAGTAGGGTGTGTGTGTCCTGTGTTTATGTAAGAGTGGGGCAAAGCATTATTTGGCATGAAAGAGGACAGAGCCTGAGAGGAGAGATTGAGGGATACCATGCATACCCCTGGATGAACCAATTATAACTTCCCAAACTGCCTTTGAAGATTTGCTCTAGGTCAGACATTTCCAGGTCTGACTGAACATCTAAGTTACCTGGAAAAGCTTCAAAAGTACAGATTCCAGGGCTCCACCCTAATTTTATTGGATCAGAACTTTCAGTGGGAAGGGCCAAGGAAAAAGTCTTTTCCAAAAGCCCAGCAGGTAGCTCAGACCAAGGTCCAGGTCTGGTAACCACTGCTCCTGACTGTGCTTAGTCGCTCAGTTGTGGCTGACTCTTTGTGACCCCATGGACTGTAGCCTGCCAGGCTCCTCTGTTCATGGTGATACTCCAGGCCAGAATACTGGAGTGGGTTACCATGTCCTCCTCCAGGGGATCTTCCCAACCCAGGGATCGAACCCAGGTCTCCCGCATTGCGGGTAGATTCTTTACCATCTGAGCCACCAGAGAAGCCCAAGAATACTGGAGTGGCTAGTCTATCCCTTCTCCAGGGGATCTTCCTGACCCAGGAATTGAACCCGGGTTCCTGCATTACAGGCAGATTATTTACCAGCTGAACTGCCAGGGAAGACCGCTGTTCCTAACTACTAAGAACCAATCACTATCCCTGACTATATGGGGTACTGTGTATAAGTAATAATAGCTTAATGTTTATCAAGCATTTGCTATATGCACAGTGCTTAGAGCTTTATACACATAGTCTTATTTAGTCCTTATAATAGCCCCATAGGAAAAGTACTATTATTTCCATCTTAAAGATGAGGAAACTGAAGTTTAGAGAGATTAACTTGCCTAAGATTTTACAGTTAATAAGTGGAAGAACCAGGATCCATACACAAATGGTCTGATTTATGAGTCCGAGGTTCTTACTTACTAGGTCATAATGCTTTGGGACACTGAGTATTTATTCTCTTAGATAATTTTGGCCCTAGGATGAGGGAGTGGAGGAGAGAAGTATATCAAAAAAGAATGAAACACAGTGTGTAAGCCTGTGCGTGGTTACTACATGAGTGTTAGCAATGTGGGGAGCAGATGGAGAACTGAAGAAACTGATAGATGGCTAAGCCTGAGGGAAGAAGAGTACAATGGAATAGTGAAACAAGAATGAATTCTGGAGCCAAAGACTTAAGTGTGAATCCCAGCTCTGCCATTTGCTAACTGTATGACTTTATGCAGTGCATTTAACCTCTTAGAGCCTTGGTTTCCCTGTCAATAAATAAAAATAATAATACTTGTGTTTCAGGTTTGTAGATTATAGATAAGGGCTTTGCATGGTGTAGATCCCCAGTTATGGCAGTTATTATTACATGTTACTATATTGCAAAGAAAAAAGGGCAACAATTCTCAAAGGACTGATGTCCTCACCCCAAACTGAAAGTGGTTATTAGAAATAATCTGACTGAAGATATAATTCAAAATGACTAGAAAAAGTTCAGAACAAAATTCTTTTAGAAAACCTCCTGAGAGACATAGAATCTTTAGATGTAAAAAAAAAGAAAAAAGAAAAAAAATGTAATCCAAAACACAGTTGTTCTCTGCCCCACCCACATGAAGAGTTATAGGAAAAGTGGGGGTTTGGTAAGGTTCATCTACCTGAAGAGTAGATGTAAATTCTTTCAAGTATCAAGATGGTTATAAGGGATTCGTTGATTTTCTCCCCTACAGCCTCCTCTTCCGGAGAAGGTGATGGCGCCCCACTCCAGTACTCTTGCCTGGAAAATCCCATGGACGGAGGAGCCTGGTAGGCTGCAGTCCATGGGGTCGCGAAGAGTCGGACACGACTGAGCGACTTCACTTTCACTTTTCACTTTCATGCATTGGAGAAGGAAATGGCAACCCACTCCAGTGTTCTTGCCTGGAGAATCCCAGGGATGGGGGAGCCTGGTGGGCTGCTGTCTATGGGGTCGCACAGAGTCGGACATGACTGAAGCGACTTGGCAGCAGCAGCAGCAGAAGCCTCCTCTTCTCAAAGGCAGCCTTGTGCTTTTAGACATGGCAATGCTGGTTCTAATCTGGGGGCATCAGGAAAGAGACCTCAGGGAAGAACAAATTCTTCCCTTAGATGAAGATTGTGTACAACCCAGTGTGTGTCCATTGGCTGGACATGGTCCTTGGAATTTTGCTGATGGGTTTGGACCCTAAACTTCAAAATGATGGCAGAAGGTAGAAAGACATTTAGACGTCGTTCTACCAAAGCAAGAAGAAAGGCACTACTGCCAAAAAGATGACTAAGAGGGAACAATAATAGTCTTCTATCATTGGAAGAATATAATGGTCCCAGGGAGAGTAATTAGATAATATAAAAAGGATTCTTGGGAAGGAAAATTCAGACTCTCAGGAACATTTTCTACATGTCAGGACTTGTGAAATAGTGTTCCAAAAGAAGAGGCAGAAACTGTCTTCACTGAAACATGGAAAGTCAAGTGAAAATTGAACATGATAAAACACTCCAGCTGGGCATCTCCAATCTATTTCTTGAAGATGAATTTGCCAAGATTTAGATTTAAGAAAGATTTTGAACTATAGCCCAAGAATGAACAAGCTATTGCTGCATGGAAAACGTAGATAAGTCTCATTAAGTATAATGTTAAGTAAAATAAGCTAGACACAAAGATGCATACTGTATGATTCCATTCATGTAAAGGTCCAAAAGAGGTAAAACTAATCTATGTGTTGAAAGTCAGGCATCCTAGTTATCTTTGGAGTGTGGTGATTGGGAGAGACACAAGAGAGTTTTCAGGGTTGCCAGTGATGTTCTTTCTGTTTCTTGATTTGGATGCTAATTACGTGGATGTGTTTCGTTTGTGAGTATCCATTGAATTGTATACTCATGATTTATGTATTTTTCTATATGTGTATTTCAATAAAAAGTTATAAAGCTTTCATCTATAAACAGAGAGTAATTTCTTTCAAGAGTAGCAAACTCTAGATATCTAACTTCAGAGTTTATTTCTAATTGCTGTACCCAGGAAAATTTTATCTTTTCTTGAACTGCCAATTCTTCAACTTCATGTGCTGGTCAGAATAACCCTAATATGTCAGTTCAAGTGTTCTGAGAAGCATATATCAATACTAAGATGGACTTAGATGTGCAAGAGATTTATCAGAAGAAATCCCTTTGAGGGATAAAAGGGAAGGAAACTGTGGAGAGCCTTTAGGCTAAAATGCAAATTTGACACCTTTGTAAGGGATGGCGAGGATAGAGGGTTGATGTAGGAAGACTTTCAGCCCGTAGCATGATCCTGAGAAGATCTCATCTAGGTTGATGGGGAAGCCTTGGCAAGTGTTTCTCAGTAGAGGAATACTGTAGTGGGCGGAACTAGTGCTTCTCTAGTATCCCAGCATAATCAGTCTTGACTGGGTGCAGCCCAGAGGAAGTGAGGCCTTGGCGTGAGTGCTGTAGTGAACTTGAAGGTGCAGCAGTTTGAAGCTGTCAGTCAAACATAGTCACAGGGAGTAGGTCCTCTTGAAAGGAAATCTGGGCAGAGCCTGTCCATGCCCGCCACACCTTTGTGTGCTGTGATGCTCGCGGGATGGGAGTTGGCTACAGCATACTCCATACAGAAATGTTATCTAGCATGTTATAAACATGAAGATTAATGTGCTCCAGGTTATTTCCCTACTGTTTAATAGCAAGGAAAGAAAGAAAAATAAAATGTGGCACGTACCATATAAACACAGTTCTTTCTAAATAGAGTGTATTTCAAAGCTTGTTGGGAAATGTAGAGAGCTTCTTAAAAGAAAAACAACTGCTTCTCAGGTTCCATTTTAGCCCCCTTTCTAGAGAATATTCTTTGAGCCACTTAAAGAAAAATGACCTGTGTTATATTCTGCTAGGCTCATAGCACAAAATAATGTAAATATTGTTATCCTGGAATTTTAACTCCTGTTTCATTGATTTAACTGCCCAAATTCTCAGGAATAATAAGTGGTCATTTGAATGAGGGACACCTTTCTCACAACATATGGGTTCTTTTTTCCACCTATTCTATCATCTATGTCCAGAAACAAAATCCTGTAATTAGCTTAACAAGGGGCCTTAATATACTGACAAAGTTGCTCACTTCAGTGTGAAAACTCATTTTTGGCTAACTATTCCTCCTGCTGGTTACCACCACAAATTTCCACAATTCAAGGAAAAATAAAATTGTTCATCTATTTCTTAACAATGCAGAGTCTCTCTGTTGCAGAAAATGGCATTTTTCATTCTTTTATATGGCTGAGTAGTATTCCATTGTGTGTGTGTGTATGTGTGTGTGTGTGTGTATACCCCATTTTCTTCATCCATTCACCTCTCAGTGGAAAAGAATCTGAAAAAGACTATATATATATATATATATATATATATATATATACACTCATACACACATATATTATATAATTGAATCACTTTGCTGTACACTTGAAACTAGCACATGATAAATCAACTATACTTCAATAAGAAAAACAATGTGGGAGTTTGAATTTATCTGATAGAGTGCCTGAAGAACTATGGATGGAGGTTCGTGACATTGTGCAGGAGGCGGTGATCAAAACCATCCCCAAGAAGAAGGAATGCAAAAAGGCAAAATGGCTGTCTGAGGAGGCCTTACAAATAGCTGAGAGAAGAGAAGTTAAATGCAAAGGAGAAAACGAAAGATATACCCATCTGAATGCAGAGTTCCAAAAAATAGCAAGGAGAGATAAGAAAGCCTTCCTAAGTGAATAATGCAAAGAAATAGAGAAAAACAAATGGGAAAGACTAGAGATCTCTTCAAGAAAATTAGAGATACCAAGGGAAAATTTCATGCAAAGATGGGCACAATAAAGGACAGAAATGGTATGGACCTAACAGAAGCAGAAGATATTAAGAAGAGGTGGCAAGAATACACAGAAGAACTATACAAAAAAGATCTTCACGACCCAGATAATTACGATGGTGTGATCACTCACCTAGAGACAGACATCTTGGAGGGTGAAGTCAAGTGGGCCTTAGGAAGCATCACTACGAACAAAGCTAGTGGAGGTGATGGAATTCCAGTTGAGCTATTTCAAATCCTAAAAGTTGATGCTGTGAAAGTGCTGCACTCAATATGCCAGCAAATTTGGAAAACTCAGCAGTGGCCACAGGACTGGAAAAGGTCAGTTTTCATTCCAATCCCAAAGAAGGGCAATGCCAAAGAATGTTCAGACTACCACATAATAGCATGCATTTTACATGCTAGCAAAGTAATAGTCAAGATTCTCCAAGCCAGGCTTCATAGTACATGAACCGAGAAGTTCCAGATGTTGAAGCTGGATTTAGAAAAGGCAGAGGAACCAGAGAGATCAAATTGCCAACATCTGTTGTATCATAGAAAAAGCAAGAAAATTCCATAAAACATCTACTTCTGCTTCATTTAAAGCCTTTGACTGTGTGGATCACAACAAACTGTGGAAAATTCTTAAAGAGATGGGAATACCAGACCACCTTACTTGCCTCCTGAGAAACCAGTATGCAGGTCAAGAAGCAACAGTTAGAACTGGACATGGAACAACAGACTGGTTCCAAATTGGGAAAGGAGTACGTCAAGGCTGTATATTGTCACCCTGTTTATTTAACTTATACACAGAGTACATCATGCGAAATGCTGGACTGGATGAAGCACAAGCTGGAATCAAGATTGATGGGAGAAATATCAATAACCTCAGATATGCAGATGACACCACCCTTGTGGCAGAAAGCGAAGAAGAACTAAAAGCCTCTTGATGAAGGTGAAAGAGAGTGAAAAAGCTGGCTTAAAGCTCAACATTAAAAAAACGAAGATCATGGTATCCAGTCCTATCACTTCATGGCAAATAGATGGGGAAACAATGGAAACACTGAGAGACTTTATTTTGGGGGGCTCCTAAATCACTGCAGATGGTGACTGCAGCCAAGAAATTAAAAGACGCTTGCTCCTTGGAAGAAAAGCAATGACAAACCTAGAGAGCATATTAAAAATCAGAGGCATTACTTTACAGACAAAGGTCCATCTAGTTAAGTCTATGGTTTTTTCAGTAGTCACGTATGGATGTGAGAGTTGGACCTTAAAGAAGGCTGAGTGCTGAAGAATTGATGCTTTTGAACTGCATTGTTGGAAAAGACTCTTGAGAATCCCTTGGACTGCAAGGAGATCAAACCAGTGAATCCTAAAGAAAATCAGTCCTGAATATTCACTAGAAGGACTGATGCTGAAGCTGGAGCTCCAGTACTTTGGCCACCTGATGCAAAGAACTGGCTCATTGGAGAAGACCCTGATGCTGGGAAAGATTGAAGGCAGGAGAAGAAGGGGATGACAGAGGATGAGATGGTTGGATGGCATCACCAACTCAATGGACATGAGCTTGAGTAAACTCTAGGAGTTGGTGATGGACAGCAAGGCCTGGTGTGCTGCGGTCCATGGGGTTGCAAAGAGGTGGACACGACTAAGCGACTGGACAACAACAACAAAATATCATCATAAAAATAAGGTGCACTTCTGGTCCAGAGAAGATGATGTTGATCCATTTCTCCCTGTGCATCCCAGACAACTACAGCTATAAACCCCAGAACAAGAGGCAAAAAAGAAGAATTCTGAAAGATGATAAGAGGACAAGAAGGGAACTTCCTCACCCTGATAAAGGGCATGTATAAAAACCCCACAGCTAACATCATACTTGATGGGGAAAGGCTGACTGCTTTATCCCTAAGACCAGGAGCAGGGCAATGATGTCTGTTCTCAGCATTCTTATTCAACATATCACCAGAAGTTCTATCCACTGTAATAAGGAAAGAAACAGAAATAAAAGAAATACAGATTTGAAAGGAAGAAACAAACTGTCCCTATTTACAGATGAAATGATTGTGTACTTACAAAATACCAAAGAAGCTACAAAAAAAAAAAATCCTAGAACTAATAAGTGAGTTCAACAGGGTTTCAGAATACAAGATCAGCATGTGAAAATCAATTTTCTATATATTAGTAATGAACAGGAGGAAAGAAAACCACTATGCTATTTATAATCACACCGAAGAAAATGAAATACTTCAATATAAAACTAACAAAACATGTATATAATCTTTATGCTGAAAATTACAAAACATTGATGACATAAATCAAAGAAGATTTAAATAAATGGAGAGACATATCCTATTCATGGACTGGAAGACATCAGTTCTTCCCAAATTGATCTATAGATTTAATGTAATTCTTATTAAAATCCCAGCAAATTTGATAGCCCTAGAAAGGTTAAATATAAAATTTATATGGAAAAGAAAATGACCTAAGAATAGTGAAAACAATTTTGAAAATGGAGAAGAAAACTGGAGGAATCAACATAATCCATATTAAGACTTACTGTGTAGCTATAGTAATAATCAAGACAATTTGGTACTGACAGAAGAATAGGCACAGATCAGTGGAACAGAATTGAGAACTTAGATATAGACCCACACAAGTGTGAACAGCTGCTTTTTGATAAAGGCATAAAACTAATTCTGTGGAAGAAAGATAGCCTATTCAACATGTGGTACCAGAGCAAGTGGACATTCAGTTCCCATTATAAATCTCTAACAAGGAACCAACCCATAGTAAGAGTGAAAGAGATAATTCAGGATGATGATAGTCTGCAATTTATGTAAATACTCCTGTCAAGTTTTGGAGCAGTCCCTTTAAGGCAGGATGTCAGTGAATGAGAAAGTAACTTTAATCTCATGCAGACAGAAATGTCCACTTCAGAGACCAATGGGGACACTTTGCTGAGTAGGGGTTGATGGTGGGGTTTGATTTACATTTCCAATGGAAGGCATGAGAGCTATGCAGTCACAGACCCAGAAGCCTGATCCTAGGGCTGGGGCCAGTGTGGGGAAGGGTCATGGAGAGGACGAGCTGCTAAATGGGGCTGAGCGATGCCTCAGGGACAGTGGGAGAAGCCGTTTTCAACCTCAGACCCACACACTGGTGGTCTGGTCCAGAAATTAGGCAGGGATAATCCCAGGGTGAAGAGTACCAGAGAGTCACCTGGAGGGGCCAAGGTGGGCAGGGACTGATGGAGAGTAATCTCGCGAGAGCTCTTGGATGTTGACCTGGCAGAGAGACCACAAATGCAAAGGGCAGCAATGAAAACTGTGAGCCATCCTAGCCAGAGAGATTTTACTCTTGCTCTCTTTCCCTCCTATAAAATTGTTCTGTTCATAAAACTCTGTGATTTGAGAAATCCTCCCAACTAGAGAAAAATGAAATGATTGGAGTCCCTCCTGTATTATACATTGATGTCCTGTTCAAAAATGAAGGATCTTGCAAGTCGTTTTACCCTTGAACTTATAGCAACAGAAACCTGGTCAATTGTGTTGGAGAGAGTTGCCGATCCTGACTCGGACACACCTGACAGGCCCCACACACTGAGGCTGCAGGAGGGCAGTGAGTTTTGTGGCATAAGCTGTTTGTGAAATTGATGTCTGTGTTCTTGTTTGTTTATAAGCTGTGTGCTAGCTAGGTCAGATAGGATGTATCTGTGGGAGAGATCACTAATCCCTCCCAGAAGCCAATGCATTTAATGGCTGAGAAAGCCCTCAGCAGCTCTTCTTCCAAGGGCCAACTGCAGAGATAGACTCTTGTCCTGACCACAGGGCCAGGCACTGGGGACCTTGGTTTTCAGTGATTGGAGATGTTAAGGGGCCACTGCTCGTTGTCCCCTTTAACATGAACACTCCTGCCTTGGAGTGTCTTAGCAGTTAATTTTTGGGATTGTTTTGGATAATGTTCTAATTGTCATTGCTCCTTACTGCAGGACAACTTTGTCAATTTTTCCTTTGTCACTGGGAAATCAGGCTGGCTCATTTCTAAATGGATTTTTAGGAGAAGAAAAGGTGAATCAGACCCCTGGAAAGAACAGAGGAGTTGGCAGGTGTAAAGTGGTGTGTGTGTGTGTGTGCATACATGTGTGTGTGTGTGTAGTTCTCTGACCATCATTTCCCCCATTCAAAGGCCAGGTGGTGTGTGGCCATCTCTGAACTAGCCTATCCTTGGTCCTTTATGTGGCAGTATTTCAATCACACTCATGTCATAATTGGTACTGTCAATTCCATCCAGCAAACTGTCACCTCTCCAAAACCAAATCTGGGTCTGTTTTCCACTTAATTGAAATCCACTGCCTTGTTGTTTCATGCCTGTGACTATAATTTTTGTTTCTGGTCCTTTCTTGGTGACGAATATGCATGCTCCTCTGTCTCATGCAACCTGGCTTCTCACTTGGCTTGTACAGGACTCTCCATTGATTGGACAAGCCCCGAAAGCCTCAGGAGATGATCACATGGCTTCAGCCCCAAACCCACTCAGAGCATAGAGGGCAGGAGATAGAAATAACCTCTCCTGATGCTGGTTGCAGGAGTCTCACCCTCAGTCAGAGGCAGGGGAGTGCCTCCAAGGTGCTGCTAGCATGAAAGCCACCATGTGCACAGTGAACCATGTACTTCAACATGTTCTAGTTTAGACTATTTTCTGCACTTGTCCTCAGTCAGATTAAAATATCAGTTACTGACCTACTTTCTCCCTCCACTTATTTTTGTTAAATCTCTTGATTTCAGAACATCCCTCACCCGTTGCTGTGCTGTGCTTAGTCGTGTCCGATTCTACAAGCCTGTGGGGTATATCCCACCAGCCTCCTCTCTCCATGGGGATTCTCTAGGCAAGAACGCTGGAGTGGATTGCCATTCCCTCCTGAAGGGGATCTTTCCAACCCAGGGATCGAACCCAGGTCTCCCACATTGGGAACGGATTCTTTACTGTCTGAGCCACCAGGGAAGCCCAAGAATACTGGAATGGGTTGCCATTCCCTTCTCCAGGGGATCTTCCTGGCCCAGGAATTGAACTGGGGTTTCCTGCACTGCAGGCGGATTCTTTACCAGCTGAGCTACCAGGGAAGCCCGCCCTTACTCCTTACCTGGTGAGAGTGTTAATAGCCTTGGTAGGGAGGCCAGAGGTCCCCATGCGGCAGGAGGAAATAAAACTAGAGGAAATAAAAGCGGCAGACTTTTTTTTCTTTTCTCTTCTAATCCTGTGTTGTCATGGCGACACCTGCTTCCGCCTGAACTTAACTTTATCTCAAACCTTGAGCTAACCAATGTGTTTTTCTCATGGAAATATCTTTCTTAAGTTATGTTAATGAATTTGCTTGGAAATCTGCCTTTCTTCAAGATTCATGTCAATTATTTTATGGCTGGAGATGACTTTCCTTGTGCCAATACTATCTCAAAATGCATGTTGAGGGGCCTGGTGCAACTCTCTGTTTTGAGGTGTTTCCTTTCTTTGATTAGCAGCTTGCTAATAGGTCTATAACTCCTTGATAAAAACTAGCAAGGGGGCACTGTTTCTGTCCCCTTCTGATATCTATGTCAGAAGCTTTCTCTATCTCTTTTATACTTTAATAAAACTTTTATTACACAAAAAGCTCTGAGTGATCTAGCCTTGTCACTGGCCTCACATTGAATTCCTCTCCTCCGGAGGCCACGAATCCTGGCGTTGTTCATGGCTCCTAGCGGCAACCTTGCACTGGGACTAAAACAAAACATAACTAACCCTGTTATTGCATCAGTATTTATCTCAGTAAAAGTCTTTTTAAAAATCCCACCAAAAACACAACTCTATACAATATAAAAATCAAATAACGTAAATAGATAAATAATGTTTGCTAGTTGAAGGGGCTTTATGGCATATGAATTACCTTCCTTACTGTATATGTGCATGTACAATTTTTACATGTGGATTTTGTGTGCTTGGATCTTCTTAAAGCAGGATACTGTTGTGTCAAGATTGGAGTTTGTATCAATTATATGTTATCAAAATAATATCCTCTTGTATGTTCTCCTCCAAAACTCAGTTGCTTACAATGAGTGTTTTTTTTGCATTCTCATAGATATATGAGTTCAGAGAAGGCAATGGCACCCCACTCCAGTACTCTTGCCTGGAAAATCCCATGGACGGAGGAGCCTGGTAGGCTGCAGTCCATGGGGTCGCTAGGAGTCGGACACGACTGAAGCGACTTAGCAGCAGCAGCAGCAGATATATGAGTTCAGTGTGGGTTAGACTCAGTTGGACAATTCTGCTTCAAAATGAAGATCTAGACTAACTTGGTTCTTTGATACATTTTGGCTCCAATACTGGTCCACATGTCTCTCATCCTGTTTGGACCAGTGGGTCCCTTGAGACATTTCTGTTTTTTTTTTTTTTAACTGTAGTTGATTTAGGATATTTGTTATTTTCAGGTATACAGCAAAGTGATTCAGTTTGTATATATATAAACTATTCTGTTTCAGATTCTTTTCCATTAAAGATTATTAGAAGATATAGAATATAGTTCCCTCTGCTATACAGTGGGTCCTTATTGTTTATGTATAGTAGTGTGTATCTGTTAATCTCAAACTCCTAATTTATCCCTCCCCCCGACCCTTTGAAAACCATAAATTTGTTTTCTATGAGTCTGCTTCCATTTCTCAAATAAATTCACTTTGATCATTTTTTTAAGATTCCACAAGTAGGTGATATTACATGATATTTGTCTTTGTCTGACTTCACTTAGTTTGATAATCTCTGAGTCCACCCATGTTGCTGAAAATAACATTATTTCATTCTTTTATATGGCTGAATAATATTCCACTGTGTGTACATACATATATTTGGTGTGTGTACACACCAAATATTCTTTATTCATTCATTTGTTGATGGAAATTTAGGTTGCTTACTTGTCATTTTAGCTATTGCAAGTAGTCCTACTATGAACATTTGAGTGTGTGTGTCTTTTCAAATTAAAGTTTTAATCTTTTCTGGATTCATGCCCAGGAGTGATATGGCTGGATTGTATGGCAGCTGTATTTTTAGTTTTTTAAGGAAATCCCATACTATTCTCCATAGTGCCTACACCAAATTACATTCCCATCAACAGTGTAGAAGGATTCCCTTTTCACCACACATTCCATTTTATTATTTATTTATTTATTACTTATAGACTTTTTAATGATGGCCATTCTGGGTGGTGTGTGGTAATAACTTATCATAGTTTTGATTTGCATTTTTCTAATAATTAGTGATGTTGAGCATCTTTTCATGTGCCTGTTGACCCTCTGTTTGTCTTCTTTGGAGAAATGTCTATTTAGCTCTTCTGCCCATTTTTTGATTTGGTTGTTTGGTTTTTGTTACTGAGTTGTATGAGCTGTTTGTATATTTTGGAAATTAAGCCTTTGACGGTCACATGGGTTGTGAATATTTTCTCCTGTTCTGAGGTTGTTTTTTCATTTTGTTGATGTTTTCCAGTGCTGTGCAAAAGCTTTTAATTTTGATTAGGTCTCATTTGTTTATTTTTGCTTTTATTTCTTTTGCCTTGGGAGACTGTCCTAAGAAGACATTGCTATGATTTATGTCAAAGAATATTTTTCTTATATTCTCTTCTAGGAGTTTTGTGGTGTCATGTCTTATATTTAAGCTTGTAAGCAATTTTGAGTTTATTTCTGTGTATGGTGTGAGTGAGTGTTTAACTTCATTGATTTACATGTGACTCTCCAGCTTTTCCAACACCACTTGCTGAAAAGACTGTCTTTTATCCATTGTATATTCTTGTCTTTTTTGTTGTAGATTAATGGACTATAAGTGTGAGTTTATTTTGAGGCTCTCTATTTGTTTCATTGATTCATATGTCTGTTTTTGTGCCACAGTATTGACTGTTTTGATTTCTGTGCCTTTGTAGTATTGTCTGACGGAGAAGGCAATGGCACCCCACTCCAGTACTCTTGCCTGGAAAATCCCATGGATGGAGGAGCCTGGTGAGAGCTACAGTCCATGGGGTCACTAAGAGTCAGATAGGGCTGAGTGACTTCACTTTCACTTTTCACTTTCATACATTGGAGAAGGAAATGGCAACCCAGTCCAGTGTTCTTGCCTGGAGAATCCCAGGGATGGGGGAGCCTGGTGGGCTGCCGTCTATGGGGTCGCACACAGAGTCAGACACGACTAAAGTGACTTAGCAGCAGCAGCAGCATTGTCTGAATTCTAGGAGAGTTGGAGGCATTTCCATTTTTGATGACAAATGTACAAAAGGGGAAGCAGAAAAATGTGACATCCCTTAGGGCCTAGGCTCAGAATGTCACAACATCTCCTTTGCCCATACTCTATTGGCTAAGTAAATTGCATGGCCAAGACCAGTATCAATGGAGTGGGAACATGTACTTGACTTCTAGTGGAGCTACAAACCCACATGGATGGCAAAGGTCATGAGGACATGGAAGAATAAGGATTCAAAGAATTAGATAAATCTGCTGAAACTGGACGGAGAAAGCAATGGCACCCCACTCCAGTCCTCTTGCCTGGAAAATCCCATGGACGGAGGAGCCTGGAAGGCTGCAATCCATGGGGTCGCTGAGGGTCAGACACGACTGAGTGACTTCACTTTCACTTTTCACTTTCATGCATTGGAGAAGGAAATGACAACCCACTCCAGTGTTCTTGCCTGGAGAATCCCAGGGACGTCTCTGGGGTCACACAGAGTCGGACACAACTGAAGTGACTTAGCAGCAGCAGCTGAAACTGGAACAGGTGGAGAGTCCCTGTGTGGAGAATGACTCAAAGGGATTGAATTAGTGCGCTTGGGCTGCCATAACAATACCACAGACTGGGGACTTAAATAACAATTTATTGTCTCACAGTTCTGGGGGCTAGATGAACAAAATGAAGGTGTGGGCAAGTTTGGTTTCTTCTGATGCTTGCAGAGGACCACCTTCTTGCTATATCCTATTATGGTTTTTTTCTGTGTGCATGCATTCTTCATGTCACTCTGTGTTCTAATCTTCTCTTCTTATAAGGACAAAATCATATTGAATGAGAATCTACCCTAATGGCCTTATTTTAACACAGTCACTCTTTAATTCCCCTATCTCCAAATAAAGATTCACATTCTGAGCCACTAGGGGTTAAGATTTCAGCCTATGAATTTTGGGAGGACACAATTCAGCCCATAGCAAGGATTGTCTTCTAAGTAGCTTAAAGCACTTCATAGAGGAATATACTGAGTTGGTCATTACGTGATGAGGAATTTAGAGACGAGGGAAGTGGGAGGGGTCCAGACATGATTATTATGTGAATTAAACCAATTTGAGAAGACCACTACAGAATAAAGACTGGAATACATTTCCCTTGTGACAAATGCCTGCGATTTTCTACCACTTGAGTCCACCTGAGGTACCTGTCACTGAAATAAGTCAAATGAAATATAATAGAGAGATCAACCTACTTTTGACAACAGGGATCTTTGCTTATTTTAATCCCACTGACCTCAAAATCAGTACAATTCAGTCCAAGTGTTCTGGTCATTTTGTCTTGATCATCCTAGTCAAAGTTATCTGCCAGCAGTAGGAGAGAGGAAAATTCATTCTACAAGCATGAATATCCCTAGTGGAGAGGTATAGGAAACCCCTCTACCTACAAGTCAAGAAGCCCTGGTGGACTCATTCTCTGTAAAACAACAAAATCTAAAACCATCAACAACAATAAAAAAAAAAAAACCTTTATAATAAAAATTAGTATGACCAATAACTTACACTACCAAAAATCAACCCCCAAGCCCCAGATGAACACATTAATGTAACCAGCAATATTCTTTATCATTCACTTAGAGGGGATTTAATCTGTGTGGTTTAAAGATGTTACCTCCTTCCTTAATTTTAAAGAGAAGCTCTCCTTTTAGTGCAGTAATGGATTTTCTAGTAATGAAATTAGTGTTAATGGATCTAATATCAAAAGGCAATGGTAACCATTTAAAAGCATAGGAAGCAGAATTGTATGATCACAGACTTCTAAACCTTCCTTTGAGCTAAGTTTCCTCTTGTTCTTAATCTCATTGTGCTTTTTAACTCTTGAAACTTGTGAGTTAATGAAGTGGGGAGTGTAGAGAGAATGGCAAGATTCCAATTTGCAAAGTAAACAGATCTCTTTTTTGTTATATAATTCAAGGATGTCAAGCATCAGGATTCAAGTGGAACTGAAAAACTTTTTTTTTCTTCCTATTCTTTGAAGGGGCATTAGAGAAAGAGGAAAAGATGGACACTCTTTTTATTTTAAAGCAAATTATACAAATTTTAATAAAATGGATCCAGATTGAATTAGAAAATGGACTGAAATAATGCTTACAGTTTAGGAGTGTGGTGTAAACCAGCAGTTACCTTGCATGGCAGAAAAGGGTGGCTTTTATTCATTCATTCATTTATTCTTTGTGAATATATGTATTTTTTTTCTCTATTTTGATAACTCCTATCATTATGGATGCTAAATTATCAGGGAGTCACTTATACTAACACTCTAAGTGTATCTTCCAGGAAGAAAAACTTTTCTCAAAGTTGCTGGGCATGTTTGAATAACATCAATTAGATAGTTTCATCAACAAACTGGCACCAAATATGGATACACAGAACTCTATTTTACATATCATTTGTCCTCTCCTTCTGGTGGCTCAAAGGGTAAAGCGTCTGCCTGCAATGCAGGAGACCCAGGGTTTGATCCCGGGGTCAGGAAGATCCCCTGGAGAAGGAAATGGCACCCCACTCCAGTACTCTTGCCTGGAAAAATCCCATGGACAGAGAAGCCTGGTGGGCTATAGTCCATGAGGTCACAAAGAGTCGGACACTACCTAGTGACTTCACTTTCACTTTCTTTTCTGTCCTAGGCAACTTGATTCTAAGTTGTCCAAGTCAGCACACAAGCATTTATTTGGTCATCTATTAAACCAGTTTTATTTTTTTCATCCTCTTAGGTTATCTTTCAAATGATATTGATTTGAGACTAATTTTGAGGTCTTCTTGGTAGAAGCTGTATTTTTCTTTTTTTGTCCTTTGGTTGCAAAGAGTAGGACACGACTGAGCAACTGAACAGAACTGAACTGAACATTTAATTTTGGTTTTGGTTTTTTTTTTGAATGGATACTACATTCACATGATTCAAAAGTCAGAACAACATAAATAGTTACATGTTGGGAGGTGTCACATCCATTCCTTCCCCTATCCTCCTGTTACCTGTTCCTTTATCCCCTAGAGGTAAATGTTTTTTTATTAATTTCTTATACATCATCTTATGCAATGCAAATCAACATGAAAATATATTCTTATATCCCTCTTTCTTACACAAAAGATAGCCTATATGTGGTTCTCTACCTCAGTTTTTTCCGGTTAGGCATACAGTCTGGAGTTAGTACCAGATTTGCACTGGGAGATCTTACTCATTCTTTATTTTACATTTTCATAGTATTCCTTGTATGGCTGTCACAGAGTTTATCTAACCAGTTCCCTATTGGTTGACATAGGGTTGTCCCAATCTTTTTGCTATTATAAATAGTACTGCAATGAGTGACTTGTATATATGTTATGTCTGAATGCGTATCCATAGACTAAATTCCAGGAATGAAATTATTTTAAATTATATTTAAATAATATATATTATATTATAATATATAATATATTATATAATATAATAATAATATATTGTATATTATTTAAATTATATATTAAATTATTGTTTAAATTATTTAAATGAAATTATTATTTAAATGAAATTATTTAACCAATGGGTATTGAAATTTTGATAGATGTTGTCAATTTGCTTTCCATTCGAGTTGTACCATTATGAACTCCCCTTACCAGCCCCACCCTGCTGCAGTGTATGAAAGTGCCTGTGACCCCACAGTACAGTGAGAAGTGAATATACTTAGACGCCTAAGTTGGTACTTAAAGTGCTGAACACTTATCTGTATAGCATAGCTGCTTGCTCTGATCATCTTCTCTAATGGAATAATTCCAAGTAGCAGTCAGTGGCTGAAGTTTCTGCTGAAGGCAACTTAATCTTTTTCTTTTAAATCTTTTAAATGGTGAAATACAACACATATGTGTAGAAAAGTTCAGAAAACAAGAATGCATAGCTTAATAAATGATTGTGAAATGAACACACGTGAACCACAACCCAAGTCAAGAAAGAGAGCATTTACAGCACTCCAGAATGGCTTTGGTTTACCCTCCCTCCTCACAAAGAAGTCACTGTCCTGATTTTTTTTTTAAAGTACATATTCAGTTCCTGGTGTTCTTTATACTTTGACTTCCTATAAATGCAACCTTAAAAATTCTAGGTGAGTTTTTCTTTGGTTTGAACTTTGTGTAAATAGAAAAATGCAACCTTTACTCTTTTTTAATATGGTAAACTACACATAACATAAAATTTACCTTATTAACAATTTTTAAGTGTCCAGTTCAGTTCAGTCACTCAGTCGTGTCCACCTCTTTGCGACCACATGGACTGCAGCATACCAGGCTTCCCTGTCCATCACCAACTACTGGAGCTTGCTCAAATTCATGTCCATAGAGTCGGTGATGCCATCCAACCATCTCATCTTCTGTCGTCCCCTTCTCCTGCCTTCAATGTTTCCCAGAATCAGGGTCTTTTCTTTTTTATTTTATTTTTTTAACTTTACAATATTGTATTGGTTTTGCCATATATCAACATGAATCCGCCACAGGTATACATGTGTTCCCCATCCTGAACCCTCCTCCCTCCCCGTACATGAGTCAGTTCTTCGCATCAGGTGGCCAAAGTGTTGGAGTTTCAGCTTCAGCATCAGTCCTTCTAATGAATATTCAGGACTGATTTCCTTTAGGATGGACTGGTTGGATCTCCTTGCAGTCAAGGGATTCTCAAGAGTCTTTTCCAACACCACAGTTCAAAAGCACCAATTCTTTCACACTCAGCTTTCTTTATGGTCCAACTCTCACATCCATATGTGACTACTGGAAAAACCATAGCCTTGACTAGATGGACCTTTGTCAGCAAAGTCATGTCTCTGCTTTCTAATATGCTATGTTGGTCATAGCTTTTCTTCAGTCCAGTTCAGTGATATTAAGTACATTCACATTGTTGTGAAGCTGTCACTACTCTACATCCCCATAAGTCTTTTCATCTTGTAAAACTGAAACTCTATACTCATTAAATTATAATGCTCCATTCTCCTGTCCCCCCAGCTCCTGGCAACCACCATTTCACCTTCTGTCTTTATGATTTTGACTATTCTAAGTACTTCATATAAGGAGAATTATATAGTATTTGCATTTTTGTGATTGGCTTATTTCACTTAGTATAATGGCCTCAAGGTTCATCCATGTTGTGCCATAGTGCAGGATTTCCTTTTTTTTTAAAGCTGAAGACTATTCTGTTGCATGGATGGACCACATGCTGGTGTTCTGTTGATGGACACTTGAGTTGCAAATAACGCTGTTATGAATATGGGTATACAAATATCTTTTTGAGGCCTGCTTTCAATCCTTTGGTTATATACCCAGGATTGGAATTGCCAGATAATATGGTTCATAGAAATAGACTAGTATAGTCTCTACTCTTTTGTGTTAACTTGTTTCTGTTAAATTTTGTTGTTGAGATGTATCAATGTTGATGCCTAAGCTAGAGTTCATTTGTTTTGGGAGTCTATTATTCCATTATATGAACATGTTACAATTTATCCTTTGTACTCTTGATAGATCTGTGAGTTATTTGCAGTTTGGGTCTACAGTACTATAAACAGTGTTGCTGTAAACATTTTGACACATTTCTCTACTGCATACATTTCTACTTTGTATGCATGCTGACTCATAGGGTGTGTGCCTTCAGCCTTAGTTGACTTGGATGTGTTTCAGTGAAAAGAATGAGAATACCTGAGTTAGATAGAATTTTATTTAAGTTAAATTGAGTTTTAAATTTAAATTTAAGTTAAAATTTAAATTGAATTTGAGAGTTAAATTGAATTTTATTTTTAAACTCCTTTCAAAAGATAATTTCATTTTTTAGGTCTTTCAGTTTTTTGTGACCCCATGGACTATAGTATGCCAGGCCTCCCTGTCCATCACCAACTCCAGCAGTTTACTCAGACTCATGTCCATTGAGTCGGTGGTGCCATCCAACCATCTCACCCTCTGTCATCCCTTTCACCTCCTGCCTTCAATCTTTCCCAGCATCAGAGTCTTTTCAAATGAGTTTGTTCTTCACATCAGGGGGCCAAAGTATTGGAGTTTCACCTTCAGCATCAGTCCTTCCAATGAATATTCAGGACTGATTTCCTTTAGGATGGACTGGTTGGATCTTCTTGCTGTCCAAGGGACTCTCAAGAGTCTTTTCCAACAACACAGTTCAAAAGGATCAATTCTTCAGTGCTCAGCTTTCTTTATAGCCCAACTCTCACATCCATACATGACTACTGGAAAAACCATAGCCTTCACTAGACAGACCTTTGTTGGCAGACTAATGTCTCTGCAATATGCTGTCTAGGTTGATCATAACTTTTCTTCCAAGGAGGAAGCATCTTTTAATTTCATGGCTGCAGTTACCATCTGCAGTGATTTTGGAGCCCCCCAAAATAAAGTCTGTCACTGTTTCCACTGTTTCCCCATCTATTTGCCATGAAGTGATGGGACCGGGTGCCATGATCTTCGTTTTATGAATGTTGAGCTTTAAGCCAACTTTTTCATTCTCCTCTTTCACTTTCATCAAGAGGCTCTTTAGTTCCTCTTCACTTTCTGCCATAAGGGTGGTGTCATCTGCATATCTGAGGTTATTGATATTTCTCCCGGCAGTCTAGATTCCAGCTTGTGCCTCATCCAGCCCAGTGTTTAGGTCTTTAGCTCTTGGTATTAATAGATGAACATCCCACATTTTTAAAGCAAGGTTTCTGTATGTGAGCTATGACCCATAGGACTCAGAAGGATGACTGCTGATGTCTCCTAGATATCTAGAACAGGTGCTAGCAAATTAAAGCCCCATAATCTGTTTTCATAAATGAAATTTTATTGGCATACAGCCACCCCATCATTTACATATTGCCAATGGTTGCTTTTGTGCCACCATGACAGAGTTGAGTGATTGTAGCAGAGAATGTATGGCCCGGAAAACTCACCCAAAATTTCCTATCTGGCTATTGTTTCCATGACAGATTACCAACAATATAATGGCTTAAAACAACACTGATTTATTATTTTACAGTTTTGGAAGCCAGAAGACTCACAGGGTCTCACTGGGCTATAATCAAAGTGTTGGTAAGGCTAATGTTCTCCTCTGGCAACTCTAGGGGAGAATCTGTTTCCTTTCCTTTTCCAGCTTCTAGAGGCTACTTGCATTCCTTGGGTCACGGCCCCCCTTTCCATCTTCAAAGCCAGCAATGTTGCATCTCTCTATGCCTTTCTTCAATAGTCATACAGCCCTCTGACCACCGCTGGGAAAACTTTTCTGATTTTAAGTACACATATGATTAGATAAGGTTCTAGACTACTCAGATGTGTGTGTGTGTGTGTGTGTGTGTGTGTGTGTGTGCATGCATGCGTGCACACTCAGTTACTCAGTTGTGTCCAACTCTTTGAGACAGCATGAACTGTAGCCTGCCAGGCTCCTCTGCCCATGGGATTTTTCAGGCAAGAATACTACAGCAGGTTGCCATTTCCTCTTCCAGGGGATCTTCCCAACCCAGGGATCAAACCCGCGTCTCCTGGATTGCCAGATGCATTCTTTACCACTGAGCCACCATGGAAGCCCAGACTACTTAGATAGTCCCAGAATAAGTTCCTTCTCTCAAGATCCTTAACTTAATCAGATCACTGGCATCCCTTCTACCATGTAGGGTAACATATTAATAGATTCTGGGGATTAAGACATAGACATATTTGTGGACCATTATTCTGCCTAGCATACTAGCCCTTTACAGAATAAACTTTTCTGACTCCTGATCAGAACCAAAACGTTGAGGAATTTCTAGTTGAATCTAATGTAATCTAATAGGAATGTGGCCAAAGTATTAGAGTTTCAGCTTCAACATCAGTCCTTACAATGAACACCCAGGACTGATCTCCTTTAGGATGGACTGGTTGGATCTTCTTGCTGTCCAAGGGACTCCCAAGAGTCTTCTCTAATACCACAGTTCAAAAGCATCCATTCTTCAGCATTCAGCTTTCTTTACAGTCCAACTCTCACATCCATACATGACTACTGGAAAAACCATAGCCTTCACTAGACAGACCTTTGTTGGCAAAGTAATGTCTCTGCTTTTTAATATGCTGTCTAGGTTGGTTATAACTTTCCTTCCAAGGAGTAAGTGTCTTTTAATTTCATGGCTGCAGTCACCATCTGCAGTGATTTTGGAGCCCCCTGAAATAAAGTCAGCCACTGTTTCCACTATTTCCCCATCTATTTGCCATGAAGTGATGGGACCAGATGCCATGATCTTAGTTGAAGAGCTGACTCATTTGAAAAGACCCTGATGCTGGGAAAGATTGAGGGCAGGAGGAGAAGGGGACGACAGAGGATGAAATGGTTGGATGGCATCACCGACTCAATGGCCATGTGTTTGGGTAAACTCTGGGAGTTGGTGATGGACAAGAAGGCCTCGCATGCTGCAGTCCATGGGGTCGCAAAGAGTTGGACATGGCTGAGCGACTGAACTGAACTGAACTGAACTGAATAGGCATGTAACTTCCTAGTCAAAAATTTGACATTTCCATAATCTTTAGCTTCTCCTGTGCAATCTACCTAAAGTCATCCTGGCAAATGAGACAAGTGGCAGGACTATATTATGGACACTGGAGTGCTGTGGAGGAATTAAAGGCATCCCTTGATGCCTTTCTCTTGCAAAATTCTGTCTTCTCTGACTTTCCCAGTGGACTTTAACATGATTTTCAGCATCAAATTCAGTAGCAATCTCTCCCAACAGGCTAGCAAATTTTCATTCATCTTTTAGTATTCTGACAGGTATTAGCATTTTCCAACTCAGCTGAAAATAACCTCACTGAGATCATATTATAAAGCCCTATTAAACACAATTGGCAATATAAAGCAATCAAGAGCTGCCTTTCCATATTTACTGAACGTATTAATAGTCTGTCAGCCCCTCTCTCTCTTCTTAGTGCATTTCCTTAGGAATCAAATATTTAGGAAGCACTATTTGCCTCCCCTTTCATTCATTCTTGCTTTTCAGCAATCCTATATGATAATCATCTTATTTCTTCCCTTCTGAGTTCCAAGATAATATACCTGCTATTGTGTTTGGTCCTAACTGTAGTCCCCACATTGTCAGATCTCAAAACGGTCCTTTTCCTACTTCCTTAAAGCCTTTAGTGCTTAAAGCTTAGGAGTCACTCAAATCTCACTTTAAATATTTTCCTGAAGATCACAGTTCTTTACTCATTTTTTCAGTCAGTATGTTTTGAATGACTTGTTAGCTCATCCTTCTGTATCAGTTTCTTTGATTTTCCCCCAGAGGGAGAAAGTTATAAATCATAAATAAAAATGAAATGATTCTAATATTTTAGCTATTTATATATTCAATGGGATAGGGATGGATAATAAATGTTAGAGCAAATTTTTGAAAGACTGAAACATTAGGATTTCATGTTTTTGTATATTTTCAAAGATCTCTTGAGGGGGAGAGACAAATTGGGAGATTTGGGATTGACATATACACACTACTATATATAAAATAGATAACCAACAAAAACCTACTATATAGACAGGGAAACTCTGCTCAATACTCTGTAATGACCTATATGAGAAATGAATATAAAAAGGAGTGGATATATATATATATATATATATATATATATATATAAAAACTGTGGGGAAGGCAATGGCACCCCACTCCAGTACTCTTGCCTGGAAAATCCCATGGACGGAGGAGCCTGGTAGGCTGCAGTCCGTGGGGTCGCTAAGAGTGGGACACGACTGAGCGACTTCACTTTCACTTTTCACTTTCATGCATTGGAGAAGGAAATGGCAACCCACTCCAGTGTTCTTGCCTGGAGAATCCCAGGGACGGAGGAGCCTGGTGGGCTGCCGTCTATGGGGTCACACAGAGTCGGAGACGACTGAGGTGACTTAGCAGCAGCAGCAGCAGCAGCATATATAAACTGACTCACTTGCTGGACACCTGAAACTAACACAACATTGTCAAACAACTCTACTCCAACAAAAAATTTTTTAAAAATAAATAAAAATTATCAAAGAAAAAATTTTAAAAAGCTCTCTAATTGAATTCTTCAATCAAAATCTTGAATAAAAATTCCATACTAGGTAAAACAAATTCTTGTTAAAAGACAGCCCAAGAAATAATAACTCCTAAGGAAGTCACTAGTGTGGGGCCAAGGGACTGGCCACTGGGGCTTTCTCTGCTTTAATATTTTGGCTTAAAATGTAGAAGGCATGCATATCAGTTCTGCACCTGACCTGAGACTGCGAGAGATCCTGAGGGATGTAGGTACCCAAGGGATGTAGATTTAACATACAGATACCAGCTGGGAAGCTGTAACTATAGCATAGGATGATGGTTAGGGTTAGCCAAAGGCTGTCACTAGTGAATTGTCTACCAAAAGCCCTGAGTGATAAAGGCTTTGCTGAAAGTGTCTTTCATGGAAAGTAGGGTGTGGGATTAGGCAGATATGAGCACTGTAGATTCCAGGAGAAGATCCCAATCAAAAAAGGGAGGATGATTAGCTGGTGGGCAGCAATCAGGAGCTTGCAGGGAGGATTGGGCTGGAGAAGGCATTTGGAGATTAGTTGAATAAGAGCATCAAGGGAATGCCTGATCTAGATTAAAAAAAAAAATCCCAAGGCAAAATCAAATCATTATTGCTGAATAAAACAAAAGGTCAAGAGGCCTGATTGTATGGAGACCCCTCTGAAAGTCCCTTTGGAGGCAACCAGCCCTCCCCAGATTAGAGCCTTCAAGCAAGATGTCCAGGAAAAATGGCAGCATTTAGATGCCAACGCGTTGAAATATTGAACTAAAATATTTAATAAGAATGAGTGGAAAAGTCTGCTTTTAGGTCTAAAATAATCATTTATAAAAATAGAGAATGCAGGAGACTTGACCTAACAGCAGTTTGTATTAAAATTCTGAGGAACTTTTGTTAATCAAAAGTTCAGAGGTAGCCAACAGGGATGAAAAAATATCTACAGACTCAACCTTAGCATTTCCTTGAGGGTCTCACAAAATTCTCTCTGAAAAAGTTTTGTGGTCATATTCGTTTGGAAAATACTGCATGCTCTCTTGGAGATTTACAATATTTTTTAGTTGGTTAAAGGCTAAGAAGAGTGCTGTGGTTAAAAAGTCTTGATAAGCTTTAGTTAATCCAGTGTATTAATCAGGATAGGACAGGTTATACTATAAGAACAAACATCCCTCAAGTGTCAGTGGTTTAAAATAACAAAACTTTATTTCTTACTTATGCTATGAATCCCTCAGGGATCAATTGAGGTTCTGTTTCTTGTCATCATTGGACCTAGGTTGAAGGGGCAATCACCATGTAGAGCACTGAAAGTCACTGGAGCAGATGGAGAAGAGAATATGGCAAAACATGCCCTTGCCCTTAAAGCTTTTACACCCAAGACAATATACACCCCTCCTACTCATGTTCTATCAATCAAAGTAAGTCACATGGCCATACATTACAGGGATGTAGTTTTGAACTAGATATGAAGAAGAATTTTCTGAAAATTTGAATAAAGCCCCATCCCAATTATGGCACATAGAGCCCCACAAGATCTGGCCCCTGCTGGCGACTCCAATCAAATCTCATGGCATTCTTTCCTACCAAGCTTGGTTTTAGGCATTCTCCCCTTTCTAAGAATGCCAGCATAATGCCAGGCTCTTTTCTGCCACAGGATGTTTGTACTTTCTGTTCTCTTTGCCTGGAAGTTTCTTTCTTTACCTTTTATATAGTTAGCTCCTTCCCATTCTTCTGAACTCAGCTTCAGTGTTTTCTCCACATGCAGGCTTTCCTTGACTATTCACTCAAAATTAATACCTACCTCTTGTCACATGTTTTCTCTCCTGGTATCCACATTTATCAGTCATAGCATTAGTCGTAAGGTGTAGTTACTGGATCTACCTATCTATCTTCTGACTCCATCCATATGTAAGTTCCATGTGGGCAGAAAACTTATCTATCATTTGACCACTGAATGAAGAGTAGTTTCTTTTATGGATCTTTTTTTCAAGCATATACATGAGAAAATAGTGTAATGAACTCTGACATCCCCATCCCCAAGCTTCAGCAGTTTTCAACTCATGGCAAATCTTGCTTCATCTAGATCCCCAGCCAATTCTCTCCTGAATTATTTTGAAACAATCACTATTATCTACAAATAATAAATATTTCAGTATGTATGTCTAAGAGATAAGGATTCTTTAAAAAAAAAAAAACAACCACAATATGATTTTCATACCTAAGATCTAAGCAGTACTAACACTTAGAGCTATTTGGGAAGAGCACAGGCTGTTTCAGAAAGAGGCAAGTGCCTGGTTGGTTGACGAATGTTTCTTGAGCTCCTACCCTGTGCCAGCCATAGATTTTGAAGTGAATCATACAGACAAGGTTCCAGGAGCTGACGTTCTGGGGAAGGGGCAATGGTCAGAAACGTGAGATGAGGTCCCCTTCTTCACAGAGCTGCCCAACATGGGCTGTGTCCAAGTCAGTCTGCATGAACAGGGATTTAAAGATGTCATGGAGAGGAGCTCTGCTTTACAGGGGGACTGGTCCATCTTAAAGCTTATGGATTCTTATATTCATGCTGTTTTGGCCTTCATTTGACTCAATTCCTTATTTATGACTCAAAATGTTTGTATGAAAAGCATTTTCTATGGTTTCTCTTTGCAGGATGTAACCTTGATTTTTCTCATTTCTCTATGATTTACCCCTTATATTTACCAAACAGGTCACTAAGGGGTAGGAGGTCATGACTGCTCCCAGCCCATATGCCATGTCTGTGTGAATTTAAAAGGCATGCCTTGCCCTGGACAAAGCAGCCTGTATCAGAGTGCAAGGCTTGGTGTGCAGATCACAGAGTTGGGTTTTAGACCCCCTCTTGCCCCTTAACCAAGCACTCACCCTTATGTGGTAAAGCACTCTATTTCAGTATGAGGCAGGCCTGTAGGTGGTTATCTCCTCAGGGTACTTTCCTGATTGTTTTAATTCTGTGCAACTTATGTTCTTGCCCCTGAACATAGGGCGAAATCACATTTAGAATCAAACACCACATCCGCCAGAGATGCTCAGAGGGCTCAAACAAACCTTGTGTGCACCAGGACCCACAGACCCACAGAGACTCAGACAGAACTGTTTGAGTTTCTCCTGTGGAGGTACGGGTCAGCAGTGGACTGCTGCAGGGGCAGGGGCTCTGGGGGCAGCAGACCTGGGTGTGGCAGAAGCCCTCCTGGAGGAGGTCACCATTAACCCCACCATAGAGCCACCAGAACTTACACAGGACTGGGAAACAAACTCTTGGTGGGCACAAACAGAAACTTGTGCACACCAGGACCCAGGAGAAAGGAGCAGTGACCCCACAGGAGACTGACCCAGACTTGCCTGTGAGTGCCTAGAAGTCTCTTGCAGAGTCGTGGATAGGTGGTGGCCTGCTGCAGGGCTGGGGGCACTGAGTGTAGCAGTGCATGCATGGGACATTTTGAAGGAGGTCGCCATTATCTTCATTACCTCCACCATAGTTCAGAAAGAAAGAAAGATAGCCCTAAGTCACGTCTGACTATTGCGATCCCATGAACTGTAGGCTGCCAGTTTCCTATGTCCATAGGATTCTCCAGGCAAGAATACTGGAGTGGATTGCCATTTCCTTCTCCAGGGGAACTTCCTGACCCTGGAACTGAACCCAGGTCTCCCGCATTGCAGGCAGATGCTTTACTGACTGACATACATGGGAAACTTTTCTAAACTTTTCTGATCACCATAGTTTGCTGCTGCTGCTAAGTCACTTTAGTCATGTCCGACTCTGTGCGACCCCATAGATGGCAGCCCACCAGGCTCCCCCATCCCTGGGATTCTCCAGGCAAGAACACTGGAGTGGGTTGCCATTTCCTTCTCCAATGCATGAAAGTGAAAAGTGAAAGTGAAGTTGCTCAGTCGTGTCTGACTCTTGGCGACCCCATGGACTGCAGCCTCCAGGCTCCTCCGTCCATGGGATTTTCCAGGCAAGAGTACTGGAGTGGGTTGCCATTGCCTGGCCCCAGGTAAATAACAGGGAGGGAACACAGCCCAACCCATGAACAGAAGATTGGATTAAAGATTTACTGAACACAGCCCTGAACAAGACCCAGTATTCCCTTCAGTCAATCTCTCCCATCAGGAAGCTTCCATAAGCCTCTTACTCTTCTCCATCAGAAGGCAGACAGAGTGAAAACCACAATCACAGGAAACTAATCAATCTGATTACATGGATCACAGCCTTGTTTGACTCAATGAAACTATGAGCCATGCCATGTAGGGCCACCCAAGATGGATGGATCATGGTGGAGCGTTCTGACAAAATGTGGTCCACTGGAGAAGGGAATTCGTATTCATGCCTTGAGAACCCCATAAACAGCAGGAAAAAGCAAAAAGATATGACACCGAGAGAGGAACTCCCCAGGTCGGTAGGTGCCCAATATGCTACTGGAGATCAGTGGAGAAATAACTCCAGAAAGAATGAAGACACAGAGCCAAAGCAAAAACAACACCCAGTTGTGGATGTGACTGGTAATGGAAGTAAAGTCCAATGGTGTAAAGAGCAATATTGCATAGGAACCTGGAATGTTAGGTCCACGAATCAAGGCAAATTGCAAGTGGTCAAACAGGAGATGGCAAGAAAACATCGACATTTTAGGCATCAGTGAACTAAAATGGACCAGAATGAGTGAGTTTAACTCAGATCACCATTATATCTACTACTGTGGACAAGAATCCCTTAGAAGAAATGCAGTAGCCATCATAGTCAACAAAAGAGTCCGAAATGTAGTACTTGGGTGCAATCCCCAAAATGACAGAATGATCTCAGCTCGTTTCCAAGGCAAACCATTCAATATTACAGTAATCCAAGTCTATACCCTGATCAGTAATACTGAAGAAGCTAAAATTGAACAGTCCTATGAAGACCTACAAGACTTTCTAGAACTAACACCCAAAAAAAGATGTCTTTTTCATTATAGGGGACTGGAATGCAAAAGCAGGGAGTCAAGAAATACCTGGAGTAACAGGCAAATTTGGTCTTGGAGTACAGAATGAAGCAGAGAAAAGGCTAATAGAGTTTTGTCAAGAGAATGCACTGGTCATAGCAAACACCCTCTTTCAACAACACAACATAAGATTCTACACATGAACATCACCAGATGGTCAATACCAAAATCAGATTGATTATATTCTTTGCAGCCAAAGATGGAGAAGTTCTATACAGTCAGCAAAAACAAGATCAGGAGCTGACTGTGGCACAGGCCATGAACTCCTTATTGCCAAATTCAGACTGAAATTGAAGAAAGTAGGGAAAACCACTAGACCATTCAGGTATGACCTAAATCAGATCCCTTATGATTATACAGTGGAAGTGACAAATAGATTCAAGGGATTAGATCTGATAGACAGAATGCCTGAAGAGCTATGGACGGGGGTTTGTGACATTGTACAGGAGGCAGTGATCAAGACCATCCCCAAGGAAAAGAAATGCAAAAAGGCAAAATGGTTGTCTGAGGAGGCCTTACAAATAGCTGTGAATAGAAGAGAAGTGAAAGTCAAAGGACAAAAGGGAAGATATACCCATCTGAATGCAGAGTTCCAAAGAATAACAAGAATAGATAAGAAAGCCTTCCTCAGGGATCAATGCAAAGAAATAGAGGAAAACAATAGAATGGGAAAGACTAGAGATCTCTTCTAGAAAATTAGAGATACCAAGGGAACATTTCATGCAAAGATGGGCTCGATAAAGGACAGAAATGGTATGGACCTAACAGAAGCAGAAGATATTAAGAAGAGGTGGCAAGAATACACAGAAGAACTATACAAAAAAGATCTTCACAACCCAGATAATCACAATGGTGTGATCACTCACCTAGAGCCAGACATCCTGGAATGTGAATTCAAGTGGGCCTTAGGAAGCATCACTACGAACAAAGCTAGTGGAGGTAATGGAATTCCAGTTGAGCTATTTCAAATCCTGGAATATGATGCTGTGAAAGTGCTGCACTGAATATGCCAGCAAATTTGTAAAACTCATCAGGGGCCACAGGACTGGAAAAGGTCAGTTTTCATTCCAATCCTCAAAAAAAGGAAATGCCAAAGAATGCTCAAACTACCGCACAATTGCACTCATCTCACACACTAGTAAAGTAATGCTCAAAACTCTCCAAGCCAGGCTTCAGCAGTACATAAACTGTGAACTTCCAGATGTTCAAGCTGGATTTAGAAAAGGCAGAGGAACCAGAGATCATATTGCCAACATCTGTTGGATCATCGAAAAAGCAAGAGAGTTCCAGAAAAATATCTACTTCTGCTTTATTGACTATGCCAAAGCCTTTGTGTGGATCACAACAAACTCTGGAAAATTCTTAAAGAGATGGGAATTCCAGACCACCTGACCTGCCTCTTGAGAAATGTGTATGCAGGTCATGAGGCAACAGTTAGAACTGGACATGGAATAACAGACTGCTTCCAAATCAGGAAAGGGGTGCATCAAGGCTGTATATTGTCACCCTGCTTATTTAACTTATATGCAGAGTACATCATGAGAAATGCTGGGCTGGATGAAGCACAAACTGGAATCAAGATTGCCGGGAGAAATATTAATAACCTCAGATATGCAGATAACACTACCCTTATGGCAGAAAGTGAAGAAAAACTAAAGAGCCTCTTGATGAAAGTGAAAGAGGAGAGTGAAAAAGTTGGCTTAAAGCTCAACATTCAAAAAACTAAGATCATGGCATCTGGTCCCATCACTTCATGGCAAATAGATGGGAAAACAGTGACAGACTTAATTTTGGGGGGCTCCAAAATCACTGCAGATGGTGACTGCAGCCATGAAATTAAAAGATGCTTCCTCCTTGAAGACAAGTTATGACCAACCTAGACAGAATATTAAAAAACAGAGACATTACTTTGCAGACAAAGGTCCATCTAGTCAAAGCTATGGTTTTTCCAGTAGTCATGTATGGATGTGAGAATTGGAGTATAAAGAAAGCTGAGCACTGAAGAATTGATGCTTTTGAACTGCGGTGTTGGAGAAGATTCTTGAGAGTCCCTTGAATGGCAAGGATATCCAACCAGTGCATCCTAAAGGAAATCAGTCCTGAATATTCATTGGAAGAACTGATGCTGAAGGTGAAACTCCAATACTTTGTCCCCCTGATGTGAAGAACTGACTCGTTTGAAAAGACCTTGATGCTGCAAAAGATTGAAGGCAGGAGGTGAAGGGGATGACAGAGGATGAGATGGGTGGATGGCATTGCCGTCTCAATGGACATGAGTCTGAGTAAACTCCAGGAATTGGCAATGGACAGGGAGGCCTGTCATGCTGCAGTCCATGGGGTTGCAAAGAGTTGGACATGACTGACTGAACTGACTGACTGAGTGGTATGAATATAATGCATGGTATTTTACAAAATTCTCAATTCCACTGACAGCCAACTTTGTGAATGATTTCATAAAAGTGTGGTATGCTTGTCTCATTCTGATGCGTTTCCAAAAAATGATATATAGATAATAAATCCAGGGTTTATAAATTTACTTCCTGTCAAGAAGGACCTATCATTATAATGTCTGTTGTTATGGAAATAGTTGGAATTTTTCAGACATATAAGGGCATCTCAATAGGTTGAAAATGTGTAGGTGTGTTACACTCCTTCTGTCCCCAAATTTTCTTCAAATGTTTCCTATTGCAGGAAGAATCCATCACAAGAAGATAAAAACCCTAAAACATGCTGAGATAGCATACTTTCAATTTGAGAAAGCTAGTTTCCCCCACTATTTAAACAAATGAAAAGGTAGTAGTTCTTTGTATCAAAGAGCTAGCTGAAGTTCTGCACTTTGGTTTACTGTGGTATAGCATGTATATGCTAAGATGCTGGAGGAATGCTATGTGTTACCTTGCTCTGTACCAGAATGTGGCTCACATTATGTATTTTTTGGACAGTGCTGATTTAGATATAGACAGTGCTAGCATGATGCCTAGATGTCAACTATGATGAGGAAAAATTCATCCATTCCTGTGAATATTTTTTTCCATTTGGCAATCAGACTGCTGGCCTGGTTTTCTCTAGGGGGGACACAGGCAGAGAGGAAGGTATTGTGGAGATGGAGTGACAAGGGGCATGTGCATCATAAGACAGGTTTGCAATGGTGTACTTATTAGGTAAGGGCTTCCCAGGTGACTCAGTGGTAAAGAATCTGCCTGCCAAGCAGGAGTTGTGGGTTCAATCCCTGGGTTGGAAAGATGCCTTGGAGAAGGAAATGGCAACTCACTCCAGTATTCTTGCATGGCCAATGTCATGGACAGAGGAGCCTGGTGGGTCCATGGGGTTACAAAGGGTTGGACACAGTTGACTGCTTCTAGCCAGACCTCCACTTATGGTGCCCTGCCTCTCAGGTGTTCTATTAGTCTCTTTGGAACAAATCATATTACCTAAGATGTTCAACTATTTGGAAGAATTTTTCATTACATGTAAGGGCTGCATTATGCACGTGGATATTTTCTGTGGAATTTTTGGACAGGAAAAGAACTAACCTAAGTCCAGTGAATTGGGAAAAGGTGGCAAAGCTTTGGCAGAATCCTAGTTGATCTTCTTCGTGGCAAATCCGTTTTTCTTTCCATACGGTGTGAAAGTCCAGAGTTCTCTTATCAGGATTTATAAGGTATAAATCTCTTGTTAAAGAAAAAAAAAACCTACTGCTGAAATTCCTACATGATACCCATGTATATATTTGGATTCAGTTACTGTTACACATTTTCAGCAATGCCTCCTGAATGCTGGATCTTTATTTATAAGAAATAAACTATTTCTTACCATATTTTTCCAAGGCGGGTATTTTGATCCCATTCTACAAATGAAGAAACTAAGATTCAAATGCTTATGTAGGTTTCCCAAGGCTTCAAATCTGCCCAGTGGTAGATGGACTGAGGATTTGAAAAGAGGTCTTTCTGGCTCCTAAGTTGTTCTTTGCTCCAGAACTTACTGCCTCCTTTTAAAACACTTAGGAAGACTTGTTTCAGAGCCACAAAATTCTACATGTAAATTAAAAGTTTGGGTATGCTTTAAGGACTGGTCTTTATTCTAGATTCTAAGAGGTCCTCAAAGTGGGAGGGCCCACTGCCAAAGATAAATGGGCAAGGAGGAAGTCAGTGAGCACTTTGGAGAAAAGGAAGGAAAAGAATAAGACTGTAAGCCAAATGGCAAATTCTTCATCATTGTCCTTGAGACCCTGGGCAGATCATGTAATTTTTGAGGGTCTTACTGCCTTTACTTGAAAATCGAGTTGGTATTTGTCTACTCTGCCTCCTTTATGGGGTTATAATATGGACCAAATTTAGATACTCTATGAAAAGAGCTTTGTAAACTATAAAATGCTGTATAAGTTAGGTACTGTAACAAGTAAAATTTTGTTTTCATATTGTTATTATTTTTAATATGGTATGATATTTGATTCCTCTTAAGTGGGTAATTGTCAAATGAATGAAGAAATCTTATTTGTTTCTGTATATTTCAAGGAGAACAAACCTAAAGTTCATCATCTAGAATGGTCATGAGAGAGAATGAATTTTAAACACTTTATAGTGGTAATACAAAAAGTTAAATGGCCAGAAACTAATGCTCTGCGGCCAGAATGGAACTTACGGTCACTTTGGTTAATACGGGGCATAAAAAAAAGACCTGACTGAATTATAGACACATACTGTGTTCTTGGATGGGAAGATTAGAAAACTATTAGTTCCACCCAAATTAATTGATAACATTAACATAATCCCAATCAAGATTCCCACAGGACATTGTTGATAATTTAATTCAATTAGTTTAAATTTTATATGGAAAAAGAGCCAGGATAATTCAAAAAAGAGGAGTAATAAGTGGAGGATTGGCATTTAGGTTAGACTCCTATCCTCCGCTCTTGGCCCCAGTTCCTCACCTTCCCTTTGTAGCTCCATCATTCATCACGTGACTCTGTCGTTATTCTAAAGGCCTCTTAATGAGGAGCTTAGCCATGTGATTTACTTTGGCCATTGGAATGTCAGCAGGAGGGGTAAGTCAGTTCTGAGCCTAGGCCTTGTGAGGCCTTCCAGGATTCTACTTGTTTCTTACATCTCTCACTGAGCTGGGAAGAATGCTGGTTAAAGGAGGATGAGGGATGCATGGGGCAGAGCCACCTCATGTGACTCATAGACCTGCAGTGAGAAGCAGATTTCCTCAGCCATTGCAGCCTGAATCAGACCCAACTAGATAAGCTGAATTGCATTCAACTTGCAGATGCCTGAGTGATAATAAATGATTATTGTTTTACATCCTTAAGTTTTATGGTGGCTTGTTATGCAGCAATAGCTGACTGATTTGGCCCTATAACAGATGAAAATCTATGATATTGTTATAACCACTATGAGCTGGAAACAGCATTCATATCTGAGTCTGTTTTACGCCAAAGACCACATCTTCATTTCCTGAGAAAGTTATTCCAAGGTTTCTGTTAAGAGACAATGGCCATACTATCCAAAGCAATCTATAGATTTAATGCAATCTTGGTCAAATTACCCATGACATTTTTCACAGAAATAGAACCAACAACCCTTAAATTATAAGAAACCATAAAAGACCCAGAATTGCCAAAACAATCCTGAGGAAAAAGAACAAAACTGGAGGCATAGCCTTCCCAGACTTCACACAATACTGCAAAGCCGCTGCTGCTGCCGCCGCTGCTGCTGCATCACTTCAGTCGTGTCCAACTCTGTGCAACCCCATAGACGGCAGCTCACCATGCTCCCCCGTCCCTGGGATTCTCCAGGCAAGAGCACTGCAAAGCTATAGCAATCCAAATAACTGATACCATAGCAAACAAACAAACAAACAAAACGGACATATTGATCAATGAAACAGAATAGAGAGCCCCAAACACACCAACAGTCAATTAATCTTTGACAAAGAAGGTAAAAATATACAATGAGAAAAGACAATCTCTTCAGCAAGTGGCGCTGGGAAAGCTTGACGGCCACATATAAATCAATGAAATTAGAACACTCCCTCACATCATACACAAAAATAAACGGGAAATGGCTTAAAGACTTCAATACAAGACATGACACCATAAAACTCTTAGTAGAGAACACAGACAAAACATTCTCTGACATAAAACATAGCAATACTTTCTTAGATCACTCTCCCAAGACAATAGAAATGAAAACAAAAATAAACAAATGTTAAGCTTTTGCAAGGCAAAGGAAACCATCAACAAAACAAAAAGACAATCTTGGAATGGAAAACATACTCACAACTCATATGACTGACAAGGGCTTAGCTTCCAAAATATATAAACAGCTCATACAACTCAAGAACAACAACAAAAGAAAAACCAAACAAAAAATGGGCAGAAGACCTACATAGACATTTCCCCATACAGATAGACAATAAGCAGATGAAAAGATGCTCAGTATCAATAATTATTAGAGAAATGAAGTCAAAACTACAATAAGGTATCACCTCACACTGGTCAGAGTGGCCATCATTAAAATGTCTACAAATAATAAATGCTGGAGAGGGTGTGGAGAAAAGGGAACCCAACTAAACTGTTGGTGGGAATGTAAATTGATGCAGCCACTGTAGAGAACAGTATGAAGCTTCCTTAAAAGCCTAAAAATAGAGTTGCCATATGATCTAGCAAGTCCACTCCTGGACATAAGTCCAGAAAAGATGAAAACTATAATTCGAAAAAATATATGCACTCCAATGTTGATAGCAATGCTGTTTACAATAGCCAAGACATGAAAGCAGCCTAAATGTCTATCAACAGATGAATGGATAAAGAAGATGTGGTATATGTATACACACACACACACACACACACACACATACACACACACACACACACACATGGGGCTTCCCTGATGGCTCAGACAGTAAAGAATCTGCCTGCAATGCAAGAGACCTGGGTTCAATCCCTGGGTTGGGAAGATGCCCTGGAGGAGGGCATGGCAACCCACTCCAGTATTCTGGCGTGGAGAATCCCCATGGACAGAGGAGCCTGGTGGGCTACAGTTCATGGGGTTGCTAAAAGTCAGACACTACTGATTAACTAAGCACACACACACACACATACACACACACACATATATATATAATGGAATAATATTCAGCCATGAAAAGAATGAAATAATGCCATTTGCAGCAACATGGATGGATCTAGAGATTATCATACTAAGTGAAGTAAGCCATACAGAAAGACAAATACCATATAATGTCACTTATGTGTCGAATCTAAGATATGATACAAATGAACTTATTTACAAAACAGGAACAGACTCAGATATAGAAAACAAACTTATGCTTTCCAGAGGGGAAGGGGGGGGGGAGGGATAAATTAGGAGTTTAGGATTAGCAGAAACACACTGCTATATATAAGATAAACAGCAAGGACCTGCTGTATAGCACAGGTGACTATATTCAATATCCTGTAATAAACCATAATAAAAAAGAGTATGAAGAAGTTATATATATCTGAATCACTTTGCTGTACACAAGAAACCAATTCAACATTGTAAATAAACTACTCTTCAATTTAGAGAAAGAGAAACAATATGCATAATACAATCATTGTGCACAGATCCAGACCATTCTTTATATTGCTTAAGACAGATATCCAAAGACCTGCTTTTTCTGCAACCTATGACAGAAATGCCCTTGCTGTGCTAGGGGAATCGATAAAAAATCAACGCATGTGTCCCAAACCTTCCAAGACCATAAATGGTTTAGCTCCCTTGTTAGAAATTCTGTCTAAGGCAAATGGGACCAAATTAAACTTTCTTATGAAACTCCCACTCCATTCTTTCCAGAAAACTAACCTCTTTAGATGGTATCTTCTGCCCAAGAGGTCCTGAAGGTATCTTGGAAGCTGTGGACCTGCTAGGGAGGGATAATGTACAATAGTTCAGGCAATAATTCAGAACTTAGAAGGGCAAAGCTTTTTAGTTTAAAGAGAAAGAGTGACTTCTATGTTACCATTCTACACAGACTGCAAGAATCTTTCAGGAAGCTCCCATTGTCAACTTCTCAACAACTGGTAATGACTCTTGGCTCCCACACTACACATTTCTGTGGCTGCGCAGCAGTATTTCAGTCTCTTTCAGTATCTCATAAAAATCACAGCTAATAAACTCCAATCGGCACCTGAGGAAAGGGTGCTTGCTTCCGACTGTAATATACTGGCCTTTGCAGCACTTCAAAGGGCAGGCAGCTGCTCAAGTCTACCTTGCCCTGGTTTCCATCCCTAGGTGAAGATTAACCATGTGTGCTCTGGGAAAATCTGTTCTGAGTTTGCCGTCAAGTGTTTTGTATCCCTTTAAATCAGCTGTTCAATTTGACAGCCCACTAACACAGGCACCTTTTTCAGTTGAGGGAGGGCATATACTCCGTTTCCTTTTGATGCTTTAGTTTCTTCATGTCCTCTCTTACCCCTCTTAGGCTTCTGATTTCTTCTTTTCAGAAGATGAAGCATGTATGTCCATGAGAGAAACCTGATCATTTAAAAGTTTAATAACAAGTCAAAACTAAATTTGGGAGTTATTGGGTGCCCAACTCCTGATACTTGAATGTATTTTGTCCTTAGCTAAGGCTGGGTGTCAAATTCATGATGAAAGGATGAGTGATATAATTTTTTAAGTGGAATTTCACTTGAAAAAAATTTTCATATGTGTCCAGAGCCTTCTTCTCTGAACTTTTCCTTGTTACTGTAGCTTTACATTGAGATCTCAAAGTTTGGGTTCTTAGAAAACACTGTGTGAAAATGCACAGACTATTTTTTTAAATAGGCTATTTAAAAATATCAATTTCTTCTTTCACCACCTCTTAGAAGTGTGGAGAGCATTGTTGAATCCTGGCAAAATGGGAGAGCAATATTTATTGACCAGAGTAAAATTACTCTGAAATGCTATGCGATATATATCACAGAGTGGGGGTATTACTTAGCGATTTAGGAGAAAACTTTCCCCTAAGTCTTAACCACATTTCTTATTCCTCTCAAGAGAAAACATTTCTCAACTTGCATTCACATGTTTTTGATGAGGTCAAAACAACTTATGTTCACATTTTAACATCTCTGAAATAGAGATGAATCTAGTTGATGGTGCCTTATTGTTGTCAGCCAGGCAGTGGGCATTGTCTGCCCCCATGCAACTTAGATCGAAAACCTTCTGTGCTTCCTCCAGGTAAAAGTCTAGAAAGCGCACAAACACCGAAACTTGCAGAATGGGCATCAGTGACTTAGAAGAAAACCCCAGAGACAAAAGTGGAGACCACGTCTATGAAAGGCTGTGTCATCAGCTCTTCATAAAATCAAAATTGTTGATGGTCAGTATTATGTGGGCAGTGTTCTTTCTTCTTGGTGGTACTTAAAACAATGGTGTATCTTATAATCGTTGGCAGACTTGCTGAAATGCAAAGTGCCAACGGGCCACCTTCTTCCTTGTTCCTCTGATCAGTTGTGTCCGGCCAGGGAAGTTTGGCACTTATAGATATGAGTTTGATGCTGGCGCCAGCCTATGATTACTCCTGGCATAGTTCACCCTGTAGCTTAGTGGCTAACAGGCAGTAGGACTTGCCTCCTGCTGTTTAGTCATTGCACTGTGGGTGCCCAAGTCACTGGATGTGGGGTACAGATCCCACCAGCTCTCCACACATTTATTTGCCACTTTGTCAGATATTTCCCTTTCTGGCCATGCTTTTTTTTTTTTTTTTGGCCATGCTTTTTAACATAGAATGTGCTGTTCAGGCCCAAAGAGTCTTCTGGGAGGAGAGAAAGTTTAGAGTCACCCACCAGTAATCAGACCTTTCACAGTTTCAATTGTCTAAAACAGAACACCAGACCTAGGAGTGTGTGAAAATGTCCTCCAAGTGGCAAAAAACTGTCACAGGTTTGTACAACAGGAGCACAGAGCCTCAAGCCTTCTCTCAGATAATTAGTTGGAAAATAAATTAGGAGTTTAGAACAATCATATACACAAATTGAAAAAAAGCAGAAACCAAAGCTATGAAAACGTGGAGCTAGTGGTAAAGAACCTGCCAGAGCAGGTAGACATAAGAGATGCGGATTTGATTCCTGGGGCAGGAAGATCCTCTGGAGGAGGAAATGGCAACCGACTCCAGTATTCTTGCCTGGAAAATACCATGGACAGAGGAGCCTAGTAGCGGCAGTCCATAGGGTAACACAGAGTTGGACATGACCAAAGTGACTTAGCATACTAAGCTGTGAAAAGGAAAAAAGAAAAGAGCTATGAGAGTTAATGCATCTTTGTCTAGAGTTGCATAGAAATCTGATAGCCAGAGACATGATGGATAAGTCTTTTCACGCCTTTAAGTCTCAGTTTTCTTATCTGTAAAATGGGATAAAGCTACCTCATGAAGTGACTGGAGGCATTAGAATGCTTTCAAAATGCTTGTGTACAATAAAATCTTATCACATTGAAACAATTTCATGTGTTAAGAACACCATATGACTTGATAATCTCTGAAAGTACATGACCCTTAAGTAAACAATGGCCTTAAGTCATGAAGTAAGAATTAAATATATTCTGAATAATCTGTTTAAGAAAGTGGTTGCTTGGTGAGGGGAAGTAGGGGGAAGAATGCATATATTTTAGAAAGATTTCCCTCGAAAATACTTGTATGTATTGGAACTTAGTGCATTTTAGTTACCTGGATAATTCACATTATGGAAAACCTCATCTTCAATAATGCTGAATAAATGAAACATGGTCGTAAAAACATACTCCAAGATCTCTGATCTCCAAATCAGGCTTTGGAAGACTTTAGTGCTATCACTGATAAAAACCATTGTAAATCATTTAGCCAAAAAAAGTTCTTTGAAACTGGACCTTTTTTTCTTGGTATCCATGTAAACATAGGAAACCAGGACTGTTTTAGCTACAAATTGTAGCAAATACTTAAAATAAAAGTGTAAGAGCAGAGCTCCATAATGGGCACCTTTCTAAGCTTACCTTAAAGTTGAATCCAAAAAACAATGTTGACCACCTGCCGTTATTTATTGCACGTTAGAAAGTTGTATGAAATTGCGCCTTCCCAAAAGTGGCCACCATGGACTTTTCTGGTGGCTCAGACGGTAAAGAATCTGCCTGCAATGTGGGAGACCTGGGTTCGATCCCTGGGTTGGGAAGATCCCCTGGAGGAGGGCATGGGAACCCATTCCAATATTCTTGCCTGGGAAATCCCATGGACAGAGGAGCCTGGTGGGCTGCAGTCCATGGGATCGCAAAGAGTCAGACACGACTGAGTGACTAAGCACAGAAGTGGCTAAGAAAAAGTGGATGAATAGAATGCAGAAACACACTAAGTAATTAAAGAGTAAAAGCCCTATGTGATTCAGCTTCTAGCAAGCACATTTTTTAGCTTCTCTCTCATCCATGTTATTCATTAAAATCATCTAAACTGATGTTTACGCAGGTCATCCAGCCCTGCCGTCAGTCTCCAGTGCGAGTTCTGTAGACAGTCTGGCTATATAGGAAGACCACCCGTATATAAGGTTCCCTAATGCTGAATATGTTTTTTTTATCTTAGAAACTTAAGCAAATTTGTAATCTTCTGAAACAAGCTACTCTGACTTTCAATTTAAAAGCATAAAACTAGACTTTCAAAGAGTGAAGAGTATGTTTTGCAATTTTCCTTGAGAGGCTTTCTAGGGGTTTTCCATAAGACAATTGCAGTGTTACGTACATACTCAGACTTGAAGGACTTGGTTTTTTTAAAAGTTAAATATATCATTAATATTTTAATATTAATACATATTGAAATTAAGATATTTGGGGTTGAATAAAGTATATGGTTATAATTAATTTCACCTAGTTATGTCTCCCTTTAAAAATAAGGATACTGGAAAATTTATGATTACATATGCAGCCCACATTTATGGCTTACATATTTCTGTTGGACAAATGGATCTAGGGAATGATAAGCTTGGCTCACCCTGGTTCCCTGTATCGAGTCCTTTTAGGACTAAGAAACTAAGAGTGAGAAATGGGAGACACTGGTCCTAGACCAGGCTCTAACACTAACCATGCCAGTCTCCCCTGTGCCTCAGAATCTAGATCCGTGGTTTGGGGAAGCATAACCTACCATCCACACCTCACGGGTTGGCTGTGAAGAGAAAATAAAATAATGTATGAGAAAAAAAGCCATTGGCACACTGCTCAGGGCTGTTGATCTCATCTAGAATACTCTCAATGCAAAATAGGTATCAGCAGATTTTTTGAGGCTACTTGTCTTCCTTATTCCAGACCTCAGAGGACATCATATTATATTCCCTTTTACCTGGGAACATCACACTACATCTACAGCTCACATTTACTGTCTGCTTTGTATAGTGGGCATTGTGTGAGGACTTGATAAACATTAGCTCATTTAATCCACAAAACCAGCCTATGAGATTGATACTGTTATTACTGAGCATCAGAGCTGTGTGGCGTTTAATATGATGAGCTCTAGAGCCAAACTATTTGGATGCATAACTGAGACCAACCACTTAATAGCTGTATGACGTTGGGCCAGCTACTTAACCTCCCTAAGCCACAGCTTCCTCATCAGTATGATGGGGAAAATAATAAGACTGTATTAGTTAAGGTAATGCTCACTGATATAACCAGGAAAATCAAATAGGCATGATGACTCACATATAACAGAATATTTGCACATGTAAATGGGATATTCCAAGCAGGGAATCCAGGAATGCAAGCTTCTCTATTTCTCCTTAAAATGACTTTTGGAGTCACTAAGCTTGTCTGCAACAAGCTGTAAGAGGAAAGAGTATGGAAGATTTTGTATGGCAGGAACCTGAGGTTCAGAGAGACGTGTCCTAGGTCTTACAACTAGGAAGTAGAGGCTTTGATATTGACAGTTAGCTCTATCTAGTTCTGGAGGCCATGTCGACTGCACAGATCATAACCCTGGTATTAGGGACACCAGTTTGCTGTGCACAGAGCTGAACTATCACCAGAAATGGGGGCACAGTTGACTGCTTGCCTTAGACGTTACATCTGAGAAGATGGAGACGGATCTGACCTACGGCTCCACCGGCTTCACAATAGAGGGTAGAGTGGGGAATGTGCTCTTCACAGAGAGTAGGAATTGGACACCATTGCTGGTCCTCCTGGGCATCACCACTTTTGTTGCTACCATTACCGCACCATTTTTTTCCCTCATTGCCTGCCTTCTCTTCCTTTTGGAACCATTACAAACCCTTCATGAGCTTGATAAAACAGCTCCTAAGACAGGGAAACAAAAACTATTCACAGACACAGCTCTGCAAATGAGCTGGAAGTCAAGGGTTCTGGTTCTAATTTTTGCTCAGTCACTTACCAAATGTAGTAGATTTCTTCATAGCTCTAATTCTCCACTCTTTATTGTATCCATGCTCTTTGCTATGTGTTTTTGTAGTTCCTATTACTAGTAGCAGAGAATATATCCCTGTCCTGTCAGTGTTGGACTTGGCCATGATCCTTGCTTCGGCGAATGAGCTATTAGCAGACATGTTACAAACAGAGGCTTGAAGTATGCTTACATCATTAAGCTTGTTCTCTTGCCTGCCTTAAATTCTCCATTAGAAGAAGAAACTCTGGCTAGCCCACTGGTCCAAGGGATGTGAGACACATGGAAAAGACTTGAATCCAACTCGCAAGTTGGAACCTAGCCCAATCTAAATCAACAATCCCTGGTCAGAGAAGAGTGAATGTTTTTTAAGGGACTAAAGTTTGGGGTAGTTTGTTACACTCATTGTTTTTGTAATTGCTGACTAATAAGGGTTTCCCAGGTGGCACAGTGGTAAAGAATCTGCCTGCCAAAGCTGGAGATCCAAGAGACCCAGGTTCGATCCCTGGGTCAGGAAGATCACCTGGAGAAGGAAATAGCAACCTGCTCCAGTATTCTTGCCTGGAAAACACCATGGACAGAGGAGCCTGGCAGGCTACAGTCCATGAGGTTGCAGAGTCAGACACGACTGAGTGACTGAGCACATACATATCAACCATGAGTACCCTCAGCAAGTCACTTCTCTCTAGAACTCAGTTTACTTCTCTATGCAATGAAAGCATTGAACAAAACACCCTAAAGCCCCTTTCAGCTGTCCTAAAGATAAAGGCAAGCTATCTTGCCACATTTTCCCCTGAGGCTTTGGGTTTATGTATAGAAGTGGGACTCTTAAGTGAGTATCCTTTAAATATGATAATTAAGCAACTCTAATTATATTTTTGAGCAATATTGCATTAATTTATTTTCATATTTTAATGAATAGAAGATTTCATTAGTTTTCAAATACCAAAAGCTGGCTTTACTAGCCCCGTCTCCATAGCCAGCAAGGACAGTTTCTGTGGCCCTCCTGGTAGCTCAGAAAGTAGAGCCTGGAGGGTGCTGAAGTGGTGGCAGGTGGCCTCCATTCAATCTCCAGCCTTGAGGAGACAGAAGTATAACTTGAAAGGTATTAGAGACATCCAAGCAGTTGTGAAAAGAAGTTATGTCCATCCACCCATTTTTCAAAGGTGCTTATATTGGAGAGAGGTCCAAGGAGATATACAGCCATGGAATGTACATATGTGCCTTGTTGGTCCCTCAGAAATCTCAGAGATTGTGGTAGTAGATTTATTGTGCATGCCACAGGTCAAGGTTCATAGGTTACTTTCCAAATATCCTTTTCAGGTGTCTGAGAATTCCTAGAAAGATACATCGTGGTACAGAACACTGTTGAACAAAGTCAGATCACTACTTGCTCCAGTTGGAGCCCAAATGAAAATAAGATAAATATTCTCTCTGGGGTCTCCAGGTCCTGATGAAGTTTCTGGCACTAACTGCCAGGGGCCAGATGGGCTAGAACTCTATTCTGACTGGAGTAGATACACCCGACATTCTGTACCTGACATATTTCTTCTGACACTTACTTATGCAGCAAAATAAACTGAATCTAGTCAGCTTTCCATTTGATTAAAAAGAATGGTTTCTTCTTGCACCCATACATAAAAGTACATTCCAGGAGAGACATTTTAACCTTACTTTCACAAGCCAAACACTAGAAATGACAGAAATCTCCACCAATAGAAGACTAGTTAAAGTAGCCACTGAAGTGGTTTAGGGTAGTGCTTAATATGAAAATACCTTAGGTCAAAGACCTGAATTCAGATTCCATAGTGTTGATTACACATTTGGGGTACAGGGCTAGTCATGTAATATCTCTGTAGTTCAGTTCCTCATCTGTGAAATGGGGATGGTACACCTCTATAAAAAATGTTTGGAGTTAGTGGGAATTAAATGAGCCAAGGTATGTAAGGCACTTAGAACAATGCCTGGTACATAGTAAACATATAAATATATGTTAGCTATTATTATATTGTTAAAAAGAAAAAAGTAGATTTATATACTCTATTGAAATGGAATACTCACCCCAAAACTTAGTGGCTTAAAATAACAACCACCATTCATTATTTCTCGTGATTCTGAGAGTTGACTGGGCTCTACTGGGCTGTTCTTCTCCTCCATGGAGTAACAGCTGTTATCATCTGAAGACTCAGCTGAGGCTAGAACACCCAAAATGACTCACTCATGTTTGACTGTTGGTACTGGCTGAGGTTCTTGTCCAGAGCACCTTGGATATCATCTCCATATGACTTGGGATTCTCAGCATGGCATCTGGGAGAGTTCCTGAAGTGTGAGAAGGTGGAAGCTGCAAAGCTTGTAAGATTCAGCCTTGGAATTGACACACAGCTTTGGGAGTTACTTCCCTGGTGGCTCAGATAGTAAGGAATCTACCTGCAATGCAGGAGACACAGGTTCAATCCTTGGGTCAGGAAGATCCCCTGGAGAAGGAAATGGCAACCCACTCTAGTATTCTTGCCTGGGAAATCCCATGAACAGAGAAGCCTGATGGGCTATAGGCCATGGGGTCATAGAGAGTCAGACATGACTGAGCAACTAACACTTTGGGAGTTACACATTTCTGGAGCATTTTATTGGTCAAAGCAAGTCACATGCAGGCCCAGATTCAAAGAGAAAGGAAAAAAATTCCAGCTCTCAATAGGAGAAATGGCAAATAATTTTCAAGCATCTTCAATTAGTCACATATTATTAAGTAGAGGGGAAAATGTAGAGAAGGTGTGGATGTGTTACTATTTATGTAACAAGGGAGCTTTTATACATATATATGTACATGCATATACATAAAATAACATATAAACCATACCTAAAACAACATATATGTTCACATATATGTATTTGAAATTGTATGTGTGTATTCTGCATTGAATAAATATCTTTTGACAGATATATGAGAAACTGGTAACTAGGGGACTAGGAGACTGAACTATAAGATTGACTTAATTTTCACTGTGAATTGCATTATTTGAATTATTTTCACCATGTCCATATTTTATTCAAAATGAATAAATAAAAATGTAAAAAAAGAGCAATAATATTGTTTCAGCTGTTATTAGTACAAGGGAAAATCAGTCACAAAGAAAGCAGTTCCATGAAACCAACCCTTCACTCTCCTCCCAGCTATCAATACTGAATAGCTTTGGGTAACTTTGAATTGTCCTCACTGACAAGAGAGGTCCCCCCAACATATACGTGTATGCATGCACGCATGCACGCACACACACAGACACTCTCTCTCTACTGGTATTTTTTTTTTAACCACCAAAGCAGTTCATGTGTCTGTCAGGTTCTCACTCAGAATCAGGTTACTGGATATTTGAAAAACATTTTTCCATTCCAATTAAAAATGATCATTTATTTGTGACTAGCATAACATCTCATTTGTGTTTGAAATTGAAGAGCAGAATGACTCCACCAAATCGGGAATCTGTAAACACAGTATCATATTTTGATAGACACATAGCTGTGGATTTCAGCGTCATTGTTTGGTAGCTGTGGTTTTATGCTATTTCTCTGTGGTATTAGATGGTTGCAAGGAGGTTTAAATTCTTCTCTTACAAGGGAGTGAAAACGGAAAGTAAAGGCACAAATTCCCAGCCATCTCGTGTGCTGCAGTAAGGAAGGCCATAAAGTCATTCCAAGGTGACGGACAGGAATATTCTGTCTACTCTGCTTCTTGCTGTGTGAGTCCCTTTTGTCCTAAGAGCTAGCTAGTGGTGCCACTGAGGTAGAAAAAAGATGATTCCAGGCTCCACAGATTATGTGCATTTTGTTATTATGATGTTTGGATTTTCATTCTGGTCATGTGATTGCCCATAACAGAATCTATTGCATTTCATTTTTAAAAGTCTTATTCTAAGTTTATGGATTTGGAAGCAAGTGTTGCATATATATTTATATACATTTGACCATGTCATGTAGCTTGTGGGATTTTAGTTCTCTGACCAGGGATTGAACCTGGGCCCTTGGCAATGAGAGCATGGAGTCCTAACCATTGAATAACCAAGGAATTCCCTCACTTTCATTCTTAATTTTTTGAAATATCCATTTGCACTTCCAAGTGTGACCTCATTTAGCATGATCTTTTGAATCAAGGCCAGCCAAACTGAACAGTAGTGAATTTCATGCACAAATAAATCAAGCAAGGGCCAAAGTGCAATTCATAGAGAATTTTAGAGGTCAGATTCACTTTCTCATTCCCCCTTGCCTTTAAAAGGGAATTTGGGGGTATTATAAATACTCAGCTTCTCTGTAGTCACCAGGATCATTATTCAGGGCTTACAAATTATGTGACACAGTTGTACTTATAGACTTATAACATTTTGAAGCTGAAAGGGGCCTTAGAGATTATAATGAAAAAATACAAGTTCATAGAGGTCTAATGACATGCAATCACATAAGCAGTTAATGAAAAATTCCAGATAAAACTTGCAGATTTTACAGCTTGGAATCCATTGCTCCTTTTCCTGTACCATGATATTGTGGTTATTATCGTAGTGTTCAATGTTGCCCTTGCCTTCAGCATGTTTACAGTGTTATGAAATGCACCGGGAATTGGTGTGCTATTGGGCCATTGGGCAAGACTGGGGTACAAGTGGGGAGGGGATGATTCTTTAATGACACTTCAACAAAAACCATGCTGCTTACATTCTTATTTGTTTGTGCTTCTGCTAAGATTTCATTGGAAGAAACAGTTCCATGACTAAAGCATTTGGAAACCGCATCAGTAGTCCAATTCAAATATAATACAGGATATAGGTTTAATAGAACATGTATAAAGCTTGCATACGAAGTGAATTAACATGCCAAAAGAAGTCAGGTTTGTGACTGGGTACAGTTGTGGATCAAATCAGGATTCTAAATTAAGTAAGCAAGTCCTTTTTCATTACTCTAAGTTCTAATGTCCTCTTTCTCTTCCATTTAACTCAGCAGTTTGCAACCAGAGGGTGATTTTGTCCCTCAGGGGACATTCGGCATTGCCTGGGGACATTTTTGGTTATGATAACCAGGGAGGGGTTACTATTGGCATCTAGTAGGTAGAGGCCAGGGATGCTGCTAAACAACCTACAGTGTGCAGGACAGCCCCCCTACAACAGAAAAATGTCTGCCCAAAATATCAGCAGTGCTGAGCTCAGAAATCCTGATCTAGCTAAACCCTACCTATTAGTCAGGACCAGCTCAAAGCCCACTGCTCCTCTTTGATGTTTTCCTGGCCTCTACCAATACTTTCTGCTCTGAGATTTTATGGTTTCTACTCCCCAGTTTAGCAGTTAGTTGTTTATCTTACTTGTGCATAATTTTTCAAGCCAAGATTAGTCATAGCTGTTCAACTTGGTTATAAGTGTCTCGTGAGAAGAGAGAGTGTTTTGTGAATGTACTTGGTCTGAGTGCCTTATAAGCACCTAACCTTAGCCAAACATGTAGGAAATGCTTTTCTGGGGGGAGATGTGACAGGAGAAAGTTCAGAAGAATGCCTCAGATGCCCAGAGGAGCTACTTAAACAAATATCTGGAATCACTAGTAAAGAAAGTCAGTATATTTTTCTAGTTGGTGTGAGAGTATGGAAGAAGGTGGTGGTAAAAAGCAAGAAGGCATGGGGAAGAAGATGGAGGAAAATGGAAGAGGAGTTTGAAGTCCACAGGGGAGTTAATGATAGAACAGGTAGATAAACGGAACCTCTAAAGATTCATTCATCATTCATCCATTCAACAAATACTTATGGAACATCTTTGAGGTGTGGGTACTGTTGTAGTCTTAGTAAATAGCAATGAACAGAACAGGGTGTATGAAGGCTGATATACCTTATGCTGGAGAGAGGGGTAGATCATTAAGAAACTAATGATGTAACATAATGTCTTATCTGTATACTTACACACATATGTGCATGTGTGCATGCTAAGTCACTTCAGTCGTGTCTGACTCTTTGTGACCCTATGGATTACAGGTTCCTCTGTCCATGGGGTTCTCCAGGCAAGAATACTGGAGTGGGTTGCCATTTCCTCTTTCAGGGGCTCTTCCTGACCTAGGGATTGAACCCATGTCTCTTGCGTCTCCTGCATTGGCAAGCAGGTTCTTTACCCCTAGTGCTGCCTGGGAAGCCCACACACATATATTCAGTTTATACAATGTATAAGCCGCATATATGATATAAATCTAGATAGTGATAATCAGCACTATGCTAATAAGGGATAATTGCTGACTTTAGAGGTAGGGAGAGCCCAGATTTATAGCATTTGCCAATTTCAATGGTATAAATGCTCTGACCATAGATGCTTTTAAACTACAAATGTGAGGTCACTGAACACAGAGTTGGGAAGAGATGTGTACAGTACTATAAAGAAAATACAACATGGGTCTGAGAGACTGAGGATGACAAAGATGGTATTTTCTTTTCATTAATAGAGGTATAGTTGATGTATAATATTATTTAAGTTTCAAGTGTACAACATAATGATTAACAGTTTTTAAAGGTTATATTCAACTGGTAGTTATTATAAAGTACTGGCTATATTCCCTGTGTTGTATAATATATCATTGTATCTTATTTATTTTATACGTAGTAGTTTATACTTTTTAATCTCCTACCCCTATCTTATCACCCCCTGCTTCCCTTTCCCTACTGGTAGCTACTAGTTCATTCTCTGTATCTGTATGCTTATTTTTTGTTATATTCACTAGTTTTCTTTTTTTATTTTTTAGATTCCAAGCATGTGATATTATACAGTATTTGTCTTTCTGTCACTTACTTTATGAAGCATGACTCCCTCCAAGTACATCCATGTTGTTACAAATGGCATTATTTCATTCATTTTATGGCTGAGTAGTATTCCTTTGTGTGTATATATGTATACCATATCTTCTTTATCCATTCATATGTTCATAGACACATCAGTTGCTTCCATATCTTGGCAGTTCTAAGTAATACTTCTATGAACATTGGAGTGCATGTATCTTTTCAAATTAGTGGTTTTGTTTCTTTAGGATATATACCCAGGAGTGGAATTGCTGGGTAGTATAGCTCTCTTTTTAGCTGTTTGAGAAACCTCCACACTTTTCCACAGTATGCAGTAGACTGAACCAACTTACATTCCCACCAACAGTGCACAAATGTTACCTTTTCTCCACAAACAGGGATACTATTATCGATGTTTCAGTTAAAGAAAATCTCTCTGAGGATGTGACATTTGAATAGTGTGGTTTTTGTACAAAGTTGTGACTTTTGTTTTATCAATATATTTACCGACTCACAATACTACACCTATTTCACCTTCTCCCTGAAGGGCTGTGAACGTGAGTAAAATTAAACTTCTGCCAGATCTTCTTTCTGTCCCTCAGAGGAGCAGCTGGTGAGATGCCTCGGAGGAGAAGGCTGAAAAGAGCTCCCTTTCCCACATCACAGCCCTGGATCTAGCATGTGCTTGGACATCTGTGTAAGAGTAAAGACTATCACTCTACCTGTGGGGGTACCAGGGTCCTACCCAGAGGCTGGAAATTTTGCCTCTTTCCCAGAGATAGACTGTAGATTTTTCTAGGAGTCACTCCACAACACGAGCCTGGGATACTTGGCAAGACAGTCCGACTTCAAGTCATAACATTCTCTGCGTGCTTTCTGGGTTGTTGTTGAAAGAAAATGCATGTAAATAGGATTTTCCATTTTCAAATGAATGCCCACAGAACTCCACAATTACAAACTGGTGTTGCCTAAAAGAGTGGCAATTTGGTTGAGAAATGGGTTTCAGTTTGTAACTTCCAAGGATAGATGATAAATTTCCAGAAGTAAAAAAACTGGAAACATTAGGGTAATGTTTTCAAACTATTCTCAAGCAAGCCACTGATTTAAATGAAAAAAAAAAAAAATCCCGTGAATGCCAAAAAAGCATACTTCAGATGTCCCCATCAACTGCGAGACAGTTGCTTTCCCATGAAGACCCACCATATGGACAGTGTGAGAAATCTCAAATTAAAATAAATTGTTATTCAGAGAGAGCCTTTCAATCGAGCCAAGACTCCCAACTTTACATTTTGCAGCCTTTGCCACACAATTATGAGGTCCAGTTTGGGTTGTTTAAAATTTTTGTAGTATTTAATCTCCCAAGTTCAGCAATCTTTGTTTTAATCTCTCCTCTACAGTTCAGTGGCCTTGTAGCCAGTGTGAAAGAAAACAGGAGCCCTGGGCCCCAACTTCTAGCCTCCTGGTTTCCCTTCCCCCACTCTGGCTTCAGACCTCAGACTGAGCTGGGCTGCTCAGCTCTACAGGATCCAGTCCTCCTTTAAAATGCTGGGCTAGCATAGGCAGGCCTGTAGGGGACAGAGGGGGAGATGGGTTGAGTGGGACCCTTGGTTCTGTTTGTACAGTCAATATAATTGACACGGACATTGCCTCAGCCACTGAGGATTTTTACCAGGGAGACAGAATGGTTTTGTTTTGGTGACATTAGTGTCAGGAAGGGGGACACTTCATTCTTCCCTGTCATGCTGCTTGGTGATTGTAGGTCAAGCTCTTCCTCTGGGATTCTTCTCCTTTGGCCCTTCACTTCTGATGGTTTGGCAGGGGCTGGGGGGTGGGGGGGGAGTGTCCCTGGAAATGGAGGCAGGAGGCAAGAAAGCCAAAGGAAAGGTTAAAGTCAATGGTGCTCATTTGCTGAGGCTGCCATAACAAGCTAAGCTGATGGCTCAGAAGATTCTTCCTTGCCTTTTTCAGCCTTTGGTAGCCCCATGTGTTCTTTGGCTTGTGACATCATAACTGGAACTTCTGCCTCCATCTTTATATGGCTTTCTTCCCTCTATCTATGCCCTGATTTTTCCAATGAGTGCTGACTCGTTGGAAAAGACCCTGATGCTGGGAAAGGTTGAAAGCAAAAGGAGAAGGAGGCAGCAGAGAATGAGATGGTTGGATGATGGCATCATAGACTCAGTGGACATGAATTTGAGCAAACTACAGGAGTTAGTGAAGGACAGGGGAGCCTGGCATGCTGCAGTCCACTGAGATGCAAAGAGTCAAACATAACTTAGCAAATGAACAACAGCCCTACTGCAGTATGACCTCAACTTACTGTCAGTAATTATATCTGCAACCACCCTATTTCTAACAAAGGTCACATTTTGAGGTATTGGGGATTTGGACTTCAACACATCTTTTGGAGGGAAACAATTAAACCTATGATGCCACTGAAGAAAGGGTAATTTTTTTCCAAAGATGATACTCCATTCATACTCCACTCTCAACATGTGCTCAGTGCCTCGGTGTAGATGCAGCTGGGAAACGAGTGCGTGGGAGGAAACAGCCTGCCAGTCCAGGCCTAGACGGTATTTCCCAAACTGCAGCTTTGTTGAAATTCTTTTCTTTTGTATACTTGTGGTGGATTCATTTTGATATTTGGCAAAACTAATACAATTATGTAAAGTTTAAAAATAAAATAAAATTAAAAAACCAAACAAACAAACAAAAGAAAATGAAAAAAAAAGAATTTATTTTATTATTTTAAAGGTCTTTTCATTTTATGTATTAATTTTTTGACTCCTCTTCATGGCATGCAGGATCTTAGTTCAATCTTCATCCAGACATTGAACCCATGCCCCCTGCAGTGGAGATGCAGAATCTTAACCACTGGACCACCAGGGAAGTTCCCTTTGTTGAAATTCTTGCCCTAAGTCACAAATTAAGGGTGTTTAGGGCAACCTCCTAGTTTGGAAGTCTTAACTCCACATTTCCCAAGTCCTGTAGATGTAGCTAGACCTGTAATGACATTTTAACTATGTCATTTGTGATCTAATACAGTTCATATGCAGTGGCGTGGATATCCGATCAGCAGCCGGATTAAGAGCTCTTCTGCAGAGCTCACCCCTCCTGGGGAAAGAGGCTTGTGGACATGAGAGGGTGGGAGCTCCCTAGCATTATAAGGGTCACTGAAGAAGTCTTCTTGGTCAGGGTTCTCCCTCTGTGTCAGCAGGACCAAAAATCCTTTTTCTCTTACTCTGACCTTGACTCCAATTTTTATGCTGGAGCCCTTCAACTACCTCCCAGCTAAACAAGCTGACATGATGGAGTTTGGCAAACAGGAAGAGAGAAGGAGGTTCCTTTTCTCTCCAGCTTTAGAGGTGAAAGGGGGCTTCCTGGATAATGGTATAACCTACTTATAAGTAAGCTGCAAAATGAAATGATCTCCCTCATTCATTCTCTTGGTGGGGGTCAGGGCACAATGTAGACATTTCTCTCAAATGACCACAGACATAACATTCACACCCATCACACAGATATTTTCTTCTTAGGTGTGCTCAAAATGCAAATGCTTTTATGATTGTAAGCTAAACAAAGAAAAGAAAAGTCATACCAACGACTCCCCACACTCCTGGAAATCAATTTGAGGCCTCCTGAGACTTTAGACCACCCACCACAAGACTGACAAACCCTGGCCTAAGCGGTTCCTGTCCTCATTTTGAGATATGGAACTCTGGACGCCTGAGGAAGACTGTAGATCCTTTTTCAGGAAAGTGTTTTTAAATGCATTAAATACAATGCAAAGATTTACAAAGGAAGCCAATTATATTGAATATAGTTACAAAAATATTAAAAAACAAAATTTTGGTATAAGGTTTTTTTTGGCATTTGTTAATGCTTTAAATAAGAAGTTCAGTTCAATAACTGCAGTAATGTCTAAGTGGTAATGAGTGTAAGAAATGTGATTTTAAGATATCTGAAACAACAGTAATATGTTGTGAAAAAAATCTGATTGCTGTTGGTGACAATCACTGGTATGGTTAATACTACTGAGATATGTGGCCTATATTCCTAAATGAAGGGCATTCTCAATTTCATCTGAAGGTGAGTAAGTATTAAGGTGTCACTTTTTTCCCATCCAAGTTCGCAGACCCTTTGGTGATCTGTGGACTCAGATCAGAACCCCTGACCTATGAGCCTCTGGGTCTCCTCAGCCCTTTACCACCCAGGTCCTCCTCAATGGCCCATGTAGATCACATTGTCCATACTTATCATCCCTCCCTATCAGAGGAAGCGGAGCCAAATTCTGAGCCCTGCCTGAAAAGGGCAGAACTTAGAAAGTCTGCATAAGGCTCCTTGAGAGTTTGCCTCTTCAGATACCCCATCCACCTCTCCTAAGATAGCTCTGACTTCTCTCTCTGCAAATGCCCTTCCTCTCCCTCTCCCTCCCTCGTGGCCATGGGCGTGGTCCTGGGAGACCCCATTCCTGCCCTTGTTGCTCATCTGTGACTCCTGCAGCCAGACAGGGGTTGGCCCCTGCCTCCGTGTGTGCTGGCCTGTCTGATGGCACCTCTGAAATGAACTGATCCCCTAACCCCATCCACCACGGGCCCCTCTGCACCCATCCCGTGCTCTCTGCCCAACCCTCAGCTCAGCCTGCCGCCCCCAGAGCATTCTAACATCCTTGTCCCGGTTAGTTCATACAGAACCGCAAGGCCTCTGTACTTGAACTAAAGAATCAGTAAACTTCTCCAGATCTTCCACCTGTTCCAGAACACCCTAGATCAAATTCCTTTTTAAACCCAGTCTTCTCAACACTCACCATATATTTAATAATTTCCCCCCTCATCTTGGGAAAAAGATGAAAATAATAAAGTCCTCATGCATGTTGAATCAAAACTGCATTTCAGTATTTCAAGAAAATCTTATGTAGCAGTATGATGTTCTGGAACTGTTCTGTATATATTACAAATACTATATCATTTAATTCTTGTAACAACCCTATGAGGTGAGTATAGATGAAGAGACTGAAGAACAGAGTAGGGTTGCCAAATTCAGCAAATTAAAATACAGGATGCCCAGTTAAATTTGAATTTTAGATAAACAGCAAATATTTTCAGTTGTTTCTTAAATATGCCCCACGCAACATTTGGAACATACTTATACTAAAAAGTTGTTTGTTATTTATCTGAAATTCAAATTTAACTTAGTGTCATGTATTTTATCTGGAATCCTTTACAGAAGGGTGAAACAACTTGCCCAAGATCACACAGCCAGAAAGATTCAAACTCAGATAGTCTGGCTCTGGAGTCTTTGTTCTGAGCAATCTCCCATGGGTTTTTCCTTGGAACAGCTAACCTGGAACCAGAAATTGATCTGAGATGGCTACTCCTTATTTTAAAAGGTCAGGGTCATTGTTAGTCCCACAGTCTAGCAACAAAAGGGATACAAGCCCAAAGTTCAACAGTCAGGAATTTCCTTGTGGAGTAGAGTTGGCTTCTGTACAACCTCCAACTTGGTCAGTTTCACCAAGAGCGTCTGATGTTTTGCACAGACTTAGGGCACAGGAACCACTAAAACAAGTATGCTGTTGCTCATGTGGGGTTCAGCTCCCTGAGGCTGTGATCTGAGATGGCACACCAAGTCCCCGGGGAAGGGGCAGAGGCTTCTTTGGTACTGATCATCTTGAAATTTAGACATTTGAGTAATTGGTGAAGAACAGGTTCTGGGATACCATACAAACTTGGATTTCTATTTGTCTTGCAAACTCACATGGGGCACTTTTTATGTGGCAACACTATTTTACAGTCCACCGAAGAGTCGGACACGACTAAAATGATTGAGCATGCACGCATGCACTATTTTACTTACTTTATAAATATTAATTTGCTTAATCTTCATGACTACACTATATCAGGTAGTTACTATTAATATCCCCACTTTACAAATGAGGGTACGAGGAGTAGAGAGGTTAGGTCACTTGCTCAAAGTCAGACAGCTTAGTAATCGACAGGGTTGGAATTCAAATCCAGAGGCCTAACTCCATAATGCATATGTTTAACTAACATAATGTGAAGTGGATGAGTTTCTGAGATTAGATGACTTGAGCATTCCCTAAAAAGGCAGGTTAAGTCCATGTAATGATCAAGACTATTCTAGGGGTTCAAGGTCTGTCCAGATAATGAACTGGATTGGAATTAAAAATGGTCTGGACAGATCTTGAACCCCTGGGGTATTCTTGTTTGTTAACATGGAATTATTCTGCCTGTTCAGGAAATTCTCAAGACATCTGATTTTGAAATCTCATGAATTTTCCACTGCTCTAGCCCCCAGTGGCTCAGCAGTAGAGAATCTGCCTGCAATACAGGAGCGAAAGGAGATGCCAGTTCGATCCTTGGGTTGGGAAAATACCCTGGAGAAGGGCATGGCAACCCAATCCAGTATTCTTGCTTGGAGAATCCCATGGACAGAGGAGCCTGGCAGGCTACAGTCCATAGGGTCGCAAAGAGTCAGACATGACTGAAGTGACTTAGCACGCATGCTAATGGTTTAAGATGAAAATATTTGGGGGGAACACCTTTATCACTACCAGCAACAGCCTAAGGAGATGTGCTGTGTGCTTAGTTGCTCAGTCGTGTTCGACTCTGTGAGCCCATGGACTGTAGCCCACCAGGCTCCTCTGTCCATGGGATTCTCCAAGCAAGAATACTGGAGTGGGTTTCCAGGCCTTCCTCCAGGGGATCTTCCCCACCCAGGGATTGAACGTGAGTCTCCCGAATTGTAGGCAGATCTTGACTGTCTGAGCCACCAGGAAAGTCGAAGAATACTGAAGTGGATAGCCTATCCCTTCTCCAGGGAATCTTCCCAACCCAGGGATCGAACCGGGGTCTCCTGCATTGCATGATGCTGCTGCTGCTTGCTAAATCACTTCAGTAGTGTCCCATCCTTGGGATTCTCCAGGCAAGAACACTGGAGTGGGTTGCCATTTCCTTCTCCTGCATGATGCTAACATGTAAATAAATGGTTTTGTAAGAAATGTAGATTTCTAACATGTAATGTTAGAAATGTAGATGCAACATGTAAATAAATGGTTTTGTAAGAAATGGTCAGAGTGCTTGGATCCCTGAGAGAAAGATAGGAAAGTTTTTATTTTGATTATCAGCATCCAAAATGGATGTGAGACCCAGAAAATGATTGCTGCTTAGTAGGATGTGGAGCACAATTTCTGTGAAAAGATGTGGCAAATCAAGAGTTAATTCAGGTTTTTCCTGAGTAGTCCCAGTCAAGTCTCTTCTTCTGCTTTCCTTCTAAACACTGAAAATAACAGTTGTCCCAGGCAACTCACCCTTCTTTTGGTTAGTCTCACCTCCTCCCTCTTCCCCCAACAAGAAAGAAACATTGAAACCCGTTCCTTGTCACCCTGCAATCACACCAGACATCATGGCCACCGTCTTCTGGTTTCCCCACTGTAAAGCAGCTTCCAGAAGATGTGCTGTGCACAGCTGTAAGAATGCAGGCTGCAAGGGCTATTTTACTCTGTTGCGTTCTGTGACAGCATGATCCATTGGCTGCTCTTTGGAACACAATATAGTAAAAAGAATTGGCCCCTGCTGGTGCTTAAAAGGTGCTGGAAGAGGGGGTGTTAATTTATTGCTAATATACACTGTGTTAAAAATAGCAAGAAAAATGTCTTTTGTTCCTACTTTGCCTTTTGGTGCTCTAGAAGTCGGGTGGCGGGATGCGGTGGTCATGATTAGAGGTCACGTTATGGTCACAACTTAAACCTGTACCATTACTGAGAGGTAAGGGAATGAAATCCTTTGTTCTGTGCCTGCAGGGAAGCTTCCCGAAGGAGCTGTCCTCCACAGAGGCTAGGACACGCTTGCCACACTAATGTTGGGGGCATTTATCTCCTGGCCCCAGACCTCCTGAACTTGCATTTGCACTTTCTGCCTGTCCACCCGATGCTGCGGTAATGGGCTCTGGAAACCTTCTGCGGAAGATCAAGTCTGCTGGCGACAGGCAGAGAGGAAACAGGCTTGAGATCCCAGAGACCTCATTTCAGGGGTCTGGAAACAGAGGCCAGGAGAGAAAAATGGCCCTTTGGCGAGGCGCCCGATAAATAGTCTTTGGATTGAAGACTTGTGAACTCAGAGTGGTCAGATGGGAGCAATATTTAAGGGAGAGGCGAGGAGGCTTCTGCAAGCTTCAGAGAGTGGATTTCCTCCCATGTTTGGGTATTTTTAAAAGCTGCTTATGGGTGTTCGGGCTGTAAGAAACAAGCATGGCCAGAGGGGAAGAGCAGCAGAGCTCACCAGGACTTTCTGGAAGATGTGACTGCCGGATGCTCTTTGGCTCCTGCATCTCAGTCACCAATTGCTTCTTCTGTCCCTGGCAGTGCCAGCTCCTAAACCATCCTTCACTTTGAGGAAGTCAGTAGACCCCCTGGGAATCATGCTTGGTTGCAGTCAAAATCAGTTTCCGTGATTAATTAATTTAATTAACATATTTGGAGTTCTGACCGCCTTTAATATCATTTACCTCTATAAAAACGTCTATGAATTAAGGCAAATATTTTTGTGGAAATAGCCTAAAATAGCCTCCCTGACCAACCTAGAAGAGGGGAAATGATAGTAGCCTGAATCTAACCATCTCTACTGCTCTTTAGGGGCTTTCCAACATATATGATTCTTTTTCCTAGAGAAAAATTCAAGTACACATTTCTTCATCTGATTCGCTCCCTGTTCTCTTCCTTCCCCTCTCCTCTCACTCTTTCTGATTTATCTAAATTCCCTGGAAATGGACTTCCCTGATAGCTCAATTGGTAAAGAATCCACCTCCAATGCAGGAGACCCCGGTTTGATTCCTGGGACAGGAAAATCCACTGGAGCAGGGATAGAATACCCACTCCAGTATTCTTGGGCTTCCCTTGAGGCTCAGCTTGTAAAGAATCTGCCTGCAATGCGGGAGACCTGGGTTCGATCCCTGGGTTGGGAAGATCCCCTGGAGAAGGAAAAGGCTACCCACTGCAGTATTCTGGCCTGGAGAATTCCATGGACTGTATAGTCCATGGGGTCGCAAAGAGTCGGACATGACTGAGCCACTTTCACATTCTCCTAGCCCAACCCATGCATGAAAAGAAGGGAAGGTGGATGGAGTGCTTGGTGAGAGGCAGTGGGGAGAATCAGTCTTCCCCCAGGGTGCCAGGGAGCTGGGAGAAGACAGTTAATTTCTCCGTGCTAAATGTCCCAGCCTCTGGCCTGTGCTCTTGATAGCAACCCACTTTCAATTCAGTTGTGTTGTGTGTTTTCCCTGGCTTAGCCTAAAAGGTCATCCACTTTGCTTTCTGTGCCATGAAGAGAAATTTGTCAGGGCCCCTCCGAGAGTGGACCCTTAGCCGTTCATCATTTGGGGTGAGTTATCCAGCTTTGTGCTGGCCCAGTGGTTTATCAAGCAGGGGCATCACTGGTAGGTAGCCTGGGGCTGTGTAAGAAAGCTGTGTGTTCTGTCATTTTAGGAAGAAAGGGGTAGGGGTGGGATGGGGCTTTAGAGAAGAAAATGATACAACCAAAAAGTAAAAATAAGTATGGAATAAAGACCATAATTAGATCTGTTATTTTTATGTCATACAGTCAGAAACCACATTTGAAACCTTCCTCCTCCAATAATAAGAATGTGCATGTCAATCATTTCTGGGCAAAATACTTTTTTCTTTTTTTTTCTGTTGTTATTGTATTACATTTCATTAGAAGTCTGAGTGACCTTTGAATCTTAAACAGCAGCCAGATAACCTGGCCCAGCTGTACAAGCCTATTTTCCTTTTCTTCTTGTCCTCCCTTCATTCCTACAGAAGTAAAGTGGTCCAGACCTACTGGCAGTTCAGGTAGGACATTAATCAAAAACCTGGTAGAAACGAAAAAGTCCTTCCAGCAGCAAGCAAGAGTTAGAGCTGTGAGGCAGGACATTCAAGTTTGCCTTCAAAGTGACATGAAAACAAAAAACCTTGTTAATTTCAGAACCTAATACCAGACCCAATCTAATCCTCATGGGTCAATCTATTAACTTGTTTTTAGCATCAGCATCATTCACTAAACCCTGCCCATCCCCCACCCCACCCCCACCACCACCACCTGCACCCTGGAAAGAGCTATCTGTATTTAGAGACTCTTCAGTTTATACAGATTATATGTAACTACTATTTCATGTATTTGTGTTTGCTATTTCTGTGTTTACTGCACTCGTAATTGAGGACACACATAACACTCAAAAAGAAGTTCTCAAAGATTTATCAAAGGACAGGAAGAGAATGAAAATGGTGAAACAGCTTCCCATGAAGATGATAAATTGGGTTGGTAGAAAAATCTTTGGTTTATTTTCCCATTTTTACCCTCTGATACACATGAGATGTATGGCTAATTATAATCATTCTAAAGCTTATGGCAATGAAAGGAATAAAATGTTTGAAGCCCCTTGGTCCTGGCTGCCTTTAGCAACCACACTTAAAGGGCTTCAGTACAGAGCATTTAACAACTGTGACCAGGGCCAGTCCATGAAATGAGCTGGTGGGATTTTTTGGCCCCAAAGCATCATTGTGGGGGAAAATTTGATGCTGAACAGGACAACTAGTCAGCCACACCTCTGGCTCTCTCTGGGAAATGGAGCAGGTCATAGTAACTTTCATAGAACTTGGATTCCTCATCTGTAAATGCAGTAGGATTCTATTTTAAAAGCTGCTAAGTCTCTTCCACTGGAATACTCTAGAATTTTGGAGTACAATAACATTTTCTTTGACCTCATTTATCTCCTCAGGTTCAGTTCAGTTCAGTCCCTCATTCGTGTCTGACTCTTTGTGACCCCATGAATCGCAGCACACCAGGCCTCCCTGTCCATCACCAACTCCCAGTGTTCACCCAAACTCATGTGCATTGAGTCGGTGATGCCATCCAGCCATCTCATCCTCTGTCGTCCCCTTCCCCTCCTGCCCCCAATCCCTCCCAGCCAGCATCACAGTCTTTTCCAATGAGTCAACTCTTCGCATGAGGTGGCCAAAGTATTGGAGTTTCAGCCTCAGCATCAGTCCTTCCAATGAACACCCAGGACTGGTCTCCTTTAGGATGGACTGGTTGGATCTCCTTGCAGTCCAAGGGACTCTCAAGAGTCTTCTCCAACACCACAGTTCAAAAGCATCAATTCTTTGGAGCTCAGCCTTCTTCACAGTCCAACTCTCACATCCATACATGACCACTGGAAAAACTATAGCCTTGACTAGACAGACCTTTGTTGGCAAAGTGCTATCTCTGCTTTTTAATATGCTATGTAGGTTGGTCATAACTTTCCTTCCAAGGAGTAAGCGTCTTTTAATTTCATGGCTGAAATCACCATCTGCAGTGATTTTGGAGCCCCCCAAAATAAAGTCTGACGCTGTTTCCACTGTTTCTTCATCTATTTGCCATGAAGTGATGGGACCGGATGCCATGATCTTCGTTTTCTGAATGTTGAGCTTTCAGCCAACTTTTTCACTCTCCTCTTTCACTTTCATCAAGAGGCTTTTGAGTTCCTCTTCACTTTCTGCCATAAGGGTGGTGTCATCTGAATATCTGAGGTTATTGATATTTCTCCCGGCAATCTTGATTCCAGCTTGTGCTTCTTCCAGCCCAGTGTTGCTCGTGATGTACTCTGCATAGAAGTTAAATAAGCAGAGTGACAATATACAGCCTTGACGTACTCCTTTTCCTATTTGGAACCAGTCTGTTGTTCCATGTCCAGACTGCTGTGTTCAAAACCCAGATCCACCACTTACTAACTCAATGACCTTGGGCAAAACATTTATCTTTTCTGTCCCTTGGTTTTCTCACTTATGAAAATGTCAATACTATCTATGTCGTAGGGTTTTGGCAAGGATTAAATACATTAATGTTTTTAAAATATAAGTTATCAGCCACATAGTGTGTGCTTAGTAAGTAGTTGTTAGATATATATTATGTTAACCAGGGTATAACTTAGGAAGAAGGTAGAATAGGAAAGATCTGGGAGAGTGAGTAAATATTTGAGTGTAGTCCCTTACCTTTGTCCTGAGATGATCTTGCAAGCTAAAATGCCTAATGAACTAGTAAATGCTAAAAAATATTGTCCAACTTGGAGTTGTATAATGGAGCACAGACCTCAGGAGCTCGGCAGTTCTTAACTGGGATCCAGTGATGTGCTCCTAGAAATCCACCATCCTTGATGTGGCCTTTGTACGAAGTGAGCCCCAAATAAGCATATGTGTATTTTACTGGGGAGAGGATCCAGAGTTCTCATCAGACTCTCAGAGGGACCCATGATCCACAAAAGGTTAAAACTACTTACTAGTTTATCTCCATGACATCAGAGTTATGGCCCAAAGAGAGGGCACCTGACTTCAACTGAATTGTCATAATAAACTTTATTTGCATCTCCCTAGAAGATACTAGACCATTCAGGTATGACCTAAATCAGGTATGACCTAAATCAAATCCCTTATGATTATATAGTGGAAGTGAGAAATAGATTTAAGGGACTAGATCTGATAGATAGACTGCCTGATGAACTATGGACTGAGGTTCCTGACATTGTACAGGAGACAGGGATCAAGACCAACCCCATGGAGAAGAAATGCAAAAAAGCAAAATGGCTGTCTGTAAGGGGAGGCCTTACAAATAGCTGTGAAAAGAAGAGAAGCAAAAAGCAAAGGAGAAAAGGAAAGATATTCCCATTTGAATGCAGAGTTCCAAAGAATAGCAAGGAGAGATAAGAAAGCCTTCCTCAGGGATCAATGCAAAGAAAGAGAGGAAAACAACAGAATGGGAAAGACTAGAGATCTCTTCAAGAAAATTAGAGATACCAAGGGAACATTTCATGCAAAGATGGGCTGGATAAAAGACAGAAATGGTATGGACCTAACAGAAGCAGAAGATATTAAGAAGAGGTGGCAAGAATACACAGAAGAACTATACAAAAAAGATCTTCACAACCCAGATAATCAAGATGGTGTGATCACTCACCTAGAGCCAGACATCCTGGAATGTGAATTCAAGTGGGCCTTAGGAAGCATCACTACAAACAAAGCTAGTGGAGGTGATGGAATGCCAGTTGAGCTATTTCAAATCCTAAAAGATGACACTGTGAAAGTGCTGCACTCAATATGCCAGCACATTTGGAAAACTCAGCAGTGGCCACAGGACTGGAAAAGGTCAGTTTTCATTCCAATCCCAAAGAAAGGCAATGCCAAAGAATGCTCAAACTACCGCACAATTGCACTCATCTCACATGCTAGTAAAGTAATGCTCAAAATTCTCCAAGCCAGGCTTCAGCAATACATGAACCATGAACTTCCAGATGTTCAAGCTGGTTTTAGGAAAGGCAGAGGAACCAGAGATCAAATTGCCAGCATCTTCTGGATCATGGAAAAAGCAAGAGAGTTCCAGAAAAGCATCTATTTCTGCTTTATTGACTATTCCAAAGCCTTTGACTGTGTGGATCACAATAAACTGTGGAAAATTCTGAAAGAGATGGGAATACCAGACCACCTGACCTGCCTCTTGAGAAACCTATATGCAGGTCAGGAAGCAACAGTTAGAACTGGACATGGAAAAACAGACTGGTTCCAAATAGGAAAAGGAGTATGTCAAGGCTGTATATTGTCACTCTGCTTATTTAACTTCTATGCAGAGTACATCATGAGCAACACTGGGCTGGAAGAAGCACAAGCTGGAATCAAGATTGCCGGGAGAAATATCAATAACCTCAGATATTCAGATGACACCACCCTTATGGCAGAAAGTGAAGAGGAACTCAAAAGCCTCTTGATGAAAGTGAAAGAGGAGAGTGAAAAAGTTGGCTGAAAGCTCAACATTCAGAAAACGAAGATCATGGCATCCGGTCCCATCACTTCATGGCAAATAGATGAAGAAACAGTGGAAACAGCGTCAGACTTTATTTTGGGGGGCTCCAAAATCACTGCAGATGGTGATTTCAGCCATGAAATTAAAAGACGCTTACTCCTTGGAAGGAAAGTTATGACCAACCTACATAGCATATTAAAAAGCAGAGATAGCACTTTGCCAACAAAGGTCTGTCTAGTCAAGGCTATAGTTTTTCCAGTGGTCATGTATGGATGTGAGAGTTGGACTGTGAAGAAAGCTGAGCTCCAAAGAATTGATGCTTTTGAACTGTGGTGTTGGAGAAGACTCTTGAGAGTCCCTTGGACTGCAAGGAGATCCAACCAGTCCATCCTAAAGGAGACCAGTCCTGGGTGTTCATTGGAAGGACTGATGCTGAGGCTGAAACTCCAATACTTTGGCCACCTCATGCGAAGAGTTGACTCATTGGAAAAGACTGTGATGCTGGCTGGGAGGGATTGGGGGCAGGAGGGGAAGGGGACGACAGAGGATGAGATGGCTGGATGGCATCACCGACTCAATGCACATGAGTTTGGGTGAACTCCGGGAGTTGGTCGGAGAAGGCAATGGCACCCCACTCCAGTACTCTTGCCTGGAAAATCCCATGGACAGAAGAGCCTGGTAGGCTGCAGTCCATGGGGTCGCGAAGAATCGGACACGACTGAGCAACTTCACTTCACTTTTCACTTTCATGCACTGGAGAAGGAAATGGCAACCCACTCCAGTGTTCTTGCCTGGAGAATCCCAAGGAAGGGAAGCCTGGTGGGCTGCCATCTATGGGGTCGCACAGAGTCGGACACGACTAAAGTGACGTAGCAGCAGCAGCAGCAGCCGGGAGTTGGTGATGGACAGCGAGGCCTGGCGTGCTGGGATTCATGGGCTCCCAAAGAGTCGGACACGACTGAGCGACTGAACTGAGTCTGGCTCCAGAGTCTGTGCTCTCCAGAGTCTGTGCTCTTAACCACTGTTACTGTTTTTAAAGATTTTGGGTAATGGAGATTTCAAGACAAAAGCCATTCTGTGAAAATTCTTCAAGTTGTATAGTTATGATTTCTGCATATGTATTATTATACTTCATAAGTATGTATTATACTTATGTATTATGTACTTCTACTTCATAAGTATGTAATATGTACTATACTTCAACTTTGAAAAAATTGCTCTAGAAATCGACTGTATCAATTGGGAATACTTTTGGCAATGTGAAAAAGCTCTTGAATAGTGGACTAAACCAGAGGGGTATTTAGTATTTATTTAACAAGGCAGTTGGTGGTCTCAGAGTTGATTTGGCAGCTCGGGTGCAGCCCAGTGACTCAGGCTCTTTCCAGTTTCCCTCTTGCCCATTTTCAATGTTCTGGTAGTGTCTCTTCCTGGTCACAGATAGCTAATATGTTTCCAAGCACCACATCTGTGTAAGAAGGGATGGGCAGTAGAGGCAGTCTCCTCACATACTTCCCCCCTTCTGCAAAACCTCTCGGCAGACTTTCCCATGAGTCTCATTGGTCAGAATTAGGTAACATGGCCACTTTCATGTAAGGGAAAGTGGAAACATGAGTCTGATTTTTCCAAGCCCTGTGGGCTGTGATGGAGAAGGGAGAAGGGGTAGGAATAAACATGGTACCTGTGAACAGAGTCTTCTACACAGTCCTTAGGTAACAACACTTCTGCATTGAGAGAGGAGGAGAGGAATGGAAGTGAAGGGACAGCCTTCTTTGAGATCAAAGGTAACCAATTACTATTTTTTTTCCTCTGCATTAAAAAAAGCCTCATACTGATTTCTTCAAAAGATGTAGAATATACCTGATAATGGAAACGACTTGGTGCAGCAGATTTGAAAGTCTCTGCCAGCAAAAAATTAAATAAATAAAAAAGGAAGTCTCTGCCAGGAAATTGGAGGGATGAACTCTTACCCAATGGTTTAATTTAAATCTTTGAAAAATGGCTATTTCACTACCTTCTTTAATGGAATATACATCAAATTTAGTGAATCTCCTGGACACCAGGCTAGATTTAGCCAGACGGTACAAGTTTTCCAAACTTCTACTAATTCTTATACATTTTAAGCAGTTAAAATGCCTAAAGGGACTGGCATTCTGATAGGAGAAGAGTGGTTGGTCAAGTGGTCTTGTCCACAATTTTGTACCTGAATGGCAATGATCCTTCCTTTCTTCACGTTATCTACTAAACTCCGTAAAATTCCTGTCTGTGGAGAAAACCATTTTTCTGCAGCCTTCAAGAACCCTATTACCACAGTGTTTGGTTTGTGGAGTTTTCTCTTAGTTTAAGTTCACCCAGAAGATGATGTCAATATCAAAAAGTGTTAGTCACTCAGTCATATCCAAGTCTTTGCAACCCCATGGAGTGTAGCCCACCAGGCTTCTCTGTCCATGGAATTCTCCAGGCAAGAATACTGGAGTGGGTTGCCATTTCCTTCTCTGTCAATATCAAGGATTGTGGTATAGTTTCTTTGGGTGATGTCTGGTGGGGGTTTGGGGAAGTGATACAGGTTAGGGAAAGGAGTGAACAAAGGATGCATTATCGAATAAATTACCATGTTGATTGAGTGGAACTTGATCTCCCTGGGAAATTCTGAGGAGATAGCATAAAACACATAGTTCAGGGTTCTTCTACCTGAGGGCAAGAGAGCTGGGGTATTTATACACCAACTCTCCAGTATTATTGGAGGAGTTCCTTCCAAATGGTGTTAATTCCCTGGCATTTGTGTCCTACCACATAGGCAGACAAATCTGACATCAATGGCTACAGTAGTCCTCAGACAAAGAAATGTAGCTGCTGACGTTTGGAAGTGGTGAAGGTAGGGGGATGTAAATTTCTTAGAAATGAAGTCCAGAGCCCTCTGCTCTTACTTCCTCAACCTCATTTTGTAATCAAAGTAACTGTGGTTCAGGGACTTTCCTGGTGTTCTAGTGGTTGGGAATCCACCTTCCAATGCAGGGGATGTAGGTTCTATCCCTGGTCAGGAAACTAGGATCCCACATGCCACGGGGCAGCTAGCCCCACGCACCACAACTAGAGAGCTGGAGTGCCGCAAGTGCTCTAAGTTATTAATAGTTTTGCAGGTGGTACTTCCCTTAACAAAACAAATGAACTTCCATATACATGAAAAAAAAGACCTTTGAGCATAAAGACACAATTATTTAATTGACAAAGGAATTTAGCAGTTAAACATTAATAAAAAATTAATTAGAGCCATTAAAAAAAAAACAAAGACCTGACACAGCCATACATACATAAATAAATATTTTAAAGAAAAGTAACTATGGCCCAGATAGGCAAAATCTTACAGCTAAACAGTGGCTGGGTTACAGTGACAACCCTGTTCTCTCACCTTTTCATCTTGGATTCTTTCATCCTCACCATGTTATTCACAAATAGGGGGATACTTAAAATAATAAAAGATTATTGCTAGGTTGGGCTTTTTTTGTAGGTCAGTCGGTAAAGAACCTGCTTGCAATGCAGGAGACCTGGGTTCAATCCCTGGGTGGGGAAGATCCCCTGGAGAAGGAAATGGCAACCCACTCCAGTATTCTTGCCTGGAGAAGCCCATGGACAGAGGAGCCTGGGGTCCATGGGGTTGCAAGAGTCAGACACGACTTAGCAACTAAACCACTACCACTGCTAGGTTGAATTGTCATGAAATTTAGAAAATGATTTTTCTTTGTGTTATTACTGCTGTGTGTGCTTAGTCGCTCAGTTGTGTCCGACTCTGTGGGACCCCATGGACTGTAGCCTGCCAGGCTCAACTGTCCATGGGATTCACCAGGCAAGAATACTGGAATGGATTGCCATGGCCTCCTCCAGGGGATCCTCCAAATCCAGGGATTGAACCCAGGTGTCCTGCATTGTAGGTGGATTCTTTACCATCTGAGCCACCAGGGAAGTGGTGTGTGAATATTAAGAAAATATAATTGTCAAAATTAATAATTGGTTTTGGAACAAAGTGAAAATAATCATGAATACCCCTTTCTCTGCACATATCCATCTTGAACATTTGATGGTCTTCCCAGAGCTGTGAGAAAGACTCTTCTCAGTTCTAGGTCCTTCTGCTATGGCTTTTGGATATTCTCTGAGGTCTACATAAAGCCTGTTCATTTGACTCTTAAATACAAGACCATGTGATGTAGCCAGTACCATCCTCTTGTAGCACCCCTAGTGCTTCTAAAAAATGCAGTGAGGAAAAAATTTGCAAAACCTTCTAGTCCCACAGGGAACTGAAGAAACCCTGCTGGTGGAACTCCTAAAATATAGGAGCATTTAGAAAAATCTTAGGGAAGAGCAAAGTTCAGCTTCACAAGAAGATCTGAAGGAGAACATTTGGCCAGTTTTTCTCTCCAGATGCTCTACTCCAAGATACTCAGATTGCTCTTCACACACTTCGGGGGGCTCCTAGGGCTCTAGAGAGTCTGCTCCATTCTGATTTTCTTCCTTTTCTCTAATTTTGTTTTCACCTCATTCACTCATTTCTCCTACTCTAATAAGGGCTTAATTCTGGGTCAGAGATCAAAATAATCGGAATAGAAGCAAGGTGTTCAGAATGACCTCTCTTTGTTAAGTAGGTTTTGACATCTTTATACCCAGAGGTTCATGGCTGCATTTTCCAACTAAAACTTTAAAAAGAACTCTGCAGCTTCTCATTCTTTTGCTTAAATTATGGAATAATATGCATAATATAAAGTGTAGGTATTTCAGGTGTATAGCTCAGCGAATTTTAACAAAGTGAATGCACACCAGGTCAAAGTGTACATTATCAGCACCCAGAAGCCTAATTCATATGTCCCCAGGCATAACCATGGAGAAGGCAGTGGCACCCCACTCCAGTACTCTTGCCTGGAAAATCCCATGGACGGAGGAGCCTGGTAGGCTGCGGTCCATGGTGTCGCTAGGAGTTGGACACGACTGAGTGACTTCACTTTCACTTTTCACTTTCCTGCATTGGAGAAGGAAATGGCAACCCACTCCAGTGTTCTTGCCTGGAGAATCCCAGGGACAGGGGAGCTTGGTGGGCTGCCGTCTCTGGGGTCGCACAGAGTTGGACACGACTGAAGCAACTTAGCAGCAACAGCAGGCATAACCAACACCCCAAAAGTAAAGGTAATCTTTCACCAGATTTGTTTTGCCTATTTTTGAACTTCATATAAGTGGAACCACACAGCATGTACTCTTGCGTGTCTGGCTTCTTTTGCTCAACAGTACGTCTGCAAGACTTATCCTTGGTGCATCCATGGTGTTGTGAGAAAAGTAATTTATTTCTTTTTTAATTTCTGTGTAGTAATCAAGTGTGTGAATCAACAAGTTGTCCATCCATTTGGGTCATTCACAACACTTTAGTACTGAATTCCATAAGGTCATTGAGATGGGATGAGATCATATTTATATTTAGACATTTATGCCTAAAAACACTCACCAGCAGGTTGACAATGGCCAGTCAAGTTTATTTATTTAGCTAACATGTATATGGAGCTTATGGGCTTCCCTGGTGGCTCAGGCAGTAAAGAATCTGCCTGAAATGCAGGAGACCTGGCTTGATCCCTGGGTCAGGAAAATCCCCTAGGGAAGGGAATGGTTACCCACGCCAGTATTCTTGCCTGGAGAATCCCATGGACAGAGGAGCCTGGCAGGCTGCAGTCCATGTGATCGCACAGAGTCTGACACGACTAAAGCGACTAACACTTTCAATTTTCATATGGAGCTTTCTTTGTGTCAAGCACTAACCTAAGTGCTTTATAAATATAAACTCATTTAGCTTTCATACCGACACTCTGAGATAAGTCACTGTTATTGTTCCCATTAAACAGATGCAGAAGCTTAGACACAAACTGATCTGAAGTCACTGTCTAAAGTCACAGAGCTAATCCAGCAGACAGATAAAGTGCTGGCCAGTGGAACTGGCTTAGATCATGTCTCCACCATGACCCTTGGATGTATTCTATTACAGCACCCAGAACATTGTAGTATATGTCTTTATTTACCTCTGTTTTTGCTCCTCTGGACTATGAGCTTGAGCACAGCATCTGTGTCTTATTTTTGCCAGTGTTGGTTTAATGAACAAGCCAGTGCTCTGCTGAAGTAAATGCTTGTGTGAGGAGGGAGTTTAATGTAGGGCAATGAACTCATGGCACCTTTTGTTAAAGTGCCTAAGATTTCCTTATATTTTCCTGGTGAAAACTGGGAGAGCAGGATCTGCGAGGAGCTAGGGAAGACAGCAGAAAAGGTGAAAAGGAGAGAGGGTGCATGCCCATCACTTGTAGATTAACCATGCAAACTGCTCAGTACTGTTTTTATAACTTAAATCAGAGGAGAGAGTGAGGAGGAAGAGCCTAGAGCTGTGCTGACCTATAGAAATAGAACATGAGCCACATGTGTTATTTTAACTTTTTAGAAGCCCCATTTTAAAAACTGAAAAAGAAGTTAAAATAATTGTAACAATATATTTTATTTAACCCAACATATCCAAACTGTATCATTTCAATGACACATTGTAGATTCTTTTTTTTTTTACTAAATCTTTGAAATTTATCAATTCCAATGTTAATTTATCAACACACCTTAACTTGGATTAGAGAAGGCAATGGCAAGCCACTCCAGTACTTTTGCCTAGAAAATCCCATGGATGAGGAGGAGCCTGGTTAGTCTGCAGTCCATGAGGTCGCTAAGAGTCGGACACGACTGAGCGACTTCACTTTCACTTTTCACTTTCACATATTGGAGAAGGAAATGGCAACCCACTCCAGTATTCTTGCCTGGAGAATCCCAGGGACGGGGGAGCCTGGTGGGCTGCCGTCTATGGGGTCACACAGAGTCGGACACGACTGAAGTGACTTAGCTTTAACTTGGATTGATCACATTTCAAGTGCTCAGTGGCTACCAATGTTTACTGGCTACTGTGCTGGACAGCGTAGGCCTAGAGCCTGGCTACCCAAAGTGTGGTCCTTGGACCAGCAGCATCACAAATGCAGTTTGCTAGAAACATAGAATCTCAGGCCCCACCCCAGCCTTACTGCCTTTTAAAGAGCTCCTGGGGTGATTTGTTTGCACATCAAAGTTTGAGAAGCCAACCTAGTGATCAGCTGCACTGAAAGGGTATTTTCTAATGAATGGCAGATAATAACCCCCTAACCCTGAAATCGCTAGCACAGGCCTCTCATTAACTTCATTTGTTAGCTGCCCTCCCTCTTTCCTCTCCCCCCTCCCTTCCTCACTTCCTTCCTTCCTTTCCTGCTTCCTTCCCTCTCTTGGTTCCCACATTAAAAAGAAGACTTTTTCAATCATGACCGCTGCTTCTCTCAAATGACAGTGCCAAGCTCTGAAATTCTGCCAGCTCATCCTCTGTGAATGAAGGGAAGCGGATCCAGCCGCAGTCCTATCTTTCTGCTATTATCCTGTATTAAATGTCCTTCAATTAGTGTGTGCTTTGGGTCCCTGCGAGATCCCCTGCTGCTTTATGTCACTTGTGCGTTAACCTCATTGGTTACCAAACATCCCTATTATTAAGCCATTAAAAGCCAGTCTTGTTCACCTGCCAGCCCTTTAGTTTCCCTTTCCATCTCCTGGATGATTTTCCCAGATGGAATTTTTGTGAGTCTCTCCATATCCATCCTCTATTTTATCTTTCAGGAATTTATTTCCCTGCAGCCCTCTCTTCTTTCTGTGTCCCATTCTTCCTCTCCCCGCTACAGTATGCTGTTTTTCTGCAAATTTTTAATACCACTCTCTCTCCCCAGGAGAAGGTAATTACTCGGTTGAGAACAGGTTGGTTATAGCTGTGTGTGCATTCACCAAGCTGGAGCCTCGTCAGCAAGGCTGTTTCCAGCCCCTGCTGGCTCAGGCGACATTTGGCAAGTCATCGTTTTCCAACCCTATCCAATTGTTTCTGCCAATTTGATGAAATTGCAAAGCAGGTTGCAATATTGGCAGTTCAAAAATGGATATTACATAGAGTTATAGAGCCATATTTTGAAAACTGGTTTTTGTATATCTTGTCCACCTTACCTGTTTGTTTTTAAAGAGCAGTACAATACAGTTTTAGCAATGTCTGTATAGTATTAAGCTTGAATTTTTAGAGAGAAAATTCAGGATGCAGACAAAAATGCCCAGCCCCATGGGATTGTGCTTTATTTTCAAGTTGACATTTCGCCAGGGAGGCAATGGAAGCTTTCCATTTTGCTCTCCTTGCTCCAGTGTCTCATGTTGCCTATACCAGGAAACAGCCAACAATGGCTGGTGGGCCAAATCTGCCTGCCTCCTGTTTTTGTATGGTTGGTAGCTAAGAATGGTTTTTACATTTCTCAATGGTAGGGGGGAAAATAAAAACACAAATATTTTGTGACACCTAAAAACTACATGAAATTCAAATTTCAGTGTCCATAAATCAAATTTTCTTGGTGACACAGCCATGCCTTTCGTTTACTGTCAGTAGCTGCTTTTGATCTGTCATGGCAGAATTGAGTGGTTACGACAGACTATAGGGCCTGCAAAGGCCAAAATACTTACTCTCTGCAGCTTTACAGACAAAGCTTGCTGACCCCGTGTCATGTGGGCACCAATTCCTTACTTGGACTGCATCTTGGGGAGCTTTGAAAAAATACAAATGCATGTGTCTCGCCCCTAAAGATGCTGATTTAATTGTTTGGGGGTGTATCCTAGGAATTGGTCATTTCCAGGTGCTTCTCCTCTGTAGCCAAGGTCCAGAACCACATAAGCCAATACAAGGAGATGTAACACTTTATTCATTCATGGTGATTTGAGGACATAAAGAATATTCACTCCCTTACTTAACATGAAAATACGTACTTCATTTCCCTTCCTTACTCTCATTGGGCTATTTCTGATTCTTGCCCACTTGCCTAGTTCTGATTTCTTTTCTTTTGACTGAGTGTCTTTTTTAGCTCACATGTTTTCAAACACCATTGAAGAAAGCAAGAAAAACAAGGTTGAATTATGGTCACTTCTAATTTTAGGACCACCTCATTGGGGTCTTGACTGGGAATTCATGGTTCCTCCAGGTAGAGGAAGGCCATGGTGGCTGATGAGTGCATAGCTGAGAAAATTCCTTCTTCCTTCACCACCTAGCAACATTCCATTCACCCTTCTTCCCAGGTAAGGCTTAAGAATTAACTTCTTATGAAACCCTTTCTGCCACTTCTCACTCCAGATCTGGCAGTGTTGTCCCCTCCAGCCTTTGCATCCCAACTGCAATCCCCACGGACTCTCCCCCTGAGCAGCTGGGACACCATCTGGCATTTACTGGTTTTATATGCCTGTCTCCCTCCTCTAAAGTGTTGTTTGCTTGGTGGTAGAGCCATGTCTTATTAATCTATGTAGCCCTTGCTCCCAGAATCATGCTTATTATCCATTGGGTACTCAATAAATATCTTATAACGAAGGAGGCAAGGAGGTAACGAAGCTGTTTCCTCTGGAATTCAAGGTGTTTCCTGAAATGCCTTTACTGATAGTGGCAGCTGCAGGCTGGAGACATAGTGTGTTGTTGGAGATAGCATCTTAAGGCAAATCACTATAAGATGAGCTCGTGGTTTTAGCAGAAAGCTTTGGTGGAAAACGCCAACACGGCAAGGAGAATCATAGGGATCGTTACTGAATAGTGTCAAATTAAATAGGACTACCCACCACACTGAGGACCAGGCTTTCCAGAGAGGCACTCATCAGCAGTCCAGAGTAGCCCCACTGGAAAGCCTGCTTTGCTCAGGAGAAATTCTTGGCAATTACCTGTAATGAATTCAGCTAACATCTTATCTATCCTTTGGTTTGAATCAGCCCCCTGAATTCCAGCTCAAATGGTCAATTTACCCTCTCTCTGAATCTTCAGATCACCTCTATTTACATCTTTATTGTTTTTCCTCTCCAGTGGACTAAAAGCTCCATGAGGCGAGAGATTATGTCACTTAATTCACCGAATACCTGTACAAAACATGGTGCCTAACACATAGTGGGCGTGTGACAAATAAATGTTGATTGATTGAATGAATGACTGAATCTGCAGGACCTTAAACTCCAGTTTCCTTCATTTACTGTGGTGGGTCATGGTTTTCAACCCCTCAACATCCAGACCACTTCAACTGATGAAGTCCAAGTTTTAGATGTCCTTAACCTTGGACCTATGGGCCCTAAATTCGTACAAGGATAAAATTTGAGCCATCTATGACTGTGCATGGAAAAAATACCTCTTTATTTTCACTAATCTTTAACTGAAACATAGCTTTTCCTTTAATTATAAATGTAGGCAGCAAACCACAGAAGTATATTAGCAGGAGCTTTTATATATGATATATATAATATGACTCTGGCACTAGAGGAATCCTTTATGCTCATCAGCAATTCAGAATTATTATAGTAGTTATATCTACTACCAGATTTTGTTGTTTAATATATTGATAAAGAAGCATACATATTGTTATATCATGAATTTATTGAATGACCAAATTAATGTTAATTAACCTGAATGAATGCATTAAAATGCTAATAATGCCATTTGTAGATAACTGGATTTATTTTTATTCTTCTTATTTTACTTTTTATGTTAAAAGAATTCTTTAAAAAGGTCCCTGGGCTTCACCACACTGCCAAAGGATTCCCTGGCACAAAGCTTAAAATGCTTTCTAGTGCCGGTTATAGAGGTGGACCCAGTTTGTAAAAAAAGTGCATCAATCTATAAACGTATTTTGAGGTTCATTATACTTGAGTAAAATGTCTTTTTGAAAATTGGTCTGAACCAATCATGGCAATCCCATATCAGTAATTAATTTCAGTTCAGTTCAGTCACTCAGTTGTGTCTAACTCTTTGCAACCTCATGGACTGCAGCACGCCAGGCTTCCCTGTCCATCACCAACTCTGGGAGCTTGCTCAAACTCATGTTCATCGAGTCGGTGATGCCATCCAACTATCTCATCCTGTGTTATCCCCTTCTCCTCCTGCCTTCAAACCTTTCCCAGCATCGTTCAAAATCTTTCCCAGCATCCGGGTCTTTTCCAAGGAGTCACTTCTTTGCATCAGGTGGCCAAAGTATTGGAGTTTCAGCTTCAGCATCAGTCCTTCCAATGAACACCCAGGACTGATCTCCTTTAGGAGGGACTGGTTGAATCTCCTTGCAGTCCAAGGGACTCTCAGAGTCTTCTCCAACACCAGTTCAAAAGCATCAATTCTTTGGCACTCAGCTTTCTTTATAGTCCAACTCTCACATCCATACATGACTACTGGAAAAACCATAGCTTAGACTAGACAGTGGAGAAGGCAATGGCACCCCACTCCAGTACTCTTGCCTGGAAAATCCCATGGATGGAGGAGCCTGGTGGGCTGCAGTCCATGGGGTTGCACAGTCAGACATGACTGAAGTGACTTAGCAGCAGCAGCAGCAGACTAGACAGACCTTTGTTGGCAAAGTAATGTCTCTACTTTTTAATATGCTGCCTAGGTTTGTCATAGCTTTTCTTCTAAGGAACTGCAGTCACCATCTTCAGTGATTGGAGCCCAAGAAAATGTCCCATATGTCCCAGTGTGGGCCAATGAAACATAAGAGGAAATTCTGCCATGGAGACTGGAAAGGAGACACACAGAGAGAAGTCTACTCTTGACCTGGACTTTGTTGTGTCTGCATGTTTTATCCGGAGCTGCTGTGTCCAACCCACAGAGGTGGACAAAGCAAAGTGCATCTGGAGATACACAATAATGTGCTTGAAGTCTGCCCTGACTCTGGACACCTTGTGATTGGGCTAATATATTTTCTCATTGTTTAAGTCAATTTGAGACCACTTTCCATTACTTGCAACCCCATGCATCCTTCAGTACAGTTCAGTCGCTCAGTCGTGTCCGACTCTTTGCGACCCCATGAATCGCAGCACACCAGGCCTCCCTGTCCATCACCAACTCCTGGAGTTCACTCAAACTCATGTCCATTGAGTCGGTGATGCCATCCAGCCATCTCATCCTCCATCGTCCCCTTCTCCTCCTGCCCCCAATCCCTCCCAGCCAGCATCACAGTCTTTTCCAATAAGTCAACTCTTCCATGAGGTGGCCAAAGTATTGGATTTCAGCTTTAGCATCAGTCCTTCCAAAGAACACCCAGGACTGATCTTTAGAATGGACTGGTTGGATCTCCTTGCAGTCCAAGGGACTCTCAAGAGTCTTCTCCAACACCACAGTTCAAAGGCATCAATTCTTTGGTTCTCAGCTTTCTTCACAGTCCAACTCTCACATCCATACACGACCACAGGAAAAACCATAGCCTTGACTAGACGGACCTTTGTTGGCAAAAAATGTCACTGCTTTTCAATATGCTATGTAGGTTGGTCATAACTTTCCTTCCAAGGAGTAAGCGTCTTTTAATTTCATGGCTGCAATCACCATCTGCAGTGATTTTGGAGCCCCCCAAAATAAAGTCTGACACTGTTTCCACTGTTTCCCCATCTATTTGCCATGAAGTGATGGGACCGGATGCCATGATCTTCGTTTTCTGAATGTTGAGCTTTCAGCCAACTTTTTCACTCTCCTCTTTCACTTTCATCAAGAGGCTTTTGAGTTCCTCTTCACTTTCTGCCATAAGGGTGGTGTCATCTGCATATCTGAGGTTATTGATATTTCTCCCGGCAATCTTGATTCCAGCTTGTGCTTCTTTCAGCCCAGTGTTTCTCATGATGTACTCTGCATAGAAGTTAAATAAGCAGAGTGACAATATACAGCCTTGACATACTCCTTTTCCTATTTGGAACCAGTCTGTTTTTCCATGTCCAGTTCTAACTGTTGCTTCCTGACCTGCATATAGGTTTCTCAAGAGGCAGGTCAGGTGGTCTGGTATTCCCATCTCTTTCAGAATTTTCCACAGTTTATTGTGATCCACACAGTCAAAGGCTTTGGCATGGTCAATAAAGCAAAAATAGATGTTTTTCTGGAACTCTCTTTCTTTTTCCATGATCCAGAAGATGCTGGCAATTTGATCTCTGGTTCCTCTGCCTTTCCTAAAACCAGCTGAACATCTGGAAGTTCACGGTTCACATATTGCTGAAGCCTGGCTTGGAGAATTTTGAGCATTACTTTACTAGCATGTAAAGTAAGGAGCATTCTTTGGCGTTGCCTTTCTTTGGGATTGGAATGAAAACTGACCTTTTCCAGTCCTGTGTCCGCTGCTGAGTTTTCCAAATTTGCTGGCATATTGAGTGCAGCACTTTCACAGATCATCTTTCAGGATTTGAAATAGCTCAACTGGAATTCCATCGCCTCCACTAGCTTTGTTCATAGTGATGCTTTCTAAGGCCCACTTGACTTCACATTCCAGGATGTCTGGCTCTAGGTGAGTGATCACACCATCTTGATTATCTGGGTGGTGAAGATCTTTTTTGTACAGTTCTTCTGTGTATTCTTGCCAACCTCTTCTTAATATCTTCTGCTTCTGTTAGGTCCATACCATTTCTGTCCTTTATCGAGCCCATCTTTGCATGAAATGTTCCCTTGGTATCTCTAATTTTCTTGAAGAGATCTCTAGTCTTTCCCATTCTGTTGTTTTCCTCTCTTTCTTTGCATTGATCCCTGAGGAAGGCTTTCTTATCTCTTCTTGCTATTCTTTGGAACTCTGCATTCAGATGTTTATATCTTTCCTTTTCTCCTTTGCTTTTTGCTTGTCTTCTTTTCACAGCTGTTTGTAAGGCCTCCCCAGACAGCCATTTTGCTTTTTTGCATTTCTTTTCCATGGGGATGGTCTTGTTCCCTGTCTCCTGTACAATGTCAGGAACCTCCGTCCATAGTTCATCAGACACTCTATCTATCAGATCTAGTTCCTTAAATCTATTTCTCATTTCCACTGTATAATCATAAGGGATTTGATTTAGGTCATTCTTGAATGGTCTAGTGATTTTCCCTGCACAAATGTGAACACAGAAAAGTGAACAGTTCTACTCATACTGTACACGAACACCACAAACATGATCAGTACTTGTGAAATTAGTAAGATAAATTCCAGTGCTGAGTGGAAAACATTTACCAAGCATAGATGATGGTGGAGTCTCCTATAAACACCCTCACATATTCTGCTTCTAATATGAGATGGTTTTTCAGCTCAAGAGCTGGTTTCCTGCTGGCTACTGGTCTCCTGTTCACCTTTGTGCATGGAGCTTGGTTGACCACCTGTGGACCACAACCTAACTGACCACACAAGTGAGAAGCTGATATGTGCTGATAGAATAGTCTGGGCCCTCTTCAGTATCCATTCTTCCCTTTTGTGACATTGGCATTACCCAAACTTTGATGTTCCAGTCTGGTCCCTGGACTTGGAAAGCTTTCTGACATCCTCTATTGTATCAACTGTATTAATCTTTTCAAAGAACCAACCTTTGGATTCATTGATTCTTCTCTATTATTTTCTATTCTCTGATTTCCTTTATTATTTCCTTCCTTCTCTCTTTTCTGGATTTGATTTGTTGCTCTTTTACTTTTTGAAATGGAAGCATATATCCTTGATTTTCAGCCTATATTTCCTAGTACTTCCTTTTAAACTGTAAGTTTCCCTCTATGATACATTGATACATTGTATGATACAGAGATACGTTGTATCTATGATACATTGATAGACAATGTATTTCCTTATCATCAGTCCAAAATGTTTCTAATTTCCATTGTGATTTCTTCTTTGATTTATGGGTTATTTAGAAGTGTATTGCTTAACTTTCAATCAGTTGTGAATTGCCTAGTGATCTTTTGTTATTGATTTTAGTGTTAAGATCATTGTGATCAAAGAATATACAACTGAATCTGAATGATTTCCATCCTTTGAGATTTGTTGAGACTTTGGAGAGGGCAATGGCACCCCACTCCAGTGGTCTTGCCTGGAAAATCCCATGGACGGAGGAGCCTGGAAGGCTGCAGTCCATGGGGTCATTGAAGGTCGGACACGACTGAGTGACTTCACTTTCACTTTTCACTTTCATGCATTGGAGAAGGAAATGGCAACCCACTCCAGTGTTCTTGCCTGGAGAATCTCAGAGACGGGTGAGCCTGGTAGGCTGCCGTCTCTGGGGTCGCACAGAGTCGGACACGACTGAAGCGACTTAGCTGTAGCAGCAGCAGATGACCCAGTATATGGTAAAGTGTTCTGTTACTACTGGGGACTGCCCCTATTTTGACCCTCGCTCCATACTTTGTCACAGTTTTGACTGGTCCATCTTTTCAGGCACCAGTATCATCTCTTGCAATGGGACTCCCTGCTGAACACTTCCCAGTCTCCAACACCCAAGCCACTGAATGCTTCCTCACCCTCACACTTGCATGGAATTTGGATGACCAGTGCCTTATCTCTAGTTCTTAGCAGGCAGTTAGGGACAATCACCCTGCATCGAGGAGAATTACTTTAGCACTCAGATCTAGAAATGGAGCAATATGATGAGAAACTACTTCATTTCCATGGAGAGTGATCCAAATGCCCACCTCCCAGATAAAGACACACTTCCCCATATGCACATAGTTTCTGTCTGGGGGCAGGTGGCAAGTGTCACAAATGGCCATGGAGGGGGTGTGCTTGGGGAACCTGAACTCTGACCCATATATCACTGCCACATATGCAAGACAAAGTTCACATGGTTATTCCAAGTGCCTCTGGGTGGCTGTTATGTTGAATCCTAAAGATAAATTGAAGTAAAGGTAGAGCCTCCATATATTTTTATTCTTATTAAATTATAAGATTATTAAATTATAATATTATTTAATTCTTATTAAATAATATTGTTCTTATTTCCACAATAAGAATAATTTAGGATAAAATATGCACAATTGTGAGGGACAGGGAGGCCTGGCCTGCAGCAGTCAATGGGATAGCGAAGAGTCGGACACGGCTGAGCTACTGAACAATAGCAACAACATGCACACTTGTGAGGCAGTGCTGAAGAGAATAACTAGAGAAGAGAGATAAGGGTGCTAAACCAGGTGACAAAAGAGCAATGCACTGCTTAGGATGATACTAAGGAGATGCAAAGCACGTTTGTTCTCATAACTTCATCTCTATGGAGGCAGATGTATGGAAGCCAGGTTCTTGATGTGAATGACCTTGGAGACCTGAGGTCAGAATCAAATCTCCATAATCTCACTTGATGGGAGGGGATGACAGAGAAATGGTTCTAGGTAATTAAGGCTTTTCCCTTTGTAGTTGACACACACATTCACTTCTCTGTACAGGTTTAGGGAGCTAGCAGTTAGTCTAGGGCCAGTGAGTCTTCCTGAGGGGAAGCTCAGAAGAGAGAGACTAATGTAATGAACTCCAGTCTCCATTGCTGCAGTTGGACTTGGGACTGCAAATGGTATTTGCTGCCTTCATAATCCACCATCCTTTCTAAATGCCCTTCACTCTCAGCTACCATCTCTGCTGGTCTCAATGGCTTTCCCTCACTCCTGAGGAGCCTAAGCCTTGGCGACTGTTCTCTTCTCAGGCTGAGCTTGATGCACATGTCTATTCACAATCACAGTCAGGTAAGGGAGTACCACAAGGTGCCCACAGGGACTGCCACATGTGTTCCTTTCTGCCCTTGCTGGATAAAAGTGTCCAAGCCTTTTTGTGCTGATCAGGGTCAGTTGCCCCTGGAGGATGGTGAGTCCCTATTTGCTTGCTGGCCCTAGGACACAGGGAGCACAGGGGGACAGGTATAGATAGCTTGCTATGTCTTCTGAACGGGGACTTTGGTGGCAAGAGTATGACCCCTTTGGACACACTATTAAGCAGAGCCCAAAGTTGAAGGAATGGGAAGCACAAAGTCCCCCAGTGGGTCACTGGCAATAATGTCAGGTGAAATCACTCCTGCTTCCATCTCTTGATTCACCTATCCACAGACTTTTCCTGTGGGGGATGTAGTACCATATCAACACCTCTGATTCAATGTGTACACTGAGTCCTGGAGAATGGCACTGCAGCCTTGCCAAGTCTTTCCTCTGAGCTGGCATTTCAGCTGTACTTCAGTAGGCAATCCTATTACTCTATGATGGCCAGTTGTATTCTGAATGGTACAGTGTGTAATACAACCAGTGCCTCCTATGGTTATGAGCCCACTCCCCCACCTCCTTCATGTGAAATGAAGCATCCTGGTCAGATGGTATGTTTTATGCAGCCAGGCATTTTGTAAGCCTCTGAATAGTGGAGTTAGCTGAGGCTCTGCAGGCAGAAAAGGCAAGCCCATATCTGAAATAACTATTTCTGTGAGAATGAACAGCTAGATTGTCCAGGATGGAAGGGAGTCAAATGATGTCAATTGCTATCACATGGCCCATCAGTCTCCTTAAGGAAAAGTACCTTATTAGAGGCTCAGCATTGGTCTATGATGCCAACAGGTCAGGCAACTGAGGTGGCAATAATAGCTTCCTGTTGGGCCCCCATGTGACCTCCATCTCTGACACCATTGTTGTTCCATTGTTTCCATTGTGCCAATTCTGTGGCGGCCAATGATAAATTTGGATGGCATCAATTATTCGGGTCATTTTGTCAGCTTATTTGTTCAGTGCCTTGTCCATGGTCGATGCTTTCTGGTGGGTGTTAACTTGAGAATCATGGATCTTCATATTCTGTACCCACTTCCACATGTCCACCCACATACCAAATTAGTCACCAGGCTCACCCAAACTGGAAGCGTATTCCAACTCATTTGCTCAGAAAACAGAAAATATTTGGAGAATAACCCTGGTAGCTCAGACGGTAAAGCGTCTACCTACAATGCGGGAGACCCAGGTTCGATCCCTAGGTTGGGAAGATCCCCTGGAGAAGGAAATAGCAACCCACTCCAGTATTCATGTCTGGAAAATCCCATGGACTGAGGAGCCTGCGGGGCTGCAGTCCATGGGGTCGCAAAGAGTCAGACACGACTGAGCGACTTCACTTTCAGCGGTAATGACTACCACAGTCTGCATGTGTTATACTCGGCTAGAAGGGTCTCAAGGCATGTTCTTTCTCTAATATTCTACAGTTGTAGTGAAAGTAAATGTTTAGTTACAGCTTTCTTTCTTCCTAGAATCCAAGTGGTGTTTCCTTAGAGCTGGGTTAAATACAGTATAACTTGTGAGTTTTACTCAGAACACTATTCCCTTATGCTTTGTTACTGGTAAAATGCTATTTGTGGGGTTTTTTTTTTCCCCTTTTTGTCCTGTTGCAGAGGGATTTTTTTTTTTTAAAGCAGCTGTTCAATACCCATGCAAATAGGCTTCCAAGTGAGCCCACCAAACCGATCCGGCGGTCATGCCCATGCACATCTGAATCCCACTGAGACACAAGTCTGGCCTCCCACCATGCTTATATTACTATTTATATATATTTGGCTCTCAATTGATTCTCTCCCCAACTACTGTATAAGCTCCTTGAATACTGAAACTGTCTCCTTTCTCTTTATAACCCCAGATCCTTGGATGGTATCCTACCCCTTCAAATGCTATGTAAAAATTTGTCATCGGTGATGAAATGATTCTAAAAAGTAAACAAAATGAGCTTTATGACAACAATAGCCATCCATGCAAATAATTCAAGGCAAACAGTTCTCAGAGGATAAACAGGACCTAGAATGTTTTTACCAAGGGCGCCCAATGCTCTGGCCTGTGGCAAACAGAATTCTGTGAATTAGAGGACCTGTTTGATTTTTCGTGTGGTAAATGTTCAGAAGGTCACAGCTCCTCAGGCAGGCTTTATTGAATCAGAATCCCAGAAAGCAGGACAGCCTTAGCCAAGTCTATGTTAATTAAAAGAGTGTAACCATTTTATTTTCCATGCAAGATCTTAAGGTGTGAAGGCCACCATTTTCAGTCTTCAAGGCCCTTGCTTTCTATTTCTATTCCTTTCTCCATTTTAACTTTTACCCCCAACCCAGAAGCACAAACTAAATGCCTTCTATTTGGGGAAACCAAGAAATTGTTTTGATATTTTGTTTGATGACCCAAACCTATATATTACTGGCTGCTGAGGCATTATTTCTCCCTACATACTCATCATTCATAGCTACAGGGGTGAAAATATTCCAAAATAGTACGTAATGTCTGTTATACATTTAGATGCATAAATGTCCACTGTCATGATGGTGATTGAATAAAAACTTGTAGCTTCATAGTAGAATATTTGTAATGCCTAGGCTTTTTTTTAAAGTGTGTTTGTGTGTTCTTTTCATTTCTCTCTTCTTGGAAATGTTATTTCTTTTTAATATAGTCTTTATTTATCTTGGCTGGGTCTAACGAATTTTGGCAATAGGTTAAAGAAAATTAAAAAAAAAGAAAATTCAGGGAAAAGCATTTATTCTCTGAAGAGTCAGGAAATAAAGCATCTTGGTTTCATATCTATCATGTCAATGATAAACCCAAAGTCTCAAGTCCTGTGACATTATGCATATAAGTTGAATATGGGATTTCTCATGTTAATGTAGTCTTTCTTAGGGACTATAAATCATAAACATTGGATTAGCCCTCCTGAGAATTCAGGTTTGTGCTGGCCTGTATTATTTTGAATATTTTTAGTCTAATTTGAAATTTTTATTTTTAGTGCTTTTAGAAGTGTAGTTTCTTTCTCTTTCCCTTCCTCTCTCTCATTCACTATTGTCCTCACTCTTACTCTTGGTGTTAGTTTGGTGTTACTGATTTCTGCCACTAATTCCCTCACTGATTTTGGCAGGAACTTCTTTTCAAAAAAATATAATCACTCTTCTTGGCTATAAAGTAACTTTGGCCCAGTAAGATTATACTGAAGGGAAACTAAGGTGTTCCTCAGGTGTCACTATAAATAAGTTGTCTCTATATGTTTTTAGAACCATTGTAATACTTTCAAGCTCCTAAAATCAAAGTTCAATTTTTTCATCCTCATGTAGGTAGTCCAGAATGAAAGTCAAGATATAAACTGCAAGATATTTTCCCACTCCAGTATTCTTGCCTGGAGAATCCCATGGACTGCAGCCTGCCAGGCTCCTCTGTCCATGGGATTTCAAGACTCACCGCCAAACCATTTTTTAAGTAATCGTAATTATTCAAATTCAAATTCACTGGGAATTTAAGTTGTGAATACCTTTGCTACATTCTTTTGAAAGTTAGAACAGAGTGAGTTACAGTAGTAAACAGCTGACATTTCTGTGCAGTGGAAAAGGCAGTGGTGATTTTACTTCATTGTGTTTAGTAATTCATCTTCAGGAACTGGGCCCTTCTTACCAGCCAAGGCTAGGGACAGGGAGAAAAATCAGACAAGAATGCCACTAGAAATTGTACTGTATCTCCTCCCATTGGCTGTCAATACAGCCTTCAGAAAACACCACCGATGCAAGACAAGCAATCAGAATCTTGTAGAATAATATATGATTGCAGCAAAAAGGAACCATAAGGCAGCCCTGTTCAATGCAAATATAATGTGAGCCACTTCTGTAATTTTAAATTTTCCGGTAGCCACATAAAAACAGTGAAAAGGAGCAGGTGAATCAAATTATAATAACATTTAATTTAACACAATATATTCAAGGTATTCTCATTTCAAGATATGATCAATATAAAAGATATTAATGGATACTTTATATTCTTTTTGGCACTAAATCTTCAAAATGTGGTATTGCACATTTCTAGCATATCTCAATTCAGACTTGTTACATTTCAAGGGTTCAGTAGCCACACATGGTGAGTGACTACCACAGCAGACCGAGCTCTCTGACAAAAAAGGACGCAGGAACCAGACAAGTTAAGGCACTTGCCACACTCAGACTGCTGTGTCAGAGAGCAAGACTCAAAACCAGATCTTCTGGTTACCTATCAAGGCCACTTTCCATGACTTCAAGAGGCTCTTTTGTCCTGAAATCTTATTGCCTATCCCCCTCCAAATTTCAATTTCCATCAAGAAAAATAATCTTACAGTAGGAATGGGGGAAGCAGACAGATTCATATGTGAGTCTTCAGCAGTGATCTCATATAAGGCTTAAGAAGGAAGTGAAGAGAGATTAAATAGTATTTTAAAATCTCTTATCTGCTTTAAATGAGTTTTAAAATCCTGATGCCTGGGCAAATTATATCTGGGATCACTGAAAGAATAAGGAGATGAGATAACAGAACTGCTATTGGTTACAAGGAAAATGATGAAGGAGGAAATAAACACTAGAGAATTGGCATATATCCAGATTATTTCCAGTTGGAAAAGGCAAATGACTCTAGTTGCAAACCCATACATAGCACTTACTAGGTGCCAGGCACTGGTTCAGAGTGCTTTACAGTGGCTTCATCAGTTCCTCACAACAGTCCTATGAGGTAGCTACTAATACTGTCTTCGCTTTTCAAATGAGAAAACAGAGCAAAGAGGGGTTAAATAATCTGTTTAAATAATATCTGTTTAAATAATCTAAGAAATACTGCCAGTAGATGGTAGAGCCAGGATTTGCCTCTGAAGTCTAATTCTTTGAATTGGCTTTGCACCATGCTGCTCACAGATTGAAGATTTCAGTATCTGTCTACTTCTGTGCCCTCTTATTCTCTCTTTCCCTGTGGCTGGGAATCATGTGATATCCTCTTAAAAGTTCAGCCCAAGCTAGGCTCTGAGGCAACAGATGATATCAGTAAGAGAAGTCCTAGCTTAATGCCTTTGTAGTCCACCATCATATCCTATTGGCTACCACCCCCCCTGACATTATGCCTCAGTTTGGGGCCCTGGATCCTTCCTTGCATTATGTGTCCCTAATTTAAGTACTGGAGTCTGTTCTTGTACCCTAGCTTGCAACTTGTGGACAGAAGACTCTTGTATCCCAATCTCTTCAGGTCACTGTGCAGAACCTTCTCCTTGCCTCTACTTGCCTGCGGTTTCTGTTCCCAGTTACCTCTTAAGAGACCTCCATGACAACAATTGCTTTGCCAAAGCATTGTGTGAAATTATACGCTCCACCCACCATGTTGCACCCATGGGTCAGAACTTCCTCCGATCACTCAAATCACTTCCAACTCCCCATCCATCCCAGTGACCAAGTCTTATTTCAAGGATCAGCCCCTCCTAGTTTGCTTGGTTTTCTGCATAGGTGAAACCTTCCAGTTATGAGTGAAACACTGTAGTATCAAGTCATTGAGCTAGGCATTGGTCCTTGGAAAAATTACAAGTCTATTACTAAACAGTTGATTTGGAAACAGTTAAAATTAAAAGTGATTTAAAAATCCTTCTAAACCAAACTTAATTCTTCTTCCCCTCATCTGGATAGTGTTCCTAAAATTTCCACTAAGAAGAGTGACTTAGATATAGTATATCTGGATCTCAGCAGGCTATTAAATGGGGCTATCATATTTTTGTGGATGAGAAACAAAGAGATGATAGAATAGATATGTGAATTCATATCTGGTCTTGAATGTCAAGTTGAGCTAGATTCCATTTCTGTTGTAAGAGCCTTCCTCTTAACCCTGTCCTATTATACTTCTTATTAAACACTCTAATAAACTCTTATGAGAAAAGCTCAGTGAATGTGTAGAAAATGCAGAGCAGAGATGAAAAGATTCCATAGCCAGTGACATGTTCATAAGTCAGAGGGTTATCCACAAGGTAGAATGAAGAGTTAAAATGAACAAGATTAAATATAATAAGGATGCATGTAAATGTATGTATTTTGTTTAAAATCAAACTATACAAAAACAGTATGAAAAGAATATGGACCAGTATTAGTATGGTGGTGATAAAGGTCTTGAAAATGAAAGTTACTCAGTCGTGTCTGACTCTTTGCAACCCCATGGACTATACAGTCCATGGAATTCTCTAGGCCAGAATACTGGAGTGGGTAGCCTTTCCCTTCTCCAGGGGATCTTCCCAACCCAGGGATCAAACCCAGGTCACCCACATTACAGGGGGATTCTTTACCAGCTGAGCCACAAGGGAAGCCCAAGAATACTGGAGTGGGTAGCCTAGCCCTTCTCCAGCGGATCTTCCTGATCCAGGAATTGAACCAGGGTCTCCTGCATTGCAGGCATATTCTTTACCAACTGAGCTATCAGGGAATTTTATTATAAACTCATGTGAGCCAAAGTGTGCATGGCTGCCAAGGATCGAATGTGATCTTGGATTACATTAATTATAATATAATGGGAAGGCTAACTCCATTGCACTTGGTACCTGCCAAATTCTGTCTGGGTTTTTGTATTCAAATCATGGCAGGCTGACAAACTGCAGTGGATCTGGGACAGGTAGCCAGGGTGGAAAAAGGTCTAGAACTAATGGTACACTGGAAACCAGTTGGTACTCACTTGTTAGAAATTGCTAGGTATTCAGGAATTTTGTGAACTGGTTGTTAACCCCTTGGTATCCTGAAACAGGCTATGGTGGGGTTATTTATTTACACCATGATAATCAGCAAATGTTACAAACCTCCATCCATAGTTTTTCAGGCACTGTCTACCAGATCTAGTCCCCTACATCTATTTGTCACTTCCAGTATATAATCATAGGGGATTTGATTTAGGTCATACCTGAATGACCTAGTGGTTTTCCCTACTTTCTTCAATTTAAGCCTGAATTTTACAATAAGGAGCTTATGATCTGAGCCTCAGTCAGGACTAGGTCTTGTTTTTACTGACTGTATAGAGCTTCTCCATCTTTGACTACAAAGAATATAATCAATCTGATTTTGGTATTGACTGTCTGGTGATGTCCATGTGTAGAGTCACGCAAGTTTGGCCTTTGAGTACAAAGTGAAATGTTGGAGGAAAAGAATGTTTGCTATGACAAGTGTGTTCTCTTGGCAAAACTCTGTTAGCCTTTGTCTTGCTTCATTTTGCACTTTAAGGCCAAATTTTACTCCTGGAATCTCTTGACTTCCTACTTTTGCATTCCAATCCCCAATGATGAAAAGGACATATTTTTTTCGTGTTAGTTCTTGAAGGTCTTGTAAGTCTTCATAGAACCATTTGACTTCAGCTTCTTAGGCATTAGTGGTTGGGGCATAGACTTAGACATAGACTGTGATGTTGAATGGTTTGCCTTGGAAATGAACTGAGATCTTTCTGTTGTTTTTGAGATTGCACCGAAGTACTGCATTTCAGACTCTTCTGTTGACTATGAGGGCTACTCCATTTCTTCTAAGTGATTCTTGCCCACAGTAGTATATATAATGGTCATCTGAATTAAATTTGCCCACTCCCATCCATTTTAGTTGATTGACTCCTAAAATGTTGATGTTCATTCTTGCCATCTTCTGCTTGACCATGTCCGATTTAACTTGATTTGTGGACCTGACATTCCAGGTTCCTATGCAGTATTGTGCTTTACAGCATCAGACTCTACTTTCACCACCTGACACAGGCACAACTGAGCATTGTGTTCACTTTGGCCCAGCCTCTTCATTCTTTCTGGAGCTATATCTCCACTCTTCCCCAGTAGCATATTGGACACCTACTGACCTGGTGGGCTCATCTTCTGGTGTCATATCTTTTCATCTTTTCATACTGTTCAGGAAAAGTGGTTGTATGAGGAGGCCTTACAAATAGCTGAGAAATGAAGAAAAGCAAAAGGCAAAGGAAAAAGGGAAACTTATACCCAGCTGAATGCAGAGTTCCAGAGAATAGCAAGGAGAGATAAAAAAGCCTTTGTAAGAGAACAATGCAAAGAAATAGAGGAAAACAATAGAATGGGAAAGACTAGAGATCTCTTTAAGAAAATTAGAGATGCTAAGGGAACATTTCATGAAAAATGGGTACAATAAACGACAGAAATGGTATGGACCTAACAGAAGCAGAAGAGGTGGCAAGAGTACACAGAAGAACTGTACAACAATGGTCATAATGACACAGATAACCACGATGGTGTGGCCACTCACCTAGAACCAGACATCCAGGTGTGTGAAGTCAAGTGGGCCTTAGGAAGCATTACTATGAACAAAGCTAGTGGGGGTGATGGAATTCCAGCTGAGCTATTTCAAATCCTAAAAGATGATGTGGTTAAAGTGCTGCACTCAATGTGCCAAAAAATTTGGAAAACTCAGCAGTGGCCACAGGACTGGCAAAGGTCAGTTTCCATTCCGATCCTGAAGAAAGGCAATGCCAGAGAATGTTCAAACCACCATATAATTGCACTCGTTTCACATGCTCAAGTAAGGTCATGCTCAAAATCCTCCAAGCTAGGCTTCAGCAGAACATGAACTAAGAACTTCCATATGTACAAGCCAGGTTTAGAAATGGCAGAGGAACCAGAGATCAAATTGCCAACATACACTGGATCATAGAAAAAGCAAGAGAATTAAAAAAAAAACACACACACCTGCTTTATTGATTATGCTAAAGCCTTTGACTGTGTGGATCATAGCAAACTGTGGAAAATTCTTAAAGAGATGGGAATACCAGACCACCTTACCTGTCTCCTTAGAAACCTGTATGTGGATCAAGAAGCAATAGTTAGAACTGACTGTGGAACAACCATCTGGTTCCAAATTGGGAAAGGAGTACGTCAATGCTTTATATTGTCACCCTGCTTATTTAACTTATATGCAGAGTGCATCATGCATATGCTGGACTGAATGAAACTCAAGCTAGAATCAAAATTGCCAAGATAAATAACAGCCTCAGATATGCAGATGATACCACTCTAATGGCAGAAAAATGAAGAGGAGCTAAAGAACTTCTTGATGAGGGCAAAATGGAAGAGTGAAAAAACTGACTTGAAACTCAACATTAAAAAAACTAAGATCATGGCATCCAGTCCCATCACTTCATGGCAAATAGATGGGGAAAAAGCGGAAACAGTCACAGATTGTATTTTCTTAGGCTCCAAAATTACTGTGGATGGTGACTGCAGTTACAAAATTAAAAGACACTTGCTCCTTGGAAGAAAAGCTCTGACAAACCTAGACAGCCTATTAAAAAGCAGAAACATCATTTTTCCAAAAAAAGTCTGTGTGGTCAAAGCTATGGTTTTTCCAGTAGTCAGGTATGGATGTGCGAGTTGGACCATCAAGAAGGCTGAGCACTGAAAAATTGATGCTTTCCAATTGTGGTGCTGGAGAAGACGCTTGAAAATCCCTTGGACAGCAAGGAGATCAAATCAGTCAATTCTAAAGGAAATCAGTCTTCCCTGGTGACACAGACAGTAGTCAACTCATTGGAAAATACCCAGATGCTGGGAAACATTGGATGGACATGAGTTTGAGCAAGCTTTGGGAGATGGTGAAGGACAGGGAATTCTGGCATACTGCAGTCCATGGTGTCGCAAAGAGTGGGACACTACTGTGTTACTGAACAATCACAAAAGGAAATCAACCTTGAATATTCATTGAAACGACTGATACTGAAGCTCCAATACTTTGGCCACCTGATGCGAAGAACTGACTCCTTGGGAAAGACCCTGATGCTGGGAAAGATTGAGGGCAGAAGGAGAAGGGGGTGGCAGAGGATGAGGTGGTTGGATGGAATCACTGACTCAATGGACATGAGTTTGAGCAAACTCCGGGAGATGGTGAAGGACAGGGAAATCTGACATGCTGCAGTCCATGCTGCCTCAAAGAGCTGGACACGACTTAGTGACTAAACAACAATGAACAATCGGCAAATGCTATAAAAACGTTTTGTTTTCCAGACAGTGTGTCTGCCAGGATGTCACTGTCAATAATGCCATGATTTGATGAATGATTAAAGGCAGACAAGGTTGTACTTTCAATTAAAACAAAAAACAAAAAACCAAAGTGAGGAGAGGATGAGGACTTCAGAGCAGTCTTTAAATACTTAGAGCTTAGGTCTTTTTCAGCAAATCAGAGCAATCTTCTCCAACACTTCTATCCTTAAGGACAGAACAGCCTGCACTCTACAACCTCTTGACCCATCCAGAGGTGTGGCCCCAACTGCCAGTCATTAGTGGGTTTCTCATATTATCTTTTAAAAGTTATGCAAATTTTCTATTTTGCTCCACAAATGATCCATATGTCTCTGAATATAAAAAAATAATGGATTGAAAAGGGACTTCTCAAACTTTTCTGTGTACAAATCACCTGGGGAAATCGTTAACATGCGGGTTCCAGTTGAGTAGTTCTGGAAGAAAGATTGAGATTCTGAATTTCTAACAAGCCCCCAGGTGGTGCCAAAGCTGCTGGTCTGTGCATACTTTGAGTAGCAAAGGTTTCAATGATGGACCAGTCTCTTTTCTTGCTTTCTTTTCCCCCCCGACTCCAAATTATAGTAAATTTAGCACCTAGGGTGTTTAATCTGTATTTAATTTCTGTCTCTGATGGAGACCTAAGCTTCTAGGAGTATACACATGTACTTCTGAAAAACTTGGAGTAAAAGCTTTTTCGACTTACTTATATTTCACTTTTTGTCCTCTTGTAGAATTCCTTTTTACTGAACAGCACTTCAGCCTTTGTACTTTCTGCCTATATTGAGTATGATTATGAAAAACAGTGGAGGAAATTCATTCTTTGACCCATTGTAGGAAAATTGTCAAGGACCTCACCCACTATGTTACATTCTGTTCTCTGTTTGAGGACTCAGCAGGAAACAAAACAGACACATATTTCTGCTCTCATAGAGCCTTTCTTCCATGTCTCTCCCCTCGGGTTGTTAGGGAATACGGAACCACATTGGCGGCCACCTTCAACAACTCTAAAAGACCTGGTAAAAGATATTTCTGGTTTGAATGTGGCTCCTGGTGTATGAATTTCTAACCCTCATGTTCTCTTTACCGGATTGTCTCAACTTTTCATTTTTCTCTTTGGATACCCTGTGCATATTATTAGTTGTAAGTCGCCTCAAATCCTCTATGGAATGAGGCAGTATATAAATAACTCATTAAATACGTGGGGCTGGAAAAATCAGAACTAAAGCCAATGCAGTAAAGTTATAGGGAATCAAACTTTAGCCTCATATACAAATAGTCTGATGTCCTGAAAAGAAATGGCTCGACTTATAATACAGGGGCTTTTTGGACAATAATATTGGCAGTTCACTTTTGGGGAATTTTGACATGATGCTTCCCAACGTGAAGGGCATTCATACTAGATAATCCCTCAGGTGCCTTTCACTAATCTGATTGTAAGGAAATGTCCATGATTCCAGTTCTTCTGTAGACAAGAATAATAGCTCCTCCTTTGCCTACTAGCCTCAGCGTCTTTTGGAGAAGATGAACTTTTAGGGATGGTGGTGGCTCTGGGGAATCCCATGTGTTGGGGGCAGTTTTGGTGTGAGAGAGAGGGGCTTCTTCTAGAAAAGCAGCCTAGAGCTCAAATCTTCCACCTGGGATGTGTTTTGTGACACTCACTAAAATCTAAACTCCTGCTTTTTCTTCTAACTTGTCTTGATCCAATTCATGGTTTTCTTCAGATGAATAAAATATCCTTGTATTTATAGTGGATGCCGTAAACCAGCCAGCCGTCATATTTTTTATATCATAAGCAGCTGCTCTTTGAGCCGACACAGAGTAAAAGAGGCCGATTTGTATTTTTACAACCAGATATGAAACCAGCTTTCAGTAATTTGGGAAGCACGTGCTGCCACTCGTGATCCTCAGGGTGCTCATGTTTAAATATGTCCCTAAAGGTTGCAGAGACTACAATTAATAGAACGCTGAAAGCGTTAAGTCACTTACTCGAAAACAGGAAATTTGAAAGAATTAATTGATTTTAACTTCAATATGAAATATTGGCACTTGTAATGATACTACTCTATGAATAGATAGAGGCAGCATTTATGACCTTTTTAACTACATTCCGTTCACTGAAAAATGACAACTATGCTAAAGAAATACTTTCCTCCTTGCTGCCGGCTTCTCCCAACGAGAGCTTTTAGCAAAGGGCATAGAAAGTCCTGCCAATAAATAACAAAAATTTACTATCCCCACCATCATTTTACAATCTTGGCCTCCCACAAGAGGAACACAGAGAGCAGACTAGATGAAATCAACCTGCTTTGCTCAGCACCAAGGACATATTATTACTCAAACTGGGCACATAAGCTGGGGGGGGCGGGGGGCGAGTGGGGTGGGAATTAGTCTAGAAGAAATATACAGACTGAAAATGATGTTGCCCTAGACATGCTTTGTGGCGATTGTTGTGGTCATCATCATTATTCCAATTTTTTACCACTAATGGATATCTGCCCCGATTTTTTCCAATGCCACAGAAATTGGAATTTTCTTCACCTTCTGAAGACACTGAAAGACAGAAATCCCTCGAGTCGAAAGCCATCTAGAAGGAATCATTTCTGTATTCCTTTTGTGGGACTGAACATTCCTGTCCTGTAAGAGAGAGACTAGGAAGCTTTAGAAAGTGCGTCTTCAGACTCCTTGAATTGAGGAAGGAAAAGAGACAGAGCCAGAAAGAGCTTAACTGGAATGAAAAGCATTTTCCTGGACGCTGCTCTCCTGAATTAATCAGGTCCAGCATGGGAGGCTTAAAGAGCTTGTTGGGGAAAAATTCCTTTCTTGTATGACTATTTCTAGCCAGACTGCATGCAGAGGAGTGCATTCTAGCCTTTGGTCCGGGCCATTGCAACCAGAATCCAAACAACTGTTTGTTATTCCTATAAGGATCTTTGATGATATGAAAGGAAATAGCAGGATGTACAAAAAGACCCAAATTTCTCTCCATTAGTGGTTTCAAGGGTTCTTGGTATAGTGATTCTTGAAATTACAATTACAGTTCATGAAGTTTCTCGGGCAAAGCCCAGCTATTAGATTTGGTTTAAGTAAAGGAGCAAGAAGTGCTCAGCCTCTATGTCAGAGAACCTCAGCTTTACCCTCCTTGTTTGAGTCTTTAGGAAAATAGCTTGCATGGGGGGGTGGAAAAAATGTGTCTTTCTTCCTTAGTAAGCATGTCTTTTTAAAACTTAACTCAAGTTCTCTTTTGTCTCCATGTTCTGGAGCTTAATTCCTATATATGGGCTATTATTGTCATAGCTAATCCCTTACTGCCCTAAATACATCTATTATTATGTTGCAGATTTCAATAAATTCTTATTACTCTTTGAGTTACAGCAATGGTATACCCAAACTCTCCCCAAGAAAAACATGCACAGGAGCAAGAGGCAAGTCACCAATGATAGTTGGCTGTTTACAGTGGATCAGGCATAGGGCTAGACGTTTTTACCAATGTGATTTTAAGCCTCCATCCATATGATGTGGGCTTCACCAGTGGCTCAGTGGTAAAGAATCCACCTGCAATGCAGGAGACACAGGAGACCTGGGTTCGATCCCTGGGTAGAGAAGATCCCCTGGGGCAGGAAATGGCAACCCACTCCAGTATTCTTGCCTGGAGAATCCCATGGACAGAGGAGCCTGGTGGGCTACAGTCCATGAGGTAGCAGAGAGTTGGACATGACTAAAGTGACTGAGCACGCACACCATCATATGCTGTAAGAATAGTATAATTAGCCCCACCTTAGAGATGAAGAAACTGAGGCTCCCTTTCAAGGATATTCAGCCATTTCCCCCAATTTCTACAGTTTGCATGCAGATAGTCTGACCACAGAGCCCATGCTTTCTGATATGCCAAACTGCCTCTTGCTGAAGACAGATGATATAGTCTCCATTTGGCAGATGGCAATATTTAAGGCTAAGAAGATTTTTAACTTTCCCAGACTCCCAGAGTAATCCTTGCCAGGTCAATGTTCCTGGAAATCTGTTTACTGTACCAAGCCATTCAGTATAGAGACTCAAGACAGATCATCTGGCTGAATCAAAGTGTTGCTGGACCAGTGTATAGACTATTTAAGAGAAACTCTGACTTGATTATGGAACCTCTCAAAAGATTCCATCATCTGATACAGTCTTCATGGGGGATTGGTCCCAGGACTCTTGCAGGTACCAAAATTTGCAGCTGCTCAAATCCCTTATATAAAATGACTCAGTATAGTCGGTCTGCTCTATGCACAGGTTTCCCATCCATGGATTCAACCAACCATGAATCAAAATACCAAGGGCCAGCTGTACTCAGTGTAAAGAATAGCTTCAGATCAAAGCTTTCCTCAGGGACGGTAGATTCCTTCCCACTATGACATCTACTAACTTGGTTATGTTATACTGTCTCATTGGTGGCCTGCAGCCATTTCTTGTTACTATTTTGTTGCACTAGCTCATTAGTGGGGTTTCCTATATTCATGACAGCAGTGGGGGATTCTGATTTCCCTCCTGAGCTATACAGACATGGTACCCATCAGTATTGAGTCATGAGTCAAAAGCTGTGTTTCTACACTATTCCTGGGACCACAGCTCAGAGAATAAATATGCACTCCAATAGGCCTCATTGGAGCTGTTCCTGGATACTCCCAACCACAAAAGGTTAACAGAATGGGACAAGAACACCTTTCCCATTGCTTATACAAACTTACCCTGCACATCTGTGTCTGCGGGGGACTCCTTGGATTTCTGCATACCTCATAGGAGACTTGGGTCAGGGCAGTAGATAGACTCTAGTAGGTGAAGGCTAACAGCTGGTCACTAAAATCCATCTGCCCCATCAACCATAGTAATAGAGTTGTTGCCAGACATGTTGAATACCCTTCCCATGTTCTTCTATTTGAGCCCTTCTGTATGCTGCTACTGCTAAGTCGCTTCAGTCGTGTCCGACTGTGCGACCCCATAGACGGCAGCCCAGCAGGCTCTGCCGTCCCTGGGATTCTCCAGGCAAGAACACTGGAGTGGGTTGCCATTTCCTTCTCCAATGCATGAAGTGAAAAGTGAAAGGGAAGTCGCTCAGTCGTGTCCGACTCTTAGCGACCCCATGGACTGCAGCCTACCAGGCTCCTCCATCCGTGGGATTTTCCAGGCAAGAGTACTGGAGTGGGGTGCCACTGCCTTCTCCGAGCCCTTCTGTATGGCTAACACTATATTTAAACATGACTTTCTGGCTATTTCCCAGCATTCCTTGCAGCTATTTATGGCCATCTGACTATGTTCTATACCAGCGGTTCTCAAAGCATCAGCATCATCTGTGAGTTGGTTAGAAATGCAAGTTCTTGGGCCCTACCCAAGAAACTCTGAGATTAGGGCCCACAGTGTGTGTTTTAACAAGTCCTCTGGGGGATTCTGATGCAGGCTAATGTTCTTGAAACTGGAATGTGAATAGAAATAATGTGTGTCCCTTCAGTGCCTATTCCAGGGGATCTTCCCAAACAGGGATGGATTCCAGGTCTCCCGCATTGCAGGTGGATTCTTTACCATCAGAGGCACCAGGGAAGCCCATGAATACCCGAGTGGGTAACCTCACATGACAACCCACTCTAGTATTCTTTCCTGGAGAATCCCCATGGACACAGGAGCCTGGCAGACTATAGTCCATCAGGTCGCAAAGAGTCAGACAGGACTGAGTGACTAAGCATGGCTTCAGTGCCTATGTCTGCTGCTACTGCTGCTAAGTCACTTCAGTCGTGACCGACTCTGTGTGACCCCATAGACAGCAGCCCACCAGGCTCCCTGTCCCTGGGATTCTCCAGGCAAGAACACTGGAGTGGGTTGCCATTTCCTTCTCCAGTGCATGAAAGTGAAAAGTGAAAGGGAAGTCACTCAGTCGTGTCCGACCCTCAGCGACCCCATGGACTGCAGCTCACCAGGCTCCTCCATCCATGGGGCCTCTTCCATGCTTCTTGCTACTTTCAGGCTAGAACCAGACAAGCTTTAACCATGCAGGTGGTGACAATGCTTTAGGGAAGGTTTTATGATAAGTTTTTAAATGCATAGGGTGAAAAATATAGGGTTAAAAAGAAAGCCATTTGTATTTATCAAGTCTGTGAAATTGTACTGTATGTACATTTATAGCAATGCATTAGCTAACAAGATCTGATAGTGGGTCTAATGACTTCCATAAATCCAACTATCTGCAATAATTATAATATGAGATGGAGAGTATCTGTGATTTCTGTTGGTGACAAAGTCCCATGTGTGCGTGTGTACTCAGTTGTGTCTGACTCTTTGTGACCCCATGGGCTATAGCTTACCAGCCTCCTCTGTCCATGGAATTCTCCAGCCAAGAATACTGGAGTGGGTTGCCATTCCCTCCTCCAAGGGATCTTCCCAACCCAGGGATCAAACTCGTGTCTCGTGTCTCTTGCATTGGCAGACAGGTTCTTTACCACTAGTGCCTCCTGGGAAGCCCAACAGAGTCCCAGGTACTGCTAATACTACTATGAGTTGTTGTCTACATTCATAATATAAGGAAATGCTGAGTTTCAATCAGGGATTTGTGGTAGACCCAATACTGGCCCCCAAAGATATCCATGTCCTAATCCTCAGAACGTGTGACTTTTGCCTTACATGGTAAGAGAGACTTTACAGAAAATATGTTTAGGTTAGAATACCGAGATGAGAAATCATCCTGGATTATTCAGGTGAGCCCTAAACATAATCACAAGTGTCCTCCTGATCTCCAGAACTTTAAGATAATACATTGTGTTGTTTAAAGTCACTAAGTTTGTAGTGATTTGTTACAGCAGCAGTGGGAACCTCATACAAGGTTAGTTAAAATAATGATAATTTCCCCCCATGCATGCAAGTTCATGAACCTCCAGAATTTGATCCATGGGCCCCCAAATTAAGGATTCTTTCCCCAAGGGGTTTGGAAAACTACAAAATGGAAGGAACCTGAGTCCCTAAATGACTCTAGGTGGCAGAGCTGCCTGGGTTCTCTTTGTTATAGTACCTTAGCTTCCCTTAACTATTATGAGGAGTAGGAAATTCCTCAAGAGAGGATAGGGGATAGATATAAAGAAATCATATATGTACAGGAGAAAGAATCCATAACACCTCAGTCCATCAGACTAAGGAGCAAACAGTGCTGGTGAGCAGTCAGGGCTGGAAACTCAACAACCAGAAAGTTCAAACATTAGCCAAATATGAAGAAATAAAAGAATATCTAGTTTTAACTATACAGGTTAATTTTTCATATCAATGAATGAAAAATGTCTAAATTCACTCTAGCATAGAAATATATAAATTATATTAGAAAGTGATTATAATTTAATTACAGTTTTGTTTCCTTTAATGCCTCAAATGCTTTCCCGTAAAGTTAGGGGGAAATTATCAATGTTTTTCTTGAATGTAATTATGATTTTGGAGCTTCCATCAGTATACAAAAGCCAAGTTGATTTTTATACTTCAAGAGTTTTACATATCAGGAAAATAATTTTTAAAACTATACCAATTATACTGATAGCAGAAGTATATAATGTATCTAAGAATAAACCTAATAAAAATATTTAAGAATTCTATGAAATAAATTGTAAAATTTTATTGAAAGGTGTTAAAGAAAATCTAAATAAGTCATTTATGAACATAATTATGTTCATAGATAGGAGGATTCTACTGTCCCCAAGTTGATCTACAAATTCAGTGGAATTCCAACAAGCTTGATCTTGGCATACTGTTTCTAAAGCATACATGAATAATAATACCCAAGGATAGCCCAGATGCTTCTATAAAGAAGAGAAAGCAGGTGGAGAAATTTGACTCCTCAAATATCATGACTTGTTATGTAACTATAGTAAAGTCACTGTACTCTTGACAAGAGCTAGACAATGAAACAGAAAAGAAACCCCAGACAGAGACTCATACATATATGAAAACCTGATATATGACAGTTATAATTGCAAGTTGGGAAGAAAAAATGAACTATTTGATACATGGGTTTGGGAAAATCGGCTATCCCTAAGGGGAAAGAATGAAAATGAATCCCTATGTCATTTACACCATATGAAATGAACCATTACATCCATTCCAGATGGATTAAAAACTTAAATGTAAAAGGCAAACCTTAAAAACTTTTAGAAGAAAATGAGAAAATATTGATATGACTACCCTGGGAGTAGGGAATGATTTCTTAAATAAGACACAAAAATTTAAACTTTAAAGAAAAAGATTGATGCATTGGTTACATTAAACTTCAGAACTTCTTTATCTAAAAAAATTAATAAAGTGAAAAAATAGCCACAATTTTAATGAAGATATTTTCAAGACATAAAACTAAATTCTTATCCAGAATGTATGTATGTATGAAATTCATTTTTATACAAGCTCACACATCTTCATGTGTGTTTGTATGTTTTCTATTGCTGTGTAACAAATAACCCCAACACATAAGTTTAAAGCAATGCAGATTTATGACCTCACAGTTTCTGTAGTTCAGGAATCTGGACGAGGTTTAGTAGGGTCCTCTGCTTCAGGCCCTCTCACAGGTGGCAGTCATCTCAAAGACAGACTGGGCAGGATCCTCTTCCAAGCTCACACTCATGTGGTTGTTGGCAAGACTTGGTTCCTCGTGAGTTGTTGGACTGGGGCCTCAGTTCCTCATGAGCTGTTGGCAGGAGGCCTCTCTCAGTTCCTTGCCACGTGGGCCAATCTACAGAGCCTCTCACACATGGCAGTTGGCCTCATCGGGGGAGCAAGCCAGAGGGCAGCAGAGGCTGCCAGCAAGAGAGAGCGCGCTAGCAAGACACAGTCACAGTGTTTTGTAACCTAATCGTGGAAGGGACACCTCACCACTTTTGACATACTCCATTCATTGGAAGCACATCACTAGGTCCAGTCCACACTCAAGGGCAAGGGTTACAGAAGAGCATGAGTATCAGGAAATTGGGGATCATTGGAAGTCATCTTAGAAGTTTGCCTATTACAGTACCTATTAACCCAAGAGAAAACCATGTGAAAGGCTTTAACAAATATTTTATAAAAAGAGAAACACAAATGACCCATACACAATTGAAAAGCTTCTCATTTCATTAATAATTAATCAATTAATTATTAATACCACCATGAGATACCATTTCATGCCTACCAAAAAGCAAAATTAAAAAGTGACCATAACAAATGTTGACTATTTCTGTATCTTAGAGCAATACTATTCTGTATACACTGTTGATAAATGTGTAAATTGGTACAACAAAATTTTGGAAAAGAATTTGGCATTGCCTAGTAAAGTTCACATGCAGAAACCTTCAGCCTACTAATTTTACTCTTTTTTTTTATTTATTTTTTTTTTATTTTTACATATGTGTCAGGATGGGGAACACATGTATACCTGTGGCGGATTCATTTTGATATTTGGCAAAACTAATTTTACTCTAAAGAAACCCTTGTGCATGTTCCCCAGGACAGATGTATAGCAATGTACATAGCAGCCTCATTTATGATAGGCAAAAACTGAAAAAGCAATGTCCAACAATAGTAAAATGGATAAATAAATTGTGACATAACCATGTAGTAGAATAATACACAGCATTGAAAATGGATAAATGATGCCTTTACACATGAATATGGAGAAACATTAAAAAGCAAAACCAATACAATATTGTAAAGTAAAAATAATAATAAAATAAAATAAAATATTTGTATAGTATGATTCCATTTATGTAAGATTCAAGGAAAAGAAAAGCCAAATAACTTATATATCTGTATCTGTATCAAGGACATGATTAACATGAGCAGAATAATGGTTTTCAGAGGTGAGGGATCGAATAGTATCAGGGAGGAGACATACAAGAGTTTCAAAAGGGTTGAGCAGTGTGTACTTAGTGTGGTTTTTGTTATTTATTATGTTAACAGTGAACCCACAATGTGTTATTTTGTGTATATGTTTTTTCCATGCTAAAAATGTATGGAAAAATAACCATAGCTGATGTTTATTGAATATTCCTCTGTGCCAGCCACTTTGCAGATGTTCTCATTGAAAGAATGAATTCTGTGCTTTTATTCTTAATTATTTATTTTACTTTTAGGAGTGTTTACCTAAAAGCAAAATAGAACATATTGTGGTTAAAACAAGGGAGAAATGATGTGATAATAAAAACAATGAGGAAAATACTAATAGCCAATTCGAGAGGAATTTTGAATATAGAATTTTAAAACCATTTAATCTACCCATAGAACCCTCTGAACCAAAAGTTGCCACATGAACAATGAGACTAGATTAGAGTTTCTCCACCTCAGCATTATTGACATCTTGTGCTGGGTCATTCTTTGTTGTCGAGGGTTGTCCTGTGCACTGTAGGGTGTCGAGCAGTGTCCCTGGCCTCCACCCACTAGATGCTAGTAGGGCCCCTTCCCTATTGGGACAAAAATGTCTCCAGACATGGCCAGATGTCTCCTGAGAGGCACAACTGTCCCTGGTTGAGATCCACCCAACTTAGATGGTCTTGGCGTGTTCAATGGAAGTACACATAGAGGAAACCTATTGCATGTCTATTTCATATTCCCTTGGTAGTTCTTGTCCATTCATTTATTTGCCCAACATTTATTGAGGTACATTCTCTAAGAACTAAAGATTAAGGAGCTTCAGTAGTTACGTCATCATCCCAGGTATCTTGAATATTATTACTCACTTGCCAGCAGAGGTGCCAGCTCAGAAAGAACCCAACAGTTTATAATCACCATCCTATACTTTTTAAGTTTCCAGTTTCTTTAAAATGAAATAGAGGGACTTCCCTGGTGGTCCGGTGGATAAGAATCCGCCTGCCAACATAGGGGCACAGGTTTGATCCCTGGCCCAGGAACTAAGATCCGACATGCCTCGAGGCAACTGAGTCTGCACATTACAACTACGGAGTCCACAAGCTGCAACGACTGAAGCCCGCGCACCACAACTACTGAAGCCTGTGCACCCTAGAGCCTGTGCTCCACAGCAAGAGAAGCCACCACAATGAGAAGCCCACACATCACAACTACAGAGTAGCCCTCGCTCACCAAGCAACTAGAGAGAGCTGGTGCACAGCAATGAAGATCCAGCACAGCAAAAATTAATTAATGAATTAGAAAAAAATAAACAGTGAGGTAGACTTCGGCAGGATTCAAAGATGCATTAGTAACCAATAGGTTTTTACTGACCTTAAAGGGGGCCACTTATGCCCTCCATAAATCAGGGCTAATGTGGTTTCTTTGAAGTTTTGTTCAGTTTGGCATATGAGGAGCTTCCAGCTATGTAAATTCAGTGGTTGCTTTAATTGATTTAATCATAACCTGAGCTAAGTGGATATGCTGAAAGCAAGATTGACCTGTATTAAAAATTTAAGGAAAGGACACTTTAAAAAGTTAATGCACGCACTTATATGCATGCATAGATAGTTTTTCTATTCTCATATGAAAAAGATTTTCAATCTCTTCTGTACATAGTAAGTGTAGGCTGCAGACTTTATCAAGCCCTTTGGATATTCATTTTCTTCGCTTAGTCATTTTAAAGACTCTCCTCTAGCTGTGCATGATTTACTCTTTCTCTGTCCTTGCTCATATTTTTAAATCGTGCATTTACAAGGAATAAAAAGAAACTCCTAACTTGCAGTGTAATTGTGCACAAGGAGTGTATTTTGGTCCCTGCCACTGTGTCAGAGCCTCAGAGCAAGGATGCTGTTGCCATGGAGACAGAGATGTTGAGCTGGTTTCATCACCTTTGCCCTGCTATTTAAAATCATACTCACAGCAAAGCTCTGGCAGACATAGGGCTTTCTCTGGTAGGTCAACCACCTCCTCCCTTTTTCTCTTTTAAAAACAACAACTTGGCAGATTAATGCCATTTTCATTTATGACTGTTATAAAACGTAATGTAAATATCCTCCTGCACAGAATGAATGGGTAGCTCTTTGTGTTGTCTTGTTCCAGCATGAAGCTGAAATTCCTTGAGAGTTTGCCAAAACCAGTTCCTTTAATGGATTCTGCTTAGGGTACTACCCTCTTTCTTAGCTTTCTGAGAGTAGCAAAGCAGTGGGCAAAGAACAGAGAGACACCAAGGACATGATAGGATGAAGTGAAAAGCAATAGAAAGGAAGTTAATTACAGGCTTTCAAAATGTTGTTTAAACAAACCCCCACTGTGCTTGGAAGTAGGCACTCTCATACACTGGTGGTGAACGATTGGGCCCGTACCGCCTTTCTGGAGGCAATTTGGTAATACACATCAAAAGACTTAAAAATGTCCTTTGCCCTATCAGTGACAATTCTAGCAAGTTTTTCTAAGAGAACATGCATGAATGTAAACAAAGATTTGTGTACAGGATTGTTCTTCACAGTTTTATTTATTATTAAATATGAGTGAGGTCTTGTTTTAATAATGGAAGGAAGTTAATTAAAAACCTTCAGGTCTGTTTTGCTTTTGTTTTTTGGTCATGCCACATGGCTTGCAGGATCTTAGTTCCCCATCCAGGTCTTGAAATCGGGCCTTCGCCAACAAAAGCTCCAAGTCCTAACCACTGGAGTGCCAGGGAATTCCCATCACAGTTTTATTTATGATGGTGGAAAACAAGAAATAATCAGTTTCAAGAACATGTCCATAAAAAGGGATTGATTAAATTAATTCTAGTACATCACACAATGGAACACGAGGCAGCTATATTAAATAATAGTGCAGAAGCTTATTTACTAACTTGAAAAGATGTTCAAGTGATATTATGTATTGAATAAAAAGCAGGTTACAAATCACTAATACTAAGCATGTTCATATTCCATAAAAAAAGAATTATAGAAACATGCACATATATATTTGGGGAAATGAAGTTTATATGTCAAATTTTGGTTCTTTGAGTATTGTAGTTTCCTCTTTTTACTTCTCTAATTTATCAGTTTTACAGTGACCCTCCATTACATGCATAATTTTAAGTCTATTAATAAATAGTTGTACTTATGTAAGATATTTTTTAATTTAAAAAGCCCTAGAAACTTTCTTTAAGAAAGGAAATTTTTACTCAATGTCCCGAGAATTCCAAGACTAACTCACTGCCTTCTGTTCTCAAATTAATTCTTTAAAAATTTGGAGGGGGGCAATTTATTATTTTGGATTCCATGAAAGACAGCTAGTTAAATCCAGTTGAAAGCACTGAACCTACTGAATTTTTGAGTTACTGTCAACCATTGTCCAGAATAGCCCCCAAGAAAGCAGGTCTCACACTATCCATCACCTCGCAGAACTCCCGGCTCCTCAAATAACGACCTCCCTGAGTACCAGCTCTGTAGAGGGGAGGCACCAGCTGCAGAAAGAGCTGAGATGAGCTGCAGATGAGGGGATTTAATAGTCCCATCTCTGCCCTCTCTGAACCCTGCCTTGGGGGTGCAGGGATGGGGGTGGGGAATAAACCTTGAGCAAATCATAAATAAACTTCCAGCTTCCGCCTAGGATGTGATTGCAACCCTCCATGCGTGTTCTCTCTCTCTCACACACATACACACACACTACAGATGAATTTGTCATCTTAGCAATGGCAACTTTCTCCAACTCGATGGGAGGAGGGTGGCAGTGAAACAGAGTCTTCCCTTATTGCCTGTATTTATTTCCTTTTCTAATGGAGAAGACTTGAAAAGTGAAAGTAAAAGTCAGTTGCTCAGTCATGTCCAACTCTTGGAAATTCCCATGGACTGTAGCCTGTCAGGCTCCTCTATCCACAGAATTTTCCAGGCAAGAATACTGGAGTGGGTTGCCATTTCCTGCTCCAGGGCATCTTCTCTACCCAGGGATCGAACCCAGGTCTCCTGCATTGCAGGCAGATTCTTTGCTAACTGAGCCGCTGGGGAAGACTTGGGGGAGTCCAAAATAATGTGCAGAAGTGTTCAATGTCAACAGTTGAGACACAACCTCGGTGTTCATTACTCAGATAACTCTCCCTCACTCCAATTTTCTCAGCACCACCGCACCAAACCGATAAACTCTTGGGGGCACAACGAAGCCTGCAATAGCCTGAATGAGATTTTTATGAGCCCACTGTAATGCATGGACGCCACATTAACTGTGGAAATCTTGAAAGTGCCTGGTGGGAGAAGTGGCCCTTTCCAGTGCCCCTTTGCTACTCTGCTCCTGGACCATCATGGCCTTCATTCTCTGTCAGACCTGACAGGGTACCTGAGAGCCCTGAGCTCCCTGGACCTGCCTCAAAACTTCAGTCTCAGGGGGACTTCCCTGGTATTCCAGTGGTTAGGGCTCTGGACTTCCACTACAGAGGGTGTGAGATCGATCCCTGGTCAGGAAACTAAGATCCCACATGGCGCATAGTGGGGCCAAAAAGAAAAAAAATAAAAAAAACTTCACCCTCAGGTTTCCATTGACTTCCTGCCCTCCATGGGTCCAGAGGCAGCCCTGTCGCTGGGTAGTGAGGCAGATCAAAGGCAAAATGCCTCCTCAGGCTGCCACTGACTAAGCACTTCAAATGATAGCCTTTAATCACAAGAGCATCATCTGCATGGGCTTTGGACTTTGAAAAATAATATTGACCAAGAGATACCAGACAGAAAGGTCTAGGAAAAAGAAAAAAGCACACTAAAACGCAGGGGAGAAAACATATGTCCATACTAAATATAAGGCAGGCCATTGCTTTTTATTTCCCCAGTTTTGCTTTATATATGGTACTTTTCTAAAAAAATAAATGTCAGAAAGGATCTGTATTTCAGGTTAGTTCAGCCAAATTTTGCTTCACCTCTCTGTGCCTCACTATTCTCTTCTGTAAAATAGTAATAGAAATAGAAGCTGCCTCGTTGGGTTGTTCTGATGGTGAAATGAATTAGTCTGTGTAAAGCCCCAAAAGCCCCTGGCACATGGTGAATGCTCAGTAACTACACTGTCACTATCATTACTAAGCATCCCCTACTACCAGGCCCTCTGCTGAGACTTGTATATGTAATAGTTGATTTTTGTGTCATTTAAAAAAACTGTTTATTTTGTATTGAGGTATAGCCGATTAATAATGTTATGATAGTTTCAAGTGAACAGCAAAGGAACTCAGCCATACATATATTCATTTTCCCCCAAACTCCCCTCCCATCCAGGCTGCCACATAACATTGAGCAGAGTTCCCTGTGCTGTACAGTAAGTCCTTGTTGGTTATCTATTTTAAATACAGTACTGTGTACATGTCCACCCCAAATTCCCTAACTATCCCTTCCCCCATCCTCCCCTTTCCCCAGTAACCATAAGTTCATTCTCTAACTTTGAGAGTCTGTTTCTGTTTTGTAAATAAGTTCATTTGTATAATTTCTTTTTAGAATGGTTGACTGTTTTTTCTTGAACTATATCATTTCACTGTATGAACACTATCCATTCTCCTATCATTGAACACTTGAATTAATTTTTTTGGAGGGGGGCTATTATTGATAATGCTGCTGTAAATCATCTTGTGCTTGTCCTTTGCAGGACGTATGCGCCCATTTCTTTAGGGTACACATCTTGGAGTATAGTTACTAGATTCCCTTTCAGTAGATGCTGCCAAATAGTTTCCAAAGTATTACTAATACTTTCGGGCTTCCCTGGTGGTGCTAGTGGTAAACAACCCACCTACCAATGCAGGCGACATAACAGACACAGGTTCGATCCCTGGGTCGGGAAGATCCCCTGGAGGAGGGCATGACAATCCACTCCACTATTCTTGTCTGGAGAATACCATGGACAAAGGAGCCTGGCAGGTTACAGTCCATAGAGTCACACAGAGTTGGACATGACTGAAGCGGCTTAGCAGGCACGCCAATACTTATTATTAAGCACTTATTTTGTGTCAAGCATGGAATCATGGAGCTGCAGGGTAAACATGACACAATCTCTACCCCACAGAGTTAGAAGTGCTACCTCCACTGAATAGCACTTGAAATGTCTTGGCTTTTACTCTCCCCCTTTATCTTCCAGTAGAACAGTATGGGTACCAACAAAATAGAATTGTTGAGAAGCAGAGAATATCAGCAGTGTGCTCCCAATCTCCCAGATTACAAAGTCAGTTAGCAGCAGAACTAGAATTAGGAGAGGAAGAACAACAACAAAAGTCCTCTCTGCAACTTGGTCAGAAACCTTCAAATGGATGCCATCCTGGGCTTTACCCAGGAGTGGGCAGTTCCTTCCCCTGCCTGCCTTTATTATCAATGTTCAGTACATTAGCAGAGCATATCTAGGACCCTGGGGGAGCTCCTGAAATCCTTTTCTGTGCTCTTGAAAATCCCAGAATTGAACTGGCTGAACTAACCCTTAGTTTGGCTCCAGGAGAAGGCAAACAAGAAGAACATCAATCAATACCTACCTTTCCATCAGCGTAAGGAACTTTGCCATCTTAAGAAAAAAGAGAGAAATAAAATATCCTGATAGCTACAGTTAAATGTTCTCCTCACTACAGATCAATATATCCTCAATTCAGTGTAGGGATGAATGGATCTGAACAGTCCTGGGTGGAGGGGATACACCAGGTTTCTCTGCCTTGGCACTATTGACATTTTGGACTGGATAACTCTGTTGTTGGAGGCTGTCCTGTATATTGCAGGATGTTCAGCAGCAGCCCTGGCCTCCACTCATAGATGTCAGTTGTGACAGCCAAAACTGTTTCTGCTGCTGCTGCTGCTAAGTCGCTTCAGTCGTGTCCGACTCTGTGCGACCCCATAGACAGCAGCCCACCAGGCTCCCCCGTCCCTGGGATTCTCCAGGCAAGAACACTGGAGTGGGTTGCCATTTCCTTCTAGACATTGCCAAATGTCCCTTTGGGAGCAAAAGTATCCCTGCCTGAACCACTGGGATATACTTATGGTAAGAATGTGAGACAGTTGAATTTTTATAATTTTCATCATTTCAAATCCTGAAGTTGTAAAGATTGTAAAGCAAAAGGGCTGACATTTAATATCACAGAACTTTGATATTCTCTAGACAAGTGTCAGGAACACTTAGTTTTTTACTTCTTTAAGGGAAGTACTCTAGAATACTAACACAGAGTAATAAACAGAAAATTCCAACTCAATTTTTGAAAAGTCTGAATTATTCAGTTTTTCAATATGATTTTATTTCAAATTCAGCAGAGTGAGTCCTTCAGTTACCTCTTTGTTGAATGATGATTTGCAATGCATATCAGTTATATATTAATAGTTATATCCAAAGACCTTTAAGGTCTTTGAAAACAATTTCTTCTCTTAAGTGCTTAGTTCTTGTTGATATTATTGATATATACGATACTCTCTATTGCTGAAGAAAAGCTTTGGTAAACAGATGTTAAATATTATTTGGACCTTGTCTAATTATGGTCAGCTGGGTCAGAGGACTGTTTATTCTGAAGAAGGAACTTCTTTCCCATAATGATGAAGTTTTCATAGTGTATATATCTCATATTCATTCATTCGGTTAAAGTGAGTAGTTACTGACACTAGGTGCTCTGCCCTGGGGGTATAATGACCCACATGACAGGCTCAGGGAGCATGCTGCTGGTGGTAGATGGAAAGGACACTGTTGAGCCACCAGTAATGGCAAGTTCTTAGTTCTGATCTGAGACCTTTGGAGGGACACGCTGTCTTTCTAGAACCATCTATTAAATGAGATAGGTAGATTAATTGAAAATGGCTGCCCAGAGCACTTGATGATGAGACTCCATCTTCCCTCAATGGCCGAGAGGGCTGTCATTGATTATTGGCATCTGCCATGGGAAACAGATGGCACTCACATGAATTTGCTATCCCTGAATTCCTAAGGCTTCCGATTCTATGATTTGCAACCTACCTCCCTTCCCACCTTGGTATTGTTTAGCATGGGAGAGCAAGGTTATTTAAGTTTTTTACTTCAGAAACAGGCTTCCTTTTCCCTTATCCTCCACTTCTAATTCTCTTGGTCCTAGAGAAGAATTGTAAATTATTCCACAATATAATTCCCCCAAAGGTTAGTTTGCAATATTCTCTGACATCTTGTTCCATCTTTGAAAAGATCCAATTAGACAAAATTTGACCTCCGTTCATTCAAGGCCTTTTTGGGTAAATGATTTTCCAGGACAGTGAGAGATGACTGTTTTCTTAATTTTGAATAGATGAAAATAGACACCAATCAACAAACCTTTGGCTAAGGAGAAAAATCTTTTAAACTCACATTTTGCTTCAATTACATTGAGGACAAAGGAGCACATTGCACCCTGTGCACGAATAGATGCTTCATTATTCAAAACAAGCATCAAAGAGCATTCCGTCCCCTATAGAAAATATGCAATCACTGTTTAATTCAATGGTAGGATGCAAATTTAAATTCCCAGAAGGGGAAGACTGTTAATGCCATTTAAATTGGTTGTAAATTACAGATAATACGCTTGAGACCCCTGAATACAGATTAGTGGAGTATTGCTTTAGGAATTCAATTCTAGTTTGAACTTATTGTGTATTTATCTATGAAAAATAAAGCCATGAAGGCTTGTTTACAGCTACATTTTATTGCCTATCTTTTTTATTTCTGAAGCAAATATTTCACTTTTAAATGCCATGGAGATGGTTCAGCATACTATAAGGAAATGCCATGATGTTAAAGACAGATTAACACTCTCAGAGGCAGTTCCTTATTAAAAAACAAACAAACAAAACAAACCTAACACAGGGACACTACAACGGAATTTAATCAAGATATCACACTAGCTGACTCTTCTATCTCTTTACCTCGTTTCTATTGGTGTTCCTGCAGTTTAAAAATCCCAGAGTCACAAGACAATCATGAGTTTCAGAAATTAGGGGCTGTGATTATCTCTTGCTGCTAAAGTATATCAGCCACTTAGAGGTTGTTTCTCATTTTCACAGATTAACTAATCATGAGTGAGATGCCTGATGGGTGAGTTTTTGTTGGAAGAATTATTCCTTAAAAACAAGGGCTTTTCAGAAGGAAAGCGTGTCAGATAAAAATGGACACTTTTCAGCCAAGGTTTCAGAGTTCCCAGCTTGAAGAGTAGAAATTTCCCCCTGGTTCATAGAAGTAAAAAACAGTTCCTCCCTTGATGTGGTTTCATGTCTCAGGTAGGAAATAGGTTACTCAGGGTGATACAAATAAATCAGCTTTGAGCTCATGTTCTCTCCTCTGGCAGCCTATGGGGTGTGTTTTTATTTTGTGTGTGTGTGAAACTGAAAGATATAAAAAAAAAATTGCCATTGATATATACACACAGAATGGAGCCAAGCTACAGAACAATGGAGGAATGCCTAATTCATTATGCCAGAAAATGGATTGTTACCATCAATACCACATGGAGTTAATCATTTCCAAAGAACTATAATGCCAAGTTATCCATAACACTGCACCTAAATGGAATAATGTTTTATTTTTTCTTTGATCTGTCAAAGGTGCTTCAAGCTTTGCCAGGACTTTAGTGACACTATCAACATTTCATTGTATAGTTCCTATGAATTACGCAGACCTTGTGATATCCCTGAGGTTACCTGGATTTTTAAAATCCCTGGTGTTATCTTTTTTACTTGTCATTTGTTTATGCTTTGTAAAATAACACAGAACCTGCCCCCTGTTTCTTTTTTTGGCTATTGGCAATTAGCTTAAACAGAAGTTTTTTTCCCTCTATACCTAAGGATAAGGATGAAAACAGCTAGTTGAAACCAAAGGCTTCAAAAAAAAGTGATTGAAATTCAGGTAATCTCTGCCCATGTTAGGAGACTCTGACAAAATGTGTGTGTGTGTGTGTGTGTGTGTGTGTGTGTGTGTGTATTAGTAGTGGGGGTGGGATCTCTCTGCCTTTCCCTTGATATGATCTAGGTTAGAATAGTCCTGATGCACACAAAGTAAATGAGGAGACTCTGGATTTTGTTCTTAAATCTTCGGTGATCTGAGCACTTATACATCTTATCAGATGAGACTGGAGACTGGCCTCCAGCCCAAACTGTCCGCCTGTACCAGCAAGGAGTGATCAGCACAGCAATGGCCATTTATCTTTTGTCTCTGTCCTGGCGAGGGTGAGGTGGGGTTTGGGACACGCACACTCTGTCTGAGAGAAGCCATGGGCCAGTGTTCCAATATGGTGGGTGAGCAATGCCAGCCTGCTCTACATCCCCCATAACCTTACCTCCAGTCCCCCAAGCTAACAAGAACATGGAGGCAGGGCAGAACAAGTGCCAGACTGGGGGCCAGGCCACCGGGTTCTTGTCTGACCTCTGTCATCGTCTTTGTCAGCTCTCTGGATCTCAGTTGAGAGTTATGAGTTTCCTCGAAAACAAGGAGGGTCATTCATTTTAACTAACATTTGGTGAGCACTTAACATATACTCTGCCTTGGATCCTGGACAAAAAAAAAAGTAAGGCAGGATTCCTTTCCTCAAGGGGTTTAAGGTGAAGAACCAGGGCAGATATAGACAAACTTGTAGACAGATAATAGCAATTGAATGCAGTAAGTTTTTAACCCTAGTATAAACAGTACTGTCAAAGCCTAGAGGGGAAACCACCAGGTCAATTTAAGATCGCTTCAGCATAGCCATTAAAAGCATATACTTTCAAGCCAGACCGCTTGGGTTCAAGACCTGGATTTGCCTTTATAGGCTGTGTGACCTTGAGCCAGTTCTTTGACCTCTCTGTGTCTCATTTTTCTCATCTTTCAAATGAAGGTGATAATCATACCTACATCTTCATATTATTCAAGCAGTTATGACAGTGCCTGGCATGTAATGGGCCCTACCTATATTCATATATTATGGTAATGTTCTGGAATTCTTACAAGTCCATGGGGCTGCAAAGGAACTACTGAATGAAAGGGAATCCTTAATTTAAAAAAATGAAATGCATTTCATAGAGAATGAAGATGAATAAGCATATTCCGTGCTTATTAGGAATCAGTTGGTTCACTAACATCCCTGCTCCCCTGAATGCCCATAAGTCAGGCCCAGGCTGCCAAATAGTTTTTGGCATGGTTAGGGGTGTTCTGCATTAAGACTAGGGAAGGACCGTTCTTTGATCTGCAGTGGGCTCCTGGGAACACACACAGAGAAGCTAAGCATCCCCTTGCCCACCAGGCTCAGGCCGACCGTGGGAGAGAACCGTCAGCCTCGCTGACTCCAGCGCCTGAGAGGGAAAACAGGAGGGTGGGTGGGTCTTTGTGCTGGGAAGTTGCAATGAAGGCAGAACGTGGCCCTGGCAGGAATGAGAGCCAGGCGGGGGCTGATGTCAGCGGGCTCAGGCCAAGTGCAGGCAGCTGTGGGCTTCTGGGGACGGTCCTTCCGGGAAGTGGGAGTCCAAGCGAGAAAGGACAGAGACGCTGGAGACTGGGCTGGGGTTTTGATAAGGAATTTGGGAGGAAGGAGACCACATTAGTTAAGTAGTGAGAAGGACAGGAAGATAAGTCACAGGTAGCACACAGCTGAGACATGCATGTAGCAGAGATGGTCAGACTCATTGGAACAGGGATGCACTAGGAGATATTTAATAATCAGCTCCCTTCAGGGAAGAAAGGCCGAGAGGGGACTCCTTTCTAGAAACCTGCTGATTTCCCTAGTATAAATACTGCTGCTGCTGCTGCTGCTAAGTTGCTTCAGTCGTGTCCAACTCAGCACGTATAAATACGAGTCAGCTGTGGCTGACTTCAAGCTACCAGTGTGCTGTCACCAGACACGGAGTTGGAAAGAGTTGCAGGGAGGCACCCTATTGTACATGCTTCCCTCCCACCCCCCGAAACACGCAACACAGATGCACGTAACCTCAAGTGCCAGGAGAAGGGTAAAATGGCATAAATGGGTTAAGGAATTATGAGTTTTGAGTTTTTCTTGCCTTTATTTGAACATAATTTATTTAATTATAAATTTCTACAATTTCATTAAAAAAAAATGGCCATGATTTATAATGGGCTTCCAAAATTCCTGAAACGTTAACAGTTGGCTTTTGAAAGCTGCTTCAAGCTGGCTCTAAAGCATATCAATTTTCTTCATGATAAACTAGGAGCCCCCTTATCATCATGCTGTCTAGATCACAGGGTTCTTGTGAGGATCAGGAAAGTATGTGAAAGCCTTTCAGGAACTGTAAGCAGGATATAAATATTATATACAAATAAAAATTATTCTCAGGAGAAGGGTATAACCTAGTAGTTGAGAAGGCAGTTTCTGGGGCCAGGCTGCCTAAGTTGAAGCCTGACTCTACTCTTTTTTAGCTGTGTGACCTTGGGCAGATCCTTGCCCTCTCTGAGCCTCAGTTTTCTCATCTGTAGAATTTCTGAGAGGCTTAACTGAGTTAATATTGTAAGGCACCTGGAACCATGTCTAGCACACGCTGTTAGTCACTCAGTCGTGTCCAACTCTTTGCAACTCCACGGACTGTAGCCTGCTAGGCTCCTCTGTCCATGGAATTCTCTAGGCAAGAATACTGGAGTGGGTTGCCATTTCCTACTCCAGGGGATCTTCCCAAGCCAACCTGGGCCTCCTGCATTACAGGCAGATTCTTTACCATCTAAACAACCGAGCACATGGTAAGCACCATTTAAACACTGACTAAAACTGTTTTCAACTTGAATATCAGTAGGCCCGCAATTCTTCCAGAACCAGAAAGTCTTTTAATTGGGGAACCCAAGAGCCTGGCCTCCGCTCTGCTGCTTGGTTTTAAAGGGACAGCTCTCCTCTATGGTAATAGAATTGCTACTTTGCTAACAGCCAATGCTTTTTAGATAATGAACCCTGAGGCGTATTGTGGAGATAAAGATGCTGTTAGAATCAGATTCCATGGCCACTCACCACAGTAGTGTGGGGGTGGCAGGGGAAGCAGGGAACGGGGAGAGCTATCTTATTACATGCCTGGCTGGCTCAATTACTTCAGTCCTGACCTAGGCAGAGCCCCACAGTTCCAGGGACCATTAGCTGCCCCGCAGAACCTGTGTCTCGTTTTCTATCTCAGGACAGGAAATGGAAGCAAAGCCTGTTCCCCACAGGCCCCAGGGCTGCCCAGGGTAAGAAGGTAGACAGACGGGTTGAGAGAGCTGGAGGACAGCTCAAGGCAGGAGACAGGAGCCGTGGCTGCCACTCCTTCAGGGAGTCTGGGATGTGAGGCAGAAGGTTCTCAGGCAAAGTCAGGGACAGATTTGGTCATGGGGGTGGAGAGGAAGGTGGTCGGGAAGGTGGTCAGGGTGTCCTCGTCAGGGACAACGCAGTCAAATGCCATGAAACGAGAGTAGAAAGGCAGAAGCAAAGAAGAATTAGTCTACAGGGAGAAAAAGTCAAGGCGGGCTGCTTGGGCCAGGTTTTTCCAATGAAGGCACTGGCAACCATTGCAAGAGTCCTGACTCTGAGTGGGTCAGAACCAGCATTCCCTCTTTCTTAGAAAACTACAAAAAGGCATATACTAGACATAACTAGTGTGGCAGAGACTGCCTGGGTGCTCATCAATCCCACTTCCTCTTCCTTGGGTGCTCAGACTGTGTTTCACAGTGGCCCTTCCAGTTAGGGTGGAGCCTGGTTATTAGTTTCTGGCCATCGAGTGCAGGCAAAAGTTAGATAAGCCATGAAATCCCCTGAAGACTCTGTGTGTGTGTCTCCCTGTCTCTGTTTCTCTCCTCCTCTCGCTCCTATCGACCACAATCCTGTGTTGAAGGTGGTGGCATCATAATATGGAAAGAGCCTGGATCCCTGGAGTAGGAAGGAGGCCACTAAGTAGAGCTGCCTGATCTGCACTGGGCTAGGACATGAGCATGAGAGAAACTTTTATTTTGTCAAGCCACTGAGATCTGGGGTTTAGCTCCTAAGCATTGCCCTGACTAATAAAAATAACAAAATGAATTGGAATGGAATGGAAAGGAAGGAATATAATGGACTAAATTAGAATGGAATGGAATACAATAGAATAGAAACTATCAGAGTGCACTGCAGTTAATAAAAAGTAAATTTGTTGAAACGTTTCAGCTCATATATATACTACTTCTCAATATAAGTTTTATTTTTTGCTGAAGGAAGAAGTTAAAAGTTTTGAAAATCACTGCCTTAGAGCTATAAGGAGGTTTGTGGAGTTTGATAGAAGAATAAGCTTTAGGTAAGATGGGGGTTGCGTATTTACTACCACCCCTTTAAGGAAGGTGCTGTAGACTGGCTCAGTACCCCTTCTTCTGCCTAGTTATTGTAGAAGATTGTTATTTGTGCCTGCCCATCTCCTTTCTCTTCCACTGGGATAGCATCTCAGTCTTAGTCCAGATAGTTTGTCTGGGGCTGGCTCTACTGAGATCAAGGTGGGGAACACGTGTATGAAGCCTGGAAAATCAAAGTGTTTCATTCCTGGAGGCACAGTGGTGGTTCAGGAGTGAATACAGGACCCAAGTTGGTCCACTCAGAGCTGAAACTGGGACTTTGCCTGGAGTGATAAAAGTAAGTACTTTGTTTCCCTTGGTTTTGGAGTGGGGATATAAATCTGAAATTGCTGATGGCCATCCTGCCATCACAGGGCAGAACTTGCCAGAGAATAGAACCAACACTGAAGAAGGCAGAGCTAGAGATCAAACAAGACCAAGTCCCAATGACATCATTTGAATCCCTAGATCTAGCCATGCCTGAAGTCATCCTTGTAGTTTATAGTTGAGTCAAGAAATTTAGTTCTTGGCTTCTATCTGATTGGGTTGAGTTTTTGACAGTTGTAACTGAGCGTCCTGAAGCTGTGGTCTTCCACATTTTTAAGATGTCTCTTCCTGGGTAAAATGGGCCTCAGAAAAGAATTAAAGTGGAAAACAGCTGGTCCTCAGGCTCCTCCTGGCTTTGCCAAGGAACAGTGGTTTCAATCACAGAAGAATCAAGCTTCCACATATGGAAAAACTATAAGGTAAAATCAAGGAGAAACTCTTTTTTTATTCTTGTTTTCTGTTTTGAGAGGATGAAGAACAGATGAATGCCATTACAACTACTAATATATTTCTCTTCATTTATTCAACAAACATTTATTGAACACCTTCCATGTGCTGAAACCTATGTTAGGCCCTGGAGACAACATTGAGTAATCACAGAGCAAATTCTTTTTAAGAGCTCACTATGTATCAAGCACTGTTCTAGGAACTTTATGCTTATTAGTGTTATTTGCCTTTTACATCTACCCAGGCAGATAACTATCACTATCTCCCATTATATAGATGAGAAAACTGATGCACAGTGAGGTTAAGTTAGGAAGAAGCAGAACCTGTGTTGAACCTTGGGATGCTGACTTCAGGTCTGAGTCTTAAAACCACTGAACCACATTGCCATGGTCCTTACTCACTCTAAGCTCGTAGTGGTTTCTACAAAGGACCATCCCCAAAGTCTCCTAGGCTCTCTAGTCTGAATTAGAATTTACTTTATCAAAGTCTGACTTTGACTTGAACTGCAGCATCACTTGTTGAATTCCAGGTGCTGCTCAACTTACCTTTGTGAAATTGATCTATTAACTCTTAATATATGTGACCCTGGGTGGGGAAGGGAGGATAAAAGGTCACTTAGAAACACAGTTTAGTCTAATGGTTAAGAGCACAGTTCAGGGACTCATCCTAGACACTGGATTCAAATCTCTACTCAGCCATTTTCTAGCTGTGTGACCTTGCAGAAGTTACTGACCCTCTCTGAGCTTCTGTCGCTTCATCTTGGAGATGGGGTTAATGATTCCAGTTCGTCTGGTGGTTGCACAACTGGAATAAAGTAATGAAGTGCCTGGGGCAGAGTCAGCACCCAGTAAATGCTAGTTTGTTATAGCTCTTCCTCTTTGGCTCCCAGCCCCCTATTTGTTACAGAAGGAGTTAGGCAAGATGGTCTCTGAGGTCTCTGCTGGCATATGTTTATGCGACTAGAATTTTCCAAATGCTGATTTGGGAATGGCAGATTCCCATTGTCATGGTTTTTCTTCTTAAAGAATCTTTTTCTGTTGTGTCTCAATAAAATTGGGCTTTTTGTGCTAGTTTGCAACCACAGGAGCTTTAAGCCTTTCACATGACATCATAAGTTGGTGCCCATAAAAGCGATGAAACACCATATACCAAAGCAATGAGGAAGAGAATTCCAGGGACCGATGGCTCTAATCCAAATCTGGACATTCTCCAGGGAAGGAGGGGTGGCTTCCTGTTCCTTGACTCCTCTAACAATTCTGAAGACATCCCACCCCCAAGCTAGAGGAGGTAACATTGGAGGCGGAGTATGGAGTAAGCAAAAACAGGGGAGGGGAAAGGAAAGATAGCAGGATGGGGAGGGATGGGGGGAGGGGAAAGAGGTAGAAAGACTAGAAATCATCTAGGAGAATACAGAGAAAGAGGAGCTGGGCAAGCAGACTGAGGAAGTCAGCTCAGACCTCACCATGAAATGTTCAATCTGTTCTGGTAGAACTTGATTTCTAAAATTGTCTATTGGAAACCATGCAACAAATTCAAACATAGGACTGTATCCGCCTGAAGAAGAATGAATGACCATAGGATGCTCCTTGAGAGCACAAGTATCATAATACCGTTGACCTTATTTTCCACTCTGCAGGTCTTTTACAAACTGTGATTTCTTTTATTGCTGCTGCTGCTGCTAAGTCACCTCAGTCATGTCTGACTCTGTGCGACCCCATAGACGGCAGCCCACCAGGCCCCGCTGTCCCTGGGATTCTCCAGGCAAGAACACTGGAGTGGGTTGCCATTTCCTCCTCCAATGCATGAAAGTGAAAAGTCAAAGTGAAGTCGCTCAGTTGTGTCCGACTCCTAGTGACCCCATGGACTGCAGCCTACCAGGCTCCTCCATCCATGGGATTTTCCAGGCAAGAGTACTGGAGTGGGGTGCCATTGCCTTCTCCGGATTTCCTTTATTATTGAAACACAAAACCAAATGCAATGCAAACAAAAATAGGTAAAAATGACTAAATGTCTATATTCCTCAGAGTGACCCTCTCCAATGGGATGAATTTTCCTTCCTCTCATTTATCCATTGCTTTATCTACCAATCACTCATGGGGCATCTACTCTGTTCCATGTACCAAGTTAGAAGATAGGAATTCAGAGAAAACTATGACACAGTTCCTACCCTATAAAAAGTAAAAATGTGGTGCCTGTTTTGATACTCCTCCCATCTAGAGGTGGGTGACCATATCAATTCTCCTTGAATCTTATCTGGTTCTAATGACTCACTTATAACCAATAAAATGAAGTAGAAGTAACACAAAATGGGCCAAAGAACTAAATAGACATTTCTCCAAAGAAGACATACAGATGGCTAACAAACACATGAAAAGATGCTCAACATCACTCATTATCAGACAAATGCAAATCAAAACCACTATGAGGTACCATTTCACACCAGTCAGAATGGCTGCGATCCAAAAGTCTACAAGTAATAAATGCTGGAGAGGGTGTGGAGAAAAGGGAACCCTCTTACACTGTTGGTGGGAATGCAAACTAGTACAGCCACTATGGAGAACAGTGTGGAGATTCCTTAAAAAACTGGAAATAGACCTGCCTTATGATCCAGCAATCCCACTGCTGGGCATACACACTGAGGAAACCAGAAGGGAAAGAGACACGTGTACCCCAATGTTCATCGCAGCACTGTTTATAATAGCCAGGGCATGGAAGCAACCTAGATGTCCATCAGCAGATGAATGGATAAGAAAGCTGAGGTACATATACACAATGGAGTATTACTCAGCCATTAAAAAGAATACATTTGAATCAGTTCTAATGAGGTGGATGAAACTGGAGCCTATTATACAGAGTGAAGTAAGCCAGAAAGAAAAACACCAATACAGTATACTAACGCATATATATGGAATTTAGAAAGATGGTAACAATAACCCTGTGTACAAGACAGCAAAAGAGACACTGATGTATAGAACAGTCTTATGGACTCTGAGAGAGAGGGAGAGGGTGGGAAGATTTGGGAGAATGGCATTGAAACATGTAAAATATCATGTATGAAACGAGTTGCCAGTCCAGGTTTGATGCACAATACTGGATGCTTGGGGCTGGTGCACTGGGACGACCCAGAGGGATGGAATGGGGAGGGAGGAGGGATGAGGGTTCAGGATGGGGAACACATGTATATCTGTGGCGGATTCATTTTGATATTTGGCAAAACTAATACAATTATGTAAAGTTTAAAAATAAAATAAAATTAAAAAAAAAAGAAAAAAAAAGGTTAAGTTATAAAAGGTGATACAGTTTCTGCCTTGCTTCCTGGAGCATTCACACTGCTATAAGAGAAGTCCTACCATCGTGACCCCACCGTGGTGTGAGGAAGCCCAAACAGGTACACAGAGAGGCCATGTGTATATATTCTGATAAACGGATACACCAGCCAACAGCCAGGACCTGCTGCCAGATATGGGTGAAGATCCTCCAGGTGCTTCTAGCCCCCAGCTAATCAGTCACCTCTAACCACTGAGTTTTCCTAACTTAGGCCCCAAACAACATGAAGCAGAGGCAAGACATCCCCACTGTGCCCTGTTTGAATTACTGACTCACAGAACCCATCCGTGGGCATAATAAGAGTGTTGCTTTATGTCACTAAGTTGTGCGATAGTTTGATATACAGCAGTAAGTAGTAACCAGAATACTTTGTAGTGACTGTTAAAGTCCCAAATAAACATGAAAACACAGTTATTCAATTAAACCACCATGGTCATCATCACCAGAGGTGTTCATCACTCGCCCATTTGTGATATTCACTGGCACTTATGCACAGATTTTAAAAAGAGTTACTGTCCTCAGGAAGTTGACAGCCTAAGATGGGCAGACCCACTCAAGGAACTTAACACTTGAGAACTGAAATGTGTCAAAGGGACTAAAACTCTGGCCCTTCAAGGTTTATCAACACTGACTTTACTTTTCAGTTTGAGATCTATAATCCAGTTGATCCACTTGGCACTGGTATTTGTATTTGGTGTATCAGTGGCCAAGACACAGTATGGTTTACATATGTCTACCCCATTAATCCAACACCATTCTTTGCAAAGATCATCCTTTTCCCATTGTCCTGTCATGAATCATGTTTCATAAATCAAGTGCTCACATCCCTCTTCTGGATACTTGATTCTGATTCATTAATCTCATTGATTTTCTTAGTGCCAAAACCCACAATGTTTTATATATTAGAGCATTGTAATAAAGCATAATTTCTAACAGTAAAAAAGAAGGTTTATCAATGCAACAACCTAAAAATGACAACGAAAACCCTTCTCATTCTCATACCATGATTCAGGAATATGCCAACTACTTAAACTCAATTCCATGTTCCATCAGCAATATGGGAGCAGAAACCAGTCAGATGATTTTAATCATCACACCAAAATGCTACAGTTACAGGTGTTTGCCTGTATGCTTGTCTGGCCTCCACGCTTGTCTCTTACAATTCCAGGGTCCATTCAGAGCTGTTAGCTCACCTTTGTGTCTTTTACGTCCTGATGGGTGACCCCAGAAGCAGATCCAGGGACAAAAATTCAAATGCAAGTTGGTTATTTGGAAGGCAGTCCCAGGAAACACTGGTGGGAAAGTGGAGTAGTTATAAGAGAAGGGAAGGGAGCCATAGCTGCGTGTGATAATAAGCAAGGGGCCGTCATGGGCTCCTGGAGATCAATCCCAGGGGCGTCTAGAGGAGAATATTGATCATGTTGCAGAGTTATCCTGCTGGTGGGATGAGGAAGCTGGGGTATTTCTCCACCAACAATTTGTCATCATTTGAGGCCTGCTCTCAGGGGCACTGACTCTGCAGCACTTCCATCTTGCCCTGAGCACCAGCTAAGTGTGTTCTCCTGGACAGTTACAGATGTTTGCAACAAGCAGCCTTGGGAGTGTAGAGGGAGGAGGAGGATATGTGGGGATGTCAATAAGTTCTGTTACGGGTGCCTATAATCACAGGGAGGGCAGCCAGGTCCACCCTCAGGAGAGTCTGCAGTCCTGAGTTCAATGGAAATGCACTGCTCTTTTCATTTGGGGTATTGAGGTGCACATGTCAGGAGGCCGGATTTTAAAAAACTTTTTCTTTGTGTCTCATTCAAAGTGCAAATCACATTATCACTTGAACTTTGGTATCTCTTCTAGCTTGTAGCTGAGTGGATGGTGGGTAATACATGGCATGGCTGGGGTAATACATGGCATGGCTGAGGTGTAGGCTTTAGTATCCCTGCCATTTCCTTCCTTCAAAGCCACTTTTTTGGGGGCTGCTTGGTCAATTAATTTATTGCTGTCTTAATCCAAAAAATCTTCATAGAAAAGTGTGATTTGCTTTACCAGCTCTCAGCAGCCCATTCCTGATTGCTAAGGAAGCTTGCCTTCCAAGCTATTCAATCTCTGTTCTGGGCAAGTGACATTTTGGGATGGTTCCTCTTCTTTTTAACCTCTTTCTTAAGCTTCTTATCATAGACTGATTCTCTCATATAGCAGCATGAGCTTCCTCATACCTCTCCTCCATCATGTCTGGAGTTACGTTGTTCTTTATGTATTAAGAAAATTATTTCTTATAAGCATCTTCATTTTCTTCAGTTAGGTAATGCATGTCATCTACAATGGTCTGAGCCAGGATGTGATTCTGGAGTACTCCTGCATTGAATTCCTTGCTTTCTGAATCATAACCAGGGAACCATTAGGTACTACGAGGGATAAACAAACCTCCATCCACAGCACCCTTCAGGATCCCCAAAATTTTATTTCTAGTGTTAGATCTGGCAAGATCCTGCATCCAAATATGTGGTGAAGGCACCAGGTTGACCATCAATGCTTTCCATGTTGTATTCATCGCTGGACATCTCCACATAGCCTCATAGATCTTGTCCATGCCAAACTGATCGAGAAGCCTTTGGACCATCAGTGGACCAGTACAATGTGCTGCAGCATAATTTGTCAGGTCAGCCTTCTCACCATACTTCGGGAGTTCATGGGCATTAGCTGCACAGACTGTCATATCTCCATACACACGGGCATAAGCAATCTGACAAATGATTGTTGTTGATACGAACTCATCTTGTATTAAGATGTATTATACTTATTTTTGTCCTGGATTACCAAGCATTTCCTGGCATAGTAGTCAGTCTTACTATCTTGTCTTCTAAGTTTCATTTGGTACCTTTCAAAGTAGGTCTTATTCTTTACAACCTTGACAAACCCCATCCTGCAGAACAGAGACCCCTGTCTGCAGCTCACTATAAAGATCTGCAGCCTCCAATGCCACTTTGAACAAACACACAGATACCATGGAGCAGCCAGATGATTGCTAGCTAGTGTAGCCAGATATGTCTCCTAGCACACCGCAGTCCCTGTAGAACAGAGTGCCATGCCAGAGCTGCTGCTCCTCAGAGACCTTGGTCCAGGGCTGGGCAAACCAGTGAGACTGAGAGTCACCTGAGGCATGTGTATAAAAAGCGGTTCTTGGGCTGCACTCCTGAGATGCTGATTCAGGAGGTCTGAAGTAGGACCTAGGAATCTACATTTTTGACCAGACTCCCAGGTGATTCAAAGTAAAGTCAAGAATGTTCAGACTCCTTATCTACAAACTGCACAACAAGAGAAGGTATCAGTAGACCTTAGTTAAAACCAGGGGGTGGAGGGGGGATCCTGAAAGTTTAACTCTCCATTACCTCGGATGAATATTCCCACCTCCTACATGCGTGCTTGCTCTTGGGGAAAATGGACGTTGTGTGGTGGCTCCATACTCCTCCACACGCCTTCAAGATGAATATGACATATCCATGTTTGCTCTATTAAAAGACACTAAGCAAATGGGAAAGGTCTACATCAACCCTGGCTTAGAATTCAGGTCATTCCCAGCCTCTGAAGAGAAGACTAGACAACTTCATATGAATAATAAACTCTCTGGAGACCCTTAGTTCCCCCCAGTAATTTTCAATGCTCAGGACAGGCATGATCCATTGTCTCAGATTTCCAGCCCTCTGCAGAATCCTACAGCCGCCTCCCCCTCCAAGATTTTTAATTGCCTTGGCATTAACATGGTTTCGTTGGACGTCAACTTCTTAGGAAATATAAATTGAGCTAGAGAAGAGCTGCTTCTCAGTATATATGTGTGTATATATATAAACAGGATCTCCTTATTCCTATGCCATAAATTAGGCTGTTGGAAAGGAAGATGGTAGCTCTCTTAGGTCATCAGGATATGCTTTGGGACTGTACTTATGCAACAGGAGAAAGGCAGTTACTTAATTAATCTCAGAAGGGGCTTTCATTCAGCTTCCTCTGTCCACCGATTTGATTCTGTTCACTTCATGATGTACTTCTATATTTGCATTCACCATCTAGCATGCGCTCTTTACTTTTGCTTTCACTTCAATCTGCATCCATGAATTACCCATAGATACTCAGATCTCTAAATCATAGGGTAAATTAAGGTCATGGATTCAATTGGGAATATGACATTGAAGGTGAATTTCTTAGAGCAGGTCTTCATAATAGTTTGAGGGGCTCCCAGGCCATATGAAATGCCCACAAAAGTGTGGACCCTCTTCCCATAAAAATACAGCTACAGACAGCATTTTGCATACAATTGTGTAGAAATCCACAACTCATACCAAAAAAAATATATAATAATCCCAATTAGACATAAGAGGCTACGGTGGGAGGAAGAGGAGGGGCAGAATAATGAAGAAGGGCCAGTCTCAGGTAAGCATCTCTGTGTTGATTAAAGTGACATAACACTAGCTACTGTAACAAACAACCCTGCAAACTTAATAGTGCCTTGTGGGTGTTCCTGGTCAGTGACTAAGTGACTTTGCCATGGCAAGTGAGTGACTCAGGCTTCTTCCACCCTGTAGTTCTACCATCCCCCCGAGCCTCAGTCCTGTGCAAACAGCCAGCAGGAGGAGAAAGACCATGGATAAGGTACATTTACTTCTTCAAAATCCCATCCCGGAAGTGCTGCCTCTCACCTCCAGTCTTATTTCGTTGATGGGAACTGGTTACAGGGCCACATATGGATGGAAATGGGGATGGAGAATGCACACCCTGTCTGGGTAGCCATGCCCTAGCAAAAACGCCGTGGAAAGGGGAGCATGAGATTTGGTAGGCAGAAAGCTGTATCTCTTCCTAAGCATTGCATGGGCTTCCCTGGCAGCTCAGTGGCAAAGAATCCACCTGCCAACGCAGGAGATGCAGGTTTGATCTCTGGGTCGGGAAGATCCCCTGGAAAAGGAAATGGCAACCCCTCTGGTATTCTTGCCTGGGAAGTCCCATGGACAGAGGAGCCTGGTGGGCTATAGTCCATGGGGTCACAAAGAGTCAGACATGACTGAGCGAGCACGCACACAAGCACTGCATGCAATGAAATCAAGTTAAATGGCAAGTATGGCCTGGAGAGGGAAAGAAGACACCAAAAGACAATATGAAGCTTCAGGTGTGTTTACAATAGGGCAGCTGTGGCTCCATCTTATTGATAGCAAGTAATAAGATTGCAGATAAATTGCCTTCCAGTCTCAGAACTTTCTAGAACCAGATGATCGAGCCCCTCCTTCTATCTTTCTTTCATCCTACTTATAAACAAAAGTGCCAGCTCCAGAAGCAATTTCCCATGTTTATAATGGATGCTTTGTACCTATCCATGTGAACCAGAATTTGGTTGCTTAATTGGAAAAAAACACAATGATAGTTAAAACAAGGAATCATTGAAAAAATGGTATATACAAACTGTAGATATTTTATTTAACTTAAAACATGTAAATATACATTCATTCACTAAGCTTTTGATGTATAGCCAAGTCATTTTCTTTGAATATAAATCTGCTGATGGGAGTTACAGGCTTTCCTTCTCTCATGAGCTGTACCTAAAATGCAGTCTATGATTTCCAGTTTTGAAAGGGGAACAAGAGTGTAAGACATCTGTGAAACAAGCTCAGTGTGTAATCCTCCCAATTTTTAAATGATTTTCAATCTTTTACAATTGTTTGGCACAAACATAATTCAACAGTAATTTTGGTCTATTTTTTAACTCAAGTATAGTTGATTTACAATGTGTTAGTTTTTGGTGTACTCAGTTATATATATTTATGCATATATATACACATGTTATATATATATATATACATATATATATATATTCTTTTTCATATTATTTTCCATATGGTTTATTATAGGATATCAAATATCCCTGTGTTGTTATACAGTAGGGCCTTGTTTATTTATTTTATATATAGTAGTTTGTATCTACTAATCCCAAACTCCTAATTTATCCCTCAACCACCCTTTTTCCCTTTTGTAACCATAAGTTTGTTTCATGTGAGTCTTTTTCTGTCTTGTAAATAAGTTCATTTATATCATATTTTGGATTCCACATATTTACATAAGAGATAGATTATGGTATTTTCCTTTGTCTGACTTACTTCACTTCGTATGATAGTCTCTAGGTCCATCCATGTTTCAAATGGTATTATTTCAATCTTTTATGACTGAGTAATTTTCCATTATATATATGTGCCACATTCTTTATCCATTCATCTGCTGATGGACATTTAGTTTGCTTCCATGTATTAGCTATTATATTAATAAATATTGCTGCTATGAACATTTTCCGTATGAATATTTTCAATTTAGGGTTTTCTCCAGATATATGCCCAGGAATGGGAGTGCTAACTCATATGAAAACTCCATTTTTAGTTTTTTAAGGAAACTTCATACTGTTTTCCCTAGTGTCGGCACCAATTTACATTTCCACCAACAGTGCAGGAGGGTTCCCTTTTCTCCACACACTCTCCAGCATTTATTATTTGTGGACTTTTTAATGATGGCTTTTCTCACTGGTGGAGGTGATACCTCATTGTAGTTTTGATTTGCATTTGCCTAATAATGAGCAATGTTGAACATCTTTTCACGTGCCTGTAGGTCATCTGTATGTCTTTTTGGAGAAATGTCTTTTTAGGTCATCTGCCTATGTTTTGATTGGGTTATTTGTTTTTTTTGTTGTTGTTGCTGAGTTGTATGAGCTGTCTGTATATTTTGGAAGTAAAGCCCTTGTAGGTTGCATAGTTTGCAAATATTTTCTCTCATTCTGTAGGTTATCTTTTCATTTTATTTATGGTTTCCTTTGCTGTGCAAAAGCTTATACATTTGATCAAGTTCCATTTGTTTATTTTTGCTTTTATTGGATTTGCCAAAAACTTAATTGGGGCTTTTCTATAACATCTTATGGAAAAACTTGAATGAACTTTTTGGCCTATCCCATATTTCTATAGCCTTGGAAAACTTACCTAAGAAAACATTGCTGTGATATATGTCAGAGAATTCAACAGCATTTTTAGCTACCTGTTACTATTACATCTTTCCAAAATTTTCAACTTTGTTCCCAAAGAAACAACTCCTTTTGCACCCATATTTCATCAGTTCACTTGTTGTTATTGTGAAATTGTGAAAGTGAAAGTCACTCAGGCATGTCTGACTCTTTGTGACCCCATGGACTATACAGTCCATGGAATTTTCCAGGCCGGAATACTGGAGTGGGTAGCCTTTCCATTCTCCAGGGGATCTTCCCAACCCAGGGATCAAACCCAGGTCTCCCACATTGCAGGCGGATTCTTTACCAGCTGAGACACAAGGGGAGCCCAAGAATACTGGAGTGGGTAGCCTATCCCTTCTCCAGCGAATCTTCCCGACTAAATATGACTAAATTTTAGTAACAAGTACAGCTGAAACAATCATCATAAACAGGTTTGGAAGCAAGCAGAAACCTTGCTTGGGTCCTTGGTGTAGGACCCAGCCATTGGGAGCAGAAGTGTATGCAGTATTAGAGTGTGGCCGTGAGCATTCAGCGGCCCATGGACCTCAGTCTTTGTGTTTTGCAGAGGGAATAGGGTGCCTTGGCTTATTTGGCGTGGTCGCCAGCCTCCAAGATGGCCCACGGTGAGCCTTGCCTTTTGGTATTGACACCCTTGTGTAGTCTCCTCCCACAGTGAAGTCATGGCTGGTCTGTGTGACCATTAGAATATGGCTGAAGTGTCAGTGGTGTGACTACTGAAGGTAGGTCACGCAGGGTGTTGGGAGGAGAGGCCATTATGCCAGCAGCACTGGCATTACTTGGGAACTTGCTAAAAGTGGGGCATCTCATGCTTTCCAGCAGGCATCCTGGCCAGTCTGCCTCGCTCTTGTTTGCAAACTCATCAAAACCCAGTGATGTTTTCACACTACTTGAGGGTGTAGATATGGCTCCAGGGGAAAAATACATTTTTCTGATGGTGGTATACCTAGGACGCATGGGTTCCAGGGAGGGTGAGAAGCCAGAATGCTGTGTCCTGTTATTTACATCCCGAGACTCTCTGTGGAGTAGATGTGAGACAAGCCACAGTGAGCTGGGAGGCAGGATTTTTAAAGAGCAAAAGGAGGCTGGAAAAGCCATTAATTATGTTATCACAAAAAAATATTTGGTGCTTTTTCTTAACATTACAGCTACCATTGCTGCTGGTAATACCCTTTTATTTGTCCAGGGGGGTTTGCTCCCATTAGATTAGGTTAAGTGTCTCATCTAAGGCACAATAACAGATCTGGCCCCATGCTTTAGCTGCTGGCTGCGGTTGACTGATACCCAAGCTTTTGACTCCCTGCTGCGTATCTAAGCGGTACAAGCTGCAGTCAATGCATTTAATCTACATAAAAAGAACACAAATTGCATGTTAGCCTTTTTGAGTCCAGTAATCAGGTTCCCCCCACTCACACACCTCTCCCCCTCGCCCCACCTCTGCTCTACTGGACAATTTGAGGCACTCTTGTGTCACAAAATTTTTTTTTCTGAGTCAGGTAAAAAGAAAAGTCTTTTGCATTTTAATTGCACTTGATCTGCTCATTGAATGACCCCTGTAATTTATATATTGTTCATAGTTAGTGCTTTCTGCAGTCCTGCTGTGCAGCTGATAACATAATTCATAGGCACGCACCTTGGGCTCTGTGGGTAGTGGCCTGGCTTTTCTGTTCTTTCTGAGTTTGCAAAATTCTCCCCCTCGTCCTTCAGATTCAGGCAGCCATGGCTGATGTCAGTCACTATCTGCTTATGCAGGTGCAGCAAAAAGGCCGCTTTGAGCCCCAGCCCCTCTCTGTGTACATTTAAAGATTGCCCTCTCCTAGCCAGCTGCCTGTGCTGTGGGCAGACCACTCGCTGTGACGCAGTTTCTTCCAATACCTCCCCACATCCTGCAATGAATTGGCTTACACTAGAGCTATGAAAATAACCACAAACACAGGTATCACACACCCACAGGCTCACTACAGAGGCAGTGAGACTCGAGACAATTAGTAAATACGCAGGGCATAAGAAACAGAGAATGCAGAGATGGCTTTTCTGAGTACATGAGATAGTTAGCTTTGGGGAATTAGAGCCATGCTACCTTGTGATTGGGAAAATATTCTAAGCAAGTAGTCACGCTGAAGCTGTATTCCACACATTCTCCAGAAGGATAAATGTTGGATTATTTTGGCCTATCACAGGGTTTGCTTGTCCTCAAAAACTTGGAGGCATAAGAGACTAGATCCTTGTTGCTCAAAGTATAGTCCATGGTACATCAGAATCATCCTGACCTGTGAGGGTTCTCAGACATGCAGAATCTCAGGATTTGTGTTCTGATGTGCACACCGCCATTTGAGAAGCACTGAGTTAGGCAACTGGGTCTCAACACTGGTTGTGCATTCAAATAATCCTAAAACTTTGAAAAAAAATACTCATGCCTGGACCCCAGCCCCAGAGATTCTGATCTGATTGCTCTAGTGTAGAACCAGGCTCAGAGAGTTTTTACAGCCTACTCACATAATATAGGGAGAAGGCAATGGCAACCCACTCTAGTACTCTTGCCTGGAAAATCCCATGGGCGGAGGAGCCTGGTAGGCTGCAGTCCATGGGGTCGCCAAGAGTCGGACACGACTGAGCAACTTCACTTTCACTTTTCACTTTCATGCATTGGAGAAGGAAATGGCAACCCACTCCAGTGTTCTTGCCTGGAGAATCCCAGGGACGGGGGAGCCTGGTGGGCTGCCGTCTATGGGGTCGCACAGAGTCAGACAGGACTGAAGTGACTTAGCAGCAGCAGCAGCATATAATATAACATGCAGCCCAGGGCTGGAATCACAGGAGTATGCAAAATCTGAGAAAAGGGTTCAAAGCAAACAGTTCTAAGCCTAAATCAGTGCCCCCACAGACATTTCCAAAATCCCCCACCCCCATCCCAGGCTCCCTGGGAACCAGCAGGATTTTCAGTGCAATTTAACTTGATGAGTATTTCTTCAATGCTGCCTATGGGTTCATCTTGCTCCACCTTAAGAGGTCCACTCAGGCAAGCCGGAAGGCAAATCACCTTGTGAGCAATGCGCCGTAGTACTGAGAGGTCATCTTGTGCATCCGCTGGTGGCTCTATGGGACTCCAAGAAGGGGGCTTTGGACACAGCTCTGAAACATGCTCCTTTATAGAAGTTGTAGGACACACCAGTCTAGGCTCCTTAGAACCAGTTTAAGGAATCCCTATTTCATGGGAATGCATGATTTACTATTTTGGCATCTTTTTTAGCATATGTTTAGTGACCTTTCAGATTTTTTTTTATTAGAAGAGAGGCATGTGGCCCTTTGAAAAGGATTTTGGAATGGAATCAGAAGGCCTGAGTTCGAATTCTTATTTCACCACAAAGCTGTTTGTTATAATGTCTGAGATTTATGTTAAAATTCCTCACCAATTATAGATTGACATTGTGACACAGACCAGCCCTGGGGTGTGCATGCATGATTCACATCTGGGTTAAGCATTCTAAGCAGAGGAGCCACCCTCCAGAGGCTGCTGCTACAGCTATTTCTGCTATCTAACCCTTAGGGATGACCCCCAAGTATTGAACTCTAAGTGTGCCCTTGCCCACCCATTGGTTTAGGAGGATTTCTTGTTGCCTGATGCTGGCTATAATGATAACATAATCCTTGTCATGCTGTGTTGTGGTCGTTGTGTCTATTTTTGAGTGAACCTTTCATGCATGGTGATAGAATATGGTTTGAGAATTGCTTTCTTCATAACCTTGTCCGGAGGCTGCAGTGGAGTAGCTAACTCATTCACTCAAATCCTTTCTGTATTTACCATTAGGTACCAAAAATATTCTAATAGTTGAACATGAACAAATAGGCATGAATCAGCCACAACCAAGTTGTGTGACCTTGTGTCTCACATCCATTTGTTATACATCTCTGGCTTTCAGAAATTTTAGTTTTTAAAAAATGGGAAGATAATCCTAAAGATTTTTTTCTTGCTTAAGATTCTAAATTTCAAAAAATTCGAACATGAGGAAAAGTCAAAGACCAAGATACCCTCTGCTGCTGTAGATCTTGCTTTTGAGTCCCCTCTGTCCCCCTATCAGGCCCCCTCAATTGCAGCCCATACTGTGTGACTCTTTGCAATAATCCCAAGCCCTTGGAAACTTAGCCCATGCTTGCCATTCTCTCTGTATGATCCCAATTAAGTCTGTGGACTGAAAATGTGGAATTCTGACAAGGCTCTGAATGTTGCTAAATTAATAGAAATTTCTGGCAAAATGCAGAGTGGAGGAGATGATACTTTACAATTGTCTCACTTAGCAGGCTCCTTTTATTCTGAGAAACACTGGAAATGGGGTCGTTTCAATTTAACGTTTTCCTTCAAGGGAACCTAGCAGTGACACTCATCTCCCAGTGTGTGTTAAATGCAGCATCAAGTCCAATGACCTCGAGGCAAGCCCTTGTAACTTCTGCCTGGTGCTTTGCGGGGTCAGTGAAGCTATTGCAAGGAGCAGACCCCAAATGGTGAGGTTCAGTCACTCGCTTGTTCCAGCAAAGGAGGAAGAACAGCTTTAATTGACCCGTTGGTAGATAGTTGTTCTTATCTCAGCCTCCTAAACAGCTTTGGTATCTTTCTATTGTGGCTTCCTAAGGATTCCTGGCATCGAGCCTTTTATAGCTGCTAATGAAGCAATTGTACTATTTTGAGTCAAGATCTGTGGCATGAAACAAAGAAGGGACTTAACAGAGCCGTTTCTAGCGCACTTATTCAAAATAATCTCAACCTATTGGGGCCAAAAATAAGTGAGACCAAGACAAAGATCAAGCTGTTGTTGCAATCTTGTGCAATAGCAGCTCCAGTGAAAAAACGCTGGGCAGCAAACCAATGGAGACAGTTCATCTCAAAGATTTTTCCTTAGAAAAATTCTTCAAGACATATGGCCCCCAGCTCTGAAGTTTTGTTTTGTGTTATATAAATGTTTGTTGAGCTTCGGCTTTGCTATGTGTTTTCTAAAAGAACTTACATTTATCTTAAAAGACAGTAATTACCTATTATTGTACCTGACTGTATTTTAAGTAATGGGAATATTAAAACGTGAGAATCAGAAGTCTTGGTTAAAATGGCCATAAAAGGTAATCAGGATGGGCTTATAGGTATTTCCTTAGGTGATTTAGATTTTTAAAATCACATCTGTTTCTGCTTCATTGACTACATAAAAGCCTTTGACTGAATCACAAAAAACTGTGGAAAATTCTTTTTTTTTTAATTTAATTTTATTTTTAAACTTTACATAATTGTATTAGTTTTGCCAAATATCAAAATGAATCCGCCACAGGTATACATGTGTTCCCCATCCTGAACCCTCCTCCCTCCTCCCTCCCCACACCATCCCCCTGGGTCGTCCCAGTGCATCAGCCCCAAGCATCCAGTATCGTGCATCAAACCTGGACTGGCAACTCGTTTCATACATGATATTTTACATGTTTCAATGCCATTCTCCCAAATCTTCCCACCTTCTCCCTCTCCCACAGAGTCCATAAGACTGTTCTATACATCAGTGTCTCTTTTGCTGTCTTGTACACAGGGTTATTGTTACCATCTTTCTAAATTCCATATATATGTGTTAGTATACTGTATTGGTGTTTTTCTTTCTGGCTTACTTCACTCTGTATAATAGGCTCCAGTTTCATCCACCTCATTAGAACTGATTCAAATGTATTCTTTTTAATGGCTGAGTAATACTCCATTGTGTATATGTACCACAGCTTTCTTATCCATTCATCTGCTGATGGGCATCTAGGTTGCTTCCATGTCCTGGCTATTATAAACAGTGCTGCGATGAACATTGGGGTACACGTGTCTCTTTCCCTTCTGGTTTCCTCAGTGTGTATGCCCAGCAGTGGGATTGCTGGATCATAAGGCAGTTCTATTTCCAAAAAAACTGTGGAAAATTCTTAAAGAGGTGGGAATACCAGACCACCTTACCTGCCTCCTGAGAAACCTGTATGCAGGTCAAGAAGCAACAGTTAGAACCAGACATTTTGATATTTGGCAAAACTAATACAATTATGTAAAGTTTAAAAATAAAATAAAATTTAAAAAAAAATAAAAAAATAAAAAACCTGCAAAAAAAAAAAAAAAAAAAGAACCAGACATGGAACAATGGACTAGTTCCAAATTGGGAAAGGAATTCGTCAAGATTGTACATTGTCACCCTGTTTATGTATGCAGAGTACATCATGTGAAATGCTGGACTTGATGAAGCACAAGCTGGAATCAAGATTGCCAGGTCAGTCAGTCAATCAGTTCAGTCACTCAGTCTTGTCCGACTCTTTGCGACACCATGGACTGCAGCACGCCAGGCCTCCTTGTCCATCACCAACTCTCGGAGTTTACCCAGACTCACGTCCATTGAGTCAGTGATGCCATCCAATCATCCCATCCTCTAGATTGCCAGGAGAAATATCAATAACTTCAGATGTGCAGAGGACACCACCCTTATGGCAGACAGCAAAGAGGAACTAAAGAGCCTCTAGATGAAAGTGAAAGAGCAGAGTGAAAAAGCTGGCTTAAAACTCAACATTCAAAAAACAAAGATCATGGCATCTGGTCCCATCACTTCATGGCAAATAGATGGGCAAACAATGGAAACAGTGAGAGACTTTATTTTCTTGGGCTCCAAAATCACTGCAGATGGTGACTGCAGCCACGAAATTAAAAGACGCTTGTTTCTTGGAAGGAAAGTCTTGACAAACCTAGACAGCATATTAAAAAGCAGAGACATTACTTTGCCAACAAAGGTCCATCTAGTCAAAGCTATGGTTTTTCCAGTAGTCATTTATGGATGTGAAAGTTGGACTATAAAGAAGACTGAGCACTGAAGAATTGATGCTTTTGAACTGCAGTGTTGGAGGAGACTCTTGAGAGTCCCTTGGACTGCAAGATCAAACCAGTCCATCCTAAAGGAAATCAGTCCTGAATATTCATTAGAAGAACTGATGCTGAAGCTGAAACTCTAATACTTTGGCCACCTGATGTGAAGAGCTGACTCATTGGAAAGACCCTGGTGCTGGGAAAGATTGAAGACAGGAGGAGAAGGGAATGACAGAGGATGAGCTGGCTGGATGGCATCACCAACTCAATAGACATGAGTTTGAGCAAGCTCTGGGAGGTGGTGAAGGACAGAGAAGCCTGATGTGCTGCAGTCCATAGGGTTGCAGAGTCGGACACGACTGAACAACTAAACAAAATTTGACTACTAAATAAGTTTGTTTGTCTGCAGTTATATAAGGCTAAAAAGAACATTTAGTCTGTTTCTTTCAAGGAATCTGAATATAAAACCCCAAGGATCCAAATGTTTTCCTCAAACCAAATGCAATGCTCCGTGAACTCAGGTCAAGACTTTTTCTTAGAAAAACATTTACTGAATATCCACTATATGCCCATTACTGTGCTAGGTTAAAAGTATATTCTCAAAAAATGTAAGGGGTACAAATACACATTTGAGAACCACCAACTACCACCCTGATTTTGAAATGCATGATTAAGCTTTAGTGACAGCCACCCAATACCCTAAGAGACCAGTAGAAATAGATGCAGATGCAGTGGTGAGCCATGGGAAGTGCTCTAGAATTTGGCAAGAGGAGGGGTTGGAAGACTCAGGGGTTCAACTTCTTAATTCACATTCTCATCTCCTCTTCATTGTTCTTCTGTCTTTGAGGACATGGGTCTCTAGTCAGAAATAAGTTGGTGGGTCATTGCATTGAATGTCTCAGCCACAGCTGTTCTTCAGAATCGTCTGTAAAACTTAAAAAAAAAAATACAGATTTCCCAACCCCTGCTCAGATTTCAGAATCAAAAGTACTAGGATGGGGTTAAGAATGCCACATTTTCAAAGCATTCCCCTCACAACTCTGATGGACATCCAGTGTTAAAACTTACTAGACACAGAACAAGTGTACCCAGAACACTTTGTGCTAAAGGGCCAGAGAGCCATGAAAGAAATAGAAAGCCAGGTCCCTGTCTGCAAATGATATATCACAAACCAGGGGGGAACTTTAGGGAGAGAACAAGAAAATAATAGAGGAAGTGAGAAGAAAATAAGTAATTCAGAAGGAAGACCATGGAACTCTGTGCAACATTTGCTGCTTTAGATATAGTAATATTTAAGTTTTTATGCAAGCAGCCTCACTGCTGATATTTATTAAGTCCTGAAATCAGAGTACAAATTGAGGCCCAAATATATATCTAAACACTTAAAAGTTATAAAGCTAATGAACTGTTATCAAAACATGTCCATCCTCCTGCCTTGACAAATATACCTTTGCAAGACCTGGAAGGTCAGGTTTGAATTTAAAGTTGCACCTCTTAGAGTTCCACACTAGATCATAATGGCATGGGGAGAGGAGGCCTGGGTTACCAGCCTGTAGCTCACCCACTCATTTCTTCCCTTATAGACTCTACCCCTACTATAAGGAGCCTTGTGGGCACATGGACCAATGGGCTGGAGTGTCCACCTAAATTCTATTCACACGTCCCTGCAAACATCTACTCCATGGCCTTATGTCTAGCATATGGTATTCATACTGGCTACATAATCTGCCTTCAGGAGGAAGGACCCAGGGAAGAAGCCCATGCAGGTTCTGGAAGCTGGCTTGAGCCATCTGGTCAGGGAATTTCAAGGTTCCCATCACATAAACCATGTTTTAGAAAATTTTGACCTTGCTGATTCCCCCTACATCCTGCAGGAAGGAGCCCAGCCAGAGTGGAGTTCTTGAATGGTCATGACCAAGGATAGGGTCCTTCTTGATGAGATTAAAAAAAAAAGCACTGTGTACAGGCAGGAAAGTGGATGAGTCCTAAAAACTGTAGGCTTGGCCCACAGAAACATGAAAATCAGAGTGTGGCGAACAGTCCTAGAGAAGAATGAGTTTAAATTATTCCCCATCCTTTTAGTCCCAGTTGTGGCTTCAAATTTATATCTACCAGCCACACTTGTCTCGGGGTTTTTAATCAGTTAGGATTAGGTTTGGATGAAAAGTAGCTGTAGGATTAGGTTTAGCAAAAAAAAAAAAAAAAAAAAAAACAAAAAAACAACCCACAGTGACTGTTTTTTTTTGTTTTTTTTTTTTTTTTTTTTTTTTTTCTCTTTCACATAGATGTAGGCAGTAAAGTCTACTGTAGCAACTTTAGAATCTCCAGGGTCACAGGCTCCTTTTATTTTGATACTCTGCCATCCTCAAGACATAGTTTCTACTTTGTGGTCCAGAATGGCTGCTCAGGCCCCACCCAACACATCCATATTCCAGCCAGCTGGAAGGAGAAAGAGAGAAAAAATGTAACCCATTTAAAGATACTCTGCAGAATTTGTATAGCACATGTCCATCTCTGTTTCATAGATCAGAACTTAGTTATGTAGCCACAAGTAGCTAAAACGTGCACCCAGCTAAAAATGGAAATTCTTTTCTAAGGAGAAAAAGGAATCGGATGACAACTAGCAGTGTCTGCCAAGGGACTTTTGACTTCAAACAATAGAAACTTATTCTGGAAAATTTAAGCAAAAGAAAAATTTATTGAATGGCTGTTGGGTGGTTTAGATATTTGATAGGCTGAGTAGAGGGTCAGGCTCTGAAAGTGATCTATCTAGAATACCACCATCACCCCAACCCTAGAGCTGCCACCACCAGACTCTAAATATTGCCATCAGTGCGGTGTATAATTTTTCAAATGGTCCCGCAGCTTGGCATCATTCTAAACAACGCCTAAAACAATACTGTCCAATAGGGTAGCCACTACATGTGGCTAGTGGTACCATAATGGACCGTACAGATATGGGACATTTCCATTATTACAGAAAGATGAACTGGACAGTGCTATTCTAGACTCAAAGTCCTAGATCAAGGCATCAAATTTGACAAACTAGTTTACGTACCTACCTAACTCTGGGCTACCAGGAGTACCTTCAGCAAGATGCAATAGGACTCCTTCAAAAATGGAAGGGAGGTTTGATGCTGAGCAGCTGAAAAAGCAGGAAATGTCCTCTGCACACTTACTGACAGTGTGATCTTCAGCTAAATACTTCTCTCGCCTCAATTTTTGCATTTGTACAATGGAAATAATGATAACTGTCTCTTAGGATTGTTATAAAGATAAAATGATATGAAAATTACTAGGACCATCTGGGTTAATAGTCTTAGATATAATGCCTTGATTGGACCCTGGTTTGAACAACCAGCTGCAAAAGACATTTGGGACACAACTGGAGGAAATTTTAATAGAATGAGTGTTAGATAGTATCAGGGAATTATTGTTAATTTTGTTAGGTATGATAATGGCATTGTGATTATATAGGACGTGATGAAGTTTTTAAGGGTAAAATATTATTATGTCTCTAATTCTAATACTTATTCTAAATACAAAATAAATGAAACAAATATGATAGAATTATTAAATCTAGGTGATAGGTAAATGGGTGTCAGTCTCCTTACTGTTATTTTATATTTTTTCATAATTTATACCAGGAGTTCAATAAATGTGATTTTTTCTTCTTCTCTCCATAGTCTTAGGGACCTCAAATCTTCTCAAAATGGAATGGTTCCCACACTTTTCCACCCAGTATGCCTCACTTTTCCCAAGACTTCATCTACTTAAAGGCTTCCTGCCCTTTCTGTGACAGCACACTCTCTGTATCTATGGGGACTTTTGAATACAAGGAGTAGTTTACTCAGTAATGGAAGCAACCTTGCAAAGAGGCACTTGTTGACAGCACCGATATTACATTTGAGGTTTCTCCCCTTGTGCCATAGCAGGGGTTCATTTTCACATTTGTCAGACCAGCCCCCTATTTCCTGACTCCTAATTGGGAAAGATGTGTTGTTGAGAAAGAGAGGGATGTGGCAGCCAGTTTTTCATTTTCAGTTGATTCACTTTTTCAGTAAATGTAGAGGAGAAAAGGATGGACGTTTGGAAGGATTTGAGTCTTCTCACAAGGATCAACACTGGAAGACATGGAAACAGATCTAGAGTGGACTGCCTGATTTTCTTTCTGAGTGCTAGTGAGAAGTGAATTCTCAAAAACATGGATTGTAAAGCATTTGGTAAATAAACAGCAAATTATGAAGGCTAAATAATGTCTTCCTGTTGAAATATCAAGTTTCCCTGTGTACGTGAAATGAAGGCAAGTGGAATGCCAGCCTCCTGGCCAGGATCATCAGTGCAAAGGCAAACTGACTCATGGCACTGGATCTATCTTTAAGTTCCACATGCCAAAATATCAGCTCCGTACGCAGGAAGCAAGTGTCTTGAGGACCTCAGCCACTCTCAATATTAGGGGTGATAAATTAGTGACTAAACAAAACAGCTAGTTATGTATTTGGCAGATTAAGTGAAACAAGGAATAATGGCATTTAAAAACCAGATTTCCTCCTAGAACAGTATGTTTCAAAGTTTAACTTTCTCCTTCCAGCAATGTGGTCGTGGGTGTAGTGTGGTGGTGGTAATGGTGGTAATGGTAATGTGGCGGTGGTGGGTGTGTTGGGGGTAGAAGGAGTGCTTGAGGAACTGCCCCACTGCATAGCAACTATATCCTGGATATAAAACACTCTTCAAGGCAATTCTGGGCTTGCAAGTAGTTGCAGAGATTCCCAAAGGTTTCTGCAACAGCTACCTTCCAAACAAAAACTAACCCAAACCTAGACCAGAGCAGGAAGGCTTACGCCGCAAGCAGCAGTTGTGGGGTGAAATGCCCTGGGAGTATATACCAACAGCAACGCTTACAAGAACGCCGAGACATGGACCAGCGCTGAGCAGGGGTGCTGATCCTGAAACTTATTTACTAAGCTAAGCTCCTCACAGTGGCCGAAGTGCTCTGAAGTCAGAGGTGTCTCCAACTTCCTGCTGCAGCAAATCCTCCTTGGGAAAAAACCTGTCTAATTTAGATCTAGAGGACTCCCACAGATTAAAAGCAAGCAATAAGCTCACAATATGCTAAGGCAAGTACTTGTGAGCCAGAGGCACCACTGCTGTTGTTTTTGTTATTGTTCATTTGCTAAGTAGTGTCTGACTCTTTGTGACCCCATGGGCTGCAGCACACCAGGCTTCCCTGTCCTTCACCATCTCCCAGAGCTTGCTCAAACTCATGTCCATTGAGTCAGTGATGCTATCCAACCAACTCATCCTCTGTCATCCCCTTCTCCTCTTGTCTTCAATCTTTCCCAGCATCAGGGTCTTTTCAAATGAGTTGGCTCTTTGCATCGGATGGCCAAAATATTGGAGCTTCAGCTTCAGCATCAGTCCTTCCAGTGAATATTCCATTAGGATGGACTGGTTGGATCTCCTTGCAGTCCAAGGGACTCTCAAGAGTCTCCTCCAACACCACAGTTCAAAAGCATCAATTCTTCACTGCTCAGCTTTCTTTATGGTCCCACTCTCACATCCATACATGACTATTGGAAAAACCGTGGCTTTGACTAAAAGGACTTTTGCCGGCAAAGTGGTGTCTTTGCTTTTTAAAACTCTGTCTAGGTTTGTCATAGCTTTTCTTCCAAGGAGCAAGTGTCTTAATTTTGTAGCTGTAGTCACCATCTGCAGTGATTTTGGAGCCCAAGAAAATACAATTTGGTACTGCTTTCACTTTTTCCCCTTCTATTTGCCATGAAGTGATATGACCAGATGCCATGATCTTAGTTTTTCAAATGTTGAGTTTTAAGCCAGCTTTTCCAGTCTCCTCTTTCACCCTCATCAAGAGGTTTTTTAGTTCTCCTTCACTTTCTGCAGTTAGAGTGGTATCATCTGCATATCTGAGGTTGTTGATATTTCTCCCGACAATCTTGATTCCAGCTCGTGCTCATCCAGCCCAGCATTTCTCATGATGTACTCTGAATATAAGTTAAATGAGCAGGGTGACGATGTACAGCTTTGTTGTACTCCTTTCCCAATTTGGAACCAGTCTGTTGTTCCATGTCTGGTTCTAACTGTTGCTTCTTGACCTGCATACAGGTTTCTCAGGAGGCAGGTAAGGTGGTCTGGTATTCCCATCTCTTTCAGAATTTTCCACAGTTTGTTGTGATTCACACAGTTGAAGACTTTTATGTAGTCAATGAAACACAAGTAGATGTTTTTTCTGGCAACATAAACAACACCTAATAGATTTGAATCTCCACAGTGGTAGGAGATACAGAAATTTTCTGACAGACTATAGGACAGCTATGTAGGAAATGTTTAAAGACATAAAAGATGCAATCACACAAATAAACAGGCAACAACAGACTAGCAGAAATATTCAGGAAGATTTTTTTAAATTGAAGTATAGTTGCCTTACAATGTTGTGTTGGTTTCTGTTGTACAACGAAGTGATTCAGGCACACATGTGTATATGTATTCTTTTTCAGGTTCTTTCCTATTATGTTTTATTACAGGATGTTGAGTATAGTTCCCTATGCTATACAGGAAGATTTTTTTAAATGGAGCTTCTATAAATTAAAAAAAAAAGATTATTGAAACAAAACCTCAAACAGACTGGTTAAACAGTAGATTAAATCTGGCTAAAGACAGGATTAGAAATTACCCAGAATACAGCACAGAGAGGGAAGGAGATGCAAAATATGAAGGGGAAATTAAGTGATTGGAGGCTAGAATGGGAAGGTCAACCAAGAGTCTAAATGGAGTTTCAAACTAAGGGGGGAAATAGGGAGAGGGAGAGAGAAGAGAAAGAGAGTAATAGATTGATTTGAAGAGATAATGGCATGAATCTTCCAAGACAGATGAAAAAGGAAATAACACATACATAGGAATCATAACTTATACCAAGAAGAATATTTAAAAAAAGAGAAAACTTGTGCCTAAACACAGCATAATTCAACTGCAGGCCACCAACTGCTGAGAGATTTTAAAAGGGACCAGAGAGAAAAGATGGATCATCCTCAAAGTAATGACAATTAGTCTGTGAGTTGCCTTCAACAACAATGGAACTCAGAGGACAGTAGCATAATGTTTCCCAATTGTTGAGAGAAAATAACCTACAGCTTAGAATTATGTACTCAGCAAATCCTATTTCAAGGAGGATTAAAATTAAGTATTTATAAATACACAAAAATCGAGGGACTGACTACAAAAAGATCTTCACTGAAGGAACATCTAAAAGATATATGTCACAAAAAAGGAAAATTATGTCAGAAGGATGATCTGAGATGCAAAAAAGGAATGGTGAGCAATAGAAAAATATATGCATATGAGCAAACATGTAAAAATGTGTGTGTGTATATATATATATATATGAGCAAATAATATTTGGGGGAAAAGTAATACTGAAGTTAGATTTATAGAGTTAAGAAAAAATAACAAAAATAAAATATTGGACAGTAATCACATACAAGTCAGGAGAGGGGAGATCAGAGTTAAAATCTCCTAAATTCCTCTGGAATAATATTAGAGAACAGGGGTTAGCAATTTCTTTTCTGTAAAAGGGCAGATAGTAAATATTCTAAGTTTTCCAGACCATACAGCTTTTGTTGTGACTATGAAACTCTGCCATTGTAGCATGAAAGTGGCCATAGACAGTACAAAAATAAAAAATGTGGTTGTGTTCCAATCAATCTTTATTACAAAGACGGGTGAGGAGCAGATTTGATCATTAGGCCACAATTTGCTAATTCCTGTTCTGTAAGGAAGTTAAAATGTTGTTTAATTTTTAACTTTGTAAGTTAAATATGTATGATAAAATTTATATGATAAAATAGTAGTAAATATATATGATAAGAGTAATCACTAAGAACATTTTTAAAAAGAGTCAATAAAATCCAAACAACTAAAAAGGAACAAAGAAATGAGGAAACAAACAGAAAACATGCCGCAAATAATCCAAAAAACAGGACAGAAATGATAAAGAAAAAGAATCACAGCAAAAGCAGGGCAAATAAATATTAAAATATCAGGTGGCAAACCAAGTCCAAAGGTAATAATTACTATTAGCCACCAAATATACAAGTGAATTAAACCAGACATTTAAAAAACAAAAATTGTCAGATAAAGGATTTTTAAAAATAGAGCTATATGTCCACTACAAGAGTCACACTTTTTTTTTTTTTCTGAGTACTTATTTTTATTATTTTATTATAGTCTTATAAATGGAAAAAAACTGCATTTATTCCTTACATAAGAACTGTAATGCACTGACAACAAAACTAACAACAACAACAAAAAAACCTAAACGTTTTAGAAATAGAATGACTATGTAATTCGGGAATATTGTGAACTGGTGATGCTTTTTTTTTTTTTTTTTTAAGATTTTAAATTTTATTTTATTTTTAAACTTTACATAATCCGCCACAGAAGGCATACTATTCAGAAAGGCAGAAAGTAACAGGATGAACAACACACACCAAGCAATTACTAACCCAAAGAAAGCTACACTGGGGAATATAGACTTTAAGATAAACAGCATTATCAGGGTTAGAAGGGGTCACTAGATCATTAGAAAGGATTCAATTCCTCACAAAGATAAAACAATTCTAAACTTGTACGCACCTAATAAAATAGCCTAAAATGCATAAATATTGGCAGGGGGAATAGCCCATTGGGAGACCCTAGGAGTAGGTGATGATTTCAGGAGCTTAATGAGATTGAGCACTTAAGTAACCAGGGTCACAGAATCATGTGCTCTCTATCCTTAAAAGCAGAGCCACACCCCGAAACAGAGGCATGTTAAGGCCACCTAACACTGTGAAAAGGAGTACTTGTGTGTGGGAGTGTTTTAAACTTAATTAATTAGAGAGATTCCCAAGGGAGTGTGGGGCTAGGAGAAGATTCCTATTTACATAATAGCCCAGGGGCTGGCTGGAATCCATTATTAGATTCCCTGCACATGTGCCCTGGAAAAACTGAGCAGAAGCGAGACCATATGGCCAGCATGAGAAGAAGGCTTAGTGGGGTCAGTTCACAAAGGTAATGCTCACCCTACATAAAGGAGATCCACCCCAGCTTCATTTATTTCTGGAAACGGTGACTTGGCCAGCCAAAGTAGATATTAACAACACTGGGGAGAATCTTGTAGGGGAAAAAAAAAAAAAAACCACTCAAAACACAATTCTGAGGTCATTAATCATCATTCTCACCTTCATCATCATCAGTCAGTTCAGGCTGCAGTGGAATATCTGCTCTTTGTCTGTAAAGATCACCCACTTCCTTTATAAAGGCAAGAAACCAGTGATAAGGCCAAAAAATGTCCATCTGTTTATATACATGACTCATTTCTAAAAGGCTGAGTCCAGGACTGGTGATGACTCAGAGGCTCTGGGCATGGCAGGGGTTGAGTCCCCGAAAAACTGGGGAGTGGGAGGGGCTAAGGGAAACTCACGAAGCATGACCGTTCTAAGAACGAAGGGTGGGACAGAGGGCTGAGGCTGAAGGCTAGGAAAGCCAGATGCTTTAGGCTTTTGGTTGCTATAGGAGTAGTGAGGTGCGCGAGTGCTATTCCTTTGTCTCACCCCTGACCTCTAGATCAATACCGCACCTCTCTGCCTTACTCTGTGCCTGTGGAAGTTGAGCACTGTAGACGGCTTCACCTGGGCTCACTTGCTGGCCAGCTACCCAGGAGACTAAGCAGGAAGGCGGAGGACAGGAGAAGAAAGCAGTGAGGATCTTTCCTCCTTGTTTTCTCCCTGCTTTGGCAGTGAATCACTTCAGGACTCGGTGAACCTCCAAAGATCCTTTGGCTATCAACAGCCCAACTATAATAATAACGGCTAGCATTTTATGGAGTGCTTGCTATGTTCCCATGCTTATTGTAACTCAGCACATTATATAGATGAACTTGTTGAATCCTCCATACTCTATTTATGGATGGATAACTATGACACAGAAAGGTAAACTAACTTGCTTAAGGTTAATCAGTTTCTTGGGTCAGAGCTGGGATCTCAACCCAGGCTGTTTGGCTCAAGGGTCTATACTCTTAACCCCCAGTAGAAATACAATGCAAGTCACATGTGTAATTTAAAATTTCTACTATCCAGGGACTTCTCTGGTGGTCCAGTAGCTAAGACTCTGCACTTCCAATGCAGGGGGCCTGGGTTTGATCCCTGGTCTTGGAACTAGATCCCACATGTTGCAACTAAGATAAAAGATTCTGCATGCTGCAGCTAAAACCTGGTGCAGCCAAATAAATAAATATAAATAAAATTTCTATGAGCCATATTAAAAAACATGAAGTGTTCTCTCTTAACCATATAGCTACAAGAATACAAGACAAGGAAGCCTGGCATGCTGCAGTCCATGGAGTCACAGAGTCAGGCACAACTGAGCGACTGAACTGAACATATTACAAAAACTATATAGCTAACCTTTCTGTACCTCAATTTATCCTCTGTAAAATGATTTAAATTTTTTAACACATTAAAAAAATAACTACCTCAAAAAAATAAAATAAAAAAATAAAAAACATGAAGTGAAATAAGTGAAATTAACTTTAGTAATATATTTTATTGAACCCCATATACAAAATATCATCTCAACATGTAATCAGTGTTTTATAAATTATAAAATATTTCGCTTTCTTTTTTTGTATGAAGTCTTCAAAATCTGGTGTGTGTTTTATACTTACAACACATCTCCATGGAATTTTCCAGGTAAGAATACTGGAGTGGGTAGCCATTCCCTTTCTGCAGGGTATCTTCCCAACCCAGGGATTAAACCTGGGTCTCCTGCATTTCGGGCAGGCTTTTTACCATCTGAGCTACCGGGGAAGCCCCAAATTTTATACTTATAATACATCTCATTTTGGATGCTAAATTTTCATTGGAAATACTTAATCTGTATTTATATTTCATAAAATTTACAGTTGGAAAAGTAAGTTTTCATACTCAGTGTGTTCCAAACACACTTAAAAGTTTTCCAGTAACTGAGTTGAGTAACAGTTTTATTCTTTACTTTTAATAAGCTTTTTATTTTAGAATAATTTTACATTTACAGAGAAGTTGCAAAGATGGTGCAAGTTTCCTGTATAGAACTCACATGTCTCACTATTGTGATTTTGTGTGATTGATTGATTGATTTGCCTGTATTCAGTCTTAGTGGTGGCCTGTGGGATCTTCGTTGTGTCATGCAGAGTATGAGGGCTTATTGCTTCACATATGGAATCTTAGTTCCTCAACCAGGGATCGGACCCATGTCTCCTGCATTGAAAGGTGGATTCTTAACCACTGGACCACCAGAGAAGTCCTTCTCTAGTGTTAACATCTTTCATTACTATAGATATTTGTCACAACCCAAAACACAATACTGATTCTGTTCCAGAGTCCAATCCAGGACACAACATTGCATTTTATCCTGTATCCTTAGTCTCTTCTGGTCCGTGATAACCTCTTTTTTTTTTAATATAAATTTATTTATTTTAATTGGAGGCTAATTACTTTACAATATGTATTGGTTTTGCCATACACCAACATGAATCTGCCACGGGTGTACACATGTTCCCCATCCTGAACCCCCATCCCACCTCCCTCCCGGTACCATCCTTCTGGGGCATCCCAGTGAACCAGCCGCAAGCATCCTGTATCCTGCATCAAACCTGGACTGGCGATTCGTTTCATATATGGTATTATACATGTTTCAATGCTATTCTCTCAGATCATCCCACCCTCGCCTTCTCCCAAAGAGTCCAAAAGACTGTTCTATACATCTGTGTCTCTTTTGCTATCTCGCATATAGGGTTATCATTTCCATCTTTCTAAATTCCATGTATAGCCGTTAGTATACTGTATTGGTGTTTTCCTTTCTGGCTTACTTCACTCTGTATAATAGGCTCCAGTTTCATCCACCTCATTAGAACTGATTCAAATGTATTCTTTTTAATGGCTGAGTAATACTCCATTGTGTATATGTACCACAGCTTTCTTATCCATTCATCTGCTGATGCGCATCTAGGTTGCTTCCATGTCCTGGCTATTGTAAACAGTGCTGTGATGAACATTGGGGTACACGTGTTTCTTTCAATTCTGGTTTCCTCCGTGTGTATGCCCAGCAGTGGGATTGCTGGGTCATAAGGCAGTTCTATTTCCAGTTTTTTAAGGAATCTCCACACTGTTCTCCATAGTGGCTGTACTAGTTTGCATTCCCACCAACAGTGTAAGAGGGTTCCCTTTTCTCCACACCCTCTCCAGCATTTATTGCTTATAGACTTTTGGATAGCAGCCATTCTGACTGGTGTGAAATGGTACCTCATTGTGGTTTTGATTTGCATTTCTCTGATAATGAGTGATGTTGAGCATCTTTTCCATGATAGCCTCTTAGATTTTCCTTGTTTCTTGTGACTTTGACAGTTTTGAGAATTACTGCTCAGGTATTTTGAAGAATTTCCCTCAATTGAGGTTTGGCTGGTATTTTCCAATGGGATTTGGAGAGGAAGACCACAGAGGTGAAGTGCCTTTCTTTCTCATCCCATCATATCATGCTATCGATGTGACTTATTATTGGTGATGTTGTTCTTGATCACTTGACTAAGGTAGTGTTTGCCAGGTTTCTGCAATCTAAGTTCCATTTTCTCTTCCTTTCTATACACTGTTCCTTGGAGAAGGTCACCAAGTACAGTATGTACTTAAGGATGGGTGGGGAGGGGCAGGAATAAAGTTCCACGTATCCATTTTAAACTTAAATTTATTAAAATGAAATAGAAAATTAATTCTTCAGTCACGCCGTGCCGGGAGCCGGCATATTGCATATTGAGTGCATATTGCATATTGAGTGCAGCACTTTCCACAGCATCATCTTTCAGGATCTGGAATAGCTCAACTGGAATCCTATCACTGCTGGGAGCCAGCGTGAGGAACTCCGCCCATGACAAAGGTCATGAGGAAGGAGGCTCGGCATATGCAAAGGCGGGATCGAGCCTCAGGAGTCCCCTGGAAATTCTCGAGCATCTACCCCCAAAACCAGAGTCTGCCTACTTTCTGCTTTGTGCTCTCACCCACGCCTCTGACTTTATGGGGGGCTGTCCCCCACTACCTCTCTCTGAAAAAAGAGTTAGCTTACAGCTCCAGTTAATAATTCCTGGGTGTGACAGTGTTTCAACCTACAAACTCCTTTGGAAATCCTCTAGCCTGCCTGAATAGGTTTTTCCGGCCACATGTGATTGTTCAGAGCCTCCCAACTGTGAGAGGCAGGAGATGTTCTAAACTGTCTAAACACGGATTCCTTTGAGTAGTTAAAAGATTGATTAGAAATTGTATTGGTGAAGGGTTTTTCACTTATTGGACCAATGTTTGCTGCTAAGTCTCCATACCCCTTACCTACTGTGTCCTTGGCAGTGTATTGATTGATATAATGGGTGTACAGAAATGTAAGTAGTAGCCTCAATGTTTGTAACCTTGGACCCTTGAGTTAATTCTTTTCTTGATTGAGCCGACCTCACCTTTGCCCTATAGGAATGCAGCTTTGTCCAGTGCTTTTTTGGAGGCTGGTGCCTGACTTTGGAATAATCACCTTTAGAGAAAAATAAGTTTCTTAAAATGTTAACAGGCCTCCTGGCCAGAAGATGATGTCAATCACCTGAAATTTTACATATGATAAGTCTGAAAGCCTGGCTTCGATTAGAACCAGGAACTGCTGTCCTTGCATGACTCCACCCCTTCCCCCATTATCCTCTATGCACAACTTTAGGTATAAAAACTACTTTGGAAAATAAAGTGCGGGCCTTGTTCACAGAAACTTGGCCTCCCCATGTCGTTCTTTCTCTTACCTTCTGGCTGAATTATTCAGTCTCTTTTCTTCACTAAATTTTCCTACTGAGCTATCCTTATTTCAGCCTCTTTTCTCCACTGAATTTTCCTACTGAGCTATCCTCATTCTATTACTCTTTATATCTTTGATAAATATTTAAATAAATAGGTCGCCTATGCCATCTCTCCTTCGAATACCCTGGATCAGCCGGGGCTGGACCCCGGCAACGCCGCCCATATTTCAAGTGGCTCCTGGCTGCCATATTGTATGGTGCAGCACTGTGCATGACCGCATTCCAATATTTGAGGCAAAAGGCAGCTGGTGAGGAGATGAGGGGCTGAAGACGGAGCTGATAGGCCTATGTTAACTGGAAGGAGGAGTGATGAAGAGAGATGAAGGTGTCATTAGCCGAATTGTTGAAGAAGAGAAGGTCAACGCAAAAGATGTTAGCTAGAAATATCAACATAACATGATGTGTGTGTGTGTGTAGAAAGGGGAGAGGGTAAGAATGGAGAAATGTTCCAGAGAATATATACCCTAACAGTGTGTGCAAGTTGAGCTCTGGATTTTGGTTGAAAAGTTTGAACTCACAAATCTGGGCTCAATTTTTACCTGTGCCATTTCTTAGCTGTGTGATGATCTTGAGTGAGTCACAAGTTCTCTAAGTTTGTTTCTTCATCTCTAAAATGGGGTAGGTCATAGCACTTACCTCATGGGGACGTTGTGAAGATCAAAGGATGTGTGTGTTTCAAAGGGCTTCATAGTATGTACTGTAATCTACAAATGGAACCATGTTGTGGGGTGGTGTTGGTGGGACCTGAAAATTAGCTGTTCTCTTGGAGAACTGAGGTGTGTAGGTTCCCCTTTTGCCCTTCCCAACTCCAAGATCCATTTTCTGCCCCTCTCTGCCCTGTTCTGAGCCTCAGGAACTTATACCCTGCATCACTCGGTTTCCTTTGCATACATACAACTGGCATACAACTGGGGTTGGCCAGCTGGGAGACACCGACAGGAGAGCTGAGTGGTGGGAGAGGCAGGCCAGGGAAGTTCTTTCGCTGCTTCAGCATCCTGTCTCTGATAATATCTGCAACCCTCAGAATTACATCTCCCAGTGGGAGGCCCCTCCTTTGTGAGTCCACCTCCCATCAGACTTCAGGCAGTTCAGTTCAGTTCAGTTCAGTCGTTCAGTCGTGTCTGACTCTTTGTGACCCCAGCACGCCAGGCCTCCCTGTCCATCACCATCTCCTGGACTTCACTCAGACTCACGTCCATCGAGTCAGTGATGCCATCCAGCCATCTCATCCTCTGTCGTCCCCTTCTCCTCCTGCCCCCAAACCCTCCCAGCATCAGAGTCTTTTCCAATGAGTCAACTCTTCCCCATCAGACTTAAGTAACACTATTTCCTTCCCTCCTCCCTTCAGCCCTTGGGGTGGCAACAGCTTCCCACTCTGGCTGGTTCCAGAGTGCTTTGCCATCGCACTTTGTTCCCCTCACCCTGCCCCTACTTCAGGGTGGTGTTCCTTCAACTGAGTTTTCTTAATTTAAAAAATCTGGTGTGAATTCTATTAGTACATCCTGCTTGGCTGCTGCCTGTGGTGGAGAAGCTGGTGAAGAAGAGAATGTTGCGAGTGACACGTAGGGTCAACTGAAGGAGGTGAGAGTAAAATGAGGACTGTGTGGCTTGAACTGGGGCGTAATCAGGCTCCAGACCAGCACCTTGTCAGTGAAATCAGAGGAGAAAAGGCATTTTGGAGCAGAGTTGTACAAAGAAGCATGCAAGATGCCAGTGGTGTGGGTGAGTTTGAGAACAGAGAGAGAGAGGAGTTAAAGGCTAAACTGAGGTTACTTTGCCAAGTGTGCCAAGAAGTCAGCCAGACCACAAAAGCCAAAGACACGTGGCCCCCCGCCAACCAGGCAGTACTACCCACAATGACGAAGATATCAGAAGGTCGTACTTAGTTTTGAGTACTACCCACAATGACGAAGATATCAGGAGGTCATACTTACTTTTGAAAAGCATGTAGATACTGGATTCATAAGCGTGGTCCTGGTTCACAACTGAAGGCTGTGTATCCTTGGGATATTTAATTGACCTTTCTGTGCTTATTTTCCCATATGGAAAATAAAGTAGAGTTGCAACACTTAGATGAATAAAAGCCATTCATTTGTAGTCTGCAAATATTTCTCGAGCACCTGTTATGCACGTGCCAGGCACTATTCTAAGCTCAGCAGTAAATAAGACAGGCTGTCATGGAACATCCTAGTGAGGAGGCGTGACAGTGAACAAGTGCATGCGTTCGTGCTCAGTCGCTTCAGTCGTGTCCAACTCTTTGTGACCCTATGGACTGCAGTCCACTAGGCTTCTCTGTCCATGGGATTCTCTAGGCAAGAATACTGGAGTGGGTTGCCATGCCCTCCTCCAAGGTATCTTCCTGACCTAGGGATCGAACCCACAGCTCCTGCATTGCAGTAACTGGATTTGTTACTGCTGAGCCACTGAAGAAGCCCCTTCTTAAGTCAGGTTCCCTGGAAACAGGCTGCAATGGAGATCTGCATGCAGGAAATTTATTATGGATGCTGTTAGGAACAACACTGGAAAGGGAAGGAGGGGAGACAGTGGAGACTGGCAGGGAGATGTTGAACTCGGATGCAGATACAGCAGCGGCTTCAGCCAGCACAGAAACTCTGGAACAGGAGTAGCCTTTCAGAGTTGCCCTGAGGCAAGGCAAGGCAAGTATGTCAGCATTTATACCCACACTGTGATCAGGCCACTCCAGGGACAAGGTGGGATCAAAGGCCAAGTGGTCCCTTCCAGGGAGAATTCTTGGAGGGGCACTCAGCTGAGAACACTCGGCAGCCATCACCCCGCACCCTTAGAGGAATGAGAACTAGTCCAGAAAGGATGAGCCAGAGGGCACAAACAGCATTCATTACATAAATTAGTAACTTAACATGATCATTTGCCATAGCAATAAGTGCTAGGAAGACAACCAAACTGGGTAATACGACAGTTCAGGGAGTAGGACACTTACATTAGTTTAGGGGGTTAGAGAAAGCTGTGGTTCATCTATAGCTGCTCAGTAAGAATTCGTTTCATTGCTTTTCCTTTAGTTTTGTTGGGACATATGGCTATCAACGGAGAATGCAATGGCAACCCACTCCAGTACTCTTGCCTGGAAAATCCCATGGATGGAGGAGCCTGGTGGGCTGCAGTCCATGGGGTCGCTAAGAGTCAAACACGACTGAGCAACTTCACTTTCACTTTTCACTTTCATGCATTGGAGAAGGAAATGGCAACCCACTCCAGTGTTCTTGCCTGGAGAATCCCAGGGACAGAGGAGCCTAGTGGGCTGCTGTCTATGGGGTCGCACAGAGTCGGACATGACTGAAGCGACTTAGCAGCAGCAGCAGCATGGCTATCAACCCATCATGAAAAATATATGGTGCCACTTCTGAATGAGGCAGATGCCTAGGTGCTATGGATGCGGCAGAAATGTAGAAGACATTATATCTGCTCGCTAGGAGCTTGCAGTGTAGTTGAGGAAGATAAGAGCTATAGAAAATTAGCAAACAATACCAGGTGGTATAGCATTAGTGCCAACAAATGGTACAAACCAGGTTAGGAGTATCCAGATCCTTTAAGCCTAGGTGGAATTTCACAGGTGGAAAAGAGTCAGGAGGGAAGTTTTGATCAAGAAGAATAACTGGAGCAAGAAACAGTGATCTGGGAATGGGTCTGGAGTCTCTGACTGTTTAATTTGTAGGTTGGGAATAGCAGAGCCAGGCTGTTGTCCTTTTCCTTGGCTTTTGATGTTTTTCTAAAGCATTGTCAGGTTTGGCCACATTAGAATGTCACTAAGACAGACATTACTTTACCAACAAAGGTCCATCTAGTCAAAGCTGTGGTTTTTCCAGCAGTCATGTATGGATGTGAGAGTTGGACTATAAAGAAAGCTGAGCGCCAAAGAATTGATGCTTTTGAACTGTGGTGTTGGAGAAGACTCTTGAGAGTCCCTTGGACTGCAAGGAGATCCAACCAGTCCATCCTAAAGGAAATCAGTCCTGAATATTCATTGGAAGGACTGATGCTGAAGCTGAAACTCCAATACTTTGGCCACCTGATGTGAACAGCCAACTCATTGGAAAAGACCCTGATGCTGGGAAAGATTGAAGGCAGGAGGAGAAGGGGAAGACAGAGGATGAAATGGTTGGATGGCATCACCAATGCAATGGACATGAGTTTGAGTAAGCTCCAGGAGTTGGTGATGGACAGGGAAGCCTGGCGTGCTGCAGTCCATAGGGTTGAAAAGAGTCAGACATGAGTGAGCGACTGAACTGAACTGAACTGAAGACACATTTCTTAGACGTGCTTCCCAGGTGGCTCAGTGGTAAAGAATCTGCCTGCCAATGAAGGAGATGTCAGAGATGCAGGTTCGATCCCTGGGTTGGGAAGATCCCCTGGAGAAGGGAATGGCAACCCACTCCAGTATTCTTGCCTGGAGAATCCCACTGACAGAGGAGCCTGGTGAGTCCATGGGGGTCACAAAGAGACACGACTGCACGACTGAGACACACACACATGAGATCTTGCAGTGCTCTGGTGGTGGTGATTGTGTGGGGTGAGAATGACAGAATGGACCAGGCAGTTCCAGGAGCTTCCTAATAAGGAGAGAAAGAAGCCTGAGAGTTTAAGTCCAGGAAATTGTGAGAATGGTGGTTCGACCCATGGACGTGGATCTTATAGGCAAGTGGAATGTGAGACTAGATTCCTTGAGAGAGGTTGGGAATGAGATGTAGTTTTGGAATGATATCTATAGAGCTAATGTCTTAAAACCAGGAAAGAGGATAACATCCCCAAGAGGGAACTTATGAGAAAAGAGTGGAGTACTGGAAGGCTTTGAGAGGCACTTGGAAAATGGATCCTGTATTACTATAAGAGGGACAAACTTGGATCCTTGCAAATGTATGTTCTAAAGTGTTTTCAGAAGATCAGGATGGTCAGCAAGACTCATAGGCATCAAGAAGAAAGAGAAATGGCAACAGTTTCAGACAGAGCTCTGGTACATTTTCTGTTTTCCTGCTTTGACTTTGTTGGCAGCAGGGGTCTGTGCATTCCAAGGGTTTGAATTTGAAGGGGATGTCATTTTTGTTAACCTTTAACCAAGAAGGCAGCCAGGGAGGAGATAAATTATCTGTTCAAGGAGGAATAATGGTTGCATTCAAAGAGAGAATAGGAGATTACTGAAGCACTACTGTGAACGACCCTGCGACCCTACACTTCACAAGAGGATTGATGGAGAAAAGGTTCCCCCCACTTTTTCTCTGGGCACTAAAGGTGAAGTCCCGGGAGTACTACAGAAGGAGTGACAGAGCAACTTGAGAAATTAAGCAGGATATGAATCATCTAAACAAGGAGGCGTTTATCCAAGACTTCTAAAGCAACTAAAGAAAATGTTGTATTAACCTCCTAATGAAAATATTGTTATCCAATTCATCATTAGAAACAACTTTTTTGGTAACTGCTGCATTCTCACTTTAGGAAGTTGCTTAGCAGGATCCAGGATCTTGGGATTTCATATGCAAAGACTACCTGTTAGTGGTCAAGAGGCAGTGACAAAGGATTTAGATTAAAAAGAATGGAATTTAGTCCCACAGTTTTGAAATGTAGTTAGGACAAGCTGCAGGTGCTCAGTCAGTACCTGCTCTAATGGGGTGGACACTAAGACTTAGTGACGCAAATGGCTAGTTTAGACTCCTCAAAAATCTCTAGAGATAGGGAGAGTGGAGGCCAGAGGACCGAGAAGAAATAGAATGGCAGATTGGTAAGTACTTTAAAAGCATAAAACTGAATAAGGTCAGTAGTCTAGTTAACAGCACTCTAGCAACGTTCATTTCCTGGTTTTAATTTCCTACTAGCATCATATTAGATGTCAGCATAAGAGGAAGCTGGGTGAAGGGGATATGGGATTCCATATACTAATGTTGGAATTTCCCTTGAGTCTATAATTATTTCAAATAAAATGGTTAAAAGAAGTCTTGCCTGGGTGGGGGTAAGGAGGGAACAGTTCTCATGAACTACAATGAATATTTGCATGGCTCTTTACAGTTTTTAACATTCACATGTTTTCTCATTCACTCCTCCCAACAACACTGTTAGACAGCAAAGGTGTACTATTATCCCTATTTTACAGATGAAGAAACTGAGGCTCAGAGAGATAAAGCAACTCACCTATGGTCACACTGAGCAAATGGCAAAGACAAGGCTCAAATTCATGTCTTTGAATTCTGACTGCCATGATTCCTGAGTTCAAACCTATCTGGCCTAAGTTAGGTAACAGAGACACAGATCCCCAAACAAGGAGTTAAAGGCAGGAAGCTTATTTGGGAGGTGATCTGAAGCTCCGGTAGGGAGCAGGGACGCACGGCCAGAAAGAGTACATTCTGGCGCATGTGAGTATATTGCCTCCATGGGCAACTGGGGCTTGCTGCCCACCGGGGCACTCAGGGAGTTATACCCAACCAAGGGGCAAGGAAGCTGGTGTGTTTACCTCTCAGTCCATCCAGTGTGAGCAAGGACTTCTCTCATGAGGTGCTTATACTCCATGGTCCCTCTAGGTCCCTCCATTCTCAGGCCAAGAGAGTCGCAGCCACTGCTTGAAGGAGGACTCTGTCAGAATACACTGGAGAGGTTAGTGCACAGGGGTGTGGTCAGGGTCCCCACCAACAGTGACTGTCCCTTTATTCAGCATCTATACCCTAAGCGTGCTGCCATGCAGACCATTTCCTCTCATCTTGGAATATTCTCGAGCTACACACACATCCAGATGGTTGAAACAAGAGAGGCAGGGGTGCCCTGATCTTGTTTGCTGGGCCCTGAGCAATGTTGGTGTCCACTGGGTCAGAGGTTAAGTCCAAAGTCAGAGGTTAGTCGGCATTTTCTATTATACCGGTGTAAGCCTGGGCCATCTACTGGGGCTTACTTAAAAGGATCTAAAAGGACCAAAAAGAGCAATTGGCTAAGGGACAGAGTTGCAGATAGTATTTTATTTAGTTCGGCGGATACCACAGAGAGTAAAGGGATTCTGGAGAAATGAGCTAGCTGGGTGATCACGTGATTGGAGGGGTAGCAGCCATCAGCTGCCTTTCTCTTGGTGATGCCACCCACGAAAGAGCTGATTGGCTCATTCCTGATTCATATGGCGTTTCTTCTCCAGAGTACATGCTGATATACTCTTCATCTCTCTAGGCTAATTTAATCATTATGTGCGCACTCTAGAAATTAGTGCCATTTCCCCTACTTGTGCCTGAAATAGACATTTCAGACGTTTATAACTCTCAGTCATTTTAATCTAGTCGTTTGCCCAAGTATGTTCCCAATTAGAGCCATTTTGCTCTGTGTTTGATACCATGAAGTGGAACACATGTTCTGATCTTTAAAAAAAAAACTCTTAAATAGCAAAGGTATACTGTGTTTCCCGCTATTATAATAATTCAAAAGCAGCTGATGGAATCTTTCTCAACTGTTTACACAGCCATAAAAATTTGACCCTTGAATTAAAATCAAATAAAAATATCCAGGGGATGTAATGCCTTGAAATACAGAGCATTTTTTGTCTGTAGAAAACCTCCACAGCTTTAATTCATTATATCCTCACAGGTTGGTTTTGTTTTTTTTTCATATTTAAAAGATGCCATAAGGTTGTGATACCAAGTCATAAATAATAAAATAGTGTTCAGTTTTGGTACATGTAACATCACTTTGTTTCTCAATTTAGCATCAATGCCTTCTAAATCATAGCCATATACATGCATTAATACTATCATATTTCCTAAGCCTACATATAAACAAACATAAAACCACTGTAACCTAGAAAATGTACTTGGATTTATTCATGTTTTGACTCCAAGCTTCTCTGTGCTCTTCAGACTTTGGGGTTTTATTTTTGTCTCTCCCATTTTCTCATCCCAAACAGGAAACCACATCCATCCACTGACAGCCTGATGCTTTTCCACCAGGTCTGCCTCCTTTGCCAGGGGCTGGCAGTTTGAGAGGAACTGTCTCAATGCTGGGCTCACCAGGCATCCACTTGTTTCTCAGGTTGAGGACTTAAGGTACAGGTCTGCTTCCCTTTACAAAATGAAATTTCTCTAACAGCTGAGAATGGAGAGGAACTGACGTGAACTTACCAGTTATAAGCGTTGGGAGAGTTAGTTGTGGTTTTTCAGTGACCTACCACCCAATGGGTGCACTTGAATTACTAAACACAAAATGAATAATTAAAGAATATTCAAATGCAGTGTTAAATAGCAGAGGCTACAATATAAATACAAACAAATAGTAAGCAATATCAACAGAGCCTGCCATGTAACTTATTTTTAAAAAGTGATTTGGGAAACGATAAGACAATTTTGGCTTTGCCAAGAAAGGACAATTCAGAAGCCACCTGACCATCAATCATTGGGGTCAATTCATAAAAGAAAGGCCATTTGAACAGTCAAACAGTGCCAGGCATAAGATGTTTATCAGTACCTGAAAATATAGCTATGCCCTTATAGGAAAGCTGGGTCTTTATCTCAGAGGGACCTAAGTTCTTGGGGGAAAGGGATCAACTGTATTAGGGGAAAGTAGAGATTTCACCTAAAGCTCAACCTTTTGACTGGACCTTTTCTACCTGGAAAGCTATGAGTTCCTCGTGAGCACAGAATTTCATCTTAATCCAGGCCCTCTTAAATTGCCAGAACTTTGCAAAGCCTCTTTTTAAAAAATTTTATTTATTTCAATTGGAAGCTAATTACTTTACAATATTGTAGTGGTAGTGGGTTTTGCCATACATTGACATGAATCAGCCACAGGTGTACACGTGTTCCCCATCCTGAACTCCCTCCACCTCCCTCCCCATCCCATCCCTCTGGGTCATCCCAGTGCACCAGCCCTGAGCACCCTGTCTCATGCATCGAACCTGGACTGGCAAAACCTCTTTATTTTGAATTTTTATAAATTATTTTTCTTTTCTGAGGTCTACTTACAGGAGAGTCAGGCTTCCCTTGTGGCTCAGCTGATAAAGAATCTGCCTGCAATGTGGGAGACCTGGGTTCGATCCCTGGGTTGGGAAGATCTCCTGGAGAAGGGAAAGGCTACCCACTCTAGTGTTCTGGCCTGGAGAATCCCATGGACTGCATAGTCCATGGGGTCGCAAAGAGTCGGACATGACTGAGCGGCTTTCACTTCACTTTACAGGACAGTACACAGTTCAGTGAATGTTTACCTGTCGATACCTGTGTGACCTCCAGCAGATCAAGATACAGAACATTTCTAGAACCCCAGAAAGCTCACTCTTGCCCCCCTCAGCCAGTGCCCCAGGGTGAGCACTGTTCTGACCTCTAGCGCCATAAAGTGGAATTGCTTGGACCATAGGGTATATGCACATTAAGTTTTAATAGGTACTGCCAAATCTTTTGCACAAGTATTGGACCAATTTATAATCCTGACTAATTACTTTTTGTTTGCCCAGATTTTCTGCTTTTGGCACTGAAAGTGCTCAACAGCACTTTTATTTCTAGTTGCTTGACCTAACCCGTGACAAGTTTTCATTATCCGCCTGTGCTCTTAATGGTGTACTAGCCAATATGGCTGTCATTTGTCATTTGCTTGTAGTGGCAACAGCAGAATGAGCAATATGGTGACACACGATGATTTCACAGTTATCATGAGTGTTACTGTGGATTTCATGGTAACTCTCCCGAAGACAAAACAAGGTCATCTCAGTAAATTTCAACAAATCGTAACCTGTGGAGTTACAAGAACCCAAAGCCTGAACTATTTCATATGTCTCCCCAGCAAGGAGATACACAATTCTCAAAGGTCCCCCAAGAGCTGTTTGGAAAGCAGTGGATCTTAAAACCCAGAAGAAGTATGAGAGGAACCCAGGGGCTTTGCCAGTGGAGGGTCATCATTTAGGCCCTATTTGGAATCTAAACCAGCTGATGGTGTCTCTTTACATTTTTCTGGGTTTTTTTTTTCCCCCAAAATAATAGGCTTAAAATTTTGCATTTCAGCTTTATTCAATTAGTCTTGGGGAAAATGTGTACCTTTAAAGATCTGAACACAGCTGACAAAGCATGTGTGACACAAATATTCTATTTGGTATTTGTGTCATAGACTATTAGCACCATTTGTTTAGAATTTGGTTTTATTTTAAACATTGCTCAGGGAAAAAAAAGAGACAGCAAATGCCAAGTGTCAGTTTGTCTGATCCACTAAAAATGTTGCATTTAATCGAATCCTTTTCTAGGGATTTAAAAGTGAAATAAATATATAAGTGCCTACCAGAAAACACCTCTGCATTTTCTTGGTGCTGACCAAGCTAAGAATACATGCCCAATGACAGGAAATGTTGTCTGAGAATTGTCTTATAAACAGCCAACGAAAGGGGAATATAGAAACGGGAAACTAGATGAAGCAAAATTGGCCAAATGTAGACAATTGTTGAAGCTGAATGATGGGTGCAGGGCTTTCATCATACTATTCTCTCTACATTTGTGGATTTGAGTTTTTCATAATGAAAAAATGTTAAATATGTATCAATAATAACAAAAGCAGTCAAGTTAATAAGAATGGAGGAGTATAGAACTGTAGAATAAGCAGAATTTTGAGAATAATTTCTGGAAATATGAACATGGACTGGCTATTTGCTGGTGTTAGGGAATTATGATCATGGCATTGTGGCTGTGTTTTTGTTTTTTTTAATATTCCTCATCTTCTAGAGACGTGTCCTAAAATTTCTGTGGATGAAATGATAGGGTATTTGGTTTTTACTTTAAGATGATATAGGGAGAGGGCAGGAAAGGGGCAAGACTGGCCATGGGTAAATATTTATTGCTGTTTGACAGGGCTGTGGGGATTCATATGCTGCTTGAGCTACCATTGTCTGCATTCAGAAATAAAGTAACAAGTAATTTATGCATATGAATTCAAAGAAAACAGATTAATTTTGTGAAATTGCAGATTGTTTTTCTCTTCATCCTTAGGTTATGAAAACTAAAATTGAAATGTTTTAATGAAACCAGCTATTGTATAAAGCACCTCCAAAATTATTTTTTCATTTGGAGAATGCATTAAAACCAATAAAAATTGAAAGTGCAAGTCCAAACAAAAAGGTAATTGTAGGGTTCAGATAAACATCGCCCAGCGGACCCACAATTTCCCATGGTTCCAAGGTTACAGGGCAAAGCTGCCAGGGGAGTAGGGCTTCCAGGCCTCTGTGGCATGGCTATTGAATCCCCAGTTGATGTGCTGGCTAGGGCAGGGGTGAGACACAGCTGCCAGATGATGCTTCCTCAACCCTGCTTTTTCTAGAAATTCACAGGCCCTTCTATGAAGAATGACCTTCTTTTCTGAATGCATCAGAAGTTACAGTCTGGCAAATGCAATGGCTCAAAAGCGAGACTCCCTAAGTTTAAATCCAGAACTGTGTGACTTTGAGTGAGTTGTTTTAACCTCTCTGTGCATCAGCTTCCTCATCTTTAAAACAGGACTGATTATAATAGTGCTCCATCCCATGGGGTTATCGTGAGCCATAACCAAGGTCAAGCTGTTAGGACAGCACTTGTTACACAAGTGCTTCACAAATGATAGGCATCATTATCATTATTTATACTTGGATCTGTCCAAAAATATCCTCAAACTGTGATCTCTTTACCCACAGAACAGCAGGCAAGTGCTCAGACAACTAACAGCCATGCCTCCCATTCTTTTCACCCACATACCCCCAGCCAAAGGAGAAGGAATGCTTACTGCCAGGAACTATGGGAGTATAAACTGAAAGAGTCCCCTTGCCACTACAAATCTCTTTCAAGTTTAATGTTTTCACTTAAAATCCTCACAGATATTTGCATCCTGTACCACAATATAGCAGAATTGAGAGTCAGGAGAGATGCTTTGTGTTCAGCCTGTGGCTTTCCTGGTCATCTGGATATGCTTTTTAGTTCAAGAAGCTGAGACATTGAGAGCCTTTTGGTTTAGTTAATTCCCCAGACCCTCCTCCTCTTAGACATCTGGTGTAGTTTCTACCAGCTTCTCCTTAATACTACCTTCCATCTTCCAAAGGCCACTGCCTAGCTTTTTACCTGATGTCCTTGTATGGTCAGGGTACTGGGTCAAATCTCCTCTTGTCCTGGTTTTCACTGCCTCCTCTATGAATGTTGACTCAGTCCTTTTTGAAACTCATGAGTTGGTTTCTGGGACATCACTGGCTTCAATACCACTCTGGCCACTCTTTTTCAGGGTCATCTTTTTCTATTCAACCTCAAAGTGTCATACTCTGGGTTACAGGCAATGGCTCAAAAATAGACGTGTAACCCTCAATGTACCAATTATACTCTTCACTGAGACTTTTCCACTGAAACTATCAGAAAAACCAAACCAAACAGAAACAAAAGCAAACTTCTGCTGAATTGTTGAATGATTAGATGTGAATTGGAGACTTTGGGATTGCCAAGGGCCATCAAGCCCAAGAGAATCCAAGAGAGGGAAAAAATAGACAGAAATCCAATACTATCATTTAAACCTCTGGATCCAGCTATGCTTGAAGTTGCAGAAACAACTGTGAACTTTTTGGTGTCCTTGTTTGTTTGTCACGTACAACTACCCATATGCTCATGACTCCCAAATCTACATCTGTGGCCAAGGCTGCTCTCCTGAGCAAAAAGCCTCATAGAATAACATGAAGTTAACCAACCCTCTCTCCAATCTGCCTGCTATTATTTTATTTCCAATTCCTCAGTGAACTGTGGGAGTAGTTATTTTTGTCCCCCGTCTAGAGTTTTCAGTTGTAATCAGTAGGGCAGATAGGATGTAGAGGGCTCATCTGACTTGGCCAGCACCTTCTCCATCATCTCCTTTTTATATCAAGATTCCTGCTTGAATATCTGGCTTATAGTTGAGACCTTAACAATGGTTTGCTAGGTGGACTTTCCTGATTCATAAAATCAACCATGGCGTGCCCTTATCAGAACAGTGTTTCTTTTTTAAAAAATATTTATTTGTATTGGCTGAATCGGGTCTTGGTTGTGACATGCAAACTCTTAGTTGCAGCATGTGGGATCTAGTTCCTTGACCAGGGATTGAACCTGGGACCCCTGTATTGGGAGTGCAGAGCCTGAGCCACTGGACCACCAGGAAAGTCCCCAGAACAGTATTTCTTGCTCTCAGTTACAGTTTACATAAGTGTGAAAATGTTTGCAATGGTTCTCAGGAGAATTGCAGATGTGATTAAGAATGACATGTAGATGCTCCAAAAAGAAGTTATACTATGTGGTATTACTTAGCTTTCCTGGTAGAAGAAGATGTAGTAATGGTAATTTTAAAAATAGATCTTCAAAATAATAGAGGAAGGAAACTTGCAGATCATTCTTTTGTAAACTGACTATGGCTTGTTTCTTATACCTTATATGTATATTAAGCAGATATATCACTCAGTTAACACGTATTTGTTAAGACCTCCTACATGAAATGCTCAATGAGGGTTAAAAGAAGCATAAGAATGAACTCCTGATTAAAAGAATAGTAAGAAAGTCCCAGCGATGAGAACGTGACATTTTACAAAGCACTTTTACTCTCCTTACCTAGATTTTTCCCGATGAGGTAAGTTTAGTAAGTTCCATTTAACAGAATCTACAAAGACTCACCGAGTCTGAGGAATCTGTGATCACATGGATAATAGCAAAATTGAATCTTCTACCCAGGTCTTCTGGTTCCAATTTCTGTTCCCTTGTCATTATATCTCAGTCTAGCTGGGGAATAAAATATCCCATCCACAAACAGTTATCCAGTGGTTCAAGACAGGCTATGACAAATACCAGGGAGCACACTTCTCCAATCCCCCTCCCTAACTCTTGTTAAGGAAGGCAGCATTTTAGCAAGTGTACCACTGAACTGATCGGTTCACTCTGAGCCCTAAACTTGCACTTGCAAATGTTCTTATCAATCCTGATATGTTATTTTATTCAGGACATAATAAATAAAGAGCACTCAAAAAAGACTGAGAAAATACCTAGGTCCAAACTGTGCAAACTAGACACCTTTAAGACAAATTCTGTATACAGCAGATTATAAATAGCAGTTCTGTATTCACTTTTGATCCTTCCTCACCAAGGAACTATGGAAAGCTTTAGCTAATTATTTTTTTCCTTTTAAGTAATTATATGTATTTTAAAATTTCAGCTATCAAATTAAAGATGTGCCAAAAGAAAGCTAATCTAGGGTGAGAGTCAGGAAATGGAAGATTATCTGGAAAGGGGCATGAAGGGCAATTGGGAGGAGATAGAAATTTTCTACAGCTTATTTTCAGTGGTGGGTACTCAGATGTCTATAGCTCATAGGAGAGCAACCCTTAAGATCTGTGTATTTTATATTACTTAAACTTCAGTTTTTTAAACATGGAAAGGAGTGTACAGCTTCTCAAAATTCTTCAGGGTATGTTAGCAAGAAGTCTAATAACCATTGTTCTAGGCATACGTTCAATAAATCTCTCATTTTTTGAACTCGTACTCTTTAGGTTTCTCAGAACAGTGTAACTTGACTGTAAAGTCATCAATAACAGGTAACATTATTTGTGTTTGTTTTAGTTTTAGCTTTAGTATTCTCATTTTCTCATAGCCACTTTGAATTTTTATGCCTAAGAACATGCTCTAACAGAATAGAAGCAGCTGCTGCTGCTGCTGCTGCTAAGTCGCTTCAGTCGTGTTCGACACTGTGCGACCCCATAGACGGCAGCCCACCAGGCTCCCCTGTCCCTGGGATTCTCCAGGCAAGAACACTGGAGTGGGTTGCCATTTCCTTCTCCAATGCATGAAAGTGAAAAGTGAAAGTGAAGTCACTCAGTCATGTCCGACTCGTAGCGATCCCATGGACTGCAGCCCACCAGACTCCTCCGTCCATGGGATTCTCCAGGCAAGAGTATTGGAGTGGGGTGCCATTTGAGGAGTAAAATTAACTAGGGAAAAGGTTAGTCTTCAGATAGTTTGATCAATGAATGTAGTTTCCTGTTTATCTTTGTAATTGTTCACCCAGAATCTTTTTTAGGAGAACAATGTAGTAATTGAAGTAACTTTTCATGTAAATGGAGTCCCCAGATTGATAATCTACTTTTAAAAAACTGCTCTTGAATTCCACATGAATTTAGAAAAGAAAATGTATGAGTTGCATTAATCAATGAACAATGGATGATGCCCCAGGTCACACTGAGTGGAGAAGCTCAATACTGATGATTTTATCCTGACCTGGCCCTGCTAGTCATGTCTGCGCAACCCCCCAATTCAGTTTGGCCATAAGACCTTAATAACCAGCAGAATCCTCTTGCAAAGAGGGAATGAAGCCCTAGGCTTCTTTAATCTTCTGGTGCTGTGACAACAAGTGACAAGGTGGCCTGTGCTTCCATGAATAATATTCCCATTTTGTGGGCACTTCTCACCTATTCTACATGACTTCAAGAGATTGGTTTCTGCTCCAAAAGGCCGCCTGATTGTTCTCCTGTGCTTGAGATGTTTTCTAGACTTTCAGACCTATGAGCCAAATTCAAAAATTCCCCTGAGCTTCAGGGATTAAAGTTTTGTGTTGTTCTTCCTTCGTTATAAGATCTTTGGCTATAATGACGAGCTGAAATAGTTCTTTAGCAGTTAAGGATTATCAATTCCTTAATTTTCCTTCTTTTCTGGTGGGGCAGTGATAACAGGAATGAAGAGACAATGGGTTCACTTAGCGCAATTTGAATACTAATCATTCCTCAGGGCCAAGCATGGAAACACCTTTAGTTGGAAGAGGATCCCAGGCTGCTTTGCCAGTATATACTGGCCTGGATTGTGCCTGACCACTTCAACAGTGCACATTTCACCTTTGTGCCTGCCACCTGCAAAATTCTCAGAAGGGGCAGTTTTATTGTACCTGTTGTACACAAAAATCAACTGATTGATTTGGTCTGGAGAGAACCCACAAGCATTATCAGATGTTCAATCCTGGATGGAGGTAGAAAATGATGTCATTTTGGCACTGAGGAAATTGCAGTCAGTTGATGTCAACATCCAATTACTCCATGGGTTGCTTTCTGTACCTCCACTGCATCTGGAGGGTGTTAGTTCCAAGGCTTTAGCAGTATTTCCAAACAGTGAGTAGCTAAAGAGTTTTAAGAAACATTTTCTGCCCATGAGACAATCTCTGCGCTATTCTGTACTGGATTGAATAGCATAACCCCAATTCATGTCCACCCAGAATCTCAGAACGTGATCTTATTTAGAAATAGGGTCTTTGTAGATATAATTAAAGATGAATCCATCCATACTGGACCAGATTTGGCCCTGATGCAATGTTGTTGTTCAGTCACTAAGTTGTGTCTCACTCTTTGGGACCCCATGAACTGCAACACGCCAGGCTTCCCTGTCCTTCACCATCTCCCGGAGTTTGCTCAAACTCATGTCCATTGAGTTAGCGATGCCATCCAACCATCTCATCCTCTGTTGCCCCCTTTTCCTCCTGCCCTCAAATTTTCCCAGCATCAGGGCCTTTTCCAATGAGTCAGCTCTTTGCATCAGGTGGCTAAAGTATTAGAGCTCAGCGTCAGCATCAGTCCTTCCAATGAGTATTCAGGACTAATTTCATTGAAGATTGACTGATTTGATTTCTTTGCAGTCCAAGGGCCTCTCAAGAGTCTTCTCCAGCACCACGATTTGAAAGCATCAATTCTTTGGTGCTCAGCTTTCTTTATAGTCCAACTCTCACATCCATACATGACTACTGGAAAAACCATAGCTTGGACTCTACAGACCTTTGTCGCCAAAGTGATCTCTCTGCTTTTCAGTATGCTGCCTAGATTTGTCATAGCTTTCCTTCCTAGGAGCAAGTGTCTTAATTTCATGGCTGCAGTCACTGTCTGACGTGATTTTGGAGCCCAAGAAGATAAAATCCATCAGTGCTTCCACTTTTTCCCCTTCTGTGTGCCATGAAATGATGCGACCTGATGCCATGATCTTAGGTTTTTGAATGTTGAGTTTTAAGCCAACTTTTTCACTCTCCACTTTCACCCTCATCAAGAGGCTCTTTAGTTCCTCTTCCCTTTCTGTCATTAGAGTGGTATCATCTGCATATCTGATGCAATGACTGGTGTCACTTTTTTTTTTAACCTTTTATTCCTTTAATTTTTTAAATTATGAAAGCATGATAAAACATTTAGAGGAGACTTAGAAAATAGAGAACAAAGTTACATATAGATCCATAATATATTACAATTATTTTAAGTAGATAAATTAAGATTTTTAGTTGGAGTGTCAATATCAAACTCCCAAAAATTAATAGAAAGAATAAACAGAAAATTAGAAGGATATAGGAGACCTGAAAAGCACTATGAACCAATTCAACATAATTAAGATTTACACAATTTTCACACAACAACAGGATACAAATTCTATTCAACTTCCCATAAACTTTAAACCAGGATACACTGGAACGTATCTAGGGACATAAAACAAAGTGCAAAAATTTCATGGTCGAAAGGTATTGAAATCATACCGAGTCTGTTCTCTTATCACTATGGAATTATGTTAAAAATCAATATCAAAAGATATTTGAGAATAACCCACAGATTTTCAAGTACAGTGTGACATTTACTGAGAGATATTTGACTTAGCCATTGAAAGCCTCAATAAAGTTAAAAGACTGAAAAAAAGAGGGTGATTGCAAAGAAGAAAGCATTTAAATGAGAAGTAAATATCAAAATGAGAAATTAATATCAAAGATACTTTAAAAACCCCATGTATTTGGAAGTTAAATATCCGCTTTTAAATGATGGGTGTATCTAAAAAGCCATAACAATTAAAATGAGAAAATATTTGTAACAGATTAAAAATGAAGAGAATTTACCAGAATTTGTTGCATGCAGCTGAAGCTGCTCAATATAACTAAATACAATGTGCAATCTTGAATGAGGTATGAACACAGATAATGGACACTAGCATAAATGTTTGTGAAATTTGAACAAAATCTGTACTTTAGTTAATAATACTGTATCACATTTCAATCTCCTGTTGTTTTACAACATAGTATTTCTTTATATTCTCAGATTTAGAAGTTTTAAGCCTCATTCAAATTTCTTTTAAATCACAAAGATAATAAGGTTTCTAGACTTTTAGCAGTAATACTACATGCCAGAATAAGTGGAACTACATCAAATTTTGAGTGAATATAAATTAGACATCCAATGTTCTATTCATACTTAGTCAAACAAGTGGAACCAAAATGTCATACATTTTTTAGCTAGGCAGAAATTCATAAGTTTTCTAAAATATACATTATATCATACATACTATATATATGTATATATATACAAAAGCTTTTCTACTACACTTGATAAAGGCTTGAGAAAGAATGACAATAAATGAGGCAGAGAATTTGGAAAAGATTAACTAAATGAAACGGAAGCACTGAATATGAAATATAAAAAGTGAGACAAACTAGATAAAAGTAAAAGATCATTATATAGTCCAGTTGTTTTTAAACATGACTGTTCATTAGAATCACATCTGGAGATTTGGATGAAAAAACAATACCTGAATATTTGTATTTTTCAAAAAATTACAAGACAGTTATAATGTGCATCTGGATTTTAAAAAGTAGTTAGAGGTTTTTCTAGTAAATGGTAGTGTTAGTAATATAGAATTATTTTCTGTTGGCTGATCATGATCCAGTGGTATTAAAACTAATAATAGTTATCTAATAACAATAGTAAAAGATGTTTATCAGTTTTGACAATCAATAGGCAGACAAAAAATAAAAGATAATTGCAATTACCAGCTGGTAATGGAAACATGATTAACCTAACAATATAAAATAATTACATACAATTTGGGGGGTTTAGTAGAGTGATGTGGTAAGTGGAAGTACATACATGCACATGTTTTCATCCACCCAGTCAGCCTGTGTCTTTTGGGTGGTGCATTTAATCCATTTATATTTAAGGTAACTAGAGATATGTAGTTAGGACTGGAAAAGGTCAGTTTTCATTCCAATCCCAAAGAAAGGCAATGCCAAAGAATGCTCAAACTACTGCACAATTGCACTCATCTCACACGCTAGTAAAGGAACGCTCAAAATTCTCCAAGCCAGGCTTCAGCAATACATGAACCATGAACTTCCAGATGTTCAAGCTGGTTTTAGGAAAGGTAGAGGAACCAGAGATCAAATTGCAAACATCCGCTGGATCATGGAAAATGCAAGAGAGTTCCAGGAAAACATCTATTTCTGCTTTATTGACAATGCCAAAGCCTTTGACTGTGTGGATCACAATAAACTGTGGAAAATTCTGAAAGAGATGGGAATACCAGACCACCTGACCTGCCTCTTAAGAAACCTATATGCAGGTCAGGAAGCAACAGTTAGAACTGGACATGGAACAACAGACTGGTTCCAAATAGGAGAAGAAGTACGTCAAGGCTGTATATTGTCACCCTGATTATTAACTTCTATGCAGAGCACATCATGAGAAATGCTGGGCTGGAAGAAGCACAAGCTGGAATCAAGATTGCTGGGAGAAATATCAATCACCTCAGATATGCAGATGACACCACCCTTATGGCAGAAAGTGAAGAGAAACTAAAAACCTCTTGATGAAAGTGAAAGAGGAGAGTGAAAAAGTTGGCTTTAAAGCTCAACATTCAGAAAACTAAGATCATGGCATCTGGCCCCATCACTTCATGGGAAATAGATGGGGAAACAGTGGAAACAGTGTCAGACTTTATTTTTTGGGGCTCCAAAATCACTGCAGATGGTGATTGCAGCCATGAAATTAAAAGACACTTACTCCTTGGAAGTAAAGTTATGACCAAACTAGATAGCATATTAAAAAGCAGAGACATTACTTTGCCAATAAATGGCCGTCTAGTCAAGGCTATGGTTTTTCCAGTAGTCATATATCGATGTGAGAGTTGGGCTGTCAAGAAAGCTGAGCGCCGAAGAATTGATGCTTTTGTACTGTGGTGTTGGAGAATATTCCTGAGAGTCCCTTGGGCTGCAAGGAGATCCAACCAGTCCATTCTAAAGAAGATCAGCCCTAGGTGTTCTTTGGAAGGAATGATGCTAAAGCTGAAACTCCAGTACTTTGGCCACCTCATGTAAAGAGTTGACTCATTGGAAAAGACCCTGATGCTGGGAGGTATTGGTGGCAGGAGGAGAAGGGGACAACAGAGGATGAGATGGCTGGATGGCATCACCTACTCGATGGACGTGAGTCTGAGTGAACTCCAGGAGTTGGTGATGGACAGGGAGGCCTTGGTGTGCTGCGATTCATGGGGTCGCAAAGAGTCGGACACGACTGAGTGACTGAACTTAACTGAGAGATATGTATGATTCTATTGTTGCTGTTCAGTCTCTAAGTCCTGTCTGACTCTTTGGTACTTCATAGACTGCAGCACACCAGGCTTTCCTGTCCTTCAGTATCTCCCATAGCTTGCTCAAACGCATGTCTATTGAGTCTGTGATATCATCCACCCATCTCATCCTCTGTCACTCCCTTCTCCTCCTGCCCTCAGCTTTTCCCAGCATCAGAGTCTTTTCCAATGAGTCAGTTCTTTGCATCAGGTGGCTAAAGTATTGGAGCTCAGCCACAGCATCAATCCTTCCAATGAATATTCAGGGTTGATTTCATTTGAGGTTGACTGGTTTGACTTCCTTGCAGTCCAAGGTACTTTCAAGAGTCTTCTCCAGCACCACAGTTTGAAAGCATCAATTCTTTGGCACTCAACCTTCTTTATGGTCCAACTCTTGCATCCATACATGACTACTGAAAAAACCATAGCTTTGACTATACGGACCTTTGTCAGCAAAGTAATCTCTCTGCTTTTTAATATGCTGTCTGGGTTTGTCATAGCTTTTCTTCCAAGGAGCAAGCATCTTTTAATTTCATGTCTGCAGTGATTTTGGGACCCAAGAAAATACAATCTGTGACTGTTTCCATTGTTTCCCCATCTATTTGCCATGAAGTGATGGTACCGCATGATTCTATTACCATTTTCTTAATTGTTTTGGGCTTATTTTTTGTAGGTCTTTCCCTTCTCTTGTGTTTCCTGCCTGGAGAAGTTCCTTTAGCATTTGTAGTAAAGCTGTTTTGCTGATGCTGAATTCTTTTATCTTTTGCTTGTCTGTAAAGCTTCTGATTTCTCCTGGACATGCGGTATCTTGGGTTCTAGCATCCTTCTGTAAATGGTTGTTCAGCAGCTAGTTGCAATTCTGATACTCTCACAGGAGGAGATGAGTGCATGTCCTACTCTCCAATCTACCTAGTGTCCTTTTAAGGAGAGGACAGGACACAGAGAGAGACAGAGGAGAAGACAATGTGGTGACGGAAGCAAAGACGGGGTGACATATCTGTCAGGTAAGGAGCCCGGAGGATTGCTGGTGACCACCATGAAGCCAGAGGCAGGCGAAGGAGAACCCTTCCCTAGAGCCTCCTGAGGGAGCGTGACCCTGCCCACAATGTGAGCTCAGACTTCTGATCTCCAGAACTGTGAAGGAACACAATTTCTGATAGTATAAGTCACCCAGTTTCTAGTACTTTGTTGCGGCAGCCATGGGAAATAAATATATTTTCTCTCACTATCCACACGCTGTATCATTCGCAAGTCCTTCTACATCCCACAGCAGCAAGAAGAATCTTAGTGTTGTGGTTCAGCATAGTGATTCTGAAGCCAGGCTATTTGGGTTTGAATCTTGACATTACCAGCTGTGTGACCTTGAGACGCACCCTACTGCTGCCTCTCAGTTTTCCTGACCTGTAAAATGGGGGTTCTATGAATGAATAATGTTAAGGGCTTAGAATGGTGACTGGCACATAGGAAATGCTATCATGTATTTGTTTTAGGTGGAAAAGCCTGTTCGGCTGAAATGGCCACATGGAAATGGGAATGGTTCCGTATCAGAAGTACTAGAAGATGAGCTTGAACTTCAGAAATTTGGTAAGGCCGGTCAGAGGCCACCCAGGTGGGAAAAACAGAATGAGCCAAGGTTTGCTGGAGGTGTAAGGCCAGAGGGAGCAAGACTTCTCACCTCTGTCTCCATGGTGGTCAGTGGTGAATCTTACAGCATCTGCACCCACATGGGATCAGTGAGGCTGCTTGCAGCTGGGCCATAGGGGTCACTGCCCAAGTTCCTAAGAGCTGAGGGGAGGCAATACCTTGGCACATGTGAAACCCATCCTCAGCACCTGTGGGAAGCTCAGGATTTGAGCAACACTTCCCAAACTCGGATAGGGCCTGAGAGTCTGCATTTCTGACAAGCAGGGGATGCAGAGGCTTCTGATCTAAGGACCACCCTTGGCCTCCAAATCTTTGCTTATTCCAAATGTGGTCCATGAGCTGGCAGCATCAGCATACCCTGGGAGCTGGCTCAGAATGCTGACTTTCTGATCCACCTCAACCCACCCCACCCCAAACCTACTGAATCAGAATCTGCATTTTAATCCGGTCCTCAGCTGATGAATTTGCCCATTAGCATGACCTCCCAGGTGGCACTAGTGGTAAAGAATCCACCTGCCAATGCAGGAGACATAAGAGATGCGTGTTTGATCCCTGGGTTGGGAAGATCCCCTGGAGGAGGGCATGGCAACCCACTCCAGTATTCTTGCCTGGGAAATCCCATGGACAGAGGAGCCTACAGTCCATGGGGTTGCAAAGAATCAGAATGACAGAGGCGACTTAGCATGCATGCATGCATCCTTTTGAGAAGTGCCAGATTAAAGGACTGGGGTGGGAAAAGCCCAGCTTGCTAGAGAGAAGGACCTAGCCACCTTGGTTCTCAGACCCAGCTACACAGAAGATCCTTGAGGGCAGCTTTTAAAAATCCTGAGATTCAGATCAGAGTGACTTCATTAAATCAAACCTCTGTGAGTGGGGCCCTGAGGAATATTATTTTTCAAACTCCTTTGAATTTTAATGTGTGATTTAATGGGTGATTTTAATGTGTTCTCAGGGTTCAAGAACCACTTGGCTAGGGAAAAACCCCTAAGCAGGACTAGAAAGAAACTGAGGCCGTGCAGAGTTCTTGCTGGGGTTCAAGGTCCTTTCCCCAGCAGAGCACAACAGTTAAAGGAGAGGGTTCTAAAGCAACGAGGGCCTGCCTGGGTTCCGATCCTGCTCTGGGCCACTTGCCAGGCATGTGATTGGCAAGGTACTTAACCTCTCTTTGCCTCTGTTTCTTTACAAAGAAGTGAAGTGACGTGTTAGTCACTCATAGTAACTATGCCCCAGGGTATTTGTGAGGATCAAATGAGTTAGGATGTAAAGTGCTCAGTGCTCTGGAAGTGTTTGTTTATTTAAATACACATTTTATTCTTTCTGATGAGAATCGTGGAAGGTTTTCTCACTTTCCTGTTGCCCTACCCCATCCTTGGTGCTAGGTTCTTGGGCAGCAGTCACATCTCTAATTAGGCGCTCAATAAATGTTTGAGGAATGCATGACTGAATGGTTACAATGCCCCCTTGTGTATTCAGTGGGAAGAAATAACAAAACATGCAGTTGGTTCTCCAGACTAGTACAGGTGTGACCAACTGTTCTGGTTTGCCCAGCAAAGAGAGGATTCCCTGGGCATGGGACTTAGGGTCATAAAACTGGCGAAGTTCCTGGAAAAGAGGGACAAGTTGGTCATGCTTAGTATGGGTACCACCCAAATGTCTCTTTCCTCAAAATACTGTTTCCAGGTAAGCGCACAGAGACACACTCAAGGCTAACTCATTTATGTGCACACGACCAAGGCAATGGCAATTCACTTCCTGGCCATGGTGGGTGTGTGTGTGGGTGTGGGTGTGTGTGTGTGCATGCATGTGAGTGCATCCACATACACACAGGTACACCAATAATAATAGCCAGAATATAATAACAGTGTGACACATGATATCTGCTGTGGTGAGCAGTTCACACACTTCACAGGGAGCATCAGATGGCCTAGCTCAAATCCTGGTTATGCCACTTAATGGTTTTGTGACATTGAGCATGATTCTTAGCCTCTCTGTGCCTCAGTTTCTCCATCTGCAAAATGGAAACAGTAGTAAAAGTATGAAAGTGTTTGTTGCTCAGTTGTGTCCAACTCTTTGCGACCCTATGGACTGTAGCCTGCCAGGCTCCTCTCTCCATGGAATTCACCAGGTAAGAATACTGGAATGGGTTGCTATTTCCTTCTCCAGGGGATCTTCCCAACCCAGAGATTGAACCCTGGTCTCCTCCATTGCAGACATATTGTTTACTGTCTGAGCCCCTAGGAAAGCCCTAGAGACAGTAGTCGAACTCATTTTTCAGGGTTGTTAGAGTAGATGTGTTCATCCATGTGGAGCATTTAACAGAGTACTGGGCACCTCATAAATTTGATTAATGTTAGAAATTACTGTTAATATCATAATTAACATTACCAGGCAACCTGTGCCCCTCCTCTGCTTCCCTCCTTTCTCACTTCCCAGACGCTTCCCTTTGCCGTAAGCCCTCTGCCTCCTGCCTTCTGTTTCCTCTTCCTGCTCTCTTCTTTCGCCACTAGAGGGGCCATCAAAAATTCTACCCTGCTTAGATGGACAGAGCCCTCAGTCCATGCTCAGATACACAAACGGAACACAGCTTTATGTTGTGTGCCACTGCAGCGTTAGGCTTCCCAGGTGGCGCTAGTGGTGAAGAACCCACCTGCCAAGGCAGGAGACATGGGATGCGGGTTCAGTCCCTCGGTTGGGAAGATCCCCTGGAGAAGGGCATGTCAACCCACTCCAGTATTCTTCCCTGGAGAATCCCATGGACAGAGGAGCCTAGCAGGCTACAGTCCATGGGGTTGCAAAGAGTCAGACACGACCAAAGCAACTTAGCATACAGCATTGCATTATGAATCTGTGTTAAGCCGCATGAAATAAATACAGAAAATCAATACACCTATTTTTTTCCTTTGGTTGACAGATCAAAGCCAAGAGATAAATGGCAGTGGATGTGAACTTCAGGACACACGTGGTAAGTTTTATCCCTACAACCTTAAAGACAAGATGGAGAATCATAAGCTGATCACTATTAAAATTAAGTTTTTAATGTTTAAAGAACGAGCAAGAGTGCTAGGTACATATAGGCTTCTGATAGAGCAGTAAGACATTTCTCAGTCTTATCCCATTCACTATTTCTCACTCATAATTTGGACAAAAGTATACAAGCTACACATCAGATATGCAGGAGATTAGAGAAATAACAAATACTTTTAGAGGAGTGTAAGGACATGAAAATATCAGGGCCCCTGAAGCAATGGATAAGATATAACCAAATGAAATTAACACTGATAAATGTAGGTCTTGTATGAGGGTCCAAATAAAACCCCATTTGAACATATATAAATTGATACATTATCACATATATCATGTAATTAAAACATTACTATTTATTGTATTATAATTATATTACTATAATGTTAATATATTATTATATAATTATATAATGAATAATATAATTGCATATATTACCATATATGTATAGCTTTTGATATTGCATATCCTTTGGACCCAAAAATTCTACTTCTAGGAATTTACCTAAAGAAAAATTATATGTGCACACAACCAAGGCAATGGCAGTTTGCTTCCTGGCCATGGTGTGTATGTGTGTGTGTCTGTGGGTGGGTAGAGGGAATTGTAAAGAGAAAGCCTAGAGATAAAGTCAGTGCAGAACTAATAATAATATTAAAAAATTGGAGAACAGTCTAAATACATGTTAGTGGGGATTAGTAACTAAATTATTGTTAAATGTAAGCAAAACAAAATGAGGCAATTCTTAAAAATTGTACTTTACCAACATTATTTCTCCAACTGGAATCCAAAAACCTTATGCATTGGAGTTTTCTGGGATACTGGTTAGACATACAGGTTCCTAGATCCTCCCCAGAGTACTAGATGAGTATCTTTGGGGGAAGACAGGGAAATATATTTTTAACAAGTACCCTCAGATAATTCTGATACACACTTAGAATTTGAGAATTACTGTATAAAAGAACATTTAATGGGATAGGAAAGTGTTTATGATATAATAAGTGACAAAACAAGTTCCAAACAAGATGATCCCTTTTAAGTAAAAATACTTATTTGTGTAGAAGAAATTATGGAAGGACAAAAGCCAAAATGATAGCTATGGTTAATTTAACGTTATATAGCATTAATAGAAAGATGGTGTCCTCATGGAGAGTTCCACGTTATTCTGCACTTGTTATGTAATACTTGAAGTATTCCATGTAAAGAGCTAAAATCCATTTAGATTAAAATAGTATCGGATGTAAGGACAATGGAGAGAAGGAGTCACAGATGGATCCAAAGTTTGGAAGACTGGTGATGTGTCAATGGAACAAGGAAGTCCCAAAGAGAAGCTGGCTTAGGGAAGAAAGATGAGTTGGTTTTGAACATGACAGATTTGAGGTACTGGTGGCACACCCAGCAGGAAACAATCAAAAGGCTGGTGGGATTCTGGGTTTAGACTTCAGGAAATCGAGTGGGGCTGGAGATGTAGATTTAAAGACAATAAAAGTTGTAGGAGTGTATTAATCAAGGAGGGAGATCAAGTAGAGATAGAAGTGGCTGAGATCAGCTCCCTAGAGAATGCCTTTGATTCATGGAAAGGAAACGGAGAAAAGCCAGTAAAGGAATAAAGGAGAACATGGTCTAAAAGGTAGAGGCTGAACCAGTAAGATCCAATGTCACCAGCCATCCCTCAGAGAAAAGAGTTTCAGGGAGGAGGAGAAGGTCAAAGAGGATGAAGACAAAGAGTTGGCCACTGGTCTGGACAGCTGGATGCTGGGGACCTTCGCCGAGTTGTTATGGAGACCGGGGGCATCTTTAGCCAGGTGGCGGGGAGTTAAGGAACAATCAAGAAGTGAGGAAGGCCCAAGAGCTGGTGTACTCATTGTGCATTTTTAGCGCACATAGGAGCCTCTCCTACTGTGGAGAGATGATCCCATGGTTTCTGTACTCCTTTCAAGATGAAGCTTGGACACTTTCCCCCAGCGTTCTTTCTCCCAGAAAAACTGAACTGGAATTTGGGTTGTTTTTCCTTTCATGAAACTTTCATTCTGTGCAGTATAATTTTGGGGAAAAACAATTTGTATTTCCCTTCCCTGCATTTTTCCATTTCTTTCCCCACTCTTCTTTCTTGTCTTGGTAAAGGTTTGGGGCTGGACTAGAGTAGAACTTACTTCCATTTTCCTTCCTGGCACTTGTTTCTAAAAGCCTGGGTCCCTCTGGGGACTTGTAATGGTATCCTAGAGTCTGAGGCAAGAGAGAATATTCCTGTAACTTGGAACAGGAAAGATATCTGAAAACCTGGCAAGCTCAGGTCCCTATAGTTTTCATCCTGACAGTACCAGGATAGGAGGCTGATTTTAGACAATGGAGCTGAGGGAGAGAGGACCAAGGCCTAGGCTTCCAGCCAACCAGGGATCCCCCAGTCCCCAGCACAGTCAAGAAGCTGCAGTCTGGGGATCTGAAGGGGCCCTGTGGGCTGAGTCTGTGACATCTTGATGACACCTCTCTATCTCCCTAAGATTCAGAAGTGCACGCTGATGTCTTAGCCCTTCCTGAGACCCAGAACCTTGACACCTTGGCAGAGTCAGGGAGAGCACTCAAGAATGTCTGGGATTGTATTTCCTGCTTGGCAGGACCGGGCTGGTCTCTTTATTAGAAAATAAAAATATGAAATATTTCTTGCTTACCTGAGTTTGTGCCTGGAGATTTGTGTCTGCTACATAGGAAGCAATCAGGTTCACATCCTCAAGCAAGGGGAGTGCTTTCTTTACTTGGTGGATGAAAACCACCAAGGTGGTGGAATGGGGGGGTCTCCAGATGATGTGACAACTGGTATATAGGTGGTCATCAGTCTGGTAGGATGTGTGAAGGAGGGTAAAAAACAGTGATCCCATTGTCAGAGAAAATGGGTCCTAGTCCACTTCTGCTGCTTGAGCATCCCCCAACTTTGGCCATTTCATCTCCCTGGGCCTCAGTTTCCTCAGATGCAAAGCAAAAACATTAAATTCAGTGAATACTAAGTCTCCTCCCACATTCTGAGAGACCTTTTGGATTGGTTCTCTTTTTTTTTTTTTTCAAGGTAAACTGAGTTTCTTACCTCACTAAGAAACCAGGTGGGTTAAGCAGCCCTATTGCCGCTGAACTACAGTCAACTTAGCCTAGCACACGAGGAGAGCAGCAAGCTGGGACACTTGGCATAACTGAGGAGGCTGCCAGTGTGTATTTTAATCTGCACAGCTCCAGGATTTCCGATATGCTGTATGAGCCCCTGCACATGTAATTGAAGGGAGCAGAGGATGATGAAACCACCAAGTGCGCTCTTTAAGGCTGGGCCATCCAGTGCAGATGGGTTTGCATACTAGTCTCAGAAGGCGAATTTATCGCTCTGGAGAGCAATTTCTCATTAACACAATGTCAATACTGCTGGGAATTGGCTAGACCACCTTTGGAAGAGGCTAAATTACCTTTTAATCAGTGTATGGAAGAACAAAGCTTCTGTTCCATCATGGCATAGCAGCCTTGCTAATTTGACATCTTATAAAAGCCAAGGCAGTTCTAACTATACTGATGTGATATGACCAGGATTATTTCCAGAGAGGCAGAAGACAGGAAAGGAGAGTTCCTGTGGCTGTTATCCAAACTGGCATAATTGATGTGGGTGCAGTGGGTTAGAGCTAATGGTCTGGGTTTAATTATGGAGGCAGTGACACAAGGGCTTGAGGATGATAGGGCACTAACCAGATGATGTACCACTTTCTCAGGATGAGCTTGCTGAATTGGGTCCAGAGTGGCAAGGTGGTCTACATTCCATGTTTCCCCTGGGATTTGGGCTTGGTCCTCAAGAGGCACAGGGCTATATTCATATGATGTGTCTAGATTCACACTGAAATTCACACTGAAGAAGTCTTTTGGGAGAACAGTCACACAGGCCCCAGCTGAAAGTGCTTTGAAATCTACTACTCCAGTGTTCTTGCCTGGAGAATCCCAGGGACAGGGGAGCCTGGTGGGCTGCCGTCTATGGGGTCGCACAGAGTCGGACACGACTGAAGCGACTTAGCAGCAGCAGCAGCAACTCTGGGGATTCATTCCTCATTTAAACCAGGATCATTTGCTTTGAAACATTGATATGTATGTAAACTTCATCAGCCACAGTGGAAAGATGGGACTTTTCATCTTTTTCTGATTCCTCAGAGCAATAGAACAACAAACAATTCTTTATCCACTAGCCTGAAAAATAAGGACAATAACTGTTGTCAAACTGCCTATCATCCACCATATCCATTATCAACTTTTAGCAACAGAAACTTCAGATTTCAGCAAAACACTGGCTGCCCAGCCAGAGAGTACATTTCTCAGCCTCTGTGGCAGCAGTGTGAGACCATGTGATTCAATTTTAAAAAATAAGAAAAGAACAGAAGTGATGTGTGTAACGTCTGAGTCATATGCTCTTAAAGGAAACTGCTCATCCTCCATTGAGTCTCTTCTTCTCATGGATAGGAATGAATTTGTGTTGGGTAGCAGTTCACTTTCAGTCTAAAAGATAAGAAGGACAGTGGTGGGGATAACAGAACAGTAACAGAGAAGGAACCTGGATCCTTAGATGACCTTGGGAAACGAAGTTATCCTACTTCCATCGACTGCCTACAAGCTTGGATGTTTATAGAGAGCCAGATCTTCTATCTTGTTTAAGCTCCTGCTATTTTGGTCTCTGTTACAATAAATACAGCAATTTACATGGGCAAGGGAACTTGAAGTTTGCAAAGCACTTTCTCTTGTATGTTTTATCTCTTAGCTTCACAAGACAAGCAGATAGAGTACACAGATGAGGCAGTGGTCAGAGCTTCTACTTGACAGGAGGGAAACTGAGACTCAGAGAGGCCATACCTTTTGAATCTAGATATGCAGCCACATTTTAACCCAGGTATTCTGGCTCCTTCTCCAGTGCTCCTTTTACTATAATATTGCCTCTTGGTCCTCGGAAACCTTAAGACAAAGTCTGATATGTGCATGAGAGGGACATCTCTGTTTATTAAGACTCTTGCTGTTTTGATGGCCTAAACATCCCCATCTAGCTCTTCTCCTCTCCTTTCCACCTCCTACGGATCATCCTACAAGCAACAAAAAAGCAACTCCATAAATCGGGGTTTTTAAAAATGGCTGATGGACTTGCTTAATATCAGAACTGCCAAAGTTCTAGGGGGAAGGGGAGTTGCAGTGGGAGGAGTATTTTATTAACGACATTGTTTAGAATTGTCAGCACAGGGTAATAAAAAGCAGAACAACTTTTAGTCAGTTTTATTATTGTTTTTAAATTCTCTCCAGACAATGATCCCCCTATTACCTGTACCCACTTTGTGCCTGCACCTTGTATGGACTTCTTCCGTCATCCCCTCTTTAGTATGCCACAAAATACTAGTAATGAAGGAAAGCAAAATCATAAAATGCAAAATCCAATGGACTCTTGCCGTGCTCTCTTTGATATGTATACATGTCCAGGAAATGGCTGGGGGTGTTTGTACCAATTGTCGCCTGTTACATTTAGAAAAGCTTCTGTAAAGAAAAGGAAAGCTTGTCTGTTTCCTTGGGTTTTTCCTACCCTCTTATTTCCATAGTTACAAGAGTTGGTTCTGTGCATTTTTTTTTAAAGCTGGCATCTCGCCCAACTCAAATTGATTATAAAGGTTGGGAGGGACAGTTGAGATCTGTAGCTTGATTCCCCAGTAAGTTGGCTGTTAAGAACGATAGCGTTGACAGCCGAGACAGCCTGCAGATGGGAGGGCAAGGCTGGAGATTCCCTTGTTTATTACGGAGCCACTGAATGACTCACTAGGTTGGGCTCTTCCTTGGAGGAACACAGAAAGATTAATGCCTGAGTGCCTAGGAGAAATCAGTGAAAATGTTCTCTTCTCAAAGGCTTTACAGTAGGGTTGCCAGATTAAATATAGGACACCAGTTAAATGTGCATTTCAGATTAACAGCAAACACTTTTCTTGTGTGTAAATATGTCCCCAAATATTTCATGGGACACACTTATACTGAAAACACAGGTGCTCAGTTATATTTGCCTTTCAGATAAACAAGGAATAATGTTTAATAATAAGCATGTCTCGTGAAATATTTGGGATATGCTTATAATTAAATGTTATTTCTCATTTGTTTGGAATGGTAATATTCTACAGGGAGGTGGGAGGGAAGTTTAAGAGGGAGGGGCATATGTATACTTATGGCTGATTCACATTTTACAGCAGAAGCCAATACAACATTGTAAAACAATTATCCTCTAATTAAAAAAAATTTTTTAAGACATACAATAAAAATGTTTAACAATTAATTATTCATTTCATTTTTTAAATTTAATTTCATGTAATATTGGAGTATAGTTGATTTACAATGTTGTGTTAGTTTCAGGTGTATAACAAAGTGATTCTATTATGCATATACCCATTCATTTTCAGATTCTTTTCCATGAAATGCAGATTTTAACAGGGCATCCTATATTTTTATTTGCTAAATCTGGTAGTCCTACTTATAGAAATCTAGTGAGATTTTATTAAATGTTCTCTTTCAATTTAGGAATTGCTAACACTGCTTTTCTCTTATAGGATTATATAGGCTGTTGGCTTATTTTTTGCAGGTTGGAGACATACAGGGGAGAAGGTCAAAGGGAAAGAGACTGGGCTGGAGGACAGGAGACTGGGGTCTGAGTCTTGTTTTGCTAGCAAATGGCTGTGTGAGTTGAATAAGGCACTTCACCTGTCTGAGCCTTAGTGTCCTAAAAGGAGAAGTCCTTCTGAGGATAAAATGATTCCATAGTCCTATGTCATTCCTTATATTATAAATATTATGATAGAATTCATTTTCCCAGGAGATGATACAGGTTGGTGCTGTCCAGTACAAATAAAATGCATGTCACATGTGTAATTTTAAATTTTATAGTGGTCACATTATAAAAGTAAAAATAAACAGGTGAAGCTAATAGTATATTTTATTTAACCAATATTATCATTTTAATATGTAATCAATATTCAAATTAGTAATGAGATCATTTACATTCTTTTTTGTATTAAGTCCTCAAAATCTGGTGTGAATCCTTACAGCACACCTCAGTGGAGACAAACCACATTTAAAATACCAATAGCCACATGTGGTTACCGTATAACAGAGGTATAGACTAAATAAATAACTAGATAGATAAACAGATAAATTTTAGCAAGTTAGACAAATTCAGAAATGAGCAATCTGTAGTGGGTTATGGAGGTAACTTAGGCTATTGGGGAACATATTAATAGAAGACTCTTGAGAGTCCCTTGGACTGCAAGGAGATCCAACCAGTCCATTCCGAAGGAGATCAGCCCTGGGATTTCTTTGGAAGGAATGATGCTAAAGCTGAAACTCCAGTACTTTGGCCACCTCATGCGAAGAGTTGACTCATTGGAAAAGACTCTGATGCTGGGAGGGATTGGGGGCAGGAGGAGAAGGGGACGACAGAGGATGAGATGGCTGGATGGCATCACTGACTCGATGGACTTGAGTCTGGGTGAACTCCAGGAGTTGGTGATGGACAGGGAGGCCTGGCGTGCTGCGATTCATGGGGTTGCAAAGAGTCGGACACGCCTGAGCGACTGAACTGAACTAAACTGATACTGATTATTCATGGATTCTATATTTGTGAAATCATCTACTCACTAAAATTTGTGACCTCCAAGTGAATACTTGTGACACTTTTGTGGCTATTCGTGAGCATGGCAATGTGCACAGGATAAAACAATTGAATTGTCCAGAGTACATGTTCCCGGCTGAGGTGGAACAAGAAAGGAAGCTCTGCCTTCTTATAGTAACTCTCATACTACAAACAAGTGTCCTTTTTATGATTTGTTTTGTGCCAAATTTTTGTGCCTTTTGTGAGTGATTTCACTGTCGAAAATGCCCCCCAAACATAGTGGTGAAATGCTGGCAAGTGCTTCTAAGTGCAAGACGGCTGTGGAGAAAATACATGTAGTAAACGAACTTTGTTCAGAAATGAGTTAGAGTGCTGTTTGTCCCAAGTATTTACTATTCATGACTCAACTGCATGTTAAATGAAGTGTCTTTAAACAGAAACACACATAAGACAAGGTTATATATTGATCCAAAAATGTGACCAGGGGCTCTCAGCTGGGGCTGATGGTTCAATATGCACCTATTCAGTGCCCGTGGAGATGTTGTAAAACACAGCTATGACGAATAGTGAGAATCGACTGTACTCTATTGTGTAGAATAGTTTTAGATTTACGGAAAAGTTGAGCAGATAGTACAGAGATTTCCCATACACCCACCTCCTGCACCCAGTCTCCTGTTACTGACGCTTTAGTATGGCACCGTTGTTACAACTGGGCTTCCCAGGTGGCTCAGGGGTAAAGACTCCATCTTCAACACAGAAGACACAGGAGACCTGGGTTCAATCCCTGGGTTGGGAAAATCCCCTGGAGGAGGGCATGGCAACCCACTCCAGTATTCTTGCCTGGAAAATCCCATGGACAGAGGAGCTTGGCAAGCTATGGGCCATGGGGTTGCAGAGGAGAACCTGACTGAAGCAACTGGGCACAGATACATTTGTTTCAATGAATGAATGAATATCAATACATCATTATGAACTAAAGACCATGCACTGAATAGGTGCATTGAGATTTCCTTTGCTTTTGCTTGATGCCATATCTCTGGCTATCAGGATAACATGTAGTTATCACATCTCTCTGGGCTCCTCTTGGCTGTGCTGGTTTCCAGATGTTGCTTGTTTTTGATGACCCTGACAGTTTTGAGGGGGACTGGTGGTATTTTGTTGGATGCCCCCCACACACACACACATTGAGATTTGGCTGACATTTTTCTCATGATTGGACTGGAGTTATGGGTTTGAGGAGGAAGACCATGGTAATAAAGTGCTATTTTCATGATATCCTATCAACAGTATATACTATCAACATGATTTATCACTGTTGATATTGTCCTTGATTAGTTGGCTGGAGTTGTTTTTGGAGCCTCTCTACCTTAAAGCTTGTGTTTTCCCCCTTTCCATACTGACCTCTTTAGAAGGAAGTCACTCTGCACAGCTCACACCTAAGGAGTGGGGAGTGAGGCTCCCCCTCCTTTAGGGAGAGTATCTACATAATTTATTTGAAATTCTGCATACGAAACCTGTCTGTTCTCCTCCATTTATTGAGCTATTCGATCATTTATTTGTATCCGTAGGGTTTCAGGGATATGTATTTTACATTTTGGATTATAATCCGGTACTACTTTATATATTTTGTTGCTCAAATTATTCCAACTTTGGCCACTGGGAGCTTTTTCACTTGACTGCTGTGACCCTTTGACATAACCCCATCGGTGTGTGTGTGTGTGTGTGCACTTCCTTACTTTTTGGCTCTGCAAGATACCCAGACTCATATTCCTGTTCCAGCCCTAGAGTCTGCCATTTCTCCCAAGAACCCTGGTTCCTTTTATTGGAGAATAGTGTTAGAAACCAAGGTCCAGACACTAGGCTTTGTTGTTACTGGGGTGTTGTTTCTTTTGGGCCCTCTCAGCAGACAGAGCAATGTGTATACTAACCCATGCATACATACATATCTATAAATATTTCTTTATATATCTATCAGTATCTATATTAAGCTAAATATGAATTTGATTGATGTCTCCATCAATGGATCATTCTAGCCTCCTCCCCTTGCTGATCTGTAAATTTCTACTCCAACAGTGGGAAACCTGGCTCCTGCCATCTGCCATCCATTTACTTAATTGTTCAGTTCCAGTGAACATATATAGAAGTATTAGCTAGACATGAATATCATAGGCTTTTATTAAGCACATTTATTTCCACTATGAAAATAGTACATGTTTAACAAAGAAAATTTAAAAACTAGATACAGATTGGGAGAGAGCATCAAGAGTAGGCTCCCACACCCAGACACAACCTTTGATGATATTTAGGCTTATTTCCTTTCTCACTGGTCATTAATCCAGTCAAACTCTCCCCACACCCCCTAAAGTTGCTGTCTGCTGATGTCGTCATGTGTTCACAGGCTGTCACTAGCTACTGAAATGAGAGGAGAGCTAGCTTTTTGGGCACTGAGCACAGAGATCCCAGGAGAGTTTGTGATTCTAGATGGTTTAACCATAAAGTGAGAAGTGAGCAGAAGATGAGAACAGAAAATGTAATGTGGCATGTAGGGGAAAGAAATAGGGGAAGTTTGAGTGGAGGTAAGGCCAGCACTGGATGGTTTCTCCGACAGGCTTTGACTTAGCTAAGCAACATAAAAGCATCTTGATGTTTTAGCACAAAACAAAGCAAAAAACCAGATGCTCTCTTACTGCATGGCCTTGTATATGACACTTGACCGCTTTGGGGTTTAGTTTATGCAAAATGATGATGTTAGCCCAATTGTTTTAAAAGTGTCTTCTATGATCCTATGACCTATGAACTATAGAATGGTAATGAGCACTTCCAGAGCCCTCAGAAAAGCCTCCTGTTACATATCTTGATCAGGCTGGTGGTTACACAGATGTGTTTACTTTGTGAAAAGTCTTTGAGCTGTACACTTACAATTTGTGCACTGTCTTTATGCATGTTATTCTTCAATTTTGAAAGTTTATGAAGGAAAATAAAAAAGCCTGTCACCTGATCCACTCCTATTCAATTAGGGAGCCTCACATAGCTTTTTAGAGTCCAAGAGTCATAGAAATGGCAGAGTCCAGAGATGGCAGCCAGGAAACCATGAGCTACCAATGAAGAGGTCCCACAACTCCATTCCAGCTCCCACAAGGCCACGTGTACTGCCCTTCCTTCAAGGTGTAACTGCAAGATCAAGATCACTGTGACTTTCATTTAATTTCTCAGTTCCTCCATCCATAAAACAAAGATGATAATAATAAAGCCTATTTCTTAGCATTTTGTGGAGATTAAATAAATCAAAACATATCAAAAGTTTAGAATACTGCCCCCCCACCTACTGAGTGCTCAGTAAACATTCATTAAATTGATGGTGAAGATGATGATAATTTTCACAAGTGTTCTTAAGCCCACATGACCCAAGGCAACCAGAGTGACTCTGTTACTTTCAAACAAGAGTCTAGTTATTTTAACTGGTATTTTAATTCCAAAGTGTATGGATTAAAATTAATCCCATGCTGGCCTTATTTCCACTCAGACTTCTCTTCCAAATACAATCTAGTGTCCTCTCTGGAAGCTCTGTAAGATGGTCCTCTAGAGGGCCTCTAAAGTGCTGGATCGCTTCATGTCATGGCAATTAGTGGTTTCACCATCATATGAAGGGAGCCTGTGGAGAGCTAGAAGCACAGAAACTTTACAACAAGGCTGATCTGAGCAGTGAAGAAGAAAGACATGCTAGGTATACAGATGTGAACTTGAAATGCAAAAATAAGTTTTAAGATGAATGGTAAACTGAAAATGTGTGCTCAATTGATACAGCATTCTTGTTTTTAATTGAAGTATAGTTAGCTTACAGTATTATATTATTAGGGCTTCCCTGGTGACTCAGTGGTAAAGAATCTACCTGCAATGCAGGAGACGTGGGTTTGATCCCTGGGTCAGGAAGATCTCCCAGAGAAGGAAATGGCAACCCACTCCAGTATTCTTGCCTGGGAAATCCCATGGCCAGAGGAGCCTGGAGGGCTACAGTCCATGGGTTCACAAAGAGTTGGACACAACTTAGTGACTAAACCACCACCTCCACCACCACCATTACATTATTCAAGTATATAACATAGTGATTCAATATTTTTATACGTTTGAAAATAGTCACCATTATCAGTCTAGTTACCATCTATTGCCATACAAAGTTATTATAATATTATCGACCATATCCTCTGTGCTGTATATTATAGCCCATGACTTCTTTATTTTATAACTGGAAGTTTGTATCTCTTAATCTCACTCACCTGTTTCACTCCTCCCCCCAACCCCTTCCCTCTGGCAACCACTTGTTTGTTTTCTGTACCTATGACTCTATTTTTTTTGTTGTTGTTATGTTTGTTCAGGGTTTTTTGTATTTTTCTTAAGATTTCATATATAAATGAAATCATTCAGCGTTGTCTTTTTCCATCTGATTTCTTTCATCTAGCATAATGTCTTCTTAGTCAATCCATGTTGTCCTAAATGACAAGAAATTATTCTTTTTATGGCCGAGTAATACTCCATTGTGTGTTTTTGTATGTGTATAAAACACACACACACAGACAAAACATCTTTCTTATCCATTTATCTAATGATGGGCACTTAGGTTGCTTCCATATCTTGGCTACTGTAAGTAATGCTGCAATAAACAGGGGTGCATATGATATAAATTCTAATATATGTCCTCTTCCACTGAAACCCTGACATCTTGAAACTTGCCAAAATGCCAAGTTACCAGGACCTCTGGGAGAAGATAATTATCTTAGCCTAGGTTCCTCCGGAGGCTGACTCTGAAACAGAGACTCAAGCACGCAAAGCTGTTTGGAGAGTTGGTCTGAGGAAACACAGTAGGGGAGCAGGAAAGTGAAACAAGGAAGCAAAAGCTGCCAGTAAAGAGTGTGGTATCAAGCCAATTATCACTGTGGGTAACTGGTGTTAATTACCCAGCACTTCCGGCCTGCCACATGGGAGGGCAGTGCAGACTTCAGGGGCCAGTAAAGCAAAGAAATGCAGGTTCTGGCAAGTGGAAGTCAGGCTGGAATGTACTGAAGTGGTAAGGACCAGGGAACACAGGCCAAACCCTGGCAGTGTCCGCTACAATAGCCCAGGCCTTATTTGAAGTTGTGGCCACGTCTGCATTTCTGGGGATCAGGTGATTGCCTTGCAAGCCATACTGACAAGCCGCGATTTGTCATTTTGCAAATCATTTGGGTTGAGACAAATGTGATGGTTCTCCTAAAATGGTAATTGCGTTTTCCTGGAAACCAACCCAGGTTTGTTTATATGCCACTTGGATGTTGCAGCACATAGCACATGCAGATCTTGAACATCTTGAAAAAGCAGTACAGGGACCCAGCACAAGTCTGTTCACAGACCTGCCCAGAGGACACCAAATGGTATGTTATTTCCTCCTCTCAACTGCATGTCACCAACAAAGGAACCCTACATGCTGGAAGCAGTGCTTTTTGGAGATCTCTCAGCAGGCTACAGACGTGAGATTTCTGTCAGTGACAGGTCTGGCATCCTTTCTGCAGTGTGTCAGTGGCACGGATGAATACTCAGGATGGGGAAGGTTGCTATTTTAATTTACATGCTATTGCTACCCGTTTTGGCTGGCTTACCCAGAATGCCCCAGATACCTATTTGAATGGGAAGTGTTCCATATTTGCAAGACAGACCATCTTGTGGAAATTGGTGTTTTGTCACTCTCCTGAACAGTGTGAAGTTAGGAAAATGCCTTGTGTATCTTGTTTGTGTTATAGAATTCTGGCATTTTTTTCCTCCCTGTCTTTCTTTCTTATCAGCATCTTTCTCAAGGGAGCTGAGAAAAGCCAAAACGATCCTTTTTACCATTTTTTCAAAACCATCCAAAATGGAAAATGCAACCTTCTGTTACACACCTTCATTATTATTTCAGTTTTGTTTTTGAGAATTTCTTCTTTTTGTTTTTCTCTTGGAATATTGATAAAATAAACAAAAGTGATCCTTTGTCCAAAGCCCAATGTGATGGTCTGATTTGCTTGAGATATTTACTCTTAGAAGCCATATAATATCTTTTATAGTCTCTTATTTTTGTTACAAATTCCTATGAATTATTGAATTATCTCATTTTTATATATGAATTTTGTTTATAGAACACTCAAATTGCTGTATATAATATATATGCATATTTAAAATGATAAAGAGAAGCATTCAAAACCCAAAAAGAGTCTCATATAATTGCAGTGATATAATATAATGCAATAGAAGTGCAATTTATCCCAAGGACATCTTTGGCAGAATGCAAAGGTCACTGTTTTCTGACCCTAATTTTCAAGCTACTGTCTGACATTTACATTGTATATCATTAAGAGCATACACAAGTATATCATGTCTTTTGGGGACTAATTTTACATAAATTATGTGTCTTTATGATTTCTTTGCATGATGGGGTAGTCAGTCTACATTAGGAATGTCACATAAATCATCCTCCAACCCCCCTTTCATCCCCATCACAAGAATGTCAGAAGTAAATCAGAATAAAGAGACTGGAGAGTTCTTCTGAGACATTCTAAAAAGAGTCAACAGCAGACTCCTTCCAACACTAAGACAGACTAAGACCTCTCTCCTATTACTAACACATACTAATGCTGTAAAAACATATCCGCAGAATTTAAATACATATGTGAGCTCAGAAAAGGATAAAAGGGCAATCTCCAAATGCCAGGGAAGAAAGGAATCATAGAGCAGTAAGGCCAAACAGCCACTACGGCCGACTGCAAAAATTTCACTCCCGGATACAGGCTCCAGAGGCTGGGACTGGGGTTCTAATACATATATGGCATAGGAAACAAGGTTCCAGACCTTGATAATGCAAGGGGGCTGCCATCCAGGTCCTGAAAAGTGAACTGGGAATCTTGCTAGGGAAGCAAACCCCAGGCGAGGGAAGTTACGACGGCTCTCGAGGGGAAAGAAGTCATCTACAGAAAATTAAAAACCCAGGACTGCACCCTCCTCATGCTGAATTCACATTCACAGAACCTGTATGTCAAGAGGAAACCCAAGCCAAACAACTAACATCAGAACATATCTAGAACCTTTGAAGCCTCCAGAATTCTGAACTGAAACAAAAGCAAACCAGTCCACAGGTCCATTCTAGTGGCTAGTCCATTCTAGTCCACCTAGTGGTTCACAGAACTCCAGGGGAAAAAACAACCTGCTAAAGAGAAATTGACAATAAAAGTTTATAGATGTATATAGAATAATTCACCCATTGTGAGGGACAGTTAGAAAACTCAGCAAACAAGAGAATTAGCACCACAAATTAGATATAATGCATTAATCTTAAAGACACCATAAAATAAGTATATTTTAAATAGTTGAAGACATAAAAGAAATCAAAATGAAAGCCCAAAATAATATCAAAACATGACCAGAGAGATTTGAATGAGAACCAAGGAGAGTTTCTAGTAATGAAAAATAGAAACACAAAAATCAGTCAACAGGTTAAACAGTGGTCTAGACAATGATAAGGGGAGAATTAGTAAGTTAAGGACTTCCCTGGTGGCTCAGATGGTAAAGTATCTGCCTACAATGTGGGAGACCCAGGTTCAATCCCTGGGTCGGGAAGATCTCCTGGAGAAGGAAATGGCAACCCACTCCAGTATTCTTGCCCAGAAAATCCATTGGCTGGAGAAACCTAGTAGGCTACAGTCCATGGTGTTGCAAAGAGTTGGACACGACTGAGCGACTTCACTTTCCTTTCCTTTAATAAGTTAAATGATATATATGAGGAAATAACCCCAAATTAGTAAGTTAAGGACTTACAGAGTCCCCTGACTCACAGAGTCAGGGGAGAGAGACAAAAAATAAAGAGAGATGGAGAGAAAGAGGGGGAAAGAAAGAAATGAACTATGACAGTAAATTAGAGAAAGTTCCAACAGATGTCTAATCAAAGTTGCAGAATGAAAGATTAAAAGGAAATGGAGGAGAAACAATATCCCAAGAGATAATGGCAGAAAATTTTCTAGGACTAAAAGTAGACGTGCATTTTTAGACTAAAAGAATATCATGTCCCAAATAAGATAAAATAAATCCACACATAGAAAACTGCAAAACTACAGAGCATTCCAACAAAGGAAAAAAATTCTCAAAAGAAACCAGAGAGGGATAAACAAATAGCCTGCAAAGGAGCCATGCAGATTATAATTCAGTCACATGACCAGGCCTAACTGCAGTAGAAACTGTATTCAAAAAGATAAGAACATGACTTTGGGAGACCAGACACCATCTCTACCTTGTATATATGTGGCCCTCTGTATCCATGAGTTTTGCATTTTTAGATTCAACCACCTGTGGATGAAAAAAATATTTGAAAAAAAAAATTCCAGAAAGTTCCAAAAAGGAAAACTTGTGCCCTGGCAACTGTTTACATAGCATTTACATTTTATTTACATAATATTTGCATTGTATTAGGTATTATGTGTAATCTAGAGATGATCTAAAGTATATGCAAGAATGTGCCTAAGTTATATGGAAATACTGAACCGTTTTATATAAGATACTTGAACAGCCATGGATTTTGGTATCTATGGGGTTCCTGGAACCAGTCCCCTGCAGATACTGAGGGCTGACTTAATTATCACCTTCTGAGTGTTGAATTCAGACCTATGGGAGGAGGGAGGAAGAAGGGTGCTCTTGGGAAATGAAGCCTCTTCAACTATCCTCAAATCATGAGAATTGCTACACAAGTCACAGGAACTTTCTTTTGGCTTTACTGGTGTAAGTGGTGGTGAAGGAATTCTCTCACCCAGATTGAACATAACATGTTCTAGAAATGAATCTTGTCCAACTTAAGCTCACACAGAAAGCTGAAAATTTGGGTTTGTTTCGCAAACATTGAGCTGAGCCCCAGGCCAATGCCCCCAAAGTAACCTGTGTCTCATTTGTGTGTGACACATAACAGAAACTCAGCCGAAGCCTATTGAACACATTCATTGATTCTTACATTCAACAAATATTTACTGAATGGTTACACTGAGCTGTTGCTCTAGATCTGCCCTGTCCAGTACAATAGCTATGTGGCTATTAAATTAACTAAAATTAGAAACTTAGTTCCTCAGTCACACCAGCCACATTTCAAGTGTTCAACAGATACATGTGGCTAGTGGCTATCACATTGGACAGCACAGATATAGAGTATTTCCATTGTCACAGAAAGTTCTATTGGAGAGTCCTGTTCTAGATGCTGGAGATACAGTAGTGTACACAACAAACACACTTTCTGTCTTCATGAAACCTAAATACTCTACCAGAATGTAATAAGTTTATGGGGAAAAATTAAGCAACAATGGAAAATAGGGAGTAGGAGCAAAGACATGGAGGGGAAGTAGTTATAATTAAAAATACAGTTATCTGGGAAGCTCTTACTGAGAGAGAGAGACTGTATTAGTTAACATAATGCTAGCTGATATAACACATAAGCCCTCAAATCTCAGTGGTGAAACACAATAGTATATTTCTTCCTCCAGTCAAGGGCTCTAGGGAGAGACTGTGGAATCAGATGGAATCTGTTCCATGTGGTCATTCAGGGCCACAGGCTAAGAAAGGATCTACCATCCGCAATACAGAGCTTCCACGGTTGCCCTGGGCATTACCCTCAACTCACTAGATGGGAAAAGAGAAAGAATGGAGTGTTGTTGAAGAGGTTTCTGTGGTCTGTGGGTCAGGCCTGGAAAGGATGTAATCATTTTCAATGGCATTCACTTGGCCAAAACTTAACCACATGTAGGGTGACCAGCTGTAGCAGTTTGATCGTTATTGAAAGTATTCCTGCAATATGGGGCTTTCAGTACTCAAATTCCAGGCATACTAGGATGAGTTGGTCACCTTAGTGCATATCCTTACCTAGATGCAACAGAAACTATACCACTTTCTACCCTATGGCCAATGGCTGGTGTCCTTAAAAGAAAAGGAGAGAGACTCAGAGACACACAGAGAAGAAGGCCATGTGAAGACAAAAGCAGAGGTTGGAGTGATACTGCCACAGGCCAAGAAACACCAGGAGCCATGGGGAGCTGGAAGAGGCAAGGAAGGAGTCTCCCCTACCAACTTGGGAGGGAGCACAGTCCTGCTGACACCTGATTTTGGACTTCTGGCCAAATTTCTGTTGTTTTAAGTCACCCAGTGGATTGTAATTCATTAGGAAATGAATAGACTTAATAAATGCAACATTTGCAATTGTAAGCACATGATGTGTCTTTTTTCTTTTATTAATTGGAAGAAATAGAAATAGAATTCGTGTGCATATTTGCACAAGCTTGTAGCAATACTCTAAGGAATAAGCATGTTATGAGTTGCATGTTATGTACATCCCAGACATCAGTAACAAAAAGGCATATTTCAATTGGCCATGACTAAAGTAATACTGAATAATTTCTATTATTTCTATAGAAAATGATATTATAAAGTTGTCACATGAATATGTGATCAAAGAGGATCCAGCACAAAATGGGAGGAAAAAATATTATAGATATATTTCAAGAAGTTCAGTTCAGTCGCTCAGTCATGTCCGAGTCTTTGTGCCAGGCCTCCCTGTCCATCACCAACTCCTGGAGTTCACTCAAACTCACGTCCATCGAGTAGGTGATGCCATCCAGCCATCTCATCCTCTGTCGTCCCCTTCTCCTCCTGCCCCCAATCCCTCCCAGCATGAGTCTTTTCCAATGAGTCAACTCTTTGCATGAGGTGGCCAAAGTACTGGAGTTTCAGCTTTAGCATCATTCCTTCCAAAGAACACCCAGGACTGACCTCCTTTAGAATGGACTGGTTGGATCTCCTTGCAGTCCAAGGGACTCTCAAGAGTCTTCTCCAACACCACAGTTCAAAAGCATCAATTCTTTGGCGCTCAGCTTTCTTCACAGTCCAACTCTCACATCCATACATGATCACTGGAAAAAACATAGCCTTAATTAATACAAAATACTCTTATTTTTATTGATTTTTGTTTAGTATATTTATCACCTTTTAAAATTTATAATTTGTTGCAAGTTTTGGTCTCTTTCCAAGTATATATTTGTGTTTGTACCTAATTTTGCATTTGCTATTTTGTATGCTTTTTAAACCATCTTCCCTCACCAAATTATATAAAGCTTCAGCCCTGCTCCCCAAAAATCAGGTCTGTCCTTGGGCATGAAAAACTGACTCCAGTTTTTGCATCAGCATCTGTTCACAGCATGGTTTTCAGGAGTTACTAGCAATTTAAGCCTTCTGGAAGCTTATATCCTAAGTGAACCCAGTAATCTCTAGATTTACAACTATCCTGCACAAAAAGGATTTTCATGAGATCGTGTAAACAGCTCGAAAATTGCTTGGGCTTCTTGTGGTTTCTAAACAGCAGTTCAAATGGCGTCTTGCGTGGGACAAAAGTTTGATGTTGCAGACTGTCCTGTGTGCTGCAGAACGTTTGGCATCCTTGATCCTCTGCCACTAGATGACAGCAACAGGCTCCATCTTTGACAATAAGAATCATCCTCAAACATCTCCAAATTTCCCCTGGGCTTCTTGTGGGGGAGAAGTACTGGCCCCATTGAGAACCTCTGGATGGTAGATAGCCCTGAGATATTTTTGTAAATCCCATTTTATCCAGTTTTAAAATCAAATGAGATTAAATCCAAGTTAGAATTTAATGTAAGGGCAAGACCTCTTGCTCTGTATCTCACTTAGGGGGCAGACCCTTTCCAGCATTTCCAAAGCAGCCCCACTCCCCTACAAGTGAAGCCCGGGAAGCCTCTTGGAAAGACTCCCCAGATGTATGATTCTGACATCTACTGAAATTTGAGAACACTGGTTCTAGAACTATGGTGATATTTCCCCCTAGGGGACACTTGGCAATGTCTTGAGACATTTTCGATGTTGACAACCGGGGAGATGGTACTACTGGCATCTAGTGGGTCGAGACCAGGGATGGCATGGAACACCCTACAGCGCACAGGACAGGCCCCCTGCAACAGAGAAGGAGCAGGCTGCAAATGTCAGTACCGCCGAGGTTGAGAAGGCCCGATCTAGACATTAGGTGGGTCCCTGAAATAGTCTATCTAAGTCCCACTGTAATAAATCAAGTTCTATTTTGACAGCATTGAGAGACTTGGGTCTACCAAACTCTCTGGCTTTCAACCAGCTGACTTGCCTGGGAACCATAAGCAACGTGCCTGGGGCATTCCCACCATGCTCTGAATTGTTGGGAGCCCTCTGGCTTTCCTCCCCATCCCTTTCCCACATCTGTCAGACTAAGCTGTACCAGCCCTTCTCAGATCCAACAGGGTTGGTCTGAGCCCTCAGTGGGCTCTGGTCTTGCTCAGCCTCTGTAGGTAATTTTGCCACAGCCACACTCTAAGTACTCAGCTGCTGCTACTGCTGCTGCTAAGTTGCTTCAGTCGTATCCAACTCTGTGCGACCCCATAGACGGCAGCCCACCAGGCTCCTCTGTCCCTGGGATTCTCCAGGCAAGAACACTGGAGTGGGTTGCCATTTCCTTCTCCAATGCAGGAAAGTGAAAAGTGAAAGTGAAGTCGCTCAGTCGTGTCTGACTCTTCTCGACCCCATGGACTGCAGCCTACCACACTCCTCCGTCCGTGGGATTTTCCAGGCAAGAGTACTGGAGTGGGTTGCCATTGCCTTCTCCGAAGTACTCAGCAGATCATCTTGTTTGGCATTCAGGAATCTTCCATTTCCCAGCCTCCCTTGCAGTTAGCTTGGAGGCCATATGACCTAGTACTGGCCCATGAAATGTGGGTAGAAGTGACGCATGGACTTTTCCCCGCTGGCTTGACTCTGGGATAGCAGGGAAGTCATCCAGAAGGGTCCTGTACAGGGAAGCTAACAGTAGCCTTGATGCTGGTTGGTGAGCCTACCACCAGGGCACAGTAACTCCAGGGCTGAGGGCTGCAAGGTGACCCCCGGACCGGGGGCCCTCTGAGACCCTATCTAGGCTTCAGGGTATACACAGCCCATGTAAGAGCCGGGAGAGAGGATGCAGGGCCCTGACTGGCTGAGTCCCAGTTTTTCCAGCAGCAGAGACAACAGAGTGAACAGGAGCAGAAGGGCAGGGATGCCATTGCTCTTGAGGCCTGTAAGGACCTGAAGAGTGTTATGAGGACATGGCAGGTCTCTGACTCCCTGCCCACACCCCCCCATCCCTTGAGGATGCTGAGTGGAAGGACTTTTCTCAGATCTTCCCCCCAAGTTTTATTTCTAAAATTGTTAAACATTAAAAAAAAGCTGAAAGAATAATACAGTTACCACCTATAAACTCTTCACCAAGAGTTCCCTAACGTTTCTTCATTATTCTATCATTCTAACATTATTCTCCCCCATCCCAGCTTCCTCTCCCCTCCTCTTCTTGCTGAAACATTTGAAAGTAAGTAGCATAATGTGTGTTATAATCCACCCCTGTCATTAGTCTTTGTGGTGGTTAACTTTGTGTCAACTTAACTGGGCTAAGGGGTGCCCAGATAGCTGGTAAAACATTATTTCTGGGTGTGTACATCAGGATGTTTCTGGAAGAAATTAGCCTTTGAATCATTTGGCTGAGGAAAGAAGATCCATCTCACCATTGTGGCTGGGCATCATCCAATGCCTTGAGGGCCTGAATAGAACAAAAAGGGAAAAGGGCAGATTTGCTCTCTCTGCTTAAGGTGGGACCTCCGTCTTCTCCTGCCCTCAGATATTGGTGCTCCTGTTCTGGCTTTTGGACTGACCAGGACTTACACCATGGAGCCTCCCTGGTTCTCAGACCTTCAGACTTGGACTGAATTCTACCACCGGCTTTCCTGTGTCTCCACCTCACTCATGGCAGGTTGTAGGGCTTCCCGGCCTCCATAACATGTGAACCAATTTCTACAGTCAGTCTCTTACTGATCTGTTTATCTTTCCTATTGCTTCTGTTTCTCTGGATAACCCTGGCTAATATAGATTTGGGTACCGAAAGTAGTATTAGAGGGAAAAAATCTAAAGGATAAGTTTTCTGACTTGGTTCTGGGGTTTCTGAAACTGACTCTTTAATTTGATTTAAAGATGCTAGTGACTCTATTTTCAGTAGTAAAGAGAGTGAGTTAATTTTGTCACATATTCCCAAATTCCCCTCCAAACTGGCTATCCTGTTTTTCACTTTCACTTGCCATGTAAGAGAGTGCCTGTTTGTGTACAGCATTGCCAGCAGAGTGTTTTGTCAAGCTTTGGGACTTTTGCCCAGTGCATGGATGTGAAACGTGTATTTTTAAGTTATCATGTGTGACATTGAGCATATTTTTTAACTTTTAAGAATCATTTGTTCATATTTTTGTCTGGACTCTCTATACTTGTCCATTTTTTAAAAATTTGCTTTTTGTCTGTTTCTTCTTGATCTTTAAGGGCTCTTTATATATGTGAGGGTGATTAGCCCAGAAAAGGATTTTTTTTAAGCTAGAAAGGAAGTTTTAAAACTGGGGGAGTAGCAGACATGATCAATAAAAAGTCAAACTTGCTCTAACATGAGGATGATTAGGTCAAATACAGAAAAATAAATAGGATAGTTTTAATTTTTTTCCCCACATGAAAGTCTAGTGTGAACAGAGCTGTGATGCACTACATATGGCTGATGCTCAGAAGAATTTCAAATCAAATGGGCCTTCCCCCTGGACTTCCTGAAAGTGAGACCAGCTGCTGATATATGCAGCAAATGTGCCAACCAGCTCCTTTCTCAAGAACACGATGATGCTGTGATCTCAAAAAGAAAACTCTTAAAGAAAAAACACATTTCTAGTTTTTAGAGACTTCAGCTGGTGCCACAATTAAGAGGATAGCTATTTAACTGTCCCACAAGCCAGGTGTTTCATAACTAGCACTAACACTGTCTTGGCCCTAATTTGAATTTGAGGGTATGTTTAAAGTAGAAAATAGTAATAGAAAAATGTGGAACTCAAACTATTGTCTCTAGATAAACATCTTGCAGCAGTGGTAACTTGAGAATGTTCTGAATTCAGAGTTTCGACACTCTCATGCTGCGTCTGCAAGGGGATTCTCTTTGATGGGAAATAAAGGCGAGAGGAAAATAAATCAACCACTCTAAGGGAAGGCAGCTTGAGTCTTCCTTTGAGTCTTTGCTGTGGCCGAGGGGTTCTCCAAGAAGAGAGGCCTTGGGGGGACAGGTTCCAGAGAGATTGATTCAGCTGCCAGTCTCAGCCTTAGAAAGAGACGGCAACAGCTCTAGAGGCAGCCCTGCCCGCGTGCTCAGCGGGCTGCTCCATCAGGGAGGGAGAGGGAATGGGAGCAGCCAAAAAAAGGAGGCAAGTGCAGATGGCAAGTATAAACAACCCATTCTAGGGGTTCGAGTGAAAAGCAGAGTAGATCAATCATTAGGGCAGTAAGTGGCACTGGGAGGTGTGTGGTTTTGAAATTCGGGAGCATTTACAGAGGGTTTGTAAGCTGGTACCCATTCTCCCGTACAGAAGGGGAAATCAATGAGAGAAAGGCTGGGGTGAGTCCTTGAGGAGGCACCTACATAGGACTCGCATCAGGGCCTGCAACCCATGCAGGCACCCAGGCCCCATGCTCAGAAAGGCCCTGTGCTTGATTTAGAGCTCTCTTGTCAGTCTTGCAATTCTTGGTAATTTTACCTTTGTGAATATAGAGTCTAGAGGAATGCGTGCCAGGGATTGGAGCTTTGGCTCACACACAGTCCGGCTCCTCCACTCCCCTGGGACGGTCTCTTAGACACCTGCTCCTCAGTCCTTTGGTGCCCCAGGTCTCACCTGGCTTCCCCGCCAGCCCCTGTCCCACGAGCTCCCAGCCCTCTCTGCCTGGGAGATGGGGCGGGGGGGGTGGTGCCTGGTTTCTGCTGTCTTCCTTCACTCCCAGTGGGGCCCAGGGGCAGAGTGGTGGAGCTTCAGGGCAGACTGTGGTGGCAGCTGTCTTACCCTGGGGTTGGCATTGTCACGGCACGTCCAGGCAGCTTAATGGGCTGCCTCTTGGTGGGGACATGCCTGTTGCCCACTCTCAGTCTCGGTATGTGGTGTGCCCTGGTGCGGAGGTTTAAACATCCTGGAAGGTCATCTAGCTGCCTCAGATGGGGGAGATAAACCCATGGGAAGCCAGGCTGGACTTCCTAAGAGCTCACCCCCATCTTTGTGCAGTGGGTCCACATGGAAGCTGGTGGGAGGGGTAACCCGACAGCCATCAGACCCAAGTGTGAACAGGAAAATGCACGCCAATAATTTAAACCTTTAGCTTTTTTCTTTGCCTGCTGCTGCTGCTGCTGCTAAGTCGCTTCAGTCATGTCTGACTCTGTGCGACCTCATAGATGGCAGCCCACCAGGCTCCCCCGTCCCCGGGATTCTCCACGCAAAAACACTGCAGTGGGCTGCCATTTCCCTCTCCAATGGATGAAAGAGAAAAGTGAAAGTGAAGTTGCTCAGTCGTGTCTGACTCCCAGCGACCCCATGGACTGCAGCCCACCAGGCTCCTCCATCCATGGGATTCTCTAAATAGCAGGTAAAAGTGCCATGTTAAGTCGAGAGAGAGACTGAGGAAGAAAGGAAAAGGCTTTCTGCTTGAGTACCTTTGCTCCCGCTTTTCAAACAAGATGGCCCATATTTTCATTTTGCACCGGGCCCCACAGATTATGTATTGAATACCTACTCTATGCCAGGCACTGTGCTAGACGTTTCTTGCATCGATGACCTCATCTCGTTCTCCTGTAAAGTGAAAGTGAAGTCGCTCAGTCGTGTCCAACTCTTTGCAACCCCATGGACTGTAGCCTACCAGGCTCCTCCATCCGTCCATGGGATTTTCCAGGCAAGAGTAATGGAGTGGGCTGCCATTTCCTTCTACAGAGGATCTTCCCAATCCAGGAATCGAACCAGGGTCTCCTGCATTGCAGACAGACACTTTACCATCTGAGCTACCAGGTAAGTGGCCATTCTCCTGTAGTTCTGCCCTAATGACCCTGTTCTTAGAGCTGAGGAAAAGCATCCTTGCCTGAGCTCAGCTCTTGAGGAGGGACAGGAACTCAAGTCCATCCTTTTCTTGGGAAGCACCTTGAAATTCTCTAGGCAGCAGAAGTGAGCAGTATCATGACTTGAACCTTTATCTTTAATATCAACTCTTATCACTTTTGGTAGCCCTACCAAATCCTGCTCACTCCTAATCTACTAATCCCTAAAGAGTTCTGTTTGTAAGTCTTTCCTTTAAAGCATGTGTAAGTGCTCAGATTTTTGAAGAAGTATAGAGGCTTTTGCAGGTGGCTTGGTGTGCAAAAATGTTTGATATTTGTAGTTGGAGGAGAGGATGGGAAAGATAGCCTTATCTGCCCTCCCTTCTCTCTGGTGGAATGCTGGCAAATATTGAAAAACAAGCTCTTGGTAAAAATTAAAAACCTGATTTATAGCATTTGCCAATTTCCATGGTGTAAATCCTCCCACCATAGCTGATTTCAAGCTACCCAGGTGATAAAGAGCTATAGAGAAACACACAGCAGGAAGCACAGCATTGAAAAAATACTGTTTCCATTGTACAGACACGAGACATTGAAAAACCCTCAGGAGCATAGATCACACAAAATATGATCAAATGAGTAGTGACTGATGAGTGTTGAGTGTTGAGTGCCTTTTTCTAGTACCTTTGTTTTTAATATAATTTATGGGCTTGCATGTTTATTCAATTTAATTTTAAACAATGCCTTTTTCAATTCCTATAAATTGAACACTCAGCTCCCGTGAGCCAGTGTGAGTTGGTATACCAACCCATGAGCAGTCTGGGCAGATATGAGTTGGCATGAACAAGCACAAACCAGCTCCAACACATTACTGCTTCCGGGGAGCCGTGCCGGGGAGCAGGGTGAGGTTTGTTTATGCAAGCTCCTGGAAACTGGGTGCCCAAGAAGGTAGGACATGGGATTTCTGTGTCAGAGCTTTAGCCATGGGCCTGTCCCACTTTCTCCCATCATATCCACTTTCCTTTCCAGTTGCTCTGAAGAGCTCGCTACATCTTTCTTGTCTGTCCCTTTCTCCAGCTTTCCCCCAGCTATCTGCACCCCAGCTCAGAAGGAGTCATTTCTGTCCTACCCAGATCTGGAGGACTTCAGAAGGCCACCTCCATGGAGAGCCCTGAGCCTGATCCTGGGGCCAGTTTTCCTTCCTGTGTGCACATCCCAGGGCAGAGACAGAACTGCAGAGTGGGAAGGGCCCCGGGAAGCCACCAGGTGCCTGCCCATGCTACAGATCTGGAAATGGAGCCCCAGGGAGCGCAGAGGGCTTGCTCCCAGTCTGCACATGTGTGGACTTCAAGGATCTTGGGCAAGCTGCACGTCTTTCCCCCCATGCAGTCAATCCAGGCATTGAGAGTCAATTCTCCACCAGGCGCCAGGCCAGGTGCTGCAGACTCACCAGTGACAAGCCTGCCATGGGGTCTGTGTCGGGGGCAGGGAGCAGGAATTCACTTTGGGCATGTTAAATAAAAGGCAGGGGGACTTCCCCGCTGGTCCAGTGGCTAAGACCCTGCACTCCCAATGCAGAGGGTCCAGGTTTGATCCCTGATCAGGGAACTAGATCCCACGTGCCACGACTAAAAAATCCTGCATGCTGCAAGTAAGACTTGGCACAGCCAAATAAATAAATATTTAAAAATAAGTAGATAAATAAATAAATAAGAGGCAGGTTCAGACCAACCTTGGTCTGAATCTTGACTGCCATTTAGAAGCTGCCTGTCAAGTCACTTCAACTCTTGAGCCTCAACTCCCTCTTTTCTTCTTTGGAGAGTGTAGCACTTTTCTTGGGACATTGTTGTAAGACTTTGACAGGGTGATGTAAGTGTCTGGCCTGTAGAAAGAGTTTACCGTGTGAAAAGAGAAAAGGGGCAACCAGGAGACCATGCGGGAGCAGCTGCAGTTTGCCCAGTATGCTGGGCCAGCCTGGAGGCTGTGGGATGGAGGTGTCAGAACCCCCTCGCCCTTCTCTGCCTGCACAGACCAGACATCCTGTCTCCCAGTGCCCCGGGCTCCAGGTGGTCAAGCCTCCTTCTGCCTAAACCTGGGCCCGATCACCTCATCGTTGGAGCAGCACCTGGCCCCTTCTCCTGGACCACTCAGCACCTCCTGGGGGTCTGCAGCCCAGGTATCCCTAGCGACGGGCAGGCTGGATGAGGTCTGCTTGACCTTTGTCCTTAACTCCCTTGCTGTGGCCCAGCGGGGTGGACACTAGTTGTGTCTGACTAGGGCAATCAGCAGCCCCAGTGCTGAGCATGAACCCTCTGCCTCTGCCTGCCCTGTCAGGAGGCCTGGGTCATCCAGGGAAGACAGGCAAGCCTGCAAGTACTGCCCCCCTCACTGTGGCCAGGACCGCTTGATGGTCAGCCTTTCAGAGAAGAACACCCAATCCTCTGCAAGCAAGAGGTCCGCCTGTGTGCACCTGTGGCATTGACTTCAGAACCCCAAGCAAGCTATATAAGCAGAGACGCAGACACACCTCATCCACTCCGGCTGTCCTGAGTCTGACGAGGACAAGGGGAGCCCCCTGGAGGAGGGAGACAGGCTGCAGAGACACTCAGAATGGAGGAAGGCTGATGGAGCATCAGAGCGACCTCCTCTGGTGGGCCCCCAGGGTGCTGGTCAGTGTCCAAGGTCCACCACGCATCTATCCCTCGCTGCTAAGAGGGATAAAAAAATCAGACATAAAATCAGAAGCTGTTCCATCCCGGCCCTCACATAGGGCCTGCCAACAGGGAACCGCTTTGGACTCTAAAACATGGCTTCCCCTGGGTTCCTCCTCGCATAAGATGCCAGAGTAGACATCTCTGATGGCCTCTAAGCCTTGGCTGTGGCGGTGACAGCAGACAAGCTCTCTGAAGAAGTCCTGGGACAGACACCAAGGCTTTAGAGGGCAGGCTGAGAGAGAGAGAGAGAGAGAGCACGTGTGCACAGACTCAGGCTGCCTGCCCCACTCCAGCGGTGCAGAGTGGCTGCTGACCCCTCCAGCACCCTGTGTCTGCAAGGAGGACTCCTTCCATTTTGATATTCAGGCTCTGGAGCCCAGGCAAAGAAGCACTCTGCCATCTGCTTGGCCTCTCTACCTGCACTCCTCTGGACAAGTCTTCTTGCACTCTGTTCCCATTAGTTCTCCCCCAGAGAATGTGTCTCAGTTATCAGGAGCTACTTGCTGCTCTTCACCCAGAGCAGCACCACATGACTCAACCTTGGAGTCCTTTGGTGGCTCCTTAGCTTCTTCTTGGTTTGTCTTGAGACATGTAAGGCTGGGGGCAAAGGAACCCTCATTTCATACCGTGGCTACCGGGCAGTGTCCCAAGACCCCAAATGGCAGTGGCTCCCTGCTGGCCACTTCACCTTGGCTTCCTGGGTGGATGGCTGGGGGGGCGGGGGTCTTTGCTTCTCTGGAAGACAATGCCTGTTCCCCAAATTACCTCCCCGAGTTTCCTCAGGGAGAAACCCGCTCACCACTGCCGAGTTTCTCCCTGTGGGAGAGGGTGACCCAAAGAATGTGCATCCTTTCTTGGGTCAGGGATGGAGGCCCGTTTCATGGACACGTGACCTGTGTGGTCACACAGGACTCTGACCTCTGAAGGGCACCATGCTTAGCTTAATGTTCTGCTATTGGTGTCTCCAAATTTTTAATACTTTTTGAATAAGGGACCCTGCATTTTTATTCTGCACTGGGCCTCCCAAATTGTGTAGCTGATTCTGCAAGTGGGGATGGTAAAAAGTGCACACATGATGGGTCAACCTTAGCTAAGAACAGACAGTTCTTAGAATGAAATTAGAACATTCTCTAACACCATATACAAAAATAAACTCAAGATGGATTAAAGACCTAAATGTAAAACTGGATACTATAAAACTTCTAGAGAAAAACAAACAGGACACTCTGTGGCATAAATCTCAGCAGTATTTTTTGGATCTGTCTCCTAGAGGGGTGGAAGCATAAGCAAAAATAAATGAGACTTAAGAAGCAAGGCCATCAGGTGTAAGGAAGAGAGAGACATGTTTGTGATTTGAAGAAACAAGATATGGTGTGTGAGATATGGTCTGTGGGAGGGGACCAACTGGGTCCTTCCCAGCGTCTGGGATGATCTGTGAGCCCATCAGGAGCACTGTGTTTAAAAGGTCTGAGAGGGTCAACTGGCCAGGAAAGACTTCCATTCCACCCAACTGACGGGCTGCTGGAACCAGCCTTGACAACCTTGTCCAGTCTAGGTGAGGAGCTTCCGTCCCAGTGACTGGGAACACAGTCTGAACTGCAGGTAGCCAAAGATAAACCAAAGACAAACCACTGAAACGGTTCTTATCAAGGATGCTAATGACCTGCATGTTGCCAAATCCCACAGTCAGCTCTTAGCCCTCATCCTGCTTAACCCATCAGTAGTTGTGACACAGTTGATCACCACCTCTTCCTTAAATTCTTATTTGGTCACTGAGACAGCACCCTCTTTTGGTTTGCCTTTTCCTTACTGGATTCTCTTCCTCACTCTCCTTTCCTATAAGACTTCCTTGCCTTCATGACCTCTAAGCTTTTGAACACCCCCAGGCTTGGTCTTCAGGTCTTTTCTCATTCCCTTCACTCCCTAGTTATTTTTATCCAAGCCGACAGCTTCAAACACCACCTATATACAGATGCCTCCCAAATTTGTATCTCTAGCTCAGTGCTCTCTTCTTAAAGTTCACATTTGTACTGATATGTCCACCAGCCTATTGGACTTCTCAACTTAAATGAGCCTAAAATGGAGCTACTGATACCTGTCTCAAATGTTCGGCCTTAAAGACCTCTCCCTCTCAGTGAATACCCAAAGCTCTGCCACTGCTGCCTCCCACAAAGAAGGGTTCATCTCCAGTGCCCATATCCTAGGCCAGTTCTGCATGGAGCCCATTCCCTTCCATCTTAAATCCTGATTACCAGAGCCTTGTGCCTGCTCTCTAGCTGCATGGGAGGCTGGGAGAATGAATTCTGAGTTATACCTTGAGAAATGACGTTTTCCAAACCTAGGAAGGATATTCAAAAGATGCTGAGTAGCAACAACTTATAATTTCCTCATATTTTATGAGGAAATCTGAGTATAAATACTTGTGAGAGTTTTTAAATATTAACCTAATATTTTACACCTGTATCGACTATATCCAAAAATAGCATTCTTTTTTAATCACCAGAACTTGCCTTAATCAAGTCTATCTAATAGCTCTCAAGTTTTTTAGTCTTTTTTCCATCAATTTAGGTCATATATAATTAGATTACAGAATTCTAATGACAGCTACAAATGTAAACAGGTTTGGGGACAAATGGAGCTCATTCTTTGCTAAATATACAGCCCAGCCAGTGGGAATGAATGTATTCTGGCATCTTGGAGAGTGGCTCCATAGCCCTGAGCAGTTTCAGGTCCTAGGCATCGGAATTGTTTCCACTGTGTGGAGCATTGGTTAATCAGGTGCATCAAGTAAGTAGAGATGGCTTGGCAGTTCCTGCATGCTTTACTTATTACTATCACGGGAGTGATGGCTTTACATTTCGTGTCCATCTGGCTTCCCTTCTGATGTTGAACACATTGAGCTCTTGTGTTCCCTGCCCCATACTCAAGGAAAGGCTGGTTCTTTTCTCTTTCAGAACCCTCTGTTGAAACATCAGTCTATTGCTTCCTGGAGGAATAATGTGTACTTCCAGCCTGATTCTGAAACAATCTGATTGCAGGAAGAAATAAATCATATACATACATACATAAATACATATTTATTTATCAACCAACCAGGACATTTTTTAAACTTTATTTTGTATTGGGGTATAGCCAATTAACAAACAATGTTGTGATAGTTTCAAGTGACTAGCAAAGGGACTCAGCCATACATATACATGTATCCATTCTCCCCCAGACTGTCCTCCCATTCAGGCTGCCACATAACATTGAGCAGAGTTCCATGTGCTATACAGTAGGTCCTTCTTGGTTATCCATTTTAAATGTAGCAGTGTGTATGTATCCATCCCAAACTCCCTAGCTCCCTTCCCTTATCCTTTCCCTTTCCCCACAACCATAAGTTCATTCTCTAAGTCTGTGAGTCTGTTTCTATTTTGTGTGCTCATTTGTATTATTTCTTTTTAGATTCCACATGTAAGGGATGTCATACGATATTTCTCCTTCTCTGTCTGACTTACTTCACTCAGTAGGACACCCTCTAGGTCAATCCATATTGATGCAAATGGCATTGTTTCATTCTTTTTAATGGCTGAGTAATATTCCATTGTATATATGTACCATATCTTCTTTATCCATTCGTCCATCGATGTGTATTTAGGTTGCTTCCATGTCTTTGCTATTGTAAACAGTGCTGCAATGAACAGTGGGGAGCATATATCCTTTTGGATCATGTTTTTCTCCAGATTGCAGGGTCATAATTGTTGCTCTGTTTTTTAGAGAGTGAGTAAAGGGAACACTATTAAACATTAGGATGGACCAACAGGTTTAAAAACTGAGATGTTTGTCTTGGTAAAGTGGAACATCTGATAACCCTGATACATGTATGCTCATGCAGTGGAAATCTTCTCCAAAGCTCACAGAGAGGCTAGTAGTCATTGTCAATGTGGTAAAATTTGCTTATTATATGTCATATGGAGGATGCAGGGATGCTTATTTTAGGGATTGAGATAACCCATTTTATCTTTGATACAGTGGCATTCAACAATGATAGACTATGATCCTATCAGATGAGATTCTGACCCATACCTGGAAAACCAACATCTCATTCTGGTTCTAAACCAGTGAGTTCTGGTATGTACTTTGACTGTGCCAACTCGTTGGAGCGTGATGGATACCACCTTCTTTATACTTGAAAATGCCATACCCCACAATTGCATTGTCTATTGTATAACTCCAAGATTGATGAGGGGTACTTGGACCAATGGCTTGAGTCTTCCCAGCCCAGGTGCCAGACTATGTGAATGAGTGAACTTTCAGATGACTTCAACTCCAGCCATCTGCATCCATCTGAGAGATCCTGGGCTAAAATCTGCCCAACCAACCAATCTCAAGTTCCTGACCCATAGAAACTAAGAGAGAGAATAAATTATTGTTATTGTTTGATGCCACTAAGTTTATGGGGTGATTTGTTAGGCATTAATACATAACTGGAACAGGTACCTATGTGCTTTCTCAACAGAGTACCCAACAATCAATGGATTTCATGAGTTGGAACTTCGAGGGAGAGCTCAATGCTGAAGATAATAATTTGGGGAGAATCTTAATATACATAATGGCTAAAAGGGTTGAAGATGAAACTAGAGGCCAGTGCATCCATGGAAAAGGTCAAGAAGGGTTAGTCAGAGAGTTAAGCCCTGGTTTCCCAAACCCCACTTTCTCATGGCTCTCCTCTATCTCAGTGGCCATTGCTTCTTCTTAACATGTGTCTTTGCTGCTTTCTTCTCATTTCCCTGGACTCTAAACTTTGGAGTCCCAGGCTGCTTCTCTCCTGTACATATTACCTAGACAATCTTATCTAAACTCACGACTAGATGTGATCCATGTGCTGACAACTCACTTTCACTCTTCGGATCTAACCTCTCTTTTTCACTCCAGACACATGTATCCAATTGCCAGCTATATATCTCCATTTGGAATCCTATCAATACTAGGAATCTCAAACTCAACATATCCAATACCAAACTCTCAACTTTCTCCAAACATGCTCTTTTTTCCAGTCTTCTTCATCTCAGTAAGTAATGAATTCATCATTTAGATGGCTCGGAAAAAAATTGGTGTCTTGTTTGAATTCCTCTATTTGTTTCACATATTTGGTCCATCCACAAATCCTTTTGGTTCTGCCTTCAAAATACACCCAGAAACCACCCACTTCTCACTGTTTTCACCACTTCCTCCCTAGTCCAAGTCATCATTGACTCCCACCTGGTAGATGGCAGTGATAAACAGAGATAGTGAGTGATACAGTCAGAAGATAGCGATTCAAAACAAGAGGTTTATTTTGTATGTTTTAATTAAATTAAACCTTTTATTTAAGATAATTATAGATTCCCACGCAGTTAAGAAATGACACAGAGAGATCCAGTGTTTCCCCAAAGGGTAGCATCTTGAAAAACTATAGTACAATATCACAACAAGGATATGGACACAGGTATGGTCAAGATAACATTTCCATCACCACAAGGATACCTCTGCTGCTGCTGCTAAGTCGCTTCAGTTGTGTCTGACTCTGTGCGACCCCATAGACAGCAGCCCACTAGGCTCCTCTGTCCCTGGGATTCTCCAGGCAAGAATACTGGAGTGGGTTGCCATTTCCTTCTCCAATGCATGAAAGTGAAAAGTGAAAGAGAAGTCGCTCAGTCGTGCCTGACTCTTTGCGACCCCATGGACTGCAGCCTACCAGGCTCCCCTGTCCATGGGATTTACCAGGCAAGAGTATGGGAGTGGGGTGCCATTGCCTTCTCCAAGGATACCTCTACTGCCCTTTAATAACAACATTCACCTTTGTTTCACCCTTCCACCCCATCCCTAACCACTGACAACCATTACTCTCTTTTCCATTTCTAAAACACTGTCAGTTCAAAAATGTTATACAAATATTATCATACAGCTTGTAATCTTTAGAGATTGGCTTCTTTCACTCAGCATAATTCCCTGGAGAATCATCAAGATTTTTGTTTGTTTGTTTGTTTTTCTCAATTGTTTGTTCCTTTTGGTTGCTGAATAGTACCGTAGCTAGTTTAACCATTCATCTGTGATAGAGCATCTTGTTGTCAGTTTGGGGTTGTTATGGATATAGCAGCTATGGATATTCATGTATACTTTTTTTGTGAACACAAGTTTTCATTTTTCTGGGATAAATGCCCAACAGTACAATTGCTGAATCATGTGATAGTTGCATGTTTCATTTTAAAAAAATAATTGCCAAACTATTTTCCAGTGTAGCTGTGCCATTTTACATTCCCACCAATAGTTTATGAGTCATCAAGTTTCTATGCATCCTTGCCAGCATTTGGTGTTGTCACTGTTTTTTAGATTAGTCATTCTGATAAGTGTAATGAGAGCTCATTGTGGGTTTTATTTGCATTTTCTTTAATTGTTCACAATGTTGAACACCTTTTCCTGTGTTTATTTGCCATCTGTATATCCTCTTCCGTGAAATGTCTATTCATGTCTTTTGCCCATTTTCTAATTGGATTCTTTGTATTTTACTGTTGAGTTTTGAGAGTTCTTTATGTATTCTAGACAATAGTGCTTTGCTGGATATGTGATCTGCAAATATTTTCTCCCAGTCTACAGCTTGCCCCTGTATCCTCTTTCAGGGTTCTCATAGAGCAAAAGTTCTTAATTTTGGTAAAGTTCAATTTATCAGTTTTTCTTTTTATGGGTCTTGCTTTGGTGTCAAGTCTAAGGATTTCTTACCTAGCTCTAGCAAAAATCTTCTGCTATGTTTTTTTCTAATATGTTTTATAGTTTTACATTTTGCATTTAAGTTTGTGATCCAGCACCATTTGTTAAAAAGGCTATCTTTCTTTTGAATTGTTTTTGCACCTTTGTCAAAAATCATTTGGACATATTTATGTGGCTCTATTTCTGGGTTCTTTATTCTGTTCCATTGATCCGTGTGTCTATCTGTCAACCACATTGCTCTGATGATGGTAACTATTTAGTAAGCATTAATGTTATAGGGAGAGAAGGCAATGGCACCCCACTCCAGTACTCTTGCCTGGAAACTATTTCTACCACTTTATTCTTATTTTCCCAAATAGTTTTAACTATTCTAGTTCCTTTACCTTTCCGTATATATTATAGAACAATCTTATCTATAACTACAAAAAAATCTTGCTGCGATTTTGATAGGAATTGCATTAATCCTGCATATCAGTTTAGTGAGCACTGACATTTTTTCTATGTTGAATCTTTCATGCCATGGGCAAGGTATGTCACTCCATTTATGTGTATATTATTTGATTTTTTTCATCAATGTTTTGTAGTTTTCAGCATGGAAGTCCCACACATGTTTTGTTAGATTTGCACGTAAGTTTTTCATTTATTTTAGGGGTTATAAATGGTATTGTATTTCTAATTTCAGTGTTCATATATTCATTGCTAGTATATAGAAATGTGACTGACTTTTGTGTGTTCACTTTATATACTGCCACCTTACTGAACTCATTCATTCTAGGAGTATTTTGTAAATTTCATTTTCTGCATAGACAGTCATCTGCAGATAAGGACATTTCATTTTTTTCTTTCCAAACCCTATACCTCATTGCTTTTTATTTTCTTATTATGCTGGCTAGAACCCCCAGTACTATCTTGAATAAGAATGGTAAAAGAAGACATTCTTACCTTTTCCTTGATCTTAGAAGGAAAGCAGTCAGTCTTTCATTATTAATATAATGTTATCAATAGTTTTTTAGTAGGTGTTCTTTATCAAGTTGAGGAAATCCCCCTCTATTCCTAGTTCTGAGATTTTTCATTTATTGTAAAAGGGTGTTAAATTTTGTCAGATACTTTTTCTGCATCAATTGATATGATCATATGATTTTAATTCTTTAGCCTGTTATTATGATTGATTTTTAAATTTGAACCAACCTTGCATCCTTAGAATAAGACCCATGGGGGCACAGTGTTTTTTGTGTGTGTGTATTAGTGACTTTGTTCACAACATATTGTTAAAGGTTTTTGTATCTATATTTATGAGAGATATACTTTTTTTGATACTGTCTTTGTCTTGTTTGGTATCATAGTAATACTAGTTTAATAAAATTAATTAGAAATGTTCCTCATCTGTTTTCTGGAAGAGATTATATAGAATTGGTGTTAAGTATTCTTTAAACATTTGATAGATTTGTCAATAAAACCATCTGGGCCTGGAGATATCTTTTGGTGTAGTTTTAAAAGAAATGATTGGATTTCTTTAATAGTTATAGTGAAGTGAGTGAAGTCGCTCAGTCATGTCCAACTCTTTGCAACCCCATGGACTGTAGCCTACCAGGCTCCTCTCTCCATGGGATTCTCCAGGCAAGAGTACTGGAGTGGGTTGCCATTTCCTTCTCCAGGGGATCTTCCCAACCCAGGGATCGAACCCGAGTTTCCTGCATTCCAGGCAGACGCTTTAACCTCTGAACCACCAGGGAAGCATAAAGGAAAGAGAGGCCATCTCTGTGGGTGTATGTTTAACCCTTAGCAAGTATCAGCATGCTGAGGGTGAACGTGAACATGAAGTCACTCAGTCATATCTGACTCTTTGTGACCCCATGGTCTGTAGCCTACCAGGCTCCTCCGCCCATGGGATTTTCAAGGCAAGAATACTGGAGTGGGTTGCCATTTCCTTCTCCAGGAGATCTTCCTGACTCAGGGATTGAACCTGGATCTCCTGCATTGTAGGCAGACGCTTTACCGGCTGAGCCACCAGACGCTTTTAATAGTTATAGGGCTATTCAAATTATTGCTGGGTGAGTTGTACTTGTTCGCACTTTTTGATGACTTGGTCCATTTCACTTAAGTTGTCAAATTATATGCATATAATTTTTATAGTATTTTCTTATCCTTTTATGTCTACAGAGTCTGTTATGATAACCCCTGTTTAATTCCTGATATTAGTAATTTGTGCTTTGCTCTTTTATACTTTTCAGACTCACTAGATGTTTGTCAATTTTATTGATGTTTTAAAAACCCAGCTTTTGTTTTATTGATTTTCTCTTTTGTTTTTCTGTTGTCAATCTCATTGACTTTTGTTCTTATTATTTCCTTCCTTCTGCGTGCTTTGGGCTTATTTTACTCTTCTTTTTTCTAAGTTCTTGAGGTGAATACACATATTATTTATTTGAAGTTTTTCCTCTTTTCTGATGTAAACATTTTGTGCAATAAATTTCCCTCTCTGCTCTGGCTAGGTCTCACACATTTTGATGTGTGTATTTTCATTTTTGTTCAGTTCAATATATTTTTAAAATCTTCCTTGAGACTTCCTTTTTAACACATATATTATTTACAAGTATGTTTAATTTCCAGCTGTTTGGAAATTTTCCTGTTATTTTTCAGTTATTGATTGCTAGTTTAAATCCATGATGGTTGGAGAACACACTCTGTATTTTTTAAATTATTTTAAATAAGCTGAGATTTGTTTTATACCCAGGGTATGATATCTTGGTATATGATCTTGGGAACTTGGAAAGAATATATATTCTTCTGTTGTTGGGCAGGGTGTTATATAAATATTAGATCCTGTTGTTTGATTGAGCTTTTCTATATCCTTCTTGATTTCTTATCTAGATGTTCAATCAGTTGTTAAGAGAGGGTATTATAGTCTCCAAATATGATTGTAGATTTGTCTATTTCTCCTTTCAGCTGTATCATTTTATTGCTTCACAGATTTTGCAGGTCTGTCATTTAATGCATACATATTTAAGATTTCTATGTGTGCCTGGTGGGTTGACTCTTTTACTGTTATGTCACGTGCCCCTCTGTCTCTGGTAATTTCCTTTGCTCTATTTTATCTAATATTAATATTAATACAACCACTTCTGCTTTGAGTACATGATATATCTTTTGCATCCTTTTACCTTCAACCTACATATATTGTTATATTTAAAGTTAGTCCCTTGTAGATACTATATAGTTGTCATATTTTTTATCGACTATGCCAAGTGTGTTTGAATTGATGTTTACAGTTACATTTAATGTAATTATTAGTACGTTAAGGCTTGTCTTCCATTTTATAGTTTATTTTCTATTTGTTCTCTATGTTTATCATCTCTGTTCTTCCTGCCTTCCTGTGGGTCACTTGAACATTGTTTAGAATTAAATTTTGAGTTATCTATAGCATTTTGAGTTTATCACTATATATTTTATTAGTTGTTCTATGTATTACTATATATATATATAACTTACTTATTGCAATCTGCTAGATATTTTACCAGTTAAAGTGAAGTACAGAAACTTTACCTCCTTTATGCTTCTTCATTTATAAATGTCCTAAACACTGTCTCTGTGTACCTTCAGAAATACACCATATTTATCTAGATTTTTACTCTTTCTTTTGTTCTTTCTTCCTTCCTGATATTCTAAATTAGGTCTTTTAGTGATAAATTCTCTTAGTTTTCCTTCATCTGCTGCTACTGCTAAGTCACATCAGTCATGCCCGACTCTGTGCAACCCCAGAGACAGCAGCCCACCAGGCTCCCCCATCCCTGGGATTCTCCAGGCAAGAACACTGGAGTGGGTTGCCATTTCCCTCTCCAATGCATGAAAGTGAAAAGTGGAAGTGAAGTCGTTCAGTCATGTCCGACTCAGTGACCCCATGGACTGAAGCCTACTGGGCTCCTCCATCCATGGGATTTTCCAGGCAAGAATACTGGAGTGGGTTGCCATTGCCTTAATTTCCTCTTCATTCCTGAAGGATATTTTCACTGGATATGGAACTCTGAATTTACAGTTCTTTTTTCTTTCAATACTTGAAAAGTGTTGTGCCATTTTATTCTGGCTTCCATGGTTTATGTTGAGAAATCTGCTACTATTTAAATTGTTTTTCCCCTATAGGTAATTTGGTGTTTTTCTCTCACTGCTTTCAAAATTAGTATTTGGCTTTAGTTTTCAGAAGTTTGGCTGTTACTTGGTATAGATTTCATTGAGTTTATCCTGTTTTAGTGTTTGTTCAATTTCTGGAATGTGTAGGTTTATGTTTTTTGCCAAATTCAATGAGTTTTAATTCATTCTTTCTTTGAGCCCCTTTTCAGTCCCATCCTCTTTTTCCTTCCCTTCTGGGATTCCAGTGACCCAGATGTTAGATCTTTTGTTATAGTTCCTCAGTTCCTTGAGAAACTAAACAGTTCATTGTTATAGTTCCTCAATTCTTTGAGAAACTAAACATTTCATGTTTTTAGCCTGTTTTTTCTCTCTTATTCAGACTGGGTAATTTTTATTCTTCTTTCTTCAAGTTCACTAGTTCTGTCCTTCATTTCCTCCATTCTACTATTGAACACATCTATTGAGTTTTTTATTTTGGTTATTGTATTTTAAGTTCCACAATTTTCATTTTGTTCTTCCTTATATTTTCTCTTTCTTTGCTGAAACTTTCTACTTTTTCATTTGTTTCAGTCATGTTTGTAGTTGTTCATTGAAGCATTTTTCTGATGGCTGCTTTTAAGTTTTTTGTCATATAATTCTAACATCTCTGTCATCTCAGTGTTGTCATCTATTGATTATCTTTTTCATTTAAACTGAGATTTTCCTGGTTCTTTGTATGAGTTTTTTTTTTTTTTTTAATTAAGACCTGGACATGTATACTATAGTACTCTGGCTGTGATTTAAACCTTCTGCTTTAGGTGGGTTCCTTTGACACTGCTCTTACAGGGAAGTAAGCGTGCCATTTTATTCCTGACAGGTGAGTATAGAAGCCCAGGTTCCCCTCTCAGCCTCTGTTGTCATCCTAGAGAAGTACAAACTCCCCATATAGCCTTCACTGACACCTGGGTGGTTGTCTCATTACCACTAGGTAGTGGTGAAAGTCCTGACTTTCCACTAGGCCTTCCCTGGCATCACCCACTGGGGAGGAGAAAGGGAGGAGTGCCTCATTACTGCTAAGTGGGGGTGGGGTCCAGGTTTACCACATGGTATCCAGTGGCACTGCAAGGGAAATGTTTTTGTTACCACGTGGCAGGGTTGAAAGACATGGCTCCCTACTCAGCCTCCTCTGACACCCACTCTGGTGAGAGGATAGTCTAGGCTATAATTGTTGGTGGTGTTTGGCTGAAGTAAGCTGGTTATTTTCTAAAGCTAGGTTTTCTGTGTTGCTAGGCTCTCCTTTTCCTGGTACTTTTGCTGGAGGCAGCAGGCTTTTGTTTGGGCTTTTTTTTGTTGTTGTTTTTTATCTGCACATGTTTGTATTCCAGATTGTGAGCTTCTTCAGCTTATAGTCTATGATATATGAAACAAAAGGAAAACCCAGAGAATTCACCACCCTTTTGTTCCTTAGGTCTTGAGGTCCCTAGCCAGTCTCCTTTCCTCTCCCGCCTTTCAGAGTCTTCTTATGTTTGTTTCATTTAGAATGTCTACGGGTTTTAGTTGTACTTAGTGAAAGGAATAGGGTAAAGTACATTTATTCCGTCTTCTAGAAGATGGAAGTTCCCCAGAAGATTTTTATATAAAGGTAGAGAAACAACAGTTTGGAGGAAGGACAGTTGGATGATGATGATGATGATAATTTCCATGAAACCCAATAGAATAAACATCATCTACCTAAAGGAGTTTTAGGAAATAGAGCTTCACGGGAGAGCCAGATTTCAATTAACACTAGATAGTGGAGAAGTGGTGGTACCCAGGGCTATTTGGTAGGGAAGGGGCACTGGAGTTCCAGTGGACACAGTGTACAAGCCTGAGAGGGACAGGAAGAGCAAGAGGGGTGATGAGCAGAGCAAAGAAATCCTTGGCTGAAAGTGTGAGAGATGACCTGTGGGGCTTATATTTGAGAGGTGGCACAGGTGTGACGAGCTGAACTGACTGCCTCAGCAGTGACAGATAAATTTGTGTCATATCAGAACCCAGTCACAGTACACTACACTCTTGGTCTCTTAGTGGCTGGAGAATGTCTCTTGCTGCAATGGGGTACAGGTAGGTGAGAGTGGGAATGGCACTTGGAACATCTGGGTTCCATCTTCCCATTGGCACAGCCAGCTCTGATACAAATAACCTCAGATGAAGGGTCTAAGTTCCAAAATGTTCTGGAAGAGTGGTGAACCACTCATGAATTCATTCCCTACCCCTCATTTTTTCATTCTAATAAGGTTCTCAGGCAAACCAGTATGGTTTCTTTGCAGCAAGGCATTGTCTGGTATAAATTTTGGAAGATTTGAATATTGAGGTTGTCACTTTAAAATAAATTATTGTTGCTATTGCAACACAACCAACAACAATAATAAAAATAATAAATGCACAAAGTGCTTATTAGATAGCCTGTACTGTTCCAAGTGCTTGACATGTTTTAAGTCATTTGATGCTTAAACCGCCCTATAAGGTAGATACTAATTATTGCATTCATTCCATTTTATGCATGAGAAAATTGGGGATATGGCAGAGGAATTAGAAATATGTTCAAAACCTCCATTGAATTAAAAACTGGCATAGCCATCTTCTTTGTTACCACATGCATTACATGAGAATCACAAAGAACGATGTTTTCCAGTGCTTTTGCAAACTATTGCTACAATCCAGTTTTTGTATTTATTTCAGTTGCTGGGGTAAAGAGTAACGGTGCTAGTCTCATTCATTTCATCCCTGGCAAAACACTCAATCCATTATCCCTATTTTTCCTGTCTTTAAAATTGGGGCAGTTGTACCAGGCCACCACCCCTCTGGCCACAGAGAACAAAAGCAATAAGTTTTTATTGCAAAACATTTTGAAAAATATTAAACTTGTACTAAGTTATTATTCAACCCATAGGAAGATGGGTGGTGGCTGAAGAAGAAAAGCAGGAAATGGGCCAAAAACCACAGAGGAAAAGAAGGGTTGCCTAGCGAGGTGGAACCCAAGATAACAAAGATTCCAGGCCATTTCCAGCTGCCAGTTTGTTTTCAACTGTCCCCACCCCCAGGTTGACTCTAGGCTCCTTCAAGCGGGCCAGCGGGCTTACCTTGGGGCCTCACAGATGGCAAAATCAATGTCAAATAATGACTTGAGTATAGATAAAGCTTCCTTGTATTGTTTTCCAAGTCGTCCCCCTTGTCTCCCATTTCCTCTTCCATCTACCATTCCAAAGGTTCCCAACAGATGTTTTTCAGGTTGTCCCATATTGATTTTGCTTCATGCAGAAATATACCCTCAAACAGGCATCTCTCTCAAAGCAGAGACTTGTCCAATGTTCAGTGGTGTGTGTGTGTGTGTGTGTGTCCTCAGAGCACAATTCTCTTGCTTAATGTAGTATCAGTGTCACACACATTGCATTTATCTTCACAGAAGAAAAAAAGAAAATTTCAGTGTGATCCCATTATAAACCATTTTTAAGCATTGAAAATTCCACCTTCGTGATACACTCCCAGGGTGGGGCAAATTTGGATATCTTTTGAGTCAAGACTATAAACAGAAAATTCCTCACTCCTGGGTTGAAGGCTACCACAGATCAACTTACTGCTTGAAAATCTGCAGATTCTCCCATCAAATTGGCACAGATTCTGAGCAGACTTGAATATTTCCATGCTGTCACTCTTTAGGAAAACTTGAATAATGGAAGACCAAAGCTCAAATTCCATTTGTTTGCCTCTGTCTTCTTTTCCAAGAGGAATGCTGGCCCAAACATCTCACCAACATTTAATTCCCTGAGAAACACTTCTTCCCTCACCTCTGTTTGGAAAGAACACCATATAAAATAGACTTTTAAACAACTTAAATAAATTCACAAGCTCTTACATGTACTTTCTCCGTTCACCTCTTCCTTTCCCCTGCTCCGTACCATGGAATATCCTGCAATCAGATTAAATAGTCAAAAAAAAATAAGGTTTCTATCACATCCTGTCGCCACTCCAACACATTCACTTACTCCCAGTTGCCTGCAGGATGAATTCTAAAATCTTTAGACAGACCTTTACATTCTTTTCTCCCAGTCTTCTGTTATACAGTCTCTTCACTTCAGAATCCTCCTCAGCATGTCTTCTGCTTTCCCAACCTCATTCCTTTTAATACTTCCTCCTCTCAACCCTTGACAGCCCTCTCCCTTTCACATAGCTAAAACCCTTTAGAGGAGCAGATCTCCAAGTGTGGTCTCTAGGCAGTGCATCAGCATCACTTGATAGAAATGCAGGTGCTCAGTTCCCACCACAGATCTACCGAATGTGAGTCTTTGGGGGTGGGGACCTGCAATCTGACTTAACAGTCTGATGATTATGGTGTACATTCAAGTTTGAGAATATGATTTTATCTCAGATCTCAACTCTTTCTGGATGGTCCCCTGATCACCATAGCTTTGATCCGAGTTCTTGAGATGTCCCCATATTTGTCCACTTCATTTGGCAATCACCATGTGCCACTTGGTCTAGGTTAACTACCTTTTAAGGAAACCAGAGATGATTTTCATCCCTACCTTCCTCCATCCCGCTCTCGTACTCTCTCTCCCTCCCTCCCTTCCTTTCTAATCTAGCACAGGTCCTAATACAGACACTCAGTCAGCAGTTATTGATTGACTGTGGTTAGATGGCCAAGCAGAGTTCATATGTTTTGGTAGTAGCTTTTCAGCTTTGAAGTCTAAAAGAAAAACATATCTTTCTAAAACATGTCCTTTGGTTCTTCTGGCATTAACAGAATGCCAGGGAAAATGCCTCAGGCCCTGACTCTTCTAGCATTTCTTGAGGCTTAATATTCTGGAGGCACTGTAAGTGATTGATGTAGACCATTGGTGTGTAAACTACCAATAATGAAAGCAGGTCCCAGAAAACTCTTGATTTAGGAAATTTTGTTGGCCCAGTTCTGGCTATTTCGATAAAAGGTCAGTAAATGGCATATCTGATCAACTCCTAGGACCCTGTGGCTCTCACCCATCCCACCCTACTCCCTGGGGAAGTGACCCTTCTCAACATTGAGGGCCTCATGGATGAACATCAAGAGAGGTAGCTAACCCTCTCTCAGGGGGTAAAGTGAGCCCCCCCCTTTCAATACCATCTTCTTGTATCATTTTCTTTTCTTCCTGGCCACCATGAATCCTGCATTCTGATGTTTTCATCTATAAGACAACCTGCTCTTAAATGTCATGATACCCAAAGAGAAGTTAACCAAGCAAGTTGCAGGAGTTTTGTGAGAACAGAGGGAGACAGTCCTTTGTAAGACACTTTGGAACCAAAAAAAAAGGGGGGGAAGTTTATGGGTTTTGTTCTGTGACTCTACTGTGGCTTGAGTTATTTCAACAGGATTTGTGGCTCATAAACCATTCTGAGATTCCAACCCTACTTAGAGGAGTGAGTTCTAAAACTGTTTTGATCTAGGCACCTGTATCAATAAGAATATTTTGCATGTGAACTGTCAATACAGATATACTTGTTTCTAAATTATATTTGTGTAGCCCTGCTGTAATGTACTGTGTACATAAGTTGCATACACAAAAATGCACTTTGAAAAGTCAAGAAACTATATGCCTGCCGCTCAGTTCAGTTCAGTTCAGTCGCTCAGTCATGTCCTACTCTTTGCAACCCCATGAATAACAGCACGCCAGGCCTCCCTGTCCATCATCATCTCCTGGAGTTCACTCAGACTCATGTCCATCGAGTTGGTGATGCCATCCAGCCATCTCATCCTCTGTCGTCCCCTTTTCCTCCTGCCCCCAATCCCTCCCAGCATCAGGGTCTTTTCCAGTGAGTCAACTCTTTGCATGAGGTGGCCAAAGTACTGGAGTTTCAGCTTTAGCATCATTCCTTCCAAAGAAATGCCAGGGCTGATCTCCTTCAGAATGGACTGGTTGGATCTCCTTCCAGTCCAAGGGACTCTCAAGAGTCTTCTCCAACACCACAGTTCAAAAGCATCAATTCTTTGGCGTTCAGCTTTCTTCACAGTCCAACACTCACATCCATACATGACCGCTGGAAAAACCATAGCCTTGACTAGACTGACCTTTGTTGGTAAAGTAATGTCTCTGCTTTTGAATATGCTATCTAGGTTGGTCATAACCTTTTTTCCAAGGAGTAAGTGTCTTTTAATTTCATGCTTGCCACTCAGTCATGTCTAACTCTTTCAACCCCATGGACCATAGATCACCAGACTCCTCTGTCCATGGGATTTCCCAGGCAAGAATACTGGAATGTGTTCCCATTTCCTCCTCCAGGGGATCTTCCCAACCCAGGGATCGAACCCACATCTCCTGCTCCTCCTACATTGACAGGCAGATTCTCTTCCATTGCACCACCTGGGGAGCCCCCAAGAAACTATATACAGTCACATAAAGACTCATTGTGGTTGCAGGCACTGTGAGTATCCAACTGAGATCCCCTTGGCCCTATCGGTCACCTGCAGACATTTCCCGTACAAGCAAAGGCGTCCTGTGTCTCTCTTCATGAAAGCATTCTCCGACTGTTAAAGTGTGGCCAGTATGCACAGGAAAGGCTAAAAGTACCAGGGACCTAGCACACGCCAAGAATAAGCCTTAAGATGAGAGTCAATGAATAAATACCCCAACTTCCCTAAACCTCAGAGGAGCAATTTTGTTCCACAAAGTCCCTCAGAGAGTCCCCAGCAGGACGGAGTCCTGGTCACCCAAGGTGGTAATCCACTACTTTGCTGCCTTTGTATGTCACTTCCCTACTGCCTCACTGTGCTTCCTGGAATTACCTCCCAAATAAGGTAGGTGCATCTAAATCCTGGTCTTAGACTGTGTTCTGGCGGCACACCAAATGAAGATAATTATTAATAACGTATTTTTTAATAACGTATTTTTAAATGATCTCCTTGACAAGTAATTTGAAGAAATTCCCTAGCAGCCCCGTGGTTAAGACTCTGCACCTCCACTGCAGGGGGCCCTGGTTCAATCCCTGGTTGGAGAACTAAGATCCCACAAGCCATGCTGCATAAAAAATAAGTAAACAAAAAGAAAAGTAATCTGATTAGAATTCCTTATTTTATGTAATATGTTGCGCTATTCTAGGGTGGGAGAACTAGTAGTGTTGCCAATTTTCCTGTACTTTCGTGCGTTTGAGTTAATGATAGTATCTTGATCTATGATTTCTTTGCAGGGACTTTTTAAAGTTACTTGCCAATTTTGAAAGAGTTATTAGTTAAAACTGCATAATAGAAGTTTTGCTATTTGCTATGCATAGCAGTTATGCTATGCATAAATAGCATAATTTGTAATGTCACCTGACCAGGAATATGTAAACTATAATACTTTGCAATATGCTGGAAGGCACAATCATATGAGGGCTCCATTGTCAACTATTCCTGGTGTGGAACATTTGACTCCTTCCTCAGGACACCTTGTGAAATAGGAAACCTGTGACCCTATCTTATAGACCAAGGGAGGGCACTGGCGGTGTTCTATATGTTAAATAGTAGTAAAACTGAATTTATCTATTCATGCTAACATTTGCTCCCCACACCCCAATGTATTATCTCACTTCTGCGATGTGATCACCCCATTTTGGAGACCACTGCTCTAGAGACTCTAAGGCCACATCTAAACAGCCAAAGCCAAGGACTGAGACCAGTGAAGAAGACACTGTCTCACAGAGGATCACCACCTGGAAAACAGGGGATATGGTAGGGTGGACAGTACTTCTCTGAACTGATGTCCATGAGTCCTTGAGTTCTGTATCTGAAGGAAGAAAGAGGCATTATATAGATGCATGAAGTATGGAGGTAGAGAGGGTGGAGAAATTAGAAATGAGGACAACAGAGTAGAAGGCAAGATTTTTGTTCTTGCCCAGTTTGGCAGAACAGTTTTGAGCTTCAGTAGAGAAAAATATTATTGAGATCCACCGTGGAAGGAGCCATTTTATGGGGCACACTGATAAGACTGAATATAAGCATCTTTATTTTGGGGCTCAGGTGACAAAGGGTTTGATCCCTGGGTCAGGGAGATCCCATACCACACATGGACCATTTAGAGAGAATGGCAGAGAGCACACTTGGTGGGGAAGTTGGAATACTCACTAGCAGCAGCAGTAGAAACCATCACTCCACTTTTCAGCAAGCGAAACTGACAAAGGGAAGCCATGGCAGGAAAGGAGCAAAATTTGACCGTAGTGGATGTATGGGGTTGGCAGCTGCTATACAGGTTCATGAGCTCCCTGTGGAATCCCCCAGAGACATGCAGGAATACTTGGTTGGGAGGGGCTTTTCCAGAAAGCTGTTTGTTTGGGCTGCTATAACAAGATATCATGCACTGGATGGCTTATGAAAAATAAAAATTCCTTTCTCACTGGCTGAGAAATCCAGTATCAGGGTGCCAACATGACCAGGTTCTAGCAGAGATCCACTTCAAGGTTGCAGACTGCTGACTACTTGCTGTGTCCTCACATAGTGGAAGGGATCAGGGACCTCTCTGGAGTCTCTTTCATGAAGTAGTAGTCCCAGTCATGAAGGCTCCATGCTCATGGCCTAATCACCGCCCAAAGGATCCAGCTCTTAATAACATCAGTTTAGGGGTTAGGATTTCAATATACACATTTTGCTGCTGCTGCTGCTGCTAAGTCGCATCAGTCGTGTCCGAATCTGTGAGAACCCATAGACGGCAGCCCATCAGGCTCCGCCGTCCCTGGGATTCTCCAGGCAAGAACACTGGAGTGGGCTGCCATTTCCTTCTCCAATGCATGAAAGTGAAAAGTGAAAATGAAGTCACTCAGTCGTGTCCAACTCTTCGCGACCCCATGGACTGTAGCCTACCAGGCCCCTCCGTCCATGGGATTTTCCAGGCAAGAGTACTGGAGTGGGTTGCCATTGCCTTCTCCACATTTTGAGGGGGACACAAATATTCAGACCTCAGCAGTGGTAACTCAGAATTAGCAGGTGGGGTTAACAGCCAGGAAATTTGGATTCATTTGACCTCATTCAAGGAGGAGGCAATGGCAACCCACTCCAGTGTTCTTGCCTGGAGAGTCCCAGGGATGGCAGAGCCTGGTGGGCTGCCATCTATGGAGTCACACAGAGTCAGATAGGACTGAAGCGACTTAGCAGCAGCAGCAGCAGCAGACCTCATTCATGTCTCCTAGGAGACATTTGGTTGACAATAATAATGTTCTTTTACTATCAAATAAGTAAGTGATTATTTAACATCAAGTAATCATTCATCCACTTTGCTTTGGCACTGCAGAGCCAGCCACACTACAGAGAAAATAATGGTGACTTTTTACCTGTTCACTTCACATGAAGCCTGTACTTGGTGCAGGAGAAAATTCTGAAGCATCAGTTGATATGATACTGAAGAACAAATGAAGATGAGAATTAATAATATTACTGCTTCTTTGAAGCAGTTTTGCAAGGGCAGACTTGCTTCCTGCTGCCCTGAGTTGCAGAATTACAGATATTAGAACTTGTCCTATGAATGAGCATCACTCCTCTTGGTGAATCACTTGTACACCATGTTGTTCAGTCACTAAGTCATGTCTGAGTCTTTGTGACCCCATGGACTGCAGCACACCAGGCTCCCCTGTCCTCCACTATCTCCCAGAGTTTGCTCAAATTCATCATACATCGTACATCACACGAGTGATATTTTGTGGCTCTGACCCTTAGATTCTTCCAGGTTGAGTAGGAATTTATACTACTGGATAAATTTTGCACTTGTAATTTATAAACTTGATCATTCTTACCCAGATCCTTGCCATCTCATAGAGTCATGATTTAAGAGCTCAGCTCTGAGGTAATGTCGCAAATTACCAAAGCATTTGTAACTTACCACAAATACTATAAGACATGCAGGGGGAAGTTGCTGCTGCTGCTAAGTCACTTCAGTCGTGTCCGACTCTGTGTGACCCCATAGATGGCAGCCCACCAGGCTTCCCCGTCCCTGGGATTCTCCAGGCAAGAACACTGGAGTGGGTTGCCATTTCCTTCTCCAATGCATGAAAGTGAAAAGTGAAAGTCAAGTCGCTCAGTCGTGTCTGACCCTCAGTGACCCCATGGACTGCTAAGACCCCCCAAATCAATTGCACCTTATATAGAGCTGTCAGCTAGCTGCATGGTGGACACTTTTAGAACTTGCTTCACTTTAGGGGAATGCTGGGGAGCCATTTAATGTGCTGGAAGAAATTTGGGGTGAGTGAGATGACATCCCAATGTCTTGAGAGTTAAGAAATTTTCCAATGATACTTTAATCTATTTCCAGTGAATAGTTTCCCATGGCTGAATATAAAAGATAGTCACTGCCCAATCATACTTGTCAAAATTCATAAACTTGTTATATTGGGTAGTGAAAATTTAAATTTCATCCGGGATGCTATCTGCAGCTTGGTTTTGTTTGGAGGTAGTTTTCCTAGAGGATGTGCGGGGGAAGAAGGTCTTTTATTTTGAGTTTGTTTTAAAAAGAATTTCTCTCTGGGAAAAAAATCTAAACTATATGTGTGTGTGTTTGAGTCTTTCATTAGATTTCTAAAAATTGACCCTGAAAAAGGCAGAAATATAGATACTATTGGGCTACCCTAGTAGCTCAGATGGTAAAGAATCCACCTATAATGCAGGAGACCTAGGTTTGATTCCTGAGTTGGAAAGATCCTCTGGGGAAGGTAATGGTGACCCACTCCAGTATTCCTCCCTGAAGAATCCCCATGGACAGAGGAGCCTGGCGGGCTACAGACCATGGGGTTGCAAAGAGTCAGACATGACTGAGCAGCTAAGCACACAGCGCACACATAGCTATCACTATGTAGAGAGATCTAATGAAAAACCGAATGAAACATTTAATTATGACATGGTCAGCTTTTATCTGAAATCTTGTATATACCATTGGGAACAAAGGTTTAGTTTATATGGCAGTGACAATGGGCAAATGAAGCTCAGAAATGTACGTCGTAAAAGTAATTCAAGAAGTCAGAAGCTTAAAGAAAGATAAGATACAGTTTCACAAACTTATCCAAATGCCAATTATAATTTAACGCTCTCCTTCTAGGAATAAGCACTCCGTTGGTAATTATTATCTTTTTTTGTTTGTTTGTTTGTTTGTTTTATTTTTTTATTTTTTTTTAAACTTTACAAAATTGTATTAGTTTTGCCAAATATCAAAATGAGTCTGCCACAGGTATACATGTGTTCCCCATCCTGAACCCTCCTCCCTCCTCCCTCCCCATACCATCCCTCTGGGTCGTCCCAGTGCACTAGCCCCAAGAATCCAGGTAATTATTATCTTGAAATGAATTCATGAACATTAATTAAACCCCCTCCAAGCTAGATGATTAAAAGACAGTTAATAAAAGGCATTTAATACTAGTCAAATTTCATAAAAATTTGTTTCTATTGAAACTTTTTGTGCATTTGCCGGATAGGTAAAAGGTGCTTGACTGTTGCAGTGTATCTTCTAGCAAAGGTTGTGTTTGCCCTTTGAAAGCAGCACCCTGGGAAACAGTGTGCTGTTACCATGGTCTTGGAATGTCATAAGCCTGAATTCTGCAACCATCCTACAGCCAAATGCCAGAGCAATTTTGGGCAAGCAACCTAATGCTTCAGCTCCTCTGGTTTCTAATCCCATCATAAAACAAACATAATAATAACCTCTCTCAGCTTCTTAACACTCTTTCTACCCTTTGCTTCAAGGCCCTTCTTCAAAATCTTTCTAATCTCTCCTTTTACTTTGTTCACTCTCAGTGGCAAAGCTAGTATATTTGACACCTGGACCAGATCACTTTTTTAAAATGCCCTTTATTTCTGTGCCAAAATTATTTTTAGTATCAATCATATAATAATCACAGTGATCATTTTCTTCAATGTATAATATCATATATGAAACAAGTCACCAGTCCAGGTTCGATGCATGATACTGGATGCTTGGGGCTGGTGCACTGGGACGACCCAGAGGGATGGTATGGGGAGGGAGGAGGGTTCAGGATGGGGAACACATGTATACCTGTGGCGGATTCATGTTGATGTATGGCAAAACCAATACAATATTGTAAAGTTAAAAAAAAAAGATAAAAAAAATTAAAAAGAAATTTTGGCCTAAGCAAGATGGCTCAGATCCATTTCTCCCTGATTTCCCCTACTAAGTACAAGTATTATATAAACCCTGGAAAGAATTCAAGAGGTAACTAAAGGAGAACTCTGAATTGTGCAAAGAGGAACTGTTTTGGGATCCCAGGAGGAACAGCACAGCAACAGGATGTCTTACATTAGGACCTCCCCTCAACAGAAGAAAGCACCCCAGGCCTAGCATATCCATAACCCCCAGCCTAGTAACGCAGGCTAGCCCAGGAAGGCTCATTCTTCCACCCAGATGAAACAGAAGGTCCGCTGGCAACACAAGGTGAACCTGCCAGCAATGGCAAGGGGGATGGGTCAGGAGCCCCTCTAAAAAGAAGCAGCTAAAGGAACCTCTTTTTGCCAGGCCTGAGACACCTCTCTCTTGCCAAGAGACACCTAGTGACACAGGTTGGCACTAGCAAGAGAAATTCTGCCACACACAACCAGCTGCCTGGCCTAGGAATCACTCTTCATCCCTATGGGTTCTCAACTCCCTTCCTCCTTATAGAGACATCAGATGACCCTGCCTGGAGCAACCTCAGGGACCATTGGGAGCCCCAGTAGCATCAGATAAACTAAGCACACCGAAAATTATTGCAAAGGCTCTGAAAAGTAAGCGCTCATTCAAACCACACTCCATGCAGGTCAGGACCTGCATGCTACACCTAAACAGGTGACTACCTGCTAAAATAAAAGATTTAAATAGGGCTTAGAGTCTCACAACATAATAGTAAATGACCAGGATCCTATTGAAAATCACTCTTCAAGGAATTCCCTGGTGGTCCAGTGCAGACTGCATGGGCTTGATCTCTGGTTGGGGAACTAAGATCCTGCGTGCTGTATGGTATGCCCGCCCCCCGCCCCCAAAAAAAGAAAACGAAAAGAAATCACCCATTATGTCAAGAGCAAGGAAAATCACAACATGATGTTGAAATTATCTGACAAGGAGTTTAAACTAACCATAACAATAACAACAAAATTTCAACAAGCAATAACAAATTCTCTTGAAACAGATGAAAAAATAGAAAATCTCGGGAAAGAAATAAAAGCTATGGAAAAGAATTAAATGGAAATTTTCTAACTGAAAAGTGTACCAAAAATTTAAAACTTGCTTGATGGACTCAACAGTAAATATGCCAGCACATAAATTCAGTGAACTTCAGGAGAAATTAATAAAAATTACCCAATCTGAAAAAGACAGGAAATAGATTGGAAAAATGAACAGATTCCTGGGGACCAGGAATAAGATCCAACATTCATGTCATTCTGGAATCTCAGAAGAAGAGAGAGGAGAAAAATAGTGGGGCTGAAAGAATATTAGAATAATGTAAAACACTCCACATTTGGCAAAAGAAAATGCAAAGATACAAAAGTCTGAGAAAACCCCAAACAAGATAAACTCAAATAAATTCATATTTACACATCATAGTTAAACCTTTGACAACTAAAAGCAAAGATAAAATCTTTAAAGCAGACAGAGAGAAATGATTATCTATCAGGTGACACCACTTTGAATGACAGGATTTCTCATCTGAAACCACAGAGGACAGAAGGAAGTGGTACAGTATATTTCAAGTTCTGAAAGGAAAGAACTGCCAACCTAGAATACCCTTTAGGTGAGAAGGGGAATCAAGACATTGAAAGATGAAAAATATTAAGAGAATTTGTAGCTGCCAGACTTTACTCTTGCTGCTGCTGCTAAGTCACGTCACTCGTGTCCGACTCTGTGTGACCCCATAGACGGCAGCCCACCAGGCTCCCCCGTCCCTGGGATTCTCCAGGCAAGAACACTGGAGTGGGTTGCCATTTCCTTCTCCAATGCATGAAAGTGAAAAGTAAAAGGGAAGTCGCTCAGTCGTGTCTGACTCTTCGTGACCCCATGGACTGCAGCCCACCAGGCTCCTCCATAGTGGCAAAAGAATATTCTTCAAGCAGAAAGGAGATTATAAAAGAAGGAATCTTGAAGCATGAAGAAAGAAAGTTAATTTTGTGTCCTGAAACTTTACTGAATATTCCTTATTAATTCTAACAGTTATTTGGTGGAGTCTGGGATTTTCTTTATATAGGATCATGGGATCTGCAAACAGGGGTGATTATACTTCTTTCTTCCAATGTAGATGCCTTTTATATATTTTTCTTGCCTAATTTCCGTGGCTAAGATTTCTAGTACTATGTTGAACAGAAGTAGGGAGAGTGGGCATTCTTTACTTATTCCTGATCTTACAGGAATTGTGTTCACCTTTTCATCCTTGGGTATGATGTTAGCTATGGGCTTGTCAAATATGGCAGTCTTTGTCATATTGAGATTCATTCTTTCTATACCTAACTTGTTGTTATCATGAAAACATGTGGAATTTTGTCAGATGCTTTTTCTATATAAATTGAGAAGATATGGTTTTTCCTTTCATTCTGTTAATGTGGTATATATCACACTTATTGATCTGTGTGTGTTCAGTTACCTTGCATCCCAGGGATAAAATCTGCTTGATCATCGTGTATGATCCTTTTAATGTGACGTTGAATTTAGTTGCTAGTATTTTGTTGAGAACTTTTGCGTCTGTGTTCATCAAAAATATTGGCCTGTGATTTTCTTTTCTTGTAGTGTACTTGTCTGGCTTTGATATCAGAGTAATGCTGGCATAATAAAATGAGTTTGGGAGTGTTCCTTCCTCCTCAACTTTTTGAAAGAGTTTGAGAAGGATTGGCATTATTCTTCTTCAAATGGTAGATAGAATTCGCTAGTGAAGCTATCTGGTTCTGGCATTTTCTTTATTGAGAAGTTTTTTATTACTGATTCAAACACCTTAATCATTATTGATCTGTTCAGATCAGTTCATGATCCAGTCTTGTTAGGTTGTATATTTCCAGAAATTTATCCATTTTTTTCTAGGTTGTCCAATTAATTGGCACATATTTTTTCTTAGTAGTCCCTTATGATCCTTTGTCAGAGAAGGCAATGGCACCCCACTCCAGTACTCTTGCCTAGAAAATCCCATGGACGGAGGAGCCTGGTAGGCTGCAGTCCATGGGGTCGCACAGAGTTGGACACAACTAAAGCAATGTAGCAGCAGAAGCAGCATGATCATTTGTATTTCTATGATATCAGTTGTAAATTCTCCTCTTTCATTTATAATTTTATTTATTTTAGTCTTCTCTTTTTTCTTAGTCTAGCTAAAGTTTTTTTTTAAATTTTATCTTTAAAAAATTCAGTTTTATTGATTTTTGTATTTTTTTCTAGTCTTTATTTCATTTATTTCTACTCTCATCTTCATTACTTCCTTGAAAAACAGAAAGAGCAGACATATGGATGAAAACAATAGACTGTCTTCTCATGAATTTTATGCTACATTTTACAATTGAAACAAAATTTATAACACAATCTGATACTCAAGACAATGATATTTGAAAGCAATGATAGTAAAGGGACCAAAATGGAAGATTTCCACAGTTTACTTGAAGTGGCAAAATGTTGATATGATACTGGCTTCCCTGGTAGCTCAGTGGTAAAGAATCCACCTGCCAATGTAAGAGACATGGGTTCAGTCCCTGGGTTGGGAATATCCACTGGAGAAGGAAATGGCAACCCACTCTAGTATTCTTGCCTGGGAAATCCTGTGGACAGAGGAGCCTGGTGGGCTACAGTCCATGGGGTCACAAAGAATTGGACATGAATTAGCAACTAAAACCACAAAGCATACGCCAAACAACAGAGACTTAGAATGAGTGAAGCAAAAACCAATAGAGCTGAAAGTGGAAATAGACCAGTTCACAATAATGTTGTTGTTTAGTCGCTCAGTCACATCTGGTGCCATCCAACCATCTCATCCTCCATCGTCCCCTTCTCCTCCTGCCCTCAATCTTTCCCAGCATCAGGGTCTTTTCTTCACATCAGGTGGCCGAAGTATTAGAGCTTCAGCTTCAGCATCATCCTTTCCAATGAATATTCAGGATTGATTTCCTCTAGGATTGACTGGTTTGATCTCCTTGCTGTCTAAGGGAGTTTCAAGAGTCTTCTCCAGCACCACAGTTTGAAAGTATCAGTTATTTGGTGCTCAGCCTTCTTTATGGTCCAACTCTCACATCCATACATGACTACTGGAAAAACTGTAGCTTTGACTGTATGGACCTTTATCATCAGTACCATCCTTCTAGATTCCATATATATGTGTTAATATACAATATTTGTTTTTCTAACTAACTTCACTCCATATAATAGGCTCTAGGTTCATCCATCTCATGAAAACTGACTCAAATGAATTCCTTTTTATGGCTGAGAAATATTCCATTGTGTATGTATATGACAGCTTCTTTATCCATTCATTTGTTGATGGACATCTAGGTTGCTTCCATGTCCTAGCTATTGCAAATAGTGCTGCAATGAACATTGGGATACATGTGTCTTTTTCAATTTTGGTTTCCTCAAGGTATATGCCTAATAGTGGATTGCTGGGTCATATGGCAGTTTCATTCCTAGTTTTTTTTTTTTAAGGAACTCCATACTGTCGTCCATAGTGGCTGTATCAATTTCCATTAAGATTGACTGTTTTGATATCTTTGATATCCTTCACAATTACAGAAAGGAACTTAAAATCTGCCTCTCAGTGACTGAAGAATTATTATCAGAGAAGATATTGAAGATCTGAACAACATAATCAACCATCAGTAAATATTTGGTAAGCTTCATTAGAAGTTCTACTTTGCAAAAGACAGTGTCAAGAGAATTAGAAGATAAGCCACAGCCTGGGAGAAAAGATCTACGAAAGACACTCTGATAAAGGACAGTTATCCAAAATATACAAAGAACCCTTATAATTCTACCAATTTTAAGAAAACAACCCAATTAAATTTCTTCAAATTTAAAGAAAGCAACCCTATCAAAAAATTGACCAAAGACCTTAACACACACTTCACCAAAGAAGATATATAGATGGCAAATAAGCATGTTAAAAGCTGCTCCACATAGTATGTCATAAGGGAAACATAAAACAACAATGAGAACCACTATACACCTATTCAGTTCAGGTCAGTTCAGTTGCTCAGTCTGTCCAACTTTTTGCAATCCCATGAATTGCAGCGCACCAGGCCTCCCTGTCTATCACCAACTCTCGGAGTTCACCCAAACTCATGTCCATAGAGTTGGTGATGCCATCCAGCCATCTCATCCTCTGTCGTCCCCTTCTCCTCCTGCCCCCAGTCCCTCCCAGCATCAGAGTCTTTTCCAATGAGTCAACTCTTCGCATGAGGTGGCCAAAGTATTGGAGTTTCAGCTTTAGCATTAGTCCTTCCAAAGAACACCCAGGACTGATCTCCTTTAGGATGACTCGTTGGATCTCCTTGCAGTCCAAGGGACTCTCAAGAGTCTTCTCCAACACCACAGTTCAAAGGCATCAATTCTTTGGTGCTCAGCTTTCTTCACAGTCCAACTCTCACATCCATACATGACCACTGGAAAAACCATAGCCTTGACTAGACGGAACTTTGTTGGCAAAGTAATGTCTCTGCTTTTAAATATGCTATCTAGGTTGGTCATAACTTTCCTTCCAAGGAGTAAGCGTCTTTTAATTTCATGGCTGCAATCACCATCTGCAGTGATTTTGGAGCCCCCCAAAATAAAGTCTGACACCGTTTCCACTGTTTCCCCACCTATTTCCCATGAAGTGATGGGACCAGATGCCATGATCTTTGTTTTCTGAATGTTGAACTTTAAGCCAACATTTTCACTCTCCTCTTTCACTTTCATCAAGAGGCTGTTTAGTTCCTCTTTACTTTGGTGTCATCTGCATATCTGAGCTTATTGATATTTCTCCCAGCAATCTTGATTCCAGCTTGTGCTTCTTCCAGCCCAGCATTTCTCATGATGTGCTCTGCATAGAAATTAAATAAGCAGGGTGACAATATACAGCCTTGACGTACTCCTTTTCCTATTTGGAACCAGTCTGTTGTTCCATGTCCAGTTCTAACTGTTGCTTCCTGACCTGCATATAGGTTTCTCAAGAAGTAGGTCAGGTGGTCTGGTATTCCCATCTCTTTCAGAATTTTCCACAGTTTATTGTGATCCACACAGTCAAAGGCTTTGGAATAGTCAATAAAGCAGAAATAGATGTTTTTCTGGAACTCTCTTGCTTTTTCCATGATCCAGTGGATGTTGGCAATTTGATCTCTGGTTCCTCTGCCTTTTCTAAAACCAGCTTGAACATCTGGAAGTGCATGGTTCATGTTTTGCTGAAGCCTGGCTTGGAGAATTTTGAGCATTCCTTTACTAACGTGTGAGATGAGTGCAATTGTGCGGTAGTTTGAGCATTCTTTGGCGTTGCCTTTTTTTGGGATTGGAATGAAAACTGACCTTTTCCAGTCCTGTGGCCACTGCTGAGTTTTCCAAATTTGCTGGCATAGTAAGTGCAGCACTTTCACAGCATCATCTTCCAGAATTTGACATACCTCAACTGGAATTCCATCACCTCCACTAGCTTTGTTTGTAGTGATGCTTTCTAAGGCCCACTTGACTTCACATTCCAGGAAGTCTGGCTCTAGGTGAGTGATCACACCATCGTGATTATCTTGGTCATGAAGATCTTTTTTGTACAGTTCTTCTGTGTACTCTTGCCACCTCTTCTTAATATCTTCTGCTTCTGTTAGGTCCATACCATTTCTGTCCTTTATCGAGCCCATCTTTGCATGAAATGTTCCCTTGGTATCTCTAATTTTCTTGAAGAGATCTCTAGTCTTTCCCATTCTGTTGTTTTCTTCTATTTCTTTGCATTGATCGCTGAGGAAGGCTTTCTTATCTCTCCTTGCTATTCTTTGGAACTCTGCATTCAGATGCTTATATCTTTCCTTTTCTCCTTTGCTTTTCGCTTCTCTTCTTTTCACAGCTATTTGTAAGGCCTCCCCAGACAGCCATTTTGCTTTTTTGTATTTCTTTTCCATGGGGATGGTCTTGATCCCTGTCTCTTGTACAATGTCACGAACCTCCGTCCATAGTTCATCAGGCACTCTATCTATCAGATCTAGTCCCTTAAATCTATTTCTCACTTCCACTGTATAATCATAAGGGATTTGATTTAGGTCATACCTGAATGGTCTAGTGGTTTTCCCTACTTTCTTCAATTTAAGTCTGAATTTGGCAATAAGGAGTCCATGATCTGAGCCACAGTCAGCTCCCAGTCTTGTTTTTGCTGACTGTATAGAGCTTCTCCATCTTTGGCTGCAAAGAATATAATCAATCTGATTTCGGTGTTGACCATCTGGTGATGTCCATGTGTAGAGTCTTCTCTTGCATTGTTGGAAGAGGGTGTTTGCTATGACCAGTGCGTTCTCTTGGCAAAACTCTATTAGCCTTTGCCCTGCTTCATTCCATATTCCAAGGCCAAATTTGCCTGTTACCCCAGGTGTTTGTTGACTACCTACTTTTGCATTCCAGTCCCCTATAATGAAAAGGACATTTTTGGGGGGTGTTAGTTCTAAAAGGTCTTGTAGGTCTTCATAGATGCGTTCAACTTCAGCTTCTTCAGCATTACTTTTTGGGGCATAGACTTGGATTACTGTGATATTGAATGGTTTGCCTTGGAAACGAACAGAGATCATTGTGTTGTTTTTGAGATTGCATCCAAGTACTGCATTTCGGAATCTTTTGTTGACCATGATGGCTACTCCATTTCTTCTAAGGGATTCCTGCCTGCAGTAGTAGATATAATGGTCATCTGAGTTAAATTCACCCATTCCAGTCCATTTTAGTTCGCTGATTCCTAGAATGTTGACATTCATTCTTGCCATCTCCTGTTTGACTACTTCCAATTTGCCTTGATTCATGGACCTAACATTCCAGGTTCCTATGCAATATTGCTCTTTACAGCATCAGACCTTGCTTCTATCACCAGTCACATCCACAACTGGGTATTGTTTTTGCTGTGGCTCCATCCCTTCATTCTTTCTGGAGTTATTTCTCCACTGATCTCCAGTAGCATATTGGGCATCTACCAACCTGGGGAGTTCCTCTTTCAGTATCCTATCATTTTGCCTTTTCATACTGTTCATGGGGTTCTCAAGGCAAGAATACTGAAGTGGTTTGCCATTCCCTTCTCCAGTGGACTGCCTTCTGTCAGACCTCTCCACCATGACCCGCCTGTCTTGGATGGCCCCACACGGCATGGCTTAGTTTCATTGAGTTAAACAAGGCTGTGGTCCCTGTGATTAGATTGACTAGTTTTCTGTGATTATGACTTGTGTGTCTGCCCTCCAATGCCTCTCGCAACACCTACCGTCTTACTTGGGTTTCTCTTACCTTGGATGTGGGTTATCTCTTCGTGGCTGCTCCAGCAAAGTGCAGCCGCTGCTCCTTACCTTGGACGAGGGGTATCTCCTCACAGCCTCCCCTCCTGACCCTGAACGTGGAAAGCCCAAAATTTGGAACACTAACAACACCAAATGCTAGTGAGGTTTGGAGCAACAGAAACTGTCATACCCTGTTGCTGGTTCAATGTTGAATGCAACATGGTACAGCTACTTTGAAAGACAATTTGGTGGTTTCTTACCAAATTAAACATACTCTTACCATAAGACCCAGCAGTGCCACTCCCTTATATTTACCCAAAAGAGCTGAAGCCTGGCTTGGAGAATTTTGAGCATTACTTTACTAGCATGTGAGATGAGTGCAATTGTGTGGTAGTTTGAGCATTCTTTGGTATTGCCTTTCTTTGGGATTGGAATGAAAACAGTGGAAACTGTGTCAGACTTTATTTTTGGGGCTCCAAAATCACTGCAGATGGTGATTGCAGCCATGAAATTAAAAGATGCTTACTCCTTGGAAGGAAAGTTATGACCAACCTAGACAGCATATTAAAAACCAGAGACATTACTTTGCCAACAAAGTTCCGTCTAGTCAAGGCTATGGTTTTTCCAGTAGTCATGTATGGATGTGAGAGTTGGACTGTGAAGAAAGCTGAGCACAGAAGAATTGATGCTTTTGCACTGTGGTTTTGGAGAAGACTCTTGAGAGTCCCTTGGACTGCAAGGAGATCCAACCAGTCCATCCTAAAGGAAATCAGTCCTGGGTGTTCTTTGGAAGGAGTGATGTTGAAGCTGAAACTCCAATACTTTGGCCACCTGATGTGAAGAGCTGATTCGTTGGAAAAGACCCTGATGCTGGGAGGGATTGAGGGCAGGAGGAGAAGGGGACAACAGAGGATGAGATGGTTGGATGGCATCACCGACTCAATGGATATAGGTTCGGGTGGACTCTGGGAGTTGGTGATGGACAGGGAAGCCTGGTGTGCTGTGTTTCATGGGGTCGCAAAGAGTTGGACACGACTGAGCGACTGAACTGAACTGTACTGAAAAGAGCTGAAAACTCATGTCTACACAAAAACCTGCACATGGGTATTTATAGCAGCTTTATTCATAACTGCCAAAACCCTGAAGCAACCAAAATGCACTTCAGTAGCTGAGCAGATAAATTGTGGTACATCCAAACAATGGATTATTCAGCACTAAAAAGAAGTGAGCTATGCCGGCTGTGAAAAGACATGGAGGAAACTTAAATGCCTATTACTAAGTGAAAGAATCCAATCTGAAAAGGCTGAATATTGTATAATTCCAATTATGTGCCATTTTGGAAAAAGCAAAAACTTTGAAGACAGTAAAAAAAAAAAAAACAAACAAACCAGTAGTTGCCAAGAGTTGGGGATCAGAGAAGGGATAAATATGTGGAGTACAGAGGATTTGGGGGCAATGAGAATACTCTAATGATGGATACATGTCATTATACATTTGTCAAAAATCATAGAACGCACAACACAAAGAGTAAAATCTGAGGTAAAGCACAGGCATTGGGTGATTAGATACATCGGTGTAGGTTCTTCAATGGTAACAAATGTACCACTCCTGTTGAGTGATGCTGATTACGGGAGAGGCTATGCATGTGTGAGGCAAGGAGGTGTATGGGAAATCTTTGTACATTCCTCTCAATTTTGTTGTGAATGTAAAACTGCTCTAGAAAAATAAGTCTTTTAAAAAATAAATCTATGAAATCTATCATATCAACAGAATAAAGAAGAAAACCCAAATAATCAATAATTGGTGCAGAAAATGCATTTGACAAAATTTAGCAGTCATTCATGATACAAACCCTCAGCTTTGTTCTTTCTCAAGATTGCTTTGGCTATTGGGGGTCTTTTGTGGTTCCATACAAGTTTCAGGATTGTTTATTCTATTTCTGTGGAAAATGCCATTGGAAATTTGATAGATATTGCATTGAATCTGTAGATCACTTTTGGTAGTATGGAAAATATTTAACAATATCAAGTCTTCCAATCTAATAACATGAGATATCTTTCCATTTATTCCTGTCTTCTTTAGTTTCTCTTCATCATTGTCTTATAGTTTCCCATATACAGATAATTTACCTGCTTGGTTAAACTTGTTCTTAGGAATTCCCTGGTGGTCCAGTGATTAAGACTCCACACTTTCACTCATGAGGGTTTGGGTTTGATCCTTGGCCAGGGAACTAAGATTCCACAGGCTGCATGGCACAGCACAAAAAGAAAAAGAAAAAAAAAAAATATATATATATATGTATATGCTATGCTAAGTCACTTCAGTCGTGTCCAACTCTGTGCGACCCCATAGACGGCAGCCCACCAGGCTCCCCCGTCCCTGGAATTCTCCAGGCAAGAACACTGGAGTGGGTTGCCATTTCCTTCTCCAATGCATGAAAGTGAAAAGTGAAAAGTGAAAGTGAAGTTGCTCAGTCATGTCCGACTCTTAGCGACCCCATGGACTGCAGCCTAACAGGCTCCTCCATCCATGGGATTTTCCAAGCAAGAGTACTGGAGTGGAGTGCCATTGCCTTCTCCAATGGGTTGGCAAAGAGTTGGACACGACTGAGCGACTGAACTGAACTGAAAGAGTATACCAAAAAAACTGTTTATTAATAAACAAATTCAATAACGTTGAAAAATACAAAATTAATGTACAAAAATCAGTTGTGTTTCCATACAGTAACAGCAAATTATCTGAAAAAGAAATTAAGAGAATAATCCCACTTACAACAGTGTCAAAACAGCAGCACGCCAGGCCTCCCTGTCCATCACCAACTCCTGAAGTTCACTCAGACTCACGTCCATCGAGTCAGTGATGCCATCCAGCCATCTCATCCTCTGTCATCCCCTTCTCCTCCTGCCCCCAATCCCTCCCAGCATCAGAGTCTTTTCCAATGAGTCAACTCTTGACATCAGGTGGCCAAAGTACTGGAGTTTCAGCTTTAGCATCATTCCTTCCAAAGAAATGCCAGGGCTGATCTCCTTCAGAATGGACTGGTTGGATCTCCTTGCAGTCCAAGGGACTCTCAAGTCTTCTCCAACACCACAGTTCAAAAGCATCAATTCTTCGGCACTCAGCTTTCTTCACAGGCCAACTCTCACATCCATATAGTCTCATATCCATATAGTCTTTATATATAGTCTTTAGGGTTTCCTATTTATAAGGTCATGTTGCCTGAAAACAGAGACAATTTTAATTTTTTCCTTTTGGATTTGGATGCCTTTTATTTCTTTTTCTTGTATATTTGCTCTAACTAGAACTTCCAGTACTATGTTGAACAGATGTAGTGAGAGTGGACAGCCTTGTGTTATTCCCCATCTTAGAGGAAAAGCTTTTAGCTTTTCAATGTTGTGTATGATATTAACTGAAACACAGGGGAAAAGCTCCTTGACAGTGGTCTTGGCAATGATTTTTTTATATGACATCAAAAGCAAAAGCAACAAAAGCAAAAATAAACAAGCAGGAGTACATCAAACTAAAAAGCTTCTAGAAAGCAAAGGAAACAAGCTACACAAAGAAAAGGCAACCCATGGAATGGGAGTTAATATTTGCAAATGTTATATCTGAGATACATAATATGAGACGTTAAAATCCAAAATATGTAAGGAACTCATACAACTCAATGGCAAAAAAGTAAAAAATAACCTGATTTCAAAATGGGCAAAGAATGTCAGTAGACATTTTCCCAAGGAAGACATAGAGATAGCCAACACATATCTGAAAAGATGGTCAACATCACTAATCATCAGAGAAATGCAAATCAAAACCACAATGAGATATCACCTTACATCTGTTAAGACAGCTATTATATAGGCAAGGATGTGGATAAAAGGGAACCGCCCCCCCCCCCACACACACACACTGTTGCATCCATGCTCAGCCACTCAGCCATGTCCAACTCTTTGCAACCCCATGGACTGTGGCACACCAGGCTCCTCTGTCCATGGGATTTCCCAGGCAAGTATACTGGGGTGGGTTGCCATTTCCTACACTGTTGGTGGAATGTAAATTGGTGCAGTCATTATGGAAAACAGTATGGAGTTTCCTCAAAAAAATTAAAAATAGAGCTACTATATGAACTATCACTTCTGGGATTTGTTTTTTGCTATAATGATATACATTTATGTTGTACTAAATAAAAGACACATCCAGATAAATAAGATGTAAATTTTACTGTTTAATTAATGTGAGTAAATACAGTAGACTCACAATTCTCTTAGGTATACAAGTGGAAAGCACACAAATAAAAATGCCCCATCTCCCTAGTAATCAGTGAAGTATAATTTAAAACAAAATAAGACAAATATTTTGGTCTATACTAGTAAATACTCATAAGGCAAGTACTCTAAGAGCTCATATTTGGAGTTGTAAGTGGAGCATCCTTTTTAAAATCAGTTTGGCGACATGTAAATGTTTCTGTGTCTGCTCCAGAAATATTCCAGTTGTGTATTTATTCTGAGAAATAATTATTGATAGGAAACATTGGTATACACAAAGATACTAATTGTAGATTCTTTATAATAGCAGGATTTGGAAATAGCCTACATTTCCAACAGTAGAGCAAAATCTTAAGTATATGGTGATGAATACACTTAATAAAATTGTTTATTGAGCCACTGAAAATGTTTATTTTGATTATGTAACATTATTAGAATGCTATGGGAAATCTTAGTTGAAGATATTAAGAGACAAAAGCAGGACTACAATTATATGTAATATTATCTCACTTGAGTAAGTGCTATAAAGAGAAATATTTGGAGAGAATATACAGATATTTGAGAGTGGGTATGATTGAATGTTTATACTGAAGATAGAATAGTCTTTTACACTTATATTTAATTTTTAATGAATGTTATAATGAAAATCATTTTTAAAGAATTATGTGTAGTCTACAGTATTTCTATATCAAATGTGAATATTTTCTAAAGCAACATTTTTAAAAGGTCACCTCTATTTGCAGATAAAATGTTTATTCTTCAAAAAATCAAAAACAACCACTATAAATCTCATAATGAGGACCCATCTAATAGGAGTGAAAGAGATAATCCAGGATGATGGTAGTCTGCAATTTATGAAGATACTCTTGTCAAGTTTGGGTACAGTCTCTTTAAGGCAAGATGTCTGTAAATGAGAAATCAACTCTGTGTTATACATACAGAGACTGATGGGGATGCTGGTGAGTGGGGTTTGGTGGTGGGGCTACATTTCCAATGGAAGGCATGAGAACTCTGCAGAGTCACAGACCCAGAAGCCTGATCCTAGGGCTGGGGCCAGTGTGGGGAAGGGTCATGGAGAGGACGAGCTGCTAAATGGGGCTGAGCGATGCCTCAGGGACAGTGGGAGAAGCCGTTTTCAACCTCAGACCCACACACTGGTGGTCTGGTCCAGAAATTAGGCAGGGATAATCCCAGGGTGAAGAGTACCAGAGAGTCACCTGGAGAGGCCAAGGTGGGCAGGGACTGATGGAGAGTAATCTCGCGAGAGCTCTTGGATGTTGACCTGGCAGAGAGACCACAAATGCAAAGGGCAGCAATGAAAACTGTGAGCCATCCTAGCCAGAGAGATTTTACTCTTGCTCTCTTTCCCTCCTATAAAATTGTTCTGTTCATAAAACTCTGTGATTTGAGAAATCCTCCCAACTAGAGAAAAATGAAATGATTGGAGTCCCTCCTGTATTATACATTGATGTCCTGTTCAAAAATGAAGGATCTTGCAAGTCGTTTTACCCTTGAACTTATAGCAACAGAAACCTGGTCAATTGTGTTGGAGAGAGTTGCCGCTCCTGACTTGGACACACCTGACAGGCCCCACACACTGAGGCTGCAGGAGGGCAGTGCATTCTGTGGCATAAGCCGTTTGTGAATTTTTTTTTAATTTTATTTTATTTTTAAACTTTACATAATTGTATTAGTTTTGCCAAATAAATTGATGTCTGTGTTCTTGTTTGTTTATAAGCTGTGTGCTAGCTAGGTCAGATAGGATGTATCTGTGGGAGAGATCACTAATCCCTCCCAGAAGCCAATGCATTTAATGGCTGAGAAAGCCCTCAGGAGCTCTTCCAAGGGCCAACTGCAGAGATAGACTCTTGTCCTGACCACAGGGCCAGGCACTGGGGACCGTGGTTTTCAGTGATTGGAGATGTTAAGGGGCCACTGCTCGTTGTCCCCTTTAACATGAACACTCCTGCCTTGGAGTGTCTCAGCAGTTATTTTTTAGGATTGTTTTGGATAATATTCTAATTTTCAATGCTCCTTACTCCAGGACGACTTTGTCAATTTTTCCTTTGTCACTGGGAAATCAGGCTGGCTCATTTTTGAATGGATTTTTAGGAGAAGAAAAGGTGAATCAGACCCCTGGAAAGAACAGAGGAGTTGGCAGGTATAAAGGGGTGTGTGTGTGTGTGTGTGTGTGCATACATGTGTGTGTGTGTGTGTAGTTCTCTGAGCATCATTTCCCCCATTCAAAGGCCGGGTGGTGTGTGGCCATCTCTGAACTAGCCTATCCTTGGTCCTTTATGTGGCAGTATTTCAATCACACTCATGTCATAATTGGTACTGTTAATCCCATCCAGCAAACTGTCACCTCTCCAAAACCAAATCTGGGTCTGTTTTCCACTTAACCAAAATCCACTGCCTTATTGTTTCACGTCTGTGACTATAATTTTTGTTTCTGGTCCTTTCTTGGTGATGAATATGCATGCCCCTCTGTCTCATGCAACCTGGCTTCTCACTTGGCTTGTACAGGACTCTTCATTGAGTGAACAAGCCCTGAAAGCCTCAGGTGATGATCATGTGGCTTGTACAGGGCTCTCCGTTGATTGGACAAACCCCAAAAGCCTAATGTGTTGATCACATGGCTTCAACCCTAAACCCACTCTGTCCATAACCTCCCTCCACATGGAAAAGAAAACTGCATTTGATGGTTATAATACTTGTACAAGATGAAGAATATTGATGCTCCTTGTTAATAAGACCAAAGCACTCATTGAGTGAGGCGAGATCCTCATGAATTTAACCATTACTTTTAAATTTTATTTTTAATATATTCTTATTGAAGTGTACTTGAGTTGCAATGTTTCAGGTGTACAGCAAAGTGATTCAGTTATACACATAATATATATTGTTCATGTTGTTCAGTTGCCAAGTTGTGCCTGACTCTTTCTGACCCCATGGACTCTAGCCCACCAGGGTCCTCTGTACATGGGTTTTTCCAGGCAAGAATAGTGGAGTGGGTTGCCATTCTTTTCTCCAGAGGATCTTCTCGAACCAGGATAGAACCCATGTCTCCTGCATTGGCAGGGAGATTCTTTACCACTGAGCCATCAAAATTATATATATTCTTTGTCAGATTCTTTTCTGTTGTACGTTGTTACAAGATATTGAATATAGTTCTCTATGCTATACAGTCAGCCCTTGTTGTTTATTTTATACTTAGTAGTGTGTATCTGTTAATCCCAAACTCCTAATTTTTCTCTCCCCACCTTTTCCCCTTTGATAACCCTAAGTTTGTTTTCTATGTCTATGAGTCTATTTCTGTTTTGTAAATAAGTTCATTTGTATAATTTTTACATCCACATATAAGTGATACCATATGACATTTGTCTTTGTCTGATTTACTTCACTTAGTATGATATCTCTATGTCCATCCATGTTGTTGCAAATGGCATTATTTCCTTCTTTTTTGTGGCTGAGTAATGCCAAGAGAATGCACTGGTCATAGCAAACACCCTCTTCCAAAAACATAAGAGAAGACTCTACACATGGACATCACCAGATGGTCAACACCGAAATCAGATTGATTATATTCTTTGCAGCCAAAGATGGAGAAGCTCTATACAGTCAGCAAAAACAAGACTGGGAGCTGACTGTGGCTCAGATCATGGACTCCTTATTGCCAAATTCAGACTTAAATTGAAGAAAGTAGGGAAAACCACTAGACCATTCAGGTATGACCTAAATCAAATCCCTTATGATTATACAGTGGAAGTGAGAAATAGATTTAAGGGACTAGATCTGATAGATAGAGTGCCTGATGAACCATGGACGGAGGTTCGTGACATTGTACAGGAGACAGGGATCAAGACCATCCCCAAGAAAAGAAATGCAAGAAAGCAAAATGGCTGTCTGGGGAGGCCTTACAAATAGCTGTGAAAAGAAGAGAAGCGAAAAGCAAAGGAGAAAAGGAAAGATATAAGCATCTGAATGCAGAGTTCCAAAGAATAGCAAGGAGAGATAAGAAAGCCTTCCTCAGCGATCAATGCAAAGGAATAGAAGAAAACAACAGAATGGGAAAGACTAGAGATCTCTTCAAGAAAATTAGAGATACCAAGGGAACATTTCATGCAAAGATGGGCTCGATAAAGGACAGAAATGGTGTGGACCTAACAGAAGCAGAAGATATTAAGAATAGATGGCAAGAATACACAGAAGAACTGTACAAAAAAGATCTTCACGACCCAGATAATCACGATGATGTGATCACTCACCTAGAGCCAGACATCCTGGAATGTGAAGTCAAGTGGACCTTAGGAAGCATCACTACAAACAAAGCTAGTGGAGGTGATGGAATTCCAGTTGAGCTATGTCAAATTCTGGAAGATGATGCTGTGAAAGTGCTGCACTCAATATGCCAGCAAGTTTGCAAAACTCAGCAGTGGCCACAGGACTGGAAAAGGTCAGTTTTCATTCCAATCCCAAAGAAAGGCAATGCCAAAGAATGCTCAAACTACCACGCAATTGCACTCATCTCACACGCTAGTAAAGGAATGTTCAAAATTCTCCAAGCCAGGCTTCAGCAATACATGAACCATGCACTTCCAGATGTTCAAGCTGGTTTTAGAAAAGGCAGAGGAACCAGAGATCAAATTGCCAACATCTGCTGGATCATGGAAAAAGCAAGAGAGTTCCAGAAAAACATCTATTTCTGCTTTATTGACTATGCCAAAGCCTTTGACTGTGTGGATCACAATGAACTGTGGAAAATTCTGAAAGAGATGGGAATACCAGACCACCTGACCTGCCTCTTGAGAAACCTACATGCAGGTCAGGAAGCAACAGTTAGAACTGGACATGGAACAACAGACTGGTTCCAAATAGGAAAAGGAGTTTGTCAAGGCTGTATATTGTCACCCTGCTTATTTAACTTCTCTGCAGAGCACATCATGAGAAATGCTGGGCTGGAAGAAGCACAAGCTGGAATCCAGATTGCTGGGAGAAATATCAATAACCTCAGATATGCAGATGACACCACCCTTATGGCAGAAAGTGAAGAGGAACTAAAAAGCCTCTTGATGAAAGTGAAGGAGTAGAGTGAAAAAGTTGGCTTTAAGTTCAACATTCAGAGAATGAAGATCATGGCATCCAGTCCCATCACTTCTTGGGAAATAGATGGGGAAACAGTGGAAACAGTGTCAGACTTTATTTATTGGGGCTCCAAAATCACTGCAGATGGTGATTGCAGCCATGAAATTAAAAGATGCTTACTCCTTGGAAGGAAAGTTATGACCAACCTAGACAGCATATTTAAAAGCAGAGACATTACTTTGCCAACAAAATTCCGTCTAGTCAAGGCTATGGTTTTTCCAGTGGTCATGTATGGATGTGAGAGTTGGATTGTGAAGAAAGCTGAGCACCGAAGAATTGATGCTTTTGAACTGTGGTGTTGGAGAAGACTCTTGAGAGTCCCTTGGACTGCAAGGAGATCCACCCAGTCCATTCTGAAGGAGATCAGCCCTGGGATTTCTTTGGAAGGAATGACGCTAAAGCTGAAACTCCAGTACTTTGGCCGCCTCATGCAAAGAGTTGACTCATTGGAAAAGACTCTGATGCTGGGAGGGACTGGGGGCAGGAGGAGAAGGGGACGACAGAGGATGAGATGGCTGGATGGCATCACCGACTCGATGGACATTTGTTTGAGTGATCTCTGGGAGTTGGTGATGGACAGGGAGGCCTGGCATGCTGTTATTCATGGGGTTGCAAAGAGTAGGACATGACTGAGCGACTGAACTGAACGGAACTGATTCCATTGTATATATGTACCATTCCTCTGTCAATGAATTTAGGTTACTTTCATGTCCTTAACAGTTACTTATGGTAGCCCTCCTAACTAACATAGGTCCAGCAGGAGGCGTAAGCCATGAGTCCTCCCTTGATACTGCAATTAAGTCAGTGAGACAAGACATGAGGGGGATGCCGGTTACTGCTGTTACAAGGTATCGAAGGCCAGAGAGAGAACCTTGCTGGCTCAAAGCCACTCAGACAGAGCAGAGAGAGGACAGGAGATAGAAACAATCTCTCCTGACACTTGTTGCTGGAGTCTCACCCTCGGGCAGAGGCAGGGGCGTGCCTCCAAGGTGCTGCTAGCATGAAAGCCACCATGTGCACAGTGAACCATGTACTTCAACATGTTCTAGTTTAGACTATTTTCTGCACTTGTCCTCAGTCAGATTAAAATATCAATTACTGACCTACTTCCTCCCTGCACTTATTTTTGTTAGGGTTCTTGATTTCAGAACAGCCCTTACCCCTTTCCTGGGACTAAAACCAAACAAAAACAATTCCGTAATCCTGCATGTATGTTTTAGGATGCTTTCAATTGCAAGCAGAAGAGACCTGATTCAAAGAAACTTAACCTATACAGCAGGGTAATGATTTACATAATAGGAAGTGCAATTTTAGGTGGTTGTTCTAGCAGTTCCATAACATCGTAATAGTTTCAGATTCTTTCTCTGTTTTTGTTGTGTTGCTTGAGCATCAGCTCCCTCCTAGCATTGCTGTGATCATCCATTGTGGTTTGTTGAGAAAACCCAGTTTATGCCTTTTGCCCTGACATAATTAGTCATAGCAACCCCTTTCGTCCTTAGTAGTATCCAGGTTTAGATGGTCAATTACATGGTCAGCTGCATCGTGTTCTTGCTGCGAGTTACAACTGTGGTTACGCTGTCTTGACGTCCACTGGGAGAGGGGCTGTTCTTCCCAGCAAATCTCTCCTCTCGCCTATTTGGTCCAGGTTATAGCAGAAGGGAAGCAATTATCCTCAGACCAAACAGACCCCATCCTAAAGTTAGGATCAAATTCTAAGGTACATGATTTCAAAGGAGAGGGATGGATACATGAACAGCATTAGGACTCTGTTAGGAAAGAGGAATGGTGAACGCAGAATGGACCAGCCATAAGCAACGCCCTTTATAACTACTTCTTACCCTTGACAATTTCTGCAAATCCTCTGAAATCAAATGCCCTCCTGACTGAGACTAGACAGAGCTACAACTGGACTATGAGAGACCTCAGGCTCTCATTGTTCAGTACCTCATTGCTCCATGTGTTGTGTGTGTGTGTGTGTTGGTCGCTCAGTCATGTACGACTCTTTGCCACCCATAGATTGTATGGGATCCATACAGGCTCCTCTGTCCATGGGATTCTCCAGGCAGGAATACTGGAGTGGGCTCCCATTCCCTTCTCCAGGGGATCTTCCTGATCCAGGGATCGAACGCAGGTCTCCAACATTGCAGGCAGATTCTTTACCATGTGAGCCACCAGGGAAGCATGTAGCTTATTACTGTAAAGTAATAGCTGTTGGAGATATGCTTGTCGATTGCCTAACTGAAGGACCAACTCACAAATCTTTTGATTCACTCTTTGCCAAAATTATCAAAAATTTCACTGGACTCTATTATGGTCTTTGGATAAAATCAGGGCATAGGAAATTTCATAAGAGATCTCTGAATGAAGAATACTGAAGCCTCCATGCTGACCACAAAGTCTCTGTCCTATCAAAATAGTCAAAACTTTTCCCTTACCCTGTGGTTCCGGATGTTCCTTAGGTCAAAATGTCATTGCAGCTGGACTGTCTCTCTGAATGCTCTCCATCCTCTTTCCCGGAGCCTGGGTTGGATTTCAAACCTCTGTTATTTAATTACTGCTTGCATTTTTTTCCAGTATTTATCCCTTTTGCATTGTGATTATGTTTTCAAATGCCTGCCTCATTCAGTCACTTAATCATCCAGTAAATATTCTTGACCACAAAAATTTTTTAAAGAGTTTCAGTTTTAAATACATTATTCAACTTCAGTAAAATATAGACCCCTTAAGAATTTCTTGCAAGCAGTGGACCCTTTCCCCCAGTGACATTCAATACCAATGAGCATTAAACTGGCATCAACAACTTCAGGGCTTCCAGCAACTCCTACAGAAATCCACAACAGCATTTATGCAGATTAGATCAAATCACGTTGGCACAGCCCAGGGTAATGGATTCAGCCTTCAACTCAAGTCACATGTGTCTTCTGTGGAGCTCATCAACACCCACTGATTCGACCAACACCCAGGGCCCAATCACTCCCAAATCTAGGTCTGCAGCTTAGAGTTTGAATTTCAGACCTGTTCTTGTGAATGCCTCTTGGACTTCTCTATGTGGTTATCCAAGAGGCACTTCCAACTCAAGATGTCCTAACCGGAGCTCCTTGGAGCACACACTGAAAGTGCTCCACCCCCATCCTGGGATGCCACCATTTCAACGTGCTTCACACACATCCAGCTGCCAATATCTTTTCCCAGTACCTGGGAAGGGCTCTCTGCCTACGCCGGGTGGCAGGTTAAAATTGCCAGATAATCAGCGGCCCCTGGGCCCTTAATCAGCTTCCTCACCTCTTGAGTGGGACAATTTTGAAATGAATGCTTTGCATCATGTCCAAGAGTTTGCTTGCAGGATTTAGCTCCAGTTGCCTGTGGTGGTAATTGGCACCCCCGCTATTGGCTGCCGCCTCTCTCTTTCCCTTCCCTACTCCCCTATCAGTGTTTCCTTCACCTTCACATTCAGAATCTGCTTCTGGGGGACCCTAGAGTGTTCATCATCTCCAGCTCCGAATCTGCTTCTCTTCCTCAGGACCTCTATCACAGTGATCACACCCCCACCCACTGTGTCACCCAATTTAGAAAGTCAGGCACAAGTTATTCCAACTCCTACTCCATCACTCAGTCCTGTTGATCTTGCTGCTGCTGCTGCTAAGTCGCTTCAGTTGTGTCTGACTCTTAGTGACCCCATGGACTGCAGCCTACCAGGCTCCTCCATCCATGGGATTTTCCAGGCAAGAGTACTGGAGTGGGGTGCCATTGCCTTCTCTATATCCCCAGAATCACTTGACTCAAGTTCTGATCCTTCATGTCTGCTGGCACTGCCTTGACTCAAACTTTGGTCATGCCATAGTCGCTCTCGCCTGGTCTCCCTGCTGCCTATCTTACCCCCACTGCAAACAGCCCTTCCCACCCAACACCAGAGTGATCATTCCTTAATCCAAATCTTTCCTGGTCACTCCCTTGCTCAAAGTCCTTCAGTAGCTCCCCATTGATTACAGGAAAAAGCTCCTTTATAGGACAGACCCTAGCTAACCCATGGCTTCCTTCACCCCTCCTTGCTGCTATTCTTCACAGCCCCTTCTCCAGCCTCACAGAGCATTTGAAGCCTCCAGAACGTGCTTTGCATCCGAGCTTTGGTGCCTGCTGTTCCTTCACTTGTAATGACCCTCTCTTCGAAAAACTCCCATTCATCTCTCACTGCTCTGCTCTTAGCAATATCTCTATGCCATCTTTTCTGACTTCCCTGCTCCATGCCACTCGCTACATCTTCCTGCACAGTGATAGGCCCACTCCCCTGGTGTTCACCTAGCCCATTTTATAACTCCTCATGTACACATAGTGTCACATTGTATTGTTAATAGTTTGTTTACTGTCCAATGAGCTCCTTGAGATCAGCAGTATATGTTGACCATCTCTAACCATAGTCCTTTAGCATACAGCAGGTGCTTCATAGATGTTTATTGCACAAATGAATGAGTTACTCATCTGGCAAGTATGTGAAACTGGATTATGAGTCGATTCTGTATTAGAAAAGCAGGATATAGATCAAAGAACCAGATCCAAAGTGGGAAATTTCCTGAGTCTTTACTTAAAATCACCAAATGTTTGAATTACAGATCTCAACAATTGATTGACCCTGATTGACCCTGAAAGATTTTTTTTTGTTCTTTCCTGCTGTTTGGGCATGTCCTTTCCTCCCTCCATTTTCTGTATGAATGGAATTCTTTCCTATTAATGTCCTATTTCTATCCCCAACCTCTCCTCCCCCCAGTGCAGACCCTCCCTTATAGACTTTTCTTTTCCCCTTCTCTCTGCAAGGGCAGCTGCAGTGAAAGTACAGAAGGGTGCCACTGCACATTTCTCTGGAAATGGGGGCCATGATGTCTGTTTATTATGCATTAATCTGAATCAATACAGTCTTTCCTGAAAACATAAGCACCTCAAAGGGCAGCAAATATGAATCACAACTGCCAGTGAGGATCAAACATTAACCCAGGGCTGTGATGAGGCCAACAAAAGAAATAGGCTAGTAATTGCCTTCCAGGATATCAATCCCTACCTTATACACACATACCCCCTCAACACACACAAAACCTTTATGGTTCTTTCATCCATGAACTTGCCCAATTATAATTGCCCAGCTGTGTCTTTAGTTGTATTCAGACTAGGTCCTGGCAGCCGAGACCTCACATACCTGATCCACGACTCAGAACACTTCTCAAATCTATAGAGGAAGTCTTTGGTTTCTGAAATGATTGAAGATGAATTCACAGACAAATATTTCCACAGGTATCATTAATGACTTGAAGCTGATTTAAAACCTCCAGAACCTGACCGCAACAAGCAGGAACTAGTACTTTCTGTTGATACTCGTTTCTATCAGTTCTTAAACTTGCATTGTGTCTTTCTGCCCTTAAGTCGATCAGGCACTTCTCAGTTTAACTCTTTTTTTTTTTTTTTCCAAAAGAAGAAATTCAATATCAAGGAAAGGTACCACCAGGGCTGACTTCTCCCTTAGGGGCTGTAGGCATGATGCCTGAGGCCCAAAATACTTTCAGGGGTTCAGGGAAATGTTTTAAAATCAGATTTTCAAATTTCTTTTAAAATCAGAAGAAAACGTGTTGTTTTAGGTCAAAGAAAATGTTTTAATATATAATATTAATTCATTCATCTTTATACCAATGCAATCATAAAATGTAATTTTTACCATTTTTTCTATGGAGGAAATAGTCCACAAAGGCAAAGTGCCCACAAAAGGTATAACGTGGCCCTGGTTTCTACCACATTATGCTTGCAACACGAAAAGGTTAGAATTGAACCTTTCAAACCCAAGTTCCAGTTACCATACTCATAAACGTGCAGGCTGCTCTGTATGTACTGCACACTCTGGTCACCCCCAATTCTACAAAAGGGAAAGTCATGGCCACTACTCATATGAGTGTCCAGACTCAAGGAGGTTTGAACACGCAAAGGACATCCAGATTCAGACCAGCAGTCTCTGCTCTGATTCAAATAATTTCTGCTCTGCCTTTCTCTCTCAAATATCTGCATCCTGTTTTGATTACCAGAAAAAAAAATCTTCTCATCTTTAGGGATTAATTAAGCCAATGTATTTGCTTCCTTTGCTCTATTAAAACATTTATAGTATTTAGGTTTTTTTTTTTAAACTTTGTTTTAAAATGATCAATACTACTACTGATACCTATGATTTATTTACTGGTTGGCGACCACATAGTCATCATCTCTAAGGCCAGTTCCTAGCCCAGTGTCTGGCAAACAAACACTGGGTGCTTAATAAATGTTAGATTAACAGATGCATCACCTCTCCGGCAAGTATGCGGAAATGAGATTATGTCCGTGGGCTAATTTTGTCTTCAATCATCTCGCACCTTGCGAGAAAGATCTTCGACCTATATCACAATTGGCATTTTAGGATGGTCGCTGGGCCCTCGGCACCTCTGCCGCCTCCATCCACCAGCCACTCCCTCCCCGCTGGGCTCTGTTCTCTCCCAGCATCCTGGGGTCTGAAATGGTCCCCAGCCTGCTGGGAGGCAGCAGGGTCCCGCTTCACCGGCCCTCCCCGGCGTCGCCCCCGCGCCCTGGCACCCCTTCCTCCCGCCACCCCGTGCCTCCCACAGCCACGCCCTCCCCGTGGGCGAGATCACCTGTCCGTCCTCAGCAGCCGCCTCCTCGGGTACCCTTTCGCCCCCCTCCTGCTCCCCCTCCTCCGCCACCTCCCCCAAGCCCTCCCCTTCCCCGCCTCCTCCCACCCCTCGGTGTATATAGTAAAGGCCGGGCGCCGCACGCAGACACACACTCGTCCGGACACAGGCGCACACACGCTCACGCACGACCGGCAGCGGCGGCGGCGACAGCAGCTCGGTGACAGCGGCGACGGCAGCTCCCACCGCTGCGCACCCCCTTCAGGCGGCCGGCGGCGAGGCCAGACCGGAGAGTCCCCGCACCCGCGACCACCCCACGGCTTCCTGGAGGCGGCGGCCGCGATTGCGAGGTAGCGGCCGCGACGCCCCCGTGCGGGCCGGGGTACCCCCCCACCCCCACCCTGCGCCCTCCCCGCGCGGACCTGCCACCGGGACGCAGGGGGCGCGCCGGGCTGGGCGCGCCTGGCGGGGCCCGGCGCCCGGGGAGGGGCCTGCTCCCGGGGGCAGGACGGCGCCTGGAGGCCGGGGCCAGCGGGGAGGGCCGGCGGGGGCGGGGACGCGAGGCGAGGCCGCCACCCGCTCGGCGTCCCCGGGCCCCGCTCCTGCTCCCAGCGCCGCGCACTGGCCGGCGGGGCCGGGGCCGGCCGGGGAGGCGGCACAGGGCGGCGGGGCGGGGGCCCCGAAGTGGGTTTCGGGCCGCCACCGGCGCTGGCACAGGGCGCAGAGGGCGGCGCGTGGTGGACTCCGCGCCCGGGCATCGCACCCGGCCGCTTTCGGCTCCGTCGCTCTGCCCCGGCCCGGAAAACCCGGCGCCTTCCAGGCCCATCGAAAGATGGATTCTGTTGACGTATCTGGCGGCCCTGGCGAGCCGGGTGGAAAGTTGGGTTTTGCCAGATCGCACTGGGCTCGTCTTTGTGACGCTCGGCCAGCCCCGCATCCTCCCGGAGCTGGGTGAGTGTGCATTGGCGCCCCGGGAGTCCTCGTGCCCCCCAATGCCCAGACCCAGGGTGGCCGCACCAGCTCGGGCTTTCTGCCATGTTAGGCACCGAGCAGCCTTCTCGCTGCATTTTGGCGTGCGTTTCAGCGGTGCCTTTTGCTGCGAAGGGAGTTCTTGCCTCTCCCCGTTGGCTTTTTCGGGGTTGGGGTTATGCTCTGTGTGTTTGCTTGTTTGCCGTTTAAAGCCCGACTATTGTTCAGGATAAGCTCCGCCTGGGTGGGGAAATGGCATCCCACCACAGTTGCCGGCGAGGGGTAGAAATGTTGCCAAACAGCTGCTGCTTTGTGTTTCCCTATCAGAAGTCCCTGGAGTAGGTTTGGGGCACGACGGATGGACGGAGAGAGGGATGAGGCACGGAAGAAGAAGGTGGCTTTGGAGAAGCGAATTGTCACCCACCCCAAGGCACGCAGTCCGCTTCCCTCTCTGCCTGCCAAACTTTTATGAATATTCCTTTTGTGATGGGGGAAGCTTAATGAATTCAGCCCAGTTTTCCAGGGAAAAGCAACCCGGCTTTAACAATGGTTTGAGAACTTAATCAATGAGAAGGGCAGGGGAGGAGGAGGAGGAGGAGGCGCTGACACCAGTAATCGGCGATGTGGTTGCTTTTTGCAGAGTCAGGTAGGGGAGAGGTGGGCAGGGCAGGGCGCAGCGCCTGGGTGGCCGCGTTCCGGGGGAGTGTCAGGCGCTTTTACCTGTGCCCACTGGAGCCACCCACCGCCGTGCCCCCACCTCACGGTCTGCCCAGAACTCTGCGACGGGGCTTGAGGGGCCGCTCGCGGCAGTGCGCGGGCGGCCCCCCTCATCTGGCGTTTTTAAGGATGTGTAAATATTTTGCTGAGGGTAAGTGACATCAACAGAATGATATTCCGCAGAGCCCGGGTGTGCAGCGATGATAAATAGATACGGCCAAACAAAGTTTTGATAACCGCGGATTCTCATGGCTGGCTCTGTTTCATTTTGGGTCTTTGTTTTTGTTGGTTTAGCATTATCTCTCATCCTCTGGTGTGATCCCTTTATTTAGCTGATTCTTGGAAGCTTCTCTTTAGAACAGAGAGAAAAGCAGCCAGCAGGGAGAAAACGATTCTTAGCCTTGCATACATCGGGCAAGGTTTTCTATGCTTTCCCCGTGAGTCTTTCCGGGACTGTTTTCTATGTCTCTCTTCCTCCTTTCGAGTCACCAGAATCGTTTGTTGATTGACCAGGAGATTTCGGATAACTTTGAAAATGTGTTGTAATGTGCCTTTGTTACAGGAAAGAGGTGGCAGTACGGTGGGGAGGCTAGTGGGAGGACAGTGGGGAGGCTAGTGGGTGGGAGCCCCTATCCACTGATTATCCTTGGCGTTTTCTTCTCAAAGGGGAACGCGGGGAGCTGTGCTTCTTTTCGAAGGTGGCGGGGTGGCTCGAAGGCTGAAAGCCGGGGGCATCCCAGTTTCTCTGCCTCTTAGAAGCCCAGAGAAGCCACTGGACCCACCCCTATACACAGTATCCTGTGAGCAGGCACCTCTGTCTCATCCTGCCAGAGGCATCCACAAGGTGGCTGGGCACCAGGAGCCAAGTCAGACTGGATCTTGGGGGTCCTGGCTGCTTTGGCACTAGCCCATGGGACCATTTAGCCACCCAGGGAGGCCCTTTATCATGCAGAGAAGCCAGACCTCCAGAGGTGAGGTTTGGCCCAGGAAAATTTGCCCATCTCAGAAACAAATGAGAAAACAGCTTTCCAGGTGATGCCAGTTGCCAGTATGAGAACTTAGTTGGTGGGCATTTGGGCAAGAACTGTAAAATAAATGAAAAGTCTTTTAGCCAGAAGACAGGGCCCCTGAAATGCAAAAAAAAGAAAGAAAGAAAGCAAAGAAGAAGAAAAGGCTGGAAGGTGTGTGACAAGGTGTTGCTGGGAGCGCTATAACACCAGACGACCAATATAGCTCTGGCTATGATGACCCCGAAAACTAGATAGGACTGGTCTCCCCAAAGCCATGCCATGTGACCCAGAATGGAAGTATTCTGTACATGGAGACGTCCACACACAGGGTGCTCTGAATGGACAATAAGAAGAGAGCAAGTGTTTGTCTTCTGGCTTCTTCTCTAACCTGAGTTTTGGGGAAGCAGGGGGTAGTGGAGGGAGAGAAGTCGAGAAGGAAATGAACATTTGCTGTTGCCCTCTGTCTGCCAGACACTGTGCATATGGGAAACCATGATGTGATGGAGGCATTATTTTACAGATAAGGAATCAGACTCAGAGAAATTTCCAGTCGAGTGTCTGATTCCAGACCCCAGTGGTTATGACTTAAAGGGGCAACATGTTCCTCTACCCTTCCCTCAAGGCTCTTATTTATTTCTCCCCGAGACTAGAGTCCTCAGCCCCTACCAAATGCAATACCTAACTGAGGGAGGGGGGCACCAGTGGGGCAGCTCAGCCACCCCAGCAGGGTACATGCTTATATGCTAAGGAGATAGATCCCAGATAGTCCCTAACCATTTCAGATGGAAAGACTGTGCCTTTTCATCTTGGAATTCCCAAAAGTCAACTGTCACTTAATGAACAAGAGTTGAGTGACTGAATGATGGAACTGATGAAGTGAATGGTGGTGGGAGGGAGCTATGTCATTATTAAGGGAGACCAGCGGGGAGAAATCCAGAGATTTGTGTGTGGTTGGGGTCTTGGAGGGCCTGGTGTGATGCTGCAGTTCTAGCCTTGAGGAGTTCCAAGCTGATGAGCCTGAGTGAGATGAGCAGTCACATTCCCATCTTATCCATGAGGAAACTGAGGATGAGATAGAGTGGGTAATTAGCCTGAGGGCCATGGTAGGGCCAGAGGGTAGGTAAGGTATTTCTGACTCTTAAACGTCTCAAATAAATAAACTCTAAATAAAAATGAGATGGGTTCTTGCTCTGCAACTGCGCCATCAAAGCAAAGTCCTTTAGCCCCCTTCCAATCAGATGGTGGCCTTTAAGCCCCTAGAAACTCTGGGGCCACTGGGAGGGCCAGGATTTGATCCCTGTATGAGGTGTTTCTGACTCTCCTGCCTCCATGATGAGAATATGAGGGGCACCTCAGAGAATGAGGCTCTCGAGGAGGGGGAAAGATGGCTAATTGCACTCTCCCCTGCACAAAAGCCTGCATGGGATTCTGAATTAAGCTTGATTTGGGGATCAGGGTGACATCCTTGCTGTAGAGTTGGCAGTGCTTGTCTCTGGAGAATGCCTCTGATTACCACTTCTCCCTCCCACCTGACCGTCTGCCCGGATGCCCATCATCTCATTCTTTGCAGCTCAAGGCATCTCCTTTGTGGCTCGTCATTTCTGATGAGCCTCTCAAGGCTACCGCTCTCCTGTGCTCTGATGGCAGCTGCTGAGGAGGTGATTCGTGTTAGTACTTCGGGATTTTGCACATGACACCCTCCTTCTCTCTCCAGCCAAAAACACACATAGGAACACGCATGCACGTGCAGAGGCAGGCACACGTAATTTGATCATGTTTCTGTATCTGCTTCACCAAATTAGATTGCAAACCCAGAATTGTTATTGAACGAACATACGTGACTTTGGCGATCTTCTATCCCAGCCCCTGCCTTAAACAGATCCATAGAGCTAAGATGCAGGCTGCTCAACCTGCAGATGCCTTAAGTAATGATTATACTCTCTGGCCTTGCCATGCCGGCCCCCAGGGCCTTTCCTAAGAGCCCATTTTAATCTCCAGTTAGAGGTAGGGCTGGGGTCCTAGAACATCCCAGTCTTGCAGTTCCCATCTCTTGCTATAATTCTTATCGCCCACCCTGCTCTCACCTGTCATTCTTCTTCCCACAGCTTTTTTAGGTCTTTCAACACAGCACTGTCTAATAGAACTCTCTATGAGGAGATATTTTATATCCGCACCATGCTGTATAGTAACTGCTAGTCACATGTGGCTTTTCAGCAGGTGAAAGGTGGCTACTCCAAAATAGGATATGCTATGATGATAACAACGTATGCACAGGATTTCTACGACCTAGTGCAAAAAAAAAAAAAGAATACAAAATAGCTCATTAATAATTTTTATATTGATTACATGTTAAAATGATCATATTTGGAATGTATTGGTCAAATAAGCTAGAGTGTTGAGATTAATGTCACCTGTTCTTTAGAATTACATACATATTTCTGTTCGGCAGCTCTGCCCCACCAGCCTGAGCCTTCAGCCTCATAGCACCTCTAGGAGTTTCAGGTGGCATGAACACCCTCCATCCCCATGGCAGGCGGGAGGCCTGGGGTTTACTCAAGAGCCACGACAGCCTGGCATCAGGCCACTCTGATTTTCGGGAGCTAAGGTGCCATTTGGGGGGGTCCCCATAAAGCCCACCTGTGAGCATGTTTGCTCAGTCACCTCTTGTGGGGAATGTGGGCTCTGAAACTTAATGGAGATGAGAGAGCAGGGCGGGGGTAAGGGTGGACAAGGCTGGTTTCCTTTCCTCCAGCCCAGGCTGGTGTCCTTGTCCATCAGAGAGCTGTCTCCCTCCTGAGTGACTGATTTCCTCGACACCTGCTCTAATAATATCCTTCCCCAGGATATGTGTTTGGAGAGTAGGGGCCCAAGGAGACACCCTTGCACTGAGAGTGGGTTATTTGGGGCTGGGGCCAGTCTTAAAGAAGAGAAGGGAAAAGAGGGGATGCACATAGTCATTTCCTGACAGCTTGATGAAAACAAGAGCAAGGGAATAAATGCAGTTTCTGCGCGGGAGACAAAATGAACACCAGAAAGGCCAGTTTCACACACCCGCGGTGCCATAGATGAGAAGCCCTGAGGAAGGGACAGTTCGGGGAGGTGGGGGAAGGCTCACCGTGGGCATTGTGCCCTTGGCCCTGGGCATGGCCCAAGGAGACAGAAAGAGCTGGAATAATGGACTCGGGGCTTCGGTGATTTATAGGTCAGGCGCCTGTGGCTCTGGCTCCTGAGGGGGCTGCCCCCACAGGGGACCCTTGGCTGACCTCCTCGAGCTCCTCGGAAGGAGCTGGTTTTGTTTCCCATGGCAGAAGCAGACTGTTTACTGGAGCACAGGAAGAATCCGACATTCTGGCGAAAAATAATTCATTAACAGCCAGGGTATTACCAGTTCCCTGGAAAAGCTCCTCCAGCTGCACTGGAGCAACTGTTCTTTCTCAGCAGTGGAACTGGGCCTCACTGGTGGCCAGGACTGGGTATGCATGGGCATTTTTGTCGTTGTTGTTATTTTTGCCTTTGTGTGTGTGCCCACCTTAAAATCCAGGCAAAGGAATGGGGGCCTGAAAGGATTGAGATAGTATAGCCGTCAGCCATTCTGTCCTCCATGGTTTTAGCCTGGAAACACTAGGCCAACTTTAGGAACATGCATCTTCCCTGACCAAAGTCCATCCTCATGCTGGGGGCACTGCACAATCACATAGGATGTTCTAGAACTAAAAGAATTTTAGAGAATCTCAGCACCTGCTCTTAAGATTTTATAGAAACAATTGGCTGAAGGACTCCCATACCCACCTACCCCCATCCCCCCTACACACACACCGGGCAGAATGTCCTATCTTGCTCTGTTGAATTCTTTGCTTACTATGAATTGGCACAGCAGGGCCGAAGTATGTGATTCATCATCCCAGTTTTGAGGGTATTTGGAAAGCCAGGCAGGCATAACCAACAGAATGGTTTGCATGTTTTGTTCACTAAGAATGATTGAATCTACAGTAATAAATAAAATGGAATGATTCAGGAAGCTTTTTATGCTCTGGAAAAATCTGCTTTAAAAGAGGGGGGTGGTTGTGTGCTTGTTTGTTTTTTAATGCCTCATGCTCAGAAATGTGTATCCAGCTAGCAAGAAATGGGGAAGAATGACATTTCCTTGGTTTAGTTTTTAAAAACACTAATTGCAGGTTAAGTAAGATGCAGTGTATTGATTTTGGTTTTGTATGGAACATAATGAGATAATCATTTTATTTTATGAGATATTAATTTCCATCCATTTAGACTGATGAAATACGCATTTCACATGCACCCTGCTAGCTCCACCATCATCACAGTATTTCTTTAATGTTTCTAGATTCAGACTGGGAACCTGTTTTGTTTATTTGGAAAGGAAATCAGTATGTCCTTAGTAAACATATGTGTAAGCCAACCTTAGATTTCAAGGAAAATGGGATTTTTCTTCTTTGATGACTGCCGGAGATATGAATATTAAAAGCCAATTGTATTTGCCTTTAATTAGAGCACAGTTTCTCCACCTTGGCCCTGTTGACATTTTAGGCCAGATCATTCTCTGTTGTAGGGGGCTGTCCTGTGCACTGGAGGGTGTTTAGCAGCATCCCTGGCCTCGACCCACTAGATGCCAAAGTGTCACCCCTCCCCCTAGTTGTGACCGCCAAAAATGTCTCCAGATCTTGCCAAATGTCCCCTCTGGGGCAAAATGGACCCTGATTGAGAACCACTGGTCTAGACCAAGATTTAATAAGTAATTTGTGGCTTTTGGATAATTCAATTTGAAATAATACAAGACAGAATTTCCCTCTCTAACTTATATGTACAATTCATGGGAGTGATTAATTAATGGTTGGAAGTGGGTCATGTGCCTGATTTAATTGTAAGTTGGATGCGAGGGTCTGTAAAATTGTATAAGCACAGAGATTTTTCTTTAAATTCAGGTGACTGAATAAGTCATAGGTAATTGGGGGACACATTGTAACAACTAACACCTTTTCTGTTTTTTCATGAAGAGAACAGGTTTATTTCTCCTCAGTTTCTTTTTCATACGCGCCTGATTTCAGACATGCCTTCTCAGCCACCAGGCATCTTCCTCCACCCCCACCTCTCCCCACTGTCATTTCTCCTGTAGCATCTTAAGCCTAAGCCAATTAATTTAGCCCTTTAGTGTACTTGGGAGAGCCCTGCTCATAACACTGTAATAGACTCACTGCAGATCATGGCAGCCCTTTACCCACCACTAATTTCTCTGTTTTCCCGTTCTGTTGAGAGAGAAAGTCAATGGTGAGCAGATGGAGCATGTTGTAAAATTACTGGACATTCACATTCAGGTGGACTTCACCACCCCTCCCACCTTTTCCCCCTCTTACACACATTTATTTCCCTGCAGCAGTTCTGCTTGGGAAAAGGAACGACAGCAGGGCTCCTCTAGCCAGCTCGGTCCTGGTAATGCCCAAGGTCAGCAGCAACAGATGGAATGCTGCCACTGGACGAGCTGCAAGAGGGGTAATAATGCCTTCACAGGGAATGTGTCATGGGGTAAACCATTCCTGCCCATCCATGGAAATGGGATGAGCCCTTGGGGGACAGAGAGAGAAAGGAGAGGTGGATGGCTCATTACATAGGACAGTGTCCTGAGGCCAACCTCATCCAGACCGTCTTTGGGGTGGGATGGGTGTTTAGGGAGTACTCACGGGTGTGGCCAGGTGCTCAGGGCAGACATCACTGGGGGGCCACTTCACTTTGCAGGCATCCAAGGCCGGCTGAAGGCTGACCTTTTCCAAAGAGTGTCCGAAGGAGTTCTGAGTGTCGAGTTCGGAAGGAAGTTTAGCTAGTGAGGAAAGATAGAAAGGTGAGCACGTGGGGGGTTTGCCAGGCCAGCAGTAGCCCTTCATTGGCGAGTTCTTGCCTCCCTTGATGAGTCGTTTGACTCTTGGCAGACATCCCCTGAGTGCTTGGGTCCAGGCAGAGAAATAATTGATTTGCAGCACATGACGCTTGGTCATACTGAATTGGCTCTCCCTCGTGAACCAGGATTTGGGTGATGGCTGCAACACTAGGAGAGGAAGTGGGATCAAAAATCTGGGCTTTGGAGGCCAGTTTCGTGGTGCAGAGGCCACTGGGGCCACCTCTGTGTGCTGCTGAAGCCAACAGACAGGTCCGAGTGGTATGTTGTTCCTCAAAATAATGGCAATGGAAATGGCTGTGAAAAACATTCAGAACCTTGTCATAAAAATGCAAACAGTCTTCCTGCTATAGGGAAAAGCTAAATAAACTCTATTGCAGCTGTATTAAGTAGAAACAGATTTAAAAATCGGGTGTTTTTTTTCCTGAGACACTTATTTATAGCAGGTTGGGCAAAGGCTGCCACTATCTTTCGCGACTCCGGAAGACTGTTTTCCAGATGGTCCTTGCTGTTTGTCTCTTTATTAAGCTTAGCTGAACCCAGCCTTGCTTGGAAAGGTTCATAGAAAGTGGTGTTATTTTTTTCAGATTACAATGGCCATTGATTGGCTAACAAATCAATGGAAGGGAATGGATTGAGCCTGTGCCGATGGATTTCCTTTCGCATTTCAAAATAAGAAAAATGTCGAGGAAAGCTCAGAATAGGAGTGCTATTTTGACTGTGTACATCAAAGCTTTGAAAACCATTCAGGGCTGCATTTTCTATTAATTTACATTTGCATTTTTTTCTAAAATAACGCCCTCCTCTTTGCAAAAAACTGCAACGTTACCGTTTCCTTTCCAACATCTAAACAATGTCCAGATACATTTCAGATTGAGCAATTAGCTCTGGCTGCAATTTCCTTTTAGGAAAAAAAATCACTAACCCACTAGACTAAATATGAAATTATTGAATGTGAAGATATCAATATTTGTTCTAGGATCCTTTGTGGCTTATCACTTGCATTTTAAGAAGGCTAGAAGAGGCTGGTTCTACCTGGCCTTTCCATGTTAGACACACCCACGCCAGAAAACTCAAACTTTGTGTTTTTTCTCTTAGGAGCTGGGCAGCTGAATTTGGGGTCATCAAGGCTGATTCTTACAGCTGAAACTGCACAGGGAACCATTTTGGAAAGGCGCATAAACCAGTGATCCCTGCAGACCAGGCTTGAGTACCACTACCCCACATGGGGTAAAATTTCTACCCATTCACAGTTAAATGAAAGAAGAGTGAAACTGTATACTGAGTTTCCATTTTTATAGAACTGCCCTTTATTCTAAAATGGCCTTTCCCACTTTTTTTTTAGTGTTAAAGTCTCTTTTGTGAATGACGGTATTTGTAGTTTAGCATCTTTTTTTCACAAAGTCAGAAGTTGAACTCATGTTGGATCCTACTTATTTTTTAATGTTACTCATTCAGAACATTACAAAGTCTTGGATTTACTGAGGAGGCCTTAGTAGATCAGGAAAGGGAGCCTTTGTTGCCATTTCCAAGCCAGAAAAACTCACTTGAGCTAGAGTCCTGCTCCCAGTTCCTTACCTGATTCTTTTGACCCATCAGCCACAGAACTGTGGCTTTGTCCAAAGCCCATGTGAAGAATGGAATTGCTTCTCTAGAGGAAGTTTTTTGTTTGTTTATGTTTTGTTTGGTTTTTTGGTTGCACTGTGAGGTTAGTGGGATCTTAGTTCCACCATCTGAGATTGAACCCAAGCCCCCTGCAGTGTAAGTGCAGAGTCCTAACCACTGGACCACCAGTTCACATAGGCTTGACCCACCATCCTCCCTTCCTCAGCATGGCTCACCAGGCAGTATACTCAGTCTCCTTCCTGCTGCTCCCCCAGCTGTTCCTCCTCTTGCTAAAGCACCCCTCTGATTTCATCACTGTAGCTCAAGAACATTCAATGACTCCCTATTTCTTAATTAGAATAAACCCTATATGAAGCCCTTTTTTCATTTTCCCAGGCCACTCTCTCCCTCAGGACTGCTCTTCAGTGGAGAGGATGACTCCAGATTGTACACTTGCTCTCACTGTGTGTGTTTTTATTGAAGTATGGTTGATTTATAATGTTGTGTTAGTTTCAGGTGTATGGCAACACACATATATATGTAGGGCTTCCCTGGTGGCTCAGCTGGTAAAGAATCCGCCTGTAATGTCAGAGACCTGGGCTTGATCTCTGGGTTGGGAAGGTCTTATGGAGAAGGGAACGGCTACCTACTCCAGTATTCTGGCCTGGAATTCCATGGACTGTATAGTCTATGAGGTCGCAAAGAGTTGGACATGACTGAGCGACTTTGACTTTCATATATAGGGGTGGGTGTGTGTGTATGTGTGTGTGTGTGTATGTATGTGTTGTGTGCTCAGTCACTCAGTCATATCTGATTCTTTGACTCTTTTGCAACCCCATGGACTGTAGCCTGCCAGGCTCCTCTGTCCATGGGATTTCCCAGGCAAGAATACTGGAGTGGGTTGCCATTCCCTTCTCAAGGGGATCTTTCTGGCCCAGGGATCAAACCCAGGTCTCCTGCATTGCAGGCAGATTCTTTACCATCTGAGCCACCAGAGAAGAAATAATAATAATATATATATATATATATATATAATTTTTTAGATTCTTTGCCTTTATAGATTATTATAAGATACAAGATAGATTATTACAAGATATTGAATGTAGTTCCCTATGCTATAGAGTAGAGCCTCATTATTTATCTATTTTATATACAGTAGTGTCTGCTAATCTCAAACTCCTAATTTATCCCTCCTTCCCTTGTCCCTCAGATTAGATCATAGCAGATCAGTCACTCAATCGTGTCCGACTCTTTGCGACCCCATGAATCGCAGCACGCCAGGCCTCCCTGTCCATCACCAACTCCTGGAGTTCACCCAGACTCATGTCCATCGAGTCAGTGATGCCATCCAGCCATCTTATCCTCTGTCATCCCCTTCTCCTCTTGCCCCCAATCCCTCCCAGCATCAGAGTCTTTTCTAATGAGTCAACTCTTTGCATGAGGTGGCCAAAGTACTGGAGTTTCAGCTTTAGCATCATTCCTTCCAAAGAAATCCCAGGGCTGATCTCCTTCCGAATGGACTGGTTGGATCTCCTTGCAGTCCAAGAGACTCTCAAGAGTCTTCTCCAACACCACAGTTCAAAAGCATCAATTCTTCAGTGCTCAGCCTTCTTCACAGTCCAACTCTCACATCCATACATGACCACAGGAAAAACCATAGCCTTGACTAGACGAACCTTTGTTGGCAAAGTAATGTCTGTGCTTTTGAATATGCTATCTAGGTTGGTCATAGCTTTCCTTCCAAGGAGTAAGTGTCTTTTAATTTCATGGCTGCAGTCACCATCTGTAGTGATTTTGGAGCCCAGAAAAATAAAGTCTGACACTGTTTCCACTCTTTCCCCATCTATTTCCCATGAAGTGATGGGACCGGATGCCATGATCTTCGTTTTCTGAATGTTGAACTTTAAGCCAACTTTTTCACTCTCCACTTTCACTTTCATCAAGAGGCTTTTTAGTTCCTCTTCACTTTCTGCCATAAGGGTGGTGTCATCTGCATATCTGAAGTTATTGATATTTCTCCCGGCAATCTTGATTCCAGCTTGTGTTTCTTCCAGTCCAGCGTTTCTCATGATGTACTCTGCATAGAAGTTAAATAAACAGGGTGACAATATACAGCCTTGACGAACTCCTTTTCCTATTTGGAACCAGTCTGTTGTTCCATGTCCAGTTCTAACTGTTGCTTCCTGACCTGCATACAAATTTCTCAAGAGGCAGGTCAGGTGGTCTGGTATTCCCATCTCTTTCAGAATTTTCCACAGTTTATTGTGATCCACACAGTCAAAGGCTTTGGCATAGTCAATAAAGCAGAAATAGATGCTTGTCCCTAGGTAACCATAAATTTGTTTCCTGTCTGTATTTCTGTTATATATATAAGTTCCTTTGTATCAGTTTATTTTTTAGATTCCATATATAAGTAATATCATATGATACCTGTTTTTCTCTGACTTACTTCACTCAATATAATAATCTCTGGGCCTATCCATGTTACTTCAAATGACATTATTGTATTCTTTTTTATGGCTAAATAATTTTCATATACACACACACACACATGCATGCATGTGTGCATGATAAGTTGCTTCAATAGTGTCCAACTCTTTGTGACCCCGTGGACTGTAATGCACTGGGCTCTTCTGTCCATGGGATTATCCAGGCAAGAATATTGGAGTCCGTTGCCATGCTGTACTTCAGGGGATCTTCCTGACCCAGGGATCAAACCCACCTCTTGCATCTCCTGCACTGGCAAGCTGATTCTTTGCCACTAGCACCTCCCAGAAAGCCCTACACACACACACACACACACACACACACACACACACACACACACACCATACGTCATCTTCTTTATCCATTCATCTGTCAGTGGACAGGTTCCTTCTATATCTTTGCTACTGTAAAATAGTGCATTGCTATGAATATTGGGGTGCATGTATCTTTTTTAATTAGAGTTTTTGTATTTTCTGTATATACATGCCCAGGATGGGATTGGTGGATCAACTCTATTTTTTTTTTAAGGAACCTCCATACTGTTTTCCATAGTGGCTATACCAGTTTACATTTCCACCAACAATGTAAGAAGGTTCCTTTTTTCCTACACACTCTCTAGCATTTATTATTTGTAGACTTTTTGATGATGTCTCTCTCAGCTGTGTTTTATTTGCTTGCTTTATGGGGGGAGGTTTGCAAGAAGATTACGAGATCTTTTGGGCATCTTTCTCTAGATGAAGAGCACCAAAGCCTGGGTCTAATGTAATGGACCTTCCCATGGATTGTGACACTAATGTTTTAAAAAAAAAAAGGAAAAAACTCCACACAACATGAGGCTCTCTAGCTTCAAGAATTATAGCCTTACTATGAGTCTCCCTACAGTACTGCTTCTGGATAAAAATGCCCCATTCAGGGACATTCAGGAAGGGACTGCTGGCTTGTCCTACTGAAAACAGAACCACTTATACAAACTTGGAAATTTGCAATTAAGACATAGTGAAAGACATTAGCCAGTGCAAACTGTCCATTCTATTAGAAATGTTTCCAATGGCCTTTTATAAAGTCATAGTAGGACAGTATCACCTATTATTTGTCAAGCTCCTGCTATAGCCTGGACAGTTGTACCAGGTGATTTACATCTATTATTTTTGTTCCAGCTCCATAAGAGTCATATGATGTAGGTGGGTATTTTGAGCTTTATATCATAAAGGGGGAATTAGAGGCTCAGGGGCTTCCCTATAACTCAGATGGTAAAGAATCTGCCTCCAATGCAGGAGACCTGGGTTCAATCCCTGGGTCAGGAAGATCCCCTGGAGAAGGGAATGGCAACCCACTCCAGTATTCTTGCCTGGAGAATCCCATGGACAAAGGAGCCTGGGGGGCTACAGTCCACGGGGTCACAAAGGGTCGGACAGGACTGAGTGACTAACACTACTACTACTAGAGGCTCAGAGAGGGTTAGTAACTTAAACAGAGTCACACAGCTCATGGGAGGTGGAACTGGGATTCTTCCACAGTGTGGTTCAAAAGAATTTTCTGTGATGATGGAAATGTCCTTCACTATCCACTATGGTAGCCACTAGCCAGCCTTAAGTTGCTGTTGAGCACTAGAAATGTGACTGGTATGTGACTGAGGCCTGACTTTTTAATTTTTTCTTAACCATTTTTGAAGTGTACAGCTCAGTGGTATTCAGTGTATCCATATTGTTGTGCAGCCATTACTACCATCCATCTCCGAGAACCCTTTTCATCTTGCAAATTGAATCTGTGTCCTCCTTAAACACTAACTCCCTGTTTACCCTCCTTCCCCTAACCCCTGGCAACCACCCTTCTACTTTCATTTTTCTTTCTTTTTCAGTCTCCCCTTTCCCCCCACAGCCTCTGGTAACCACCCTTCTACTCTATATTAATATAAATCTGGGGAAATTTTTTAAAAAATATTCTACAATTACAGCTGTGCAAATTTCCCCGTTTGTATATTTCCAAGAGCCAGTCTTGAAAGGCATGAACTCAAAGCCTGATTTCTGTTATTTACAGGGATCTGTCCCCATTAATCAGTGATGAAATGTCAATGCAGTATTTGTCTATTTTAAATGTAAATTGCCCCTTGTGGCTAGAGGGTGCCGTATTGGAGAGTGCCTCTCTGGACCGACTTCACTGTGCCATTCTGCCTGAGGCCCACCTCTTCTGGAATGCCCAGCCACTCTGCATCTCTCTTCTTCCCTCTCTGCCCAGCACAGTGCCCCTGTTTCTCAGAGGCCTGTAGACCAGTGATTCTCAAGTTTAACAGGTGGTAGAAATACCCCTGGTGGCTCAGAGGTTAAAGTGTCTGCCTCCAATGCAGGAGACCTGGGTTCGATCCTTGGGTCGGGAAGATCCCCTGGAAAAGGAAATGGTAACCCACTCCAGTATTCTTGCCTGGAGAATCCCATGGATGTAACCCTGGTAGGCTACAGTCCACAGGGTCGCAAAGAGTCGGACACGACAGAGCAGCTTTACTTTCACTTTTTACTTTCAGAGTCATCTGGTGAAGTGAAAGTCACTCAGTCGTGTCCGAGTCTTTGTGACTCCATGGACTGTAGCCTGCCAGGCTGCTCTATCCGTGTAATTCTCCAGGCAAGAATACTGAAGTGGGTAGCCTATCCCTTCTCCAGGGGATCTTCCCGACCCAGGGATCGAACCTGGGTCTCCTGCATTGCAGGCGGATTCTTTACCAGCTGAGCTACCAGGGAATCATCTGGAGGGCTGGTTAAAATACAGATTTCTGGGACCTGCCTGGCAGGCCTGGAGTGGGGCCCAAGAATTTGCATTTCTGGCAAGTTCCCAGGTGCTGCAAGGCTGCTGGTGCTAGGATATTTGGTTGAACATTGTCTATCCAGGCTTAAAGGCTAATTCCTACATCTTACAGTGGTGTGGCCTGGGGTTTAGCTGTTACCTCCTGGCATGCAGGGAGCAGCGGCTGCTGGCTCACCTCAGCTGGGAGAAGCCTCCTTCCTGCTCCTGTCCTGGGGACCTGGCCCTCCCTCAATCCCGACTTGACTTGGACCACTGTTAGCTTGGGTCACTCCCTTGGCAGTTGTTCTGGAATGCATTCATTTTCATTTGGGGCTCCTTAGGAGGGGCTGGAAAGCCAGGCAGGGTGAAGAGGCATAATCTCTAAGAATTTGCCTGACCACGTAGGGCAAGCCAGTAAGGAGAGGCCCATTTATTGTCCATGCTGCTATTCTCTGCAATTAAAGGTGGCAGAAAACTTAACTAGAAAAGGAAAAAAAAAAAAGTGAAGCAGGTGAGGCAGACAGATCACGAAGCCTAGTCTCCCTATCCTTGTATTCTTACCCAAATTAATGCCCTGGGGCAGGATTGGAGGTGAAGGGGTGGGTGTGGCCAGGAGGGCCCAGGAGTCCTTGGAAAGGGTGCTGTCGGGTTGGCCACCTTGAGTCTAGATCTAGCTTTCATCAGTGTTGAGAATGTTGTTCTTATTAAAAATAAACACACATGTGAAGAAGTAGCTGCTAGGCTGTTTTTCTTATGAGTATTTGTAAAACAAAAGAGCAATGTGGAGTCATTTTTTTCCCCTAAGTGTGCACATATCTGTGTTTTCTCCCACAGAACTTATGCTTTTTTCTTTTCTTGTTTCCCTGTCTTTGCTTTGTTTTGTTTTTTTTTGAGAGCAGGAATCATACGTCTTTTTTTTTTTTTTTTTTTTTTGTGGCTTGGTCTTAAACCAGCATTCATTCTCTTGAGCCAGGCAGCACTTCCTAAAGTTCATTTTAATCACCATCTAGAACAACCCAAACCCTTCGTGGCTCCTGGCAGCATGCTCTGCAGTACTTAGATGTTGATAATATGTTTAATTTTTGAAAGTTACAACTGCGCAAATTTCCCCGTTTGTATGTTTCCAAGAGCAAGTCTTAAAAGGTATGAACTCAAAGCCCCATTTCTGTTATTTACAGGGGTCTGTCCTCATTAATTGGTGATGAAATATCAAATTCTTGCGCTTCGAGTACTTCCATCTTCCCACTCGGCTCATGTGCCCCTGCATGAGCTCAGCAAATGTGAGCACACCAGTGAGGCCCCAGGCTTGTCCCTCTTGTTTTTAATCACTGCACCTCATCCTACTTTCCTCTGGTCCATTGGACCCACTCTCAGCTCCATCTCAGATATTTGGAACACAAGGCTCTTCATCCCCTGTCTGGATGGGATGCGTCTTCCCTTCCTGCAGATCTGTGGCTTTCCCCCTCTCTCTGTGATGCCCATTGCCAAGTTCCCCATTCCTTTTTTCACTTATGTGGGTGGGGTGAAGATACCAGGTTCTCCACATCCATGATAGAGCTGAAGCACCTGGCCAGGAATTTCATTTACATGCTCGCAGGTAAACTGCACCATACTATTTAGAAACAGCTATTTTACTTTGCAGTTTTCACGAGGAAACTGAGGCAGAAGGGCAGGTTATGGATGATGAGCAGAAAAGGTTGGCAGGGTCCAGATCGTCATGGATCTTGTAAGCCTTGGCAAAGTGCTTGGACTTTATCCCTAAGCAGTTTTACACAAGCCAGTGACATTGTTTACTTCACATGTTTTGTTTTTCTCCCTAATGGAGAACAGTGCAGAAGGGAAGGTAGACCAGAAAGGCTCCGTTGCAGTAATCCAGGGAGACCAATGACCTTGACCTTGAGTGGAAGCAGCATGGTGCCTGTGAATGGGGAGGCACGTGGCTGGATTCTAGAACTATTTAGGAGGCTGACTCTGTGGGACCTGGTAATGGCTGGCAGACTAAATTGTGACAGCACCCTAGTTTCTGTCATTTAGGCCCCTTAATGAGCCAGGGAATTCAGGAAAGGGGGACAGTCTAAGTACCTGGGCCCCACCCCACCTTTGCAGCCAGGGGTGGGGCAGCCCAGATCTAGACAAGTGGTCAGAACACCCTGGCACTGGCCCTCAGTAATCATCTGAGCACCCAGCTCTGAAGGGAATATGATGAAAACAGTGAACAAACCAGAAAATGTTGGGGAGAGAGGAAACCTGACAGACGTAGTGAACAGCCAAGAGCACCTTCAGTCAGCAGCTTTAAAGACGCGTTCCAGATTCATATGCTCTAAATAGGTCAGACTTTGTGAGCACTGGCGGACATGAGTGATCCTGCTGGTAGAGAGGAGTTTGGCTGGTGGCCTGCCACCAAGGTGACCAACTGTTCTAGTTGGCCAGGGATTCAGGGGGTTCCGGGGACATGGGACTTTCAGCTTTAAAACCCGGCAGTCCTGGGCAAACTGGACAAGTCGGTCACCCCGCCTGCCAGGGGAGGAGTTGCAATCTGGACACCTGGCCTGATCAGGGCCAGAGCAGTGGAGACTCAGTTCAGCCTGGAGACCCGGTATGGATATGCCACCACTGAGCAGAAAGGGAGCTTGGGAATGGCAAAGGAAAGAACATAACCCAAGCCCTTTCAGACAGCTTCCCTGGGTCTGCATGAAATGCTTCTCTTAAAATAGGAGCCTGAGAGGCCCATTCTACTTTCCTGGAACTACCCTATGCCTCGTGCTCCTTATAATCCTGCCCATTTGGGGATTCAGCCGGACATTTCCGGTGAATAATAGGTGAGTGAACAAATTCTTTGGTCCTGCTGGCCTCCTGGACATGCAAGTCCTTAACCAGATGTGGGAATATTTAAACTAGGTGCTGGGTGAGCGGAACAGTTTCTTTACATAATGTGTTCCTATATCCAATCATGGGTGTGTGTGTATGTTAGTCACTCAGTCGTGTCTGACCCTTTTCGACCCCATAGGCTATAGCCCACTAGGCTCCTCTGTCCATGGAATTCTCCATGCAAGAATACTGGAGTGGGTTGCTATTCCCTTCTCCAGGGGATCTTCCCAACCCAGGGATTGAACACAAGTCTCCTGCATTGCAGGCAGATTCTTTACCATCTGAGCTACCTGGGAAGCCCAATCATGGTTAGAAAAGCCTTTTTATTTTTTAAGAACAGTAAATGGCAGAATAATTTGTAGCAATAGAACATTCAGATCTTTATTTGCAAAGAGAGCATAACCCTCCATTATTCATAACTCTTTTAAAACCAAATGACAATTATTTTTGTTTTCAAAGGCTTCCATTCCCCACCCTTATCCCAACTATTTTCTCTTCCGAAATAAACCTCAGTAAATAAGCAGACTACATGTTGCAAATGGCAGGACAGAGGAGCACTTGGAAGGGGAAACGAACGAAACAGATTTTTCCTCTGAAGGTCTGGCCTGGTGGGAGCCTTTCACTCCCTTCCGAAATGCAGAGAGAAATGGAGTGAGGTGACCCCCATTCAAGGAAACCCCTGACACAAGGGAAAGGGAAACATATGAGTCCATTTGTGAAGTGGACAGCAGCAGCAGGAATAAAGGAAATTTCTGTGCAGGGAAATAGAAGAATAGAGGAAGGTGTGAAAAAAGTAAGAGTGAGATTCCTCAGGCCACCAGGCTCAGATAGTGTAGGAGTGAGAAGGGCCATAAACGGGACTTGGGTCTTTGGAAAGGAGCCTCCAACCGTACCCTGTGTTAAAATGAGTCGGAGAGTAAAAATGAGCTTTGTCATTTCCCTGTGCCCTTCTGGATCACTTTAAGAGGAGTTGTAGCAAAATTGCCTACAGTATATTCTTTTCCAAGCATAAAGGACTTGGTGGGTAAAAACTTAAATAATAGTATCAGCATGTTAAAAAGGTTTACTATTTCACATATACTTTAAATAGATCAGAATTTTTAAGCAGTAGGGGGATGGGGTTTTTATTGGTAATGTTTGACTTTCAAAGTCAGCTTTATGGATGGGAGAAGTCCTAAAACTTATCCATCACGGATTTTTATTTTCAAATTTTTGTCCAAACTCTTAACATACATACAGGAAAGTGCCTGTATGTACTGCTTGAAGTATTTTCACCAACAGCACACCCACGTCACCAGCATGCTGGTGGAGATAGGGATCGCACCAGTCCATCAAAGCCCCTGTGCCCTTTCCACCACCCTTCACCAATAGTGACCACTATCTTCCCACAGCACAGATGAGTTTTGTCTCCCACAGGGCTTTTTCAATCAGGGCTTTGTGTGTGACTACCAAAAAAAAAAAGTCCTTGTAATTTTTTTTTTTAGGGAGCAGGGAAGAAATTTTGTAACAGTTTCCTTTCTCTGGCAGATTGGAGTTAGGCCTGTTAAACAGGAAGTTCCCGAGCTGGGTCCCTGCTGGTGCAGGGTTTGGGGCAGGCTGGTCTCTGCTGCCCAGAATGATGCCCAGGCCATGAGCCAGTAGCCTGCCCTTGGCGCCACCTCTACCAAAGGCAGCCACTGAGCTGGCCTTATCTGCCTCATTAAAGCCTCTGTCAGATCCTGCAGAGACACGTGTCCGGAAGCACTGGGGACAGGACCACAAAATGGCCGAAAGTTCCCCGAACGTACTGGCCTTCTGGAAAGGAAGGCCAGGCACCACTCAAACAGCTTACCCGATGCACTCATTTTTTTTTCCAACTTCCAAATGAGAGTGTGATTGATTGATTTTGCTTCCTGGTAGGTTTCAATGTGCTTTCTGCCCCCCTTTTCTTGTTGCTGGAGGAAGCAAACAGTATGAATGCGGGAATAAAGCTATGGAACATACATCGTAATGTGTCTGGAGCGGCATCAGAAAAGGACTTATTTGTTCTCCTGGGTTGTGTAGTGCCGAGTGATTGAATGCTCGCCAAGCTGTCAGTTTTATGAAACAAATTCCCTAACCCCCTTGGCCCAGAGCTTTGCTCAGCCTGAGATGGAAAAGAAATAACTTTTAATAGAAAACTCATTGCTAAAATCTAAGATAAGATTTCAGAGTTACTTCTCTCCTAAGAATAAAATGAAATACGGAAGAAAGCATTTGATGGGGGACTCTTAGGGAACCTTATTTCTCAGTTCTTGGTTAACAAACTGGGTTAATAAAAATATTTAGATCGTCGTGATGCATAATGCATTTTTATTCCTAGTGAGCTGGCCTATTTGTATACACAGATGTTTCCTGTGGTCCTTCTATCATTGCTTCTACTTTTTCTGAAACAATATTTCTAGCAGGAAACAGAATCTTATGTTAAGATCCTAAGTCCCCCACAGACCCTGTTAGTTTGAGAGAGGATATTTCCATTTCTAGATTTGATATTGGTGGGGGAGGGGGTGGTAGGAATCTTCTTTTATTCAAAAAACATGGAAGATAATGCATTGAATCCACCATATCGAGACATTATTAGGCAATTCTTCCTTGGCTTCTAAATTAGAGCTGGACGATTCATCCAGGCACATTCATTGCTGAAGGGCTGGATGGCTTTTCACTCTCCGTTCTCACTGTCAAAGGTGCCATGAGTAATGTCTGCTCTTTCATACAAACCTTAGGTGTGTTTCACTGGGTTTTACAGATTTTCCAAAGCATTGTTCTCATAGAGCTGCAGTTCCCTTTCCAGCACCAGGGAACACTGGCAACACAGCTCACCAGCCCAGTTTCTCTGCCAGTCTTAGCAGCATATGGAAATCAATTAAAAATGAAATCTATAGGCCAGCGTGCTAAGGAAGAAAATGAGGTTTTACACATCAGCATTTCTCAAAAAAAAAAAAAAAAGATGAACCTGTCTTAATAGAAAAATGGCACAATGCCGTAATGAAAAATTAAGCTTCAGGACTTAGTCCCTAATATCTCAGTGCTGAGCATGTCTTTCCTCCTGTGGCTACCCCTGTGAGTGAATTCTGAAATAATCAGGCAGTATGTTGAAATAAGATATCATTCTGCCTGACTATAGCAGTGAAGCTTCGCCTTGTTTGGCTGACTTGTCAGTTACCACTTGAATGCTAGGAGAGGAAAAATCTGGTTCTTTGGAAGTTTATTTTTCTCTAACATTTTAGTTAATTTGTTTCTTTATGATTATAAAAGTAATAATGCTTATTTTAGATAATTTACAAATACAGAAAGGTGACAAGGAAAGAATAAATGTTGTTTTGGGTTCTTGTCCTAAAGGGTCTTATTCTCCTATACATATGTCCTTTATCTTCTTCAGGCGTTTGAAAGATATATTCTACAATTCAAAGTCTTCCTGTGCTTAAATGGATTACGACACCCAAAACTTCATTAACTTACATTTCTCTAATTATCAACATCAAGAATGAGATGTTGTCTATTTTATTACCTCTCATGTGTGACAAAGAATGTTGGCCTATTTACCTCCGCCCACCTTCCACTTTTCCCTTCCCACCCCACTTGTTCATTGCTGTATACCCAGCACCTAGAACTGTACTCAGCACCTTGCCAGCTGTTGCTTAATAGATTTATTGAATCAAATGAATGAATGAATGCTGAGAGCTTATCCTCACATTACTTGCAGGAGGTGAGCGCTGACTCCTGAGACTGACCGCTTTCCCCCTTCCTTTGCTGCCTCTCCCAAGCAGTCCATTTAAGACAAGGCTTCCGTGGCTCTCTGTTGTGTCTACTTTCCCAGATCTTCCACCTGGGGAGGCAGTGAGGAGTGGTGGTGAAAAGTGCCTGGTCTTTGGAGTCAAACAGATGGAATTCCCAGGTCTGCAGATGACCGCATAATGAGGCATGAGTCTTAATCTCTGTGGGCTCAGAGATGCTATCTATAAAATGGGCAGTGATGATTCTTCCCTGACAACATGAACAACAGGTATCCATGATATTTGGTACACAAGATCCAAAATCTATAGCTCCTAATATTGTTGCCACTTCTTTTTCCAATGACAGTGTAAATAAAGAGCCCATGGCACCCTAGAACACTGCCTTTCTCCTTGCATTTCCAGCCATTTCATCTCATGAGCATAGGAGACTTTCAAATGAGTTACTTTGTGCTTCTGTGCCAAGTAAATTGTCAGTGGCAAAGAATCAAGTGGCCTTTCTAATGACTGTGTTTCCCCTGCCATCACATATGCTTCCCCTTGGTGAATTGTTCTTGTGTGTCTACTAGCTGACCCCCACTAGATGGTGAATGGGCTGGCCTTCCATCTTGGTATCCTCAATCTAGGACTCACAGTGCTGTAACCGAGGAGTCACTCAGTATGTATTTATTAAGTGAATAAATAAATGAATAGTATAATGTTGTACACATCTTGCCATATCTCAACCATACCTGTGGGCTTTTTGGAATCTTCTGGATGGCAAAAGTAAACCAGACTATAGAATTAAGTCTAGCCCTCTGAATCTATAATGTAAGCTTCTGGCAGACAGATGCAATACTTATTGGTTCTGCAGAGAGCCAGCTTAAGCAAAACCAAATTCTAGTTCCTCTTAGTTTCCATGATTAAGTCCATGGATTCGCTGGCTGGCATATAAGGTTCTTTAGGAGAGGAGGAATGATACTGTGTGCACAGTAGCGCTCGTGTCTGCAGCTTTGACTTATGTGTGTGTTGGCACCTTTTTCACACAGAATCTGATGAGTTGGCATTTATTTTTGACAGAATCTCAAATCTTGTGAAAGTCAGAGTTGGGAGCTGATGTTGTTTTTTAGTAATATCTCAGATGATGGCAGAACAACCTTGATAATAAAAAAAGAGATGTTTAAAAAGATGTCCTCTTAGAGTTCTTCCAGAAAACTAAATGTTCAGCAAAGAACTTCAAAACTTTTCAGAACAAAGGCTTCCTGAACATTGGAATTTTGCAGACTGAGCACAAATAAACACACACACGCATGCACACACACACACACACACACAGTCTCTGAGGTGTGTTTCCTCATGTAATTCACTGTGACAGCACTTGCTGGTTAGACTTCCAAACTTGTTTTGTTCATCTTCCCAGGTACCCAACTAGACTACATTTCCCAGTCTCCCTTGAAGTTTTATGTGTGGCCATGTGACTAAGTTCTGACCAATAAGATGTGAGTGAAAATGATGTATGCACCTCTAGTTCAGTCTTAAAAGCTTTCCAGGTTTTCCTCCATACTCTTTTGTCATCCACAGTGAATGGGCAGTTCTGGGAGGGAGCAAAGTCCCAGGGAAACCTTGGAAGGAAGGTGGCAGAGCCTCCTCTGCCTGGGGAGGATCATTTTATAAAATGCAAGTGCCTGATCTGGAGCCCCCACCCCAGACTATTACATAAACAAGAAATAACCTTTCATTAGTGAGCCATTGCAAGTGTGGAGTGATTTGTTAGGCAGCTTATCCAACCTTAATTAAGTCATACTCTTTGGATATTTTTTTAAAAAGGAAGAATAGCCAAGACTCTTCACAGACCTTTTGTTTGCCAGGAATCATTTATGTTGATACTAATCCTTTCATCAGCCCTGTAAAGTTAAACCCTCATTTTACAGCCATAGGTACAACTCCCTGTGGGAAGCAGGTGAGGATTTTGTCCACCATGATGGTCGTTAGGGCTGGCATGGAGGGGGGCATTGAGTGGGCTCTCGATGAGGCTTGATGATGGAGTAAAAGAAGGCTCAGCAAGGTGAAGCCACACTCCCAGAAACCCACAGCTGGAGAAAATGCTGGACTCACTATGTAATCCCAGTCTTACTGGCTTCAAGGTCCAGCTACCTCTGAGGACCTATAACCCAAGACTTTAAAAAGAATGGGTGGGGAGCCAGTGATGGGACCTTAGAGGAAAGGTTTTAGTCTCTCACCTTGTATTTCAGATTGGAAAAAGTAACATATATTTTAAAAATGAAAACAGTACAGACATCTAAAACAAAGAAAGGAACCACCCTCTGTAATCTTACCAGAGAAAACTAGTACATGCTTGGTTTTATTCTTTAAGTTCTTAATGTATACACATATTCAACAAAAATTAGTTCACTTTCTGTATAGAAAATCTATAGATTCTCTCCCGCCTCATGACCTTTACACTTATTTCCCCCTTAAATAATTTCCTTAGGCATTATTTCCGTGTCAGGACATACCAATTTGTGTCATCGTTTGCAATGACTGGTGATATTAGGTTGGTGAAAAAGTAATCACAGTTTCGGACTGTGAATTTTAAATCATTTTAACTAGGCTCAAACACATCTTTATTAATAAAAATAAGAACCATTACTTTGTTTATTCCTGTAGCATAAAAATCTGTGCTTCAGGATTCGATTAACTCTTTAAAAGCATTTTTTTTGCCTCCTGCTGTTGTGGAAGCATTTTCCCTGCAAAAAATTGTCGAGATGCTTGAAGAAGCAGTAGTTGGCTGACGAGAGGTCAGGTGAAGATGGTGGATGAGGCAAAACTTCGTAGCTCAATTTGTTCAAGTTTTGAAGTATTGGTTGTACGACGTGTGGTTGGGTGTTGTAGAGAAGAATTGGGCCCTTTCTGTTAACCAGTGCCGACTGCATGCATTGCAGTTTTCAGTGCATCTCATCGATTTGCTGAGTATACTTCTCATATGTAATGGTTTTGCTAGGATTCAGAAAGCTGTAGTGGATCAGACCAGCAGGAGACCACCAAACAGTGACCGTGACCTAATACAGAATATTACAATCTGTGCTAGTTAACCAGTTCTCTCTTGGTTATCATTTAGGTTGTCTCAGTCTTTATGGCACCCCACTTCAGTACTCTTGCCTGGAAAATCCCATGGACAGAGGAGCCTGGTAGGCTGCAGTCCATGGAGTTGCGAAGAGTCGTACACTACTGAGTGACTTCACTTTCACTTTTCACTTTCATGCATTGGAGAAGGAAATGGCAACCCACTCCAGTGTTCTTGCCTGGAGAATCCCAGGGATGGGGGAGCCTGGTGGGCTGCCATCTATGGGGTCACACAGAGTCGGACACAACTGAAGTGACTTAGCAGCAGCAGTCTTTATAATACAGAGGAGCTGTGATCAACATGCTTGTGTGTATCTCTGGGGTAGAATCCTGAGAGGGGAGACATGTGGGCATGTCTTATTGCCTCACATGTGTGTAGACCTATTGCTACAGAAGGTCCAGATGGTCAACAGGCATGGAAATGGACTTGATGGGTTTAGTGCTTCAAGCGAAGGTAACAAAAGAACAGTGGAAGAAAGGGTTTCTAGCATCTCAGGTTGTTGCAGAGATGGACAGTGAGAAAGCACTGGCATCCCAACCAGAGGCAGTGACATCAGCCTTGTCCAAAAGGCCAGGGATGGTCCAGACCCCAGGGAGGACATTGTCCTGCACTCCAAGAAGTGAAGCAAGACTTCCTTTTGGGGGAGGGGGCAGTGGCCAGTAGGCCAGAGAGAAAGGGAGGAATGGGGTATGTCGATGTCGCCACAAGGTTCCTGCCGGGGCTGGAGCTGAAGATGGCAGGACCCATTCCTCAGGACCGGACATAAACCTGATAGGCCTGGACAGTTTTCGGGGCGAGCAGGCAGCTCCAGGCAGATGTCTTTGTCTGTGGGCACAGCTGTGTGTGCACTGAGACGTCCTGTCCATGAGAGATGTTCCCGGGATGATGGTGATGATGATAATGATGATGACAGTGGCCTTGGTTGGCAGTGGGAAGAGAAAGATGATTACCCAGACAGCGCTGGAGCACTCAGAGCTGAAGTGTGTGTGTGTGTGTGTGTGTGTGTGTGTGTAGTCCCGTGTGGTATAAGCATCAGCTATGTGTTGGAGTGAGGGAGTCTGTGCAGTGTGTTGTGTATGTGAGTGGGATGTGTGTGGTGTGGTGTGGATGTGTGATGTGTACAGTGCTCTGGATGTGTTGGAGGGGGTGCCGATTAAGTCCCCTGACACATTTGTGTGGCCTACCAAAGACTCCCAAGCTGCTCACTTTTGAGTTTTTCCTCCTGCCTCCCCTGTTTTCCTATGTCAGAAATGCCCGCTTCACCCAAGACAACTCTCTCGACCCTTCTCTCCCTTAGGAGGCCAAGCTCTAGGGAAGCACATAAGTTTCTGCTGGTTATCGCATTACCTGACCGAGAAAGGGAGGCAGTGTTCTTCAGAGCCAGCCTTGTTTTAGTCTTTTAACTTAGCTGTTCTCTTTTACCTTTTCACTAAGGTACATACAACACATAAAGTGCACGAACTACCTGAATCTGACAGATGTGTACATGTGTAGCCACCCGTCAGATCACAGCAGAATCCATTCCCAGCACCTCATCAAGCCCCCTGTGCCCTTTCCCCATCATTATCCCCCAAATGGGATTTCCCTGGTGGACCTGTGGCTAAGATTCCGTGCCTAATGCAGGGGGCCCTGGTTCAATCCCTGGTCAGGGAACTACATCCCACATGCTGCAACTAAATCCCAGTGCAACCAAGTAAATATTTTAAAATTATACTCACACACACACACACACACATATATATATATTTATATATCCCCAAACAGCAACCACAGTTCTGTCTTCTGTCTCCATAGATTCGTTTTGTCTGTTCGAGAATCTCCCGTCTGTGGAGCCACACAGTGTGGTGTTTGGGGCTTGGCCGCTTTCACTTCACACGGTGCTTTTGAGACCCGGCTGCGTTGCCCACACGTATCAGCACTTGCATCTTCCTATTGCCTGGTAGTACCTCATTGTATGGAAGTATCACAGTTTGTTTATTCATTCTACTGCTGACGGACATCTGGGTGGTTTCCAGTTTGGGGCTATTGCAAATAAAGCTGCTACGAACATTCTTGAACGTGTCTTTTGGTGGCCATATGTAGAGCTGTCTTAATGTTGCCTGTGAGAGCATTTGACAAAGATAGAGCTTACAGAAATCAAACAACAACAGTGAAACCCCCAACTTACTCCAGCAGGCTTCCCTGAGGAAGGCAGCAGTCGACTTGCCGGACTTGCCTGTGACCAGCCTCTGCATTTGGGAGGAGAAAATGGCCATCTCGGGGTGGCAGGCTGTCTGTGCGCAGAGTGTGGAACAGCCACCACCTCTGAGGAGGGCGCTGTTTGCAGGTTTCCCAATGTGACGGTTGCTCCTTAGGGTCGCTGGGTCTTTGAAAGGACCAGGGGCTGCTGCAGTTTCTGTGGGCTTCCACAGAACCTTCCAATGCCCAGATTCTCCCACCAGGAGCTCCATAAGGCTGGGTCCAGACAACTTCCAAATGATGCCCAACTTAGTCTGAGGGAGCTGGGACCTAGGCAGAAACCAGCCTGCTGTTGGATCCTGGGATGTAGGGAGGGTCTTCCGGGAGTGAAAAAAGGAACAAACTCGCCTGCATCACCACCCGCCCCACCAACCCCAGTGGCCCTTTCTGACGTTCTGGTGTCTGCAGCACCTAGCCTGTGGCCGCGCTCTCCAGCACAAGCTCTAGGATGACCTCTGTGTCCCTGGCCCCCCTTCTACCTGCCTGTCTGTCCACGCCAGCCCCTGCCCCCAGGGCTTTCTGTGGCAGGTTTCCAGGGGCCCTGGGAGCATGCTTGGCCTAGATGCAGAGCAAGCAAGAGGCGCTGGAGTATATGTTCCCCAGGGGCAGCCTCCAACCAGTGGGGCAGTGGAATTTGGAGGCAGATCCTATGGCTTCCCCATCTCAGCAGGGATGGTGCTGAGGTTAACTCCTGGAGGGACTGAGCCCTGTGGTCCATGGCAGGACCTGCTCATCAAAGCGCCTGGGACCAGCTACTTGCCCATCCCCACACTGGGGCTACCTGGGGGATCCCAAGTGAAGCCATGCTTCTCCCCAAACCCCAAACGCTCTCTGGCACATACATTCATTCTGTCTGGGAATTTTCCTAATTCTATGGTGTCTTTTGACCACCCACCCCACCAAGCCAGTGCCAGCTACCTTTGTTGTGGAGAAGTGTGAGATCAGTGGCTGACCTGGGGGAACAGGGATAAACAGTAGTTCATTTTCAAGCTGCAATGAAGACAGACAACCTTTTTTCCATTGCTCTCCATCAGCCTTTCTCCCCATAGTGTGCACGATGGATGTGACACTGTGGAACATTGTGCTTAAATGAAATCATTTAAGACCCCCATGGGAGATGTGGGGAATATGGAGGTGAATGGAGTAGGATGGGGGATGGGCATCGCTATTTAAGGAGATTCCAAGCCACTCTGTTGCCCTAAGGAAGATGGCTTATCAAAAAATACAGAGTGGGAAAGAAACAACAAAAATGACGTCCCTGCCATGACAGGTCATTTTCTTAAAAAATAATACAAAATTAAATAGTTTTGATCTGTTGGGGGCATACGACTCCTGAATGAATTTTTCCTTTTGTTTTTGTTTTTCCATAATGTGGCTGTAATGTAGGTGTGAACATCTTCAAAGAATTCTAAGATGTATTGTTTTGCGAAGAAAAATCATAATGCACAAAGCAGCGGTTTCTTTCTAATTTTTTCCTGGACAGGTATTTCCCCACATAACTGAAGAAAGGAACAGAGGAGGATGGTGGGGCTGGGGGCAGAGACCTATAATTAGAGCATTCGAGGATTTGAGTTTGTGGTTCTGAAAGGATAAACATGCAGACCTCTCAGCGAGGCTGTTGTGATCGTGGGCCATAGCACTGAGGGAGGGCAGAACATGAGGCTGCAGGTACAGACCTTAGTTCATCTGTGCAGACGGCACAGATGACAGTCAACCTACAGAGATCGGGCTGGTAGAGGGATGGGTGTGTTCTGGGTTCTGAAGGACTCCCTTTGGCTTGGTTCTTCCAGGCATGGTTAGAAGCAGACAAGCTGTTGAAGCTACTACATTCTATTCATCTTTCCCCAGGGCTGTGTTGGCCTGCGCTGATCCAGCATATAACCATCTTCTAAACATTCTGCTGTTGCACTACTTGTGGAGTTAGAAGCGTTGCCTGTCTGGTAAAAAGTCGGTCAGGAAGTTCCTGACTTTGGGATGCTGCTAATAGACTTCTGAATGGCGGTGTAAGGGTGCCTGGATGTGACATTTGAGGAGAACGATGGCGATCACTCACTGATTTTTCTGTGTTGGAGTCATTCTTTTCTCCAACAGGTGCACGTGTGGGCGAAGCCCTGCAGGTTGCAGGTGCTGCTGAGAAGTGAACTGGCCCTGGGCTGTCAATTTAGAGGCAGAGAAGTGCTTTTTTGGAGAAGGCAATGGCACCCCACTCCAGTACTCTTGCCTGGAAAATCCCATGGACGGAGGAGCCTGGTAGGCTCCAGTCCTTGGGGTTGCGAAGAGTCGGACACGACTGAGTGACTTCACTTTCACTTTTCACTTTCATGCATTGGAGAAGGAAATGGCAACCTACTCCAGTGTTCTGGCCTGGACAATCCCAGGGACGGCAGAGCCTGGTGGGCTGCCGTCTATGGAGTCACACAGAGTCAGACAGGACTGAAGCGACTTAGCAGCAGCAGCAGCAGCAGAAGTGCTTTTTATCCGTGCCTTATCTCACCTCTTTGGGGAGCTCACTGCTGGTTCCCTTTCCCATCAGCTCTCCCCTCCCTGAGCTACTGCCATAGCCTTGCACAGAGTTCCGTCTCATCGCCTCTCAGTCCCCTCCTAGAAGCCCCCAGGGCTTGGCCATCTCCCTTGTCATACCTGGACTTCTCGAGAGCTTCCTTCTCCTGGTAGTTTATTCTGTTCCCATATCTTTCTTTAGGATACTGCTGGCCAGGCAGAACCCATAGAAAATAACACTGCATAGCCTTATGATAAAATAATTAGGCCTTTAGGTTGCCCTCAGGAAAAAATGTAAATTGAATCAAATTATTAAGACCTAGACATTTGTCAAATTCACCATCTGGGCATTTGTAGGGTGAAAGTAATTATTGAGCTAGGGTGTGCTGTGGGTGTCTCTCTTGCTTGCTCTCTCTCCTTTTAAATTTTTAATGGGAACATTTTTTGTTTAAACCACTTCTTTCTTCTAGTAGACAGTGGTGATCATAACTGTGTCCAGCTAAAACATATTGCTCGTGTGTGTTCAGGTTTAATTTGAACATGACAACAGTAATTTCTTTGAAGTCTCATACTCACCCAGAGCTAGCCTGCCATTGGTTGCTTTAGAATCCCAGAATTTCCTAGAGGAGGAGAAAGAATAAATCAACATAAAATGATGTAATAAAATCCTCTTAAATAACAACCAGGTAGTAAATTAACATATACACGACCTTTGAAATGATCATGTACAAGGAAGTCAAATGCAGCAAACAGCTGGCTGGGTGTCTGCCCTTGACTAATAGGCTGAGAGATACAGCTGCTGGAAAGAGATTTGAGAGTGAGTCCTAAATGCAGAAAGCTGTCTTTTATAAAAAAAAAAAAAAATAGAAAAAAATCAGATCTTTCGTTTGACAAACCCTAATTTCATTGAGATTGACAGCACTGCCTTTGTAGAGCGTACATTTAACAAATGAGATTGAACAACCACGCCACTCAGTTTCATCTAATTTAATTTGACAACCAAAGCAGGTAGGTAGAATAATGTACTTAGAGAGGGGGGGTGAGAAAGCTTCCTGGGGTTCAATGACAGGGCTTGCTGGATCAGGCTCAAAGCGGAGAGCTCCTCTGTTGCTTTTGTATTTTTGTTGTTTTGTTTTCTTTTACTTCTTAAGTTGATGTATAAAAAGTACATCAATTGAGTTCATCTTAAAAGTACAACTTAATAGATGTTTGCCAGTGTGTACTTTTACAGAGCCACCATCCAAACCAAAACATAGGACATTTCCATCCATATGAAAAGCTCAATTCCCAGTCGATATAACCCCCTTCTCCTGCCCAAAAGGTAACACTACCCTGACTTCTAACAGTTTTTTAGAATGGTCATCTCTGTAATTTATCAGGCTGTGTGTCCTTATGTGTCTGTTTTCTTTCACTCACTGTGAAATTCATCCATGTTGTTGTGTGTATCAGTAATTCACTCTCTGCTATTGCCCTGTAATATTCTGCTATGTGAATATAGCAGCACAATTTATATATTATTGATGGATATTTGGATTCTTTCTGGTTTAAGCCATCAGCTTCAGCTTATTTTTCTAGATAGTCTCTACAAGGGCATCCTAGAAATAACCAAAAGTGATATGCCTACTGGTGAGCTTGTTCCAGACTGGTAGCAGAATCCACTCACCATCACGTGAGCAAGTGTTCTGTGTCCTGAATGCAAAGATATTCTTGGGTTATCGTTCTCCTAAGAATCAAGCCAGCGTCATGTTCTCTCATCCCATCCCTCACAGAATCGTGGGGTGAGGATGCTGCTTCATTGCCCTGCCTCCTGTAACCCTGAGATGCAGGAAGGGGAGGTGAGCAGGGTCTGCAGCCAGTTATAATAAGACAGCTTAGCAAACAGATGGGAGGGTGGGCCTTGGGGGGGAGGGTTTGAAGGCAGCAAGGAAGGGAGAGGAGCAGTTTCTCATCTGGATGCCTGTGTATCTGGCACCCTGCCCACCTTTGGGCAGACTCAGGGACGCAACTTAAATTAGGGCATCCTTCTGGATCATTCTGACACCTTTCCATTCTCTGAATCTGGGAAATAAGCCACTTTCATCTTTCATAAAGACATTGACCCAGTAGTAGGGCTGGGTTGGTTTTTTTTTTTTTTTTCGTTGGGCAGAAACGGGCACAAAGGGCAGTCATCTTAGAAGGCCTCCCCCTCCCTCCACCTGATGGATAAGGCAAGCAGCTGAATATACAGATGTGGCAGGCCAGCGACCTTCAGAGATAGGCAGGTCTGCAGGCCAGATCTGGTGGTGTGGAAACGAAGAGAGAGAAGGGTAAGCCATTTACCACTCTCGGCTTGCCTGGGACTGTCTTGGGGTGAGCACTGAAAGTCCCAGGTCCCAGGATGGTTGGTCACCCTAAAAAGCGGAAGAACTTTTCATTCACTTATCTGTGCATTCAGTTTACAAACAGTACTGAACTCTTAGTATAGACCATGCACCTTGCAAGGTTTGGGGGTAGAGGGCTGATCAACAAGGCAGTAGGGATTCCTGCCTCCCTTCCTCTAGGGAGAAGAGTGGGATTGGGGGAAGTGATTGCAGTTGAATGCAATGCTCTCTTTGACTGGGATAAGAAGGCACTGGGTTTTTTTTTTTAATTAATTAATTTAAATTGGAGGCTAATTACTTTACAATATTGTGATGATTTTGCCATACATTGACATGAATCAGCCATGGGTTTATGTGTGTCCTACCATCCTGATACCCCTCCCACCTCCCTCCCCACCCCATCCCTCTGGATTGTCCCAGATCACCAGCTTTGAGTGCCCTGCTTCATTCATCAAACTTGTACTGGTCATCTATTTTACATATGGCACCAGGTCTTTTAATTGGGAAAATACCAGAGGCTATGAAACAGGTGGGGAAGACAATGCACAGTGGATTCTTCATCTCCTTGACATATCCACAAAGTTCTAGAGTTGCTCAGAAAAGCAATGTATAGCAAACTGATGCATTCAAAACCTCTGTGGAACAGAAAAGGTGGGGCTGGGGCATGATAAGGAAGTAGACAGATATAGGTTGTCTCCTGTGATCCTCCAAGCCACACAGACCCCCAGGACTTGTTGTTCAGTCGCTAAATCCTGTCTGACTCTTTGCCCCACCCCCATGGACTGTAGCACACCAGGCTTCCCTGTCCTTTACCAGTTCAGTTCAGCTCAGTTGCTCAATCATCTGACTCTTTGCCACCCCATGGACTGTAGCATGCCAAGCCTCCCTGTCCATCACCAACTCCCAGAGTTTACTCAAACTCATGTCCATTGAGTAAGTGATGCCATCCAACCATCTCATCCTCTGTCGTCCCCTTCTCCTGCCTTCAATCTTTCCCAGCATCAGGGTCTCTTTGGAGAGGGAGGGGGGGATGATTTGGGAGAATGGCATTAAAACATGTATAATATCATATGTGAAATGAATCGCCAGTCCAGGTTCGATGCAGGATACAGGAAGCTTGGGGCTGGTGCACTGGGATGACCCAGAGGGATGGTATGGGGAGGGAGGTGGGAGGGGGGTTCAGGATGGGGAACACGTGTACACCTGTGGCGGATGCATGTTGATGTATGGCAAAACCAGTACAATACTGTAAAGTTTAAAAAAAAGAACCAAAATAAATAAATAAAATAAAATAAATAAAATAAAATTTGACTGGGAAAAAAAACAAACAAACAAATGAGTCAGTTCTTCGCATCAGGTGGCCAAAGTACTGGAGTTTCAGCTTCAGCATCAGTCCTTCCAATGAATATTCAGGACAGATTTCCTTTAGGATGGACTGGTTGGATCTCCTTGCAGTCCAAGGGACTCTCAAGAGTCTCCTCAAACACCACAGTTCAAAAGCATCAATTCTTTGGCACTCAGCTTTCTTTCTTTATTTTTTTATTATTATTATTTTTAATTACTTTACAATATTGTATTGGTTTTGCCATACATCAACATGAACCTGCCACAGGTGTACACGTGTTCCCCATCCTGAACCACCCTCCCACTCAGCTTTCTTTAGAGTCCAACTCTCACACCCATACATGACTATTGGAAAAACCATAGCTTTGATTAGATGGACCTTTGTTGGCAAAGTAATGTCTTTGCTTTTTAACATGCTGTCTAGGTTAGTCATAACTTTTCTTCCAAGGAGCAAGTGTCTTTTAATTTCATGGCTGCACTCACCATCTGCAGTGATTGTGGAGCCCAAAAAAATAAAGTCTGCCACTGTTTCCACTGTTTCCCCATCTATTTGCCATGAAGTGATAGAACCAGATGCCATGATCTTAGATTTCTGAATGTTGAGTTTTAAGCCAACTTTTTGACTCTCCTCTTTCACTTTCATCTAGAGGCCCTTTAGTTCTTCTTCACTTTCTGCCATAAGGGTGGTGTCATCTGCATGCCTGAGGTTATTGATATTTCTCCCAGCAATCTTGATTCCAGCTTGTGCTTCATCCAGTCTAGCATTTCACACGATGTACTCTGCATAGAAGTTAAATAAGCAGGGTGACAATATATAGCCTTGACGTACTCCTTTCCCAATTTGGAACCAGTCTGTTGTTCCATGTCCAGTTCTAACTATTGCTTCTTGACCTGCATACAGATTTCTCAAGATGGTCTGATATTCCCATCTCTTTAAGAATTTTCCACAGTTTGTTGTGATCCACACAGTCAAAGGCTTTGATATAGTCAATAAAGCAGACGTGGAGAAGGAAATGGCAACCCACTCCAGTATTCTTGCCTGGAGAATCCCAGGGACAGAGGAACCTAGTGGGCTGCCGTCTATGGGGTCGCACAGAGTCGGACATGACTGAAGCGACTTAGCAGCAGCAGCAGCAGCAGCAGATGTTTTTCTGGAACTCTTTTGCTTTTTTGGTGATCCAATGGATGTTGATAATTTGATCTCTGGTCCTTTACCATCTCCCAGAGTTTGCTCAAACTCATGTCCGTTGAGTCGGTGATGCCATCTAACCATCTCATCCTCTGTCGTCTCCTTCTCCTCCCGCCTTCAATCTTTCCCAGCATCAGGGTCTTTTCCAATGAGTCAGTTCTTTGTATCAGGTGGCCAAAGTATTGGAGTTTCAGCTTCAGCATCAGTCCTTCCAATGAATATTCAAGACAGATTTCCTTTAGGATGGACTGGTTGGATCTCCTTGCAGTCCAAAGGACTCTCAAGAGTCTTCTTCAATACCACAGTCCAAAAGCATCAATTTGTCAGTGCTCAGCCTTCTTTATGGTTCAAGTCTCACAGCCATACATGACCACTGTAAAAAACTATAGCTTTGACTACACAGACTTTTGTTGGCCAAGTGATGTCTCTGCTTTTTAATACACTGTCTAGGTTTGTCATAGAAGAAAAGTCTTTTAATTTTGTAGCTGCAGTCACCATCCGCAGTGATTTTGGAGCCCAAGAAAATAAAATCTGTCACTGCTTCCACTTCTTCCCCTTCTGTTTGCCATGAAGTAATGGGACTTGATGCCATGATCTTCATCTTTTGAATATTGAGTTTTAAGCCAGCTTTTTCTCTCTCCTCTTTCATCCTCATCAAGAGGCTCTTTAGTTCATCTTTGCTTTCTGCCATTAGAGGGCTATCATCTACATATCAGAGAATGCTGATATTTCTCCTGGCAATGTTGATTCCAGCTTGTAACTCATCCTGCCCAGCATTTCACATGATATACTCTGCATATAAGATAAATAAGTAGGGTGAGAATATACAGTCTTGTCATACTCCTTTCCCAATTTGGAACCAGTCTGTTGTTCATGTCTGGTTCTAACTGTTGCTTCTTGACCTGCATACCGGTTCCTCAGGAGGCAGGTAAGGTGGTCTGGTGTTCCCATCTCTTTAAGAATTTTCCAGTTTTTCATGATCCACACAGTCAAAGGCTTTTGCATAGTCCATGAACCACAAGTAGATGTTTTTCTGGGACTCCCTTGTTTTTTCTATGATCCAACAGATGTTGGCAATTCTATCTTTGGTTCTTCTGCCTTTTCTGAATCCAGCTTGTACATCTGGAAGTTCTTGGTTCACGTACTGCTGAAGCCTAGTTTGAAGGACTTTGAATATAACCTTGCTAGCATGTGAAATGAGCCCAATTGTGTGGTAGTTTGAACATTCTTTGGCATTGCCCTCCTTTGGGGTTGGAATGCAAACTGACCATTTCCAGTCCTGTGGCCATTGCTGTGTTTTCCAGATTTGCTCACATATTGAGTGCAGCACTTTAACAGCATCATCTTTTAGGATTTGAAATAGCCCTGCTGGAATTCCATCACCTCCACTAGCTTTGTTCATAGTGATGCTTCCTAAGACCCGCTTGACTTCACACTCCAGAATGTTAGGCTCTAGACTAGTGATCACACCATTGTGGCTATCCGAGTTATTAAGACATTTTTGATATAGTTCTTCCATGTATGCTTGCCACCTCTTCTTAATCTCTTCTGCTTCTGTTAGGTCCTTACCATTTCCATCCTTTATCGAGCCCATCTTTGCATGAAATGTTCCTTTGATATCTCCAATTTTCTTGAAGTGATCTCTAGTCTTTCCCATTCTGTTGCTTTCCTGTGATCACTGACCTAGAGCCAGACATCCTGGAATGTGAAGTCAAGTGGGCCTTTGAAAGCATCACTACGAACAAAGCTAGTGGAGTGATGGAATTCCAGTTGAGCTATTCCAAATCCTGAAAGATGATGCTGTGAAAGTGCTGCACTCAATATGCCAGCAAATTTGGAAAACTCAGCAGTGGCCACAGGACTGGAAAAGGTCAGTTTTCATTCCAATCCCAAAGAAAGGCAATGCCAAAGAATGCTCAAACTACCACACAATTGCACTCATCTCACACGCTAGTAAAGTAATGCTCAAAATTCTCCAAGCCAGGCTTCAGCAATATGTGAACCGTGAACTTCCTGATGTTCAAGCTGGTTTTAGAAGAGGCAGAGGAACGAGAGATCAAATTGCCAACATCCTCTGGATCATGGAAAAAGCAAGAGAGTTCCAGAAAAACATCTATTTCTGCTTTATTGACTATGCCAAAGCCTTTGACTGTGTGGATCACAATGAACTGTGGAAAATTCTGAAAGAGATGGGAATACCAGACCACCTGACCTGCCTCTTGAGAAACCTATATGCAGGTCAGGAAGCAACAGTTAGAACTGGACATGGAACAACAGACTGGTTCCAAATAGGAAAAGGAGTTCGTCAAGGCTGTATATTGTCACCCTGTTTATTTAACTTCTATGCAGAGTACATCATGAGAAACGCTGGACTGGAAGAAACACAAGCTGGAATCAAGATTGCCGGGAGAAATAACAATAACCTCAGATATGCAGATGACGCCACCCTTATGGCAGAAAGTGAAGAGGAACTCAAAAGCCTCTTGATGAAAATGAAAGTGGAGAGTGAAAAAGTTGGCTTAAAGCTCAACATTCAGAAAACGAAGATCATGGCATCCGGTCCCATCACTTCATGGGAAATAGATGGGGAAAGAGTGGAAACAGTGTCAGACTTTATTTTTTTGGGCTCCAAAATCACTGCAGATGGTGACTGCAGCCATGAAATTAAAAGACGCTTACTCCTTGGAAGGAAAGTTATGACCAACCTAGATAGCATATTCAAAAGCAAAGACATTACTTTGCCAACAAAGGTTCGTCTAGTCAAGGCTATGGTTTTTCCTGTGGTCATGTATGGATATGAGAGTTGGACTGTGAAGAAGGCTGAGCGCCGAAGAATTGATGCTTTTGAACTGTGGTGTTGGAGAAGACTCTTGAGAGTCTCTTGGACTGCAAGGAGATCCAACCGGTCCATTCTGAAGGAGATCAGCCCTGGGATTTCTTTGGAAGGAATGATGCTAAAGCTGAAACTCCAGTACTTTGGCCACCTGATGCGAAGAGTTGACTCATTGGAAAAGACTCTGATGCTGGGAGGGATTGGGGGCAAGAGGAGAAGGGGACAACAGAGGATGAGATGTCTGGATGGCATCACTGACTCGATGGACGTGAGTCTGAGTGAACTCCGGGAGTTGGTGATGGACAGGGAGGCCTGGCGTGCTGCGATTCATGGGGTTGCAAAGAGTCGGACACGACTGAGCGACTGATCTGATCTGATCTGATTTCTTTGCACTGTTCACTTAAAAAGGCTTTCTTATATCTCCTTGTTATTCTCTGGAACTCTACATTACAGTTGGGTATATCTTTCCCTTTCTCCCTTGCTTTTCTCTTCTTTCCTCAGCTATTTGTAAAGCTTCCTCAGACAAACACTTGCCTTCTTGCATTTCTTTTTCTTTGGATGATTTTAGTCACCGCCTTGTATACAATGTTACCAGCCTCTGTCCATAGTTCTTCCAGCACTCTGTCTACCAGACCTAATGAATCTATTGAATCTATCCATCACCTCTGCTGTATAATCATAGGGAATTTGATTTAGGTCATACCTCGATGGCCTAGTGGTTTTGCCTACTTTCTTCATTCTAGTCCTGAATTTTGCAATAAGAAGGTGATGATCTGAGCCACAGTCAGCTCCAGATCTTGTTTTTGCTGACTGTATAGAGCTTCTCCATCTTCAGCTGCAAAGAACATAATCAGTCTAATTTCGGTATTGCCTCACTGCATTTATTCGCCTGCTCAGAGGACACCTATTGGGTGGTGCAGAGCAGGCAGTTGTGTGGTGAGGAGATATGGGTGTTGTCCATGCCCATAAATTCACACTAATGAGCATGGCCTGGCAAACCTCCTGCCATCTTTTCGGGTTGTGTGGATAAAATGCTGTGTTCGGGGGTGGGGAGCAGGGATGATGTACTGGGTAAATAATTCAGTGCGTTTGTAAACAGGGCTCTAGGAGTGAAAAGTTAGTGCCAGAACAGAACAGCATGTACTTCTAAGTATGTAAAACTAATAGACATGTGTTCTTGCCTAAGAGGTCCAGTTACTGTCTGTTGAAAAGGAAAAACATTTTAATGCATTAGAAATATATGGCAGCTGTTGTAAGATCTGAAAGGCTGGCCCAGTGCCGTTTCGTTCATTTTTCATCCATTTCACCAATATCTATTGACATATATGCCCCTGAACATTTCACTTTCTACCCAATCAGCACATTGCACCAACAAAACAAAACAAGTCCCCCCAAACTGAAGCCCTTATCTCCATGAGAAGGTCCAGACTTTTATTCCATTGTCAAAGACACAACCAGGTAGGATGGCTTTTGAGTTTTCAAGTCTCTTATATTCCTCAGCTTAGATGGTGTCAGCGGTGTTTCTGTAAAGTGGCTCTTTTTATTGGTGTCTGTAGAAAAGAGAGGGATGGAGGATTTTTTCTAGAGGGGAATTTTGATGATGTGTTAGAAATAGCACAGATCTATTGGGTGCAGGTTTTGTTTGTTTGTTTGTTTCGCTTCTTTGCCTACTTTTGCCACTGTGCAGTTAAGTCCTTCCAGAGGATTTTTTTTCCTATCACATGGGAGGCAGGATACTGCTCACTTGCTCTGAGTAGTGATCCTTTGAGGGCTCCCAATCACCATGCAGCCCCTTTCTACTCGAGCTGTGGTGGGTTAGGGAGGGATCATGCCGCCCTCCCCTAGGTGACCTCCAGGCATTCCTTTGAAAGGAAGCAATGATGGAGACTTAGCCATGAGGAACGAAGCGCCTCTTCTCTTTACAGTTTGACGATGCCTTCCTTTGTAGTAGTTCAGCACGCTTGTCCTGATTTATGATTTTTTGCCATCTGGTTTATTTCTCTTGTTGTTTTGTATTGTTTTAAATATGCCTGAGGCCATCTTTGAGTCTTTTCTTTAAAAAATACAAATTGAAAAAGCAAATCATAGGAGTGTCATTTGAAGGTTAGGGATGAAAGAGAAGTTTAAATAGGTCTTGGATCTTCCCTGTGAAGTTCAGTAGCTAAAAATAAAGTTCTTTTTACTTTGTTGATTATGTAATAGAACACATTCTCAGATGTGAACGCTATGGAATGTCTCAGTTGTTAAGAGAGTTCTTGTTTGGGTTTTCTTAAACAGAGGTGCAAGGGTTCTATCAAACAAGTGAATGCGTTTGCTTAGTGACTGAGCACCTATTGGGTGGGAGCCACTGTTGGGGATCACTTTGTGATGTTGATGAGTTTTAACCAGAGGTGGGACTTGATTTTTGCTTGGCCTAACCTCACTTTTCATTCTCTTGAACTAGATTACTCTCTCTAAAGAAAAACTTGTGTGTGGAGGGAGTGGGGAAGTAGTCCTGTTGTAAGAGGAAAGGGTGGAGTTGGGTCGGGGGCGTCTTTGTTTTTAAAAGAGAAGGTTCTCCGGGTGCTGTGTGCTGTGTTCTGGGCAGCCATGAAATATCGGTGACCTGGATAACTATGTTTAAACCATGTTCTTATTAAAACCAGCAGTCCTGGCTTTCCCAGACAAAGAAATTCTGAAACAATTTTGGAAATACATTCACAAGAGTGGAATTCATAAATGGAACTGTACAGCCATCAGCTGCACTGTTTAGACATAAAGTTGGATGAGCAAAGGGGGAATTTTACAAGTATAGATTCAAAGCTTTTAAATGAACTTGCCTAATTGGTAGTAGTGATGTAGAGCATCTTGCTGGAAGGAAAACAAATCTTGTATCTAAAAATGTTCTCTTAGATGTGAAAGCAAATGCAGCTTCAAACAATGCTTGGGAAATATCTTGATTAAGGATTTTAAAAACAATGTAAGGATCCAGGGTTAGTGCCTGGCACGTGGTCAGTTGCCTCACACACTTTAGCAACCTCATCAAGAGGTACCTAAATCCAGTCAACTGACCTTAGCATCACCTGGGTGGAGTTTGGGAACTGCACATTCCTAGACCCCATTAGATATATTTGGCCAGGTTCCTGGGGGTCAGACAGAGAATCTGTATGCTCAGTGGGCTCTCTGGGGATTTCGATGATTGGCCCAATTTGAGAACTGCTGGCCTAGTCCCTTCCTCTGGACAGGATCCTGTATGTACCATTCCAGACAATTTTTTTTTTTGCCCCACAACTGGCCATGAAACAACATCTCTACAAATGCCATCAACTCTGGATTATACCTTTATTCATTTGCTGAAGCCCAATGTTAAAATCCAGTCAACTATATGATTCCTTTAAATGACTTTGAATCAAGTCACATACAGTGCTTCTCAAGGTTTATTGCCATGTGTTACTATTCTGCTTGAGTCCTCAGGCCATCTGACTGCTCCTGGGTGGGTGGGCTAGAGGCATCAACAGCATTGTCCCCTCGGGTGTGGGGACAGTTGCCAAGGGATTGGAACAGTGTGAGGCATGCCAACCCTCCCAGCATCTTTCCAGGGATGCCAGGAACCCCACTTCACAAGCAGATAAGTTAGAGTGATGATCCAGGTTGCAGAGCTCAGGAGAAGAGCCAGCAGTGAAGCCAGGCCGTCAGGATTTACCCCCTACTTGTTCCCCTACTGTCTCCCGCCCCAAGCCTGACGCTATGTTTTCTTCTTTGGAGATGTGGTTCAGCCCCAGCTGGGCTCCTCGAGGCACACTGGCTCCTCAGGAGACCTCCATAATCTGTTCGGAGGGACAGCATGTCCTGTTCTGATTTGGCATGTTTGAGAACCATCAAAGGTAGGACTGTTCGTTTCTGAATTATACATAGGCTTCCCTCCATCTCTAGAGTGTAATTTAGAAAAAGGGCTTGAGGAATACCAATTTCCAAGCCAAGAGTCTTATGAAGCTGCCAAAGGAAGTAGATACTAGCAGCTTCTGCTGGGTGCCGTGTGGGCTGGGGCTGCTCTTAGCTTCTCAGCAGGAGGGAGCAGCTATGTGTGGTGCCAGGAGGCAGTAGAGAGGCAGGCCGGGGAGGCACTTACCTTCTGCCCTTTGGACATTGCAGAGGTGAAGCCGGAGCCAGGCTGGCATTTCTCAGAGATTCCCAGATGGGCCCTCCATTGCTGGCCTTCCACCATTTTCCAGATCAGCAGGGTCACTCACCCTTAGCACTGTTGACATGGGACCAGACCTGTCTCTGCTGTGAGGCGGTCCCTGTGCACGCCATGGGATGTTTGGCCACATCCCCGGCCTCCACTCACTGGATGCCTTAGCACCCTCCTCTCACAAGTTGCGACAGGAAAAAAAAAATGTCTCCAGACACTGCCAGATGTCCCCTTGGCAGCCCGGACAGAGTCACACCAGGTTGAGAACCGCTGGCCTAGACCTAGAGTAGAAATAGGAAAGGAAGACAGCATCTATTGTGGCGGCAGGGGACACTGGGTGGAAATGCTGGCAGGAGCCCCCAAATTCCCATCTCCCCACCTTCCCTCACGTGTATAAACCCTTCACCACCCAGGGTTCCCTTAAGGGGTAGGTAAGCCTCCAGCTTGCTCACTTGACCTTCTCCTTGCTGTACTTCGCCTCCCCACCCCCCTGTCCTTGGTACATGGTGCTGTGACCCCAGTTCAGACCCCAGCTCTGCCACTGAGTAGCAAGTGCCCTGTTCTCTTCATGCCACCGTTTCCTCATCTGTAAAGTAGCGGTAATAACAGCATCTCCCTTGTGGGGTGGTTGGTGAGGATTGGGTATTTATAAACATTTAGAAGAGTACCAGCACATAATAAGCGCTTTGTGTAAGTGTTCTATAAATAAAACAGAAGTGATCTGGATGAAGAACCTCTGTTACGTACAGCCATTCAACAAATGCTTATTAGGTGTTGAACAGGGCCCTGCCCCTACCATCCAGGTGCTCAGTTTGGCCATGATCCCCCCAGTAACTTAGGTGTGTTAAGTCAGTAAGTAAGTTAGTAAGAAGCACTGCCCTGGACATGCTCTCCCATATATTCCCCGAGGAAAGCCCTCAGCATCCCAGTGGACACAGCATCCAGCCTTAGTGCCCCATGCCCTGCTTCTTGTTCATTGTAAGTGGAACCCTGCTTCACCTTGCCATAAGCTCAACACTCCATTTCACAGTGACTCAACTCTGTATAGCTCCAGCTGTAGCCAAAATGCGTGGAGCCCATTATTCAAAATTTAGGAGCACCTCTGTGAGGAATTTGAGGTATTCTGGTCGTTGGGTACACTAGTTGGAAACACTTTCCTCTCTCCCTCCCTCTCTCCTTCTGTCTTTATTCCCCCACCCCGTCACCCTCCCTCCCTTCTTTCCTCACTTTATTCCTCCAAGCATATAGTCATTGAGCACTGTCTGTGGACTGAGCATTATTCCAGGTGCTGGGGATACCTCGATGAACATGGCAGATGAGGAGCTTGCCTTCCAGATGGAATGGAGGAGACAGAGTATAAATAGTAAATCAAGGGGGAAACAAGAATTTGCAAATATGATGCTGAAGGAAGGACACATAGAAGTGATGTGAGAGTGAACAGCTGGGATGAAGTTGTGGGCTTACAGATGGTCATAGACTCTTACGTAACGAGACTGGTTTGATTTGGGACGTAAAAGCTGGGCAGGAACCAGCTGTGAAGACACTCCAAGCTGAGGAAACAGCCAGTGCAAAGGCCCTGAGGCAGAAAACAGTGGTAGTTCTAAGAAAAGAAGTATCCTGATGGAGGAGAAAAGTGCAGAACAGAGCAGAGATTGGAAAGGGGTAAAGTGGGGCTAGTCTGTAGGGCTTTGTAGGGCTTGGCTTTTAGTTTAAAACCCAGTGAGAAGCCATTGGAGCTGAATAAAGCAATCTGATTTGTGTTGGAAAAGAAGGAAGGAATGGCCAAGCATGTGGAACACTGCAGGGACAAGTAAGATAAGGGCTGACTTAGGGGATCTGGCCATGTGGTCAACATGACGTAGTACGAGCATCACAGGGAAGGAGTAGACAGCAGCTGTGCCCTCTGTCTTTTGATTTTAGAACATACAGTCTCACCAAGGGATTTCTCCAGGGGATCTTCTCAATCCAGGGATCGAACCCGGGTCTCCCTCATTGTAGGCAGATGCTTTACTGTCTGAGCCACCAGGGAAGTCTACCAAGGGATAGGCATTTGCATTGCAAGGGATCCTTAATGTGATAACATTTCTTAACACTGCTTTGGTCAGTTTTCAGGGAGTTACTTGGCTTTAATTCTCTTTAGTAAGAGACTTACTGCAATGGTCACAATGCTGTTGGTGGCGGTGATGTCATTCTTAGTGTCTATGACATCACCAAGCTCCTACTGTCAACCTCTTTGGTGATTTTTCAGTTGTGAGACAGTGCCAGCCCAGCCATACACCGCCACTGGGCCTCTGGGCGATCCATGACCCAAGTTCATTGCTGAATGGCTGCCCAAAGCTGGGGGCTGCCTGTGATACAGAAGAACTACCCAGGCCCCTTGCAGGTGGGCCCTGCAGGGCTCCGAGTGGTAACCTTAGCCTCCGGCGCCATGTTCTGACGGCTGTCCTTTGCGTGGCCTTTCACTTCGAAAGTCCACCCACCTCTGTAACCTTGCCTGAACTTTTAAGCCCAAGAATGGTAGGAAATCCCTCAGGATAAATCCTTAAAGAGGCATTTGACAAAGCATATATAAACTTACACTTGGTGAAAAGTGACTGTAGAAGAAAGTATGTTTAGCCCAAGCTTAAATATGACCGTGCTTTTTCTGCGGTCTCCCGCAGCATTTTGGAACCCTGACATTTTTCCTGACTGATCGTTCCCTTTGATTTTTTTTCCTCCACTGCTTTGATTTTGTAACACAAGAATAATATTTTTTCTGGACTAAACTTCTTATAAGTGGTCTTACCCTGGGAATGTTTTTAAATTTAAAGATGATTCTATTTTCTCTTAAGTACCAAGAACTACATATACATACAAACACATTTAATAGCTTCAGATGAGATAGTTTGACTTTTTAAAGGCATATTTGCAAAATTTGTTCCTCTTGATTCCAGTTCCTAATTCAAAGTTCCATCATATTAATGGAGAAGATGCCCAGTCACCTGCAGGGTAGTGGTCTCTCCTGAGGGGCAGACCTTGGTTCTGCACAGACGAATCCACCTTCATTTATAGTGCCTTCAGGATGGATTCAAAGGCGAATCCATCCCATTTTCTGAAAGGGAAGGTTTTTTACTCTCTCAAGGCAAAGACCCATCTTCAGTGTGATAGGCAGGGCTTCAGAATGCCAACACCTTTATTTTTGCCAGCTGGCAGGACTAGTTCCTGTCAGTAGCTGCGTGGGGGTGCATTTTGTACTTAACCCATCCTGGGAGTGGGGGGCTGACAGAGGACTGTGCTGTGCTTAGTTGCTTGGTCGTGTCCGACTCTTTGCGACCCCTCTTTGCAACCCTCTGGAGTGGGTGGTCATGCCCCTTCCCAACCCAGGATCGAACCCATGTCTCCCGCATTGCAGGCAGATTCTTTACCCTCTAAGCCACCAGGAAAACCCAAGAATACTGGAGTGGGTAGCCTATCCCTTTTCCAGGGGATCATCCCGACCCAGGAATTGAACCAGGATCTCCTGCATTGCAGGCGGATTCTTTACCAACTGAGCTACCAGGGAAGCCCAACAGAGGACTGCTCTGCTCCAAATCTAATATCAGGCCCTGCCTTACTGTGAGTTTTTTTTAATAGGTTAGCTTACTGGCTGGTGGGTCTTTTCTATAATCTCTCTCCTATTTAGGAGGGTCTCTCTTATGCTTACGCCACTGAATTCTGGGATGGTCTGAGTTCTTACCTGAAAAAGTAAAGTGAAAGTGTTAGTCGCTCAGTCAAGTCTGACTCTTTGCAACCCCATGGACTGTAGCCCACCAGGCCCCTCTGTCCATGGAATTTTCCAGGCAAGAATACTGGAGTGGGTTGCTATTTTCTTCTCCAGAGAGTTTTCCTGACCCAGGGATCAAACCCAGGTCTCCTGCATTGCAGGTGAATTCTTTACCATCTGAGCCACCAGGGAAGTGTTTCTTCTTTCTTATCTGAAAGTCTGTGCAAATCTCAATCTGTCATTAAAGAGAATAAGTATTGGCCTTGCCTAAGGGTGACCTTCTCCCACCTTCCCACAGAAGTGGAATTTCAAGAGCACGGGTGTCCTGGACTATCCACTCTTCCTCTCCTGTTCCCCACAGATCTCTCTGTAATCAGAACTGTAGGCACTTGGGCAAAAATTCAGCCAGAGCCCGCATTGCTTTGGGGTGATGCCAAGAAGTAGATTTTCTGGGTCAGTGAGTGTGAATGCTTTGAAATTGCCCTCCAGAAAGTTTTTAACCAATGTGACTTCCATATCAGCAGATATTTGCCGTGGTGCAAGTATTCATTCATTCCTTCACGTATGTAATCTATCCACTCCCTTACTGATTCTGCACCACGATGGTGTCCCAGGCACTGTGACTCACACAAGTACTAATGAGCTCCTGCCCTGCATGAGCTTGGTGGGTTTTCTCTGTCTCTGTCATGAGAATTGAGACTGTGTGTCTGGGCCTCCTGAGGACTGACCAGGAAAAGCGCTCAATCATGTCTGGAGCAGGGTAGGGACAGACCCGAAGGTGGGGTCCTCGCCACTGGCTGCACATTCAGATCACCTAAGGAAATCTCAAAGATCCTGGCGCCCGGGCCAACCATGGAAGATTCTGATTTCACTGGTCTGGGATGTGGCCTGGGTATCCAGATCTTTTAAAGCTCCGTAGCTGAGTCTCATGTGCAGCTCACCACCCTTCATCCAGGGGGGTCTGGCCTAATGAAAACCCTCCATCAAGTCACCACTGCCTCTGCTTCTGACCTTATGCTTGTTGCTTCAGACTCATAGCATTTACTATTCCTTTGCACACCTTGCCCACCATGGCCAGCACCATGCCAGGCTGACAACTTGCCGAGAAGAAAAATCACCTTCCTTTTCTCTTATTTATAGTTTAAAATGAAATTCTCACCTCATTTAGTGCTCCACAGTGAGGGTCCTTTGGCTCCCCTGTCTTTATTATACTAACAATAGCTTGCCCCTGCTGAGTGCTCACTGTGTGCCAGGAACTGTTCTAAGTGTTTCTGCATGTTAACCCGCTCACTCCCTTCTGCACCGTACAGCAGAGATTCTGCTCTGACCTTCCCCTCCATTGTACAGATGACAACACTGAGGCATAGAGAGGTTCAGGCACTCGCTCCTGTGCCCACAGCCAGGGCATCTCCACCCTACTTCATGAAGTGAGCCTCTTCTCTCTCAGTCGGAAGGGTTTGTCTCGGATTACTTATGCTTCAGCGTTGTATTTCCTTTCTCAAATTGGAGCTTTGGGGCGTGAGTACGGGTACACCTGTGAGGTCTCCCAACGTCCCGATATTTCCACGATGGCAAACAGTGGCTTAGCACAGAGAACTTAGCAAGGGAAACATGCAACAGCTTCTCGGCCAGCAGTTTGAGTCACTTCAGTTGTATCCACTGTGGAGACGCAGCTTAAGTAACTAAAAGCAGACGGTTCTTACCTGCGCCAAAAGATGTCAGGCCCTTCTGCCATTAGCACCCTCCCATCCTCGTACTTTCAGGATTGTCCCCACAAGAAAAATGAGAGGCGGAGAGAACCCTGGGCGTGATTCTGAAACAGCCTGTATTTGTCTCTTTGAAAATACATAGAACTTCTCATCTGCTTATTCTCCTGGGAGAAGTCACAGACTCTCGGAAGTCAGTCATTGTGATCTCTTGAGTCATAATTTCGGCAGTTGTATCAGAGCCCAGAGTGGGGACTCAGGATGGAGGCAGCACGTGGTTCTGTTGCCATAGATGAGTCGTAGAGTGGAAGGGCTGAAATCTCCTCCTGGAAGGAAGGGATTAGCGGGTCAAAGAGGAAAACAGATTTGAGAAATGCATTCACCCTGAAGATTTAATAGGGAATGCAGGTCAGACTGACTCCAGTGTCTTTAGTCACAGCACTCTCTGTTTTATCTTGTACGCAACTCAGAGTTGCAAAAGAAAAGGGGAGGTGAGCCTTTAAATGCTGACCTTAATATTTCCATCTGTATTTTAGGAGTAAGAAATCTTATGTGTTGAACTGAAAGGATGGCCTTAAATTACATGTAAAAGTATTTATCTACTACTTATGTATTTCTCACTTATTTATAGATTATTAAGAAAAATTCTTTTTTCTGCTTTTGTGGTCATAGTGCCCAACTCAAATTTAAAAGAACATCACCAGCATATCCTTGATGTTTTTCTTGAGAATATCACCCATGATAAGAAAATACCTTGGAAATACTCACATGGTTTTGAACATGGCCCTAAGGCCATTAAAGAATGTCAGAATCCTAATTAGTCATCAAATAATCTTTTTTGTGTGTGATACAGAACTTCTGGTTAGAAGAACACCATTTCAATATGCTACTTGTCACCATATTACCTGGAAGCCACGTGGAGGCATTTTGTGAAATCAAGCCATTTGAGGGCCCAGAGGAGCAGCACGTTGCCAGGAACATTGCCTTGAACAGAAGGGACTTTGAATTCTAGCCGTAATCTTGCCCCTAAATGGATGGGACAAGTCATCTTTTCTGAACCTTTGTTTCCTCATCTGTAAAATGGGTTGTACTGGCTAGTCTTTGTGAAATGAAAAGTTGAAGGCCAGGCATGACCTAGTCCCTCACCTTTTTTTTTCTGTCACTCGGGAACTTTCTCACTTCCCTCCTCTGTCTCCCTGTCTCTGTCTGTCTGTCTGTCTCTCACACACACGCACACACACACACACACACTTGTCAGAGCATTGGAATGCTGCCATGCTATGATGTTTTCTCGTCTTTTAGGTCTTTGCTCCCTGAAGCAGTCTCTCCCCCACCCCATCCCCAGTGTCACTAACCCTGACTTGCTTTCTTCTTAGTACTTAGCCCCATCAGAAAGTATAAGAAGACACTCCAGTGCTGGTGCTGGTGTAAACAAAAGAACTGAGAGCATAGAAAGTCCAGAAATAGACCCACATGTTGTTGAGTGGGCCATGCCTTCATGAGTGTTTGTTATTTTAAATGTTATAATATTAAAAATAAAACAGTTTTTAAAATAAAACCCCAAAAAGGGAAAGCCATGTATGGAATGGTGTCATGAACCAAAGGTGATGACTACGTACATTCTGTGCACCTGCGGCCCGAGAGTTAACAAGGAGGTCTCTACTCCGGGTGGGAGTTTGGCGTGCATGACCAGGAAAGGCCTTTGGAGCCCAGATGCAGTTCTGTGTTGAGCATATACTGGGCACCAGGCAATTTCTCCTTCACCAGCAGTAGGCGTTCTTTCCCCATTTCACAGGCAGGGAAACTGCAGCTCAGAGAGGCTGAGTCACTTTTCCAAGGCCACACAGTTCTGAAGGGGCAGAGCCAGAGCCAGTTCGTCATAAAGCCACCCTGGGCTATTTGAGGGCTGCACACCACAGAAAGTGGGCGAGACTGCTGTGGCCTCTTACTAGAGAAATAGAAGATTCCTCACTCTCATGCAAAATAGACCTTTGCCCTTAAGGAACTTCCAACTTCTGCTCCTGCCCATGCTGTTTTCTGGATGCCCCACCCCAGAAGCCCTTGAGGAGGTCTCGGTAGCAGCACTTTGAAGCCTCTCCCACAGGGCCTCCCAGTCGGGCAGCAGTTGTGCAAAAACCAACACGTTTTGGCTCTTGCTCGCCTTAATACTCCCTCCCTTTCCCAAACACAAAAATATTGGCATTTCCTGGAAAGTGGTTTGGGCTCAAGGCCTGATAGCTATCCCACACTCTTGGACCAGCCTCCTTTGGGGCCTCTGTTCTTTTATTTCATGGAGCATTTGTTTGGAGGCTGACGTTGCTGCCTCCCTCAATTGTACCTGGGATAAAGGACCCTGACAGGTTCCCTGGTCGGGGGGGGCTGCTCCCCCTTACCAGCAGCATCCTCAGTCTCACATCCCTTGTGAATTGGTCGAAACTTACCATGCATGCACAGAGAACCACTTTGGGTTGTTTTTTCTTTTTTGCAGTTTGATAGTATTTTCAATGTCTAGTTTCTTAAATCAGGGGACAGCTTACATCAAATGCATTGAGGTTTGACAGAAAACAACAAAATTCTGTAAAGCAATTATCCTTCAATAAAAAAATAAGTAAATAAATAAATAAAATAAAATGATTTTAAAAATTTACATCAAATGATTCTTAAGTGGCCAGATATATCCATGTTGACTGTTGTGCTCACCTGTGTAACCACTACCTGAAAGAGGTTATAAAACATTTCCATCACCCCAGGAAAGTCCTTCTCCATCCCCCACTCACCAGAACAACTATCTGATTTCTGCTGCTGCTAAGTTGCTGCTAAGTTGCTTCAGTCGTGTCCGACTCTGTGTGACCCCATAGACGGCAGCCCACCAGGCTCCCCCATCCCTGGGATTCTCCAGGCAAGAACACTGAAGTGGGTTGCCATTGCCTTCTCCAATGCATGAAAGTGAAAAGTGAAAGTGAAGTTGCTCAGTCGTGTCTGACTCTTAACGACCCCATGGACTGCCGCCCACCAGGCTCCTCCATCCATGGGATTTTCCAGGCAAGAGTAGTGGAGTGGGGTGCCATTGCCTTCTCCGATCTGATTTCTATCATTATATATATTTTTTGGCTTGTTTTTGAATTGTGTCAGTGAAATCTTATAGCACGTACACTTTTGTATCTGGCTTCTTTCACCTAACGCAGTGTTTTCAAAACATTGATGTCATTGCTTGTGGCAGGAGTGCGCTACGTTTTATTGCTGAGCAGAGGTCCACCATGTGGGTGTTGCCCGTTGTGTCCATCCCTTCACCTGTTGACAGACATGTGCGTTGTTTCCAGTTTGTGGCTCTTATGACCAGACTGTTTGGAACATCTGTATACAAGTCTTTTGTGAATATAGCTTCTCATTTGTCTTGGGAGGGTACCTCAGAGTGGAATTGCTCAGCCTGAGGATGGACAGTTGTTTAACCTCATTAGAAACCGCCAGACGGTCCTCCAAAGTGGCTGTGTCGTTTTACCAACAGTGTAAGAGCGTTCTGGTTGCTCTGTATCCTCATCACCTTTTGGTGTTATGGTCTTTTTTATTTTAGCCTCTAATGGATGTGATATAACCCTTTAGGTTTTTCTTCTAAAGGACATTTTTAAGAATATTCAAGCATGTCAGTCAGTGCCAGCTCAGACACTGGAACGGTCCTGTGGAGGGGAAGCAGAGTGCTAGATTTTTATGGTCAGGAGGTTTCTGCTTGTCATCCTTGTCCCTGAAGTGGAGTCTTTCAGCCCTGAGGGCTGTCTATGGGCTACTGTGGGGCAAGCTCAAGGCCAGGGCCCCAGAGAGGCAAGGCAACCCAGGAGTCAGAGGCGAGATGGGAGGGGCCCCCACTCGGGGAGATCAGAATGACACATGACAACTGCAGGAGACAGATCACAACATGTGTGCATGCCCACACACACACTGAGAATCTAAGCTTTAAGTAGCCCCCAGGCATAGGCCAGTTCACAGTCCTGCTGTCACTTCAGCTTCAGTGATCACCCAAGGTACGAAAGCTCCACTCAGTGGAGACATGAGAGCATTTCCGATTTCTAACCTTGTAGTTGGCCTAAGCAACTGGAAGTCTTCCAAAACCAGTTGCATGGGACCACTTAGGTGGCAAGTATCAGAAGCATTCGGTGGGGGTGGGAGTGTTGGGCTGGCTATGGCTTTCCTGACTTCTCCAACCCTACCCACATGGGTGTGGGGAGCACCTCTAAAATACTTTAGTTGATCTGTGTATCTTGAATATCACTAGTTTTACCCATTTCTAAAAGGAAAGTTATGACCAACCTAGACAGCATATTTAAAAGCAAAGACATTACTTTGCCAACAAAGGTCCATCTAGTCAAGGCTATGGTTTTTCCAGTAGTCATGTGTGGATGTGAGAGTTGGACAGTGAAGAAAGCTGAGCGCCGAAGAATTGATGCTTTTGAACTGTGGTGTTGGAGAAGACTCTTGAGAGTCCCTTGGACTGCAAGGAGATCCAACCAGTCCATCCTAAAGGAGATCAGCCCTGGGTGTTCATTGGAAGGACTGATGTTGAAGCTGAAACTCCAATACTTTGGCTACCTCATGTGAAGAGTTGACTCATTGGAAAAGACCCTGATGCTGGGAGGGATTGGGGGCAGTGGGAGAAGGGGATGACAGAGGATGAGATGGCTGGATGGCATTACCGACTTGATGGACATGGGTTTGGGTAGATTCTGGGAGTTGATGATGGACAGGGAGGCCTGGCGTGCTGTGATTCATGGGGTCGCAAAGAGTCGGACACGACTGAGCGACTGAACTGAACTGAACTGAACAGTCATCATGCTAATTAGCCACTTATTTTACCACCAAAAGAGCATTTCTGATATTCCCTGTGCTCTGCTAGCCAAGCCTCAAGTATTGATAGACATGAAGAGATAACTAGAACTCACCTAGCAGTCTGGAGTTGGACCTCTCTGCTTTGAACTCAAGCTGACACCTAACCGCTCCCTTGGGGTGGTGGGGAGTGCACACTTGACCACGGTGGCTGACTGACCGCTGTAGGGCTTCACCTGAGTTAAAAATGTCCCACTCTAGGCGGGGGTGCCCCTACTGTGTAGAAAGTATTCCAATCAGTTTGCTCCCATGTGGCCATGCCCCAGAGGCTTTAGAGGAATGGGTGTCTTGGAGAGAAACCCAGAAAGAGGGCAGTAATATCAGACGTCACACAGAGCTCACTAGTAGTGAAACAGCAGTGTTTGGTGGAGCGGGGCACACTTTTGAAAGGGCCGTCTTTGCCTGCACAGTCAATGATGTAGGACACCAAGGTAAAGCTGACCAAGCCCCTTGAGCCACAGATGGTAGACTCCCTGAAAGGAAAAGCTGCAGGGACCTCTCCTGTAAAGAATCCCGTGTGGCTGGGCAAAGGGCAGAAGCCCAGGCCTCCTTGCTCTTCAGACAGCAAAACATCAAAGGAGACAAAGAGAGAGGGAGGTGTTGTGGTCCTCGCAGCTTCCTCTGGCCTGATGCCAGGCGTGCCAGCTTCCCGGATCTGTTTGCCTGTGCCATGCCAGGCCCCACTGCTCCTCCCTCCCATGCCCCTAACCGCTCACACAGACAGGCAGGGAGAAAGGCTCCTGAAAGGCCGGCCTCCTCTGCTCTCTGATGGTAGCTCCACTCCTCTGGGCCTCTCCGAACCCTGCCAGCTCTGTGAATGCCAAAGAGATGAACTCTTTTAGAGGAGATTTATGCAGGAATCAAGCAGAGAATGGTCCCGAACCCACGTTCATAAATCGATTCCAGTCAGGAAGAACAGCCAAGGGAGTCAGTGCTTTTAGTGCAGAAAAGTTTGCACATGGAGGCTCAGAAATGCTGGGCTCCGAGCCCTTGGGCTGCTCCTGCCATTCTGGTTTTCAGCCAGGGGGGCTTGAGTTGCTCAGAGGCTGGAAGTCGGCATGCCCCCAGCACTCGCTGTGCCCCAAGCTGTCCCAGGAAGCATGGTAAGGTGATGCTAGCTGCTCTTTCGAACAAGTCAAATGTGGATTGTGGCTCAAGTACACAGAAGTTTATTTCTCACTCAAAGCCCAGAGTGGACGTTCCCTGTGGCAGGCTGCCCTCCTCTAAGACATGACTGTGGTGCGCAGATTCCATCTTGTGGTTCCACTGTCTCCCATCAGGCGGCTTCCATGAGGTCCCTGTGTATCAAGCTGAGGGGAGGAGAAAGAGCTTGGAGCATCATTTGGGAAAGTTTGTAGGAGCCAGGGCTGGAAGTACTGTATTTGGCTTCCACCCACCTTCTGTTTGCTAGAACTCAGGCGCTGGGCCACACCAAACTGCAAGGGAGGCTGGGAAATGTAGTCCAGGCAGATGAAGAGATGGGTATGGCGAACAGCCGGCCGGGCAGCCACAGATGACATACCGTTGAGGGAAGGATGGGAATGAACCACTACCTGGGATGCGTTGAATTAGGAAGAGAGAGTTGTCCTTCAGGGGCCAGGAGTGGCTGGTGGAGGGGTAGTGGTGGAGCAGGGAGCTGCCACAGGGGCCAAAATAGGCCGGGGAGTTCTAGGCTCTGGTCAGAGGCGAGAAGACACTTACCCCTTTGCCAGCCCCACCAGCCCCGACACAGTACCCTTTCTTTCTGCCACCCCGCCCCTCCCTCTTCCCCCAGACTTGCCTTCCCTGCATTCAGTGTTGTCCACCATTCTCGGAAGGCTCTGTCCCTTTTGTTCCTTGGGGATTCACAGCTCAGTCTGTTGGGAAAGAAAACCAACAAACCAGTTCACACCAAGGTGGTACTGATCTGCTGGGGTTGCTGAGAAACTGAATTGAGAAAATGAATGTGAAATACCTAGAGGGTGCCTGGCACATAATAAATAAATGCTTAGTAAGTAGGTTATTATTTTCATCTCGTGAGTGTATGTCTGTGTATGTGTGTGAGAGAGAGAGAGGAAGAGAGGAGGGGAGAGACAGAGCGCTAGCCAAGTCCCACAGATTAATCTACAAATTAATCTACTCTTTTCCTCCCGATCTAATGGTCTCCTGACTGAATCATGGCCTTAGGGCCTGTGAAAACATCAGAATTGTTCTGGTTGAGTCGGCAGGCCTTTGGCACACAGGCTCATTGCCGAAGGGAACCTTTTAAGCCTCTTTGGAGGAGCCAGCCACCTCGGTAATGTTCACAGTACCCTGTCTCCCTCTCAGGCCCTCACCAGCCCTGGGCCCCAGGCTCCACATCTTTCCTCTAGTGCCTTTCCTCCTGCTTTTGGACACTTGACCCCCTTCCCCGGGTCCCCTTGCCATTCCACCATCTCTGCTGAAATCCTGTCCCCGTGCAAGACCCAGTTCACAGGTCGCTTCCGGGAATAAAGGCTTAATGACTGAAACTTAGAGGTGCAGCAGGTGAGGACAAAGGAGAATTATCATAGAGCCTGGCTTGGGCACCTGGAGTGTTAAAGGGACAACAGGTGGACTCATTCCTCCCGGCCCACCATGGGGTGAGTGCACGTGTCTGTGAACACATGCGTTCCAGAACTCTTTCCCAAACAAATAGGAAGTGACACCTGTTATCTTCACCGTCAACTAGTCATAGGTTACATGGCAGCTTCCGCTCCCCACCCAGCACCCTTGGCATTGTTTATGCTGTATTACTTGCAACCGTGATACAGTGAATTTCTGGAACTTCAAAAGACTCACCAACCCAGAGGTTCTGCAGAGTGCCTTGTGCTGCTCTTGAGAGAGCCACCTCCAGGCAGAGGAGTGCTTCTTACAAAACAGAATTCCAGAAAGAAGGCTCCCCATTTAAAAGGCAAGCACTCTCCAACCCCTTCTCCCAGTGTTGTCTGCCTACTTCTTGGGTCGAGGTTACTATTATTATTATTTGTAGGCAGTGTGCAGCTGATGAAGTGAAGTGGCATTTTTTTATGTATTGGTTTTCCATCCCTATGTTGGAACACGAGATCCCCAGCAGAGAGACTCCCTCTGTGACTCATCCCAGCCGCACAAATATGATTAAAAGAACTTTCTCAAGGGCCCCAGTTATATTCTAGCAAAGGAACACATGAGCTGGGCTGACCACCTCTGAAACAGTTTGCTTTTAAAAAGAGAGCTGTCTGCCTTGTTGTGTCCCCAGTTCGTTATGACATCTTGGGGCACACTTCTAGCGAGTTCCTCCATGGCTTGGAGGTTGCTATCATTACGGAGCGTCTTTTTCACAGGGGTCATAGAAAGTGCCACCAGTTGAGGAAACACCTGGTCAGAGTGGCTTGAATTGGTGACATTTGGGTCATCACATAATAAACACTAGAACTTTCCAGGGCATGTTGGTATAGCAGACATGGCTGATATCCTGTCCCCATGTCCTCTCAGACTGACCTCTATATTCCAATGGGAGCTCACTGAAAATACCTGTGGTTTTTCCCTGAGGCTTTGTTTTTGGTCTCAGGAGAACACTAGGCCCACGTGCTGGACTGGCTGGAAATGCCAAGGAATTAGCACATCATCCAGGAGCAGCCCTTGACCTCTGATGGATGGATGGGAGTTGGTGAATAAATGCCCCAACTCCCAGGCAGGTGTTCTCCACTGTCTCCCAGCATTCCCTGTGCAGCTGAGCCTCAGTTGCCTGTGGTGGTAACTTGATAAGTTGGCTTCCTTCCTTTCCAAGTCTCACTGCTTTACTTCTCTGCTGGTGTTTTCTAGATCTTCTCCAAAGAAAGTCAAGCCAGTCTGTACAGGAGCCCAAACTACAATAAGAAGCCAGTTGGGATTGTCAAAACCCAACAGCTTTGCTGCTCCCCCACTCCTTACCATGTCGTTAGGCTTCCACCATGGCTGTGGCATTGCAGTAGCATGTGTGCATGGGAGTGCCATCCTTTGAGAGCCCCTGGCCTTTGCATAGAAACCTCATAAGACAGAAACCAGAATTGGAAGGGGTAGCCACTTCCGGAACACGGCCCTGTAAGGACAATTCCAGATATTGCTAAAGCCTCTGGACCTGGGAGCTACATACTCATGTGGTTCCTCGTGTATGAACAGCAAGTGTTTGTTGATTGAGTCTAAAAGGATGATCCTATAAAGGGGGAAGATCCCCTGGAGGAGGGCATGGCAACCCACTTGTTTTGCCTGGAGAATCCATGGACAGAGGAGCCTGGTGGGCTACAGTCCATGGGGTCACAGAGAGTCGGACATGACTGAAGTGACTGAGCACACTTAGCACAGCATACGGAGAAGGCAGTGGCACCCCACTCCAGTACTCTTGCCTGGAAAATCCCATGGGCGGAGGAGCCTGGCAGGCTGCAGTTCATGGGGTCGCTAAGAGTCAGACACGACTGAGCAACTTCACTTTCACTTTTCACTTTCATGCGTTGGAGAAGGCAATGGCAGCCCACTCCAGTGTTCTTGCCTGGAGAATCCCAGGGACGGGGGAGCCTGGTGGGCTGCTGTCTCTGGGGTCGCACAGAGTCGGACACGACTGAAGCGACTTAGCTGCAGCAGCAGCACAGCATAAAGCAATGAAGAATTGACTTGCACTCACTTCTTCTCCTAGTTCTGAAGACTTAAAGGTTGAGGCCATGTCCCATCCCCTTTTTGAACATCAGGTACCTTTTCACGGAGCCAGAAAACTTAGTTGTAGTTATAGCCTCTTGTCTCTATGGAGGGATTCAAGATAAGAAGATTCCTCCCTTTGTTTGGTGTCTAAATTCTCTCAATTAGAGTTTCATTTCTTTGTTCATAACATTATCACCGACTGAATTAAGTTTATTATACCAATGGAGGAAATATAATTCTTGAATCTATCCATCATAGACTTCATTGAGAATGTTTATCAGTTCCATTCTGGAATACCCAATTTTGATACAGGAAACCCAATTCTGACTGCCCAAGGAGGGGTGCTGCTGCTGCTAAGTCGCTTCAGTCGTGTCCGGCTCTGTGCGACCCCATAGGCAGCCTCCTACCAGGCTCCCCCGTCCCTGGGATTCTCCAGGCAAGAACACTGGAGTGGGCTGCCATTTCCTGGAGGTAGGCAAAAACTATAAGATGAGCACCAAAAGAAGATAAATCTATGTTGTTTTCTATAGCTGACAAGTCACAAGTAAATGTGCTTGGTGGTTTTAAGAGCATGGGAGAAGCTTTCCCCAAATATGGATCACCTTTTTCATGTACCTCTGGTGGTGGTGAACGATTTCCTATTTTCCTGACCTCCTCTTTCTACTGGGAAGCTCTACTCCTGCCTCTCCCTCCACCACGCTGCACAGCAACCAAGCTGTTGTAGCTCAACAGCGACCTCCTATGGCCAACTGGATAAAGCTCATTCAGTGTTTTTCTCAGAGCTTTTCTCGGTTTCTGTTCCAGCTAGCTGAGCAACCACTTTCTCATTTGGACATGCACATACTTTTTTATCCCCAGCACCCCACTACCTTTTTTCCTTCAACTCTTGCTCGGTTATCTCAGAAAATTCCTCTGCTTTCTCCCTCTTGTCCTTACTCTCTTCCTCCCCTCTTTCACCCCTCCCTTGTTTTTGAGAAGATGCCCCTCATCTTGCAGCTAGGCAGGAGAGGAGAGCTATTTAGGCCTTTGTGTCTAGAATAAGCAAAACAGTAGGATCTGAAGTGAAATTATGCATCATAACCAATCAGCGATAGCTTTGGAACCTTACAAATGCTCATGAGTCCATATTCAAGATACAAAAGGCTCTGGCCACCTCTTCTCTCTCCTCCAGCCTCTCAGCCTGGATGAGAAATAGATTTGTGTATTTACTGAATTGTTTTCCCACTGTCTTTCATTTCCAGTCGTGCATCAGTGTTGTTTTTATTTTCACTGCAAATATTAATATTTCAGCAATGTTGGGGGTTAAGTGAGTTTTTTCGCCATCAAGTGTAACATTAATTCTATGGTAACTGCCTTCCCAGTTCCTAGTAATTGATTTTAAAATGAACCTTTGAACAAACAGGGTTTTAACTCAGAAATTGAATATACAAACCCATTGGGAGCATTTGTCATGCTACTTAAGATGCTGAGAGGAACTATGGACTGTGGATCTGATGATGAAGACAGTGATGCTGGTGACAAGATGACAGAATGATGGTGATGATATGACGGCCGTGGCAGGAGGATGATGCTGCTGCAAACCGCGATGATGGGACGGCAGTGGTGATGAGAGGGGCGATGATGACGTTAGCCATGTTTGCTTGAGCACTTTCTAAGTGCCAGGCCCTGTGCCAGGAGCTTTACACTGATTATTTCCTTTCATCCTTACAGCCACCCCAGGTCTTTTTTAATCTCCATTTTGCACAGAGGGAAACTGAGGCTTAAAACTAACCTGCCCAAGGTCACACAGCTAGCTAGGCAGAGCTGAAATTTGAACTAAGGTCTGTCTGAGTTCAAAGTTTGTACTTCTGACCTGTCTGGTGGGGGGGGGGGGGCGCGGGGAGTGGGGTGCAGTGCCCGGGGTGAGCCTGGCAGTGTTCATGCGCAGAGTTGGTGGGGATAAAGGGAAAATCTGAAGTCCAGGCCTTTGCACTTCGCAAATGTGCACCCCTTCCTTCCAGTGACCCCTCGGAGGGTCTATTTGTGGCACACTAGTCTCTGGAAAATGTCCTGCTAATGACACGGGATTATAAACAGTCCTTTTCCCAGAACAAAAATTTAACCTTTGTATCTCAACCTAATTAGAAGTATTTTCTCTTCCACAGGCCACAGGCAGGTTTCCATACCGCTCGCCTCCCCCCCCCCATCTTTGTTCCTTACTTAAGAGGTTTCTTTATAGCCAGGAAAAATCTCCAAAAACCATAGCTTTGGGGGATGATAGACCCAGGCCTGAGATCTTGAACATGACTTGGGCTCCTGCACGAGATGGCACTCTGACACCAGCACCTGAGGTTTTCGAGTGGTGTGTGTCCCGCTGACGGCTACGGGGCCTTGGCCACGTGCAGGGACAGATGCTCACTGGCTCTCACAGCCCATGTGCCCTGAGCATCCCCTGCCACCACCAACAGTTCTTCCTGATTTTCTACAGTGATTCTGAGGCATTGCCTCTTCCCTTCCACTGTGGTCACCAATACTTGAGGATGGCACTTCTTTCCTCTTAGTTTCACAGGCAGCCCTCTCTGGACAATAAGTATTTCCTCTGGTCCTCGCACTGACAACTCTTCCCACTGCTGGCTAGGGCCTGGCATCCTTTTAGTGACTTACTCCTTTACCTCTGCAAGAACTGTGGGCCTTGAGGGAATCCCGTTAGAAGCAGATTGCCCTGGGAGAGCAGCAAGTGGTTAATCCTTGGGGAATTGAGACAAGAGAAAAGGCAACAAGCCTGTGGAGAAAGCAGCATCAGGGTAGATGACTAGGAGATGCGTGCCCGGCACGTGGTAAAGGTGATCGGTTTCTGAAAGAATAAATAAGTGAATGGACAGAAACCTAGTTCCCTGTTCCAGCCCTGCTCCCAGACCTGCAGCCCAAGGACTGCCATAGGTCCTTTGTGGGCAAGCTGGAGGTAGTTGGGGGTCTAAAATGAGATCAGAAATGCCAAGACATCTGACACTCTCCTGGAGCAGAAAGGAGCCAGGGCAACCCCATGGCACCCTCCACAGCCAGACCCCCAGATCCCACCTGTGCTCTGGCAGAACCCTCCCAGGCCCACCGATAGAAGACCAGGCCCGGCAGCTGCTGGTTCTGGTCGTGAAGTTGTCTCTGCACTCTTCGGATTTGTCCTGCTTTAGTATTTCAACCATAGTTTACTTGGTGATGCCCAGCCTTAAGCTGAGACCCTACACAGACCTCATCGTAGGTCCGTTTGGCACATCATGGGTTCCCTGCCAGTGCTGTGATGTCTTCATCCACAGACACTGCCCTGCTCTGGGAAGCTGAGGGCCAAGAGACAGAAACCATGCTCTGACTGACTCTAAAGAAGTCTTCTTACCTTCTCCCCTCCTTTCGGCCTCCCCTTTCAGCCTTCTGTTCTCCCTGGCCAGCAGAGCTTGCCTCCTTTTTCTAACCATTCCTGGTCCTGGGGGCTTTGGAGTTGGGAGGATAGGGGATGGAGTCTTCTCAGTGGTCATGGGGGTGGCCCCAAGAGACCCCTCCATTCTGCCCTTCCCTCACCCCTTGTGCACTTTCCTTCCTGGGTCCAATTCTCTTGAATGCCCACCTCCCTATCTTTCAGGGCCTGCTGCAATTCCTTCTCAGCAGGCAGCACTCACTCGTGGGAGGCCTGAGTTAACATTCCACTCCCCCATGAGAGTGGGCAGTACCCTGTGTTACAGAGGAGGAAACTGAGTCCCAGGGACTTAAAAAGGCTTTACCACAGTCACAAAGAGCTTGTGTGTATGTGTGTGTGTGTGTGTGTGTGCGTGTCCTGAATCTCATTTTCTATTTCAATTACTTGTCTATTAGGTGTCACGGAGTCAAGGATGTATTTCATCTTTTTTTTTTTTTAAGTCAAGTTCCTCACCCATCAAATTATTTGACATTTGGTGATTTCAGTTCAGTTCAGTCAGTCGCTCAGTCGTGTCTGACTCTTTGTGACCCCATGATCCGCAGCATGCCAGGCCTCCCTGTCCATCACCAACTCCCAGAGTCCACCCAAACCCATGTCCATTGAGTCGGTGATGCCATACAACCATCTCATCTTCTGTTGTCCCCTTCTCCTCCTGCCCTCAATCTTTCCCAGCATCAGGGTCTTTTCCAATGAGTCAGCTCTTTGCATCGGGTGGCCAAAGTATTGGAGTTTCAGCTTCAACATCAGTCCTTCCAGTGAACACCCAGGACTGATCCTCTTTGGGATGGACTGGTTGGATCTCCTTGCAGTCCAAAGATCTCTCAAGAGTCTTCTCCAACACCACAGTTCAAAAGCATCAATTCTTCAGTGTTCAGCTTTCTTCACAGTCCAACTCTCACATCCATACATGACCACTGGAAAAACCATAGCCTTGACCAGACGGACCTTTGTTGACAAAGTGATGTATCTGCTTTTTAATATGCTATCTAGGTTGGTCATACGAAGGCAATGGCACTCCACTCCAGTACTCTTGCCTGGAAAATCCCATGGACGGAGGAGCCTGGTGGGCTGCAGTCCATGGGGTTGCTAAGAGTCGGAGACGACTGAGTGACTTCACTTTCAATTTTCACTTTCATGCATTGGAGAAGGAAATGGCAACCTACTCCAGTGTTCTTGCCTGGAGAATCCCAGGGACAGGGGAGCCTGGTGGGCTGCCTTCTATGGGGTTGCACAGAGTTGGACACGACTGAAGCAACTTAACAGCAGGTTGGTCATAACTTTCCTTCCAAGTAGTAAGTGTCTTTTATTTTATTTATTTATTTTTTTTTAGTAAGCGTCTTTTAATTTCATGGCTGCAGTCACCATCTGCAGTGATTTTGGAGCCCAGAAAAATAAAGTCAGCCACTGTTTCCACTGTTTCTCCATCTATTTGCCATGAAGTGATGGGACCAGATGCCATGATCTTAGTTTTCTGAATATTGAGCTTTAAGACAACTTTTTCACTCTCCTCTTTCACTTTCGTCAAGAGGCCCTTTAGTTGTTCTTCACTTTCTGCCACAAGGGTGGTGTCATCTGCATGTCTGAGCTTATTGATATTTCTCCCAGCAATCTTGATTCCAGCTTGTGCTTCCTCCAACCTAGCGTTTCTCATGATGTACTCTGCATAGAAGTTAAATCTCCATACTTCAGTGTTTGATGCTGGGTCAGGGACACAGACATAGCAAGGGATCTCTTTGACTCACATCAAATGTGAACCCAAAGCAGTGGCTGAGGGACTGTCCTTCTGAAGGAGCAGGGGTCTGGGAGTCTTGAGTACCCCAGCCTCTAAGCCTCACTGAACCTGTGAACCTCAGCTTCCTGCTCTACGAAATGGGAGGTGTGGCCTGGGCCAATAACCCTAAGACGTGTTCAAGCAGGAGGGACCCTTGGAAGTCTCACTAAGCCTTGGAAGCTCTGTCTCTCCTGCTGAGTTGCAACTTCTTCATGCTTGTCTCCTGTCAGAAAAAAAAAATTTTGGACACCCCCTCAATATGTAATGCATCGTTAAATTATATATGTCTTCCTGTATTTATTTATTTATTATATACACCAAAAAATAAAAAATGGGAATAAAAAGGATGAGATGGCAAAACAAACATAAATAATTTTTATGACAACTGCACCCTGCTCCCCGGGAAGACCTGGGAGCTCCCTGGTGTCAGTGGCCAGTTTGTGATGCTCAGGCTCACTGCTTCCTCTGCCTGACTGGCCATCGTCTCCCATTTTTTTTTTTTTACCAATATCACATCAGAGCTAAGATTTGTACTCTGTCCTCTCTGGCAGAACTCCCCACAACCGCTACCCACCTTCATGAAGGTGAGACTCTGTCATGAACTGCCTGGCCACCACTGTTTTCATAAATTAAGTAGCACGTCGGGGAACGTGTTCCCAAAGGTAACCTAGGTGCTCATAGTCCTTTCAGAGGGCTGTGCAGATATCTGCATGTAAAACGCAATCAGCTGTAAGCCAGGGTAACTATTTTGCATTTTCTCCTTATTTTAGCCAATTTGAGAATACATTCATGTGGTAATTATGTTCACAGCTTCAGTAGAAAGGCCCTGTGCTGATGTTTAAAGCTCAGAAAATTTAATCACCGGGGCAAGTAATTGACAATTATTACACCCTGTGGGGAGAGCAAAATCATTTTTTAACCAGTTGGAATTACTTCTTAGATATTTAGTGCATATCAGGTCCTAAATGGTGAAACCATATCCATGTTGTAATAAAGAATGAAAATTAGGCTTTGCTCATTTCACTCATAGTGGCTGGTGGTTTTTACACAGAATTAAGTCGATCACTGACAGTGTAGTTTAAATGCTGGGTTGAAAGCAGGAAACAGAATACAGGGTGCAGTTGGGAGGAGTGGGATACTTACACAGGTCTCTGGGAAGTCAGTCTTGCAAGAGGGAGTGACGCCTCAGTGTTTTCTGGTGGGCAGGGGAACACAGAAAGACACTTTGAGAGCCAGGGTGGAAGTTGAGGGAATTTGAGGATAGATGGCTTTAGGCTTCTCTGTGAAGTAAGAACCAAGTGAAAAGTGAAAGGGTTAGTCACTCAGTTGTGTCCAACTCTTTGCGACCCCATGGACTGTAACCCACCAGGCTCCTCTGTCCATGGAATTCTCCAGGCAAGAATACTGGAGTGGGATCACCTCCCATCCTGGGATCAAACCCAGGTCTCCCACATTGCAGGCAGATTCTTTACCGTCTGAGCCACCAGGGAAGCCCAAAGCAGCCACTGAGAAGCAAGAGCACTCACTAAGAACACGTTTGGCTGACCAGGTGCCTTGTTCTCTGGCCTTTGGATTAAGGCCTTTCTGCACAGTCACCTAGGGAATTTTTTTAAAATCCCGATGCCCCGGCTGTACCAGAGACCAGTTAAGTCAGAGTCTTGGTGGTGGGACCCAGGCATTGTTTTTTTTAAAGCTCCCAAGTGACTCTAATGTGTAGCCAACTCTGAGAAGGGGGCTGAGCCAGAACTTGTCAGATGGGAACGTGCACATGGGTCATCCCGGGAGCTTGTGGAAATGCCACTCCCAGGACTCATGAGCAACAAGGACAAGAACGATCCCATTCTGACCTGAAAAATGGACGGCTGCCTACAGTCATCATAAAAACCAAAGCTGTTGATATTTTACAGCTGGAAAACATATCAGGACGTATTTTTAGAAAATGAATGTCTTAGAGGAAGAAATTTATCCTGATAAAAAAATTCTAGGTGAGGCTGATTTCAGCAGCAGAGGAGGGCAGGTCACCTCTTCAGGGTGGGGCCCAGGGGACTCTGGAACCGCCGGCCCCCGAGCATCCGGCTCATTGAGACTGCCTCCCTTGAGACTGAGCTCGCCTTCCTGTGACCTCACTCCAGTGGCTCCAGGATCCTCACAGGGTTCCGAAGCAGGTGGTGGTCCCCAGCTTGATTCCCTGTGAGGTAACCCTGCCCACCAGACCCAGAAACCTAGGCCTCAAACCTCTCCTCAGGGGTGCTTCGCTTTGTGGTTGGCTTGGTAGTCACTTCTGTGGTGAAAACACTCTCAGTTCACAACATGAAATCAAGACGCTCTCCAGAAGGTGATATAGGGCTCCCTGGCATGCTCCTAGGGGATCATTTAGGATGTAGCTGAGGGTATTAGGTTATTGGAGTGTGTGAGCGTGTGTGTGTGTAGAGAGAGAGATTAGGTGTTAAATGCCCACAACATGGAAATAGATGCACTCTACAACCTAGAGAATATACAGAGTGGTCAAGTGTTTTCACATTTGAAATTAAGCCATAGTTGAATCCTCATCATAAAAATGTCAATCTGTACGGAAGCCCATAAGGTAAATCAAGTCCTCTGCAATGCTTTGGAAGCGGAAGCCTGAGAGGCAGGCTTGGCTTGCAGGGCACCAAGTAGGGTGCAGATGCAGGGCGGGTCACTTACTGACTGCCGGGAGTTGGGCCCCAGGTCAGCTTCTTCCCAAATGTAAGTGCTTATGAGAGAAATGGCACATGTGCCGCTTTGCCTTGGTCGTCTTTTTCTGTGTGCATCAGAGAAACACAGGACCCTAGGATGAATCCATTCACTGGTCACCCTGGCAGACTCTTCACTGTCCACAAAAGTGCTTTTGCATTGCCTGCCTCATCATCATCGGAGTCTCCCCCTGACCAGCAAGGGGGTTGGCTACCACCTTCCCCTCTGTGGGGCCTATGGGCCCAACCCTCTTTTCTTAGGACAACGCGACCGTGTGACCTCTGTGATAACTGGCCTCTGATGAGTGGTAATCAGAATTTCTGGGTCACAGTCTCCTCATTGATAAGAAGGGTTGAGGAGAAGATAGAGGTGTGAGGTTTCATGCCCTGCCAGCCTTGCCCTGCCCTGATTCTATAAATGTGACAAGAGGCTGGTTACAAGAACACCAGGCTGTGAAGGGCCTATGGGTGGCAGTCTGAGAGGTTGGAAAAGAATTTCCAGACATGAGGAAAAAAAATGAAAGGAGAATAGACTTTACTAGAGGGGGAGACACTGTTAGAATAGTGGGCCAGCTCAAGGGAGAGCTGCCACTTTCGTGGGCTTGTGGCCAATTTTATAGCCTTAGGACAAAGAAAATTCCTATAGAAAGGTGGTGATAGGTCATTGGTCGGGGGTCCTTTGGTGCCCACTTTGACTAACATGGAGAATGGAGACAGTAACTGGCCAGTTAGGAAAGGATGGCTCGTGAGAGACAAGATGGCTCCTGACAGTGGTTGCCATGGAGCTTGGCTGATTCTGGATTTATTGCTCTATGACCTCAGTATAGGGCTCCACAGCCTAGACACTCATTGAGGCTCTCCCTCATCCTGAAAGGATTCAGGGAACACCTGCTGTTCATCAGTTATGGGTATAAAGAGGAGCGAATGAGAAACTTTGTTTCTCTTGCTGGCCTTCCTGGGGAGGGGCAGGACTAGACAAGGCCAGGCAGGGTCCTGTGGGAACTCAGTGGGGTTGGGGGAGGTAGAGACTTCAGAGTGTGACAGGTGAGCAGGAGTTGGCTGGGTGAAGGTTAAGGCCCAAGGGGGCACCAAGCTGAGGGGCAGAGCCCAGGGACAACGCCCCTGCTGTATGTACTTAGATCTTCGTGATAGTTAGGGGGTTCAGGTGGAGATTCTGTGACCCCACAGGTCTCTGAGCCCAACTACTGCCCCACTTCCCTAGCTGCCGTGTGCCCTGAGGCTTCTCCCCAGAGTCTCTGCCTGCAGGGTACACAGGCTACACCGGGGTGGGCCCCAGCCCCCTGCCTTCCAGCCCCGGAAACTGGCCATGGGCCAAGAAAGCAAGGGTCTCCAGCAACCGCAGATCCACAGGGCCCAGTTTCCCTCCCTTTACACCCCATCCCATGCCCCCAGGGTAATAGTGTAGGCTGGATGGCTGACCTCATTTAAATTCATTTGCAAAGAATACCTTAAAATACTCAAAGGGTCCCCTGCCTCCTCGGCTGGGCACACTTGGGCAGCCCATCTGGCTTCCTGGCTTGTTCTCAGGGACAGAGACTTGCCCTCTGAACCCTCATGTCTTGATATGCTTGTTATCCTCAGGGCATCACTGAGGCTTCCAGCAGCGGTTCCTGCAACAGGGTCACCCACTGAGGCCCCCCAGAGTTGGGGCTCCTGCTGGCAGGGTAAACAAGGGAAGGGAGAGCAGAGAGTAGCCCAGGGCTACCCTGCCTTTATCACTCATACCTCCCTGGGCCCTGCATGGTACCGGAGGGGAGCCGCTGCCCAGCCCATAGTGGGGAAGCAGCGGACCAGCAGCAATCTCGGGAAGGGACTGGGGCTGGTTACCGGCCTACTCCCCCTGAGCCGCCAGGCAGCTCCAAAGCTGTGGAGCCGGGAGGAGGCAGGAGTGAGATCCAGGTCCTTGGCCCCTGAGATGCCACACGCTGCTCACCTCCTCCTGTGCCCCGGCCTCTCCTGCAGCCATCTGTCCCCAGTCCTGTTCCCAGAGGCTCATGGCCCCTGCAGGTCTGGTGCCAAGAGCTGAAACTCACTGGGTGCTGTAGAGTAAGGGAGTTAGAGAAGGCAAGGTTTGGAAAAAGAATGAGACCGGCACTTTACAGGAACAGATCACCTTTAATGAAGCGAGAAGGGGCAGCAGTCAAATTAGTGACCTGCTGCACTTATCCAAGGAAAGAGTAAGTATATAGAGGCATGTATGTGGAAAGCTCCTGTCTTAATGGGGCCTGTTCGTCTGCAAGGTTGTTCAGAGTAGTTATCTCTTAAACAGCTGGGGCAAGGAATTTTGAAGATTGGCCAGAGGCTGGACCGGCTGGGAGCTGGGCATAATCAACCTTAATGTCCATTTTTTCTTCAGGTGAGAGAGTGCTTTGTTTTGCATAGAATGGTGGGGAAGACCTGGTGGGGAATTTTAACTCCAGGCTATTTTGAGCCGTGTAACTTTCCTACAGGTTCCACCTGTGGGAGAAGCAGGGGCCCATGGGTGACACCCTGACCTGGCAAGGTGGCTTCCTCACACTCTGAGTGGGAAGGTGCTGGAGGATTAGCTGTCATAGAACCAGGGCCAGGCAGGGAGAGGAGTGGGGTTGCGGGAAGACATGAGAGCCACTGCCTGAGCTGACGGTGTGTGCCTGGAGCAGGTGGAGATGATGCCCCAAAGTTTCCCTTCTTGCTCTTGGTGGGCAGGGGAACGGGACTGAGGGAGGCAGAGAGAGAGGGAGGCCCACATCTGGAAGGACAGATGGTATAGCCCGTTATGAGGAAGCAGTCTCTCGGCAGGGTAACCCCAGACCCACGGGAAGCAGGGAGCAGGATTTCTTCTGGTGGCTTGCCTCGCGGGTCCTCAGAAGCCACCTCAGATGGACAGTCGCGGATGCCTTCTCTGCTGCTGTCCGTGTCCTCTCCAGCCCCACCTCAGCTTCCCTTCAGGCTCCTGTCACCCGTCCCAGAGTTCTGGCCACTGAGACAGACGGGGAGGCCATTCTGGAGGAGCCCTGGGGTGCTCAGGGCCTTCCAAGGGCTGCATGTGAATGGCCAACAGAGCTCTGAGCTGCCGAGCCTGCTACCTCTCCTGGCTTCACTCTGAGGCCTTCTCACGCTGGCCAGTCTCTATCTGATCAAAGACATGCCCCTCCACTAGACTATAGTCTCCATGAAAGCATGAGCATCTCCAGGATCACAACAGCATCTCCAGCCCCCAGCAAAGCTCTGGCATACAGTAGGCATTCAGCAAATTGTTTGGATGAATGATGAATGAATGTGTGGAAGAATGAATGAACGCTATATCGGAGGTATGTCACTTTCTGGACTGAATAAGAGAGCACTCCTCTCAGGAAAAGCAGACCCTTTACCTGGGGCAAGCCCCCTTGCTACTCTGCCCCCAGGGGCATCACTGGCCAGCACACTGGGCCAGCTCATGGTCATCTCCAGAGCACACCTGGCCCAAGAGAGCTGGGCTCTGGCACCCTTCCTCAGAGGCTCTGCAGTGTGCCCAGCCCAGGGTAACACTCACCCGTCCTTCTGCAGAAAGTCATTTGCACAGCATCCTTTGTCTTGCCCTCCCTTCCTCCTACTTCAGAGAAATTCCTTGTTCTGTGCATTCAACATGTTGTGATTGTCTGGAAATATCACAGGGTTGTTCATTTGTTAAAGCCGCCCTCCTGTAGGGAAGGCTCATTGGTTGACTTCTAATCCCACGGTGTTCTGGGCCACCTCTCTTGTTTTAGAGATTGTGTTGGTCATTTAGGGGTGAGGAGAGAAGGATGAGTTGACCACAGGACCAAAGTCTAGACAGCTCAGACAGGTGAGGTCAAGAACTGGAGTGGCCCAAGGCCTGCCCAGCAAGACTGAGGATTATTGAATTATTATTGAGCCCCACCAGATTCCAGGGCTGCACAGATCCCTGAGTTAGACATGGTGCCTGCCTTCTCCATGGTAACAAGGCTAAATATGGACGTGTTTCCATGGAGAGCCATATTGCAGCTGCAGCCCTGCCTCCTCCAGGAAGCACCGGCGCTGGGCTCCTTTGGCATCTTAGGAGGTAGCCAGAGGTGCCAAGGACATCAAGAAAGTATATCTCACCTTTGAGGATGTTTGTTTCCAACAAGAGTTCCATTTCCCCTGCCCCAGATTCATCAACACCCCCTCCTCTTGACAGCTAGAAGTTAGGGGAGGCCAAGGGTCAGACAGACTGATTGGGAAAGTGACACTGGACCCCGATGAGTGTTTGCGCAAGTTACCTGATCTCCCCCTTGCTCCTCAGAGTGGCTTTTCCTCTGGCTGGAGGAAAGAGGGTGCCATTGGTCAGAGAGAGGGAGACAACTGTAATGACCCTTGTATAAATACACTGGTGTTCCTCTCATCAAAGCTCTTTTGGAAGAATTATTGCTGCTACAAAGAGGTTTTTTTTTTTTTAATACTTTACATAACTGGGATGGCCCCTGTCCAATTTTATAGAATATTCTAATGTGGCAGGGCTCTGTTTTCTCCTTAAAGAAAAGAAAGTCTTAGCTCCTTATTTGAATTTGGATAAGTCCAATCTGCACATATCTTAACTGTCCAATAGAGTGATGTGGAATGAAACTTTGTGTTTCTTGAAGGCTAAACATAAGCTGAGTGCCTATTCAGCTTCACAATACTCTGTTCAACCTCACTGGGCTATTTAGTAATGACATCATCTGTGTTTATAGTTTAATCGTCTGTTAAATTGGGGCTGTCCACGCACAGCTGATCGTATGGGTGTGTTCGTATATATTAGGAAATAGCTGTCACATGTATGTGTACACTGAGAAATGGGTGTGCTCCCCGGGTAACTGAGACATGGAAACTTTTAAGAGATGTGGGGAGAGCTCTGGAGGCAGCTATAAATGGTCTCAGAAGGAAGCTTCACAGGGTGTATTCTGTGTTGCAGGCCGAGTGGCATCCGAGCGGAGTGATGGACGATCTGCAGTCCCAGAACCTCGCCATGGACATGAGCGACTCCTCCCCCGCCTTGACCAATAACAGACTGGAGAATGGCATGGCCCAGCTGATCACCACCGAGGCCTGGAACATCAACTCCACCGACCTGGTAAAGAAGGCGCTGGTGACCGTGCCTGCCCCATCCATCCTGAACCCCCCGGCCGAGTCCCAGAGCGGCATGGCTCTCAAGGTGGCGGCCACCGTGCTGCAGCCCCTGTGCCTGGGGGAGAGCCCCGTGGTGATGCCCATTCACATGCAGGTGGAGGGCAGCTCGGCACCCGAGCTCAACCAGAGCGGCAACGCCACATACGTGATGACAGCGCAGGGGCCCGTGCAGCTTCCAGTTGTGCTGGAGCAGCACGTGTTCCAGCACCTCAACTCCCCGCTGGTCCTGCCTTCGGAAGCCCCGGGCTCCTCCAGTGCCATCCACAACAACCTCTTCCAGGGGGCCCGGGACCCCGAGGCGCAACCCCAGCTCCTGGATCTGCGGATCCCCAGCCAGCCGCAGGAGCCCCCGCTGCCCTTCGAAGCCGTGCTCCACAATCTGTTTCCCGCCCAGGGAGCGCTCGGCCCCCCGCCCTGCCAGCCTCCCCCAGGCTACGCCCCGGTGCCCCCCCAGCCATTCAACTCCCCCTTGTCACCCCTGGTCCCGCCAGCCACGCTCCTGGTGCCCTACCCAGTGATTGTGCCCCTGCCCGTGCCACTCCCCATCCCCATCCCCATCCCTGTGCCTCAGAGCTCCGAAGCCAAGTTCAGCCCGACTTGCCCCAAGCCACCATCTGCCTTCGGCCTCCACCCCTTTAAAGGCCCCCAGAGCCCTCTCCAGAAGGAGGAAGTAAAGCCCTTCGACCTGTTCCAGCCCCGGGAGTACTTCCAGCTCGGCCGCCACACCGTCATCAAGATGGGGAGTGAGAACGAGGCCCTGGATCTCTCCATGAAGTCAGTGCCCTGGCTCAAGGCTGGCGAAATCAGCCCTGCAATGGGCCAGGAAGACACAGCCCTAGACCTGTCACTGTCCGCCCACCGGAAACCTGAACCTCCCCCTGAGACACTGTACGACAGCAGCGGGTCCGTGGACAGCCCAGGTCACCCGGTGCTGGAGAAACTGCCCAGTGGCATGGAAGTGCCCTTTGCCCCCGCCACAACTCAGGAGGCTGCATCTGTCATGGAGAGTCACGGGGGCGGCAGCGACGCCACTGAGCCACCCAGCCAGCCCAGTGGCGAGGTCAAGGCTGAAAATCACATGGAGATGGTGAGCGAGTCCCAGGCGGCCAAGGTGATCGTCTCCGTCGAAGACACTGTGCCTACCATCTTCTGTGGCAAGATCAAAGGCCTCTCGGGGGTGTCCACCAAAAACTTCTCCTTCAGACGAGAAGACTCCGTGTTTCAGGGCCCCGACGCCAATAGCCCAGGAGAAGAGGCCCTGGGAAACATGGAGGCCCTCAGGAAACCCACCAAAAACCGGAGCATAAAGTTAAAGAAAGTGAACTCCCAGGAAATACACATGCTCCCAATCAAAAAACAACGGCTGGCCACCTTTTTTCCAAGAAAGTAAATAATGGCTTTTTAAAATTTTTATGATTATAATATGGGGAAAGGTGCATTGGTTTTATAAAAAGGCATTTAAAACAAATTATCTTTGTTAATTATTTTGGGGAGTAGCTGGGAACCAGGAAAGCAAATTGGCTCTAGAGGCCCTGTAAGCTAGGATCATTTTCTTTTTTAATTTTTGACTTTTCACAAATGAGTAAATAAGAGCAACCTATTTTTCAAGCAGATTGCACATTTTTTGCAGCTTTAATGGAATATTGGGTGAATCAGAGGGGGTTAAAAAAGCTATTTTCATTGCCACAAAGTGCTTTGATGATGTAATACCTAATAAAGGGTAGGATGAATATTTCACAATAAATGTTCATTTGCACTAATTGGTTGCAGTATTCTATCATTTATAAAATTTGCATGCCTGAACTGGCATGGTTTGGCCAAAACTGTCACTTGTAAAGCACTGAAAGTTATCCATGTTTAGAGACCAAAGTTCTTCAGACATGCTGGACAGAGAAGAATCATACTGGCCTCTGCCCTCAGAAAAGGAGGATTAGGAGTATGTATGACTTTGAGCAATTTATTTCCCCTTCTGGACCCTTTCTTCATTTGTAAAAATGTGGCAGAGGGAGGTGAGTTCCAAGTACCCACAGCCCCCCTCTAGTTCACAGAGACCCTGGATGTGCAGAATTCGGTCTGAAACCCTCCATAGACTAAGACAGACAGATGTCTCTAAAGGCATGTTTACCTGCCTCCTCTCCTCCCTCTCCCAAAATTTAGCTGAAAGGACTTTCTTTTCAAGGGCAGCAGGAGCATTGTTCTGAATGAGTAGTAGTCTAGGAAGTCAAAAATATTACCAAAGGCGACTCAGAACAAGAGGAAAATCCAGTGGATTAGGAGGTGTCTCATAAAAGTTCCCAGCCCTGGGTAGAGATGTTTGGGAGTGGGCTCGGGGAGGGAAGAGAAAGCCATTCCAGCGACTGGGGGTGATCGTGCCCTCCAGGGAACATCTGGCAGTGCCTGGACACGCTTTGGGTTGCCACGGCTGGGGGAGGGGGTGCCACTGGCATCGGGTGGGCAGAGAGTGATCCAACCCCATGTCCACAGCGCCGAAGCCGAGAACCCACGCTTAAAGCATTTCTCAATGGACAGAAGCGACACACCTGGAAGAAGAGACCAGCGCGAAGTCATCCACCCCAACAAGGAACTGTGAGTGCACATTTACAATAGACCTGCTAGGCGGCACGGCACACTTGGGTCTGAAGCTGTGCCGGTGAGGCACTGGTCCCAGCATGCCTGCTTTTAAACGTAAAGCTCTTTCACTTCTTGGAACTAGTGTGTATCCAGCTGTTACTGTGAACATGGACAGGAGGGGAAGCAGTTGTGAGACTGTTCTTTATTACCAGACCCTCTGTGTCTAGGGTTACAGTTTTAGCTGGTCCTGTACCATACCCCTATAGTGGGTTTTCTTTTTCCTGTTTTTCGCCTGTGTTGTTAAAATGTCTCTTTCAAAGTGTGACACGATGTGAAATAACCAAGTGGTTGTTTCTCCTGAAGCTAACTAGTCCCATTCTCTTACACAAGCCAAACTCCATCCTTTCCGCTTCAACATGGGGCAATCTTTTTCCATTCTTACTCCCATTGTGGGTTTCTGGCCATGTTTCCCGAGCATGGCGTGTGTAGTTCAGTCTCAAATGCAACCAACACAAATGTGCCTAGGGACTAGCAGTTCCCATTCACCTGCTGTCTTCTTCTCACCATGTTTGTGGTTCTTTCTGCTGTCCCCGAAGTGCTAGGCAGCCTTTGCACCAGCCAGCAAGGGTCCCTGTTTTCACAGTGTACTGGGGAAAGCTGCTGCTTATCTGGCTTTGAGGGAACAGAATTCTCACTTTGCACTTTAGAAGCAAGTGTTTAAACCTGAGGGATAGCTAGGTGGAAAGGAAGGCATTTGTAACCTGTGATCACATTATAAACATCAGTCTACAAATTTCCCTTTGCGATATCTGAAGATGCCCTTTTCTCTTCCGATGTCAGCTCTGATTGGGCGAGAAAGGCTCGCTCCACTGCCATCTGTGGGTGTCGAGCCAGCGTGGGGCCATCCCCCAGCCCTGGAACCGGCCTCTGCTCCTCTCCCAAGCCGTGCCCATCCATCGGCCTTGCCAGTCATCATTGGGTCTTGGGAGAGAGGCCTGTGTGGTGGAGCCTGGCTGTCGGGTTGGGAGACTTGCTCACTGAGATCTGTGAAGACTGAACACAGAGCTGTTGTGTTGGGACCAGGGCTGTGCTGCAGGGGCAGTGACACCCTCTACCTGCCCCCCTTCCCAGCCTTTGGTGGAAACCAAAATCTACTTTGCTCTGGAATTAGGAAAAGAAAAGGGCCTGCTGCTGTGGCCAGAATGAGCCTAAGGTTCCCTGGAGGGACAACTGTCTCCAGTTACCCTTCTTCCAGATTTCAGTCCTGCAGGATTTCCATCAGGTTTTTTCTCATGACTTAACTTCCCATCTCTTCTCAAAAAAAAAAAAAAAAGGGTTTTAGTCAACTAGCCTAAAGAACAGCTTTTCAGAGTCTTTTAGGAAATATGATTAGTCCCCAGGAATGTTGATATTTGCTCAGACTTGTCAAGATGGCGTCATTGGCTTCAGTTCAGAAATGATAAAAAATTGGAACACGTTGCTAGGATTCATATTTGAGGGTAGTGATCCTCCTGGTTAAGTAAAAACTAGATGATCTAGAGGAAAGGAAGAAAGAGTTAAAGATGATACAGTTACTATCCTAACCAAGGAAGTCCTTGACAGTGAGTAGAAAACACTAAAGTGAGGTCAAACATTTGTTTCGATTCAAAGGCAAAACTTTCACACTTTAAGCATGAAAAAAAACATGTCTGCAATGGTTAAAAACTCCAAGAAGAAGGAAGGGAGGAAGGGAGGAAGGGGGAAGGGATGGGAGGAAGGAGGAAAGATGAAGGTGGCCGATTACTGAGAGAGTATGTCAGTATAGTCATTATCTTTATAAATAGCCTAATTAATAAAGCGGAAAAGGATTTAGATTTCATTTTACAAGTGAGAAAATCGAGGCTCAGAAGAGTTTTCTGCTTCCAGTTTTTAAGCATCAACAACTCAAAAATATGTACTTTGCAATGATTCTTAAATATTGGGTTTGAAGCCTGATGAACCCACAGGAATTTGGATCCTTTGGGGGCAAAAACCAGCATGAATTAGTGAAGAGTCTGAATTACAGCTTTTTTTTCAATTATTTTCAAGACCATTCCAGTTAACTGGAACGCCCAGAGCACTTGGCACAACGGTAAAGGGGAGATTTCAAGCTGAAGTGTATGGATGCCAAGCCTCTAACAGTCACACTCAAAAGCTGCTAAGCTGAAAACTTTAACAGCAGGGGAAAAAAGCGTTAGAGGTCATTCTGGCCGACTTTACTCCTCATTAAATAAAAAAGGCAATTTTCCAGAACAGCTCACTACCACCAGGTCAAATAACTGACCTCCCACATCAGCGAAACAAAATAGGGTATATTTGAAGCCTTTAGGGTGCCATTTTAATAAATTGAGATTCTATTTTAATTAACATATTGGTTATTTTATAGTAAGTAGTATATATGAGTGCTTGAAAGAACTAGTTCCAAAAGATTGTAAATAATCCATCTGCAACTGTTATTAAGCCAGGGGATTTTTAAGTGAAGTGAGATTTTAGCTATGCTCTGCCAAAATTATGAACAAGTTCAAGTTAAAGGAGATGAACTGTTGAGGTTTACTATATTAACCCAACTCATAGGTTATTTTCCATCCAACTCTATCTGTACAGAGGCTCAAATGAAAGTGTAGGCTTGTGCTGCTGATAACGATGGCAAAGGCCACCTGGATCCTGTCCTCCCTCTGCTAAATCATTTTTAAAAACATAAGGTTTGATAACCCAGTCAATTAGTAAGAATGTGATGAGCCCCTTTACATTGATAGCACCATGCTGTTAGTCCCAAATGGTGTCAGGAACTCAGTTTTATTTATAACTCTTCAAATAAGGGACGTGAAGAGTGTTTTCAATGCAGAAACTTTCATTAGGACTCATTTCAAGCCATATTAAGAAGTAGCACAACGGACAGACCAAATTCTTTGAGAGCAGGGGCTGAATCTTACTTATCTCGAGGTTTCTCCAACTCAGTACCATTGGCATCTGGGACTGAAGGGCTCTGTGTTGGGGGGCTGTCCTGTGCCCTGTAGGATGTTGACTAGCATCCTTGGTCCCTATCCACAAGACCCCACAGTACCCCTCCCATTGCCCCAACTGTGACAACAAAAATGTCCCCACGTGTTGGCAAGAGTCCTCTGGGGGCAAAGTCACCCCTGGTTGAGAACCACTACTTTATTTCTAGGATCTAACACCTGGCCCACAGCAGGAGCTCAAAAATTCTTTGAAGAATGAATTTAATCAAGAAACAATCAGAAAGAGATCTGTAGCTCTGATCTCTGGTCCCTCATATTTCCTGGTTTACTACCTCAAGGCTGATCTGACCAGGAAACTATTGGGAAAGTCCATTCATCCATCCAAAGGGCCATCACTCATCCAGCATGTTACAGGGTCCTCCTGAAGCTTCTCCCTCGTCACCGGGGGTTCAGCAACACTACTCCCCCTCACAAAAAGGGCAGGCCCTCACTCAGCCAGTTCTGGAGGGATGCCTCACCCCTTTACCAGCACCACGAAGCAGGAAGGACCCGTTATTCACAACTCGCCCTGTGATGGCTGTTCATCAGTCTTATTTCCAAGGGCAGCATAACCCAGGAATTCACCAACATTGCCAGGAAGCTCAGTGTGTCTTTTTTCCCTCATGCTTTACCTAAATCCTTCTTGCTGTAATTGAGCCAGTTTTTTTTGTTTGTCCTCAATGGAAACAAAGGCCAAATCTTCTCCTTTGAGTCGTTTCCTATTTAAACACCAGATCTTTTCACAGCCTCCTTGCCTTCAACTCAAAAGCCCCATTTCCTCTCACACTCTCTGAGATCCTCTTTATACTCCTTTTGTCATCATGGTTGTTCCTTCTCCAATTTTTCCATCTACCTCATAGAGTCAAGAACTCCAAGTAGTTGGTGAAAATGTTCTAAAATTGGTTGTGGTGATGACTGTACAGCTCTGTGGATATGCTAAAAATAAACCCAAACATAGAATTGTGCACTTTTAATGCTTGGATTGTATGGCATGTGAATTATATCTCAATAAAGCTGTTATCTTGTTAACAACAATAAAAGAACCCCAGATAGAAACTGGGAACTGACTGTGGGTTCCAGCAAAGCCTCCTAAAATGAACATTTACTGCCCACCTTTGATCAGCTACATCCCTGTGCCCACCACCCTTGATATGCCTGTGATACATCCTCACTCCCCTTTGAACCCCACTCAGCTGCCTTTCTCGGTTTTTCTTTACGGTCAAAACTTTGCTTGGAATATCATCTGCCATGTCTCATTTCTTAGAATCTAGAATACCTTCCTCCAGGTGCTTTGTCGTGAGCAGGCCTTCCCAGTCCTGTAGTTTGGTCCTCACCATCTGTCTACCCAGGTTCAAAGTATATTTGGCCACAGGCCTCTTAATTCAGAGGAAATCACATGTAAAAGACCTGTATATGAAAGAATCACAGGGACTTCCCTGGTGGCTCAGTGGATCAGAATCCGCCTGCCAATGCGGGGGACACAGGTTTGATCCCTAATTCAGGAAAATTCCATATGCCATGGAGCAACTAAGCCAGTGCTCCGCCATAAGAGAAGCCACCACAACGAGACGCCAACGCACCACAACGAAGGGTAGCCCCTGCTCACTGCAACTAGAGAAAGCCCGCCCAAAGCAGCAAGGACCTAGTGCAGCCCAAAATAAAATAAATAATTTTTTTAAAAAAGGGATCAGAGAGCAGCAGCTGTGCTGGTCTGGGGTCCCCCCTGGTCCTGCAGGGGCTTCCCGCAGGGCAGAGGAAAGCTGCTAAGTAATGGGGCACCCTGCATGCCTAGTGCAGCAGCCTCTTCTCCATTAAGGACTCGAGATACCGGGGTGTGTGCCTTCTACTGCTTCTTCGTATGTCCCATCCAAGAGTAGGAGGGACATTGAGGCCACATATGGTCTAATAACCCTCTGAACTCAGCATTCTGGGACCAGGTTCTCACCCATCACTTCCTCCCCTGGAAGAGGAGCTGGATCCCAGGCCAGAGAAACAGTCAAGTCTCCAAGGATCCAAGTGCCATCCTCAGAGAACAAAAACTCAGCCCCTGATTACAGGATGTCAGCAGGTGTCAGTCCCCAGCATGGCCACGCGATGGCATTGGAGACAAGCAAAATGCCCCCAGGCATTCGGTCTTCCCGGAGGCCAGGCCAGCACTTGGAGTCAACAGCTTTTTGTCAGCAAGTTTTTTTTTTTTTTTTTCATGCAGCTTTATGATTTCAAGTGCTGCATGAATGGAAACTAGCTAACAAGGTCTTGCCTGGCAGAAGTCCTTGGGGGAACTCGTCTTAACACAGGGATAACATTATTTGTAAAGAGGGTATCAACCCTTTGTAAGTGAATGGTGCTCCTCTGGTACTTGAGCGTGGATGTGAACAGTCTGTTTTCTTTGTGTGGCTGAGGAATGCCACTCGAAGGCAGTGGGCGAGCCAGAGAAGGGAGGGCTAATTCTTTAAGCTCCAAGACTTTACTGCAAGTGTTTTCAATGGGAATCTTTTCAAAATGCATCAAGCATCTGGCAGAGGAAGCCCCATCTTGACTCCGTCATTGTTCTGGCCTCGGGGGCTGGAAGGCCGTGATGCCATCCAGACCCTCCGGGGAAATGGGGGGCCTCTGTTTCCCTACAGTGTGGCTCTCCTGTTTCCCCAGTGCTCCCTCCACACTGGTGCTGCTCTTCTTTTCCATTAAAAAAAGCTCTTCCAATTGTGTCCCTTCTCACAGCGTGCAGGACAGCAGGGCATGCGTGGACCACGGGCGCTGGCCGGCTGGCTTCATCCACAAGCTGACGGACAGCATGAAACGGCCCCCAGCCTCCAGGCAAGTGTCTCCTCACCGCCCGGCTGGGCCCAGCCCCAGGGGCACCTCTGGGCAGGTCTTCCCCAGCTCCTTTCCTCCCAGGCTTCTCTGAGAACGACTGCAGGGGGTTGACACTGCAGGGAAGCCTTCTCCCATCTTCCCTCAGGCCCTTAGGCCGCAAGCCTCCTGAGACAGGCTTGCAACAGAGACGTGATTGCTGGGTCCTCAGCTTCTGGCCTCCATGACTGTTTAGTGAACTGGAACACAGCATGCCTTCTTTCCATTCCCACTGATCACTTGGTGGCCACACTGGTCCCTGCTCTGGGCTTGGCCAGGGTCGGGCCCTTCTGCTTTGGGCCTGTTCTGGGTCTTAGTTCTGGACACTATAGGTTTTACACACTCCACTTGCAGCCTACCTGTCCTATTCATTTACTCTTTAGACCCTTCGCTTGTCACCATGAAGGTTAAAATCCAGCAGAGCCCACTTGAGACAGCGCAAATTTCCAAATTAATGACATTTTAGTGAATGTTTTACTGAAGCTCCTTCCTCCCTCTCTCTCTTCGTCCCTCCCTCTCTTTATTTCCCTTTTTAAAAAAAACTCCCAGAAGTCCTGCTCCTGTTGAATTTTACAAGTGACAGCACTTATCCAAGGAGCTCTGGTTGCCTCTCGGGCTTCATCTTCCTGACCCTTCAGAGGTGTGGGACGCTCTTACCCTGTTCTTTCTCCTTAGCTTTCTGGGCACATCTCTCTCTGCAACCTCTTGCCTCTCTGACTTGCTCCCTCCTCAGACGATGCTCCTGACGCCCCTTTTCTTTCTCCTTCTCCCTCCGTCACAGACTCTGTCCCAGGCCCACAGCTCTCACTCCCATGCTATGGGGACCACATCCACTCTCCTAGGTGTGTCCAATAGCTTTGTTGTGTTTATTCCTCCCTGTCTCTAGGCCAGCCCTGACTTTTCCCTCCCTCTATCCCTTTCTCATCATCTCCCCACTCCCTGTCTTTCTCTCTTCAAACACCCAAGGTCCAGCCCACCATCTTCACAGGTACCTCAGATTCATCACAGCTAAAACTAAACTCAGCTTCTCCCTGCATCGCCCCTGGCCCAGATCCCACCACACCACCTATGCTCTGCTGCCACCCCCATCCCTTGTTGCCCTCCACGACTCCTCCCTCGCCTTTGCCTCCTTGATGTTTTTCTAATCCATCATTCCTTTCCTCTACACTTCCTGTGCTTCACTCAACCCACATCATCCTTTGCCTAAACTTTTGAAATGTCCTCAAAACTGGGTGGGCCTGTGCCTCTATCTTTAGCCCCCTAATCTCTCTTCTAGACTTTCACCAGAATAGTTTTAGTAAAAAACATTCTGCTGCCTAAAAGCGTTTGCTCTTAGATGTCCCCTCATACCCCACAGAGGCCTCCCACACCAGCACAAGCCTCTGTAGTTCTACTCTTGAGTACCCTGATGTTCCTTTCCCATCTTCTTACTCTGTCTAATCCTTTAAGATTTAACTCCAAACACCACCTCCTCCAGATGACTTTCCATGACCGCTCCTGCATAAGTTAAGAGCCGTCTGCCAGCCCACAGTGATGTGCATGCTTCTATCATCTTGTCCGCCTAATTCCAGAGAAAGCGGGTCTCTGTCCACCCCTCTACACCACAAGCTCCTCCAGGCCCAAGGTCAAGGCCCCTGCATCTCACACACCTGACACAGTGCTTGGCATTTAGGGGACCCACAACAAAGACACACAAACAAGCACACACACAACAAATGTGTGTGGACTGAACTGAACCCACAGGGAAAGTACAGTGTGCCCTTCTTAACCAGATCAGTACAGCATGTGGAAATCCAGACAGAATATCTGGAATCTATCATTCATTTTGCCAAAAAAAAGATGTACTGATTGATTCTCTCAAATCATATGGTTCACTATGCTTCAAAACAAGGTGGAATCTTCTAGAAATATACTTAGACCATAAAGCAAGCCATAGTCAAAAATCTCTTCAGAGGTGTACAAAGAAAATGTTTTGGCATTCACCTCCTCAGAGTTTGAGGATTTACTTATAAGTTACAGGCATAATGCATAGATTATAAAACAGTTGCAAAAATCAAAATTTTGAGAGAATGAAACAAATATAAGGAGGTTTAATATATTCTTTCCATGCCCCAATTCATCATCTTATGTACCCTCCTCGGTTATAATAAAATGAGAAAATTCTAAATCTTTCTACTGAATGAACGAACCTTTCAATCCAGGCATCACTTTGACTTAAAATGTGGAAAACCCCCAAGCACAAGATGTTTCTGTAGCAGCACTAGGAACAGTTTGGGTCACTGCATCTAAGCAAGGGGATGGCTGGGGACCCTGGGCAGAGTTAGAAGCGCTAGCTTTAGAGCTGCTGCTGCTGCTGCTGCTGCTGCTGCTGCTAAGTCGCTTCAGTCGTGTCCGACTCTGTGCAACCCCATAGACGGCAGCCCACCAGGCTCCGCCGTCCCTGGGATTCTCCAAATTCAGTTCCCACCTCCACTGTCACATAACTCTGTGACTTTGGGCAGGTCACTTAACCTCTCTGCCCCTGATCTGTAGAGTGTGAGTAATACAATATGTGCAAGCACTCGAGCTAGAATATTTGGGCCACCCAGGACAGAGTGCTCAATAAATGAGTTCCTTTTATACTTATTTACAGAGAGTAACAGAGAGTGCAGCCATCAAGGGTCATGGAAATGCCTGATTTGACAAAGCCTCTCAAGGCAACTATTTTTAGTTTCCCCTCTGCTCCACAGAGGTGGGTCTCTAGCCAGGCACTTTCATGCCTTCCTCCAGAATACATAAATGTCATCTCATTGTCCTTCCTCTGGGTCTGAGAGCAGGGTTGATCACTTGGCCTAAGCAGGAAATGGACTAGTTAGAAAAGGAGAAAAAGAGACACTGGCAGGGAGGGAAGATCTCAAGGGCAAGACTGGCCACAAAAGCAATGGTTCCTATTCTTAAGCATCACTCTGCTTTGGATTCCTCATCTGTAAAACCATGACTTGTTGCCTTTTCGGGATTGACGACAGAAGGGCCACCATTCCCTTCCTCTCTCACAGCGGATGGGCCCCCACAGCAGGGCACAAGGACAGGCCACATCCTGAGGCCTCCCCCCGGGCCTGGGGCCCACTGAAGCCAGGGGAACGGAAACTTCCCCCAGGTCAACACACAGAGCTGTACTCCCTTTTATCAGCCCCTTTCTATAAATGTCTCATGTCTCAGAGAAAACTTTTGAGTTAGAAATATAACTTTGTTTTATAAGAGATAACAGAAGTTCCTGTTTTCAAGGAGAGAGTTTTCTCAAGCCTTTAAACCCAGTCTAGCTGGGCAACCTCTCAGGAACCCAGACACTAGACACATTGGGGGCATCTGTAATTGAAATAACTACCCTAAAGGGTTTGTGAGGTGAGGATAGAAAAGGAATCCCTTGCTCACCCTGTGTAAGAGCCACTGATCTCTTCATCACAGGAAGAAGAGCCTGCTCTCTGTAGCAAAGGAACTCAAAAAGTTAGGACCAAGGCTGCTTTCTCTAAGGGCCTGCTAGGGAGAAGTTACTCCCGACCCCCACCCAACCCCCACCCCCGACCCCCGACCCCCACCCCATCCTCCCATCCCCCCACCCCCGCTCCCGCCCCCGCCCCCTGCGCCAGGGCTGGCACAGCGCCCTCTGCCGGCAGCCAAGGCAACAACACGGGGCCTCCGTGCATAGTGGCCCTGACACAGGCACCTCACTAGTGACTCAGGTCCTCTGGAGGAAGCTGGTCTGGGGGCACCTCAGGACATCCGTAGGAAGGATCCAAACTGAAAATCCTCGAGGGCCCAGGTTTTCAGGAAGGAGCCTCCTCACCCTTTAGTGACAGAAAACTGTGTTTTGGCAAAGCCAGGGAGAGAGACTTGAGGACCCAGGCCTTTCTAGCGTCCCCTACAGGCGACAATACCAGCTGAGGGCACCACCCGCTGCACAATGTGTGGAGCTGAAGACCTCAACGTTTGCCACGGTGAGAAAAATCCAGCCGGGAAAGGTCGGCGGGGCTCTTGGGAGGCAACAGAGAGGGGGATGGAAAGCAGGGTCCTCAAGGGAGCTGGAGGAGCAAGCTGGGGAGCACGGAGCCCATCTCCACCCACTGCTCCCAGGGGAGGGCGGCCGAGGCATTGCTCACTGTCTTCACTCGCATTCGCAACCCAGGATGTGCCCGCCAACACCAGGGATGCTGTAACAAGTCCTGGGGGGCACGGCTCTGCCCTCCATGCAGTACTGGCACTGGCTCCTTGCCCAGCTTCTGTTCTCTTTGTAAACATAGGAAAAGTCGGTTCTCCACGCCTGCCTCTCTATTCCTGCCTGCACCTAGGCTCATCAATACCGTTTTTCTAGATTATATATATATATATGTTAATCTACTTGTTTTTCTGACTTACTTCACTCTGTATGACAGCCTCTAGGTACAGCCACATCTCTGCAAATGGCACAATGTTGTTCCTTTTTCTGGCTAGGTAATACTCCACTGCATATATGTACCCCATTTTCTTTACCGTTCATCTATTGATGGACTTCTAGGTTGCTTCCATGTTTAGGCTATTGTACATAGTGCTGTAATGAACACTGAGGTACACGTGTCTTTTTGAATTGTGGTTTTCTCAGGATATATGCCCAGGAGTGGAATTGCTGGGTCACATGGTAGTTCTATTTTTAGTTTCTTAAGGAATTTCAGTAGTGTCTGCATCGTGGCTGTATCAATTTACATTCCCACCAATACTATAGGAGGGTTGCCTTTTCTCCATACCCTCTCCAGCATTTATTGTTTGCAGATTCTTTGATGATGGTCATTCTGACTGATGTGAGATGATACCTCATTGTAGTTTTGATTTGTATTTCTCTAATAATGAGTAATGTTCAGCATCTTTTCATGTGTTTATTAGCCATCTGTATGTCTTCTTTGGAGAAATGTCTGTTTAGGTCTTTTGCCCATTTTTTGATGGGTTGTTTGTTTTTTTCTTTTGATATTGAGCTGCTTGTATATTTTGGAGATTAATCCTTTGTCAGTTGCTTCATTTGCAAATATTTTCTCCCATCATGAGTGTTGTCTTTTCATCTTATCGGTGTCCTTTGGGAAGGAGAGGGTGAGACAAATTGAAAGAGTACCACTGACATATACACACGACCATGTGTAAAACAGCTAGCTAGTGGGAAGCTGTTGTGTCACACAGGGAGCTCAGCTCTGTGATGACCTAGAGGGTGGGATAGGGGAGACAGAGGCTCAAGAAGAAGGGGACATATATGTACTTATAGCTGATTTATGTTGTTGCACAGCAGAAACCAACACAACAGTGTAAAGCAATTATCCTCCAATTAAAAACATAAATAAATGAAAGTAAAGACAGAAAAAGGCCTGGGAGAGGCACAGAACACCGCTTCCAGTGGTAGTGAAACTGGATCCCATTGGCCCATTAAGGCCGAAATGGGGATCAGGTGTGTAAGAGAGACTGTGGGGGAAGATAGGGCTACGCCAGGGGCTGAGAATAGAAAAGACACTCCAGAAAGGACACGGAGGGAAATAAATCCAACCCCTCTCCACTGCTGTGTGACCTACACTTTGTAGGTGGCATCAGGCGAGGTAAGTGGGACAACAGCTTGTCTGCCTCGCCGGCCAAGCCTGGACCTGGGACCCTGGTGGCTCTGGGGAGCACCCTCTCCCCTCCAGGTGGCAGCCGTCCAAAGACACAGGACTTGGGGCCTCTCCTCACCTGTCTTCTTTGTGGCAGTGACGTGAGTCCCACATGGCTTCCTGGCTGCAGTGCCTGGCTCCTGAGCTCCTGGGCGCCTGGGTGAGGTGGGGAGATCTGTCTGCACCCCATTGCCTTTTTGCGCTGGGAAGCAGCCGCGGCATACATGGCCCTCCCCGTGGGCCCAGAACTTTCTTTTCCTGAGCCTGGAACCTACATTGCCAGCGGTCAAGGCTTCTGGGTGTCTTCCTGGCTTCTTCCCCAGCCTGAAAGCTAATCTGAGACCCCTGCCAAAAGCTGGGCCTCCCAGACCTCGGCGATCTGGAAAGGAACTGCTAATTTCACTTGAAAGAGAAAGGTGGTTGTGCTGGACTGTTTGTGGGCAGTGCTGAACCCAGCAAACAACTCAGGCGTCTCTCAGAGGGATGCTTCCTCCTCTGAGAAGAGCTCAGAAAAAGGCAGAATGAAACCGCTGGAGTCGCCCCCAAAGGACATAATGTGGACAGGGGTGCCTCGGAGGCTCTGTGCACTGCAGGCGATCTATGGGTTTTTTTTGCTGAGACTCCCCGCCCCCACTGGCTGCCAGGATGATCAGTCCACAATGTAGGTCTGCTAGTGTGACCCCTGCCCCATTTATAATTTTTTAATTCCCACCCACAGTTCTTGAGATTCATGTGAAACTGACATATGAGCCCTCCTATTCCAAGTTCATAATGACACCCCAACACCCATTCCTATTTCAGTCTCTCTCAATACTTTGTGGTTTCCCCAATGCCGGAAGATGTCCTAGCCTGGCAATGACCTGGAATGCAGGGAAGCTTGTCCTTTAAGTGTGGCTCAAAGTGCTTCAGCGGTCAGCTGAGCTTGTGTGAGGATGATGGATTTGAACCTGAACCAGGATGAGCGGAGGGGATGCTCCCTGGCAGAGCCTGATTCTTAGAAATGTGAGCTCTACCTCAGAGAAATAAAGGGTCAGTCAAGATCCCAAGTTCCTGGGCCAAAGAGCTAAGTACGATCTTAATGTTGGTGGTACATAGGTCCACTGAGACCTGCAAGCGCATTTTGTTTGGCCTCATATTTTCAAATCCTTAAGCCTCCTTTTTAAAATCGGGAGATTTCACATTAAACTCTGCTTTTCCACTTGCTTTGGAAAAACCGGAAGAACTGTAACGTAAGACTCACAATCTTGCATGGCAACAGTTGGGCTCCAGTCAGAGACAGTTCCTTCCAGTCACCTGTGCCCACCTATGCACTCCACCCAACCAGCTTCTCCCAGTTAGGCCACCAGCCTGGCCCAGACCCAAAGCACATCTGCAATCATTTTAGCTTGAAAAAAATCCTTAAAGCCTTGTGGTGGAAGCCATGTTGTATGTTCACAGAATCTTCTATTTTCTTCTTCCTCTTCTTGTTAGAACCACTCTAACCAATTCTCTTGCACTTAAGCAGGGCTGTGTAACTAGTTCTACCAGTGGGTTCCAAGTAGAAGTGCCACATGTCAGCTCCGGGCAACAGAAAGATTCTTGGAGGCCATGTGTTACATGGGCAGAGCCACAAAAGAAGCGGTAGCTCTCGGGACTTCCCTGGCTTAGACTCCGCTTCCGCTGCAGGGGATGCAGGTTCCACATGCTGCATGGCAAGGCCAAAAAAAGAAAGAAAAACAAAAGATGCATCTCTGGAGAATCAGACTTTGCCTGGGAGAAAAGCAAAACCATTGAGATTTCAGGGTTTGTTTGTTAAGAAACAAAGCACAGTTTATCCTGACTGATGTAAGCATAGTGACCAAAATCACATCTTATTAATCAGGCAGTTTACTTATTACATGATGATAAAGCATAAAACCCTTTGCACTCTGGTCATGAGTGTATCCATTTAACAGGTACTATTAACACTGGCAATGTCTGGAATGGAACTCAATGCTGAGCAGCGCTGTTCCCCATCCTGGTCAGGTCCTGTGTTCATAGTCCCCTGAAGGAAAGTTATGACCAACCTAGATAGCATATTCAAAAGCAGAGACATTACTTTGCCAACAAAGGTTCGTCTAGTCAAGGCTATGGTTTTTCCTGTGGTCATGTATGGATGTGAGAGTTGGACTGTGAAGAAGGCTGAGCGCCAAAGAATTGCTGCTTTTGAACTGTGGTGTTGGAGAAGACTCTTGAGAGTCCCTTGGACTGCAAGGAGATCCAACCAGTCCATTCTGAAGGAGATCAGCCCTGGGATTTCTTTGGAGGGAATGATGCTAAAGCTGAAACTCCAGTACTTTGGCCACCTCATGCGAAGAGTTGACTCATTGGAAAAGACTCTGATGCTGGGAGGGATTGGGGGCAGGAGGAGAAGGGGACGACAGAGGATGAGATGGCTGGATGGCATCACTGACTCGATGGACGTTTGTCTCAGTGAACTCTGGGAGTTGGTGATGGACAGGGAGGCCTGGCGTGCTGCGATTCATGGGGTCGCAAAGAGTCGGACATGGCTGCGCGACTGATCTGATCTGATGGTGGGGTGGGGGGTGGGGGAGGCACGTCACTGACTAATTCAAGCATTTCAGGAAGGGATTATATCAGGACACTCTTTTTCTGACCAGAGTCATTCCTTACATTCCTGTACTTTTTCTAATAGCAGTGTTGTTATTGTTTTTGCCAGCATCCATGCTAACTTCTGTAATTTTTATACAAAAGTTAATAAAGCCAGATGCTCCATTGGAAACCAGTAAGCATCACTTAATGAACACTTCTAAATGGTGATACTCCTATGCTGATTGTACATTACAGATCAATTTTCCATATGTAAATGAGATATATACTCACATGTGGGAAAAGCAAGCAACAACAGACTGTTTCTTAAAGGAAGAAAAGGAAAAGAAGAAATCAATCTACATGGACATACATAACTTCTCCGTTAAGCATATGCTGTAACTCCTTCTTCCTGGGAGTTGACCTCATTCAGTCACAAACAAACATGGAAAGACAAGTAAAAATAAGACCCAGGCACTCATCAGAGAGATCTAAAAATAACTACTGGAGCAGGTTGCACATATCAAATATTGCATGCACCACGAAGAAACTTTGCATATTATCCTTTTAAAGAAAGAGCAGTCACTCCTTCAGAATCTCACTGGGGCTTTGGACAAAGATTTCCACAATTCAGATTTGAGAGATCAGGACTTTAAGCAGAATACTGCATGAATGTAGGATCATAGAAGGGAATTGTTAATTTTTAAATAACCTTTTGATTTAAAACAGTTTTTTTTCCCTTTTTGGGCCACGTTGTGTGACATGTGGGATCTTAGTTCCTAGATCAGGGATCAAACCCATGCCCCTGCCATTGAGAGCACGAACTCTTAACCATTGGACCCCCAAGGAAGTCCCTAGAACCATTTTAATTTACAGAAAAGTTGCTAAGATAGTAGAGAGAGTACCCATACCCATTTCCCCTCATTGTTAATATCTTACATTATGGTACATTTGCCACAACTAGTGAATGAATATTGGTATGTTATTATTAACTAAAGCCTACACTGTATTCACATCTCCTCACTTTTCACCTTTTTATGTTCCAGGATCCCATAGTATGTTTACTCATCCTTTCTCCTTGGGCTCCTCTAGAGTGTGATCATTTCTCAGACTTTGCTTGTTTTTGATCAGCTTGGCAGTTTGGAGGAGGGACTGGTCAGGTATTTTGCAGAATGTTCCCCAACTGGGATTTGTTTGATGATTTTCCTCATGATGAAACTGGGCTCATGGATTTGGGGGAGGAAAACCACAGAGATAAGGGGCCATTCTCATCCTGTCATATTATGAACAGAACTCCTCACTGTTGAGGTTGACCTTGATCATCTGGCTGAGGGTGTTTGTCAGGCCTCTTCCCTGGACAGTTCCTCTTTTCCACCTTTCTGTATTGTCCTCTTTGGAAGGAAGCACATACTTCTCTGCACAGCACACACTTAAGGAATGGGGAGTAACGCTCCACCTCCTTGGGGGTGTCTACATAATTTGGGATTCTTTTGCACAGATTTGTCTGCCCTCTCCTGTTTCTTTATGTAGTCAATCGCTGACAGTAGTCTGCTGCTGCTGCTGCTAAGTCATTTCAGTCGTGTCCGACTCTGTGCGACCCCATAGACGGCAGCCCACCAGGCTTCCCTGTCCCTGGGATCCTCCAGGCAAGAACACTGGAGTGGGTTGTCATTTCCTTCTCCAATGCATGAAAGTGAAAAGTGAAAGTGAAGTCGCTCAGTTGTGTCCAACTCGTAGTGACCCCATGGACTGCAGCCTACCAGGCTCCTCTGTCCATGGGATTTTCCAGGCAAGAGTACTGGAGTGGGGTGCCATCGCCTTCTCCAGACAGTAGTATGGACTGAGGGATATTTGTTATCCTTTGGATTATGATCCAATACTACTTTGTTTTGCTGCTCAAACCATTCCAGACTTGGCCACTGGAAGCTCCCTGTGTCCCTTGGACATACCTCATTATTGTTCTTTTTGGGAGCACATCCTTCTGCCACTGCAAGATACTCCAGAGTCAACTCGGATATTCCCTGTCCCAGTCCTAGAATCGGTCCTTTTTCCAAGGAGCCCTGGTTCCTCTCAGTACAGAATGCTGTTAGAAATGAATAATCTTTAAAGTGTCATAATGGTATGGTACTTTTTAGAAGTTTATCTTTTAGATATACATGTGTGTGAAAGTTGCTCAGTTGTGTCCCACTCTTTGCAACCCCATGGACTATACAGTCCATGGAATTCTCCAGGCCAGAATACTGCAGTGGGTAGCCTTCCCTTCTCCAGGGGATCTTCCCAACCCAGGGTTCAAACCCAGGTCTCCCACATTGCAGGTGGATTCTTTACCAGCTGAGCCACAAAATGACCTATTAGATTTCCTTCAAAAGAACATGGAAATGGGAGATGTGAATGGGAGTGTGGATGAAACAGGGTAGGTTATGAGCTGATAAATATTGGAGCTGGGTGGTGCCCCTTCACTACTCCTCTGTTCACATGTACTTGAAATGTACCATAATACAGCTGTTTTTTTTTTTTTAAACAAAGGAGTAAACTTGACAGGGTTAATATTTGTTCATTGAATCAGGTATTTAATAGGAGCTATCAACAGCAAGCACAACTTTGACTTTCTATATTTATACTTTTAAATGCTAATTCCTAAGCATGAAATAGGTGGCTCCTAAATAGCAGAGAAAAATATAAGCTGGGCTCAATAAAAATGGCACCTCCAGCAACTGGTTTGCAGACATAAAAGTTGTCAGGAAGACATGGGACAGCTTTGTTAAACTTGTTTTAAGTGTTTACAGCTCATAGTGACATCTTTAAATCCTAAACATGCACACATACACACACTTGGTTTGTGTCTATGACAAATTGTTCAGTGTATTCATAAAGATTAGGGATATTTTTTCAATTCTACAAGGCCAAAATCTCGGCCTGTCTTTGCCTGGAGAGTCCTCTGGATCAGCCATCTCCCACTACCATTCAAAACGTATCTGAGCTGCTCCATGGTGGTAGCAGGGAGCCACACTGCATTAATGAAGTACAAGCATCAATAAAAATTGTTTTATTGTAATCTGGGAGATGTACTGGAAAGAGCCATTATTTTTAAGAAAATTTGCTTCTGTGTTCTTCCTTTTTTTATTTAACCAACATCCAAGTACCTAGTATGTGGAAACAGTATGCTAAATCCTGGGAATACAATAATAAATAAGTGGATAAGCCCTGGAAGTGCTTACAGGAAAGAAATTTAGCATTTTTGAAGTGGCATCTGGCAGCAAAACTCGGGGAATAACAGATTGGGGGGCCCAGACAAGAGAGAGTTGGGAGAGGCAGGATGCGGGGGACCAGATGACCTCAGGGATACAGGGGGCTATGGGCAATGAGGAGCTGAGGCCAACAGTGGCAGTCACAGTCAGGTGCCCGGATGCAGCAGTGGGCGAGGTGCTGTTCACAGCCTAGGGACCAGAGGGGGCACTTCTGCAAGGGAAAATGGGAGAAGATTCCAGTGTGATGAGGCAATGCCTGTGGACTTGCAGGTGGAGACATCAGTAGACAGGAACATACCCAGGCCTCGAACTCTAGGACAAAGTTCAGGAAAGAAGCTGTGACTAGAAAGGTAGGGGTGCTTATTTTTCTTGTTAGCATTTGAGAAGTATTTCATTAAGATCTAAATTTTACACTCCAGTTCGTTGCCTGTACTAACTTTGTTACCTGCATTTCAGAGTCTTCTATGTAGCTTAGTGTGTGCTCATTTTGTGAAAGCTCCATGGGTTCTTGTTAACAGTGAATGCACTTTCTAAATCTAATGCCTATCAGTAATGCCTTTTTAGTTATACCATTATCTCCCCTTTAATTTTGTCTTTTAATTTTATTTCAGTCAAAGACTGAAAGACACAAAAAAGTCTTTTTTTTTTCCTATTGCAGTTCCATTAAATTATGCATATGGTCTTTCTGGTTTTGCTTTTTACTTTTGATTCTGTGTAATTGGTTATACACAAGTTCATAATCTGTCATCCCTGTACTGGAACCTCTTACAAACATAAGGACTCCTGATGCATTGATTGTTTTTCGCCTGTAATTCTACCTTGCAGGGATTTGTATTATCTTTGTGGCCTACTTTTTGTTTATTTGCAGATCAGTTTCTGTCCAGCCCTTTAGTTTTTAGTGTCTAAAAGGACACCATAGGTAAAAGCACATAATTGTTAAGATCCATCCTTGAATCTTTTTAATATGGTCATGCGTTTAATCTGTTTATACATAATATTAAATTAAGTTGGTTTCCTGACACATGCTATGCTTTTTTCTTAAGGTTTTGCTGTTTCTGCCTCCCACTAAATGGCACTGTGTTATTTCCTTTTATCTTCCACAGTGATGTAAACATGATATGGTCTGTGTTTTTGTAATTAAACAATTATTATAAAAGCCATACACTACAGACAAATCAGAAAGTAAAGATAAGCACATACTCAGAATCCTACCTACCCATAGATGCCCCCCTATAAACATGTTTGTATTTCTCTTCCCACATGTCTTCCAAGTGGATAAGCACATCTGTACACACACACACACACACACACACACACACACACACACACACACAGGAATCCTCTAGAGATGTCATGCTTCCCATGGCTACTTCACCTTTGCCTCCTTTTGTTCACTCATCAATTACCCAAATACATGTGTTTTTTGGGATTTCCCTGGTGGCTCAGTGGTAAAGAATCTGCCTGCAATGCAGGAGACCCAGGTTTGATCCCTGGGTCAGGAAGATCCCTTGGAGGAGGGCATGGCAACCCACTCCAGTTCTCTTGCCTGGAGAGTCCCATGGACAAAGGAGCCTGGTGGCTTGCAGTCTATAGGGTTGCACAGAGTTAGACACAACAGAAGTGACTCAGCAGCAGCAGTATTTTCTAATGCTGTCCTCCCAGACAGACAGGAAGCAGTCTAAGGTCAGGGATCTCACCTATTTTGTTTATTCTTAAATGCCAAGCTGCCTGCCAATCATTTAGTGCCTTTCTGGGGGCACTTTCTCCTAACTCCAGTTTAAAAAACACATTAAAAAACACACACAAACTTTCCCAACATTTGCTCCTAGCAGGGTTCTTCTCAGCTCAGATTCCATGTCCTGTGCTGTATCTGTGACCCATACATAGCAGGCATGCACCATAGCCCCATGGAGAGCATAGTCTCCTTAGCTTCTTTCCCAATGGTTTGCTGGGCGGGGGGGTTGGAATTGATATCACTGAAGGAAAAAGCAAGAGGTAGAGCTTGGCCAAGCCATGAATGACCATACTTCATGGGGAGCAGGGTATATTGCCAAAATTAAACCCCGAGGGGCTTTTGCTTGTGTTTGTAAGTGTTCTGAGGCTGATCCAGGGAATGGGGAGGGCCCCAGGGTAGGGGGGTTTCCCTGGTGGCTCAGATGGTAAAGAATCTGCCTGCAATGCTGGAGACCCCGGTTTGATTCCTGGGTCGAGAGCATGGCAACCCACTCCCGTATTCTTGCCTGGAGAATTCCATGGACAGAGGAGTCTGGCAGGCTACAGTCCATAGGGTCACAGAGAGTCAGACATGACTAAGTGACTAAAACACACACACACACACACACACACACACATACCAGGGTAGGGAGGACGCACAAACCTTGGCGGACAGTTTGCTTCCTCTCTTTCACAATGTGACATTTCCCTTTTTCTCCAGCAGCTTGATGGAATTGAACCTTTTTAGACAAAAGATTCATTTTCTTTTCCCCTTAAATCTTAAGGTTCTCCCCTCAGGCAGACAGCACCCCTAAAGCCAGAGAAGGTGGCCCCGTAACATCTGAGTTGCCTCTAAGCACACCAGGGAGAGTGGGCAAGCTTGGCCTGAGGACGTCCTCATTGTGGAGAGCTGCTTTCAGGGTTCAAGTTCACCAAACTGTTGGACAAAACAGGGAAAACATCAGGAATCCTCAACCTTGGAGGGCTTATAAATATAAGCAAGTCCCAGCATCACACTAAATACCACTCCAGAAACTTAAAACTACTTCATTTACTCAGCCAACTGTGACTACAGTTCCTTATGTAGTTTGAAAACGAAGCGCTTTTCCTCTCATAATCACTGTTCCTAGTCGTGATGTTTAATTTCTAATATTATTACAGAAGGGCGTGGCCTTTTCTTGCTTAGAGAGAGTCTGTATCATCAGGCCACCCAAAATGGCTGTTGTCTTGCTCTCTGTACATCCCCTGCTTGGACAGTGCCTGCTTCATCTGATCTTTAGGTCCAACATCTCCACCTGATAGCTTATCAAAGGGGAGGTGAGGGACACGCCCCTCAGCTGGTTTCCATGGTAACTGATGAGCCAACCTGATGTCAGTTTCGGCTGTAACCCAGACCCTCCCTCTCTCCGGAGGAGCATAGCGTAGCCTGCTGCCATGTTCTGCCCACTGTCTGTCGCTGCACACGCAGGTTGTTGTTCCAGGACCTTGCTTCAGACGGGTAGGCTCCCCCAGCCATTAAACCATGTCTCCATCGCCAACTCCAGGCCATTTCTTTGGTCTTGAAGCTGGGCAAACGCAGGCCTTGTAGGCCTGTGGGGTGCAGCCCAATTGGCAGAGCCACCAGGAGACCAAGTGATATCATATGATATTTGTCTTCCTCTGACTTATTTCACCTAGTATGATGATCACTAGGTCCATCTATATTGCTGCAGGTGACATTATTTCACTCAAAAAGGTCTTTTTACATTTTAGCAGGAAAACTGAGATCTCTTTCTCTATATAGATAAGTGTATGCCTATGCATACCTTTTAAAGTGTCTCTGTCTCCAAATGGCATTGCCAAGATGGGTTCATGGATGAACTGTTTAATTGGTTTAAAATAAATTTAATGTTTGTGTAAATTCTCAGAAATATAAAAGACTGGCTTAAATAAATTTCAGGTTCATGTGGCCTGAGAAATACTCAGTACTTACTGAATATCTAGTATCGAAGCTAGCTAGCTTAAGCTTGTTAGTTTGATTAATATAGACATATCTTTAGAGTCATCAGTGGTATACTTTTTAAAAAATAATTTTATTTGGCTGTACTGGGTTTTTGTTGCTGCACAAGCTTTTCTCTGGTTGTGGCAAACGAGCTTCTCATTGCTGTGGCTTCTCTTGTTGCAGAGCACAGGCTCTAGAATGTTTGGACTTCAGTAGCTGCAGTATGTGGGCTCAGAAATTGCAGCTCACAGGCTCCAGAGCACTGGTTCAATAGTTGTGGCCCATGGGCTTAGCTGCTCCATGGCATGTGAAATCTTTCCAGACCAGGGATCGAACCCATGTCTCCTGCATTAGCAGGTGAATTCTTTACCACTGAGCCAACAGGGAAGCCCATCAGTGCTAACACTTCTGTTGTACCTAAGTTTAGTGAAAGTGAAGTCACTCAGTAGTGTCCAACTCTTTGCGACCCCATGGACTGTAGCCTACCAGGCTCCTCCATCCATGGGATTTTCCAGGCAAGAATATTGGAGTGGGTTACCATTTCCTTCTCCAGATCTTCCCGACCCAGGGTTTGAACCCAGGTCTCCCAGATTGTAGGTAGATGCTTTACCGTCTGAGCCACCAGGGAAATCTCTGTACCTAAGTTTGCTGCTGCTGCTGCTAAGTCGCTTCAGTCGTGTCCGACTCTGTGCGACCCCATAGACGGCAGCCCACCAGGCTCCCCCGTCCCTGGGATTCTCCAGGCAAGAACACTGGAGTGGGTTGCCATTTCCTTCTCCAGTTTGCTAGAGAGTAAATAATACCTTATTACATCTGTTGAAAATTTTTCAGCCAGGAAAATAACAATGTGATGAAAGTTTAAGTAAACATAAGTGAGATAAAACTTTTAGGTAAATGCTATAGTAATAAATATGTTTTGGGAATGAGAGAGCTAATTCTTAGGTAGGTTGATAAGGAGTCTGGGGCCCTCCAGGAGAAAGGGATCCAGGAATCTTGAGAAGGAGAAAAAGGACAAACTTTTTCTTAAACTCTGAGTTGTTATGACAACAATCTTGAAGACTAACTTTCTTTAAGCCCAGAGCTAATGATTACACAGAAAACAACTCAAACCCTGTACTAATGATTATATAACGACAATGTATCTTGCTCAAGGACATGTTTCTCCTTAATAGGAACCTTCTGGCTAATCTTATGTGGGAGTGGGTCTGGTAAGACCTTTCTTTAGTTAGTTCTAATCTTTAATTTAAGATGTATGTTGTGGGAGTGGGTCTGGTAAAAGTATATAAGGCCTTGAGAAGACTAGCGAGTGGGGTCACTCTCCACCCTGCTTCTGATGCCCATGTCAGAAGCTTTCTCTGTCCCTTTTATACTTTAATAAAACTCTGCTATACAAAAGCTCTTGGGTGATCATTTGGTCCCTGGTCCCGAAGCTAAATCTTCTTTGGAGATCACGAATCTGACATTATTCACTGTAAGCTATCAGGAATATCTATCTAAAATAGTATTTCCAACAAATACTGTATGTGTGTTAGTCACTCGGTTGTGTCCAAATCTTTGCAACTCTACGGACTGTAGCCCACCGGGCTCCTCTGTCCATGGAATTCTCCAGGCAGGAATACTGGAGTGGGTTGTCATGCCCTTCTCCAGGGGATCTTTCCAACCTGGGGATCAAACCCAGGTCTCCCACATTGCAGGCACGTTCTTTACCATTTGAGCTTGCATATATATGGTTCAGAATGGGGGTACACATGTATACCCGTGGCCGATTCATGCTGATGTATGGCAAAAACCATCACAATATTGTAATTATCCTCCAATTAAAATAAATAATTAGAAAAATAGTCTTTCTAGATTTTGGTAACTTGATACTAAACCAAGTTAAATGAAGAGAATTCATTCATTACCTGCATCATTTCAAATAGGATAAAGTAGTGGAACATTCATTGCTGGGTGGGTCTAAGTTTACCCACCTTTGCTTTCCTAGAGGAAGATGAGAGCATAAGTTTTCCCATCAGTAAATGTTGATATGATGAACAGTTCACAGTTACTTGCTTCTTGATTTTTGTCAGTGATTAACGTTTCAAGGGTTGAGATTATCATTTGGTTATAATTCTAGTTATCATAACCAAGTTTCTTTAGTGATTACATTATAATCAGGTGTCTGTGCCTTTTAAAGTCTTTTGTTATTTATAGGTAGTTATTTTACTCTGATGCTTTTGCAAAAATGCTTCATTTTCAAGATGATATAAATAGGAAGCCCTTTTTGACAAATGCAGGTCTCTGATAAGTTTCAGATCATACAGCTGAACTGGGTCAGATAGTAAAAAATCCTAATGGAAAACTTGAGGCTTCATAAAAAGTTAACAAATAGTTACTGCGTGAAGTGGTGAATATGGTTATAATTTTTATGGGTTTTGCCTATAATATTACTGGTTTTGATCTGTGTTTTCCAGATATAGGGACGCCCTTCCCCTCAAGTTATTTGTGACTTAAAGCACTTTAGTAAACTACACCTGTGGGTAGAATTGAAACATTTTCCGTCTCTCTGCCTGGTCCCTCCAGACATTGGAAACTCGTGGGTGCTGAGCAGACGTAGCAGGTGAATGGGATTCCTGCTGGCATGTGCAGGAATCATGTTTTAGGGATTCTGTAGAAGAGTGAAATCCACTGAAGTATAGCCTGATGGCAAGCCTTTGGTATGTCTTTCCTGGCCTTGAGAGGCCTTTTGGGAATTTGGTCTGAGATGAATCCTGAGGATTTCCACCACAGCCACTTTGGAGGAGCCTATGTGGTCAACTGGTCAGTTGACCATTCCATGAACAAATTTAGTCTTGATTTGACTATGTTTCATGAAGATGAGGGTAATTTTAGAAAAATTTGTTTCAGTGGATATGAAATTCTAGTTCTGGTACTTGAAGTCTGTATTTATGAAAGTTGTTGTGTTAGCCATACTTTTGCCTTGATATTCAGGATGGAAAGAGAATTCTCTAGTGAGGCTGTCACAAAGCATAACGATTCATGACATACATCACTGCTGGCTTTAAGTCTTTAAGCAAGTAAAAGCAAATCTGAGGCTTTGACATTAACGGCTGTAATTATTAAACTTTATTATATTTAAAATCTAAAAACTGTAAAACATAGTGCTTATACAAACACCTGAGGACTGTTCAAGTGGGCACAGCATTTTCACATAAACAGTTTGAAAGAAGACCAAGTTGAAATCTGAATCTTCTAACACAAAAGGACTAACACAGATGAAAATGTCCTTTAAATCATATATGCCCACTAAATAGTTACATTTGCTTATAAGGTACACTTGGTTTTCTAAAAAGATAATGTATATTCTTACCCCTGGTGAACATCTTATTGGCATTTATAACAAATGGCTAATAAAATCAGCACCATTTCTCATAGCTTATTAACATTACACTGAATATTATACAACATAATGATGTAATAAATAAAATAACAATGAATGTTTCACCTGAAGGTTCTAATTTTTAAAGTAAAGTTTAAATCAGAATTAATGTACTTGTTCAAAGTGCAGTAAGATAAATGGCTCAGAAAGGAAATTAACTAGAAACATTGCACAAGATAGAACTTCCCTGTATGGAAACCCTGAAGTGTGAGCTGAGAGGTACCAGTGAGAGCAAACAATTTGCATGTTTTAAACACAAACAATTTGTGTTTTAAAGAATTAAAATACTCACTATATATAGAGATGGTCTTTAGCTCAGTGGGAGTGTAAAGTGCCATTTTAAATTAAAAAAGAATTTAATTGTGTGTATCTTTCAGATACAGAATAAAATATAAACACAAAACAGTATCCACATGAGGAATGAAGAGACAATAAAACACATCTTTAAAAAACTCAGACATAGGCATCTTCATGGAGAGATGGGAGCAATGAATGCCTAGTTAAATGTCCAAGTTTAGACAAAATATGGAAGTTGTAAAATAACATGTATTTAGTTGAAAAGAATATAGTCAGACTCAATCCAAACCACCCTTGTAGTGCAATATCTCTTGCATGAAATGACTATGTGATAATTTTTTTAAAAACTGGTAAGAATGCCTCATGAAATCTTAAAAGGCTGCTTTTTCCCTTCAAATAGGGACAGATAAAGCATACAGTGAAATAATAACAGAAAGGAAAATAATTTATATGGCTATTCCCTTTTGGGAAACTGGTAGAACACAAACAAAACATTGCAGTAACAGACATAAAATATTTGAGAAAAACAGGATACCTATAGCTGCAACTTTAAATTTTCTTCTAAGGAAAACGTCACATGGATTTCTTTAGAAAGCCTGTCACTGCCTGATATTTTGCTCTTTGGGATTTGGCTGTTTTGGTTTTACATATAAACATTAACCAAAATCAAAAGGTGTTTCTGTTTCTTGCATGAAGTATATCTGTAAACTATACAGTGAAAATAATGAAAAGAACAAACAACCGTTTGACTGTGCTAGCACTAACACATTAAATGGCTTCTAAAGAAGTGGGCTGGACTATCCCAGGTTCTGCTATTTTGGATACACCGTATCTTAAAGGAACCTTCTACACGACAAAAACTTCGAAGGGCAGAGCAAAGACGGCATCGGTTTCCCCAGAATTAAGTCCAGTCTCACGTGGTTTATGAATTGGGGATATATCCTTCTTTTTTAAGCCTGTCGATATAGTGGCAAATCTTCAGGGCCGTCCCCACCTTAAGCCCCATGTACTTGATCATCATGTCACTCCTGAGCAGTAGCAGAGCTTTCCCATCAATGCGCTACAGTGCAAAGGAAATTGAAATAATTAATAAAGCATTCATATTGAATCAGAATAGTTTCTCCTTTCTATATAAGACCATGTAACAGAATTAGAGAGCAGCTCATTCCAGCTATATACATATTCTCTGACTCTGCAACTGATTGATGGAAACTATCAAAAATCTAATTTGTACAGTGAAGCATCACTTAATCACTTGTAAATTTGCTTCAAATTTTAAGAAAAAGGAAATTTAACTTAATATCTTAAAAATGTCCTAAGCATCAAGCTACCTAATTTTAAATACCTTGTGTTAAACAAAATACTGCATAACTATGACAAAAAGAGTAAAAACTTAATGAATAATAATAATGAATTTCAGACGGTCATTGACTTTCTTAGAAGGGCTGGAACATGAGTATCTCAGCTATTAGTGTGCTATACAGTGCTGTCTTAACATTGGAAGGTAACCAGTTAGTTGTCTGAAGCTAATTAGATGCTGAAAACTAATGACTGATTTTCTTACCATATTGAAAATGGTACATCAGATATGTGGGCACTAATTTCATTCATTAGGAAACACTACAAAAATATTACTTGAAAGTCACAAGCCATCCTCCTAGTAAAAAAGAATTAATTGGCCAAGTGATACTGCTGAAGCATATTATTTGGTTTTTATGAGAAGCCAATGGCACCCCACTCCAGTACTCGTGCCTGGAGAATCCCAGGGACGGGGGAACCTGGTGGGCTGCCGTCTGTGGGGTCACACAGAGTCGGATGCAACTGACGTAACTTAGCAGCAGCAGTTTAAAAATAAAACTATGCTGAATCATTTATCACTGGCTGAAGGGACCTGAAGTCCTTCACAGTACTGCTTTTGTCAGGTACCTTCTATACATTTACTAGTAATTAAAAGTAGAAATTAAAGAAATTAGAACTTAAAAAATTTAGCCCATGATGTTACTTTGTAAATAGCATGAGAGTATCAGCATCCCAAATTGTCAGTAATCATATAAGGTCAACAGGACAGAGCCAAATGGAATCAGTTACTGGGTTCACTCCCTCCTACTCACAATCCCAGGGCCAAGCAGGGAGCAGGTGGGGAGGAGGATCTTTGTAGCTGGTCTTACAAAGGAGAAGACACCTGAGAGTGGCCATGCTGAATCATCTTCTCTTGAGAACTTGAAGACTTGTAGTATGTTAGGGACTTGGGTACCCATTTAAAGCACAAATCCACCCTCTATCCTTTAAGGATCTGACTTTGGGCAAAGTAAACTCTCTCAAATATGGAAAAATCAGTTGATAGGGTTCCCCCACCATCCATATTAAACAGTAACCAACTGAAGGGTCTGCAAAGAGATAATAAAGTCATTAAGGCAGAAAAACCAGATCAAAAGATACATTACATGGTTCCTGAAGAGGTCAACCAGGGGATCAAGTGTCTGAGGATCTACATCTTGCAGAAACATGATCACTTCATCCACAGACCAGGTTGAAGGGTCCTCAGGGATGTTTTCTTGGAAGAAATCCGGGTTATTTCTAACTGGTGAAGTTGGAGCTTCAAAGAGGGAAAAAGACAAATCATACTTGACCTGATATTATCCTGAAAGAAGAGATTTAAGTAGGGAGTAATTGTATCATTCCTGGAACATTCTGTGAAGTACCCCAGCATGGATCCAGAACTTCGAGGTAAAATGTAATGAAAGCCTAAAGATGACCTGAGGCTAGCTACCCAAGAATGTCCCATGTGAGTGAGTAAGTGAAGTCACTCAGTCGTGTCCAACTCATTGCGACCCCATGGACTACAGCCTACTACGCTCCTCCATCCATGGGATTCTCCAGGCAAGAGTACTAGAGTGGGTTGCTGTCCCACGTGACCTCCCCCAAACAACAAAAGCAACTTCAGAAGGTAACTTAAAGAGTTTAAAAGATCATAAAACAGACTGAGCAACCCAAGGCCTCTTTGGCCACAGGCAAATATAGCAAAAAGACCTGTAACTTAGGTTGAATTAGGTTAATCTAAGCCAGACTACTGCTCTCTTCCTTTAAGAATTTCAATGAATTTCTCTCAATTTCTGTCCTCTTGGTCTCTCCAGATGAGGTTTATTTTACTAGCTAATTTCAGTGAAAATTTCCAGAATTTATAGTTCTAAAGTTGCTTAAATTTATTAATTTTAATTAACGAATTTCAATAACTTCCATTATCTTTGAGAACCACATGAGTTCTCTTACCAAACCTATACCATGGCTTTTAAATTTCTGTCTCTCAAGGCTTAAATGCTTATCTGAATTTTGCAGAAAACATTATTTTGTGCTTAGCTAGGTCAAAAGTAAATTTAACATTACACTGAATATCTCTTTCAAGTTTAATTGCATAGTAATAGATATTTTGGTTGGAGGTTTGTATTTAAAAAATAAGTAACTGAGACATGAAACAATGTAAGTGCTCATACAAGAAGTTTTAGCTGTGCTATAAAATAAAAATGAGAAAGTGTTAGTTGCTCAGTCACGTCCAACTCTTTGTGACCCCACAGACTGTGGCCCACCAGGCTCCTCTGTCCATGGGATGGATTCTCCAGGCAAGATTACTGGAATGGATTGCCATTCCCTTCTCCAGGGGATCTTTCCGACCCAGGGATTCAACCCGGGTCTCCTGCATTGAAGGCAGACTCTTTACTGCCTGTGCCACCAGGGAAGCCCGTGCTGTAAACTAAGTTGTACTCAAATTTCTTTGTGTCCAGACAGTTCAGTTCAGTTCAGTTCAGTCGCTCAGTTGTGTCTGACTCTTTGTGACCCCATGAATCGCAGCACACCAGGCCTCCCTGTCCATCACCAACTCCCGGAGTTCACTCAGACTCATGTCCATCAAGTCAGTGATGCCATCCAGACATCTCATCCTCTGTCGTCCACTTCTCCTCCTGCCCCCAATCCCTCCCAGACAAGTACTCAGTTATTCAACCAGAGTGCTCGACTCCTTAAAGTTAGTGTGTTGTAATGGAGGTGGGTTTTGTAATTCGCTAGGAAGATTTGTTTCTCTAACCAAAGATATCAACACAAGTTTGACCTCTGTGTGAATTAACCTAAAGTGTACCTTTCCTTTTCTGTCATCTGGGCTCTAGCCATTTTAGGAACACATGATTGTTTACACAGGGAAAGGGTCAAGAAAAACAAGATGAAAAAACTCACAGTGCGATCATTATGAGTATTAGTGTACAGGGAGTGTCAGTTGACTGGCATAGTGTGGGCACATTAGAGACACTCAAGAAGTGTTAGTCATCGTTAAGAGTATCACCCCAAACTAGTACTCCAGATGAGAAACAAATAGCTTACACAAGCTTGCATCCAAGTGCTAAGGAGTATAGGGTAAATAATGCTACCAGGAACAGGTGTCAGTTCATACTCACCATAAGTGTCCAGAGTGTAGGGAGGCGAGGTATCGTGCATGGAGGGCTGGGGATCAAATAAAGGTGGATAGGTCACAACGTTAGGGGGAGGTATTGGTTCAGGTTCCATCTGGGGCAGTATAGCTGCAGGTAGAGTTACAATGGCCTGGTTCAGTGGGAAGAAATTGTGGGCCTGTGGGCTGCTGCAGTAAGAGGGTCCCTGCATGGGTTCCTCCTGCACATATTCATATGGCTCATAGGATTGTGTGTAGATGGTGGGACTGTGGCTGAGATCTGGCTCCTGATCCTGGAAGAATGACTCCTGCTCCCGCTCTGGGGACTTCTGGGACTCAATAGATGTTCCCAAAGTGTTGCTCTGGGAATCATCATCCCGCCTGCTTGTTGGTATAGTGGGGCTATAACTTTCAGTTAAAGATAATGAAGAGGGACAGTCTCTTCTCCTCCTTTTATGGCTTTTGCTCTTTCTAGAATGCTGGCAATTATTTTTATGTTTATTTCCATGTAGTTTCTGAAATGACACAAACCCAGTACAAATTAACTGTGAGTAAAAGAAAAAGGACATATATAGTAAATACATTGATAGTTACTTTCTATGGAAGATTGCTTTATATTATTAAAGATAAGTGCTCTATTCCTCTTCACCCCTACATTTGAATCACATTTTATATATTATGGTTACAAATATAAAAATACCCATTGTCATACATATCTCAAACCTAAACATCAGCATTTTTCCAGCAGAGGTTTAGTCTCCCATCTGCTGCTACAGTAAGTACAGATCAGCCTTACTCCTCTTTAAGAGTTATTAGTTCTCTCTCACTTCTAATTGGCATCTTTAGAACCCAGAGGTTTATTTATTATAGCTGTGAAAATATTTTTGTAACACTTACACGACTTTGCCACTTTGACTTCACACGGCAACGGGAACGGTGAATTTTTGAAACCTTTCCATGAATAACATCAAACTTCTTATCCAGGTCTTGAATAGCATCATAGATGGCCTATTATAGTACAAACTGTTACTAATTTCTACTTCAAAAGAAAAGTAACGTAAAAAATACCATTAAGCCAAACTTTGACTGCCAGAGCAAAGAAAATTCTCAAGCCATTAGAAATTTCTTGTTTCCCACTTAATGCCTGGTTTTTGGTGATCCAGGGCTGAGCTGGCTGAGATTAAAGCACCCCAACCTCCCACTCAACTACTCCAAATCATACAGGCATTTGAAGAAGCTTGAATACTGGAAAGTAAATGTACCACAATTCCTATAAGCCATCACATTTATGTTGGAGTCATTTTACATCAAGGAAGGTGATAGTTTAGGAAAGAAATTTTAAAATCTGCTAAAAGGCAAAAGAGCCTCTTTCCATAACGATGGTATAAACTAATAGGCAGTGAGGGGTCCACTCTGGAAGGAACAGTGAACCAAATACAACAGATGTGACCTTTGGCATCAGCATATTTTATTTATTTATTTTTGGCCATGTGGCATGTGAGATCCTAGCTCCCTGACCAGGGATTGAACCCTGCACTGGAAGTGTAGAATCAACCACTGAACCCCCAGGGAAGTCCCCAGATTAAAGTCATGCAATTAACAATTAACTTTATAAAATGTTTGAGTACACAGCCCCTGTATGCTAATCGGGTATGTGACTGATAAAACCTGAGAATTCTTGAAATACATAGGAATTTCATTTGGGCAAAAATACACTTAAAAGGCCAGAACCATTACATCATTCATTCAACTAAACATTTATTGAGAGCTTACCACCTGCCAGAACTGCTTTGCTAGATGCTGGGAATATGGACATTCAAATAAATAAAAAAGAACAGAACCAGCTCCTGCCCTAAGGAACTCCCATTTTAGCTGGAGAGAGACAAGTAGAGACTAGGTAAATAGAGTGATTAGCAGTCGGAAGCAACTGATTACAGTTCCAGAGGCAACAGCACCATCTAGTAGCTTGTGGGAAATGCTACATCTCCCACCCCAGATCTACTGAATCGGGAAGTCTGAGAACGAGAGCAGCGACCTGTGTTTTCACAAGCCCTCTAGGTGATTCTGACACGATCAAGTGTGAGACCTGCTGGCTCTCAGCACAGGCTTGAGGGGAACACAGTGGGGTTCAAGTTACTTCTCTGCTATTCAATTTCCTTATTAATAGAATCAGGATGAAAATATCTCTTAGTTCTCTTAAGGACAAAGCAATGTGCTATAGTATTACTACTAACATAATAATAATACTGCACAATGGCTAGTCCAGTAGTGTTCAAGCATTATTAATATTATGGCCATAATACAGATAAGAATAAGAAGCTAAGTGTGCACAGAAGGGCAAGACCTAATCTAGGTGGGCAGTTGTGGGCATTATCTGTGTTAAGAGTGAAAAGATGAGAAGGTGTCTGCCAGTAGAAATGCATGCAAGAGCATACAGGGCAGAAGGAAGAGTATATTGAAAAATACCCAACAAATTAGGAGTATGACATTAACTGATATTAACTACTATACATAAAATAGGTAAGAAACAAGGTTTTACTGTAGAGCACAGGGAATTACACCCCAAATTTATGCTCTACACCTGGAACTAACACAATATTATAAATCAGCTCTACTTCAATAAAAAACAACCCCCCCAAATACCCAAACAGGAAGTCAAATGTTTACAGAGTGAACATAAATGACATTCAAAGTGCTGGGTTATGAAGGGAAGGAGAGAGGGTTAGGAGGTCAAACAAAGTGATTTTAATAAATAACAGTGGGAGAATGAATATGCTGAGAGAGACAGAGGCTGAAGATCCGGGAGAGAGGGGGGTGATGGATAAAGGGAGGTGTCTGAACACAGGGCAAGAGGATCAGATGCAGAAACCAGAGGAAGTGTTAGTGTTAGCCTTACAGGGGGAACCCTTTTCCCCCTCCAGCGGTCAGGAAGGAGGTTGGCAGAGATGGAACTAGGCAGGTTTGTGGGCTGTGAGAAGAATCGGGACTTGGAGGGGATTTCTGCTCCACACTTCACCATTTTCTCCATGAAATAAGCGAGAAGGATTGGGGTTGTCTGAGGGTCACCAGTCTCCAGCAGAGGTCCTCCCCTCTGCTTCCCAGCCTGGCTGGATAGGGCTGGGGTTTTACTAAAGGGGACGCTGGGAAGGATAAAAAAGAACAGGTGGAAGTGCTGCCCCGCGTGGCCTAGACTGGGAAGGGAAGGCGCTGAAGACAGGAGGGAGCCTGCACAGGAGGAGAAATGGAGAGGATCCCCCAGGGCCCACTGCAGGGCTGTGACTCTGAAACCTGGGCGTGTCTGATGGGAGATGCTCCATCCCACCACATCTTGCACAATCGTTCAGAAGGTCCTGGCACAGCCCTGTCAACCTCATTCATCAACCTCGTGGATCCTGATTAAAGCAGGCTGGGCTAGCACTGCTCAAAATCAGAACTCCCTACTTGGCCCCTATGTTCCCGCTCTCTGTACATCCTTCCCCAGAAGACACCACAAGTCCCCTTTAAGTGTTCCACTTCTGTTCTCAATAGTGATAATGATAAAGACTCTCATAAACACTTCTTACTTTTCAAAGTATGTTAGTTCATTGTATCAAAGAAATGTTATATGTTAAGAAACATTTATTTGTTATAAATGTTCATTATTGCTAGGGTACGCAGCTCACAAAATCCTTGATAGTTAGCTACCTCTATCAGTCTCCACTAACACGTCAATTTTTAAAAAAATCCCCTCAAAACTATGTAAGATAAACTTGTTAATAAACAGTGGGGTGTCATTTCATTTCAACTGAAATATCCTGACATACATTTAAGGAAAGTGAAGTCATGTCCGACTCTTTGCAACCCCATGGACCGTAACCTACCAGGCTCCTCTGTCCATGGAGTGGGTTGCCATTTCCTTCTCCAGGGGATCTTCCCGACCCAGTGATAGAACCCAGGTCTCCGGCATTGCAGGCAGACGCTTTACCATTTGAGCCACCAGGGAAGCCCTGACATACATTTAGGTACATACTAAATTTTATCTATATCAGCCAACTTCCTTTAAAGAATTAATAGGGGAAATTAATTCAGTATCGAACAGTTTAGATCAAAGAGCTGTAACTACATTTGATCAGTTAAGGGCTTTTACAAAAGGCTATAAAACCTACACACTGCTATTTTGAAACTTTCACCAAAGAAAACTGTTAAAAGATCATAATGAGAGTGATACTCATAAATAATTCAATACAGCAAAATTTCAATTATATACTTTATATGAGATAAAGATAGTTTTAGCTTAGTGTTTTAGAAAACTGCATTTGAGACAGACAGAATTTTTTTTACCTGGCAATAAACAAGGATATCCTGAATTGTTGTTTGTTCTTCATTGAAAGATGTGTCAGATACAGCAGTTTCCTGCTAATAGTTTAAAAATTGAACAGTTAATAATTCTGTGAAATTCAGACTGAACAATGAGAGGAAAGAATAATATTAACTTATTATTTTAAACCAACTTTTCAAAGAGTTTCAGAGGTCTTAATCTAAACCAGAGACAAAAAAAACATGTTAATATGAGAATGAAAATATACTCACTGCTGATTAAGAGAGGGAATAAGGAAAGAATTCATAATGTCAGAGGGACTTAGGTTTAGAGTTTTACACTGACAAATAAGTAAAAACTGCTCTGACTTTCCTACTCTGCAAGGGAAAAAAGAAGTGAAATGGTTATTTTGCTCACTGTTTAATGAAAGGAAGTGGACAAATTTAAGAGAGACTAGTATTTTTTGAGAGTTTAGAGGAAATCTATAGTTTGTGAAGAATTGAAATCTTTTTCTTTAAAGTGGTTAAATGTTAATGTATTTGCAAATGGCAATTAACATTACTTACATTACTGAAATATGCAGTATTTGGTTCATATGCATAAAGAACAATGTTATCATCATCGTAAGCAGGGATTCGTGTTCTTATCTAAGGAAGATTTATTAACAAATTAAAAGGAATGATGATAGAGAAAAATTGAAGACTTAACTTTACTTCCAAGAAGCTCCAAAAGGCAACTGGTGATATCAAAGGACCTTGTCTATTTTCAATACTATGACTACAGGAAAAGATGCACTTTCAAAACTTCTCATTATCACAACCACACATAAGACATCATTTTCCTCCTCTGTACCTTAAGGTAGAAAGTCTAGTCTTCTAGTAATTTGGCACCAGAACTGCTATAAAATAAGCACGTTTTCTAAAAGCAACTACAAAGAATCCTCTACATGGCTTTTGATTTTTTTAAATAATCCAACAGTGCCACTCTGTGGACAAAATAGGAAATAAGCATATATTTTTTTATTATTTTCTTCCCCTGCACTGTGAGGCTTGTGGGATCTTGGTTCCCAGACCAGATTGAATGTGGACTCTCAGCTGAGAGTGAGATCTCAAGAGTCCTAACCACTGGACTGCCAGGGAATTCCCCACACCTATTTTTCTTGAGAAGTTAATCTCTAAATCACCTAAAACATTTTGGGGAGAAGGAGATAGGGCATAAATAAGTAAATAGATAGTAAACAACCATGATATTCTAAGAGTGTATTCTAAGAATGGATTATGAGCTACAAGAATAATTTTAACCATTTAAAAGTACATATGTCTGTTTCAAAAGCCATAAACAAGATAATGTGGGATTGGGTTATAGATTACTACTTAAAAATAGATAGATAGATAGATAGACCCCATATTACCTTTGTATACAGGGCCTTATACTTTTCAAAATGCTTTCATATAATTATGTCAAAAGAGTCAGAAAAAATGAATCTTGGTAGATAGTTAAAATTTTAAAACTTGTACACATATGCTCATCATTTAAATACTTTAAACATCACTGTCTGGAACTCGTGAACCGTACAATCTCTGCATTTTACTGTATGAAATTAAACTCAACTTGGAAAAGAAACAGAACACAATAAAATGAACAAAAGCAGATTTTCAACTTGAAATACAAACCACATCAACTTCACTAGATCCGCTTGACATCTTTTTTGTGCAACAGAGCAACTCCACTTCCTGAGTTGGGCCTAATTATTTTGAAACTTGCTGGAGGATTTATTTGTGAAAATGCTTGAACGTCTAGGACTGGTAAAGCTTACTCCTGAAAAGCAATGCATAAAAAAGTTACTTCACACACTTACTGCCTTAGTAAACTTAACATAGGTATATTCTCAGAATGCCAAGTCAAGTTGAATTGCAGTCCTGGTTGAATTTTAGAGAGCAACAAAATGAGAATTCTTTCATTAGTGATTTAGGATACACTTAAAAATTGAAGGGCTTTATTGTTCACATGTAGGAATAAGAATCCAGATCAAATACAGTTCCAAATTGTAAAGTGAATGCTTTACAACCTAAAGGCTACAGAGTAAGTGCTGGAAACAAATGAACAACAGAGCATGAGTTCTAACATCTAAGGTCATTTCAGCACGAAGATTATGATTGCTTCCATAGTTAAATTTTGTATTAAACCTAACTAACTGCATGTTAAAAAATAGGTCAACATCTCTTCTAGAATTATGTAGGCTCAGTTATGGTTGAATCATTCCTCTTAGCAATCAGAAAAGGATATTGAGTATAATGCTATCATTGTAGCAGATTTGAACGCTGGGAGGGGTGTTCATAAGAGAGCTGCTGCTGCTGCTAAGTCGCTTCAGTCGTGTCCGACTCTGTGCGACCCCATAGACGGCAGCCCACCAGGCTCCCCCGTCCCTGGGATTCTCCAGGCAAGAACACTGGAGTGGGTTGCCATTTCCTTCTCCAATCATAAGAGAGCTAATGCCCTTTTATCCATCCTGAGCAGTAATGAGAGGCAGAAAAAGAGAAAAGTAACTCCCCAGTTAGATTGTTGTTATTTAGTTGCTAAGTCGCATCCTACTCTTTTGCGATCCCATGGATACAGGAGCCGCCAGGGCAAGAATACTGGAGTGGGTTGCCATTTCCTCCTCCAGGGGATCTTCCTGACCTGGGGATCAAACCTGTGTCTTCTACTTGGCAGGCAGATTCTTTATCACTGAGCCACCTGGGAAGACCCCTCAAGTTAGATAAATGCAGTCTACTAATGTAAAATAAATTCAGGTTATTAGATACCTTTAATTTGAGCTGTAACTTCAACCAAATTTTACTTTTTTTAGACTATTTTTTTTCTGATTATACAACTAATACAAGTCATGACTACTTGAACTGGGGTTTCATACAAAGGAAGACTACACAGCACTGAGAATAAACCAACTCTCACAGCAGTGAGAATAAACCAACTATTGATACACACAACAAGGATAAATCTCAGAAATCTCACAACCACCATGATGAGTAAAACCCAGATGCAGAAAAGAATACAATGTACGAGTTCAAAAAGAGACAAAAGTAAAAGATGTCTTTCTAAATCAGTACCTTTAGATATACCATAGTCACTTCAACAACGTCTCAATTCCACATCTTGCAAATAGGCTATGATTTATTTACCTAGTTCCAAGTCATAGATATTCAAAAGTTACTCCTCAAGTCTTGCTCTTAAAAAAGACACTGCAGAGCAGGATCTGCTCGAATGCACAAAGAATGAGAATAGTGAGTTAAAGTGTCTACTCTAGGGCAGCAGTCCCCAACCTTTTTGGTAGCAGCGAGGGGTTTTGTGGGAGATACTTTTTCCATGGACTGGGGAGGGGGGAATGTAAGTGATGGGAGCAGCTGTAAATACGATGAAGCTTTGCTCCCTAGCCTGCTGCTCGCCACCACCATGCAGCTGTGCCACAGGCCACAGACTAGCACCAGTCTGTAGCCCAGGGATTGGGGACCCCAGCTCTAGGGAGTATTTCAACAACTTTGTTTTATAGATTTAAATATATAATTTTTCATTAAATACAGTTTCACTACAGAACATTTGGACTATGCCACAAGGTACGGATAATACCATCTAACAGATTTTTACTGCTTATTCTGTGCCAGGCAATGTTCTAAGCACTTGATGTATGTTAATTCATTTAGTATTCCTGACAACCCCACAAGGCAGGCTCTATTAGCATCCCCATTTTCCTCAAGAGAAAACTGAGGCAAAGAAATTTTAATAATTTGCCCAGGTCTCATAGTTAGTACGTGGTGCAGTCTGGCTTCAGAGTCTAGGTGCTTTACTTTTTCATTAAAATCACCTGGAATCCCTTCTTGGCCAAGAACAAAATAAAATCCCAAACTCCTACCATGGCCTACAAGGTCTTTACAGTCAGGTCTCTCCACACTGCTTAGACGTCACCTCTTATCACTTGTCTCCTTGCTCTAAAACTAAGATACTTGCCATCTGACCTTGTAGAAACAGTTTGGCAACCACTGTTAGAGGCTCTAACAGTCAGACAGTCCCCCACTGGCTTAATTACAATGCTGCTAAAACTCTACTGTAAACACAGAGGCAGTGTACATGGAGTCACCCAGCAGACACTCACCCAGCACCTCTGGCTCTGTAGGACACGGACAAATCAAAGCTTACCTGGCATTCTTTGAACCTCTGCACTTGCCGTGCCCTCTGCCCCCAATACCCTGCACTCCACAAGACCACTCCACACAGGAGAACCAACTCAAAACGTCAAGGCTTCCTTCAACTTCCAGCTCCACAAAGCAAGGGTGCAATGTCACACCATCTGGAAGTAAAACTGCTTTTCCAGAAGTACCAGAACACTCACACTTCAACACTTTTAAAGCAGTTGTCACATGCTGGCTAGTTACAGGAGAGACAACATCAAATAGCATTAAAACCTTAGAGTTTGGGCCAGCATACAGGGTGTGGGTCCCAGCTCCTCCACTTACTAGCTGTGTGACTCTGGACAACTTACTTCTCTGTGCTTAAAACAAAACAAAACAACAACAACAACAACAAAACAAAAAAAAACTGTAAAATAGGGATAATAGCACAAACCATAGAATTATGAGGATGATGTGAATTAATATATGTCAAGTGCTTAGAACAATGACTGGCATAGCAAAGCCACCTTGTTATTATTTAGGTACTCATGATACCCTCTCAAAGAATCAACTTGTCATGGAGCACATGGACAACAAATCCTCATGATCATATATGCTTAGTCACTCACTTGTGTCCCACTCCTTGTGACCCCATGGACTGTAGCCCCTTAGGCTCTTCTGTCCATGGGATTCTCCAGACAAGAATACTGGAGTGGGTTGCCATTTCCTCCCCCAGGGGATCTTCCCAACCCAGGGATGGAACCCTGGTCTCCCGCATTGCAAGTGGATTCTTTACCATCTGAGCCACTGGGGAAGCCTACATAGATGCTATAATTTAAAAGAATGTATACCATCTACAATAAGTATATAGGATAGATATTAGAAGAATTAAAAAGCAATTATTGCTGTATATTTTAGTATAAACTAAAAAAATATGTTTTTTTCTTTCACAGAGAGATTTTCCTTTCACTAGGAGCAAGAGCAAAAATGTACCTTGAAAAGGATACATTTCAAATATAAAAATGTTCTACATTATTTTATGTCAGCTTTTCCTTTGATAGTTACAATCTGATGAAAGCATAATTTTGCAACATTCAAGTAACCTTTGAAACATTTTATTACATCAATAAATGATTCAAGGTTTTTGGAAATCAACCCAACACTGAAAAACTGTAACTTCTATGAAATACTTTGGTAATTGGAACACCACCAAAAAAACAATTGTCAAGGATTTCTTTTTTGCTTCATATATATATATATATATTTTGCTCAGGACCATAATATGTAATTATCACTCATGCACTGCAGGTATAGCAACCATTTCCCCTAAATGAATTTTAAATAGCAGGCCACTGTGCAAAGAACTGGACTTTAAGAAATACATGAATCTGAATCCAAACTGCAAAATTTGCTATTTCGCGTAGGCAGGGATTTAACCCCTCTGTGCCTCAATTCCTTAACCTGTAAAGTTGGAATAATAGCTACTTCATAGAGCTGTGAAAGACCAAATTACAGTTAAGCACTCAGCATCATGTCTGGTTCACAGCAGGCCAAGTCTAAGTTTTAATTCCCCTTCTCTTCTTTCCACATGGTAAGCAAAGGTTTTGCAACATTTTCTTAGAGCCCAACTATGACTAGATTCTGCAAAATTAATATAATTTGTTAAATTCAAAATCTTGCAAAAAAAGCTTACTTACAGTGAAGTTCACTTACATTTTACACTAGGAAGTCTAAACTCAAAGTGTTAAGAAAAACCATCTGGTTTTCAAACAGACACAGTTCAGACATTAAAAACATTGCAAAGGGGGCTTTCCTGGTGGCTCAGCAGTGAAGAAACCGCCTGCCAATGCAGGAGACAGGGGTTTGATTCCCACTCTGGGAAGATCCCACAAGCCAGGGAGCAACTAAGCCCCTGTGCCACACGTACTGAGCCTGTGCAACTACAGGAGCCACAACTACTGAGCTCACCTGCAGCAACTACTGAAGCCTGCACACCTAGAGCCCGAGCTCCACAACAAGCGAAGTCACCACAATGAGAAACCTGTGCACCATGACTAGAGAGTAGCCCCCAGTGGCTGCAACTAGAGAAAAGCCGGAGCAGCAAGCAAGACCCACCACAGCCCCAAAAAATACATTACAATTTTTAAAAATTAATAAAAGACACTGCAAAGACATTTTCTCAAAAGTCACTTGAAGATTCTGCCCTTTAGCTCTCCCTTGCCATCAACTCATCAACTTATCCAAAAACCACAGCAAGAAATATTTGGTAAGACAGGGCAGATTACAATCTCCAGACCACGCCAAAATTTTTTTAAACAAGTCTGTGTCAATACACTGATCACTTTCTAAAAGTCCTGTCAGGACTCTGAAAAGCAGCCCTTCTGCTGTCCATATCAAACATTAGAGGCTATAAAGTCGGCCGACAGGGAATCGAGCCCATACACTGCTCTTTATACAATACTGTGTATAAAAGTTTTGCCTGTAAAATCACTATGCATAAACATTAAACTAGTTTAAAATGCTAGAGCAGTACCACTTCAGGGAGAGCCAGGTAAACGGAGGGAAGCGATCCCCAACAGATGAAGTTATCAAACGACTGTGCTCGAACCACATCTTTACTTTGTTTCACCTGAAAGTCGCTCAATCGTGTCTGACTCTGTGTGACCCCATTGACTACATAGTCCATGGAATTCTCCAGGCCAGAATACTGGAGTGGGTAGCCCGTTCCCTTCGCCAGGGGATCTTCCCAACCCAGGGTTCGAACCCAGGTCTCCCGCATTGCGGGCGGATTCTTTACCAGCTGAGCCACCAGGGAAGCCCAAGAATACTGGAGTATCCCTTCTCCAGTGGATCTTCCTGACCCAGGAATTGAGCTGAGGTCTCCAGCACTGCAGGTGGATTCTTACCAACTGAGCTGCTGTAAAGCGTATTTACAACACCAACAGCTTAGCTGCAGTTTATTTGACTAATGCCGGTTACAATCAGATGCCTCCAAATCAAAGTTTACGTCTCAAAAAGTGTTACAACAAAACTTGCTAGTTATAGGATTTTCAGTTTGAAGAATCTGAATAAAGCGTGAGAGCCTTGGTCGTTCGTCCCCCTCGGCCCCCTCCCATGCGAAGGAAGAGAAAGGATGAAAAAGGGTCAACTGTTTTCAGTCAGCACCCGGTACCCACTAAGAGGCCAAATCTCAAGTGCCTACGCACTGGCATCCCAGAAGCGGCAGCGGGAACCACCTCGACAAAACACTCCGAACCATCCCAAACCACCCCACCAGCAGAGCCAGAAAAGAGTGGCTCTTTCCGAAAGGGCAAATCCTTTCTCTTCCCTCAAGTAAATCCTCCTCCCCCGCCACCTCACTCTGGAGCCCTCCAGCCATTAAGTCAAACCTCTTTTCAACTGCTTCTAGCGGGACGACCCAGACGGATGGTATGGGGAGGGAGGAGGGAAGGGGGTTCAGGGTAGGGAACACGAGTATACCTGTGGTGGATTCATGTTGATGTATGGCAAAACCAATACAATATTGTAATTAACCTCCAATTAAAATAAATAAATTTATATTAAAAGAAAAAAGAAGTTCAAAGGAAGGAAAAAGTGCCATTTGACAAACCTTTTCTGGTCCCGGAGTCCGCGAAATTGGCCTCGGAAAGGGGCGGGAACCGGTTAGCCCTGAGAGAACGGTTAGCCGTGTCCTGTATCCCCAGCAGACGCTGAAGAAGACGGTTAGATTTTACCAGAGGTGGAATAAACGGTCCTCGCACCGGAAATAGGGCTCGTCCACGTGACACGCCAGTAGCCAACCGCCGCCCCCATGCACACCGCTGACCAATCAGCAGCCGCCACAAGACACGCCTCCCAATCCGGGTGGCTATCAGCCACCCAATCCAGGGGACCCCTGAGCTGCCACGGGGGGGGGGGGGCGCTATTAGAGAGATGGCCAATGGCAAGGCTTTGCGGATAGCCACCCAATCAGCGTGGCTATCAGCCACCCAATCCAGGGGACCCCTGAGCTGTCACGGGGGGGGCGCTATTAGAGAGATGGCCAATGGCAAGGCTTTGCGGATAGCCACCCAATCAGCGTGGCTATCAGCCACCCAATCCAGGGGACCCCTGAGCTGCCACGGGGGGGGGGGGGCGCTATTAGAGAGATGGCCAATGGCAAGGCTTTGCGGATAGCCACCCAATCAGCGTGGCTATCAGCTACCCAATCCAGGGGACCCCTGAGCTGTCGCAGGGGGATGGGCGCTATTAGAGAGATGGCCAATGGCAAGGCTTTGTTTCCCACAGTGCAGCCGCACTGGACCTCTGGTTGGTTTGTGGAGGCTGGTGGGATCCGAACCCGTGCTTGACTGAAAACATGGGCCTCTAAAGCTTAGAGAGGTTTTGGCAGCTGCCCTAAGGCGCCTGCACGGGCTACTTCCTGCGACGGGTGCGGGTTTGAAGCTTAGCGTGCCACTTCACCACCTGTTGGCTAGTTCTTTGAAGCTTTTTAAAAATATATATAATTCCCCCCTCTGCCCCCTCCCTCGAAGTCCCTCTGTGACACACCACAGGCGTTGACTTTGACTCAATCCTAGGTGTACACGTCAATGCTGAAATTTGAAGCGGGAGGGAGAGGAGGCTTTAGCAATTGTGGTTTGGTACAAATGGGGAGTTCAGGTCAGTCGCTCAGTCATGTCTGACTGTTTGCCACCCCATGGACTGCAGCACACCAGGCTTCCTTGTCCATCACCAACTCCCCGAGTCTACTCAAACTCATGTCCATAGCGTCGTTGATGCCATCCAACCATCTCATCCTCTGTCGTCCCCTTCTTCATATGGGGAAAGTTATTTCAAAAAGTTATCTCTCCACGGGGCGAGTTAAAACAGACCTTGGAGCCAGATTTGCTGGGTTTGTACCCTAGCCCCAACATTTAAGCGCTCTATGGCTTTGGGCAACTCAGGTAAATAATGGCTCTGTGCGTCAGTTTCCCTATATGGTTAAACGGGCACAGTGGATATTCTTGAATTAGAGTAAGCAAAGCACTTGGAACAGTATCTGGCACACAAATTTGCATGATAAAGGGTTCGTGACATTACTTAGTGGTGTATCAAGGTTGCTCATCACAGTCAGTAATTATCAGAAACCAAGCAGGTTACTTTAAAGAAAAGCCATAAGTAATTTCCTGGCCTGGAGAGGTACAAGGAAAGTATACTGGATGTTGGAAATGTATTCTCTCTCCTCTCAAATACAAAGCAAAATTAGAGCCCATTACAGAGACAGTGTTTATTATTACCATTATTATTTTGCTCATACTTTTACCATAGCAGTTCCCCTTGCTTAGGTCCAGGTCCCCTATGAAACACTTGCTGTTTGTGAAACCCCAGGCATGCATGCTTCAAGACGGCAGTGATGCTGAAGACAGCCCAGTAAATCTTGGTGTTATATGCTATGTGATAAAGCCATGTAGACTATTCCAAATTACAAAGGAATTTCTTGCTTTTTAAAAACTCAGTTTGTTACTCAATACTCTTTTGCACAGTGAATTTTAAATCCATGTTATGCAATTACATAACAATGAAGAGAGAAGCCAGTTGTTTAATTGCAGTCACGTTTATTTGCAGTTTCTATACACACTTTCTAGGTAATCAAACTTTTCTGGTACATTTTTTTGAGAGGGGTTCACAATGAAATTGTCACCATTTTTACTAAAAATAAATACAAGACTTAAAGTGTTGCACAGCTCTAAAATATACAAAGGCTTGAATTGAATGTAAACGTTGAAAACATCTTACAAAAGAAACCATTTTTGCAACAATTTAAAAAGTCCATATTTACAAATATTACAAAAATACAAAATGGAGGCAAGTCCATAAACTATTGTCTTTCGGCCAGCATGAACTGGTTCTAGTACCAAAAGAGTTACACTGTAACCTTCCTCATAGTTGTAAATCTTTGTCATGATCTAATTCTCTGAGTCTGCCACCAGTGCAGCATATGTACTCTCTCACTGAACTTTGGAAAGAGCAAACAGCATGTTTTTGTTTGCTACAACTAGTCCATGTCCTCTACTTAGCCAAAAAAAAAGAAAAAAAATCAAAAAATAAGGAAAAAATATCTCCCCCACACAACATAGACATGTTGTATAACATAAAAGAAGAAAAAATAGCATCAGTGCAAACAACAGAAGAAAAGTTTGGGTTGATGTTCCTCACAATACCTAATGTGTGTATCCTGCTTCAAGACGGCAGTGATGTTGAAGACAGCCCTCTAAATCTTGGTCTTATATGCTATGTGATAAAGCCATGTAGACTATTCCAAATTACAAAGGAATTTCTTGCTTTTTTTAAACTCAGTTTGTTACTCAATACTCTTTTGCACAATGAATTTTAAATCCATCTTTATCTGGGTTTTTTTTTTAATCTATGAAATATAAAATAGAGAAACTCTGCTATAGATTTTTAGAGTAAACAAAATAAGTAAAACTATATTCTAAGGGTTAGTTCTGTGATCATTACATATATATGCTCTTATTGCCTCACAATTCAAGTCAATATGTATTTTAAAATATATATGGTACCATTACTTAAATTAATATCAATAATAAGGTGACATATTTGTTAAAGCCAATTTGTGTTTTCTGTTCAAGATTTAGAATCACTTTTAAAGCCCACATACCTTTCTTTACACTAAAAAACCCCTAATCACACAAAAGCCATACTGCAAACGAACTGCTTTTATGAAAATTACAAAAGATCACCTATTGTGACTGGAAATGACTTCTTATCGCATTTGTCTAAAAACCTTATTTTTAAAAGTTTGCCAAGTGTACTTTTCAAAGCATGAGAAAAAAGTTATTCATGTTCCCATGTGATGTTAAACCATGCTGGTTTTCTTAACTAATGGGTTCCAATGAGAAATGATGGTCCATTTGTTCCAAACCCCCAAACATTTTTCTTTTAATAAAAAGTATAACATTTATAAATGTTCAAATGTATCCTTTATCAGGTAGCTTATCTATCCCTGCACAAGCATACACACACGCACGCACACACACACACACACACACACAGACACACACACATTCTCCCTCCTCTACCCCACCACCCCCAGCACCCCTTTTACATATAAGGATGACAAGAAATTAAGAAACACATTTTGATAGTGAAAACAGAATAAACTGGATTTTTTTTCCCCAAAGAAACAAACAGAAACCCAACAGCAATCAGATCCTGTAATTCTCACTCTGTAATGTCTTATAAAGTGTTTCTATTGAAAGACAGCATCTTCTTAGACCAGGCTTTCTCCTTCATATTGCATGAATTAAACCAAAACCACAAACCCCCTTTCACACATTCTACTTTCCCAAATACCACTTGCATAAGCTTAAAACCAGCTGCTTATCAATTTCTTGGTAACTCTGGTATGTTCTATCATTCTAATTACATTCTATTCTTTTATAAGCCATATTCCTTCTTAGTTCTCTACTTTCTACCTTCTCTCATTCAAAACATATTCCAAGTTCATAGCTGCTTATATTTCTGACATCATCTCCAACATTAGTATCAGTTCATGTTAAAATCACGGGTGTATAACCCATTGGCAGATTTCAACTTGTAATTACATTTTTTTTCAGTTTTAAGACAAGAAAATTCAAGTAATTTCAAGTAATTCAGCTTGTTTCCCTGCCTTCATTTTATCAGAGCACTTGCCCTGACATTTCTTGTCCCACCCACCACCCTCCCCTTTTGCCATCAAGCAGATAGAGTAAAATCAGACAAAAACTCAGTTGTATGTAGCATTGTGAACCAGAGATGCTCCCCAATCCCATTTAACAGTGAATATAAATAATGCATATACACATACCTATTTCCCAACTACGTTGTTCACAGTGTCATTTCTGTTAATTTTTAGGTAGCATGAATCTCATCAGCACAGAGAGAAAGCGTCACTGAAAACTCATTGCAGGTACTTACTGATAAATCCACAGCTCTGTGGCATGCTTATGTTTTATTTTTGTTCATTAAAGAACCTGGAGCTAATTGCTAAACTGTTGAAGGAGTTTAAAGATAATAGTCATCAGATTATGACTGTTTATGTCCCCAGCAGTGTAATATAAAATGGAACCTAAAAGTAACTACTGTTTCCCCTACTCATTCTCTTTAAAGCAATCCATTGAAAAATTGAAGTTAAAAGGACACTGTCGAGTGCTGTTGTTCAGGGCTTTGTATTGAAAATGATGACTTCTCTCACTAATTTTGTTTTTTAAATCAAAAGCATGCTTTTACTTCTGTTCAGATTACCACATGGCCCATCAGCCACGTGTTACCAGTAGTTTGTGTGGTGCTGCAATTTGTCACAAAAATGGTTAAGTCTGAATTCATTGTTTTAAATTAATCACATTTCACTATATGACCTCAAGATTTCCTTTATTTCACCAGTTTAAAAGTCATATTTGAGGTTTATCACTCAGAAATCATATTGGTGGACATTTAAATATGGTCTTCGATATGAAAATGGTATTCACAGAATACAATTATTACACTGTATTTGTTGTGTTCTATAAACAGTTGGTGTGTGGTAGATAATTGGCCACATGTCCACTCGTCATCGATAAATCTATTTACACATTTTTATCAAAAATATGGTATTTACATGTGTGTAGTTCTTCTAAATTTTGCTTTAGTCCATTTGAATGTAAAAATATACCAAACCTCCAGAGTAATTTCATCTTCATATGAATTATGACAGTGAGGGCTTTGTTTTCTGAATAGGCAGCTCTGGGAAAAAAATTTTCTAGGTTTTGTGAAAAGCACACATTTTAAAATTCTCTATTATCAAAAGGAATGAGACTGAGTAAATCAAACTATGCTAAAGAAAAATATGAAAGACAGTGCAGCTACTGAAAAACATAAGAAAGACCGAACCACCTTCCATTTCCCCAGAAAATATTTAGGAACTCGTTGGTAAACGTGATGGGACCCCACCACATGTTGACTTATCCCACGTCTTCCATTTTGTTCCTCCATCCTCATATGAGTAAGGATTTGGCCTTGGATAGCCAGCCTGGAGGGGTTGCCTACGTGGAGCTCTGGGAGGATCGGTCGTCGTGTGGGCTCCCGTCAGAGTTTTCGGTCTCACCCTCGGAGATTGCCTGCATGGGCGCGTTGTACAGCCTGCAGCGGACACTGTAGCGGCTGCTGCTGGCCGCAGGAGGAGCCCGGGAACGTCCAACCCTGGCCGATGCTGAGGTGGCAAAGTTCTTTGAGGAAAACCCTTCTGCATTAACCCGTGGGCAGCACGGAGAGAGGGGAGATAGTGCTTCAGTTCCCGGTGACCCCTGATGGGCCTCATGGGGGCTTTGGGGGGACTCCGCGGTGAGGTCCCCAGGAGGTTTGGGCAGGATGGGACTCTTCAGGATCTCAGTAGCAGACATACGGTAACTGGAATCTGAGCGACTGCCTTTCTTCAGGAGTAATAGCTTAAACTCTTCATTGGATGTGTTGGACTTTTTGGCATTTCGGTAGATGAGGCCAGGAGACCTCTGGCTGTTTGGGGTGGTCACATTGCTGTTGGGCGAGGTGACAGAACCGGCACTGTTGCTGCTACTGCTGCCCAGGGAAGCTCTCGATTTACTGCGGACAGACATGTCCCCAGAATCTTTTCTTCCAAGTACTTTCCTCTTGGACCTTTTAAGAAGGGGAAAAATCTCAGTCCACAATACATTTGGATGAAACTAAAAGTGTTAAGTCACATTCCTGCATCCCCTTAAAGAGCAGTTCGGTGCCCCCTGTCGGCTGGGATACTAAGCATTAGGGCCACAGACATGAGGAGTAAGACCCAACCCTTGTACTTGCAGCCTGCGGGAAATTCTCCAATAACCAGTGGACAGGAATTAGGTTTATGGAAGGGACCGTTTCAAATAATGACTCATGTGGAGGCTAGAGGTTTTAGAGGAGGACTTACTGGCATGTTTCACAAAAGTATAAAAAACTACTGCTGAGTTCTGGTTAGCATGTAGATGGTGAAGGACTGTCCCCTTCATTCAGCCTGTCTCTGTATTACAGATGAAATACTCTGATGTCTGGGACTGGCTTCCCGTGAATACTGGGAGAGCAAAGTGGATGGAGGTATGGATGGGACAGGACTAGCTACAGGCTGATGGTTGATAGGCTTGGGTGATAGACATGTCTGTGTGTGTGTTTAGGTGGGGAGGAGGGGTGGGTGAATTATACTATTCTGTCTACTTTTAAAATTCCTCCATATAAAGATATTCCTTCCATGACTCCTTAAATAAGTCGATCTATTTTGGCTGCAAATACCATTTTCCATAGCTACCTAGGAATGTCAACACTCTATTAATCAGTATCTAGGCCACCTCCGGAGCTCTTAAAGCTCTGTGCACTATAAGCTCTCAAGAAAAGAAAATGTTTCTTGTCACTGTGCTGCACATAAATAAATGCTGCCTAAATGTAAATCTAAGATTGCCAAACTCTGTTAAGTCTACCAAACCTAGGCACCCATCCATCATTGTATTATTTCTTTAGCTAAAATAAACAGGCATAAATTTAGTGATCTTAATCATGAGTCAGCATGACTTCAGTTCATTGAAACGTACTGGTGACTTGCTTTCTCACCAACCTAAAAACCTGTAGGTTACAGAAAATGTCAGCTTTGCAATTGGAGACCAGCCTGATTTTCATGTACTGGAAGCTCTGTGGTTACTACCTTGTGTATGCCAGTGTCTGGCACTCCAATAAGGTAGGGATTTCAAATTAATGTCTGCTTGTGGTATCTATCATATTCTAGACAATGACATGATACTGTATCATCAGAACAGAACGCATGAGCTATAGGTACCCTATTTACAGCAAGGGAATAGGTACACAGGTTTTAAGTGACTCAAGACTGGATAAGTGGCAGCATTGGGTTTCAATTCAATGTCCTTCTGACTCTACTCCTTACATTCTGTCCACTCTTCTAGACACTAGCATTGGTTCTTTAACTCACACAGCATTTAATAACTTGTCCTAAGGTTGGGGATAAAAGCGGGTGAGGGGAATGTAACTGGGGACAAAGAAAAATAATGATTCTTCATTCTCCGAATAGAAAGGTGAGCCTGCTAAGGTCTACACAGAATGTGCTTGTGAGCAGTGCTCCTTCTTTATGAGAGACCCACATGAAGAGAAAACATGAGTTCCCCTAGGAGGTATGATCCTGGGGAAAAAAACAGTGGTAAGCTACTTGAGAAGAACTTGCTTCACAGTATAACTCCATGAGGAAGACAAGACAGTTCCCAAGTTTTGTCCCTTGGGAGCCGCATCTAGGTCACTGAGACCTAGTGAAGTAGGCAGTCGCAGCTGTGAAAGGAGTAGGCATGCTCTGGACAGCTCAGTCTGATACGGGCTCAGTTTCCAAGGGCTAGTTCCTGCTCTGTTCTTTGGTCACAGCTTGTAAGGAGTGTTCTTGCAAATAGGGGCTCTGATCACAGGGGTGCGGGGACTGATGAGAGAATGTGAATGATCAGCATGGAAGCAGCCCAGAGGACATCCCCTATTCATGGGATGCTGCTGCTGCTAAGTCGCTTCAGTCATGTCTGACTCTCTGCGACCCCATAGACAGAAGCCCACCAGGCTCCTCCGTCCCTGGGATTCTCCAGGCAAGAACACTGGGATGGAGGAGCCTGGTATGGAGCGTTAAATCTAGAGAAGGCCAGTGTTATTAAAGAAAAGTTTTAGGAAGAGGGGGGGAAAAGAGAGTAGTGATTAGTTGTTGTGGACTGTGAAATGGGCAGGTTTCTACACTGTCTTGTTTTAAATCTGGGGCTGTGTGTAGTGAGTCAACTTACCTCTGCTAGTGTAGGGTTATAGTTTTGAGCATGTTTTTTAGGTTAAGAAATTATTTAAAAGTCAGGGATTACACTAGAATTTGAGTTTTCACTCTTAAGTTACTTGACCACAAATTGCTTTCAAATAAAAACTTGTTCCAGAACATCTTTCCTCTGGGGGAAAAAACAGCTTCCCTCAGCAGTTCTTAGGAAAGTCTCTCAATTGAAGTCTACCTCACTACATATAAAGCCACATATTTCTCAACTTGAATATAAGTCTATCAATTTGATTTGGAAAAATAATTTTTTTCCTTGTGTTTTTTGAGGAATGTATTACTAGTACCCAAGGCTTTTCCATATTTGCATTTGATGAGAAGCATCATCAGAAGCGAAACCTTTGGTGTCGTTGCCTCACCTGTGAATAACTGCAAACAAATCCTCAGTTGTTCGAGGTTTGTTGGGAGACACGAACACACTTTCTGCTTCAGCCTGAGAGTCTTCACTTAATGGTGAGATCACAGAGTCATCACTCGGTGACGATTCTTAAATTAAGAACAAAAGCATCTTTAGGAAGAAGTCACCTGGCACATTGCTGGGCTTCACTCACTTGGGGAACAATAAACAGCAGTTACCTGGCTGCCATTTTTACAATGAAAGAGCTATCACTTAGTCCCTCCATAACAAAAGCTTTGATCGTAATTGTTTTAGTAAGTTAAAAAGGAGGAGGGATTTGTCTTACATATTGTGGTGCTCCTATGTTGGGTGCATATATATTTATAATTGTTATATCTTCTTCTTGGATTGATCCTTTGATCATTCTGTAGTGTCCTTCTTTGTCTCTTTTCACAGCCTTTGTTTTAAAGTCTATTTTATCTGATATGAGTATTGCTACAAACCAATACAATATTGTAAAGTAATTTGCCTCCAATTAAAATAAATAAATTTATATTTTAAAAAAAAGGAGGAGGGAAAGCAATACCCAGGGCTGTACTGTATTATGGGGAAGAGAAGAAAGAACACTTCAGGAAGTGCCAAGAGACACCTTTCCATTGTGACAAAGGTGTCAACAACTGACCTTTCAGTGAAACCTCATCCACACTTCCTTGGGTCTCCTCTGCTCCGCTGTTATCAGAGGCACTTTTGGCTGAAATCCCTGAAGCAATATTTTCCTGCTCAGAACACTTTTCAGGGCATGGATTTATAGTTGATATCTCTGCTTCGGAGCTGATATTCCCAGGCACTTTGTCATGGTGGTGGCTCATCCCAAGTTGACGCTTAAGTTGATAGCCTATGTCTGTGACTCGAGTTGGAGAGTCTGACTGAGGTGTGAGCACATCCACAGACTCTGGGGGTGCAGCTTCCTCGCGATCTACAAAAGACAACTTCTGGACCTGCGCTAGGGCTCCATCCGGACCAGCTCCATATTGCAGTGTCTTACCATCTGAATCATTTGGGCAAGCAGCAGAGACCCTCTGAAAGCCTTCCGTGAGAAAGTCACAACTTTTACTTGGTTTGTTTTCTGAAACAGGCTCACTCTCCATATGCATTTGGTCTCTTGTGACACTTGAATCTAGAAGATTGCTACCAGCTGAGGTTACTGTTTCTGGATCACAATGATGCTTCACATCAAAAGTATGTTTTTTTTCTAACTGTAGTTTATCTGGTCCCATCTCAACTGCAGAGGAGTCTAAAAAGGACAGGATGGTGTCTTCAGTGGTGTACTGACATGGTAATGATTTCTTAATCACGTGTGGCCTAATCTTACCTGTGGTGAGAGTGCTTTCCTCCAGGTAGGGGAGATCTGTGTTGTTGCCTTCTTTTTGCTTAACTTCTTCAGATTTACTGATGGACCTAAGGTTAACTGATTTCAGGACCGTGGGTGTAATTGCAAGAGACGGTGGAGGATTGGACCTCAGAGTTTCTCCTACTGTGTTCTGCTTATTATGACTGAAGACGTGTAGTGGGTGGCGGTGGTGGAATGGTTTGTTCAAGACATTATGAAGAGCACTTAGGTCAAGATGGGTAGGAGGTATAATTGGAAGTTCCAGATCTTTACTTAGTGACAGAGTGCCATCTTTTAAAGAGGGTTGCTGGAGGGAAGATTTCCTTTCTGGGACTTTCGGCTTTCTTTTGCTGCCTCCAGGAGACAGTGGGCCAGAAAAGAAAGCAGTAGGGAAAGAGGATGTTGGCGTTTCAGACTGGCTGGAGTAGCCACTTGATGGAGATGCCAGGCCAGCCAGCTTTTCTGGTGAAGCCAGTTTAAACTCATTGTCGACAGAAGGAAGGGAGGGGGTGGTGGCTCTAGATTCTGACTGGGATGTTTGGGATTCAGAACTCTCTGGAGATTTAATGCATTCGATAACAGTGGTACCTGTAGCAGTGCTTGAATTCGATAAAGATCTGTAAGGGTCATTTGTTTTCAAGTCATTTAGAAGCCAGAGGTCTGCATAGTGAGTTGATTCAGCACCTTCATCTTTGAATGGTGGAACATCTGGAGTGTCTAACTGAGGTTCCTTAATACCATGTTCATTCTGGTTCATCCACGAAGGTTCTGGCTTGGTGGGAAGATTGGCATTTTCCATTCGAGAAGGTGTGTTGGAGAAATCGAGAGGCAGCTTCATTTCCCTGGAACTGTGAGGCAGGAGCTGGCCACTGCTTGTCTTTGGTTCTTTCTTCTCAGAAGTGTCTGCATTTCCGTCAGACTTCCTCAATGATGAGCTACGTTTAGGTGGAGTTGGCTTTGCCTTTGGTTTCCTGAAAGAGATGCTTGGTCTCCCCTGCCTCCTGTGGTCTAAGTAGTCCTGCCAGGCACAGTCTGAAAGTGCAGGAGGAACCCCAACGCCCTGGCCGTTCTCCGGGCCCAGGGCTGCATAGTGACAGACATAATTCTTACTGCCTTTGAGACCACAGTCAAAGTGCATGGAGGTGTAGTATCCTTCTGTGTCCACTGAAAAGTGAGAGCTGGTGTCAGCTTTGTCCGACGGAGACTTTTCCAGAAAGCTGTCATAAGTGGCCATGCTCGTGAAGCTTGGGCAGCCCAGGCTGTCTGCCTTGGGACGCTCAGGACTAAAATCCTGGCGGCAGGAGGCGTCGTGATGATGGTGTAGGTAATTCCACTCGCTGTCGCTCGTGTTGCTATTGTTGGGGTCGTCCAACAGGTCTGCCACCGTGGAGGTAAAGGAGTTTGTCCGGTGGCCTCTCACTTTCTCCAATTGGTCGTTGTACTGCTCTGTCACGAAGACACTGGTGTCCTCGTTAGCATGAGGGGCCGTGTTGAGTGACAACTCCGAGTCACAGTGTGAAGAGCCAGTGAGGGGAGGCGAAGCTGCAGGAGGGATCGTCTCTGAGGTCTGTGAGGGGCATGTGGAGCTGCTCCCGCTCCAGTTGCCACTGGATGACTGGTGGTCATCTTTCTGGTCCATGTGGCTGCTGAGGAGGACGCCAGCTGTGGAAATGCAGTGGATGGGGCTCCCAAAGGTGTCCGAGTTGGAGGAGATGTCGCAGCTGCCAGAATCGGCAGCCATCCGGGACAGACGCGACCTCCCTCTCTCATTTAACTTGTGCTGGGGGCTGTGAAGATGTTGAGAACAGGCCAGGCTCAAAGCAGGCTGGTGCTCCTGTGCACTGGGGCTGTTGGGGGCCTCACTGCAATCGGTAAGGGTTCTTTCTTGGTCTCCCACGAAAGGCTCCCCCTCTTCATATGCTGAGGGTTTAGCACCAACTTTGGGCTCAGCATCCCCACCTCTGTTGCCCTCCCTGGGAAGGCTCCGAGATCTCGTGCGGCTGCTCACTGCAGTAGTAAACACGGTGTCACCTTTGTCTGCCAGTGCAGAAATGTTGCCAGCAGAATGAGAAAGGGAAGCTGCAATACTTTGACCTCTTTGAGCTCTGATTCTTCTTCTGGATGGAGCAGCAATCAGAATATCCTCAGTTTGGCACTCCGAGTCCCTGGTTCCAGACCTCCTGTTGACAGTGTTGGAAGGGTCTGGATTTGTGTGCACAATCACATTCCTTTCCCTGGCCACAGGTGATTCATCAGAATCTAGGGCACATGGAAAGGCACAGTGAGATACTTTATACATCAGCAGATGAACAGACATTCTGAGAGCTGTCCACAAGTTTGGATGCTAGCATGTTGAAGTTTTTCTTACAGGAAAAAAAAAAAATCAGTGTATAAAATGAGGAGAAAGTTACAATGCTTTGGGCAGTCTCTCTCTGTCCCTTTGCCTCTCTGATTCTCTCTCTCTATATATATACACAGAAATACACACTGTATGTATATATGTATATACACTAAGAGAAGAGAAGTATTTATATCTCTTGTGATTTCTCTCTCTTCACGATCAAATTACTTTACCCCAGTAGGTCTAATATTTTTTAAGTAAAATACATCTTGTTTTTTTGGCCACTATACACTTTTATTTCTTGATATAAGCATAATGAAATAAAAATCATAGAATTCATTATGATATAATCTTATATACAAGAGATACTATCATAATAATTTTTAAAATTATAGGAAGAGATATCCTAAGTACATTTAACAAAAAAAAATAGAAAAACTGTAACCCAGGGTATCATGTTATCAATATTCAATATTTGAATATGCTTAAAATTTACCTTTTAAAATAATTAATGTCATAGAGTATATCTCTCTTCAGACAAATCTATACTTTTCTAAAAGAGTCTTTCACTGAATCTTGTTTTGCTTAATTTCTACCTTCAGAATATTTTTACAAGTTAGCAAAATACTATATTTCAGCCATAAAATCTGAATATGCATGCTAATTAGCTTCAATCGCGTCTGACTCTTTGTGACCCCATGGACTGTAGCCTGCCAGGCTCCTCTGTCCATGGGATTCTCCAGGCAAGAATACTGGAGTGGGTTTCCATGCCCTCCTCCAGGGGATCTTCCTGACCCAGGAACAAACCCACATCTCTTACGTCTCCTGCATTGGCAGGTGGGTTCTTTACCACTAGCGCTACCTCAGTTCAGTTCAGTTCAGTTCAGCTGCTCAGTCGTGTCCGACTCTTTGTGACCCCATGAATTGCAGCACACCAGGCCTCCCTGTCCATCACCAACTCCCGGAGTCCATCCAAATTCATGTGCATCGAGTCGGTGATGCCATCCAGACATCTCATCCTCTGTCGTCCCCTTCTCCTCCTGCCCCCAATCCCTCCCAGCATCAAGGTCTTTTCCAATGCATATATGAGTAAATCCATAAAGTCAAGCTTTCACAGTCAAGAATGCAAATTTAAAAAGTAATACTACCTGGCTTACTGAACACAAAACAAGTACACATCATTTCAAAACCTCTATGAGTTACAATAATAGTTGATGTTTTTAAGGAAGCTGGTTAAAGGCCGGCTTCCATTATGTGTCCATATAATTGGCACCCGACAGAATGTTAACCATTAACAGTTTTATACCACACCTATTTCTTGCTGGACTCTTCTGGGGATACCCGAAATGGTTTTCCTCCTCCTCAGTTTTCGTCTCCGCTGTAGCACAGATTGTGAATGAACAAGAGAGCAGCGTATACTAGCCTCTCTGTCAAAACCGACTCCTGCAACCCACAAATAGGTCTCATTAGCCTTTAGGAATGGCAAACAAATTTTCATTTGCTTGAAACACAATGATATTTATTGATTGGAAGGAAGGAAGAGTTTGGATTAAGCCTGTAAACAAATATAAGGGAGCCCTTATTCAGCTCTTATTTAAATTATGCTATAGTACATTAAGCTTTACTTCTAAATGCAGCTCGCCACAATAGCTTGCACTGCCAAAAGTAACAAGCCAAGAAGGAAAATCAAAAGACAGAGGAGAGAAAAATAACATCAAAGAATCATTCTCACACAGAAATGGCTCCTTAAGGACTTCTACAACCTTTAGTTACTTACTGGTCTCTTTCTGGGCTTTCTGAAGTGGATATCTTTGCACAGCACAGACAGACAAATATACCACCTGTCTGTCTGTCTCTGTCTCTCTCTCACACATATACACACACACCACCACCACCACCTGTGAGGAAAACAACAACCTAGAGATGTGTTTTTAAAATCATCATGTAACTGCCTATTTCTTCTGCTACCTAAATTGGACACCTTTTGGTTTAGCAACAGTGTCTCATCAATAAAACATACAAGGCAGTCCCCACTTCTTCACTTAAGTGGACCTACTTTCTGTACCAACTGTCAGTAAAGCTGAAATTCCCAGTCTTTACACATGTGTCTGTTTTCTTTTGTAAATACAGGAAGCAAACCATGATTCTCATTAGTTTCTCTTTCCATGGTCTCTTGACACACTAATGCAGCCCTTTCAAAACTAGAATGATGCAGGAGGTGAGGAACTTGAACTGCCATATGCCAAAAGTGCTTTGGAATCTGGTTGCCTCTTCATGTATCCTGATTGTTGAACATGGGGCAGGATGGTCTGTTAAACCTTTGTTCGGTTATGTAATGAAATGGTTTGAGTTCTGCTTAGCTTCACAGTAATAACAGTTTCTAGAACTCATGTTGAAAAATCTGAATGAGATATCATATGATGAATAATTTCAAATGCTATCAGAGAATTCATACTAATGAAATTTTCCTTTTTTAGTTCCAACCAGAGATTAAAATCCTTCCTTCTGATCATAATAATTACATTACAGACATAGATATTTTGTGTCATATGGACATAATTGACAACTTTCTCATTAAAGTTCTTGAAATCAACATATAATCTAGGCTTGAGCCTGAGAGTTCCTGAAATAAAGCAGAAGGAAAGATCTTTCATTTTCCTGAATCACAAGACCTATAATCAAAGGACTAAATTTGAAAACAAAATTTTACTTACAGTGCCATGAAGAAAGCAGGTGCTGCTAATAATCAGATGTTTCCAGAACTGAAAGTTAGTTTAAGAGGATGCCAAAATGATCAATTTTGACAGCCATCTCATTTAGATTATGGAGATCAGATAAAGTGTACATCTCTAGGATAATTTATCCTACAAGTTGAATAGGTCATCAGGAAAATTAACTCCCAGCTCACAATCAGCCAATCAACTAGAACTCCTACTTGTCAGGAAGAAAACAGTATCCACCCTGATACCTGGTCATCATTTGCTCCCCACTTTATATGAGAGAAATTTGAGTGAGGTTAGTAATGGCCATGTCCAAAATGCATCCTGAACAACATACAATCTTCAGTTATTACATGTTACCAGGATGGAAGTCAGTCATAAAATAGCCATTTTGAGCTTCTCAACGTAAGTTAGAATTTAACTATTAGAGATGCTTAAAGAAACCCCAATGGATAGATCATTTAATTTCCATCTTTGAAAGTGAGACTGTTTTACAGCAACATTTCGCTTACAGCTAAGGCTACCACATTGGAAAATCACCAATTCTGAATTTTTCAATTGCTGCCAATAAATTTTCCAAGAAAAGTCCACACAGGCTTGCCTTTGACTTAGACTAATATCCCAACTTTCAGTACACAGGAGGAGAAAAGCAGAGGGTGAACAGAAGACAGGCTTGCTGGGTTTAGAGCAGAATTCAGCCTTCATCTATGAATCCATGTATTTTTAGGTCAAAAATCAGTAAAAGCAGTGCAGAAGTCTAAATGATCTTTTAAACAAGCCTACCTCCATCCAAGGAAGCATGAAAGTAAGATTTTATAGTTGATCTATAGGATCATTACTCGAAGTTTTAGAAATCTGGGGCTTGCTGCTTTCTCTCTGGCAGTGCCTCACATCATTACCATATGATTAATCACTGCCGCTTTCTCCATTATTTCAGTCAGCTCTGGCCAGAGAGCTATTTGGTGACTTTTTTTTTCCCCAGAAAAAAACTGTCTATCATTTACATAACAAGCAGCCCAGCAGAACATATGCAAATTGATGTTCAAAACCTGACAAAAGCATATTGAACATCTTCTGGGTTGCGTCCTGATGAAAAAGGTATTATTTGTTTATAAAGTGGTATTCTTAACTGGTACTCCCACCAGTACAGGCTTTGACCATATTTAATACACTGAATATTCTGACCTGACTGCCCCAAAGGAAACGAACAGAGCAATACCAGTGACGTTGATGGGAATAATGCAGGAAGAAATCACTTGGGCATCTTGTTTCATCTTTTCCTCTGGCGTCGGGAGAGGCAGCGCTTTGCTCCAGTTGGTCTGCTTGTCCAGTGTGGAGGGGATATTGTGTACTGGGTTTTTCGGCCTTTGCCCTAACATGACATCTGTATCTTCATCCTCTGGGGGATGGGACTGCAAACAAAGTACGTTCAGACTCAGCTCTCAGAGTTTATACACAGACACACATATAAGAAATTTCAGAGTTTAGTTAAGAAAAATGAGGTCAGAAATAAGCTTTCAGGTCAAACGAAGAATTCCTAGGCATAGTTAGTAAGCACAACTAATTGAAAGTTATAATTTCAACAGTCAAGCAACACAAAGGAAAAAAAAAATTGGCTAAACATGCTTTTCAGGTCAAAGAGAATTAAGAGGAGAGACCAGGTAGCCAGAAATCCCCAAACTTGAAACTGAAGAAAGATGTGAGTCTCTAACCTGCTGAGAGGTAGATTCACTTTCTGGATATCTGTCTCCCCATAAATTCTTACTCAAACTCTTGAAAGCTCTAGGTGACTAGGATCACAGACAGAGGATGATTTAGATGCCCTTGAAAAGGTTTGGAAAAGTGGCCAGAAAGCCTGGAGTCAGGAGACATTCCAGAACACATCACCAGAAGGACGAGCTGACCTAATCTGAGAGGCCAGATTCAAATAAGAGGAGTTAATTTTACTGCAGGTTGATAGCATTTGTGAATGATATTTAAAAATGCAGTTTTCCAACACTATACACATGGAAAAACAAAAGTGAAGAACTTCCTCCCACCATTGATAGTGGAAAATACAAATTCTGTTATTGGAGGGAAAGACTCAAGTGGGTTTCCTCTTCAGATTCGGAAGAGTAAAACAGTCTTATTTTCCTTCACCTTTGTATGTGAAGCTTTTCTTCCAGCTGTGTATTTAAAGACCTTGACTTCCATGTGATGTTTGAAAATTCTCCATCCAAACCTTTGATTGATATTAATATTGTCTAACTTTTATTTCAGGGTTGGGCTCCTAGCCCAGATTTTTAAAAAGGCTCCATCCCAAGTTAGATTTCGGGGTTGGGCTTCTAAACCAGATTATTAAAAGACTGTTTTCACCACTGAACCTAGTTTTCTTTCTTTCCACAATTGGCAGGAAGGTGGCTGTATAAAATAAGCATTTTCCCCTCTTATTCCAGTTATGTTTTAATAATACTCTGTGCTAAAAATCAGGATCATTCAATAAATTCTCATCCTCACATTTGGAAGCATCACACCCTGTTGACTCAGAGGATTTCACATATCGTCAAGTGAACTGTCCTCAAGTCCCCTTAAAGAGAAGATTCCAGAGCCACTTATTTTAAATTAACCCCCAGCATTTGCTTACCTTGTCAGAGGTATCTGCAAAGCCCCCCAACACACCCAACAGGATATGATTACCCCCTTGAGAAAAATGTGTTCGCCATGAGAGTTTGTTAGCAAAACATTGCAACCTTCTTTCTCTCTTCAGCTTTTGTACAGATTCCCAGCGAAGCGAATAGCTCAAATAAAGTTGGAGCACAAAAGACTTTGTTTCCTAGGTAACTTCCAAAAAGGAAAAAAAAAAGTTTGGTGCGTGCAGAAAGAGAGACAGAGAGGGGGAGAGAGCAGGAGCTGGAGAGACACCCCCCGCCACACACACACACATCAGAGGCCACATTTTGTAGGCGATTCCTTCCTTGAATAACAATGGACTGGGAAACAAAGAAGGAATAGTGACCTGACTACAGTCTCTGACCGGCAGCCAAAAGCACTTTGTATTTAACGGTGACAGGGACAATTGGCTGCCAGAGAATCCTTTTGTCCTGTTCTCTTTTTATTTGAGAAGCTGAACCTTTACAGTTCTGATAAATATAGGGCAAGTTGAAATTTCTTTTCTCTGAACTACAAAGTCCAGGAATGTCATTAGGTGAGGCTTTAAACAGAGCCTTCATGCAACTGGGGCAGGGAGAGGGATAGAACAGCCAATGACATTACTGTCTGCTTTATATTTTATTTAATTCAAGTTAGGAAAATACTACTCTTTAAACTGATTTAAAGGAATACCTGTTGGTTAGTTAGAAATAACAGTTTTCCATAAAGAAAGAGAGAAGAAAATGACAGTGTATAGAGAGAATGGGATAGGCTGTGATGGAATGTTCTCAAAACCAGTACCTTTCTACTCCATGGGGTCATGTGGCAACATTCAGTGGGGGAGGGCGAACGGGTGCTGTTAAACTATGAACATGAAATGCAAAAAAAAAAAGAGAAAATTAAAAATATGCACACAACACACAGTCCAGTTAAGCCAAATCTATGATATGAATGAATGAATATACCAGGATAACTTCTTTCCTTCCTTCCTTCTTTCTGAATGCATCATTGTTTTATAAGCAGCAGCATGGTGTGGTTAAGAGCACAAATTCTGGAGCTAGACTGAGTTCGAATCCTGGTTCTACCTCTTATTTGCTGTGTGACCAGGAGTACTAAGGTCAGTTTTCTCATCCTTAAGGTAGGAAAAGAATAGTATCTGCCTTTCAGGGCCATTTTGAGAGTTAAATGAGTAAATATATATAAGAGGCTTAGAAGAATCATGGCACTTAATAAGTTCTACATGTTAGCTGTCGGATACTGTTACCTATTATTATTATCCTCACTTTGTAGCTATGAAGTAGCTGTGAAATTATCTTTGTACACTGTAACTTGATACCTTTCAGATCCCAGTCCCACTTGCTAATTTGGGAAAGACCAAGTTATTTTCTTAGAGTGAGTTTATTTTCCTGTGAACTGTTTGGAAGAAAACGTCTTGTGTATAATTTCCTCCACTGGACTCCTCAAAATTTGCCTCTTCCTCATATTCATAGACTGTATTTGAAGACAGGGCCGGTTTCACAGGCATGTGACCTGTGCAGTCATATAGGACCCCACACTCAGAAGGACTCCATGCTTGGTTTAATGCTGTTGCTATCTTGAAATTCTAAGTTTTTGAGTATGAGCCCTTGTATTTTCATTTTGCACTGGACCCCACAAATCACATAGGCAATCCTGTTAGAACAATCTAGTAACCAGAATCCCCTTTTCAAGATCTACTGAGAAGGACAGTGAAACTCTTTTAAACTCTGAACCATGTTAGCTTTGGATTCAATTGGCCCTCTAGTGCAGCATTTGGCATACAATATTGCTTTAATGTAACATGAATTATCTCTGGATGTGTCTTTTCATCTATTAAGGTTATTAATTTCTAGAGGTCAGGCGCCATATTTAACTTTCCTTTCAGTTATCCATGATGCCAGCAAAATGCCTCCTCATTTGTAAGAGCTCAACAAATTATTTGCGTATTTGAATGATACCAGCTCTTTGTGTCTTAACAGTGATGGGAAACCCAAATAAAGTCAGGGTCATGTTCAATATCTCAGAAGGAAGCAGACACCACAGACTCCAAGGGTACTTACCATCTTAAGGCAAATAGGCAAAAAATAGAGAAAACCACAAACAACTCTTGGTTTCATCAGAGGCTTAGCATTGGTGTACGCAGTTCTAGTTCTTGAGCCTGTGGCAGACGTGTTTCGGAGGGGAGGAACACTCCAGGTCTAATTCTATTCTAAGTTTGTAAATTTTAACTGACAGGGTTGCTCATTAACGTCTAAGCAAAGCAAAAGCCATCTCCTCCTGCCCAGTTAACTTTGCTCTAGATCTTATTTAAGGACGTAGTTTTGTGGAGTCCATGGCTCCCTCATTGAAAGCGATTGTTTTGAAGATGTGGTGTATGTGGACAGAGACTAACTGGGCTCTATCATAAGAATCAATCATAGGTAGTGACATGCAGGTCTCAAGTAAGACACTGGACTGTGCAAAACAGAGAACTCATGGAAGCAGGAGAAAAGGAACCTGAATGCAAAACCTACATGGAAATCGAACCTGTTTGCAAGAAACCAAACCAAAAGTGCTCATGAAAGGATTTCAAAAAATTACACAGCAGGAAGCAGCAGGGCAGAAAATATATTAGTGATTAATAATAATAGAGTAATTTTGGTAGTTTGTCTTAAATCTCCTTAGTTTTCCTGTTGAATATTTTTTTCCGGGAATGAAGGATGAGGAGTGATTTTTATTTCTCAGCTGTTTGAGAAACGCCCCCATCCCATTAAACAAGCATGAGGTGACACCTGGGAATGACTAAGGATGGAACGTCCAGAGAGAGCTCTGACTGTTCAGTTCTGGCCACCATCATTAAATCGAGGTTTCCATGGGTTATACGCCACAGAAGATTCCTTCTCAGCTAATCAGCCTCTCCACTCCTTTTTTAAACTGCAGTATTTACAATATTGTATTAGTTTTCAGGTGTACGATCTATTCCTTTGATAGTAGCTCCAGCCTCCAGCTTGCGAGGGCTGAAACTAGGTACTCTTGAGCTTGTGTGTGTAAGGATTGTGTTCTTTGGTTCCACCACCTAGACACAAGCATGCAAGGCCCTGCAGATGGTCTGTCTATGTAGAGTATTTAAGTTCATAATATTCACATGGGCTGTGGTTATATTCTCGCCATGACTTAGTAATTGCCTTAGCATAATGTTTTAGACCTTCCTCTTTCTTGGTCAAAGGAATTAAAATCATTTGGATTATTTCTGATTAGGTTTTTCTATGGCAAATACAGTAGTTCATACAGTGTTTCCCCTTCCTTTTGCAGGCTTCCACTGTGGCTTTCCCACTAAGTTTGAGAGGCCTCAGACTCCGTGTTGCACCATTTTAGAATCAGCCACCACCAGTCATCTTGTCCCTGACAAAAGATGCTTCTTTGATGCTTTTGCTGCATTTCTGTCCCTGCTGGCCCCATCAGTTACAGCCTCAGACCCTTTCCCTGGCTTCCTGTGGAATTGCTTCAACAAGAGCTGGAGTTGTAACCAGTGTTCAGAATAAGAAATAACAGACATCATACTCAACAGCTGTCAAAGAAATATTTTTCGTGAATAATGAAAGAATATTTTCCAAAACCCCAATTTCTCTTGTGGGGTGTGTGTGAGAAAAAGTTCATTTCTACACTGTCATGGCTATGAACAAGTATTTCTCCAAAGATCTCAAGACTTTCTCCTATCTTTCTCTTACTGCCAAAAGAAAAAAACAATCTACCCACAGTTTACTTTTTTTTCAGTTTTATTTTATATGCTGATGGGGGCTTGTTTTGCTTCAAAACTTTCCAGAAGACATCTGTTAAAATGCTGTGGGTATTCCAGCAGGAAATGTTTTGAAAAATTGGCTTTGGTTTGTGATCTAACCGATACCACATGGCATTTAGAGCAGTCAACTTTCAGAGCTGATTTATTACTATCATGCTGTCTTAAACACGAGAAATGTTTACTAGAGAATCAATGCGGCACATTTGAATACAGCAAAAGTGTCCACTGCAAGCCACTCTGGGCTCCTAGTGAGGTAAGGTGATCTGAAATCTTATTCACATCCTGCCCTGGGACTTGTTGTCCTTAGACTGAGTCTGCATTTCTGCACGGAGTATGGCCTGTCTGCGAGATAGAGGGGAACTTGTCTGCCTCAGATTTTTCTTCACTGGAGCGTGTGTATGTGTTGTACACAAATAGGAAGTGCTGTGATCTTTCTGAAAGGCTTAAAGGCGTCTGGCATACCTTCTTCACATATGACTCTCGCTGCTACAATTACACAGCATTGTTATTCCCTTGAGACTGTCCCAAAGTCTCCTGCTGGCTGACACTGGCCTCCTATCTTCCCAGAATGTTTAATAACATCATGTTAAACTCATACTGTGCTGCTCTCTTTCCTCTCTTCTCCACTCCAACCTTTACCAAAGTGTACAACCATGGGGAAAACGAAAGGATGAGGTAAGTCAAAGTCTAGGGCCCATCCCAGGCTCTCCCTGTCCCTTTCCTGGTCTCTCCCTCATAATCACACTCTACCAGGCAAAGCAAGGCCTTCATACTTCCCCAGAGGGCCTGAATGCAGCACCTCACATACCCAAAGCCTTCACATCACTCTCCTGGCCAGTTGTGAAGCTGGAGAGAAGCCCACAGACGAGCTCACATCTCCATGCTGAGAACTCCTGGTGATAAACCCAAAGAAAGAAATTTCTCAAGCAGAATTCTGGACAGTGGTTTGTAGGCTAAGAGGAAGATATTTAGGAATAGGTGCCTATTGAGTTCTTCTTTTAACCACTCTATACACTAATGTCTATTTAAAGCACACATACAAATATTCACACTGGGAAAAATGGCCTTATCCTTGTCACGTCTGCTTTTCCAAGTCATACGTTTATTTCTGTTCCCTGATATTGGCACCACCACTTCCTCAATTCTCCTGCGAAGCACTTTACAAAAGGCTGATATACATATGCAAAGGCACTCAGTATCATTTCTCATCAGGAAGATTCAAGTGAAAACCACAGTGATATACTAGGGGCTAAAATGTAAAAGATTAATAATACCAAGTGTTGGCAAAGATGTAAAGCAACTCAAACTCTCACAAATTGCTGGGGAGAACTGAAAGTGGTATAGCCACTTCAGAGACTAGTAGTGTCTGAACTTAAACACATGAACTTAAACAAGTGTCTACCTTTTAAAATTTTTTTTTTACTTTTAAAACGTTGAAGTATAGATTTACAATACTGTTAGTTTCAGATGTATAACAAAGTGATCCAGTTATACACAAATACATTCTTTTTCATATTCTTTTAAATCATAGGTTATTACAAGATACTGAATATAGTTTTCTGTGCTGTACAGTAAATCCTTGTTTTTTTTAAATCTATTTTATATATAAGGCTGTGTATCTGTTAATCCCATACTCCTAATTTATCCCTCCCTCTGATTTCCCCTTTGGTAATCATAAGTTTGTTTTCTATGTCTGTGAATCTTGTTTCTGCTTTGTAAATAAGTTTATTTGTATTATTTTTTAGATTCCACACATAAAGGATATTATATAGCATTTGTCTTTCTCTGTCTGACTTACTTGGTTACTTAGTGTAATAATCTCTGGGTCCATCCATGTTACTGCAAATGACAGCATCTCACTTTTTTAATGGCTGAGTAATTTTCCATATTGTGTGTGTACATGTGTGTGCATACCACATCTTTCTCCATTCATCTGTTGATGGACATTTAGGTTGATTCCATGTCTTGGCTATTGTGAATAGTGCTGATATAAACACTGGGGTACATGTATCTTTTGGAATTAGAGTTTTCTTCAGATACATGCCCAGAAGTGGGATTGCTAGATCATATGGTAGCTCTGTTTTTAGTTTTTTAAGGAACCTCCATACTGTCCTCTATAGTGGGCTGCAGCAATTTACATTCCCACCAACACTGTAGGAGGGTTCCCTTTTTTCTACACCCTCTCCAGTGTTTATTTGCAGACCGTGTCTACCTTTTAATTCTCTCTCTAAGTATATGGAAGTGTGAAATATGAGTGTCCACAAAAAGCCTTTCACAGAGATATGTATAATAGGTTTTTTCATAAAAGCCCCCCCAAAAACTCCTAACTAGAAATAACTACCAACAGCAGCATGGATAAACAAGTTGTGGAGTACTATATTCATACCATGGAATACTACACAGTAATAAACAAGAGCATGCTATTGATACACATAATATTGACCTCCAAAAAAGCATGTGGAGTGAAAGAAGCCAGATACAAAGGAGTACCTGCTCATTCACTTTTGAATCACATACCGTTGATAGACTGATAGTTTGTGTATGAGATCCGCTCCTAGGGAGCAGAGCTTGAACGGCAGTGGTGCATTTGTCCCTCTCAGAGAGGCTTCCTGAAAGACCCTGTGGAACCACAGAGAATCGCTCTCCTTTTGATCTCAGCTAGAACTGAACAAAAATTCTCAGCGTGATGGAATGCAAAATGACGTGTATTTCAAAGTTCAACAACCCTTCGTTTAATGGAGTCCTATTAATGAAGTAATTTAAATGTACAGAGCACATTAAAATGATGTTTTGAAGCATATGTGGAAAGTATTCTCGTGGATGGAAAAGAAGGCTATGGGGAGACTGGGGGAGGCAGGGCATGCTTCCCACCGCTGCTCTGTTGTTTATTCACAGGAAGTGCTATGGCCTGTCCGGAAGAGCACAAAACAAGGCTCACCGGACCACAGTCACTGTGAGGTTGCTGCCAGTGAGGACCTTCTTCCTCCCTGGTGGCTAGCTTTGCCAATTAGTGGGGTCACTGCCCAGGGCCACTTAGCATCCATCCTCAAAGGTCGCTGGCACCAAATAAAGACATGAGTGGGGGAGAAGCAGGCCAGGCTTTGAAGTGCTGCAAACAGCACAAATAACTTCCCCAGACCATAGGAGCTGGCAGCATGAGACTCAGCACAGCCCTCAGGTTCCACCCTCACCCTCTGTGCCCGACCCTTGGCTGGGGGCTCCAAGGTTGAGGCTGAGCCGGGGGCTTCAGTCGCCTCAGCCCCACTGACTGAAGAGCTTTTGCACATCTGGTCTCCTGCTGAGGGATACGTGCCCCTTGTGACTCAGGCAAAATCTGGGTAGGGTCCTATTTGACTTTACCACAGCAAAATAAAAAAAAGCCAACCTTCTCGCACACAAGCTATGCATGTTGCTTCTTTACCCCTCCCCCCACTTTTTTTCTTTTTTAAAAAAACTGTTTGGCTACACCATGCGGCATGCAGAATCTAGTTGCTTGGGCAGGGATCGAACCCATGCCTGCCCTGCAGTGGAAGCGGGGTATCTTAACCACTGGACCACCAGGGAAGTTCCTCCTTTTTTTTAACTGGCTCTTTTCAAATTCCAGCTCTATGAATGTTATCACATGCATGGACTGCTGTAATCCTAGCACACTTAGGATTCAGAACATTTCCATCATCCCAGCAAAGTCCCCCGACTCCTACCCCTGGCAACCACTCATCTGTCGTCCATTACTATGGTTTTGTCTTTCTGAAAGTATCATATAAATGGGTCATACCTTTTGAGACTGGTTTCTTTCACTCACCCATTATGCCTTTGAGATCCAGCCAAGTTATTGTATTATCAGCAATTTGTTCCTTTTTATTGTGAGTAGTATTAGTATCTTATTGTCTGCTTATACTTTGAACAATGCAATGTCTCAGGCATGCAAGAGAATGTCAACCTGAGAATGTTCTGTAATGATGTGTACAAACAAGTAATTTTATTGGCTGTTCCACAGCCAGGGTAATGTTTTACGAAGAAAGAAACTAAAGTCTGCAACAGGGAATTTTCTTTGTTACTCACAATATTGAATATAAACCAGACTCATTGGCTAATGCTCTCCTTAGCTATCGTGCTGGCTCTTAAGCTGTGTCTGTCAGTTCCAAGCCTATCCTTCCACACTCTGCGCTGGTACTGCCAGGACTCTGCAAACATTTCTGTGCCAGCTGCTCCCTCTTAGCTTTTGCCCTCAGAGTGTCAGCCGCTTTCTGCAGTTGCTGTCTCTGTGTTACCTCAGTTTCCCTTTTGCCATGCCAGTCTCATAATACCTTCTCTCTTTTAAAATAACTGTGCGCTTTCTGTTATCCTGACTGGACCTTGACTGATAAGGTCCCTAGCATTGGCTCCTGGCTTGCTGATGTCTGAGGCCTCTGAAGTGCTTGCTACTTCCAGCTCCTCAGTCAAAGGAGGAAAATATGAACAAATGTGATGCTCCATGGGATGTCAAGATTTTAATGCTCTCTGCAGTTTGTGGCGGAGAGCAGGGGAGCTGACATAGTGTCAAAAGCTAACTGCTTCTAATGGCCCTTGAAAATGGGTATAGAGGGAAAAAAGTATTTGCTGGGGTCACTCCACATGCCAGGTGCTGTGTGAACATGCTCCAAGAAAAATACCGTATTGGAATAGCAGCTACAAAGTCACAAACTACTTACAGCCAGTTTCCCAGATCTGTCTACCTGCTGTGAAGACCAAACGGGTGAGTGAAGAGGAGAGTGTGAGGCATCACCACTCTTCCAGTCTTAGATTTGAAACTCAAGCCAGGCTTTTCTCTCCCTGAGATACTATGAAGGAAGCTTTAGAAATGGAGGAAATTAATCCTGTACATACAGAGCCTCGTATCTTCATAAAGCACTGCTCTTTGTGATCATGTTATTTCTATGCCCAGAGCCCTTCAGTAATTTCCCTTGCCTATGGAATACATTCAAACTTTTTAGTCCGACACGCAAGATCCTTCAGGATCTGGTCTGTTGAACTACTGCAGCCAAACCAAACTTCAAAATTCATGTATATGCACTCCATTTTCTCCTGCCTCCGTGTGCTCACCCTTGTGGCTTCCTCAGCCTGTAATCCTTTTCAAAACTGCACCCCATCCTTCAAGGTCTTCTCAAATGCTCCTTTACCGTGAAGTTTAATCCTAACAATTGACTCCATTCTAACACTCTACACCAGTTAGGTATTAACACCTGACATTCAATACCATATAATTTCCTCTAGTAGTCATGCACTCTCGATGGCAGAGATTATGTCTCATTCATTTTTGTATCCTCCTAGTACTTACTTCAAAGTGAAGGAATAAATAAGTGGCTACAGTAGGGGAGAGGGCATTCCAAGTGGCAATATTGCTTTGAGAGTGCAGGATATTTTCTAGAGAAGCACATGGAGTTTGGTCTGCATGAAGGATCTGTGGGAAATCCATCTGGAAAGGTAGGTTAGGACCAGATTGTACAGAGGCTGGAGAGTAGCTGGATTAAGGATTTGAAATTATTTCTTTAGGCAGAATGGAGGAATAGAAGGCTTAGGTTTAGGAAAGAATTTGTATGTCAAAGGTTCTCATACCAAAGTTAGAAATTTTTCTTAACTGGTTTAAAGGAGCAAACTAGATGAGATAAAGGGAAATACCTAAGCTGAAGCAAGACAGACTTGACTTCTACAGACAGTACCTTATTGAGACAGGTCATAAAACAACAGAATACTTCTGAGAAAGCTTGCAAAACTATGAAGATATTTTGTAAAAGCAAAATAAGACTTGTCTAGGACACTGTGGTATGTGTAATTCTTTTATAGCAAAGGGAAAGGCGTGGTAGCATTTCTTAGTCTCAACTCTTACAAACCAGTAGAATACTGAAATCCCCAATGTGAATGCATTAAGAAAGGGAAGGAAGGGAGAGACTGGATAAGAGAAGACAGAGCTGGGGATGGGGGAGAGGGTGAAGCAGCCTGTACCTCTTTATCACCAGGGCAAGTAAATAGTATTGAAAACACCCCTCCTGCCAACTCTGGTCTTTAATCTCTTATGGCTCAAAACTCCATTCTCAGCCTTCTAATTCTTCTGTGAGCTAGATGAGTTTTTCTCAGAAGCTGCCTTCTGATAAGGCTGATTTTTTTTCTTCTTGATAAAAAAAGGAAGAATAAATATGGTTATTATTTATAGCTTTGGACTACGACCAAAGGGGCGTGGGCCAGAATTTGAATGATGTCCTCCGTTTACTTCTGAATAAGCCTGTTGGAATGCCCCCGTCTTTCAAATGCACCCCCTTAGTAAAAAGAAAAGTAGGATTTGACAGATTCTTATTTTTAATATCCCTGGATGCCACAGTGTGGTAAGTAAGGAAACTACTATCAGGCTATGAAATGACAAAGAATCTCAGATGTTCTTTCCTGGTTCATTGTATCAAGTCTGACAAAGAATATTACTGTGAACATGATTGGAATAAGTTAACTGTCAACCCTGATGATAAGGATTTAGGTCTCATTGTTTCTCTGGAACCTGATAAACCTCTGCCATCTCATAGCAAGCATCTCCATCCCATACCACAGAGCCCATTTGACATCATGCCCTGCATCGCTGGGGAGGCTTGAAGACGGATACTTGGTGAGACTGCTGGAGCCTCTTCCCACATTTGCAGAAGACTGACTTCCATGCCTGTCTATCTAGACAGCGGAATCCAGGCAGGAACGTAGACTCCAAGAGTCCTGGAGACTTGACTGCAGGCCAAATGCACCAATAGACTGTTCAGCTCAAATGCTGATTCTGATCAGTTGGGGTGGCGGGGACTATGTGGGAAAGAGTGTTGTAACCTTCTTGGGAATGCCTGCCTTAGGTTTGTATAGGGGAAGAATATGTGAACATTCCAAGTGTGTGCAGATCTGAGCCTGGACCAGGGGTCTTGACTGATGAGAACAGATAAGCATTCAGCAAGGGATCAGAGTGAACTGCTCTGACAAACTTACTCCACACTCTGAAATGGGAATCTATGCCATGATGGTACATTAGGGGCCAAAGTGTCATATACCATGGCAACTTCTCATCATCTGAGAGTAGATTTTTGAGGCCATCTAAATTTTGCTATTTAAAGTAAATAAACTGTGTACTAAGCATTTCCTGGTTGAACTTACCTTTTCCTGAAGCCATATATGTGTCATAGGCATTGGGGTGTAGGTCTCAACTGTGAAATATCTATGTCTAAGAGTATACATTTATTTTTAACTTTATATTTTGAAATAATTTTAAACTTAACAGGGAAGTCACCAAGAAATAGAGTACATGTAATCGTTATCTAGGTTTTCCTAATGTTAACATCTCACATAACCATAGTATACTTATTGAAACCAGGAAATTAACATTGATAAATACTATTAACTAATACAGTAACCTTGTTTGGATTCTATCAGTTTTCCCAATAATGTCATTTCTCTGGTCCAGGATTCAATCCAGGATCTCGCATTGGGTTTAGCTGTCAAATCTGCTTAGTCTCCTTCAGTTTGTGATAGTCCCTCAGTCTTTGCCTTCCGTGGCCTTAATACTTGTGAAGCGTACTGGCCAGTTATTTTCTAGAATGTCCTTCAAGTTGGACATTGTCTTGTGATTAGATTGAAGTTACTAATTTTTGGCAAGAACCCCACAGAAGTGTTATCTCAGTGCTTCCTGTCAGGGGATTCATGCAGAGGCATGCCTTTTTACTGCTGATGTTAACTTTGATCCCTGGGTTAAGATTGTGTCTGCCCAATATTTGCAGCTCAAGTTACTAGTTTCTCTTTATAATCAACAAGTATCTTGTGGGGAGAAATTTTGAAACTATGCAAGTATCCTGTTTCTCAGTACAATAACCCAACTATTTTAGCATCCAGTGATTCAGTTCAGTTCAGTCACTCAGTCGTGTCCGACTCTTTGCGACCCCATGAACTGCAGTACACCAGGCCTCCCCGTCCATCACTAACTCCCAGAGTCCACCCAAACCCACGTCCATCAAGTCGATGATGCCATCCAACCATCTCATCCTCTGTCGTCCCCTTCTCCTCCTGCCCTCAATCCCTCCCAGCATCAGGGTCTTTTCCAATGAGTCAGCTCTTCGCATGAGGTGGCCAAAGTACTGGAGTTTCAGCCTCAACATCAGTCCTTCCAATGAACACCCAGGACTGATCTCCTTTAGGATGGACTGGTTGGATCTCCTTGCAGTCCAAGGGACTCTCAAGAGTCTTCTCCAACACCACAGTTCAAAAGCACCTATTCTTCAGCACTCAGCTTTCTTTATAGTCCAACTCTCACATCCATACATATTGCCTGTAAAAACTTTTGCTGTCACATTTGGCTAAATGGTGATTTAAAACACCTTCCATCACTATTTCTACATTTATTAGTTAGAATTCTTCTGTAAGGAATAGCTACTCACCCCAATATATTTATTTACTCATCCCAGTTTACTTATGTCAGTATAGACTTCTGGATATTTCTTTTATGCTGTGTCTTATAATCTATTACTATCATTATTTTACTGTCCCAGATTTGGCCATTGGGAGCTCCTTCAAGTTGGTTCCTATGCCCTTTTCACATGGCATTATTATTATTTTAGAACTTTCTTGCTTTCTGGCCTCTCAAGATATTCCAGGCTTGCATTCTATTTTCCCCAGCCCAGACCTGGAAAGGAGTCCTGGTTTCTTTTATTACAGAGTGGTATTTAGAAGCAAGTTCTAGGCACTGCTGCTGCTGCTGCTGTCGCTTCAGTCGTGTCCGACTCTGTGCGACCCCATAGACAGCAGCCCAACAGGCTCCCCCGTCCCTGGGATTCTCCAGGCAAGAACACTGGAGTGGGTTGCCATTTCCTTCTCCAATGCTTGAAAGTGAAAAGTGAAAGTGAAGTCGCTCAGTCGTGTCTGACTCCTAGCGACCCTATGGACTGCAGCCCACCAGGCTCCTCCATCCATGGGATTTTCCAGGCAAGAGTACTGGAGTGGGGTGCCATTGCCTTCTCCTTCTAGGCACTAGATATGCTTAAATGTTACCAGAGTGTCATTACTTCTAAGGCACTCTCAGATGACAGAGCTAGGAAGTACGTTTGAATACTCATAAATGCATATGTGCACATATTTTGTGCCTAACTACCTGCATATGTATGTGTGTGTGTGTGTGTGTGTGTGTGTGAAAATACATGTATGAATTTATAGTGGTACTTTAGATTCTAATCTAACACCAAGGGATTGATTCTTGATGTCCCTCTTTCTTACTTGGAACTCCTTTCTCCAAAGGTGACAAACTCTAATCATCCACAAAGTATTTGTTCAATCCTAGTATACACAAAAGGTAGTTTCAGAATTTCTAACTCGTTCTCTTGTAAAGAAAAAATTTACCAACTAAAGTATAATATTTGTGTACAGTTCCTTTTGTCTTTAGTCTACACTGTTTCTAAAGGTGTGGGGGCTCCCCGAGGAGCTGTCATGTACGAATGGGGTCTCAGGCTTCCACGTCACTGTGGAGGGAAGAGCTTGAGGAGGATCAAGACAGAGACCTGCTTCTCCCACAATCAAATCAACTACCTCTATAGCCAGTTCAGCAGCCTGGACAAAAGTGAGAATGGGACCCTCAGCTGGGAAGATTTCCAGTGGATTCTAGGACTTGTCATCAAGCCACTCAGGGACTGGCTCATCAGTGGCTTCTTTCCAGAGGGAAAAGATCAGGCAGGCTTCCATGGCTTCATAAAATCTTTGGCTCACTTCTGACCCACTGAAGATAGTGCAAAGTGCAAAGATAAGAATGGACCAGAACCACTTAACAGCCGAAGCAAAAAACTGTACTTTGCTTTTCGACTATATGATTTGGAGAAAAATGACAAAATCTTCTACAATGAGCTATTCCAGGTTCTTTGCATGATGGCTGGAGTGAATGTCTCAGATGAGCAGCTAGGTGGCATCACAGACAGGACCATTCAGGAGGCTGATCTAGAGAGGGATGGTGCCATATCTTTTGAAGAATTTGTTGAGGCTTTGGAGAAGGTGAACCGGCAAGCAGAAAGTGAGCATCCAATTTCTTGACTAAAAGGCCAAGACCCGACTGTTCCCTGCTCTCTAGTATCTAAGAACTGGACGTGAGAGCCCTCCTGTCTCCCAGCCCTCCCTCTCCCCTATTATCTATCCAAGATACTACGGCAACCTCCCTTTGGTGTACACAGTGCGTTCCAGAACGGCACGCCCAGTTCATTTCTGTTCAGTATCCATTCACCAGTTCCCCCTTTATAAATATCACCACCGTCCCCCAGTTATGCTGCTGAATGCTACACATCCATCCAGTCTGAGAAACTGAGAGAGCGACTCAAGCCAAGAAGCAGCCAGGCGATCTCTGTTACTGATACAGACTGTAGCTACCCCACTGTCCCTCCTCAGCACACAACTTTGGCCTTTTCCACGTGGCCTTTGCTTCCTGTTTCTCTGTCACCCAGTCATGCATTGCCTTGATCTTTCAGTCTGCATGCCCTTTGTCATGCCTCCAAATCTCCTCTCTTAAATATATGTCTAACTTGACAGGATGCTTCTGTGGCATGGCAGCTTTTATTTACCTTTGCTCATAAATGAGGCTCTGGGACGTTGTCTCCCCAGGAGCATTCTGGGAACCAACACTTGTCTCAGAAGAATGTGACCATCTGTTTGTCCCTTGCACTCTGCTCTGTCATCAAAGGGCTGCTGGAGGGAGACATTCTTCTTGAGAGGTGTCGAGCCAAGTCTTCCAGGGGGCTTGCCATGGGTGCTTGACCTCTGGCCTCTGATTCTGCACACAAAGGGTGGCTACTCTGTGGGTACCCGTTAGTACAGTGTTGTTTCTTCAGAAAATAGCCACATGCCTGCTGGTCTGCTCAGCTTTGGGGCATTGTCACAAGCAGAGGAGCCGCCCTGACAGTCTGCCTCAGACTCTCCAAACAAGAGAGCCTCTTGTGTCCCCACCTCTGCAGCATGCTTTATACAAGTTGGTACTGCACGCCCTGGAATGTCTTTCACTGCATGTTTCCAGTGGAAAGAGTTATGGAGAGGCCTAATTCATCCTGTCCAAGGGATTTCAAGATTGTCCTTAGTATCCTCAAGGTTTTTGCACTTGGCAAATAATTACGTCAGAAGCCACAGTCGGCTCCCAGTAGAGGTTCAGAGCACTGACTATATTGTTACATTAGCTGTCCGGTTCCGCTGGCTTCCTCCCTCCACTGGTAATTGCTTAGAATCAAGGAGTCTGGCAGTGTTGGCACAAGCTGAGGTAGCACTGTAGACCTTTCAGCAAGCCAGGAGTCAGAGCAGCTTCTTTGCCAAAATCAGCTTAGTTTAGACCTCACCCCAAAAGGCTGTTGCCATCCTAACACCTAAATCTGTTTGTTCATATATCTGCCTGTGGTGGATTTTCTCCTTATCGCCAAATTCAGACTTAAATTGAAGAAACTAGGGAAAACCATGAGACCATTCAGGTATGACCTAAATCAAATCCCTTACAATTATATGGTGGAAGTGCAAAATAGATTCAAGGGTTTAGATCTAATAGACAAATTGCCTGAAGAAGTATGGACAGAGATTCATCACATTGTACAGGAAGCAGTGATCAAGATCATCCCCAAGAAAAAGAAATACAAAAAGGCAAAATAGTTGTCTGAGGAGGCCTTACAAATAGCTGAGAAAAGAAGAGGAGCTAAAGGCAAAGGAGAAAAGGAAAGATATACCCATTTGAATGCAGAGTTCCAAAGAATAGCAAGGAGAGATAAGAAAGCCTTCCTCAGCAATCAATGCAAAGAAATAGAGGAAAACAATAGAATGGGAAAGACTAGAGATCTCTTCAAGAAAATTAGAGATACCAAGGGAACATTTCATGCTCTCTTGAGCATGAAAGATGGGCACAATAAAGGACAGAAATGGTATGGACCTAACAGAAGCAGAAGAGATTAGGAAGAGGTCGCAAGAATACACAGAAGAACTATACAAAAAAGGTCTTCATGACCCAGATAACCACGATGGTGTTATCACTCACCTAGAGCCAGACATCCTGGAATGTGAAGTCAAGTGGGCCTTAAGAAGCATCACTACGAACAAAGCTAGTGGATGTGATGGAATTCCAGTTGAGCTATTTCAAATCCTAAAAGATGATGCTGTGAAAGTGCTGCACTCAATATGCCAGCAAGTTTGGAAAACTCAGCAGTGGCCCCAGGACTGGAAAAGGTCAGTTTTCATTCCAATCCCAAAGAAAGGTAATGCCAAAGAATGCTCAAACTACAGCACAATTGTACTCAGCTCACACGCTAGCAAAGTAATGCTCAAAATCCTCCAAGCCAGGCTTCAACAGTACATGAACTGTGAACTTCCAGATGTTCAAGCTGGTTTTAGATAAGGCAGAGGAACCAGAGATCAAATTGCCAACATTTGTTGGATCATTGAAAAAGCAAGAAAGTTCCAGAAAAACATCTACTTCTGCTTTATTGACTATGCCAAAGCCTTTGACTGTGTGGATCACCACAAACTGTGGAAAATTCTGAAAGAGATGGGAATACCAGACCACCTTACCTGCCTCCTGAGAAATCTGTATGCAGGTCAAGAAGCAACAGTTAGATCTGGACATGAAACAATGAACTGGTTCCACATCAGGAAAGGAGTACGTCAAGGCTGTATATTGTCACCCTGCTTATTTAACTTCTACGCAGAGTACATCATGTGCAATGCCAGGCTGGATGAAGCACAAGCTGGAATCAAGATTGCTGAGAGAAATATCAATAACCTCAGATATGCAGATGATACCACCTTTATGGCAGAAAGCAAAGAACTAAAAAACCTCTTGATGAAGGTGAAAGAGGAGAGTGAAAAAGCTGGCTTAAAACTTAACATTCAGAAAACTAAGATCATGGCATCCGGTCCCATTGCTTCATGGCAAATAGATGGGGAAACAATGGAAATAGTATGAGACTTTATTTTCTTGGGCTCCAAAATCACTGCAGATGGTGACTGTAGCCATGAAATTAATTAAAAGACACTTGCTCCTTGGAAGAAAAGTTATGACCAACCGAGACAGCATATTAAAAAGCAGAGACATTTCTTTGCCAAGAAAGGTCTGTCTAGTCAAAGCTTTGGCTTTTCCAGTAGTCATGTATGGATGTGAGAGTTGGACTATAAAGAAGGCTGAGCACTGAGGAATTGATGCCTTTGAACTGTGGTGTTGGAGAAGACTCTTGAGAGTCCCTTGGACTGCAAGGAGATCCAACCAGTCCATCCTAAAGGAAATCAGTCCTGAATATTCATTGGAAGGACTGATGCTGAAGCTGAAACTCCAATACTTTGGCCATCTGATGCGAATAACTGACTCATTGGAAAAGACCCTGACGCTGGGAAAGATTGAAGATGGGAGGAGAAGGGGACGACAGAGGGTGAGATGGTTGGATGGCATCACCAACTCGATGGACATGAGTTTGAGCAAGCTCCAGGAGTTGGTGGACAGTGAAGCCTGGCGTGCTGCAGTCCATGGGATCTCAAAGAGTCAGACACGACTGAGTGACTGAACTGAACTGAACTGGTGGATTTTCTCTGACTCATTGTGTGCTTCCTTGCTTGGGAAGAAGCAATTCTTTAGGAAAGGAATGGCCAAAGAACACCACTGCAAAGAGAAAGGAAAGGAATGGGGGACAGAGGAGTGGCTGGGTGAGATCGCTCAAGTACAAACAAATGAGGAATTCTGTTGTATCATTCTGACTTTCTGATGAAGTGATATAACACAGGAATTGTTTACAAGGGGAGAACTGTCTGATAAGCATCTATGCAGCACCTCAGAGGCTCTTTGACTTGAATTTTTAAAGTTCCTAAGTTTATGGCTTTGCCCTCTTTCAGCAGTAATAGCATACTGTTTAAATCCTTGGCCGTGCCTTATTCTTCTATTTAAAATTATATTCATCAGTCCATCAATAAATATTTATGATTAAGACAAAACAACAAAATAAACATAGGTTTTTCCAAAGTTACTTAGGTTAGCTATTTTCTTCCCCATCTCCTTTGGTGTGGTTATGATATTCATTTGTAATAAATATATTTAGGTTTATTTGTTATTGCCTGTTTTCCATTTTGGCTTCTCTTTACGTTCGGGCTGATGTTAATTATTTATTTATCAGGTTGGGTATGTGATACACTGGGGCTTCCCAGGTGGCACTAGTGGTAAAGAACCTGCCAGTGGAGGAGACATAAGAGACACGGGTTCGATCCCTGGGTGGGGAAGATCCCCTGGAGGAGGGCATGGCAACCCACTCCAGTATTCTTGCCTGGAGAACTCCATGGACAGAGGAGCCTGGCAAGCTATGGTCCATAAGAGCGCAAAGTGTCAGACATGACTGAAGTGACTTAGCATGCATGCATTCGTGTGAAAGATTACTTGGGTTCTAAGAGTTAGAGCTCCCCAAAATATACTCAAAGACATGCTCCCTTGACCCTGCTACCTCCTTCCCATCCCCCACGCTTTCTACCCCGTTCCTACCCACGCCCTGTTGGTAAACCCGTCTCATTCGTTTCTGGTTTCTCTCTCCTGTATAGTCGGTTTTGCCGTAACTCTTGTTTTGAAAAAGCAAGTTTGTCCCAGCATGAGTGCTATCTTAGAGAACAATCTGAGCTTAGCATGAATTTTGTGTTTGTTTATGCCCAATTTCATGCACGAGAAGCTCTAGGTGAACGCAGGAACTGACCCAGCTGACCTGAACTGTGGAAAAACACAAAATGCACACACCTCAATCATCTCTGAGCCCCCTTGGTTCCCCCTTTGACTTAGCAGCCATGCTCATCACCATCCGGTACTGCAGCCTGCCTTCTGATTTCAGGCACCCCTGCGTCTCCCCCTTCTCCTGACACCCGCGCCACAAGCACGCTTTAGGGCCTTTTCTAGGGAAAGTGACATATTTATTGTATTATGCATTTCTTAACCATTTTGCACGTGTAAACCTGTGCTACTTTTATTAGGTTCCTATCGTTGTGTATGTGTGTGTGACAGAATGTTTTGAATGCTGTGCTCTGTTTTCTCCATAAACCTTTTTATTTTTTTGTGAAGTTCTGCATAATGTGAAGATTTATAAAGATGGCTATGTGGTACTATAGCAGAATTGACTATTTCTTTTACACAAAAAAGTAGATACCTTCATATTTTCTTATATATCCTTCTTTGTAACATGAAGGGTAGCATACTGTAGACACTCTTTTGGGCTTTGCCTTTGTCCCTTAAGCGTATGTCCTGGAAAGCACTCCTTATTAGCTCATAAAATATTTTTTTACAGCTGCATAGTACTTCATTATGTGGATGTCCTGTAGTGTATTCCATCACTACATGTACAGAACCACAGAAAAAGGGCTAATATCATTAATGAATAAATACCTCTTAAATATATCCATCTGTTTATAGGCACCTTGGTTGTTTCCAGTATCTCATAACTGTAAACAACACTGCAATGAATAATCTTTTTGTATTATTGGAGGTGAAGGTTTAGCAAGATTTCTAGGGCAGAAAGTGAGTGCATATGTGGTTGTGTTAGAGATCGCCAAATTCCCTTCCAGATAGGCTGTCCAAAAAGTTTGCATTTCCACCAGCAATATTTGTGAGCACCTGTTTTCTCCCCAATTACACCAATGGAATAGAGTATGTTGTCATATTGTTTAATTTTTCCTAATCTGCTGCTGCTACTGCTGCTAAGTCACTTCAGTCGTGTCCGACTCTGTGTGACCCCATAGACAGCAGCCCACCAGGCTCCCCCGTCCCTGGGATTCTCCAGGCAAGAACACTGGAGTGGGTTGCCATTTCCTTCTCCAATGCATGAAAGTGAAAAGTGAAAGTGAAGTCGCTTAGTCATATCCGACTCTTAGCGACCCCATGGACTGCAGCCTACCAGGCTCCTCCATCCATGAGATTTTCCAGGCAAGAGTACTGGAGTGGGGTGCCATTGCCTTCTCCGTTTTCCTAATCTAATAGGTGATAAATGGTATCTGTATTGTTTGTATTTCTCTAATTATGAGTTTGAACAATTTTCCCTAAGTTTAATAAACGTTTTCATGTTTTCTTCTGGATTGTCTGTTCAAGGCTTTCCCCCCACATTTCTACCAGATTTTTGCTCCTTTCTTTGTCCCTCATTTTTAAGAGATATTTATCTATTAGTGATATCAGTCCTTTTTCCCTATGGTATACGTTGCACATATATTCTCCCAGTTTTTGGTTATCGTTTGACTTTGTTTATGGTGTCTCAGCATGCAAAAAAGTTAATGTTCAAATTTATCAGTATTCTCTTTTATTGCCTCTGTTGTCAGAGTTACAGAGCCATTTCCTAGACCAAGGGCAAAGAATAATTCACCCCTACTCTGTAATAGTACTTGTATGGCTGCATTTTTTAATGTTTAGGTCTCTGATCCCTTTGGAGTTCAATCTTGTATAAGGTGTGAAGTATAACTCTAATTAAATGGTTCTCAACCAGGGGAGATGTAACAGTATCTGGAGACATTTCAGGCTGTCAAAACTAGGGGAAGGAGTGCTCCTGACATCTAGTGTATAGAGGCCAAGGATGCTTCTAAACATCTTACAGTGCATAGGCTAGCTCCCACAGCAAAAAATGATCAGACTCAAAATGTCAGTAGTGCCAAGATTGCGAAATTCTGATAAAAATTTTTTTCTTCAACAAGTGGCTACCCAGTTGTTCCAGCATGATTAAAAAAAGAAATAATAACTCTCTATCTTTTTGCCTCAATGTTTAGCGATACTACCTCTATCAGATATTTTCATATACACTTGGGTCCATATCTGGAATTTGTATTCTATTCTACTGGTGTATTTGTGCCAGTATCACAGTGTTGTAATTCAGTGTATTTAGGCTTTAAAGATATTTTAATATCTGTTAGGGCTAGTCCCCCCTTATAGGTGTCTTTTTGTCAGGGTTTTACTGGCTATTCTTTTTTTTTAATAGACTATTTTTAATTGAATGAATCTTTAAATTCTATAGTGCTTTGCAATTTTCAGAAGTTTCACACACAATTTCATATAACCCCATAATAACCTATGTTAGCCCTCCCCTCTTCCCTCTCCTTATGGTAACCACTGGTTTGATCTCTCTATCTCTGCTTCTGCTTCTTTTTTTGTTTTATTTGCTAGTTTGTTGCTTTTAGTTTCCACATGTAGGTGATTATCATACAGTATTTGTCTTTCTCTGTCTGATTTATTTAATTTAGCATGAGTGAGTGAGTGAAGTTGCTCAGTCATGTCCGACTCTTTGTGACTCCGTGGACTGTAGCCCACCAGGCTCCTCTGTCCATGGGATTCTCCAGGCAAGAATACTGGAGTGGGTTGCCATTTCCTTCCAAATCCATCCATGTTGCTGCAAATGGCAAAATTTTATTTTTATGGCTGAGTACTATTCCATTATATACCCACACGCACCATATTTTATTTATCTATTCATCTGTTGATGACACTTAGGTTGGTTCCATCTCTTGGCAATTGTAAATAATGCTGCAATGAACACTGGGGTGTGTGTACATTTCTGAATTAGTGTTTTGGGGTTGTTTTTTCCAGATATATGCCCAGGAGTGGAATTGCTGGGTCATATGGTACTTCTGGAGAAGGCAATGGCAACCCACTCCAGTACTCTTGCCTGGAGAATCCCATGGGTGGAGGAGCCTGGTGGGCTGCAGTCCATGGAGTCGCTATGAGTCGGACACAACTGAGCGACTTCACTTTCACTTTTCACTTTCATGCATTGGAGAAGGAAATGGCAACCCACTCCAGTGTTCTTGCCTGGAGAATCCCAGGGATGGCAGGGCCTGGTGGGCTGCCGTCTATGGGGTCGCACAGAGTCGGACACAACTGAAGCGATTTAGCAGTAGCAGCAGCAGCATGGTAGTTCTACTTTTAGTTTTTAGAGAAACCACCATACTGTTTTCCACAGTGGCTGCACCAATTTACATTCCCACCAAGTATTCAAAGGTTCCTTTTTCTCCAGACCCTGCCTTGCATTTATTATTTATAATAAATAATATTTTTGATTATGGCATTCAGATGTGTGTGAGATGATCCTCATTGTAGTTTTCATTTCCATTTCTCTAATAATTAGTGATGTTGAGCAACTTTTCATGTGCCTGTTGGCCATCTGCATTTCCTTTTGGAAAAATGTCTATTCAAGTCTCCTGCCCATTTGTTAATCAGGTTGTTTGGTTTTTTGATGTTGAGTTGTATGAGCTGTTTATTTTTAACTGGAGGATAATTGCTTTACAATATTGTGTTGGTTTCGGCCATACTGTATGAGCCATTTACATTTCTTAGATATGATCCCTTCATTGGTCATATCATTTGCAAATATCTTCTCTCATTCAGTAGGTTATCTTTTCCTTTTGTTGATGGTTTCCTTTGCTGTGTAAAAGCTTTTAAGTTTAATTAGGTCCCATTTGTTTATTTTTGCTTATGTTTCCTTTGCTTCAGGAGGTGGATCAAAAAATATATTGCTGTGATTTATGTCAAAAAGAGTGTTCTATGTTTTCATCTAGGAGTTTTATAGTATATGGTCTTACATTTAGGTCTTGAATCCATTTTGAGTCTATTTTGTATATGGTGTTAGAGAATTCTTTTACATGTAGCTGTCTAGGTTTCTCAGCACCACTTATTAAAGAGACTACCTTTTCTCCATTGTATATTCTTGCCTCCTTTGTTGTAGATTCACTGATTTTAAGTGTGCGAGTTTATTTCTGGGCTCTCTATTCTGTTTTGTTGATCTATGTGCCAGTACTTGGTGCCAGTACCATATTTTTTTGATAACTATAGCCTTGTAGTATAGGCTGAAGACTGGGAGCATAATTCCTCCAGCTCTGTTTTTCTTTCTCAAGACTGTTTCAACTATTCAGGGTCTTTTGTGTTTCCATACAAATATAAAAATTATTTGTTCTCATTTTTTGAAAAAAATGCCACTGGTATTTTGATAGCTCAGTTGGTAAAGAATCCACCTGCCATGCAGGAGACCCCAGTTTGATTCCTGGGTCAGGAACATCTGCTGGAGAAGGGATAAGCTATCCACTCCAGTATTCTTGGGCTTCCCTTGTGGCTTAGCTGGTAAAGAATCTGCCTGCAGTGTGGGAGGCCTGGGTTCTATCCCTGGGTTGGGAAGATCCCCTGGAGAAAGGAAAGGCTACCCACTCCAGTATTCTGGCCTGGAGAATTCCATGAACTGTATAGTCCATGGGGTCGCAAAGAGCTGGACACGAGTGAGCGGCTTTCACTCTTTCCCTTCCTTGCACTGAATCTGTAGATTGCCTTGGGTAGTATGATCATTTTAACAATATTCTTCCAGTCTAAGAACATGGTATACTTTCTATCTGTTTGTGTTGTCTTCAGTTTATTTCATTAACGTCTTACAGTTTTCCAAGTACAGGTCTTTTATCTTCTTATATGGGTTTATTACTAGGTTTTGTTTTTTCTTTTTGATGCAATGGTAAGTGGGATTGTTTCCTTAATTTCTCTTTCTGATAGTTTATATTAGTGTATACAAGTGCAACATATTTCTGTATTTTAATTTTATACCAAATTCATTGAGCTCTAGTACCTTTCCAGTGGCATCTTTAGGATTTTCTATGTATAGTATCATGTCATCTGCAAAAAGTGCGTTTTACTTCTTCCTTTCCAATTTGGATTCCTTTTGTTCCTTTTTCTCATCTGATTGCTGTGGGTAGGACTTCAAAACTATGTTAAATAAAAGTGGCAAGAGTGGCCATCCTTGCCTCGTTCCTTATCTTAGAGGAAATGCTTTCAGCTTTTCACCATTGGGCATGATGTTAGTTGTGGGTTTGTCATGTATGACCTTTATTTAGTGGAGTTATGTTACCAATATGCCCAGTTTCTGGATTTTTTTTTAATCATAAATGGATGTTGAGCTTTATCAGAAGATTTTTCTGCATCTGTTGGGGTGCTCATATGGTTTTTATGCTTATATTTGTTAATGTAGTGTGTCACATTGATTGATTTGTGGATATTGAAAAATCCTTCCATCCCTGGGATAAATCTCACTTGATCATGGTGTATGAGCCTTTTAATGTATTGTTGGATTTGTGTTGTTAACATTTTGTTGAGGATTTTTGCATCTATGTTCATCAGTGATGTTGGTTTGTAATTTTCTTTTTTGTGATAACTCTGTCTGGTTTTGGTATCGTGGTGACACTGGCCTCATAGGATGAGTTGAGAAGTGTTCCTTCCTCTGCAATTTTTTGGAATATTTTGAGAAAGATAGGTCTTAACTTTTCTCTAAATGTTTGGTGAATTCACCTGTGAAGTCATCTAGCCCTGGACTTTTTTATGGGGTGGGGGTGAGTTTTAAAATTACTGGTTCAATTTCATTACTGGAAATTGGTCTGTTCGTATTTTCTATTTCTTCCTGGTTCAGTCTTGGGAGAGTGTACCTTTCTAAGGGTTTGTCCATGTGTCTTCTAGTTTGTCCATTTTATTGGCATATAGTTGTCTGTAGTAGTCTTTTGGTGGTTTAGTCGTTAAGTTGTGTCCGACTCCTGCGACCCTATGGACTGTAGCCCACCAGGCTCCTCTGTCCATGGGATTTTCCAGGCAAGAATACTGGAGTGGGTTGCCATTCCCTTCTCCAGGGGATCTTCCCAACCCAGGAATCAAACCTGGGTCTCCTGTATTGTAGGCAGATTCTTTACTGACTGAGCTACAAGGGAAGCCCTAGTAGTCTCTTATCCTTTCTATTTCTGTGGTGTCTATTTTATTTATTTATTTCAATTGGAGTATAGCTGCTTTACAGTGTTGTGTTAGTTTCTGCTGTACAACAGTGTGAATGAGCTATATGTATACATATATCTCCTCCCTCCTGAGCCTCCCTCCCACCCTCTAGGTCATCACAGAGCACCAAACTGAGCTCCCTGTGGTACACAGCAGCTTCCCACTACTTATCTATTTTACACATGGTGGTGTATATACTGCCCTCTCAATTCATCTTATGTCCACAAATCCATTCTCTCTGTCTGTATTCCTGTCCTGCGGATAGGTTCATCAGTACCATTTTTCTAGAGTCCATATATATGCATTAACATACAATTTTTGTTTTACTCTTTTTGACTTACTCACTCGGTATCACAGACTCTAGGTTCATCCACATCTCTACAAATGGCCCAGGTTTGTTCCTTTTTAGGGGTAATACTCTACTGTATATATGGACCGTATCTCCATCCATTTATCTGTCAGTGAACACTTAGGTTGCTTCTATGTCCTGGCTATTGCAAATAGTGTTGCAGTGAACATTGGGGAACATGTGTCTTTTCGAATTATGGTTTTCTCAGGGTATATGCCCAGTAGTGGGAATTCTGGGTCATACGGTAGTTTTGTTTTTAGTTTTTTAAGGCGCCTCCATACTGCTCTCCAGAGTGGTTGTATCAATTTATATTCCCACCAACAATGCAAGTGGGTTCCCTTTTCTCCACATGCTCTCCAGCATTAATTGTTTGTACAATTTTTGATGATGGCCATTCTGACCAGTGTGAGGTGATACCTCATTGTAGCTTTGATTTGCATTTCTCTAACAAAGAGTAATGTTGAGCATCTTTTCATGTGTTTATTAGCCATCTGTACATCTTCTTTGGAGAAATGGCTATTTAAGTCTTTCACCTGTTTTTTGATTGGGTTGTTTGTTGTTTTGATATTGAGCTGCATGAGCTGCTTATATATTTTGGAGATAATATTTTGGATAATATTTTGGAGACATATTTTGTCAGTTGCTTTGTTTGCAAATATTTTCTGCCATTCTGAGGGTTGTTTTTTCATCTTATGTAGAGTTTCCTTTGCTGTGCAAAAGCTCTTAAGTTTAATTAGGTTCCATTTATTTATTTTTATTTTTGTTTTTATTTTCATTACTCTAGGAGGTGGGTCAAAAAGGATCTTGCTGCAATTTATGTCAAAGAGTGTTTTGCCTATGTTTTCCTTTTAGAGTTTTATAGTGTCTGGCCTTACATTTTGTTCTTTAATCCATTTTGAGTTTATTTTTGTGTATTGTGTTATGAAGTGTTCTAATTTCATTCTTTTACATGTAGCTGTCTAGTTTTCCCAGCACTACTTATAGAAGAGGCTTTCTTTTCTCCATTGTGTATTCTTGCCTCCTTTGTCAAAGATAAGGTGACCATAGGTGCATGAGTTTATCTCTGAGCTTTCTGTCCTGTTTCATTGATGTATATTTCTGGTTTTTTGCCAGCACCATACTGTCTTGATGACTCTATCTTTGTGGTACCATCTAAAGTCAGGGAGCTTGATTCCTCCAGCTGCATTTTCCTTTCTCAAGATTCCTTTGGCTCTTTGGGATCTTTTGTGTTTCCAAACAGATTGTAAAAATTTTTTGTTATAGTTCTGTGAAAAATGCCATTGGTGATTTGAAAGGGATTGCATTGACTTTGTAGATTGCTTTGGGTAGTATAGTCATTTCACAATATGGATTCTTTCAATCCTAGAACATGGTATATCTCTCCATCTGTTTGTATCATCTTTGATTTCTTTCATCAGTGTCTTATAGTTTTCTGGATACAGGGCTTTTGTGTCCTTAGGTAGGATTATTCCTAGGTATTTTATTCTTTTTGTTGCAATGGTGAATGAGATTGTTTCCTTAATTTCTCTTTCTGATTTTTCATTGTTAGTATATAGGAATAGAAGAGATTTTGGTGTTTTAATTCTGTATCCTGTGAGTTTACTAAATTCATTGATTAGTTTTAGTAGTTTTCTGGTGGCATTTTTAGGATTTTCAGTATCATGTTATCTGCAAACAGTGACAGCTTTACTTCTTTTCCAGTCTGGATTCCTTTTCTTTTTCTTCTCTGATTGCCATGACCAACACTTCCAAAACTATGTTGAAAAATAGTGGCAAGACTGGGCACCCTGAATAAATTTCAAAAATCCTGCATTTGTATTCTCCTCCCCTCATGATTGCTTTATTTTTGCTGCAAGGCTTATGGAATCTAAATTCTGCAACCAGAGATTGAACCTGTGCCCCATGCATAGGAAGCGTAGAGTTCTAACCACTGGATTGCCAGGGAATTCCCACAATTACTATTTTTAATATCATACTTTTATGTAGTTATTTTGTGTATTCCTTAACAGTTTATTGTGGATATAGATGATTTTACTACTTTTGTCTTTAACCTCCCTACTAGTTTTTTGGGGATGATTTTCTACCCTTACTGTATATTTGCCTTTACTGGTGAGCTTTCTCGTTTTGTAATTTTCTTGTTTCTACTTGGGGCCTTTTCTCTTTTTGCCTAGAGAAGTTCCTTTAACATTTGTTGTAAATCTGGTTTGGTGGTGCTGAACTCTTTTTGCTTGCCTGTAAAGCGTTTGATTTCTCTGTGAAATCTGAAGGAGAGCCTTGCTGGGTAGAGTTGTCTTGGTTGTAGGCTTTTCTGTTTCATCACTTTAAATATACTGTGCCATTCTGTTCTGGCCTGCAGATTTTATAATGAAAAATCAGCTGATAGCCTTATGGGAGTTTCCTTGAATGTTACTTGTTGCTTTTCCCTTGATGTTTCTCATATTCTCTCTTTATCCTTAATTTTTGTCATTTTAATTATAGTGTGTCTTGGTGTGTTCCTTTTTGGGTTCTTCTCTATGGGACTCTGTGCTTCCTAGACTTAGGTGACTGTTTTGTTTCCCAGGTTAGGCAAGTTTTCAGCTATTAGATTTTCAGATATGTTCTCAGCCTGTTTCTCTCTTTCTTCTCCTTCTGGGACCTGTATAATGGGATTTTTAGTATGCTTGGTGTTGTCCCAGAGGTCTCTTAAACTGTCCTCTTTTCATTCTTTTTTTTTTTTTCTGTTCACTGGTAATGATTTCTACCACTGTCTTCCAGCTCATCGATCCAGTCCTTGATATCATTTAGTCTACTATTGATTCCTCCTAAAGTATATTTTTTCATTTCAGTTACTGTTCTTCATCTCTGTTTCATCAGTCTTTATATTTTCTAACTCTTTGTTAAAAACTTCTAACTTGTTTTGTGCATCCATTCTTCTCCCAAGTTCTTTGATCATCTTTACGATCATTACTCTGACCTCCTTCTAAGGTAGAACGTCTGTCTCCTCTTCACTTAGTCCTTCTGGGGTTTTATCTTATTCCTTCATCTGGAACATGTTCCTCTGCTACCTCATTTTTATCTAAGTTGCTGTTGGTATTTTTACATATGTAGTAGGTTAGTTATGTTTCTCAACCTTGGAGGAGTGGCCCTCTGTAGGACAAGTCCTATGTGTCCCTGAAGCACATTCCCCTCTTGTCACCCAAGCTATATGCTCTAGGGATTCCCTCTAAGATGGCTGTGTGGGTCCTTCTTTTGTGGTGGGCTGACGATGTGGGTGGTCTGGTAGGCCCCTAGTCCAACTGGTTGTCAGGCCCTGCCTTGTATGGATGCTACTGGCTGCTGGGACTTGTTTATGAATGTCTGACTACAGAACTCTGGGGGGCCCTGGGGCTAGTACCAGCTCACTGGTGGGTGGAGTCAGGGCACAGAAGACTCAGGGGCTATTGTCCTCTCTAGTGGTGGGTGAAGGCAGTTCTTGGGATTAGTGCTAGACTACTGGCAGGTGGAGCCTGGTCCTGGAGCCTGGCTGCAGGGCCCAGGGATCCAGAGCTGGTGTCAGATCACTGATGGAGGCATAGTTGTGGTGGAGGCATAGTTCCTAACACAGTTGAGTATGAGGTTTGGGGTGTCCCAAAACTTGTATTGTCCTGCTAGTGGGCAGGGCATGTCCAAGGATTGGGTCTGATGTACTTTTGGCTGGCTGGGTCTACAAGCTGTGGGACTGTAGTTTTCTGGCATCTGGTGTCTGCCCACTGGTGGGTGGAGCTGGGTCTTGGCCCTCTGGTGGGCAAGGCCATGCCTAGAGGTGTGTCTAGAGGGGGCTATGAACTCATGCTCATATGAGCTCAGACAGTAAAGAATCCACTTGCAATGTAGGAGACCTGGATTCAATCCCTAGGTCGTGAAGATCCCCTGGAGAAGGGAATGGCAACCCACTCCAGCATTCTTGCCTGGAGAATCCCCATGGACAGAGGAGCCTGGCAGGTTACAATCCATAGGGTCTCAGAGTCAGACATGACTGAGTGACTAAGCACACATGAGCTCACGAAGTCTTTAGGCAGCCTATGTGCTGATGGGTGGGGCTGTGTCCCCATCCAGTTAGTTGTTTGACCTGAGATGCCCCAAAACAGGCGCCTACAGGCCACTGGGTAAGGCCACGGCTTGGTGCTACTGAGCTAATGGCACCTGCCAGCACTGACTTCCATGGGGTAGAATAAGTTCCTAAATATGGCTGCTGCCAGTGTCTATGTCCCCAGGATGAGTCACAGCTGCCCCCACCTCTCGGGGAGGCTCTTCAAGACCAGCAGATGCTTCTGGCCCTGGCTCCTATGAAATTACTGCTTTTGCCCTGGATCTTGGTGTGCATGAGGTTTTTGTGTGTGCGTCCTTTAAGAGTGGTTAAACCCTGCTGGCCTTCAAAGCCAAATGCTCTGGGGGCTTGTCTTCCCAGAGCATTGCAGGACCTCTGGGTTAGGGAGCCTGATGTGGGACTCAGATCTCCCCTGTGGGAAAACCTCTGCAATGTAAGTATTCTCCAGTTTGTGGGTCACTCACCTTGGGGACTTAATTATATCACAAATCCACTCCTACCCATCTTGTTGTGGTTCCTTGTTTATTTTTTTGTTTATTTATTTATTTTTTTTATGTCTCTAGTTGTTAAAGATCTTTTCTGGTAGGTTTTGGTCATTTTCATAGATGGTTGTTCTGCAGATGGCTGTGGTTTTGGTGTGCTGTGAGAGGAGGTGAGCTCAGGGTTTTTCTGCTCTGCCATCTTGGTCACAATTTTCTCTAGCTGTTCTTGTATGTTTGCTTCTCCAGGAGGACTTCAGTATCAGTGGATCTAACTCCCTTTTTATAAAAGCTTATGAGTAATTTTGGGGGGGATTGTGTTCAATTTCTAAGTTAACTTAGAACTGACTTGTTTATAGTGCTGAATCATTCTGTACAAGAACAAGGGATGTCCTTCCATTTGAGAAAGGCTAATTTTGTGTCTTTTAGGAATGCTTTCAAGCTTTTCCAATATAGGTTTTGCACATTTGTGAAAAATTAATTTCTAAGGAATCTTTGTTATTGCTGTAAATGGAATTTTCTATAGCACTAGGTCATCTAATTGTCTCTCATTTGTATAAATGAAGGGTATTGATTTTTGTGTTTATGTCCTGCTACTGTACTGAATTCTTTTATTGTTTAAATTAGTTTTATCATTGATTCTCTCCAATCTTCCTGGTGCAGCATCACATCACCTGCAACTAGACCTAGGTTTACTTCTTTACCAATTCTTATACCTGTAATTGATCTATTTTGTCTAACTGCATGGATTAATCCCTGTAATATAATGCCAGTTAGTACCAGATAGTGAGTATCCTTCCTTTGTTCCTGATTTTAGTAGAAATGCCTCTGATGTTTCCCTATTAAGTAAGATATTGGCTTTAGGACTAAGGCAGAGATATTGTATCCTGTTAATGAAGTACCACTCACTTCCTATTTTCTCAAGTCTTCATAAAGAATAGGTCTTGTATTTTATTAAAGGCCTTTCCATCATCTATGGAAGTAATCATATGGATTTTTCCTCCTCAGATCTATTAACACAGTATATGATACTAATAGATTTCCTAATACTGAACCAACCTTCCATTCCTGGAATAAATCCCATTTAGTCATGGTATATTAATTTCTTAATATGATAGTGTATTCTGTTTGCTCAAAGTTAATTTACTTTTTAAATGTATTTTATTTATTTTAGCTTTGCACTGGGTCTTCATTGCTGCGTGTGGGCTTTCTTTAGTTGTGGCAAGCAGGGGCTACTCTTTCTTGAGGTGCACAGGCTTCTTACTGGGGTGGCTTCTCCTGTTGCAGAGCATGGGCCCTAGGGCACGCAGGCTTCAGTAGCTGTGGCACGTGAGCTTATTAATTGTGGCACATAGGCTTGGCTGCTTCATGGCATGTGGAATCTACCCAGACTAGGGATCGAACCTGTGTCCCCTGCATTGTCAGGCAGATTCTTATCCACTGTATCACTAGGGAAGTCCTAATTTAGTAGTTTTGCATCAATAATCATGAATTGATATTGGTCTGTTCTTCCTGGCTTTTACTCTCCCTCCTTCCCACCTTCCCTCCCATCTGTATCAGGTTTAAGTATCAAACCTTCAGCAAAAGTTCATAAAAGAAATGGTGAAGTTCTTCATTTTCAATGTGCTGAAACATCTTATAGAGCATTGGTATTATCTGGACTTTGAAGGTTTAGTTGAATTCCCCTGGGAAACCGTCTGGGCCTGAGATCACCTCCTTTGCCATCCTTGCTGAAGGAGAATTTCCACGTGGACTTCAGTTAGGAGATACCCCTTGAATTTTTGGCTTACAGAGCTGGGATTTAAACCTAGTTAGACCCATGTCTTATCACTGTGTCACTAATAACCTCAGGGACTTGACTGCCTAATTGTAATAATGATGATGTCTAATACATATTAAGTGCTTATTATGCTTCAGGTACTGTTTACATTTTTAATACATTCAATCCTTATTTCAGACTTATGAGGTACTAGCTCTTATTCTCCCTGAGACACTGAAATGATTATCTTGTTCAGGGTCACACAGCTCGTAAATAGCAGAGCTGGTCTTCAATTCCAGGCAGTTGGCTTCACAGTCCATGTCTTTAATGACCAAGGTACAGTATAATAGTTTGTAGAACTGTGGATGATTATATATCAGAATCTCAGTATGAATGCTTTTTTAAAGGAAAAAATGATTTAACTAAAGTCTTGTAAATGAAAGAAGAGTTGCCATTTATGATAATGTATGTCTAGCAATTTGGCTACAAATTTCCTATCCCTACACCAACAGCCTTTTCTCTTTTAGCAGTGTACGGCCTTTGTAAGCATAATGTACAGAACTGTGTTCTATTGTGAGTCAGCTCCAGGTCTGAGGGATTCAACTTGAATGGAAAATCTTCCAATGACCATGGTGATCCAAACTCAATCAAACAAATGAAACAGTTAAAGTTTTCCCAAATTACTTAGATATACTAAATAGTATCATTGAGATGGGTAAATTTTCTGCTTTATATAAGTATGACCTCTTATTAATGTCTATTGGGAAAATGAAGTACCCTCATTGCTATTCATTAGTCTAAGTTTTTTCCTATACTCTTACTTTGGAATTTAGACATTATTAAAAATTATGCAGATGAAGACAAAGGGTAATATTTTTATGTCATTTCTGTAAATGCTTAACATCTTCTCTCCCACCTCCCCCCACCAAAAAAACCAACTTAATGAGCCACAAAACATGTTATAATGAATGGGAAAAATATTTTTAGCATTTTTATGCAGAAAATGCCTCATTAAAAGCAAATGCTTCAGCAAGCAGATTTGAGCTTAATAGGAACTTTTGTCAAGTAGGGGCTTTTATGACAAATCACTAGCATGTGTAACTGTTCTATATAAAGACCTGGAAAGCCCTCAGAGGCTCTTACCTTCCTTTCTGGTCCCTGAGCTGCATTGCAGCAGTGTGGCACTTAGCAGACATTTGATGAGCCTGAAGGACGTGAAGCCTACTATCTAGCCACAGGTAGGAAAAATGTCTGTCTACTGTTAAATATCACTCATTGTTTTATCTGGATATATCATGAGAGTCATTCAGATGACATGTGTTCTCATCTGGGTGTCTGGCATCATGTGACCCAAATATTTTGATTCTAATTTGCATGTTATAAAACCCAGAAGGGTACAGGGTTTATAATGATACATACAACCTTAATTTCAAATAAAAACCTCAACCTCTCCCTACACTATTATAACTTCTTTAGACTTAGGCATGACACTGGCATGACAAGGGTGCAGGAGTCCACCCACTCAGGCAGGCTATGTGGGCTGATTTGGTCACAGAAATAGTAGTCCCTCACCTCAGTGATGGCAGAAAATGCTCACCTGTCCCTGCTTAGGCCTCAGAAGACACACCTGGGGTAATGGTGTTTCAGGTATTCTGAGCTGGTCTCAGCTTCATCATGTCTGATCCATACTTGGGGGCTTGAGCCGAGTTACAGCCACACCCACCCAGGCAAGGCTGACATCACCAGTGGTGGTGACATCACTCTAGTAGCTGGTTACTCAGAACACCCTTCTTTGTAGAATGGGGGAAGCATGAAATTATGACGTGATTCATCTTTAAACACTCATTTTTCACATCACGCAAGTTCTTTCTCAGTTCACCCTACCAAGACAGACACGCTATCGCCTGGCTAGGAACAATAGTAGTGGTTGCAGCAATTAACATTCACTGAGGTCTTGCTCTATGCTTGGCATTGTGCTAAGATCTTTGTATGCCTTATCTCATTTAACCCTCAAACTCGATAAGCTAGCTACTATTAATCTCCCCATATTACAGATGAGGGAGCTTAGGACAAAGAAGGTAAATAACCAGCCCTAAATCTTTCAGATTTAGAATTGCAGAAGAATTAGGATTTGAAGGACTTTCCCCTCTGATTTTATTTTTATTAAAGTATACTTTGCAATATCATGTTAGTTTCAGGTATACAACAAAACTATGCAATAAGTCCTGTTTATCTTTTTTTTAATATACCACTGTATATGTCTTAATCCCATACTCCTAATTTCTCTTACTTTAGAGTCCTTAACTGTTACTGCTTTACAGCATTGTGCAGCCAATTAACTGAAAAAAAAAAAATCTGTATCCCCACTTTATTCCAAAGAAAGAGGCATTCCTTTCAAAAACAAAAGGGGAAAAATTCAGTTATCAAATGCCCATAACTAGCTCTTTCAGGCAGCCCAGTCTCCTTTGGTAGGAGAAGGGACACTGACTCCCAAGACCCACTCAGACTTCCCACTAAGTAGGCACAGGGTGGCCACTTGGCCACCAAGCTTACCGTTAAGAAGTGCCGGTCCTTGGCTTCGCGCCTCCTCTGGCTGTGAGCAGGGGGGTAGGCGGGCAGTGGAGGAGCTGCTACTGAGATGGGTGCAGCAGCTCTCTGCTCCCGACGATCGCTCCGGCTCCGGTGTTCTGGGGGCAGAAAAATCAATAATATAGAAACACACTTGGCATTTTCAATTTCTCTTTCCCCCTTGGGAGGATGAGCAAAAGGCTGGGAAAAAGTAAGTTTTTGCTAATCTAGCTCATTTGTATATCAAATAAGATTTTCGGAATGGTTCTGAACTAAACTTTTACTTCATAGTAATATGAAATTGGATGCCTACATTTCAGCGGGTCCGTCTCAAGACGGATCACTCTGCGTTTGATATTTCTCAGTACAACTTGTTTCAAAACAACATGAGCAAGAAAAAAAAATCTAGAATAGTGGTGCAAGATCTGCTGACCTGAGTCTTGGAGTGGACCATAGGCACAGACATGTCAGAGCCTCCCAGGGTGTGGTAAGGATAGATGCTCACAGATATCCAGTGGGTGATGGAGCCAGCTCACATTGGCTCAGGGGCACAGATAGTTAGGTGTTCAGGAATTTTGCAAGCCAGCTTTTAAATTGTCAGTAACTTGAAATAGGCTATGGTGGGAATATTTATATCACAGAAATTGGTGAGTCCTACACATTAGGGCCTCATTCATTTATTTCTTTATTACATTTTTTGGGCTCCCCTTGTAGCTCAGTTGGTAAAGAATCTGTCTGCAGTGCAGGAGACCCGGGTTCAATCCCTGGGTTGGGAAGATCCCCTGGAGAAGGAAATAGCAACCCACTCCAGTATCCTTGCCTGGAAAATCCCATGGACAGAGGAGCTTGGTGGGCTGCAGTCCATGGGGTCACAAAGAGTCAGGCAGGACTGAGCAACTAATGCTTACTTACTTACATTTTTTTTTTAAAGAGACTGTGGCTGGCACACCATTACACCCATCTAAGCCCTGTCACCCACAACACCCAGGTGGTTTTCAAATTCTGGGTTCCTAGAGGAAGCAAAGGGATCCCGGTGATGACAACTGTCTGATTTAGGAATAAAGCTACTTTAGGAAAAAAAAACAAGAAATTTCCATGTATGGGGTGAAATGATCCTAACTGTATAATAAGAATCACAGGGACACCAGGAGCACAGTTTAGCTTTCTGGGTATCTCAGTGAGCCTACCCAACATACCCTGCCCAACAAACTGGCCACAACAAAGGCTGCACTACCTGCCAAAACCCAGCCCACACTCACACCCAGGGCCTAAAGTCTCGTGACCCCCACCCAATATGACCAGGGTACAAATTTGTGCAGCAGGTGTCCTAAATTGCCTTCTGTTGTTTAAAACTGCCATTACTCAGCACATCTACAATAACAATTGTAATGCCCAGTGCTTGTTGGGCAATGGGCATGCATCAGAGATGCTTTGCAAAAGCTTGTAGGTACATTATCTTGACTATTGCACAAAGCAGGCACTGATAGTGTCCCTCTTGTGCAGACACCTACATGGATCAGGGAGGGTTAGGGTTAGTCATTGCCAAGCTGTCACTGGTACACACTTGGCCCCAGGGCCCTGCTTGTGACCACTCCTTGACCTGTAAGCTCTAGAAGATCTAAACACACCTCGCCCATCAGAGCAAGACTGCTGGGATTTGAGAGTATTTGTTATAATTACATTTGATCACATTCTAATTCTTTGGACACTGATAATATAGAATATTTGACTACTCATAAGACAGTATTCTTTCCTCTGTATTGTTGTTTAGTTGCTCAGTCGTGTCTGACTCTTTGCTACCCCATGGACTGTAGCCCGCCAAGCTCCTCTGTCCATGGGATTTCCCAGGCAAGAATACTGGAGTGAGGTGCCATTTCCTTCTCCAGGGGATCTTCCTGACCCAGGGATAGAACCTGCATCTCTTGCACTGGCAGGCAGACTCTTTACCACCGAGCCACCAGGGAAGCCCTTTACCCATATTAGGAAACAGCCAACTACACTGACCCTCTCAGGTGGCGTCAGGTGTCTGTTCTCTAAAGGCCCTGTAGTGCCCAGGGCCCATTTCATCTCTGTCATTGTAGTGATAAAAGTCAGGATCTCTCTGTATGTCTGCCTCTGTATAGAAGTCTGCTCCTGGACAACAGAGATTATAGACAGCTTTCCATCACTGTGCCCTGCTGTGCCTGTGATACAGTGGATTTTCAGTAAATGTTTGTGGAGTGACTGAAAGGAAGAACAAATTGATGCTTTCATGAAGGTCTGCTTTTGTAACTGTAGAATGTACTCTAAAGCCCTATCTTTCCCATAGGCTGGGTACTGAGTCAGTGGCCTCACTGTACCCTTCTGTTAGGCCCTTCTCTGGGTCTTGTTGCCCGTTGACACTGGCCTCCCTAATGCTGACCTCTTTCTTCTTTGCTGTATTCAGTGTGCTGCACTCTAAACCAGTACCTGAGCACTCTCGAGCCTTCTGATTTCTGTCCATGTCTGATTGGCTTGTCTGTGGGCCTCCCTGCCTCAACTGCCAACTTTGTCTGCCAGGAAAATGTGGCAGAATTACTCATCTTCCTTTGCTTGGGGTTCTTGAGACAAATGTTGACTCCCATTCACAACCAGAGAAAAGTCCTCAACCCCATGTAGGTGCTCTTTGCTAAACTGCCTCCAAAGCCATTGCTCATCAGGAAGACTTTTATAAAAAGTATTTATTATATATAGTAGATTTACAATACTGTGCTAGTTTCAGGCATACAGCTTCAGATTCCTTTCTGTTATAAGATACTGAATATAGTTCCCTGTGCTATACAGGTAAATCCTTGATGTTAGTCTATTTTATATATAGTGCTGGATATCTGTTAATCCCATACTCTTAATTTATCCATCCCCCTTTGATAACCACAAGTTTGTTTTCTATGTTTATGAGTCTATTTCTGTTTGGTAAATAAGTGGATTTTTTTTTTTTTTAGATTCCACATGTAAATGATAACATATATCTCTCTTTCTCTGACTTAGTATGATAATCTCTAGGTCCATCCATGTTGGTGCAATATTTCATTCTTTTTTCATTACTGGGTAATATTCCATTGTCTATATTCCACATCTCCTTTATCCATTCATCTATTGATGAACTCTTATGCTGTTTCCATGTCTTGGCTACTGTGAACAGTGCTGCTATGAACATAGCAGTGCAAGTATCTTTTTGAATTATAGTTTTCTCCAGGTATATGTCCAGGAGTGGGATTTCTGGGTCATATGGTAACTCTATTTTTAGTTTTTTAAGGAACCTTCATACTGTTCTCCATAGTGGCTGCACCACTTTATATCCACACCAACGGATAGAAGGGTACTCCTTCTCCACACCTTCTCCAGCATTTATTATTTGTAGACTTTTTCATGATGGCTATTCTGACTGGTGTGAGGTGATACCTTGTTGTAGTTTTGATTTGCATTTCTCTAATAATTAGCCATATTGACCATCTTTTCACGTGCCTGTTGGCCATCTGTATGTCTTCTTTGGAAACACGTCTATTTATTGCGTTTTTTTACATTAAGTTGTATGAGATGTCTGTATATTTTGGGAACTACGCCCTTGTTGCTCTCATTATTTGCAAATATTTTTCCCAGTCTGTAGGTTGTCTTTTGTTTATGGTTTATTTGTTTATGGCTGTCTTTTTGTTTATGTCTTTGCTATGAGAAAATCTACACACTTCACTAGGTCCTATTTATTTATGTTTGTTTTTATTTCTTTTACCTTGGGAGACTGATCTTCGAAAACACTGCCATTTATGTCTGAGAATGTTTTGCCTGTGTTCTTTTCTAGGAGTTTTATGGTGTTATTGTTTAAGTATTTAAGCCATTTTATATTTATTGTTGTGTATGGTGTGAAAGAGTGTTCTAACTTCATTGATTTACATGAGGCTGTCCAGCTTTTCCAGCTCCACTTGCTGACAAGACTGTCTTTTCTCTAGTGTATATTCTTACCTCCTTTGTTGAAGGTTAATGACTGTAGGCATGTGGGTTTATTCCTGGGCTGTCTATTCCGTTCTTTTGATCTATCTGTTTTTTCTCTTCTGTTCTTTTGATCTGTTTTTGTGACAGTACCAAGCTGTTTTGATTGCTGTAGCTTTGTAATATTGTCTGAAGTCTGGGAGGGTTATGCCTCCAGCTTTGTTCTTAAGGCAATTCTTGGTCTTTTGTAGTTCCATATAAATTTTAGGATTATATGTTCTAGCCTGTGAAAAATGTCATGGATAATTTGATAAAGATCACATAAAATCTGTAGATAGCTTTGGGTAGTATGACTGTTTTTAACAATATTAATTCTTCCAGAACAAGTGCATGGGAGACCTTTCCATGTCTTGGTATCACCTTCAGTTTCCTGTATCAGTGTTTTATAGTTCTTACATATCAGTCTTTTACCTCAGTGGTTAGGTTTTTTCCCTAGGTATTTAATTTTTTTTACACAATTTTAAATACACAATAAATGTTTTACTTTCTCTTATATTTCATTGCTAGTGTAAAGAAATGCAACAGATTTCTGTATATTGATCTTGTACCCTGCTACCTTGCTGAATTCATTTATTCTAATAGTTTTTATATGGAGTCTTTAGGGTTTTCTATATAGAGTATCATCTCATCTGTGTACAATGACACAGTCCCTTTCAGTTTGGATACCTTTTATTTCATTTTCTCATCTAATTGCTGTGGCTAGGACTTCCAATACTATGGTGAATAGAAGTGATGAGAGCTGGCTTCCACGTTGGTGTTTCAGAATTCAGTGGGAAGGCTTTCAGCCTTTTGCCACTGAGTATTGTACTAGCTCTGGATTTGTTGTAAATGGATGTTATTCAGCATTACGTTGTTATACTCACTTTCATCTGAGTTTTTATCATGAATGGATATTAAATTTTATCAAATGCTTTTTCTAACTTTATTGAGATGCTCATGTTGTTTTTGTCTTTTTTTTATGGCATATGGTGTATCACTTTGATTGATGTGTGTATGTTGAACCATCCTTGGAATGAATCCAAGTTGATCATGATGTATGATCCTTTTTATATGTTGTTGGATTGATTTGCTAACATTTTGGTGGGGATTTTTGCATCTGTTGATACATGTATCAGAGATATTGAGCTGTAATTGTCTTTTTTTGTAGTGCCTTTGATTTTGATATCAGGATGATGTTGGCTTCATAAAATGATTTGGGGAGGGTTCCCCTCTCTTTAGTCTTTTGGAAGAGTTTGAAAAGGATAGGTATGAGTCTATTTCACTTCTAGTAATCAGTGTATTTTGGAGAAGGCAATGGCACCCCACTCCAGTACTCTTGCCTGGAAAATTCCATGGATGGAGGAGCCTGGTAGGCTGCAGTCCATGGGGTCGCTACGAGTTGGACACAACTGAGCGACTTCACTTTCACTTTTCACTTTCATGCATTGGAGAAGGTAATGGCAACCCACTCCAGTGTTCCTGCCTGGAGAATCCCAGGGATGGGGGAGCCTTGTGGGCTGCCGTCTATGGGGTCGCACAGAGTCGGACACGACTGAAGCGACTTAGCAGCAGCAGCAGCAGCAATCAGTGTATTTAAATTATCTGTTGCTTGTTGATTTAGTTTTGGCAGGCTGTATGTTTCTAGAAATTTGTCAGTTTCTTCTAGGTTGTCCATTTTGTTGGCATATTACTGTTCATAGTATTTTTCTTATTTTTTAATATGTCTGCAATATTGGTAATTATTTTTCTTTCATTTCTTATTTTGTGTAATTGGGTTCTCTCTCTCAGGTGAGCCTGGTTAGCCATTCATTGATTTTGCTTACTCTTTCAAAAAAAAAACAGCTCTTGGTTTTATTGATTTTTTATTTTTAATCTATATTTTATTTCCTCTCTGATCTTTATTATTTCCTTCCTTCTGCTGACTTTTAAATGTTCTTTTTGTAATTCTTTTAGGTGGAAGGTCAGGTTGTTTATTGGAGATTTTTCTTATTTCTTGAGGAAGGCCTGTATTGCTATGAACTTCTTTCAGGTCAGGACTGCTTTTTCTGGATCCCAAAGATTTTGGATGGTTGTGTTTTTATTGTCCTTCATCTTGAGGTATTTTTAAATTTCCTCTTTAATTTCATTGTTGGCCAGTTGGTTTTTAGTAGCATGTTGTTTAGTATCCATGTGATCATTTCCTCCTCATTTTTCTTTCTGTGACAGATTTCTAGTTTCATGCCATTCTGGTAAGAGAAGATGCTTGAGATAATTTCTATCCTTTTATATTTGTTCAGACTTTATTTTATATCCTAGTGTGTGGTCTGTCCTAGAGAATGTTCCATGTGTGCTTGAAAAGAGTGTGTATTCTGGTTTCCTTGGATGTAGTGTCCTGTAGATATCAATCCATCTAACTATTCTAAAGTGTCATTTAGATGTGTCTATTTCCTTACCTATGTTCTGTCTGGAAGGTCTGTCCATTGATAAAAATCTATTAATGTAACCCCATCAGTTGCTCCTTTTATGTTTGTTAGTATTTATTTTATGTATTTAGGAGCTTTAGTATTGTGTGGATATATGTTAATGAGGACAATATTTTCTTCTGTTGATCCCTGTATCATTAATATAGTGTCCTTTTTTGTCTTTATTCATGGCCTTTGTTTTAAAGTCTGTTTTGTCTGATATGAATATCACTACCCTTACTTTTTTGACATTTCCATTTGCATGAAGTATCTTTTGCCATCCCCTCACTTTCAATCTATGTATTTCTTTCACCCTAAAGTGGGTCTCTTGTAGGCAGCATATTGTAGGTTCTTGTTTTATTATCCATTATGTCATTCTGTGTCTTTTTATCGGAGCGTTTAGTCTATTGACATTTAAAGTAATTATTGATAGTATGTATTTATTGCCATTTTAAACCTTGTTTTCCAGTTGATTTTGTATGTCTTCCCTTTTTTGTTTTTCCTTTTGTAGTTTGATGGTTTTCTTTAGCATTGTGCTTGAGTTCCTTTGTTTTTAGTTTTTGTGAGACCACTGTATGCTTCTGATTTGTGGTTACCCTGGTTTTCAAGTGTGTTAAACTGTAATTCTAGCTATTTGTTTTAGACTGATAGTCATGTGAGCTCAGTTCAGTTCAGTTCAGTCGCTCAGTCGTGTCTAACTCTTTGCGACCCCATGAATCGCAGCACGCCAGGCCTCCCTGTCCATCACCAACTCCCAGAGTTCACTCAGACTCATGTCCATCGAGTCAGTGATGCCATCCAGCCATCTCATCCTCTGTCGTCCCCTTCTCCTCCTGCCCCCAATCCCTCCCAGCATCAGAGTCTTTTCCAATGAGTCAACTCTTCGCATGAAGTGGCCAAAGTACTGGAGTTTCAGCTTCAGCATCATTCCTTCCAAAGAAATCCCAGGGCTGATCTCCTTTAGAATGGACTGGTTGGATCTCCTTGCAGTCCAAGGGACTCTCAAGAGTCTTCTGCAACACCACAGTTCAAAGGCATCAATTCTTCAGCGCTCAGCTTTCTTCACAGTCCAACTCTCACATCCATACATGACCACAGGAAAAACCATAGCCTTGACTAGACAGACCTTTGTTGGCAAAATAATGTCTCTGCTTTTCAATATCCTATCTAGGTTGGTCATAACTTTTCACATTCTAAAAAAATCTACATTTTCTTACTCTCCCATAGTTTGTGATTTTGATATCCTATTTTATATCTTCATGTTTATCCTTTTTCTGTCCTTATAATTTTAATTGCTTTCACAATTTTAATTGTTTTTTTTAATGCATGTATTGGCTTATCTAAGTGGTCGTCAATCCTTTCATATATTTACCTTTCCTGTTGTAAATTTCCCTTTCCTATAGATTCTTGCTATTTTTCTACTCAGAGAAGACCTTTCAATATTTCTTTTAGGATAAGGTTTAGTATTGCTGTATTCTTTTTTAAGCCTTTATTTTATATTGGAATATAGTTGATTAACAATGTTGTGTTAGTTTCATGTGTACAGCAAAGTGATTCAGTTATACATGTAGTTATTCTTTTAAAAATTCTTTTCCCATTAGGTTGTTACATAATATTGAGCAGTTTCCTGTGCTATATAGTAAGTCCTTGTTGGTTGTCCATTTCAAATATAGCAGTGTGTACATGTTAGTCCCAAACTCCCTACCTATCCTTTACCCACACCCCTCCCCAGTAACCATAAGTTCATTCTCTAAGTCTGTGAGTTGGTTTTTGTTTTGTAAATAAGTTCATTTGTATCACTATTTCTTAGATTTTGCGTATAAGTGATATCATAACGATATTTCACTTTCTCTGCCTTACTTCATTCAGTATGACAATCTCTAGGTCCATCCATGCTGCTGCAAATGGCATTACTTCTTTCTCTTTTGTATGTACCACAGCTTCTTTATCCATTTCTCTGTCAATGGAGATTTAGGTTTCTTCCATGTCTTGGCTATTGTGAACAGTACTGCTATGAACACTGGGGTGCATGTATCTTTTCAGATCATGTTTTTATCCAAGTATATGCCCAGGAGTGGGATTTCAGGATTATACAGTAGCTCTATTTTTAGTTTTTAAAGGAACTTCCATACTGTTCTCCATAGTGGCTGCACCAATTTCATTCTCACCAACAGTGCAGGAGGGCTTCCTTCTCTTCACACCCTCTCCAGCATTTACTGTTTGTGGATTTTTTGATGATGGCCATTCTAGCTGGTGTGAGGTGATATTTGACTGTAATTTTGATTTACATTTCTCTAGTCATTATCAATGTTGAACATATTTTCATGAGTATTGCTCTATTCTTTTAGTTTTTGCTTTCTGAGAAGTTATTTCTATTTTCTTCTATGCTAAATGATAATCTTGCTGGGTAGAGTATTGTACTTTGCAAGTTTCCCCTTTAAGAGCTTTGGATATATGTTGCCACTCCCTTCTGGCCTGCAGAGTTTCTGTAGAAGAATCAGCTAATAGCCTTTTTATATTCCCTTGTAAATGACTCTGTTTTTCTGTTGCTACATTTAGAATCCCTCTTTATCTTTCACTTTTGCCATTTCAATTATATATCTTAGTGTGGATCTGTTTGGGTTCATCTCATTTGGGACCCTCTGTGATTCCTGTACCTAGATATCTGTTTCCTTCTGTAGGTTTGAGAAATTTTCAGCCACAAGTTCTTCAACTACATTTTGATCCCCTTTTTTCTTTCTTCTTCTGGAATCCCTTTCGTGTAGAGGTTGGCATACTTTACATTATCTCGTAGGTCTCACATGTCACTTTCATTTTTTCTTTCATTTGTCTTTCTGTCTACTGATTGGGTGCCTTGTGTTAACTTCCAGATGACTTATTTGTTCCACTATGTAGACTTGGTCTGCTGTTTATTGGCTTTAGCTTGGTTTTTATCTCAGCAGTTGAGTTGTCTAATTTTGGTTTCCTTATGGTTTCTAGTTCCTGGTTACAGTGATCTGCCTTTTTATCAATAGTCTTTCTGAGGATCTTGAGCATTTTTATCACTTCATTTTTGAACTTGGGGTCTGGTAGACTGGCGAGGTCTGTTTCTCTCAGGGAATTTCTCTTAGTCTTTTTAAGTGGGAGTAGTTCCTCTGCATTTTAATTTTACTTATATTTCTCTTACTCCATGAATTTAGGAGGAACAGTTTTCTACTGTGATCTTGAAGTGCTGTTTTCCTGTAGGAGTGTTCTGGTACAGACTATGCGAGTCCAGTAGTTTTGATGTGAGGGCTGTATTTGGTATGGATGCCTGCCGCATCTTTCCTCAGCATGTGCTGGCCGTTATCCTCCCTTGATGAAGGGTGTGTTTGGTGCTGTGCTGTCCAGAGCTTGCACTGTAATGTTGGGTGGGGCCCCCTCTTTGCTCTGTAGTTGCCACAGCTCTGTTGGGGGCAGGGCCTGCTCCCCAGTTGTTGGAATAGAAACCCTGAGATCTGGTTCTCAGCTGTAGTGTGAGGTAGGTAAGACCAGAGCACTCAGCTGTGTGCCAGGACATGTGACTCTGTGACGTATCCTGCCAGCCAGTGTGCACGTCTACAAAATCAGCTGCTGCTGGTGCCACCCCAAGACCCATCTTGGCTGTGAGAACACTGATAATTGGCTCGGGTGGCAGCCTTGCCTTTGGTGTGTGCTCGTTCACAAAGCATGAGCTCCTAATGCCCACTGAAGCAGTGCCCCATGGTGGGAGCACTGATAATTGGTTCTGATGTCAGCCCTGGTGTGTGTGTGTGTGTGTGTGTGTGTGTGTGTGTGTGTGTGTGCTCCCAAAGTCTGGTGTGGCTGGAGCCATGTACCACTGTGAGCACACTGAGAATGAGGTTTCTATGGTGGACCTACACTCAGCCCTTCCTGCGTTGACTGGGGCTCCTTTGGTGGACCTGTGCCCCGTCCTGTGTGTGCCTCCCCTTATAGCCCAGACCACACTCCAGGCTCTTCTGGATATCTCTGCGTAGCCAAACCAAGTGCTCTCGCCGTGTCTGTCCGCTGAAGCCTGAGTTTCCACATCTAGCACTGTGCAGACCCGCAGGTGCACCTCCCTGGCTGGGCAGTAACATGGCAGCTTAGTGCCCATCCCTCTCTATCTTGCTTGGCAGCAAGGTAGCATGGGCATACTCCTCTCTTGGAAATTCTAGACCCCTGAAGCTCCCTTGTCCTGGCAGACCTCCCAGCTAGTGAAAGAGGTTCCCAGGGTGTGGGAACCAGTTCTCTTTCACAGCTCTCCCCCAGGGGTGCAGGTCCCTCTCCTTTAGTGCTACCCAAGTATATGGGGCTCTTTGGTTGGTTGAGCTCTTTTGATGGCTTTTAGCTGATACGTTGTGAGAACTATTCCAGATGCAGCTGGAATTTTCCTGTATTTGTGGAGGGAGGTGGGCTCCATGTCCCACTCTGCCGCCTTGCTCTCCCTTCCAGGAAGGTTTTTGAGATAAATGTCTGCCATGTTAAAGTGTCTGCCTCTAGTGCCACCCTCATTTTTCTCTACCAGGAGAAAGTCGGCTTTTCTAGATGGGTGGTGGGAGGAAAAGCTTCTACATTCTTAAAATTGTAATGAGAGTAAAAGATAGGTGTCACTGGTTGGGAAAAGGTAGAAGGAAGGGTGGAGTCTGGAGGGAGGTATCAACTCAGTTTCCCATTCGGCTTCTCCCCGCTTGCTCTTTCTAAAGCTCATCTCGTTCATGTGCCCCAGGCCTGCAGGAGGCAGGCAGATTAATGGCTCCCTAATACTTCTTTCTGGTGGTGGTGTGGGGAGACCATTTATCAACTAGAGCCTGAAACTGCAGTAGACTCTTGGTCCTCATTCCCTTAGACCAATGAAATGTAGACCCCAGCCCCAAAACTTGAAAGAGAAGGAAATATAAAATGTAAATCTCTCTTTATAGCCTCATAATAATCTCTCTGTCACTGTCTTACAAATGTAAACATTGGCATCACTTCAAGCCATTATTGGCTCTGAGCATAAAGAACTGCTAAGAAAAAAATGGGAAAAAAGAAGAATCAGAGGCTTAATAACTTGAACTCCATTAAGGCATTGCTTCCTCTGAGGAGCCTTCTCTGAAGCTCCATGGCCTGGTTAGTGCCTTTGCTCTGAGCTCCCGTGGCCCTGTGTTGAAATGACCTGGTTATTTGCCCTTCTCCCTTACTAGATCAGGAATTCTTTGTGTGCCAAGAACCATATGCTATTGCTCTCTGCATCCCAGGTTTAGCACAATGCCTGGACCCTCAGTTGACTTTGTTGAGGGGGGTTGCTGCAGAGTAGATCTTAAAGGCAGCTGGTTTCTCAGTTCTGATCTCAGGATACTCCAACTGTCTAAATAGAGCACCTACAGGGAAGCTCATTTTTGAGCAAGAGCTTGTCGGATAGGTCAGTATTAGTCATGGCCACCAGATGGCGAAAGTGGTATTCTGACAAATGCGCTAGTAAGCTTCTGTTTCTTGGACAAGGTTTAAAAAAAAAGTCACTTTCTAATTTCAATTCTACACTGCATGTTTTTAATTCTATGATGCCTATAATTCCTGTTTATGGCTCTCTGCAGTGCTATTAAAACTACTACACCCAAGATTTGCTATGGAGACAACCACGAAGCAAGCCTGTGTGTGGAGGGCAAGACGCAGTTCCTCTGTCTTTCCTAGAAACCCCAGGATGCCCCATATCCCTCTCTCAGCCCTCCAGGAGGAAGTTCTGAGAAAATTGATATTGGCACTTGCTGTTCCTTAGTTCTGCCATTAAGTCTAAACCTGACAACACAGTGAAATGTGGTAGCTTATGAGCAGCTTAGCGTTATCTGGTTGAATCTGGAAAAATCTAATCAGAGATGACTTATGAATAAAAATAAAGGGATAAAAATAATTATGTCTAAAGGGCTAACATTATTGAAGCTCTCTACTGATGGGATCCGGAGAAGGTGATAGCACCCCACTCCAGTACTCTTGCCTGGAAAATCCATGGACGGAGGAGCCTGGTGGGCTGCAGTCCATGGGGTCGCTAGGAGTTGGACACGACTGAGTGACTTCACTTTCACTTTTCACTTTCATGCATTGGAGAAGGAAATGGCACCCCACGCCAGTGTTCTTGCCTGGAGAATCCCAGGGACGGGGGAGCCTGGTGGGCTGCCGTCTATGGGGTCGCACAGAGTCGGACACAACTGAAGCGCACTTAGCAGCAGCAGCAGCAGCAGCAGCAATGACGGGATCAGAAAAGTATTTAGTGAGAATGATCAGATTCCTCGGTCATCATTCTCTACCCCTAGTGCTCAAGCAGTTTTCTGCAGAATTTGATTCAGGTACACAAACATTCATTGAGGAACTACTATGAGTGAGAACCTATTATGTCAGGGTTATGGTAAATGCTTTGAATAAAAAAGAAAATCTATGGTTATTCCCCAGTGGTACAGCAGTTGGGACTCAGCACTCTCACTGCTGAGGGCCGGGGTTCAGTCCCTGGTTGGGAAACTAGGATCCCACAAGCCACTCAGTGCAGTTGGTCAAAAAAAATGTTTTTTTCTATCTTCCTCATCCTTGACTTGTTCACGGATTGATGGTAGGAGACAGGCCGGTAAGTGGTTGGTGATGATATAAGCTTTTAAGTGGCACAATGGGAGGATGCACAGGCTATTATGGGAAGAGGGCCTAATCCAGGCCACCGAGGAACAGGAAGGGTGTTGTTAAGGAAGCTTTCTGGAGGGTGGCTGGCACTAAAAAATCAGTAAAGAACTTTTCAGCCAACTATCAAATCCAAGTGAATAGTAAGAATGCCAGAGGTAGGTCGAGGGGATACGGACGGTTGGCCTTCATGATAAGGCTGATAGTATCAGCTACTAATAACCAAGGAGAATTGTCAGAAAGAATTGTATTAGGGATATTAGGACATGAGCTCTTTTGTTACAGGTGAAAAAGACAAGGGATGGGGAAAAGGGAGAAGTCATGTACATGAGGAAGAAAAAAGCTGAAAACATTTGCCATTTTATTTCTCCATCTTGACAATAACATGAAAGCCTTTTATGTGAATGTTAACACTCTCACCAAATACCATTCCTTAAAGGAGCATAGGGTATCTGGAACAAAGACACCTGACTGTACAGGCCCCATATGTCTCCACAGCAAAAATCTAAAGACCAAAAAAGCTGGCATGCCCAATTCAGACACCAAAGGAGGGGACTCTGGAAGGTTGATGCCAGGTTTTAATCTCCTTGTCCTAAGTAGAGTGGCTTTACGGCAGTAAAAATGCAGGCAGTGGAAGAAGAGGCTGTGTGCCTATCTCCGACTTTCACAGGACTATGAGAGGACTGAAAATATTTACTTCCCTAGGACAGTGTATGATGTGGAGGAAAATAAGTCTGGCTAGGGGTCTGGAGGCTCGGGTCTGGGCCTGGCACTTTACCTAACCTGTTGTGTGTGACCCTCACAGGTGTCTTGGCCTCTCTAGGCCTCCATGTGCTCCAATGTAGAATGGATCACATCACTGCTTCTCAACAGGAGCAGAAGCCTCCACCCCCACCCTGGGAAGCTTCTGGTTCATGGAGGACCAGGCTGGAGCCAAGGACGGGAGCCCTCCTACAATACGGAATCAGTGCCCCAGGTTCCACAGCTATCACTCCAGAACTTATTTTCAGGGAAAAGCCTAGAACGTATTTCTGAGTCAAACCTAATTCTCTTGTAATTGTAATCCAGAGGTGTTTTATTTTTTGGTTCATGTTTAATACGTGCTGAATGCACCAGTTTCTATGGCTGTTTTCTCTTGCCACTTTCATGTCTCTGTACTTTTTGATCAGAATGACTCCTGTCTCTACTTAATCTGAACCTACTTTCGATAGGCGTAAACATCTGACTCCATGACGTCTTTTAGTGCTGCCATGTCTGGCCATTTATATGCTGCAAGTAGGATTATTATAAACCATTTTCCTTTTAAATTCTCTTTATTGCTATATTCAGGCCATAATGCTATTATTAGTTATATCCATAGGCAGGTTATACTAACCAAGAATTTCATTTCAGGGTAGAAAAGGGAGCATTTCAAAGTACTGGCTCTAACGAGGGGAGGTGTTGGGACCAAAGGGACACAGAACAAGCCCTTGGGGGGACGAGCTCCAAGTTCTCTCCCCCAAAAGCCCCCAAGCCCGAGATCAGTCACCTCTGCGCAGGGCTTGCAGACTCTGCCGGGCCTGGCGGTGCAGCTCCTCCACACAGGGCGGCCTGGTGGCCGGGAGGAAGATGTTTCTCTGCTGGTGCCACGGTGCGCGGTAGTAAACGCTCAGCTTGCTCTCGACGTCCAGGTTGGAGACAGCTGCGAGATCAAGAGGGAAACAGGGCATTAGACAGGAGCAGTTTTCAGCTGTGCATTGCACTGTCCCCATGGTGGAAAGGGGAACAGGAGTGGGGCCTGGGCACAGTGGAAATCCAGTCCGCTGCATTGACCAGAGGAGTTCGAGAAAGGTTTCAAGTTGCCAGTACAGACAGGGACAACCTTTGCCCCCCAAAGCAAGGGACGAGAGACCCTGGCTCTTTGAGCCAGGCCTCAGAGTGGGGTGAGGTCCTGCCTTGTAGGAAGGCAGAGAAGTGCCAGAGGAAGGCCTCAGAATTATATAGTTCTGCACAGCTGCTCCTGATGCCTACTTGATCAGTGCCCTTGTCTTACTTCCTACCTCCCGAACCTTACCACTGAGCCATATATTATCCACTGTACTATCTGCCCATCATTCGAAGCACTGCTCAGCTTCCTTAGTTTTGCCTAAGAGCACAAGAACTAAAGAACTTATTAAATAACCTATTACAGGGGTGATGCGTGTTAGGAAGGGAATGTACACATAGTGTTGGAGAGGAGGGGGGCATGCCAATGCCTTTGGAATTCCTGCAGAACTCCTGAGCACCGTGCGAGCATCAGGATTGGTAGGATATATACCTCTGTGATGGGAGTGATTTAGTCATTAAGTTGTGTCCAACTCTTGCGACCCCATGGACTGTAGCCTGCCAGGGGATTCTCCAGGTAAGAATACTGCAGTGGGTTGCCATATCCTTCTCTGAGGATCTTCCCAACCAAGGAATCAAACCCAGGTCTCCTGCATTGCAGGCAGATTCTTTACCGACTGAGCTGTAAACTGAGGGTAAGTTCTCAGAGCTGGGCGGGGGGCAGGGTAGAAGGTTACCGTTTAAGAGTTGCTAGGTGGTGTAGTGGTTAGGACTTTGGTTCCCAGTGCAGGGGTCATGGGTTTGATTCCTGGTGGGAGAGTGGGGGAGTGAGGAAGCCAGGTCCATACCATATTAGTGCATAGTGGGTATGTGGATTCTTTCTTTGTTGGACAGTGCAACAGTGATGATGTAAGTGTAACTTACAGGTACCTGGGGGTACTTATTTTAATTCTTGATTTGGCTGTGCTGGGTCTTATTTAGGGCTTCCCTCAGAGCTCAGTCAGTAAAGAATCTGCCTGCAATGTAGTAGAGACAGGTTTGATTCCTGGGTCAGGAAGATGCCCTGGAGAAGGGAATGGCAACCCACTGCAGAATTCTTGCCTAGAGAATCCCATGGGCAGAGGAGCCTGGCAGGCTACAGTCCATGGGGTCATAAGAGTTGGACATGACTTAGTGGGTCTTATTTACAGCATGTGATCTCTTAGTAGCAGGATATGTGGATCTCATTCCCTTACCAGGGATTGAACCTTGGCACCCTGAATTGGGAGCTCAGAGTCTTAGCCACTGGACCACCAGGGAATTCCCCCTTTTTACATGCTTCATCCTGGGAGAAGGACTAGCTGCAGAGAGAGCACTGGTGGCTTGGAGACTCGGGCTCCAGTGGTTTTCTACGAAGAGAGGCCAGTACTACCCCCAGACTGGGGGCCAGAGAGACTCAGCACAGGTTTCTATTTACTCCTGATTCTTATATTTCCCAACAGTTACTAAACCCAAGCCTCCACCTGTCCTTAGAGATGAACCTCACCTTCCCACGAGACAGGTGGACACCAACTTCAGATGAACCCAGTGACCATAACCTTGTGGGCGATACATCACTATCTGTCAAGGTCTAGACAATCCCATGACCTTCAGAGTTCCCAGGGGATAGACAGTAAGTTCAGCCTAAAAAGACGTCACACTGCCCTGTGGACAATTCTTTCAGCACTTTGGTTCTCTGGTCTCTGTCTGCAGTGCTGTTTGTACTTCTGGAATATGACTATTGCTTTACATCCCCCTCCCCCAGTCAACCTTCCTTTAGGCCAACGTCTCTCACTGTTGCTTGGGGAACAGACAGCAGCTTGGAAGCCAGAGCTGGCTTCCAAACCCCAGATCTTCCAGGCGCCAGCTGTGTGCCTCTGCACATGTCATCAGGTGAAACTCCTTCTTTCTTTCTCCCTCTTGCTCCGTCCCTTCCTCCCCAGGGCCTTGCCTGCACACTGGCAGTGTGCGGTAGGGAGCAGCCCGATGCCAAAGCCTGATGTCCACGGTCTGTCCCTGCCAGGCAGCCTTTTCTAGAGAACCACAGTCATTCTGCGCTGTGGACACAGCATCCACCATGGACGCCCTCAGCGTCAGAACTTGTCAGGAGGCCTAGACGTTTTTTTAACATGGACAGAATAAGGAAAACCTGGCTGTGTATTTATTTATGCACTACATGAATCCAGAATGATTTTTCCCCTATAAAAACTTCTCTAACTTCTAAAATAAAATGGAGCTTCACATTAGGAGTACTGTTTGCTTATTGGTGCTGCTGTTTGCACACTCGCCATCCTGTAGAAAGACCAGCGGAAGCCTGGGTTCTACTCACAGTTCTCTGCCCTGGGGCAAGTCACTGACCGTGCCCAGGACTCAAGTTCCCCATCTTTACCAATCAGGGTTTGGCCTTCCTGTTGGCTGAAGGAGGCCCATTGCCCTTTGTGCCTCTCCTTTCTACCCATCACCAAACTTCAGGATGCCCTGGGGGAAGGCCCTGGGCTCTGGGATAGAGAGATGGGGTTTCTGCCTGCCAGCAGTGGTCCAGAGCAGTTGACTGAAATCTTTGGGCCTCTGTCCCCTCCTCCATAAGCGGGGCTCCTAGAGCCTTCACAGAATCCAAGGAAATGATCATGATATGATCATTCCTTGACATGTCTCTGCTTACTACATACCAGTTCCCCTTGCTGTGGTGGGAATGGATAAGATGAAGGGGCCAGGCTTGGGTTCAAAGACAAAAGTCTGGAGCTCTCTTCCCTTTTTATTTTCCTGTCTTCATGGTGAGTCATGTGTAAATAAACATGAGGCTACCAGAGATGACTGTTGGTGGGGGGTAGGGTGTCTTACATTCTGGAAACTGTAAAGAAAGCTGCCTACAACCAGGGAGCCTGTGGCCTCTCTGAGAGGTAGGATGTCCCTGGTCTCTGATGTTAGCTAACTTGGGCAGCGTTCAGTGCGGTGATTTTGAGATGCTAATTCTCTGAATCACTGTGAGAGCTGCACTATACGTTCTCCCTGGAAATGGTTTATCATTTTCTTGTTTATCTGTGGGTCATTCTGCTGCCATGTTCTACACCATGCACTTCCTCCAGAGTGTGTAAGCACGCATCCATCTGTCACAGCTCAGCTGTTGTTTTTGGAAAATTCCTGTGGGCACTGAGCAGCGCCATTGGATTCTACTGCTGAAGAGACCTCGGAAATGACGGAGTTCTGTGTTTTTTCAAACCACAGGGCATGACCCTTGAGTGGATTGTGAAATCCATTCAGCGGATCAGAACTAGCATTTTTTAAACAAAGACATACAGGAGACTGGAATAGAAAATGCCAACATGCATCACACACAGTGTTGTTTTGTGAAGCTGTTGGTTCTGTTACATATGTGTTCGTTTGTACATGTGTGCGCGTGGATGCTTGGGTGTGATGCAGACATGTACTTCTTGCTCTGGGCACCAGTCAACATACGGAAAGTTACTGCTCAGACCGCCGCTCTCAGGTACTAATGAGGGAATCAAGGTTCCAAGGTATGATCCAAGATCCCAGAGTTGATTTTCGGCAGAGGTAGAAACAAAGCTTAGGTCTCCTGAGGCCAAGTCCGTGCACTTCCCTAGGCAGCCTCTTCCCCTGCGTCACTTGGCCTGGCCGCTGCTCCCTCCCTCTCCGTTGGTGACTATTTGCTATCTATTGCATCTATTAAGTTGTCCTTCCAAAACCAAAACTCTCAACTCACGACACACACACGTTTCACCTGTTGTCTGAGAAAGCAGCCATTTGAATTTTAGGATGCCAGCAACACTTCAGCCCAGGGAGCAGAGAACAAGTTTCCCAGGGACGCTGATGCTCCCAGTCTGCAGACCACACAGTGAGGACCACTGACTGCTTTCCAGAAAGAGATACTGAGGCAACAACATAGGTACTTGACTAAACAATATTAAACGAGTGATGTTCAACCGTTTTGCTCTACACAAACCTTCTCTAGAGTTCAATCTAGTAAATAGATAAAGCCCAAGGCCAGCTTCACTACAGAGGCTGTCACGTTCTCAGATGGTGGTAATGCGCCTGCTTCCAGCAACCTGGACTGAAAGCAACCACTCCATCACCAAGTCCTGACACCTCTGTGCCAGTCTGCAAGGCTTGCGTGCCTGAGCTTAAACCAGAGTGGGAGCCTGGCTGTGCCCTTGCCTGGTCAGCCCCACAGACCCTAAAAAGACACTGGCACTTTTATATGGTGGCAAACAAGTTACAGTATACAAAAGATAATACAGATCAATAATAAGCAATTGGATCTTTCAGGAGAGCCTGATGGATAACTAAGGAATGCTTCTAAGATTCAGAGAAGGGCGACTTGTCACAAAGCTATTTTCATTATTTGCAAAGAACCGGGTGAGGTTGGTTCTTTGAAAGCAGGAAAATGGAGACTCAAGAAGGCACTCTAACCACAAAGATGCATATGGTGTTTTAAAGTCCCTTCACTCCCTCTCAGGCTACAGATGTGATGTTACGAACGCAAGTACCTCTCACATTTCAGGGAAGACAGTGGAGCTGGAGTGGGAGAGACAGATCAGAGAAAGCATATGAAAATCACCTTTCTGTTCAGGAGACACTGCATACTTATCACCAGTATGGTGCCCAGACTCTCTGGTCTGCTTAGACAGGTGCCCTGGGCTCAAGTAAATCATGACAGTAAGGTAATTAGCACATGACACCCGATTATACATGCTAGTAAATCTCTTCTCTTAGATAGAGGTGAGACTCTTAAAAATTACTTAGAGATCACCAGCAACAATGGAAAATTTAAAAATATCCCGACTTACAGAAGGTCCCACATACCCCTCCACTGCACTCCACTAAGACTTATTACTTACTTGCTAGTTAGTATCTTCATAGGTAGAGAAGTAATGCCCTTTACTGGACCCACAAAGAAGCTATAAATACATGAGCCTGCAAGCCAAAAGGAATTCTTTTCCAAGGACCTTTCCACACGCAAAGCCTAGAGATTTATGTGTTCTGTGCTCTCTGTAAAAGACACACATGATATATTGAATCTGGAGTCAGAAAAGATGTGTTCTCTTCTGACTCAGTTAGCCTGAGTCTAGCCGAGTCTGCAGCAAGACTGAGGAAGGCCCGCTCTTCAGGAACAGTGGCTCTTTCTCTCCATCAGCCCAGGAAAGACAGGCTCCAAGAATGATTCCTCACAACTGGCACTGAGACAAAGCTTCAGGAGGTGATACTAAGCAGGGAGCAGGGAAGTGATACAGGGAAGGGAAGGAAGCCAATAAAGGGTGCACAGGCTGGAACCCCTTAGGAGCCAATGCAGAACACACACCTTAGAGGCGAGGGAGTGGGGATATTTATCTCCCACTTCCTATCAGCCATCAGTTGAAGGCTGCTGAAGTGCCAGAACAGTATTTCCTTGTACTTCTAGAAAAGCATACTCCTCTGTGGGTTGTGGGAGCTGTTAAATGAGGCTGCCTGCTGTGCACTGAGGTGATAAGGGGAAGGGCACTACTCGGCCTGGGGGTTTTACAATTTGTGACCCTTGGAGCAGACAAGTATTTGCATTTCAAATTCAGGATGTCTGGATTGTGCACCAGACTACTTTGACAAGTTGTCCAATGCCAAAGTAGCCTAAAATGGGTTTATTGTTAAAATACCCCAAGCCTGGCAGTGAAAAGCCCTGGTCAGACAAAGCTGGATCCTGGTTGGAACATCAGCAGGAAGGCCGTGGCCAGGAGGCCGGGCAGAGGGATGGCTGCCTCCTGTGGGCCCTTGAGCAGATTGCTGGGCCTCTTAAGGTTTCTTTCCTCCTTGGTGGGAGTTTCTGGCCTGGTTTCTATTCCAGGATCATCTCCAAGAAGTCCAGGCTTCTTCCCAGGGAACTGGCTTTAAGGAGCACGTTGTGCGTGCCGGGGGTATTCACTGTTGCTAGGTGCCCATTGCCTCTAAGCTGCTCCAACCGACAGGACTAGAAAATACGTAAGTCTTAGAAGGTGAAGATAAAAGCTGAGTTGAAACTGCTATTTCCAATTCAAATCTAAGATTACAGGTTTTCATTTAACTTACTTGATTTTATAATTGATCTCTTTTGTGCTGAAAATCTTGATTCTTTATGACACTGCCATAATTTCCTATTTGAATAGTCCCAAAATGACTACAAGAAGACAACTGATTTCAGTTGTAGATATCTTTTTGTTTTCCTTTGTGTCTTTAGGATATTTTCTACTAGAAATGGATATAGCAAGACATACTTTGTTTAAAAGGCAAATGACATGACTGAAGGTGTTGAATACGACGATTGTTAAGGTTCTGAATAATCCTTTGGGGACATGAAATGAGAGAGGTTCCTGATTGCCCTATTCAGGTGTTCATCACTAACTAAAATCCATTGACAGTTTCTGCACTGGTAAGTTACAGCTTATTTGAGAAAAACATACAAGCCTTCTTGCCCTTCGTGCCATCAGGGCCCTCAGGAGGTTCGAACCTGGCAGCCCCATGAGACAGACAAGATGATGAGCCCAATGGGCTCAAGCGTGCGCCCTGAGAGAGGTACAGAGGGCCGGCCAGGTGTGGGAGAAATGCTCTCTGCTTGGGAAGGGACACGGGGAAGAGGTGGTTTTGAGATGGGGGGCAGAGGTGATGGACAGGATTCGCTGGGAGGTTAGAAAATGCTGGAAGGGAACCACGAGAGATTTCTATTTTGAGGTAAGAAAGATCTGACTGTTGGCAATTTCTGGTGAGGCAACCCAAGAGGAAAGCTAGAACGAGTTGGTCAGGGCTGGTCCCAGGAGTTGACTGCCACTGGACCAGGGCTTGTGAGGCAAAGGGGGCAGGTTAGGGGCTGCCAAGAAGGAAGACCATGCTACCAGTGAGCATGTGCATGGAGCAGGCACAGCATTAGCCTCTGATAGAGCCCATCTCATTTGGTTCCCACAGTAAGTCCAGGAAGCACGTCTGATCATCTCTACTATGCTGAATAGGCACAGAGAGGTTAAGAAATTGTTCAAGGCCCCAAAGATTATGAATGATAGAGCTAGGAACTTACAGTGAGCACCACTGAGTCCAAAGACCCACACCACGTTCTGCCTTGCTCCCCATTTTCTAACCCACACCACTGCCCCACACAGGTTCAGGAATCTGTGTGGGAAGGCCACGGCCATCCCAGACAGGAAGACTGAAGCCGTTTCACGGAGAGCCCTGGTGGTTGGGACGAGGAACCTGCTGTATCATGGGGAGCAGCTTCCGTGTCCCACAGCTGAGCGCATGACAAACTGTTTAAGGTTAGAGAGGGGCTTCCTTCTGTACTTTTTGCATTGTCCAGATAAGCAAGTCTAGAATATGGACCTATATGTTATACAAGCTCAACTATTTTGGTTGACTGAATGAGACTTAACCTCATAAATGGTTCAATCTACACAGACCTATATGTTGTAGAAGTTCAACTATTTTGGTTGAATGGATGGGGCTTAACTTCATAAATGGTTCAATTGATACATCTTTGGGGGCTTCCCTTGTGGCTCAGCTGGTAAAGAATCTGCCTGCAATGCAGGAGACCTGGGTTCTATCCCTGGGTTGGGAAGATCCCCTGGATAAGGGAAAGGCTACCCACTCCAGTATTCCAGCCTAGAGAATTCCACGGACTGTATGATCCATGGGGTCACTAAGAGTCAGACACGACTGAGCGACTTTCACTTTCACACATCTTTGTGGCCCTTTCTCTCCCCTTTACTCTGCCTCCTTTCTTTTCCTGATCTCTTTTCTCCCAAAAAATGCTACGCTATATCCAGCTCAAGTTGTAACTCCTCCATGAAGCCATTAAGACCTCTAGAGCCCAGTAGGTTCACATACATTCATTCATTCATTGAACAATGGGTAATTAAGGATCTCCCATGTGCCAGGCAGCATGCTAGGCACTGGGGATACAGTGATGGACATGACAGACACAGGCCTTGCCCTCACAGAGCTCACATCCAGGTCAGAGGTAGGTGAGGAAGTTAAGACTGACCGATAAGGAAGGATCTAATCAGGTAATAAGAAGCACTCTGATGAAACAGAACGCTTAGCAAGACTACACAGAGGCATGGCACGGAGTAGTGACAGTAGATGACCACAAAGGCCTGAGAGTCTCAACTAGCTGTCAGAGATATCAAAGTAAACGTGAGCGAGAGGGCACCTGGCCACAGGAAGCCAACCTAGTGAAGTGACTGCTTCCTCTAGCTCAGTGTGGCCTAGCTGGTTACCAGAGTCATTTCTTCTTTTTTGGCACACAGCTGAGTACATTTCCCAGCCTCCCTTGCAGTTGGGTATAGCCATCTGTGGCGGTCTAGCAGTAGCATGTGAGCAGAAGTGAGTGGGACCACTGCCAGGAAGCACAGCCCAGGGAAATCTGCCACACGTTATCATTCATGTTCTTGAGAAGCCATACATGGAAGATGGTAGACTCCCAAGATAAACAGACATCCTTGAACTCCGGTTAGGAGTGGAGCCACCCACCCATGAAGAAAAACCCATTTTTGACATTACGCAAGTGAAGAATAAACCTGAATTTTATTAAAGCACTGGGATATTGGGGGTTATTTGTTATGGCAGCTCACATTTACATGAATACACTGAAGTCACTGTGTTGCTGCCATAGCTACTGATTTGACCCGTTCTCAGCCTAGGACATGGTTTTCTCCTACTCTTTACCGTTGTATTTTTAGTTCACTTCTGCTTTCTGTAGGTCCTACCCCCTCAACTCAGATGGCCACGGTGCAGCCAGAGGCCTGCCCTTCTAGGGTGAGTACTTTGATACCTTATCTGCGCATCAGAGTGGATCCTGCTTTCACTGCTACATCATGTTAATGGATGCTGTTATGGCCCTTTACATCATTTGTACTTTTAGGGAAATGCTGAGTGCGTTCTCTTTCACTGTGCTTAGAAGGTATGTTTTCTCGACTACCACAAACACAATCCTTATCTCAATCTTTCCCCAAATTAGGAGCATTCCTGAATTTGCGGGGCCAGGGTCGGTATGACAGTTCCTGCTCATACAGGGGGAGCTGCTTATTTCCCTGGCAGACTGTATGCGTTCTCAGGTGTCTATCTTAGCACCAGGTACAGGCAGGCACAGAGTAGGAGCTCAGTACCTGCTGGCTGAGGAAATGAATAGGGAGCAGAGTTATTTACTGTGGCGAGACTCACTGGCATGCGAGGGAGATAATCTGCACCAGTTTTTGTTCTTCAGAAAACATCTTTAAAGCCACCCCCTCAATTTACAGTCAGCATTAACAAAAGCTTTTCCTTGAAAACCAAATGCATAGAAGTCAGGCTGAATTACGAGGCGCTCTGGGGCGTCCACAGAAATGAGGGTTGTGTGGAGGGCACGCGAAGCAGGACTGTGCTCTCCCGCTGCTTTGCTAAGTGCTGGCTCCCCCTCTCCCCTCCCCACTTTGCTCGCTCTTCTCAGACTCTACCTCCAAATTATCTCTAGGCGTCTACAGGCAGAGCCACTCTTTATCCTGACACACGCCTCCCTAAGTCACCTACCTTGTGAAAGCTGCGTGCACCCACTTAACCCAATACTGGGCTCCATTCTCTCCAAGGTCAACAGGCGGGCAGTGCTCATACGGCGGGGTGCTGACCTTGGAGAGCAAGACACTGCCTCCTCCGTGCCCTCAGAGCTAGTGGCCCAGCCCTGCACAGGCTCTTGCCTCCACACTCCCCTCCCGCTCCAGATAGAAACTTTCTTCAAATGTCACAAAGCAGAGCTTCACTGGTCAGACACCAAGGCCAGACTAATAAGGCAGAGGACCAAGAGCAGAAGAACGGGTGAAGAATCCATAACCATGAAGAGTCAAAGAATTCCCTTACTGTGGTTTTTCTTTCACAGCCTCAGACCCCTGCTGCAAGAGGAACTGAGGTTAAAACACCGAGGCCACTAAACCTGCAAACCGAATGGCATGAATCAAACCGAATGGCATGAGACACCAGCTCCAAGAACTGTTTTGAGCCCAAGCCGTGGTCCAAGTTGCACAGAGGTCACCTTGCTTGATCTAACAAGAGATCAACCTCAGAATGAGGCATTTGTGACAGAATTTCACCCACTGAAAAAAACAGGTGGCTAATCTGTTTTTTTTTTTTTTTCAAGAATAAAAGAATAAATGAAGCATTTATTACTTCATTACACTTACACAACCCATAAGCCACCTTTTAAACTGGCTCTTTCCCCAAAGCTGCCCATGAACTGAAAGGTATAGAGGCAGTCCTGTGTAGGCAGGGGACAGACCTCTCTCACTGGGCTGTCATGGGGGCCCCTCCTGTCATTTCTGCAGGGAATTAGATACTAGGGCAGGAGGTTTACATGAAGAGGTAATGATAGTGGAGCAAAGGTAGTGCTTAAACACAATGTGGTGATCTCAGTTAAGAATGAATTTCAGCCAGTGTTCTCTCTTCTAAACTTTCTTTTAAAGGCTGTCAAACCAATAGCTTTGGTGAGCACAACATTTATGTAACTTTTATCCACCCAAGTTAATGTTCTTTCCAGAACAAAAGCCACCTGGGACAAGTGACACACAGAGGTGTCCAGATTCCCATTTTTCTTACCACTGTGTCAGTGTGCTCAACCAGGTCCTTTTTAGATATTGGCTACTGGCTAAAGCCATTGCAGAAATACCAGGGTCCTATGTGGTAGGGTTTTCTGCTGGGGGCTGTCCAAGCAAACTGCCTTTTCACGGGTAACAGATGCCAGAAGTTCCCTCCTCCTGGAGTGAGTTCAAGCCAGTGGCCAGAAGTAGACCAATCCAGGCCTGAACTGTAGGACTGTCGGGGCCTTCTCACTAACAAGTGTGGATTTGGGCCTTTCGGGTGGTTGTATTTATTTGGATAGACCCTGTACTCTTGCCTGGAAAATCCCATGGACGGAGGAGCCTGGAAGGCTGCAGTCCACGACTGAAGTGACTTAGCAGCAGCCGCAGCAAAAGGCTCTATGCAGTCCATGGGGTCCATGGGGTCACAAAGAGTTGGACATGACTTAGCAACTGAACAACAACAACAATAAAAGTCTCATCTCAGCAATTAAGAAAATCCTACCTGGGTGACTATGCTTGTGAATGAGGACTCACAGACCGCTAGCCCCTCCCCCTCCCCTGCTTTGCCTCCTGCTTCCCTGGACCACACGTCTCTGTCACTCCCTTCCTCTATCCCCTTCACACTCCTTTCCCTTTTGTGCTGAGCAAGGGCCTGGGTCAAGATCAAGACTAGCCTGCTCTTTTTGGATACATTATATTTTTCAGCCTCTAAGGAAAGTCCTGGTGTTGGTTTTTTCCCCATTTGGTGTATGGGACTAGAGTAATAGCTATTATGATAATTTAACTCATGACAAGAATGAAATTATTAAGTACTGAGAAAAATCTGACCAAGAAACAAATGTCTAGTCATTCTCCTCTCTTCACTCTGTATCCACTGACAGACGTGCACATAAACCACAACAATGCCTGCTCAGCAGATCACTCAGCCGGCACCTACATGGCCCACCTTTGGGTAAACGTCACCTCTGTTCCTACAACTTATTTCAGGCCTGCTCCTCCCACTCGCACTGAGGATAATAGTGCTGTTCAGGACAACAACGAGCCATCTTCCTCAGCAGATAGTCCCTGGACAGCCACTGATGCTGTCCCTGCCTGAGCCAGAGGGAGTCTAGCCTCCTGGAGCGGACCAATCAACACCCAGATCCAGGATCAGGTGGTACAAGTTCTGCTAGGAAGTCAAAAAGCGGACCAAGGGCTCAAGAGGGGAGGAGCCAAAGGGCTCAAGATGGGAGGAACCGACGAGCTCAGTGCCCTGCTGACATCCCCCCAGTATTTACCTAGATGTAGGAAGGTCCTCTGCCTTTGGTGATTGTCTTCCTGGCCCTGGGAGAGTGCTTGGCCCACGAGCAGGGTAAGCAAGAGTATGAGACGATTCATGCCAGTAGGAGTGGCCCCAGCGATGACAGACGCCCCCATCCTTCGAGGTTAGGCCAACTCCTGAGAGTGCTCTGGCCCTCTCCCTAAGGTGCTCAGCAGGCCTGAGTTCCGTGGTCCTCGCGGTGACTGCTGGCCAGCACACGCGCCCTCTCGGCCTGTGCCCCTCCAGCTCTCTTCCCCACACCCTGCCGGCATTCCCCGTGTGCACTGCACCCTGAACCACCTGCACTCCAGCCCTTGGCTCAGGGTTGACTTCGGGGAGAATCCAAACTAAGATGGCTACTTAGGGCGTCTCTGCCAAGGTGACCTTGGAGCTGACGCCTAGTCCAGTGAGGGAAACATGCTGTAAGGCAATCCCAAGCAGAGAGAACAGCAGAAGTGAAGGGCCCGAGGTGGGCTCCTGCTGGAATGCCTGAGGGGCAACACAACTCGGGAAGGAAGGACAGAAAGCGCGAGGCAAAGGGCATGAGAAAACGGCTTTCTCCCTTTCCTCCTCTCATAGTTACCATAGCGCCTGGAATTCTTTCTGTCGCGATTTCCTCCAATTGTTTCACTTCTCATTGCTCTGATGGCTCATTTTCTGAGAGTTCTGCCATTTAAATGAAATAGAAATAGCACTTTTTATTTCACTCTATTTAAACACATCTACCACCGATTGGCATGGAGCTGTGGGGACTGTCTGCAGCTCTGGTTAGGGAGGTGGCCTGGGGTGGGAGAGGGAACAGCTCGCTCCCCACAGTGGTGCCCACCCCAGATATTCTTAAAAGGTGGGAGATGGACCCTCTTCTCCTGCTATGTCAACCATCATCGTCAAGGACACCTTCTCTTAAGAAACCACTATGTGCTGTACTTTGGGCGATTTGTTTCACCTTCATCATCTCTGACCCTGACGCCAGCTCTGAAAACCAAACAGTTAACTACAGCCCAGGGAGGCTACCTTCTTTGTATTTCCCCCTCCAGGCAGGTGCCCCTGGCTACACAGGATACACTGCAGAAGTGATTCCCAGGGCCACAGCGCCCTCGCCATGCATTTGGGGCCCTGCCGATGCGGTTGCTTTGATTTCAAATAGGAGACTCCAGATCACAGAGGATTTGGAGTTCTTTTTAGGCGGCTGGCATGAGCTCAGCACAGATGCCTCCCGGAGCAGGACTGCTTTGCTGCCTCCTGGGAGGTTCATCATCAAAACTTCCTGCCCTGACCCACATCACGACTCTCCATTTGTGCTTCTGGCTGCAGCTACTGGGTAACCGGCAGTGGAGTCTATTAGTGCTTCATTCTGCTCACAGTTCCTTCTGGAGGAGTTGGCATCTAAAAATTAGTTAGCAGTAAGCGAGCCCTGAGGTGATACCTATTAAGAACTAAAAGGTAGGCCAGGGAGACTGAGCTCTGTTGGCAGAACTAGCCTGCTCTCTGTGTAGCTGGTCCTCAGGAGTCCCTAGTGTCTCTAGGCTTTCGGTCTCTAAGGCTGGAAGCGATAACAAATAGGTTTTAGGGCTCCCTGTTACCCGGCTTGTCCTTAGTGCTCACCAAATGTTCACATATACAGCTGCATTTTCAGCTTTCTATGTCGTCAGACTGAGGCCAAATGACAGAGTGTCGGCTCCTAGCCAGTGGGATGCAGGCAGAATTAATGTACACCACTTCAAGGCTTGCTCCTTATAAAACCTCCCAGGAGCCTTGCTTCTCTTCCTCCGCTGCTTGAGAACTACATGTTCTAGGCTTATATCAGACTTTGTGTGAGGGAGAAATAGAACTTTTATTGTATTAAAGCACTGAGCATTGTTGGTTTATCTGTTAGCATAGCATAGTACAGCCTATCCTGACTAACACAGTTTTCCTTTATTATGCCTATTCATCCATCCAACCAATCCATTCATTCATTTGTCCTTTCAGAGGTCATTCATTCACTTGATAGTACTTAAGTGCCCACTATCTGGCTAGTACTTTAGCATGAAGACACCTTGGGTTCTTCCTCTGGAGAACAGGTGTATATCCAGGTGAGGAGATGGACGTGGGAGCAGAGACAATAATACAGGGTGCTAAGTGTGTCCTGGCTGCATAACATCCTGTTATGTGCAGAGAAATAAATATTCAGAGGTCTTTACCTTTAAAAAATGCCACTATCCTCTTTTTACTTTCATTCTTTATCAGACTCCTGTTTTTAAGACAGTACCCACCCCTGCATATTGCACTCATTCTTAAAAAAAAAAAAAAAAACAACTGCATTTACCACCAGTCTCTCCTTCCTAGTGGCCCATCATTCCAAACCAATCTTCCCAAAGTACCATTTCTACAGATCATGCCCCTGTATGAAAATCATCCAGGGCTCTCTCATTGCCCACATGAGGTTCTGCTGCTGCTGCTAAGTCACTTCAGTCGTGTCGAACTCTGTGCGACCCCATAGATAGCAGCCCACCAGGCACCCCCGTCCCTGGGATTCTCCAGGCAAGAACACTGGAGTGGGTTGCCATTTCCTTCAGAGTCTTCAATTTGGCATTGATCCAGATCTGAGCTATCTTTCTAACCTTATTTTCCACTTCTCCTTTACCCACAACTATTTCTTCAACCAGATTGGCATAATCCATGGCCAAAAACCCACACCACTGATGATCCCACTTCCATGTCTTTCTCACACCACTGCTTCCCCAGGACTCCCCTCCTTGTCTGCCTAAGTCCCTTCCTCTCTTCAAAGTCCCACCTCAAGTGGTATCTTTGATCTTTGTCTACTCAACTCCATAGTATTAATATACTCAACAACTTAGATGAAATGGACAATTCCTCATGGAAAAAACTAGCACAGGACATAGGAGAAATAGAAATATAAATAGTCCTGTATGTCCTAAAGAAACTGATTTCTTAATCAAAACTTTTCCCATGAAGGAAATTCTGGGTCCAGATGGCTTCACCAGTGAATTCCATAAAACATTTTAGGAAGAAACAATCCAATTTACACAAGTTCTTTCAGAAAATAGAGGAGAACTTTCCCCAACACATTGTATGAAGCTTGTATAACCTTGATAACAAAACCTGCTGAAAGACACCTCAAAAAAATCTATAGCTAACATCATATTTAATGGTTAAACATTGGCTGCTTTCCCTAAGATAGGGAGGAAATCAAAACATCCTCTTTCACCAGTATAAGGAGACACAAGGATAAGAAAGGAAGTAGCAAATACTGTCATTATCAGCAACATGACTGTGTAGGTTAAAAGCCCTATGAAACTGACAAAAACTGCTAGAACTAAAGAGTAAAATTACAAGCCACTGAATATAAGGTCAATATATAAAAATCATTTGTTGAGGGGGACTTCCCTGGTGGCCCAGTGGCTAAGACTCTGAGCTCCCACTGCAGGGGGCCTTGGTTTGACTCCTGGTCAGGGAATGAGATCCCACATGCTGCAACTAAGAGTTTGTATGCCACAACCAAAGATACTGCATGCTGCAATGAAGATTGAAGATCCCGCGTGCCTCTACTAAGACACATTGCAGCCAAATACATAAATAATTATTTTAAACGATCAATTGTATTTCTCTCTCTCTCTATCTCTGTGTGTGTGTGTGTGTGTGTGTGTGTGGGTAGACTTCCCAGGGTGCTAGTGGTAAAGAACTCACCTGCTAATGCAGGAGATTAAGAGACTCAGGTCCGATCCCTGGGTCGGGCAGATCCCCTGAAGAAGGGCATGGAAACCCACTCCAGTATTCTTGTCTGAAAAATCCCATGGACAGAGGAGCCTGGTGGGCTACAGTCCATGGGATCACAAAGAGTTGGGCACGACTGAAGCAACTTATCATATGTATGTATATACACACATACACACACACTAGTAAAGAAAAATGGAGAATAAATAAAGTGTGTTAGTCGCTCATTCATGTCTGACTCTTTGCAACTCCTTGGACTGTAGCCTCCAAGCTCCTCTGTCCATGGAATTTTTCAGGTAAGAATACTGGAAAATGGATGATTAAATAAAAAGGTATACCATTTACAATATTATCAAATATTTAAGTCTAACAAAAGACTGCATGTCTTCTACACTAAAAACTACAAAGCTAAGAGAAATTATAGACAGCTCATGGGACCAAAAGCTATACTATATTTGGGGATTGGAAGCCACAACATTGTTAAAGATGTCTATCTCCCCAAATTCATCTATCAGTCCAAAAAAATGGCCAATCAACATCTCAGTATTTTTTAAAAGAAATTGACAGGCTAGTTTTGTGATGTATGTGAAAATGCATAGGTTCTAGAATAGCTAAAATAATCTTGAAAGAAAAGAACAAATTTGGAGAATTTATGCTACCTGATTTCAAGACTTACTATAAATCTACAGAGGTCAAGACAGTGTGGTTTTGGCAAGACAGTAGACATATAGATCAATGGAGCAGAACAGAGTCCAGAAATAGACCCACACACATACCGTTGATTTTTTGGAAAAAGGCCTTAAATCAATGGGGGTGAAAACAAAGTTTTTTTTGTCTTACAAATGGTTCTGGAACTGAATATACATATGGTGAAAAAAAAGTAATTTTGACCCCTACTCCACTCCATACACAAGAAGTAATTACAGAAAGATCACAGACTTAAACATAAATGCTCAAACTATAAAATCTCTTGAACAAAATGCATGACAAAAGTCTTCATGAACTTAAGGGAAATGGATTTCTCTGACAGGGCTCAAAGGGACTAAGCCATACGAGAGAATACTGATGAACTGGACTTTGTAAAAAAAATATTGTTTAATGTCTGTATGGCAACAGACTACTATTTATAAACAAATTGGTAAGGCACAGACTGGGAATAAATATTTGTAATCCATATATCTGATAAAGAGCTTTAATTAAGAGTATATAAAGAGATATTACAAATCAATAATAAAAATACAACCCAAGTAAAAATGAAGAAAAGCCCTCATGACAGTGTACAAGAGAAGATATACAAATGTCTAGTAAGCTCGTGAAAAGATATTCAACATTATTTGTCAGAGAAATTAAAATTAAAGCCACAATGAGATACCATTTCATATTCACTGTAATGATACTGTCATACCAAGTGTTACTGAGGATACAAAGCAACTAGAACTGATACATTACTGGTGGGAGTGTAAAATAGTACAACTATTTTGGAAGAATCTCTGCCAGTTTCTTATAAAACGAAACATACACTTAACCTATGACTAAGCATTTTCACTCCCAGATATTTACTCAAAAGAAATGAAAATGTAAATCCATAAAAAGCCTTGTACAAAAATATTCTTTGCAGCTTTATTCATAATAGCCCCAAACTGGAAACAGCTCAACTAAATAGATAAACAAATTGTGGTAAATTCTTACAATGAATTACTGCTCAGCAGTAAAAAGGGGTGAACTACTGATATATAAAACAACATGAGTAAATTTCAGAAATATTATGCTGAATGAAAGAGGCCAGGCATTTTTAAAGCATAATACTATATGGTTCAATTTATATGTACTCTTGAAGAGGCAAATCTAATCTATGGGACAGAAATCAGAATAATGGTTGACAAAGGGGGTGGAAGATTGACTGGAAAGGGATACTAAAATTTGGGGAGTGATGGTAATTACTATTTGTTACTTTGGTTGCACAAATGTATGTGTCAGAGTCACTAAACTCAACACTAAGATGTGTATGCAACTTAATTGTCTGTTAAATTATATCTCAATTTTAAAATTACCCCTGCTGCCACCCCCAAGAGCCATGTTGGGTACTACTGTAATGTCCTGTTATTTATTATTTTCATATGCAGTTATGCATTTTAAACTTTCTTAGGTCCCTCAGCAGGTCCTGCACAATACTTGGGACTCTACATTTGTTGAACCAATGAGTGAGTAATAATCACAGTGTAAAAGGGAATTACAGGAAAATTAGAATACAACACATACATAATTCCACTGTTTCCATTTTCCTGTGAGTCAACACCACTGCAAATGCAGGTCCCTACTCCTAACATGTAACAATAACCCAATATCTAAGACAGCTTGCTTTTATTTACAATAAAAGAGGAGGCAAGGAAATAAGAGAAAGCTTTTGTCTCCTATATTTTGAGGTAACACCACATAATTACTACTCTATTTCTTAACTCTAGTGCGATAGACCAAAAGACATCTGATGAATCACCTTTTCATTCATAAAACCCTGCTTATATCTTTCATCGCTTTTATCCTGCTAGAATAATAGCAGAGACACAGTGCTTGATGGGCCTGCATTATCAGACGCTATTGGAAAGGTCTAGATAAGAGTGCTGAACCACCTATTAGTATTCTGCATGCAAACCCTTCTCTATAACCCAGAGTCATCCGTATCCTGGCAACCCTCAAAATTTCATTCTCATTGAATTGCCAGATCTTTATCAAAATATAATTATAGCCTTAATTTGAAAGATAAATTTTGATTGCAAGTGCCATGCCCAAAGGAAGAAATAATCAGGTGGGAGAGTGCTCAGGCACAATTGTTAACCATATAATCAATGTCATGAATCACCCATCCCCTAAAAAATAACTTTGGGGGAAGTTGTGAGGGGTAGGGCAAGGAGGGGAAAAAATCACTGAGGCATCAGACTGACTTAGGACTCCGTCACTTCCTGTTTGCTCTTTTTCTCACATTTCTGCTTCAGCACTTGTCATCTCTGCCCAACTGGAAGAGTCTGGGGACGGCCCATGCTGTGTGGCCTGCTTCTGTGTGTGCGCACAGTGGCCCAATCCTCAGCAGGGGGTAACCCAGTCTCCAAGCCACCTATCTTGGGTCAGGTTTCCAGAGAGCAGGCTCTGGAGTCACATAGGCACTGGAGTGTGGGAAGCTTAGTAGGAAAAGCTCTTGGGGTGAGGGAGGGAACTGAGCAGGATAGGGCAGAGAGAAGCTTCTCTGGTGCTCGGCTGATCCCCGTCACAACGAAGGGCCAGCCAGCCTCCTGGGCGAGCTCTGGAGTTGGGGTGGCTGCACAGAACTGTCCTCAATGGAGGCAGTGTGGCCAGTCGCTGGTGTGCGCTGACCTGGGAAGGTAAGGGGTGTGACCTTGGGCGAGGCCGCTCTCTTCAAGGACAGTTCCCAAAGAGGGGCTGGGCTGTGAGCCATCAGCCGGCCGTGCCCAGCGCTGGGGTATGAGTGCTCGAATCCTGAGGAGGAAGGGGCTGTGTGGGTGCAGCGAAGTAGCTGCTGCACCTCCACTGGCTGGAGTGATGCAAGGGCCTGGGGAGGATGATCCGAAATGGAAGCCCGACAACACTGAACCCATGAGCCCATTTCTGCGGGAGAGCAGCTGTCCTTCCTGAGGCAGCCAGGTGCTTCCGGTGTGCGTGCTCAGTCATCTCAGAATGTGTGTCTAGCTGGGAAAGAGGAGGTGGACGTCAGAGGGACTTTTGTGCCCTGATCCAACTGGTATGCTTCTTATTTGAGGGTGGGTACTGATACTTTGTAAAAAATAATCAATACCTGTGAGATGCTGTCTGGGAAGGGCAAGAGAACAGAAGTCACATACTTCAGTCCCCTTTCCTTTTGGGCACTTACATCCGCAGCCTCAGTGCTTTCATGGTCATAAACGGGTCCTGACTTTGGGATGGAGAAAGACCCAGGCACGTGTAGCCATCTTTGTCCACTAGAGTACAAGGAATAGATATCTTTAACCTACATCTTAATGTACAGTCAGCTTCTCCTGAGACCTCTGGGAATGCTCAAATTTGTAAATACAGAGCCTTCAGAGTTCACCACTGTGGTAGTCTGTCTCCGCCCCTCCAGGATTCACGGCCTGTTGGCAAAATAAGTCACAGGCTCAGCCTTGAGAAGGCTTGGAAGCTTCTGCCTTTGTGCTTTTGGGGACCCCAAGTCACTAGGTAAGATGTCCATACCCTGCTGGCAAGGGCACTTAGACTGGCCCTGAGACTACACAGAGACAGAAGCAGAGCTGAGCCCTCAGAGCATATACCACCAGTAAGACTAGTGGAAGAACTGCCCTGGGAGCTTACCCGACCCCGCAGAATCTTGAACCAACAGATCGGCAGTTGTTTCTTAGGCCCGTGAGTTTTGGAGTGGATTTCTACAGAACAGTAGATAGACAACATAATCACAACTAGCAATTACCTCAAGAGTCAAATGGCTATGCTGGCCTTGCCCCTCCCCTCTCGAGTCAACTGCCTTTTCAGATTGGACTGAAGAGCCCTTCCTCATTTGATGGCCACTTCTCACAAGGAAGAAACATTTTTTATGACTTCATAGTAGATACTACCTATCCAGGGATGAGTAGACCGAAAATTTTAAAAGGAGGAAAAAAAAAAAAAGCTTCACTGGACTGTCAGAGCTGGAGGTGAGGAACTGGGGCTGTCTCACTAGCTACATGGCTTAATCCTGTGTATCATTTTCATATGCTGGGGGCTCAAATTCATGCTTCAGTCCATTTACAAATGACTCCCTGTCATGGACCTCCAAGATCACTCACTAAGAGAAGAAACTCAAAATATTACATCCTGAGTATCAGGGTCTGTGTTGACTGTACACATCACAGAAGGCCAGAACCTGGAGCCCACCAGAGCAGAGACGGAGTGTAGCCAGATGGTCCAGGATTGGATTCTGGAGCCACGTCACCTGGGATCAAATCCCAGATCTGTCACGTGTTACCTGTAAAACCCTGCACAAGTTACTTAACTTCTCTGTACCACAGCATCCTTATCTATAAAGTTGGTATGATAATAATCCCTCCCTCACAGGGTTCTTATGAGGATTAAGTGAGTTCATCTATATACCGGGCATAGACCAGTGCCTGGCTCTTCTGAGACTAACTCTAACTGGTTCTACAGTAACAACTGGGGGGGAAAATCTCACACCGATTTTAGGTAATATGAATGGCTGTTTCTAGTGATTATACAAGATGAAGGCTATCTAGGGGACTGTATATCAGCTTTCTGAAACTCTACCCTATGTAACTGTTTTCCTAAGAGGGCAGAGTGATCAGCACATGGCAGAAGGAACACAGAGCTAAGAGAAGGAGACCTAGGTTCTAACTGCAGCTCTGCCATAAACTAGCTGTATCACACTGGGCAAGTGATCTATAACATGGGGAATAATGACAATGACCAGACGGTCCCTCCAGAAGTCTGTTATGTCTCAACACCTTTCCAAATCCTGTGAAACAGGAAAGGGCATGTGGAATTACCACCATTTAAAGAGAGAGATATGTATTTGGCTACACGACCTGCCCAGAGCCAAAGCCAAATCCAATCCTGCTGCTGCTGCTGCTAAGTCTCTTCAGTCGTGTCCAACTCTGTGCAACTCGATAGATGGCAGCCCACCAGGCTCTCCCGTCCCTGGGATTCTCCAGGCAAGAACACTGGAGTGGGTTGCCATTTCCTTCTCCAGTGCATGAAAGTGAAAATTGAAAGAGAAGTCTCTCAGTCGTGTCCGACTCATAGCGATCCTATGGACTGCAGCCTACCAGGCTCCTCCGTCCATGGGATTTTCCAGGCAAGAGTACTGGAGTGGGTTGCCATTGCCTTCTCTGATCTAAAGGAGACCAAAACAGGGGCATCTTCCTGGCACAGACTACATTTCCCAGCCTCCCTTGCAGTTTTCTGTGGTCATGTGATTGACTTCTAGCCAGTGGAATGGGGATGGGGATGAGATGTGCTACTTCCAATCCCCAGTGCTCTTTCCCCTTCTGTTGGCTAGATGCAAAGAAACTCAGGAGGGACTCCGAGGCCTTAGGGGATAGCAGAGCTGCAAGAGGGCATGAGACCAGGTTCCTTGTCATCACAAGCTAAAAGTTGATTGCACTTTTTATGATAAAGAAAAAAACTGCATTGTGTTAAAATCCTGAGATCTGGGACTTATTTGTTATGGTATTCCTTAACCAATGCACTCAGTGTGAGTCTCCAGTTAACTGCTGATCCAGGTTCTGAACTTCAAGAGGAAGCAGCACCTTTCTGTTTTGGTATAACAGATCATTGACATCTTATTTGCTACAGGCAGAGCCAAGTCAGTGAGTCTTTAGGAAAGACTTCTGCATCCCAGCTCATGGTCTTCCCATCTGCTCTTCTAAGGGGACCAAAGAGTTAGCTACTGTTGCACTGGGCCTTTGGGCTAAATGGAATCATCAGTAATCTTGCATCTTCTGTAGGGAACATCAAGGTGAGGGACATTTCTAAGATGAACCAGCAAATATTCTGAGGCCTCTGCTGCTGCTGCTAAGTTGCTTCAGTCATGTCTGACTCTGTGTGACCTCATAGAGGCCTCTACTAGAAGACTAATCAGGAATGATTAGAGGATTTATCAGAGGTATTTGGTTTCCTAATCTCTTCCTTCCCCCAATCAAATGCTATCTTAATATGGTCCTGATTTCCTCTGTCCATGGGATTCTACAGGCAAGAATTCTGGAGTGGGTTGCCATGACTTCCTCCAGGTGATCTTCCCGACCCAGGGATTGAACCCAGGTTTCCCACATTGCAGGCAGATTCTTTTCCATCTGAGCCACCAGGGAAGTCCAAGGAAAATAAATGTATAACTTAAAAATCAAAGTGCACTTTGAAAAGGAAGAGAGACTCACCCAGTAGGTTCTATCTTGAATAGGGAACTGATGGTGGGAATGTGCACCTTCCCTCCTAAATTCCCATACACTCTAGTTTATTTCTTTCAGTGTTAAAAGGTTAGGCATTTACATTTTTTCAGCAGTTACCAGCGCATTTTTGCCAAAATGAAAAAAAAAAATCCTATGATTCAATCAGATCAAGAACAGATGGGGTCTCTTTTTTTTCTTCACGCTGGACTTTGCTATCTTTGCCACTAAAGGAAAGGCAAACATGAGGAAAATGAAGGTTTATGGAAATAAATAACAGGAGAGCCCTGGCAGGCTCAAGGGAACCAGGAATCCAGGAGGAGACCGCAGCTTCCTGCCATCCACTAGCATCACTGAAGTCCTCAGTCCCTTCCTGTCTCCTCCCTTCCATGTGGTACCTTCCCCATTAGCTGAGGCTGCCCCTCTCAGACAGACCAGGTTCCCTGCAGTTACCAAGAAGAGGTTCCTCACTCAACTGTCCAGAGATTTACATCTGGACAAGAAAGAGTGGCACCCCAGCTACCATCTGCACCCAGGGAGCTGGCATGATTTAAGTACCACCTGGACCCTTTGGTCCCTCTATATTCCCGGACAAATGCCTCTGGGGGGGTGTGGCCTGCTAGCCCCTGAAGCACAGAGGAGGAAGCCCCACATGGATGGCTAAGCAGAACTCCCAGAGAATGTAAAGCTGCAGAATACCACGGCTGGGGGCTGCGGAGGGGTCCCTGTCTGGGATCCCTTCCCCCAATCTTGCAGCCCAGTAGCTCTGGCCCTCAAAGAGGGGTGGACAGGCAGCTGCTCTCTCACCCAGACCAGCGCCCTAGCATCCCCACCCTGTCCGGAGACTGGAGGCAGCATTGCCTCTGAAAGCTGTGTGGACCTGGCCTCAGGCTTCCTGGGGGCCCAGCGGGGCTCACTCTCACATATCCGGGAAGGGAGACCCCATCCTTGTGATGGTGGGGTCCAGCTAAGCTGCATCTCCAGCCGCACAAGGCTATTTTTAGATGCTGTTATCTTTGCCTTGCTCACAAGCAGCTGTCAAAAACAAACTGGGGACCAGGAGGCACGAAACTGGAGAATAAAAACCTCATAAAACAAGAGCTCCCAAAGTCAGGAGCTGAGCACACGGTGGCCACAACGCCGGGCACCATCATGGTGGGCCTGCTTAACCTTCCCCTGAGGGGGTACCGGGGGTGGGGGTGGGGGGCTTCGCTCTTCTACTGTCCACCCATCCCTGGCCTGGCAGGCCCTGGGCAAATCCTGCTTTGGCCCGCTGGCCGGTGGGACTAGTCAATCAGAAGCCAGACTCACGCCCCCCCAGACAGTGACCCAGGTGGACAGGTGTACCAAGGGAGCTGGCTTGATGGGGTTAACACTGCCACAAAAGCAAAAGCTGCAGCTCGGTCGCCTCCCTCGTCCAGCTCATCCTAACAGTCCACTTGCCTTACAGCATCACAGCCAGCTCTGTGACAGGGAGACCTCTGCACAGGCAAAATGTTACCCAACACCCAGCAACAGGGCAGGAAAACAGGAAGAGGCACCAAGAGGTGCCCCCAACTTCTCTCCAGCCCCTAGAGCTTCCAGAAGGCCGAGCCTCGGGGTGCCCTCCCACTTCCAGTGCCTTCGAGTCCCTGTCGCCACCAGCCCCTGCAGTCCCTGCACCCAAGCTAGAAGAGGCCTGGGCAGCCGCGTGGAAGAGTGCTGCCCCGCCCCAAAACCCAGGATGGGGGTGGGGAGGAGGCGGCAAACTTCAAAGCTGCAGCTGCAATATGCTTTAAAAAAAAAAAAAAAGCCACCTCCCCCAAAGCCAGAGTGGCTCCCCTCATCCCTCAGAGCTATGCGCGGTCCACCTTGACCGCCGGCTCCCCCTCACTCTGCTCTGCCAAGGGGACCCGGCTCTTGGACCTTGGCTGAGGGTATTTCGTCTCATGCTAGCGTGCGTGCGGCGGGGCTGCGGCTCCTGCTTCCTCCACTCCCCAAGTTTACCCACCACCCAGAGGTGTGAAAAATTAGTTAAAAATGATGTCACCTGCCCCCCCCCCCCCACGCCGGTCCCATCTCACACACACCGGAACATCCCGGGGGGTTGCGGTGGGGCTCCGGGCCGAGGCTGGCCTCCCCGGGTGCCCGCTCAGGCTCGGGCTCGGCCCTGGGAAGCCCGCCCGCGCTTCTTTCCCCCGGTGCAGAGATCCTACCGCCCGTGCGCCCTGGGCGCGCCGCCGGGCCCCGCGCCGGCTCCCCGGGAATGCGGCCGTCAGGTGAGGTAGGCATGCGTGCCGGCTCCGCAGCGAAGCAGCAGCTGGCTGAGGCGCTGGGCTCGCGATCTGCCTCTTCTCCCTCTCCCTGCAAAGGAGAGGCCTCCCGGGGGGCTTTCCAGCACCTTGTTGCGTTAGGACCGCATTCCCCCTTCCTTCTCCCTTTTATCTTAGTTTCTGCTTCAGATGCAAAAAGGGAGATCGCCGGAGTCCATGCTCAGCTCCAGCCAAACTCGGTCCACAGGCTGAGAGAGAATTATGAATGGATGCTGCCTTCTGATGAGGAAGTCGACTGGGGAGGTCTCTGCGCACGGCGCGCTCCATCAAAGCCAGGGCATTGGCCCCTCCACTGCTTCAATGCTGCAGGCAGAGACACCTAATTGACCACTGGGAAATCAGGTGCCAGGAGACCTGGGCGGGACGTAGCCCCAGGGCCACGCTGGGATCGAGCGCCTTGCCAGTGTAGACAGCTTCGATTTACAGCCCAGTGAATGGAGGGGACTGCGGCAGCCAAACCTCCCGGGCAGCAGGCACGGTTGCACCAACGCTCTGCAGACAGCCGCCCGGCTCTGTGAACATCTCCTGGCTCCACTGGGCTAAAGGGAACCTGCTAAAAATAATCCGTCCCCTGCTGCCAGCCGCAGTGAGCTGCAGGACTCAGACCCCAGCCCCAAACTCGGTGGCGCACCAGAGCTGGCCACAAAGCGGGCCCTGCGCGCTTAGACGAGCCGGGGGCTGCAGAGGATCCTGGATCCGGATTTCTGGTACCTGTGCGTTTCTTTCTCCGGTAGCACGACCGCTGGCGCTGCGCGTTACCCATGCCCAGAGAGGCGGCGGGCTCGGCTCATCACCAACAGGCTGGACCGACCACGGCTGCTCAGCACCGCACCCCCGTGGTTCCCTTCTCACCTCCCCGCTCCCTGGTCTCGAGCCAACAGCAGAGGAATCAGAGACGCCGACCGTGCCAACTCCTCCAGCCGGGGCAAGAGGGAGGCTGGAGACTGGCGCGGAGCATGTGCCCGCGTGCGTAACAGGATTAGAGCGGCTGAATATTGTAACATTGCCTCCCCTCCCCCCTTTCATTGGCGAAACCTCGCAGCCTGGACACAACTCAGCCTGCCCAGGCTCCAAAACACTGCAAAGATAATGCCTTCCCGGCGACGGGCTCATCTCCAGGGATGGGTGATTTACTAAACCAGCTCTGAGAAAAAACCAGGGTTAAAAACCACAGCACTGTGTGCCCATGCCTTAGGCTGGCAGATTCTATATATAACCACCACATCCAGAAGACAGAAAGCCATTTAGGGCCACTAAAAACACAACACTTATGGGATATATCCCTAATATATAACCAGGGGAAAAGCAGTGAATGAAATTATCCAAAATATGCCTTGTGGGAGGCAGTTTCTGGTACTTTGTCTTGAAGCCTTGGAAACCCATTTAGGGAAAACTTGTCCCTGTTTTGACCAGGCTATCTGTTTTCAAATAGGGAGACCGAGGTCCTGGGCAGATTGCACACAAGAGCAGTCCTGTGTCCATGAGGCCCCTGACCCCTCCATAATTCACAAATTGTGGTGAAACACTCGACTTGCCAAGGTCACAAGAAATCACAGGGTTGCCACAAGCCCTGGTAGAGAGTATTTCCTAATTGGCATTATTATGAATTACGATTGTGATCACACAAAAGATCACGTGGAAGCCAAGTTAGTCCAGGCTGGCTGCTCTCCTCTGACCCCACTCACACCAACCTCTTCCAAGGGCTGCCAGCCTGCAGCACAGGCTGGAGTCCCCTCCGGAAGACAGAGCGAGGCGAGGTCAGGAAGGATGAGGTGGGAGGAGGTGGCGCGGTCACTCCAAGTGAGGCCGAGAAGAGTCGTGAGCCCCAAAGTTCAAGGGGTAGATTGACAAAGGAAAAGATCCCACCAGGGAGATGAGACAGAGAAGCAGACCAGGAAAGGAGGGATGGCCTCTCCTGGACACCAGGGGACCACAGGGTTTCACAAAGGTGGCATGATGGAGAATGCCAGACATCCCTGAGGAGTCAGTGGGAGCAGAGCCCACCACTCCCTTGGCTTTGGGGGAGCCTGGTGGAGTGGCCACAGCGGGTGTGGAACTGCTGCTGAAAAAAGAAAAAAAAGGAGTCTTTCCCTTAGACTTGCTGTCAAAGGACCAGAGGCACCCGGGAGCTTGTTAAAAGCACACTGAGAGCTCTGGGACAGACTCTACCAGGCCACGGGAAGCCCTGCCATGTGCGGACTCAAACCTCTTGGGCTTTGAAATGAGAATTTATGTTCCAGTGAGCAAAATGGCCACCCTCTACAGCAATCCCTGGCAAGATCAGAGGGAACTGGTGGCCAAGTCACTAATCACACATCCCAAGGAGATGGACTGTCTTGCTCCAGCTTTTCAGGGCTGCTCTACCAAAGGAGAGCCTCAGCAGTGAGGCCCGCAGAGCTCCGTAAAGTGATGAAAATGGCCATCCACCCTTTGCATTCATCTTTACAGCAATGAGGTTGTTGTTAACAGTGACAATGAAAATAATGATATAACTAGCTCACTTACATTTGGATACGGTTTTGGCAAGTCCTGTGGTAGAGAGAGAGAGAGAGCGCGCGCAAGCAAGCAAGCAAACAAACCAACCCTGGACTTTGGTCCCAGAAAGACCTGAGTTGGAATCTGAGCTTTTCCACTCTTAGCAGTATGGCCTTTAGAAAATCATTTGACTTTTCTGAACCTTGGTTTCCTTGTAAAAGGCAAACAGGATGCCTAATACTGTTATAGCTCAAAAGGCATAAATAAATGAAGGGGGCTGAGTTCCAATAAAACTTTATGCACAAAACAGACAGGGGGTGGGATTTGGCCTGAGAGCCACAGTTTGCCGGCCTCTGAATCTATGACATGACTCAGGACAGGACTGTTCCCTTTAACTGGTATTCCCAGGAAATGTAGGAATGGTATTCCCAGGAAAAGTCCATTCATTCAATTATCAGTGATCATCCATTCAATTCAAGTTGATCCGACCAAAAGCAGTTCACTGAAGCCCCTCATTGTTTTGGAGTACGTTTTATATTTTCCCTGGAAGAAACTAGCTAGTTAGTTATTCAACTGACTGTCCCTGTCTTGCTCCTCCAGCCAGCCTCCCTGGCCATGAGGTGCAGCCATGTAACTCAGTGTTGCCAGTGGGAGGTGGGAAAGGCCTGGTGTCCCAGGCCAGACTCAGAAAAGCTCCTGACCATTCCAACACATATTAAGAGACCCTGGGGTAAAGAAACCCCAAAGTGGAAAGAGCCTGGGGACGCAAGTGACTGACAGCATGCCAACCTTCATTAGACTGCAGCGTCAGAATGAAGTCACTGAAATGTTGGGGGTTGGTTACCAGAATTAGCCTACCTTGAACAAGTCACTCTCCTATCTCTTTAATCAGATGATACAAAACACAATTTAATGCTCTGCTGATTACTTAGGGTCTTTATTAGGAAGGCTTATTATCGGTCTCTATGGCAACACATTTCAAAGACTCCTTTTTGGATTTCCAAGCTCTTTCCCTGATGGTTGTTAGTTCCCCACTGTCACTCCTCTCTTACCTGCTTCTAGCTCCCTCCCTGTACTTGAAGCCACAGTGGGCTGAGGGAAACAGACATCATGGCTGGGTAACAGCTGCCCACTAAGAGTTACTAGTGGCCTGAGCAAGAATCTAAGTGGCAAGGTGCGTGGGCTTGCTGACAACTATTTGGAGCCCGGGGAAGCACCTTCCACTTACTTTCAGGCTTAGTGCTGTGTTCCAGAGATAAAGTTACTGGAAGCTCAGCATCTCTGGAAAGAGTGGGCCCTTTTGGTATTATCTAGCCTCCAGATTTTCAAAGCTTTAATGCTTCTACTCATCATCTCAGGGGAATCTAAAAGAAAGGTTCTAATTCTGTCCCCTGACATTCATGGTCTATTCAGCTTTCAAAATACTGTTACTTCCTGATTTTCTATACATAGATCATATCCAATATATGCCCCAAGTCTGTTCTAAACTTGCCTTTCCTGCTTAATTATTTTGTTGTTATCTTATAGGAGCTGAAAAAATTGATTGGAAAAAGCTAAAAAACTTTAGTCCTGTTCCAGAAGTGATACGTTATCTTTATATCTTGGAGCAGTTTACCAAGAAAACCCAGCTATGCTTTAGACCTGGGCTTCTCTGGTGGCTCAGATGGTAAAGAATCCACCTGCCATGCAGGAGACCTGGGTTGGATCCCTGAGTTGGGAAGATCCCCTGGAGAAGGGCAGGGCAACACAGTGCAGTATTCTTTGCCTGGAGAATCCCATGGACAGTGAAGCCTGGTGGGCTACAGTCCATGGGGTCCCAAGGAATTGGACATGACTGAGTGACTAACACTTACATTATTCGATGGGTGGGGGCAGTCCTTCCTCAGCATAAGGTTGGGCAGCAGGAGACATATTTGGTGTAGGGAGGAAGCAAATCAAGGAGAGATATGGGGAGAGGCCTATAGACTCCACAAACCCTGACAGTCTGTGTTCATTTTTTAATTGAAAGAACCAAGATGACTCAATGTAAGTGATCCTCTTGGTCTGTTTCTTCAGCTATACAACAAGGACAGTGGAGATGACCTGAGAGGTTTTCTCTTGGTCTCTCATTCTGGAAATTTATTGTTTTATGAAACCTGGAACAAAAACCACCTTCTGAAATGATTCCTCATCATCACTTCTTATTTCTTCTTGCCATTTCTGCTTATCTTTAGAACCGACCACTCTACACATAAACTTCAGCATCTGCAAGGGCAATAATATGACCTGGGGTGGGGGAACGTCCGAGTGGTCCAGCACTTAAGAATCTGTCTTGCAGTGCAGGGGGCATGGGTTTGATCCCTGGTTGGGGAACTAAGATCCCACATGCTGTGGAGCAACTAAGCCCACACAATGCAACTGCTGAGCCCGAGCTTGCAAGTCACAACTGGAGTCTCCATGCCACAACTAAGACCAAGGCAGCCAAATACATAAATAAATCTTTGTAAATAATAATAGTAACAGTATGAACTATGATCTGCCCAGTCTGGGAAACCCTTTTGCCCCAGACTGACCTTGTTAGTGACCTCAGGAATTCCAATTCCAATTTCACTCTCCAGCATACACACCCTCCCCAGATGTTTCCCTAAGGTGGCCTCCCCCCTTTCCTCTCTTGGGCTCCAATGACAGAAACCCAGTTTGGCCTCCAGTGTTTATATTTCCCTGAAGCAAGCTGGATGTGCCTGGCATCACGTGGGTGTGGCAGAGTCTCACTCCTCCTGGCTCCTGGTAATGTCACATCACAGCTGCCAGCCCAGCGCTGCTCACAGATCTCATGACTTCCACAAGACACCACTGCTCTAAAATGGCTTGCTTGTTCATAAGGAACTATGTGTTTATTCATATACATTTTATATCATAACAAATGTAAATTAATTTCAGGGCCCAACTACCCAAGCTAGTGTCTGTATGGCTGCCTGTATAAAATTTCTCTCTCAAAATTCTCAAAACCATCTGGCACAAACTACTGTATTGTGACCTGTTAAAATAAGTAACAGCTGTGATAATCCCTCTCGATTTATGGCAAGCTATAAAGCTTTGCATATCCTGGCAATGCACATAAAATAATAAATAAAACCATTATCATTCTGTGCTGTCTTGGTGGGACTTATGATGATTTAGCCAAAATGGAGCCCCATGGAATGCATCTGAGAAGCAGAGGTCTGGCCCCATCTGCCCCCCTTCCCCAGCCCCCAAAGCCCCAGCTCACCACTTAGAGCCCCTAGATGTGTTTGCAAACCTTCCCCACTGTAAATAGGTCCTTTCTGAGAGAACTCCATTCCCATACACTGCTGCCCACTTTTTATTACTTCAAAGCCTTCTTTTCTGGTGGTGAGTTTCCAGAATTCCTCAGGATATCCAGACCATAAAGAAAACCAAGCTATGCACAGTTCAAGAGTGTGACATAATGTACATCACCAAAACTAAGAATTGTCTTGGAATTGTTAGCTGTATGCTTATAATTGCAAATACTGCCAAGATCCCAGGTTGAAAAATACTATATCAAAGTCATTTCTCTAAAATATGCAGGATGTAGAAAAGGAAAACTTGGTACCTGGCAGGAAAAGGAACTTGGCAGCTGTGATTCTAAGTAGAAGCCACTATGCCCACTGCATGTGAATTTCAAAAAAAGAAAAAAGGAAGGGAACAGGGCTTCCCAGGTGGCGCTAGTGGTAAACAACCCGCCGGCAATGCAGGAGTGGCAGGATACCCGGGTTCCATCCCTGGGTCGGGAAGATCCCCTGGAGGAGGGCATGGCAACCCACTCCAGTATTCTTGCCTGGAGAATCCCACGAACAGAGGAGCCTGGCAGGCTACATTCCATGGGGTTGCAAAAGAGTCAGACACGACTGAGCACACAGACACACAAAGAAGACCCAGTGCAGCCAATAACTAACTAAATAAAATTATTATTTCTTTAAATGAAGGGGACGGGGAAGGAAGCTAGCATGAAATGGCTCTTTACTATGTATGGCTGTTATACATAATCTCATTTAATCCTCACAACAACCCAGGTATCACTATGCTTGTTTTATGGTTGAGGAAATTGATGCTTAAAGAGGTGAAGTAACTTGCCTAAGGCCATCCAGCTAAAAGTTGAGATGAAGTTTGAACTCAGATCTGTCTTTTTCCAAGGTTTGTGCTCTTTCCACCTCACCACATTGCCTTCTGGACAGCTGTTCACAGCCTTTTTACAAGATGACTCACATGACAGATAGTTACATGGATCATTCATTGTCATGGCCATGGACAATTCCTACCCCTTATCTCCCACTTACAAAGTCTATTTGAGTGCAAGTGAGAGTTACCTTATCAGTGGAAGAATGCCAAATTCATATATATATATATATATCAGTACATATTAAATTACAAATAAAGGAGCTTGGTTATTGTATAGATTTCAAAAAAGAGCTGTAGTACTTTTCAGCTTTGCCTGTTGACAGGTAGAATCTATTTTTCCACCCTGAATCTGAGCAAGTCCTTGTGACTTCATTTGGCCAATAGAATGTAGTAGAAGTGACAGTGAACTTGTTCTGAGCCTGGGGCTCCAGATGTGTTCCAGCTTCTACACCTCTGCTGATCATGGTGCCTACCCAGGCTTATAGCCACGGGGCAGGGCTAGGCTAGGCTGGGCTAGGCTGTTGGCTGATGACACACATGGGGTCCACTCGTCCCCCTCTTCTGACCCCGAGCCCGCTAACCACCAATGTGTGAATGAGGCCACCCTACATCATCCTGCAGGGCTTGACCAGAAGAACCACCCACTGATTTTTAAGCCACTAAATACTAGGGGGGGTTGTTACACAGAAAAGGCCAACTGAGGAAGTTCTGTCCATTTCTAGCCACTTGTCAAAACAGATACTAAGTGTTGAGACCTGGTTTAAATGCAGATATCAACTAAAACCTTCCTAAAAACAAAATGAATTCTTTTTGATGGCTCCACACATTGCCATAGCTTAAAGACTTCACATCATCTCATTTATGCCCTGTGAAAGTGCCAAGCCAGAGAGGCTTCCTATGACTAGCCTTCAGCCATGGAGATCCACCTTCCCTCCTCAACCCTGGGCTTGTCAGCCTGATGCTGGGTCATGTGGTTTGGGGGAGAGCATCTCCAAGGGGAGTGGCCCAGAGTCACCCCCAGGAGATGGTCAGTGCATAGGAGGAAGAGAAGCAGAGATGGTGTGTTCGACCCCAGAACCCACTCAAGGAAACAGAGGAGTAAGCCCGAGAACAAGAACCAGTTTTGTAATATTCAACAACAACAGTCACGGTTGTCTTAAGAAGATGCGGCAGCCAAAGACACAGGTGGGCAGGGGAGAAGAGATGCACACCCTCCCCTTCCCACACACTTGGGGAACTTACAGATGGAGACTCTCAAAAGGAAGAAAGGAACAATTACAAACTAAATTAGGGCCGCACTCAACAGTCTGAGACAGGAAGAAACAATGGTTACAACTAAATACCTCAACAGAAGTGTTCAACCTTGGCTGCACTACCGCAGTTTCAACATGGTGAAATCAACCCCTGCACTCTTAATTGCTACATTAATTACTAACTTTATTTAATAGGAAAAATGCTCAGCATTCAGAGTTCCCAGCAGCTTCATCAAAAGCCATTTCTTTTGCAGAAAGTGCTGGCGAGTAACATATGAGTTGATTGTTTCACTGTCTTTGCATGAGATGCTTGGGCTTTTTTCTTTTCTTTCATAATTTTCTTAGTAAATCTGGGAACCTTTGAACTTAGGGTAATTTCTCTTTTCTTTCTCTTGGTGCCCTCTAGTTATAATTACAGAGTGAGTATTTACATCTATACATCTATGGTTTCTTCATTTGGTATTTACAGTGCTGAGTGAATAAATTAATTTAGTTCATTTTACTTCTTGGGAAAAAGTGTATATGATGAAAAGGCGTTCTTTTCAGTTGACTCTGGCAAGGCTTTGCAAGGAGCAAATAAAGGAAAGGGAGAAAGAAAGAAACCTTCTTTGTAGCCCTGTGAACATATGTTGGTCTGTACCCTCAGTGATTTTATACATTTGTGGTTCAACACATGCTAATTATGTTCCAGAAAGGGGGACGTTTTGCTGAGAACCTTTAGGAATTAAAAAAAAAAAACCCTCTCTACACCAGTGGTGGGAGCTTCCCCCAGTTCAGGCCCTGACCCTGCTTCCCAATCACTTTGCCCAGTGTGAGAATGGGGATTCCAGCTCTAGGCTGGGACCTCCGTGAGGTGCCTTCAGGGTGGAATCAGAACTGCAACTTCCAGATCAGAGGAGACAGAAAAATACCATCATGTGCCAAACTGGGAGGGAAGGTTTTGTCATTTAAGGATGGGGTGACGTCAAACAATAGAGAAATGACTGGGTGGGCTTCGTAAGATATACCAGAAGCAATGCTAGAGAAGCCAGGTGGGCTGTGACCTGGAGGAGGATCGAGGCATGGTTTGGCCTGCTCTTGAAGGGTGTTCCATTTCTGAGAAGAGTAATTCACTTCTAAAGAAGGAAGGGGGACTTTCCTGGGCATCCAGTGGTTAAGACTTCGCCTTCCAATGCAGGGGATGCGGGTTCAGTCCTTGGTCGGGAAGCTAAGATCCCACAGGCCTGGAGGTCAAAAAATCAAAATGTAGAACAGAAGCAACGCTGTAACAAATTCAATAAAGACTTAAAAAAAATAAAACTTAGAAAAAGAAGGAAGGGTACCAGTGGGAAGTTTCTGAAGAATAATTTCATAATAAAATGGATCATGTGTTTAAAGTTGCTTTGCACAGGAGATTTCCTTTACTCAAATATTTCTTAAGAAACTTAAGTTTAGTTGAGACTCTCTTTTAAAGGAGAGACGATAGATGGCTCAGGTGTTCATTTGTCTGAACTGGAGAGAGACAAGAGTTTTAGGATCACAAATGTCAGTAGGATTTGTGAGAATGAATTTTTCTCGCTTCCTGAGACATTCATTACACATCCAAGGTAGCCTGATGCTGCTGCTGATAGAACCAGAGAGACACGAGGGAAGGACCAATCTGAGGTCATCCCTGACCACTCCAGTGATTCTGGGATGTCACTCTGTGGCTCTGGCTTTAAGCCTCCTTACCCCACTTCCTCAGGCTGTGGGCAGTAAGGCCTATAAACAGAAACTACAGAATGGAGGGGCTTGACCCTTGAATATAGTTAGTCTCCAGCATCAGAGTGTTCCAGAGTTCATGTGTAAGTTTTTTTTTTTTTTTTTTAAATTCAGGACCAAATTTCCCACAGAAAAGAAGTGACAGATAACATTTAGAGTTCCAAGTCTGCCCATCAAGCCTTGTTTCTTCCACAGTATTGCTGGGGAAATATGCATTTGCTATGAACAAGAGCGGAAAACAATACTGGTATCATGGTAGTGACTAAATGTTAAAGTCACTTTTGCAGAAGATGGTTTTAAAAAGTAATCTTAGGGACTTCCTTGGTGGTCCAGTGGCTAGGATACCACGCTCCCAATGCAGGGGGCCTGGGTTCAATCCCCGGTCAGGGAACTAGATCCCACATGCTGCGACTAAGACCCAGCACAGCACAGCCATGTAAATTAACCTAAAAAAATAAAATAATAAAAATTAATCTTAAATACCAGTGCCCAGTGAAATGCAAGTGTAACTAGAGAAAGAGAAGTGGGCTGATGGAGACCTTGGGGTCAAAGAGATGACCCCATCTCTTTGAGGTTTAACAACACTGGTTCTTTATTATATGTAATATCACGAGAAAGATTCACTCATTCAAAAAAATTGTTTTGAGTATCTAAAATCTTATAAATATTACAGCCGAGATGAAAGACTTAGTCCCTACTCTGAAGGAGCTCATAGAATGGCCAACTAGAAAGACACTGTACTATACATGGTTTTTAGAGGGACTTCCACATACTCTCAACATATACTGTGTTGTGCCTGGGGGTTCAGGATGCCACAGGACAAAGGTGGGGGATCTTCGTGGACCATAGTTTTACTCAATAATTATTTGGGGGGAGATTATTTTATATTAAATACTGTAGGGAATAGTGCAGATTTTATAGAAATGGTCCAAATTTTATAGATGCATATAATTACAAAGAAATCTCAAGATCTCTGGAAGGCAGCTTTGGGCCATCTCCACCTCCACCCTGTGGCTCAGATACCCTCAGGGGCATTAGTTCATCCTCTGCCCTTGGAAAAGTGAAAGTGAAAGTCGCTTTGTCATGGCCAACTCTTTGCGAACCCATGGACTGTCCATGGGATTCTCCAGGCAAGAATACTGGAGTGGGTTGCCATGCCCTCCTCTAGGGGATCTTCCCAACCCAGGGATCGAACCCAGGTCTCCCACATTGCGGGCAGATTCTTTACCAGCTGAGCCACAAGGGAAGCCCAAGAATACTGGAGTGGGTAGCCTATCCCTTCTCCAGCTGCCCTTGGAAGCACCACTAAAATACAGGCATGTTCAGCATATGGGCTACAGGAAGGGAGATGACAAAATCCCTCTGAGCAATGTCAGGAAGGGCTTCTCAAGGAAGGTGATGCTTAAGCCAACCCTTCCAAACTGTCTAGGAGTTGGCCAGATGAAACCAGTCATAGAAGCATTCCAGAGAGGGAACACTGTATACAGGCTTGGAGGTGTGTGCGACAGCATGGTATGATGAGAAAGTACAAAGAATTCTGCATGACTGGAACACTTGGCTGGTGTAGGGAACTTCAGAGACACACATGCATTTCATCTCACAGTACTGGAAAGGATGCTGAGTCTCAGGGTTTTCTGCTCCAGCCAACAGGCAGAGCTGTAGGTTCAGAGCCACCGGGCCTGAGAACTCTGGGAAAGCAGATGATGGTGGGAAGATGGCCAAGTGGAGAACGGAGACAGTTACAATCAGATTCCTGCAAATTCAGAAACAGCTGTAATCGTACCTGCTACTTGTTACTTTGCTCAAAACCTCTGAATGAGATGAAGTATAATCGCTGTGAGGACATTCACCAGGATGCTGAAGTCAGGAAGTCAGAGAGGACCAACTCTCCTCTCTCTCGCCACTGAGAGACAACTCATGACCTGCCGACCCTCACAAGCGATGGTGTGGGAAATCCCACATGGTAACTTCTTGACCTGCCACAACCTCCCCCACTTGTTAATCCATCACCTTTTATGATTCCAGGAGACATTTACAATCCTCTCCTAGGAAATGAATATTTGAACAATATGTCACTGATAAACAATGCTGGATAATAAATATATCAGTTACAGGCAGTCAGGTTAACTAGCTTAGGACTGAAAGAGAAAGTCAAAGGCCTTCCCTACACCACTCTGTTTTCTCAAGACACGGGGTAACAGCGGGGGCGGACATTGTTGGCTCTGTCCCTTCTCTGGTGCCTCTTCTTAGCTCAAGTCTCATGTTGTGCCGGGCCTATCTCTGCTGATCGGGTGTTGCTCCTTCAAATAAAAACTAAGTTTCCTTCTCTTTGGATGACCTCAGCAGAGACTGGAGCGTAGGCCATGGCACATCTTTTAACTCTTAACCTGTATGATAACCTAAAGATACCACCCCCAAGTTTAGTTTGGCGTCATTACTTTCAAATCCTCACAGTCAGTATGGCCTGGTGGTAACAAGCCTGGGGTTTGGGATCAGACAGACATGGGTCCAAGTTCTGGTTCCCATCGACTGAGCTATAATCTTGGGCAAGTTAGGCAAACGCTCTAAGCCTCATTTTCCTTCTCTGGGGAACAGACATAATTGTGCCTGCGTCAGAGGGTTGCTATGAGTAGCTGCTGTGACCCACACAGTTCTGCTGAGCACATAATAAAGAGTCCGTAGATGGGTTTTAATCTTAACATCCTGGTTTTCCCCAAGCTCCGGGCTCCAAATCTCCTCAGCCCCCAATGTTAATGGACAGACCCCTCTCAAAAACATTATATCGATCACTTATGATACAACAGTACTTCGCCTTCTATTGTAAATGCTAAACTTTAGAAGAAATAAGTTTCATTGCTTTTTGCCAGAAATACCTTTCCTTTTGTGACCCAAACAAAAGCACTGGAGGATAAACAGGTTAGAAGAAAAAAACGACCAAGTGAATGTTTTTTGAAGTTGCGGAAATGAGTTGATGAAAACAAAGACCCAAGAGCAATGCTTGCATCCGCCACTGGTTTTATATCTATACTGCCACGCAAATATCCACCCACTCCTAAAATTATAAACCCTGTATACAAGATGCTATATTGAGAAATGTAGTAGGGTTCAAAACATCTTTTGAAACTTGGTTGAACCTGCTTTCATTTTGCCAGAGGTGAACTAATATTAGCCAAAGTCGGCCAAGATATGAGAAATGAGAGTCAAGTCTTAGAAAGAGTGGGTTACAATTAGAGGGCAAAGGGTTTTCATGGCCTGTGACTGAGAGTCTTCAAGTTCTCCACACAACACCATCTCCTGATGATGATGACGACAGCAAACAGTTCCTCCATCTGCATCGTGGGCCGAGCCTTGCATTATGTGCTTCGTTTTCATTACTTCCTCCAGTCTTCACAACAAGCCTATGAGATCTTGCCAAAGAAACCACAGCTCAGAGAGCTGTGACCCCAGAATGCTTCTTGGGGCCAACAAATTCCTAGCAATCTATCAAACTAAACCTCCCTCCCTTCAGGGCGCCTCCTTCCCTTCTCCTCCTCCACCCCCCACTCACTCTCTCTGCACACACTTGGAGGCTTGGTTTGTTTGTTTGCTAATAGCTGCTCTTAGACCTGCGGTGACACGCCAGTTGGGTTCCCCAGCTCCTGCGCAGAGCACTGGCTGGGTCTTTGTATGTGGCTGTGATACCTTGAAGGTAGGCGAGTCCTCAGTTTTGCTCTGAAAACAGGGCAGGATGTAGGCAGATTCTGTAGCTACAGAGTCTGATCCAGGCCTACATGTCTATCAAACTGCAATGAATTGGATTTTCATCCTTTACCAAGTTTCAGATTTCATAGTTATTTTCTGCTTGATACTGTGGACCAAGGGTAGAGAAATGTCTCCGTTCTACAGAGAGTTCCAGCCACAAGAATGTTGTGCAACAGGAAAGGAAGATATTTTTTATCATTGAACTCAAAAACTTCCCTTCTTATATGAATCAAGGGTGTATCTTATCTGCCAGTGATTTCTTCTGAGTCCATCAGCAGCCAGCCCTGCCACCCTCCCATGAGAGGAGAGCAGACAAAGAGAAGCGGAATGCGATTTGGCGGCAAAGAACATTTTTTCCCAGGAGAAAATGGAGTGACTTTTAGCTTATCTGCTGTCACCTGGTTAATGTGATCATTGTTCTTCAAAATAAAATCTCCTCTCCTTGCCCATGATGTCGTTAGTGTAAAAAAAAAAAAAAAGGAAACAAACAAACAAACAAAAAACCCCAACAACAACAAAAAAAGCAGCAGCAAGAACAAGTAAATGCCAAGAGGAGATGGGCCGAGAGGAAAAAGAGAAGGCTCACCAAGCAAAGCTACAAATCACCTTCTTTTCAAGGAAAAGCATTCAATACACAATTATCTTAATTCTCCCAGCCGGCCACTTTGCTGGCTTTCCAAGGTAGCTGTGGAAAGTACTAGAAACCCATGACCCCCGTCATCACCTCTGGCTTTCAAAGCAGGAGCTATAGAGGCCTGCATTAGGTAGGATGAGTAATTTGTCATCCATTTAAGCCAAGGGCCCTGTGGCTACTGATGTGTGCCCCCTGCCTATTCTCAAGCTCTTCCTTATTTCAAAATTAATCATCCAGCTCTATCTTGCTGGTGAAGGTTTCCAGGGATAAAAACTTAGATGGAAGAGGGATCCTAGTTGTTAAAGGCCAAATGCCATCCATGGCAAGCATAACATAGAGACAAGGTGGTGAGAGAAGAGTGATTTACTCTGTCTTGAAGAATAAATCAAAACTTTCTCCTTGCTTGGCTGTAGAGTGGGGGCCAGAGGGAGAAAAGATAACATTCCTAAGAGGCCTCAGTTCTTCAAAACCGAGGAAATATTTGCATCTTTCCCTTTATTGGTGTTTGACATTTGGCCTCTGGATGCTGAACAACTAGGCCTGCGTTTCAGATGAGAGGATATGACTGAGGTGAATTCCTTTCCACATTTCCTTTCTGCCATTTCGGGAGCCAGTGGGTGTCACCACACTCAAGGTCACTGAGTTAGAGCCACACGTAAGGCCAGCCACCCTCAGGAGAGTAGACTTTCTCAGTATCCCTCCTGACTCCAAATGTGGCACCCAGGAGGAAGAAAGCCATGCGACCCAACAGAGCATTCAGAAGCACAGGCCAGCTTTGGAGAAGACTAAAAGATTCTGCCTTGAACACAGACATGTAATGTCTACCTAAGTCTACATACAGAGGACTTGTGCAGGGTAGAGAGTGGACAGCAGGTTACACTGGCTTCTGTTTTCCTGCAGCCTTAACCCTTCCTAACCTTCCCATCTCCTCTACCTCCCCACCCTCACCTCCAACTCAGAGAATGCAAGAATCAACCCCAAGCAAATAGGCTTTCATTTTCTGCAAAATATTGCCTCTATAAAAGATGGTAATACCTAGATACCTAAAGATGGCAAAATCTCTTGGTTTCACAGACTAGGTATTTCGTTCTTCATACTGAAGATTAGAGTGAGCTCATTCTATCATGTTCTCAAAAACAGAACAAGACAAAACAGACAAGCAAGCAAGCAAACAGATAAAAACCCCACAAACAAAAATCCACCCCAAACTTGATACACATTAACCCATTTACCCTAACGTAGTAGGTTCAAAGGTCCTCTGCTCTGTCAGCCACACTTGGCTGACCAGGCCACACCCCACAAGGGAGAGCTGGTCCCTCCTACCTGTGGATGGGCCCTGAGGTACTGTGACCAGCCTTTCTGCTGCTGGTGGGTCAGTATTCTCCTGACTTGTAAGTCGTTGAGTGCAGAGCAGGGTCTTAGTCATGTCTGAGGCCCACAGCCAAGCCTGGTGCCCAGCACAGAGATGCTGCTCCATCAAGTTCAGCTCCCCAGATGCTAGGCTCCTTCAAGGCCCTGGTCATGCCAAGCAGTCAAGGCCCTAGAGAGGGGAAGCAACCTAGTTGGGTAGCTGGGAAAGAAGCCAGGTCTGGGACAGAGCAGCTCCAATATTCTATTGAGGAACATTCCACAAGAGAGGCAGACTAAGGAATTTCAGAGGAATTTCTCAATGGTGCGTTTTTGGGTTATGCTGAGTTTTTTCCTGGCTCGCCTCAGCATGCTCAATCCAGTGTAACACTTGGCTGCTTGCCCTTCCCTAGGCACACTGTTGGTATTTTCATGTCCCATCTGCTAGTGCCTCTGGAGGACGTTAGGATAAGTGGGTTGATCCAGAAAGGACATCCACTGTCCTGGCCCCCTGCCTAAGACATGCAAATGCAGAGTAGCTTCCCAGCCAAAGGCGTGTTATTTTAAATATGATTATTATCCACAACTACTACGGACTGAACAGTTCCTAGGTGAGTTATGCTAAGCCCTTTGCCTGCATTCACTCATTTCATCCTCATTTAAAGAATATACAAGGCAGATTTTACCATCTCTATTTTAGAAATAAGGAAGGTACAATTCTGTAACTTGACCAAAGTCACACAATTGATACATGGCAGAGTAAGGATTTAAACACAGATCTGGCAGATACCAAAGCCTATTTTCCCCACACCATGCTGCCTCTCCCAAACCTAACTATCAAGAGGATGAAACCCATAACAATGAACCCAACTAGCAAAACCAATGGAAATTACCAAAGCTGTCCTCTGAGGTAAATTTATAGCTGGCACTTCACCTATTTATTTTGTAAATTAAGCATTCAATTTAAGGGTTAGGAAAAAAAGTTTACAATCTGAAGTCAGTGACTATAAAATCAGATAAATGAATCAAAATGGAAAACACTAGTAAAATGGACAAAATAGACTTTGCTGTAAGATGGCGGCAGTCTACACAGCACTTCTGAATGTGGAGTTCCCAGGAATGAACTAAGGAACCTGAGAGGATATTTATACTAATGTGAAAGCTTTGTTTCTGGTAAATATGTATGCCCAGAGACTAGGGCATAAATAATGGCAGTAGCTGTTGGGCCCTGTGGCCCCGGACTATGGGATGGTATAGGGGTCTGGGCCCCAAAAGCCAGCCTGATTAGCTTAGGTGGTTCCCACACTTACCCAAGCCACTAGGACACTCTTGTAGGTTAGATGCAGCAGGAGCCTTAAGCCTAAGTCTCGCTCTGCCCTCCTTCTGAAGACCATACTACTCCACTGAGGTCTACCCCCATACAGCTTAACAGCTACAAGATCTAGCATGGTCAGCTGGTGGCTATGCCTGCCTCCAGGTTGGGAAGATTCAGCAGGGACTGAGAAGGAAAGAATGCGGGGAGTTTGCTTTTTCCCTGAATTATTCCTATGCTTATAAGGCAATTGTATGAAACAATTGTTCCATGGCTTTAAATCTAGTAAATAAAACTCCCTTTGAGACTCCGGTTTGAAAGATGGTGAAGATCAGAGTAACTACATTGTTTATATGATAAACACACACCCAAAACTATAACATTTTTATAATGAAACCTGGTGTAATAAAATTTGTGTTGAAGCAAAAAGCAGTCATTTTCCTCTCTGCTTTTATTGTGCCGAATGCAATCTCTGCCAAGTCCTACTTGGAGGCATCTTTGATTAAGGGCCTGGTCTCCCCCCACTGGTGAGCTGTCCAGAGTTGGCAGAAGTGCCATGACCTTGCTGAAACCAATGCCAGAAGATGGCTCCATTCACAAAGTGCCAGTGGCTCTGAAAGGGTGAGCCCTCCAACCTCCCCCAACTCCAGACCCCAGCCTGCCCCCAACACGTCGGCCTTGGATCTTCACGTCTCCAAGGTAAACTGTGTCAGGCTGTCCTAAAGGTCTTCCCCCAACCTCACCATCTTTCTCTTTGAACACAGCCTGGAAACCTGGCAGGCACCTGCAGGGGAATTATGTCTTTGACACTCCTTCCGGTGACTTAGTCCTTCTGTCCTAATAAAACACTACCTGGCTGTTTATTTGCCCCTGAATCCACTGATCCTCATGAAACTGGGTGGATTTAGGTCCTGGATTGTCATACTTGGTTCCCTGAGGGAAAGCAGGGGTTAGGGTGGGAGTGAAGTTCTGATTTCTTACCTAAGGCAGTGATTCTCAACCCTGGCTGCACATGGAGATTCAGCTGGGGAGCTTTCTAAAGAAATGCTCTGATGCCCGGGTTGATCCCCAGAGGTTCTGACTGAACTGGCCTGAGGAGCAGCCTGCATGTCAAACAATGGTGATTCATCACAAGTACATAAGCTATTTGAGATGTGGACTGAACAACCTCTCTGCTCCCAAGTTCAGAAACTGTCATGCCCTGAAGAAACACACAGGTTCAGTGGTGCCCACCGGAAGCTGCCAGGCCCACAGGCCTGTTTCCTTCCCCTCTTAACGGATCTTAGGTAACTAAGTGACACAAACCAGCGCCTCCTCGCCACCACACCTGAAGAAGCAACTCAGAGGGAGCGCTGTTAGATGGTGGAGCAGAATAGCATTGTCAATGAGTGAGGCTGCAGATGACCATATTGGTTAGGCTAACGCATGGCCACAGAGCACTGCCCCAGTCTCCACAGACCCAGTGGAGGCAAATGAGCACTATGGTGGCTTAGCTAGGCTGAGAAGAGTGCCAGCTTCAGCCAGCACACCACCCTGCCTTGCGCTCATGGTGACCGACACGGTGGTGGCATCTCTAGAAAAAAGGCCCCATCCCTGCCATGCAGGAGCCTGAGTTAAAATGGAAGGACTAACCATGGTGCAGGACGAATACTGCAAAGAGTTTGACACTTTGCAAACAGGGTTCACTGGTGTGGCCGAGCTGATGTGGCAAAGAACTAAAAGGAAGAGGGGGGTTGGACCAAAGAAGTCAAGATGGCCGAGAGTGGGTTAAGGCCACTGCAGATGGAACAGAAATGACACTGGGGAACTTGGCTCTGGGGACTCCCAGATCAAGGCTGTTTGGCGGCCACCAGGAGAGACATAATCCTCTACTTTTGATCTCAGGATGAGGACAGGATACTGAAGAATTCCAACAAGACAGGGGGGCAAGGTGCTGGAGGAGAAGCAACGGACTAGCAGGCCAGATGCAGCGCTAGCCAGTGCAGGACATGGGGCCAAGCCCACAGCGGCCTCCTCAGCCACCCAGACTGGAGCTTGCTGATCCTGCCCTGACTCCTCCCCCACGGGCCACCCTCTGGGCCGTCTTGGAAGACAGGCCAAGGTCGGCACAGAAGAGGAGGAGGGAGAAACCTTGTCCTCTCTGTCTTAAGTGGTCCAGCACCTCAGAAGGAGCACAAAGTTGCCAAGTTGGCCAGCCTGGAAGAACCACCCCAAGTGCCTGGAGCTCAGGAGCTGCCCAGCACAAAAGTGAGGGTCATCTCTGCAGGTCAAGCACGGCCTCCCCTTGCTCTTCCCTCACTCCCCCCAGAAGATGAATCACTGCTAGAACCGCGCTCCCTCCGCCCGGCCTCCCCAGGTTCCCTCCCCCTTTGTCTTGCCAGGAAATGCTGCAAACCCCCAAGTACCTGCATTCTTGGGCATGCAGCAAGCGAGAGGCATGCTTGGATTCCCGCTCTGCTTCTTGAGGCCGGGCCTTTTCTTTCATCCAAAGCCCTCTGGAGTCCCAGGAGCTGAAAGCTGATCTGCTTAAGTCGGCAGGCAGAGCAGGGGGGTGGGAGGGCGAGGGAGGGCAACCCTCGGTGAGGAAGGTGGCAGATTCTCACTCGACATCTGCGCTGCCTCCGGGACTCCCCCCTGGAGGGGGAGATGGTCTCACCCAAGCAAGCACTGGGCCAGCTGCTAATCCCTCGGGGGTTCACTTGAATGGCAAATCAGGACTCTGGGGCAGCCTCCGCCACACCCTGTCTGCAGAGGAGGGGCTCAGCCGCACTCTCCTTCCTCGGCCCTGGGGGACTTCCGAAGGCCCGGTACTTTCTACAGCTGCACTGGCATCACCTGGGAGCTGGTTTTAAATGCAGACTCTCAGGAGGAGCTCTGCCAAGAGCCACGTGGCTATGGAAACCATGAGCATGCCGCTGGACACAGGAAGCCGGCCCAAGGCTAACAGCCAGGGAGCCAAGGCAGCCCAGCCCTGGGGTGACTGTCCAGTCATGATAAGGAACACACCCCATCTCATCACCCCATGCCGGCCCCGCAGCACCCCCATCCCCTCCTCTCATTAGGCTGGGGCAGGATCACTTGGCTGTGAAAAAACGTTAGGTTGGTGTGAGGCTGAGCTGCTCAACAGGTCTGCAAATATTTGCACACCCGCTGAAAGGATGAGGGGCAGCACACAAGTGGAGTTTGCTCTTTGCAGGTTGCAAATCAATTTCAGATCCCCTCCCACCCCCAACGCACACACCACCTGTATCAACACGTTAGACTCGTGCGATGCCAATAACAACAGTAACAGCGCCCCAAGCCCTTTCACAAACATCCACCATCCTGGGGTCTGTTGAGCGCGTCTTCTTGGCACCAGAGGGAGAAGGCAGAGACTTCCACTGCTTTGCCCTCACAGCCTTTATGTTGTCACGGCATGCGCTTCACCTCCCAGCTGAGCCCAGCAACGGAATCAGTGTGCAAAAACTGGAGGGAGGAGGGAAAGAAAGGAGACAAATGGAGGGAAAGACTGAGAAGGGCGCTGGCCCTGCAGTCCAGAGAGGTCACTGAAATGACTAACGGTGTCAGCTCCTCGCTTCTGTTCCATAGCCACGTGGAGCGAGAGCCAGAAGGGGTGACTTCGTGTCTGAGGGGAACTGCTGGGTGCTGAGCCCTGGGGTACACCAGGACCGCCCCAATCAACAGAAAGACTCCTCAGCCTTGCAAGCACCTGCAGCATCAGGGGCGGGCCTGGCCCTCACCTCCTCGAACCCTTCTGGAGGGAAGAAATCAAAGGGCTGGGGAGAAGAAGGAAGAGGAAAAGTCAGCCAGGGATGACGACAGACAAGCAAGAAGGCAAAGAGGGTGGCCCTGAGCTCTGCTGGAATTCGCAAGGGCCCTTAAAAGCACTCCTGGTGGGCTTCTGGATAGAGACCCAAGCTGAGACAGAATTGAAAAATCCGTGGATTCCCAGTCTTGCCTCCAACAACAATCACTCATAAAAAGACTCATGGATGGGAGGAAATGAGGCCGTTGTTTTATTTTCTATGGGAAGTCATAATAGTTTTTAAAAGGTTAATCTCCTTCTCAGCCCTGTTTTTTCCCTTCCAGTGACCCCAAGCTGAAAAGGAAAAATATTTGCACTTGGTGTTTAAAAACCACAGTGAATTAGCTTTTGTTGTTCATGGCAAAGCCACTATTTAGCTGCCCAGAATCAAACCAGATGTCAGGGAAGAAAGAAGGCCTGCACCCTGTGAACTTGCCTTTCACCTTTGCAGGGGGCGCTGAGGGCCAGGCTGGACTGAGAAGACAAGGTGGATGGAGTGGGGTGGCCAGCAAACCCGGCGTGTAGTTCTGAAGGACTCACTGGTTGGGTCTGCGTGGGGGGATGCCAGTGGGACTGGAATACAACAGCCCCACGACCCTGCATGTGCAGTGCCTTTGGACTTCCCGAACTTTCTCCTGTGGACGGAACGCAAGGCACTATTCGCACCGGCAGCAGAGACCACAGAAAAGCAGGGAAGACAGGATGAGGAGACAGCAGCAACACAAGAAGGGGTCAGCAGGGCTAACTGGCACACGCAATCTGTCAGAGAAGGTGAACAAATCCTGCAAGGAAAAGAACTGCATGCTCTTTCTGGGGCCTTCCAGGAGAGTATGAGGAGGAGATTAGTATTCCATTTCGTCAGGCTTGTTTTTCTTTAGCACACCACCCACCACAACTCACTGCTTAAACTGGGAAAAATAAAAGTTCCTCTGGGGCTCAGGATGTTTTCTCAGTTTCCTAACTCAGCAGCGTAAGGAAAGACGAAGCTCTCTCTACTCCAGGACCCTTTGTATCCACTCAGCGAACATTTACTAAGCACCCCTGCCACACACACACACACACACACACACACACACACACACACGCACGCACGTTGGTAAGCAAGATATTTGGGTGATAACAGAGGCCTTGGCTACTATTCCTGTCCATTATAGTCTACTGGGCAGGACAGACATGTTCAAAACAACCCCGATCCTAATAATAGCTATAGGTCCTACTTTTCACATTGTAATGATGCAATAAGGACTGTTTTCCATACAGTAGCTGATTTAACCCTTACAATAACCCTATGCAGTGAGTTTTATTATTCCCATCTTATAGATGAGGAAACCAAGGCTCAGAAAGCTTAAAGAACTTGATCAAGATCACACACCTGTTAAGATAATAGGGGTCTTTGTTTTTTGTGTTGATGGAGCCCAAGTGCCTAGAACAAAGCCTCGTGCATAGTAGGTGTGAAATAAATCTTTACTGAATGAAAAAAGCAGCTGGGGTGCAAGGAACGGCTTTCAGGGGCCTTGGAGATGAACTGTGAAGCATGGCTGGGATTTACACAAAGAGGGTAAAAGGCACACTGGGAAGAAAACACGAAATGAATGAATGCACCCCTAAGGAAACACAACTGTTTTACAAAACAGCAGAAGGAGTAGGAGGAAGTAGTAGTTAAAACAGGGAGCCTTGAGTCAGAGAGACTGCAGTCCTACCGTGACCCTGCTGCCTATGAACACGACTAAGCCAGCCAGTCTCCTGTACCTCATATTCCTCATCTGTAAAATGGTGAGAAAAGCATTACCTACTATGGCAGAAACTGTTCACTTCCTATCAGATCTTCCGTGTGTGCCCTCCCTTTCGAATTCATACAACCTCAATTTTTTAAACTGGGTCCATTGCCAGACAACCAAATGGCTCTATCTCCAGGCCTCTCTTGTAACTAGGGGCTGCTATGTGGCCAATGAGATCAAAGCAACTGTGGTATGGCCTTTCTGAAAAGTCTCCTTAGAACACAAGAGACATGCCTCTTCTTTCATTCTCTTGTTTGGGCCAGTGATGTGATGGCTGGAGCTCCAGTGGCCATCTTGGACTGAGAAGATGAGGGCCACATGGGTGGCAGAATGAAGAGCTGGGAGAAGTCTTGGTCTCTGGACTAGCCCTGGACTTCTTATACATAAGAGAAAAATAAAGTTCCATCTTTTTGAAGCCTTTGTTAATCCCCAATGGATATATTTACTTCAAAGAGTTGCTGGGAGGATTAAAAAGATAATGCAGACCAAGTAATCAGTGCTGGGCCTTACACATAGTGGGCACTCCAACAAATCTTAGCAATCATGTTTTGCTGCTATTCTTATGACTACTTTCATCATTACCGTTACTAAAACCCAAAATGTTCCCTTATTCTGCATCAGGCTGAACCATCTTCATTCAGCTATTTAATCAATTTGCTTAAAATTCCTTAGGATTATGTCTTTCATGAAAACCTGATCAAGAGTCTTCTATCACAGGGTCCTCTTTGAATTTCATCACCAAATCATCCACATAACCAATAATATTGAAAATCTAGGCCTGTTGGTGACACAGGGGGTAGGGGTTAGGAGGTTAACACTTCTGAGTATGGTGACTGGGAAGTGTTAATTAAATTCCAAGTTGGGTCAAATGTCCCTTTTTGGAAAGCTCCATGGCAACTCAGTGCCGCGAGAGACTCCCTTTTCCCAACCAGACAGACCTTTACACTGCAGGACGAGGGAAAAAAAAAAAATGTAAAGATACAACAATTGGCTTAAAAAGTTCTGAGAGTCAGCATAGTATGTTGGACTTCAAGAGACTTGCCAAGAACTGTGGATCCTTTTACTTAAATCTCCACTTCTTAGTATCTCTGACAGATTGTGTGGTTTGTTCCTGAACTTGATCAATAAATGTTTGCTAAAAGATCTAAGGAAGGAAATAAATGCCATGAGTTAGAAGGAGTGGTTCTCATAGGTCAAAGGATTGGCTGCATTCAGATGATGAAGGATGTACTCAGGAAAACCACAGTATCTCAGGCCCCACCCTAGATCCACTGAATCAGAATCTCTGGGTGTAGGGCCTGGGAATCTGTATTTTTAAGCTGCCCTGGTGATCTGATGTGTAGTCAAGTTTGGGACTGTTCTGAAATGCCCCCCTTCCCCCGACTCTCTCTTAGGTTGGGTTGCTATGTGCTCAATCACTCAGTCGTGTCCAACTCTTTTTGACCCTATGCACTGCAGCCCTCCAGGCTCCTCTGTCCAGGAGATTCTCCAAGCAAAAATACTAGAGTGGATTGCCATGCCCTCCTCCAGGAGATCTTCCTGACCCAGGGATTGAACCCACATCTCCTGCATTGGCAGGTAGATTCTTTACCACTGAGTCACCTGGGAAGCCCCCCTTAGGCTGGGTTACTTAGAAGCAAAGTCTGTGATGGGGATTCTTGTTGAAACACTGTATGGAGGGGATACTCTCAGTGCAAGAGGAGCATGCCAGCTGATGGAGAAGACAGAGGCAGGGCACCAACAGCACCCAGTCCCAACTCCACCATTCTAGGCTGGAGTGGAGTCAGCTTCAGTACTTGTGTGGCTTTGTTCCCCATGGAAGCCCTCATGTTTCCACCCTCTTTGCTGACTCGGTCCGAGTTTACCATTTACACAAGGGTCTTGAAGATGAGTTTAACCTGGAAGGAGGTGTCAGAACCTGATATGGTCCTTTCAAGGACCAGGGCCCCTGAATAGGTATACCGATTACCAATGAAACTGCAGGGGTTATCATTTGCTTGGTAAGTTCTGCCAGGAGTTGGCCCAAAGTCAATGTCCCAGAATCCTTCTCAGGTGTTCCAGCCATATTCACTCAGACTCCAGAACAAGGGACTTAGAGGACTCCAGCCACCTGGTGGTCCATCCCTTCTTCCTTCTCAACCCTGACAAATCCAGATGCAGGCTACAGAGCTCCCTTTGGCTTATTCTCAATGACTCATAAATGGGTCAAATCACTTTGGAGACTGGCCCAAAGCTAATTTTGTATTCACTGCTAACCTGTTTGTTCTCCCCTGGCACTTCAGGAAAAAGCTGGGTGAATGCCTTTTCTCCTGGTTTCAGTCTCTCCCCTTAGAGCAAAACTTGCTGCCCAGGCCACCGTCATTTATCCAGAGCTCCTGTCCTGGAATCAGTACCCAAGCTCACTCCCTGCCCATCTGCTGCATCCCTGTACCTGAGTGCACATGTGGGGAAAATTAAAGGCCCAGTAGGGCCCCAGTTGGAGCTGCCTGGCCCTACAGCTGTTCCCACCCCCACCAGGCTTAATGCCAAGGTTTGTGGAAGGTACCTTGGAAATGGGGAGCATCAATGAAAAAGCACAACTCAGTTCCCCATCTGTGACCTGCTTTTCATCCAGAGATCAGCCAAGAACAATGTCTGGAGTACTCCAGCCCCCTAAAGAGCTCCACAGTGACTCAGTCTCTGCTCTCATCAAGGAAATGCCACCATTTTGGTTTCTTGTATTGGAGCAGAGTTCCAGGAAAAGAAGCCAAGAAGGGAGGAAAGAGTGAGGAGTGCTGAAAAAAAAAAAGGGGGGTGGAATGAGCTGTTTTCCTTTTGTGGTTCATTCAAATCCAAGTGGAAACTCAACACTTTCAACCAGTCAGAGTCTGGAGCTAGGAAAATAAAAAACCCAGGCCTGGCTCAACTCTCTCCAGAAACTGCTGTGTGGAAATGCCTTAATTTAATTGTAAGATGTCAATCCCCATCTCTGTCTCATCCCAGATTTCATCATTTGTTTTGTTTTGAGACATTGAGTTGTTTTTCCTTTCCTTTATAAACTGAGAACTCTCTGCACATGAGTCTGTGTGGCAATCTGGGCCTGCCATGAGAACAAAAACAGCAATTCTTAATAGGGTTCTCCTCAGATTGCCCACTAAAGCTGAAGCCACCACATCGAGTTTCCTCCTGGGAATTACATAATCATGATAAAACAAAGAGCCTATTCATTCAGCAGATATTTATTGAGCACCTAGTAGGTATGTTTCCCTGGTGGAAACTCATCTTAGGGGCTTCCTTGGTGGCTCAGATGGTAAAGAATCTGCCTGTAATGCAGGAGACCAGGGTTCAATCCCTGGGTTGGAAAGATCCCCTGGAAGAGGAAATGACAACCCACTCCAGTATCCTTGCCTGGAGAATTCCATGGACAGAGGAGCCTGGTGGGCTACAGTCCATTGAGTCACAAAGAGTCGGACACCACTGAGTGACTAACACACACAGTAGGTGTCAAGCATTATTTTAAATGCTCTGTAATTCTCACAACAATTCTATGAGGTACATACTAGTATTACCTCCACTTTACAGGTCTGGAAACTGAGGTACAGAGAGGTTAAATAACTTGTTCAAGGCCCCGGAGGTGGTAAATGGTACAGCCTGGCCTTCTAACCACTTTGCTGGGTTACCCCAATGATAGACGTTAGGGAACTCATTATCCTACCTTGGAAAGCGTAGACTCACCATCTCTCATCATTCACATCCAAACCCAAGTTAATCATGAGGCAAGACCAGGACAGAAGTCCCAGCTACCCACAGGAAATACCTGGTGCTTGCTTTGCTGAGTGTTTCAGGAGGAACTTTTATGTAGAGATAGAGTCTAATGCTGAAAGCATAAACCTCAAAGTCAGCAGGTGGAAGAGAATTTGGGCATGAAAAGGGAGGAAGAACCACTGGGGCTTTCTGTAGCTTTAGAATTAGCTAATGCTTCACTTACGATTTCTTGAGGATCCTTAGTAAAAGAAAACTACGTTTTACCCAGAAGAGGAAAGAACATTAAAATGACCTTAAGAGCAAGATCATTCCGGACAGAGAGACAGCAATAATCTCCAAGGTTCCTAATAGTTCTAACATTATGATTTAACTTCTTTTTTTTCCCATCTTTTAATGACTCTAGCTCCTTTACAGGTCTTGGCTGTAGAAAAGAAAAGACTTGGCTTCCCCAAATCCGAATGCATTCAAGATGGTGGCACAACTGCTGTCTTAGGCAATTCTTGACCCTAACAGTTGAGTGTATGAATTGAAAGGCAATTTGTGTCCAGCCAGTACTGTGTACTCCTGGCTCCTCTGACACTCTGCAGTGTGGACCTGCAGGCAGAAAAGTAGGGTATCCAGTTCAATAAGGAGCCCAGGAAAACAGTCTTCTCATGTCATTCTCATGTCATTTAGCATGAAATCACTTCAACCAGAATGGTGCTAGCCTTCAATGAGATCCTGATGGATGGGAATTAGGTTTATTTAGTTTGGCTACCTCAGATAAGGAAATTCCAGAAGCTTTCCAATTGCTGTCAGATTTATTAGAAATGACATCATGCACTCAGATGCAGGATTCTTGAGTGAGTCCAACATTAGGAGAATGGATATGATGGAATGAGAAAACTGGCAAAAAGGTTAAGTAGTCAACTTGGAAAAGGGAGAACATTTGAAAGGGATAAAAGTCATTTCTCTCGTGTGCCCACTCAATGAGAAGGCTCAAACACCTGACCAGCCAAAAAACTTGCAGTAATGGGACCCGATGGTCAGACTTGGAATTCTAATCTTTTTCATTTGGGAAGTATAAATAAGAGATACATTAATGTGTAAAATGGTATAGCTTTTCATTCTCCTGAATTTGAAATGGTTGGGAGATGATATCATTCAAAAACAGAACAAAGTCTTTATGCTGTACCGACTTTCTCTGGCTCTCTCCTTTGAGCCTTGTTAAATTACTTTTGCTGCCTTTGAGTTACAAGATGCTAACCTCACTGCTGCATCTTTACCCTGAGTCTGTCTGACCTGGAATTTCACTCCATCTCTTTTCCAAAAGGTAAAGGGAAGCAATGGAATGACATGTGCAGACAGGAAGACAAAGGGCAAGCTGACACTGATGTGGAGTTCGGCACTAAGAACTTAGCAAACTTCCTAGGGCTTGGTCCCAACAAACACAGCAGCCCAGGCCCTTCATGGTGCCTTCCCATTTAAGCTCCCACCATGTCAACCAGAGAGAGGTCCATTCCAGGGCTGGCTGTGGCCAGCAGTATACATCACAGCTGCATGGGTAACCATGTGGGATTATTCTACATACATGAAAACATCAAATGAGAAGGTCCTAGAAGCCAAGCTAAAAGGGAAGCTGCCATTGCTAGGTATGGCTGCTGAATGCTTCTTTCACTCCGAGGTCTAACACCCTAACCAGCCTATGAAGAAACCCACTGTGGCACCAGCTTGAAAAATAGTAAGAATGATTAACCTTTCATAGTCAGGCTTTTAAGAACCTGAGAACCACAGGATGGGATGGATAAGGAAAGCACAGGATAAGTTTGAGATCTGCTCTGTCCAGTAATGACAGCCACTAGCTGTATTTGGCTACTGAGCACTTGAAATGTGGTTGGTATGAGCGAGGAACTGAATTTTTTATTTTAATTTTAATTTGAATACTCCATTCAATTATTAGAAGAACTTGAATATATATTGTTTTTACACTGTGCTCTGGTAGGCACAGGAGGGGATAAAATAAAAATTTCAGACATGGTTCCTGGTTTCTGCCTTTACATCAGTCTTTCTGAGAGAGAAAAGTAGAAGACTTAATTTGGAGGTGGGCAATTTGGGGCGCCTTGTTTTGCTTGGCCAACACAATGGCTTACTTTGAATTTACTTGCAATGCTTTTATTTCCTTAGAACGCACACAGCAACTCGGGCCCTGCCGCTCCTTGCTATTATGCCTGTGGCCCTGTCCCACACTTGAGGTACCTGCCTGACCCTGAAGGCACCTGAGTTTGAGGCCTACAGTGTCAATGATTCCAGCAGAGACTCAGGCCATTGGGTGATGGAGACCCAGCTCACTGCACCAACACTGATGGCCAAGGGTGGAGCTATGGGGGCAGGGAGGGGGTGCTGGTGTGAGGGGGAGCAGAATGGGGGGTGCTGTGGTCTGGAGGGGCCCTCTGGGGAAGATGGACTGACAGGCCAAGGTTTGTGACCCGGGGGCTGCTGTCAAGGGGATATGGACATGCTCTGACCACCAGTCTCCCAGGACAGTCCTCCACCAAGAGGCCACTTCTGCCATTGCTGCCAATTCCAATATGGGGTTTCCCATCAGTCAGGACCTGTGCTTGTATCCAGCTGTTAATGTGTGCCTCTAGGGGAGATCACCTTTCAGGACCTTTCAGTAGTCCCAGAGCCCTAACCCTTATCTTAAATGGGCATAAGTTACCCCCCTAACCTCATCTCAGTTTGCCCTACACCCACAGAAGCCAGGGTGCAGGTAGGCCAGGGAGGAGCCTGGCTCCAAGGAAGGGGGAGCAGTGGAGCTAGCTGGTCGTCGTGTGCCCAGAGGAGGACAGTGTGAACACTGCTGAGAGGGCTGCCTCTGCTTCCTGGGGACCCCCTCCTTCCTTCCTGGAGAGCCAACACTTGGCAGAAGCCATAAAAGAGAGCCCCTCCACCCCAGTTGGGGCACTGGGATGCAGTCAGAGCGCTCCCAGTCACCTGGCCTCTGGCCCCAAGGCTGAAGCCCCCCACCCCCACCTCCACACCTCACCTCTAAGACCCTCACTGAATCCAGAGCCAGCAGGACCACAAGACTCATCCCATCCTACATTGGCCCAGATCCTCCTGGCTCCACGGCTGCTAAGCGGCCTCTCAGCCCACCTCTGCCTCCTCCTGGCTCACCCTGTGAGCCCCCTGAGCCTGGAGATGGCCCCCGGGTGGGGACGGATGCTGCCTCAGGCCTGTGCACAGGCCCACCCTGAGGTCGGCGGACAGCAGCCTGACATTCCCAAACAAGGCCCCGTTTGGAAAGCTTGACTCTCTCCGGTCTTGGCTGGAGGAGGGAAGATTGCTTCAGGATGACCACAGAGAGTTGGGAGACTGTCTTCATCACAGACAGACCCACTTTCTCGCTTCAGCTCCTGAGAAATGATACCAGGGCTGAAAATCTGCCCAGATGCCAGGGCTCATAAGCATCTGGGGGCCTTTCAGGAGCCCTCGATGGGGAATAGATCACGTGCACTGGAATCTGTTGCCCACAGCTTCAAAGCCAACGTAGGGTCTCCCCTCATTTTTCCAAGACTTTGAAATCTCTCCTGCCCTCAATAAATGAAATTTGGGAAGTGGAAGAAGGGGTAGAATAGGGCCTGTGGACTGGCACCTCCTCACACCTTCACTGGAGCCTAAGGAATTCAGATGTGTTCAGTCAGACGGTCAAGGTTTGAAACCGAAACAAAGCGGGAGGCTTCTGTGTGTTTTTAATTGAAGCTGAACAGGTGCAGCCCACCCAGCCTCCACAGGGCCTTGCACAAAAGAACCAAAAAGCTATTCTCTCCCAGGTATTGATGGTGATTGTACCAGCTCTGACTGCCAGTTCTGTAAGAGGCCACTCACTTCACCCTGTGGGCCGAGACAACTTAGGATCAGAAAACATTTGAGCTCAAAGTACTCTTCAAGCCAATCCCCTCATTTTACTGATGAGGGAAAGGAGCCTGGATCACATGGCAAGGGGACTCGGGGCTCAGACCTAAAACCAGGCTGCAGCCAGATCCCAGTGATGCCTGACTCATCAGTGGTGTTCAGAACCATCATTGGGGGGTTCGTTCCTCAGAGCTGCCAAGGAGAAGGAACAAGCAGCAAGACCACATCTCACACACACACACGCACGCGCACACACACACACACGCACGCACACACACACATACACACACACACACAAGACCACGTGACAGGAAGGGGGCAGTCCCTGAGGAGACAAGTCACTGGCTACAAGCATCATGGAGACCAGGAGAAGCCAAGATGGAGACAGACCAGATAATCATGCTATGTGAAGTCAGACAGAGAAAGAGAAATACTGTATGATATCACTTAGATGTGGAATCTAAAAATGGATACAAATGAACTTATGTACAAAACAGAAACAGACTCAAAGACATAGCAAACAAACTTATTATCAAAGGGGATAGTAGGATGAGGGATAAATTAGGACGTTGGGTTAACAGATACACACCACTATATATAAAATAAACAACAAAGGCCTACTGCATAGCACAGGGAACTATAGTCAATATCTTGTAACAACTTATAATGGAAAAGAATATGAAAAAGAATATATATATAGACTACACACACACACACACACACACACACACAAGACCACGTGACAGGAAGGGGGTGGCCCCTGAGGAGACAAGTCACTGGCTACAAGCATCATGGAGACCAGGAGAAGCCAAGATGGAGACAGACCAGATAATCATGCTATGTGAAGTCAGTTAGACAGAGAAAGAGAAATACTGTATGATATCACTTAGATGTGGAATCTAAAAATGGATACAAATGAACTTATGTACAAAACAGAAACAGACTCAAAGATATAGCAAACAAACTTATTATCAAAGGGGATAGTAGGATGAGGGATAAATTAGGAGTTTGGGTTAACAGATACACACCACTATATATAAAATAAACAACAAAGGCCTACTGTATAGCACAGGGAACTATAGTCAATATCTTGTAACAACTTATAATGAAAAAGAATATGAAAAAGAATATATATATATTGACTATATATATATACACACACACATACTGAATCACTTTGCTATACACTATAAATCAACTCTGCTTCAACTTTTAAAAAGGGTGGGGGCAGACTAGCTTGGAGAGGCAGAAATGACTCTTTAGCATCTTGAAAAGGAGATGGGCAAGGAAGCCAAAAAAAATGATGTCACCTAAAATCAAATGGCTAAGGTTCAGAATCTGACCTCAAACTTTCTTTCCTGGTGTTCCTCCTCTTTGTTAACATCTGTTGCTTCCTCAGAACACGTTCCTCTTCTCTTGGCCTGGCCACACGTTCAGTTGTTTTTTGCATATTCCCTGCTGGCAAGGCTATGGGTATGTCGGCTTCACCGTGTCCAGAACCCCTCAGTGGCCCATGCACACCTACTCCTCACTAGGGTTTCCTGTCTCAGAGGAGAGCACCCCCACCTTTGCATCCATGGCCCAAGCCAGACACCCAAGAGTCCTTCAGTCCCCATATCCAGGGAGTTCTGAAACTGCCTTCTTCCTTCCACATCCCTCTGACCCTCACTCTAATCAGGCCTCCACTGGAGGCTTGGGGTGGGGCAGTTTTGCTGCAGAACAGTCGGTGTGATGTTCTTCCTCATTTTCACATCGGCTCACTTCTCTCTTCTGCTTACAGTCTTTCTCGTGGTTCCCACTGCTCACAAGCTAAACTCCAGACTGCGGAACCAGAGCAAACGAGCCTCTTCAGAAATGACCCTCTGCTTCTTTCTCTTGCCATCATTCGCTTTCCAGTCCCACCCCTCCCCTTCCACACCCAACACACCCTCCAGTACCACTCAAGCCATGTTCCTAGTCCTTGACAAGATACTCTCTCACCTCATGGCCAGAGAAAACCTGAGTGTGTCCCTCTGCCTGAACGTTCTCTTCCCTATGTGGCTGGCCCTTTCTTGTCATTCTGTCTTCAGCTTGCATGTCATGGGAATACTTATTTCCCAGAGGCCTTTCTGACCACTGATGGAATCTTCCTAACCTGGGCATTTTCCATCATGTTGACCTCTTTGGATTTTTTTTCACAGAACATTATCTCCACTTGACATTTTCTTGTGTGTTTATTGTTGGTCTGTCCCCACTTGACTGGAACCTCCTGGACGGCTGGGCCACTGTGTCCCAGCACCTAGAAGCAGTCTCTGCCCTGGGAGAAGTTCAAGAAATGCCGGCCTAGTGAATGCATGGAAGCGTAAAACAAGATCGGTCCTAGGCCTTAAATAAGGTGATTTGGCTTTAACTGCTACTTGCATGTTTGTTCCCAAATGTTTTCATTAAGGGATTTGGGCCATCAACTGATTGAGCTCCAGCTCTCAAAACTTCATGGCGGTTGAGAAAAATAAAATCTGAAAATGGATCCTGCTCTTGTTTCTAATACAGATTTCTGTTTAAGCTGAAGTCAGTTTATCTCAAGTTTCCTGTTTTTAAAAAGGGAAAACTCTATCCCACCTGTCCAACTTAAGTGGTCTGAGGACCAGCTCATGACGACCCTAAGGCTATTGCTCATCCCTGATCACCAGAATCTCATTGTAATTCACTGCCTTCATCACAAACAACACATATGGGCCAGGCATTGGGCAGAATGGAGGGCATACATCAGCGAGGCGGTTGAAATGGCCTCTGCCATTTCACATGGTCTACTGGGGGAAGAGAGGCAAGCTCATGAGCAAGACATGACCAGCCAGTAAGATAAGAGTCTGATGAAGGCACATGGGTGATGATAAGACCACAGAGTGGGAAGCAAGCAACCCAGACCGGGATGGGAATTAGGAAAGTCTCTTCAGAGGGGGAAAAAAAAAACTGAAGCTAAAACCTGGAGTCCTTTGTAATTCATACAGATTTCTGCACCCTCCTCTGGGGAAGCAGCTTACTGAGATGATCAGTTTCCACTATGTCAAACTGTCCACAGTTGCATCTGCCCCAGATAAAAGGCTGACTCAAACTGGAAAAATCACAGTAACCGTGTGGCTTAATTGGACATGGTGATCAAAGAGCCCTATGGCTCATTGGTTACACATTTTCACAACCTACTGTTCAACACCAGCAATGTGCTCTGCCTGTTCCATGCCCCCTTGGAAGCTGTGGAACATGTATAAAGAGAGTATTGACTCTCCACTACAACTATAAGAATATTAGTTAGGGTAGGCTAATAACAAATAATAACAAACTAATAACAAACAACCTGCTGATCTCACTGGTTTTACACAACAACGTTTGATTTCTTGCTTATGTCATCCTTGAGACAGTTCAACTGAGATGCTCTGCTCCATGCAGTCATTCAGGAACCCAGATTTCTATTCTGTAACCCCATCATCCCCCAGGGGCCTGGGGCCTTCCGCTAGACACTCTACACCTAGGTAATGGGCAAAGGAAGAGACAGTGTATGGAAGATTAGAAGGAAAGATTTTAAGGCTGGGGCTCAAAGAGGATTCTATTACTTCTGCTCACATCCCATTGGTCATAACTCAGTCATAGGGCTTCCCAGGTGGCACTGCCTGCCAAAGCACATAGATATAAGAGACACAGGTTCGATCCCTGGGTGGGGAAGATCCCCTGGAGGAGGAAATGGCAACCCACTCCAGTATTCTTGCCTGGAGAATCCCATGGACAGAGGAGCCTGGCAGGCTGCAGTCCATAGGGTCTCACAGAGTCGAACACTACTGAAGTGACTAAGCATGCACACATAGTCACAGGGGGTCCTTCTAACTACAAGGAATGCTGGGAAATGTAGTCTATCTGTGTGTCTTAGAAGAAAGGAAAATGGGGTTGGGTGAACACCTAGCATTGTCTCTGCCATTGGACATTTAATAGTGAGATAAAATACAGAACAGGTTTCAGTGCAGTGAAAATAGAGCAGTGGTACACTGTGTAAACCAAACCATCAACCACTGACCACAAAGAATTAAATCACGAGTAACTGACTGCATTTTCCAGTTGGTGAGTTAATCCTGCTTAGTCAAAGCATTCTGTCTTCCAGGTGACAATCAGAAACAGTTGTTAATGGAGAAAAATAATTTTTTCCATCTAATGCACAGGATGTAACCCTGAAAATGTTCACATATATGAAATTAGTAGAAGAAACGAATGCTTGGCTAAATTCTCAAGAGCATACCTGACTCTGTATCTAATCACTTACTCAAGGGATATTTATTAAATATGTCAAGCCAAATTTAAGTCTGCATGCTACATGTCTATATTCCAAAGTGAACATGTAGAAAGCCATAATTTTTCCCGGCCCATTGAAAAACCCAAGCACGAATAAACACGCTTAAATATACACGGTTCTCTGAAGATATTTATTTGTACTTAGAAAAATAAAAGTTTGCAGAGGGCCTTGCAGTTTTCTGATGAAAGTTGCTCTCTAAGCACAAAGCATTATTTGATGTCAGAACAAAATCATGGCACAAGGTGAAAGACTGGAGATGCTGGGAAGAAGCCAAGAATTAATGATGTAGATCTGCTGTAACTTTGCTCAAGAATTCTTCATACTGGCGGCACTGTGCTAACTTCAAAAGTAATAATGATTAAATATACTGAGGACTTATATATCATCAACTCCTAAACCAAGCCAAAAAACAGATAGTTCCAAATGTGTTAGCACCACACTGTCACAGATCACAAATCCAGACCACCCTCAGGATGGTTATTTGGATATGTAATGAAATAATTGACAAAAGCCACTCCAAGGGCCGTGACTCCAATGTGTCAGCAGATCTGAATGGTTCAAGTTCATGGAGCTTGCTAGCACAGAGGCCCGCGTACATTTTTCACATTAAGGAACAGATGGAAGCTGTAATTCCGGCCATAGCTCAAGGATGCCTTACACCCAACAGCAGCAGATAATAAGCTCATTTGGGGAGAACTTTGCCATTTTCATCCAAGAGCTCAACAAACTGCTGCTGAAGCACTCAGCCAACTGTGGACAGCACACTTCCCAGAGGGAGAGGGAAGTGGAACTTGCTTCAAGACCCCGAAGGCTCTAGAGTCACTTCAAGTTTCCCCTTAGGTCTCACATCAGAGCAATAACGGGGCCATGACCCACCCTCACAGAATTCTGGGGAAGTCGATGCCTAACCCCAGTTTCCTGGTATAAATAAGTAATGCCGAATGCTTTCACGGTTTCTATGAGACGCGGCGGCTGGATACTAGGTCAGGTGACACGCCTCATTTTCATTTGGTCCAGAACATTTTTGCTCTCAACTTTTTGAGCTCTAAAGTGGTCTCTGGGGTGCCATTCAATGGGAAACTTGAAGAAAGAAAAAAAAGATATATTCAACTATTTTGGATTTGGAAAATATGCTATTTGGCTGAGAAAGATGTTTTCCACATATTTGATCACTCAAAAGCAGTTAAGTACTGAAAGATGCAATATGTTCTAATCTGATAAAAGCTGAGAGCATTGAAAAATGAGTCATCCCAGTGCTATGGATGATCGAGTATGGAACTGACACATGCAATCGACATGTACCATCAGACACTGGTGTAGATGCACACTGCAGAAGGTAACACAGATCAGAGTAGTTGTGTAGGGTGGCAACTGTGTAGACACAGACCCCAATTCTCAACCCCGCCTCACCAACAAGTCTGGCCATTACACAGGTCATTTCATCCCTGGATTTTGAAGTGCTTCATCCACAGAATCCTATTACCTTTCATGGCAGGCCCAGGAATGCAGCAGGCAACAGGGCCCAGTTTCATGAAGAACTTGGTGGCAAGGCTGGCTAATCAGAGTTCTCTAATACCACTCTCCATTACATTTTTTCTTTATTTTAAAAAAACTAAGTTGTAGGAGAAGAGGAATGAGCTAAATGATACTGTGTCTCAAATGGTAGCCATTAGCCACATTTGGCTACTGAGTATTTGAAAGGAGACTAGTGCAACTGAGGAATTGAATTTTAAAACTCTAATTCTATTTAGTTTAAATTTAAAAGCTGCTCAGTTTCTGGAAAATTTTTAAACACACTTTGAAGACCTATGATAAGTGAATCTACTTTTTCAACTGTAAATTCTAGGAAATGTAAACACAGATCAAGTGTACTCTGATAAAAATTTAGCATTTGCATGAACATTTGTTCTAAGTATGCAATGCATAGAGCTTTTGAAAACTTAGTACCAAAAAATGTGAAATATCTCATTAATAAATTTAAAATATTTGTTGCATTCTTAAACTAATAGATTTGATGTATTGGGCTAAATAAAATATATTATTAAAATTAGTATCACTCCTTTTTTTGCTTTTCAAGTTTGAGTAGAAAATTTTAGGTTACATCTAGGGTACACATCATATTTCTGTGGGACAGTGCCATTCAAGACTAAAAACAGCCTCACACAGCTACCTACCTGCCTCCCCAACTTCTTCCCACACATATACATCTATACAGTCCCCATCTCAATGTGTAAGATAACAAATGGCAACTGAACATCTAGAACCAAGATCTCTGAAGAGGTGGCATCGCCCAACCACTGAGGATGTTGACAGAAGGGAGAGGGTCTCTGACTTGACTTGTCCTTTGCAGGGCTGTGAATAAAAGAATCCATTGATCTGTCCTTAGAGCAGTGGATGTGAGCCCCTCCCCAACAGGGCTATCATTCACTCACTCAGTTCATTTCATGAGCTCTCCTTATGGCCCGGCCACTTGCTGGATGCTATAGCAGGGCCCAGAGAAAAGTGAAACAACATCCTGGCTTTGCAGTCGAGTTGTTTCCATGCATGTGCTTAAGTAGCTAGGTTGTATTCTGGTTAGTTGTTTCAGCTTGAAATAAATGCTGAAATTGAGCTCACATCCAAGGGCTCCAGAAGTTCAGGATGAAGAGTGATGAGTTCCACCCATGGAGACTTTGGTGGAGCTCACCACCCACGGTGAGCTTTCCATGGGGTAGCATGCAAGAGAAACCTTGATAGACAAGGTGGATTTTCCTGGTGGGAAAGGGGGAGAAGGAACCACACATGACGGAAACAGCCTGAGCGCAAGAAAGGACAAAGGTGAGTGCACAGTGTGTTCAGGGAATGGTGAGGGGGTGAAGGAGGGAAGTCCCAATGGGTGATGCTGGAAACATCCAAAGAGGCCAGATGATTGAGAATCACACACACCAAAGGGTCCTTTAGGACAAGTACAGTGTTAGAAGACAAGAGTGACAGGGTCATGGAGATCATGGCATTATTCCAAGTGAGAAACGACTGGAGCCTACCCTGGGATGGCAGAAGGAAAAATGGCAAAGGAGAGGCACGTGCAGGTGCCACCATGGAGGAAGATGGGGCTATCGTGGCAGTAAGGGAAGAGAAGATAGGAGTTAATGGTGTTGTCATGAAGCAAGATTGAGGAACACGGGAGGAAGAAAACATCTGACACAATGTGTAAAAACAAAAAACCAGCACAGCAAACTCCTTGGAAGAAAGCCTAGATTAACACAGGACACTGATAATAGACCTGCAGACCCATGTATGCCCAGCATTCGCCTGAGCTGTTACCAAAATCCTTCATCACATGACGAAGATGGGAAATTGCCAAGGGGGGATATCTTCATTTTGGAATTTCCTGAGTTCATTTTCAAATAGGAGGGACCACGAGTGTACACTGTTGACACTTAATATGTGAGGCATTGGAAATAGAACAAACATAAGCTAAGCGTGGGCACTTGAATCCTAACAATACACCTATGATCGGTGGAAAGTCAAAGCTCTGCCCTTGGAAAATGTAACCCACTGTGATGAAAGGATTATGTAATTTTTGCAGGGTCAGAATTATCAGAGGTTTGCTTATACAAGTGGAACAGACACCAACCCCCTCCACCCACCCAGCTGCCCACCCCCACGGCAAGAGGAGCTCAGGTTTCAAAAGCCAGCTTCTGGCCGAGCCCTCGGGCTGAGGCTCTGTGGTTTCAGATTGGTTTTGGCTTCAAGCGAAGGCAAGTCCTTCCTTCTGCTCTCTGAACTAATTCCAGCGTTTACGGCTGAGCCTTGTGGCCCCTCGTCTGCTCACCATGTGGGGAGCTTCAAAGTCTTTTCGATGTGATTATTTGTTCTGTCAACAGCTCCGTGCCTCTGAAAAGTGAGGGCCACTGCTTCGAGCGATCACTCATCCTCTCTCTCGGCCCGGATCACTTCTCAACAATGCAGACCTTCTGGAGAGACGCTCAGCATTTTAACACCACCTCCCCACCCCGATCCATACTAAGTGATACCAGGCGTCGCTTTTAATCTCACAAGAACAAGCCAAACATTCTGTTCCTGTTCCTACCCCCCAAAAGAAAAGTGCAGACCAAGCGAAAGAGAAGGTTTACCAGCAGATAAACCACAAAACCATTAATTAATTCCATTTCACAGGAGCTGTGGGAGCTGAAACTTTATGTTTTAGCCATTATTTTTAGTTGTCTTCAATAGACTCACTGGTCAGAATGATCTAGTCGACCATCAGCCAGAGTGCAAGCCCCTAGAGCTTAACTTCGTTCTATGTATTTATCCCCCTGTCACAGTCAATTACAAATATGTCTTTAAAAGGACATGCCGAGAGGAACCGAATGAAGCCCCTGTCCTGTGGAGGGGAAGGGTCCTCTCTTAGGGAAATAGTGAGACAGAAGTGGGGGTGCGCTGCCACACCGACTTGGGCTAAGTCAGACACCACAGATCATTTTGCTCTCACCACTGTGCCATGACAGGTGCCTTCAGAAACTCAGTTCCTCAAGCACTGCCAAGAGGGCAGGAAAATGCTGCTTTCCTCACATGCAAAGGCTGAAAGGAAGAGCCCTTGTTGAAAACATTATGACAATCAGAACAAGTAGAAGGACTAAAGGACATGAAGCCAGGGCCCCAAATGAACCGAATCTGAGGGAGTTACTACTTTTGGTATAAATGGCCAGTCAGATCTTGATTCTGGAATCTAGAAGATAGAGAGTGAGATTCCGCCCTCACCAGCCCCTGAGCACCAGCACTTTTTGGTTCAATGTCATTACTGCCCCATTCCTATGAAAGGTGTGCAAGAGTGATGACCACACTGGTCACTTGTGAGAAATAACCAGCCAATACATACAGCTTGGGAGATGAGCCATGCACATGGGGGGAAAAAAGACTCGCAAGGCTGTGTCTGAGAGGAACCAGGGGAGTGGTACAGGCAGTCTGAGCTATAATTGAAGGGGAGATGGGAGATCATTTCCAGCTGTGGAAGCCAGGACCGGCCTGCAGAAATGAGTAGAATTTGGATGGTAGTGACAAGAGGAAGGCACATTAAATGTGGGAAACAATGGCCCAGAAACAGGAAGCTCCTAGGCATGTCCAGGGTCCAGTGGAGAATGAATGGCCCAGCAGTCTGGGAATAAAGTCACAGGGATCTATTTTCCCATCTGTTAAATGGGGATAATAATTATCTTCCCCACTGAATTGCTGTGAGGATTAAATGTGATAATATGTGGAAAGTGCTTGGCATGGGGTCTGGTATAGAAAAAACACCCAACAAATTTTGGGGCAGAAGGGCAGCTGTAGCCAAAAGGATCAGAGAAGGCTGGGAGGGCTGTTCCCACGGGTGACCTGTCAGGATCCAGCTGGTCATGGGGAAGAAAAGGACAGGGAATACCAAAGTGAAGGTGAAAGTCGCTCAGTTGTGTCCAACTCTTTGCACCCCATGGACTATATAGTCCATGGAATTCTCCAGGCCAGAATACTAGAGTGGGTAGCCCTTCCCTTCTCCAGGGGATCTTCCCAACCCAGGGATCAAACCCAGGTCTCCCGCATTGCAGGCAGATTCTTTACCAGCTGAGCCACAAGGGAAGCCCTGGGAACACCAAAGGGGGCTCGGAAATTTGGGGTCTAGGAAGGAGGAACATGGAGGGATGACTGGCAGAACCTGAGGGCGGGGCAGAGAGGGCATGATTCATACACATGGTGCTCCAAGTGCCGGAATGCGGTGTTTGTCTACTTCAACAAGATGAACAACCACGTTTTCACAATAACAAAAAGCATCTAAAGCTTCATGGCTGCTGCTGCTAAGTCACTTCAGTCATGTCCGACTCTGTGCGACCCCAGAGACGGCAGCCCACCAGGCTCCCCCGTCCCTGGGATTCTCCAGGCAAGAACACTGGAGTGGGTTGCCATTTCCTTCTCCAATGCATGAAAGTGAAAAGGGAAAGTGAAGTCGCTCAGTCATGTCCGACTCTTAGCAACCCCATGGACTGCAGCCTACCAGGCTTCTCCACCCATGGGATTTTCCAGGCAAGAGTACCGGAGTGGGGTGCCACTGCCTTCTCTGAAGCTTCATGGGGAGCTACACAAAGTAAATTTGGTGTCCAAATTCATCTGATTCGAATTCCTGCTGTTTGTTCCAGTTAGGTGATGCTGGGTACTCTGGAAAAATTGTTTTGTCTGTCTGAAACATTTCATAATAAAATGCTGGAGTGAGGGGTTGGGGGAGAACACAGTCCTAGAAGAAACTGTTATTGAATCTCACTGAGAAAATGTGCATTTACGTTCTCCTGAAAGTTAAATTCTAGTTTACTTCCAGCACACAGGATCCAAACAGCGGTTGAGACTCACATCTGCTTCCTTGACAGTTCTCTAACCAGCCGTGTCTCTGCTTCCAGAGAACACACAACTCTGACAAGCTCCCCTGCCTGATGGCTGGACACTGTGGATCTGAGGCTCAAGGGGACACACTCTTTCACACATTCACAAAGAAACCAAGAGAAGTGCTCTCCGCTGGTAAAATGGTATTTCAAAACCCAGTCACCTGATACAGACTCTTCTAAACACCTGGGTCATTTGGCTCTTGTTTGCTGAAGATATTGGAAATTTGAGATTTCTGCCCTACTGCTGCTGCTGCTGCTAAGTCGCTTCAGTCATGTCCGACCCTGTGCGACCCAATAGACGGCAGCCCACCAGGCTCCCCCGTCCCTGGGATTCTTCAGGCAAGAACACTGGAGTGGGTTGCCATTTCCTTCCAATGCATGAAAGTGAAAAGTGAAAGTGAAGGTGCTCAGTCGTGTCCGACTTGTAGCGACCCCATGGACTGCAGCCCACCAGGCTCCTCTGTCCATGGGATTTTCCAGGCAAGGGTACTGGAGTGGGTTGCCATTGCCTTCTCCATTTCTGCCCTACAGTCTTCCTTAAATTCCCAACGAGTGGGAATTTAAATGGAACTCATACCACTAAGCCAAACTTTATTGTGAAAAACCCAAGCACGTTTTTATTAGGTAAAAAGGAAAACTTTAAAAACTGTTTCTTTCCCTCTGATAGTTCTTCTCCTCAACTTCTGCCCAGGGAATCAAATGCTATGTTTGAGTTATGGGAGGGCCGTCCCCAGTCTGCCCTCTGATCTAGGTCCCTGTGCCCCTTTCTGCAGGCATAGCCGAGGCCCTGAGCACAGGAGAGGCGCCTCAAGAACAAGGAAAACAGAGGGTGGGGGAGGAATCCAATGAATGGTGTGGCTTTCCCCCTCCCATCCACTACGCTCACAGGCTTCCCTCACATAAATGCAAGTCTGGAATTAGTTCTTAAATCTGACAATGTGCCTAATGACAGGATATGGTTGGAGATCAAATAACCAACCAAAACAAGGGGTCTGTTTCACCTCAGCCACTCAGCATTTTGCTTTTATCTCCCCTATTTGTTTCCTGATAACTTTCAAAGGAGTTGGCTGATTCTGATCAAATGTGGGGCATGGCTAAAGGGTTTCAAGATACATCTTAAGCTCAATTTGTGGTTCCGCCAGCCATCCTGAAACAAAACAGTAGCCAGTAAAAGTTTCTAAATGGGCATATGTGCTGTAATCTTTAGCAGACTTCACCAAAGTTCATACACGAGGAGTGGTTACAGATCTGTGTGATTACACGGAGTGAAGTCTGCAGACCACAGCCCCAAGAAGGGGTCTGAATTCACTGCCTACAATGCCGTCTCACAGCCTCTCCAGAGGCGAGGGTTATCTCTGCTTAGACAAAAGGGAATAAAATCCTTAACACAGGGGGACAAAGTTACATCACTTTGGCCATATCCTGTAAATGATTCATGAGAGAAACACTTCAACAGATACAGAATCCAGCCCAGGAGAAACAAGCAACGCTCCAATAGCTAAATGTCTGCAGTGGAAACAGGATCTTTCAAGAAGCAATGCGGCCACCAGTTGATAAATCTGAATGTCCGCGAAGAAACCATTCAGCCTGACACGTTGAAATGAAGTCTTTATCATGGTGGCGCCAAAGGACAGCTTAGAGGGGTGCTCATCCCTCCAAGTCTCCATCAACTCCCACCAAAACCTCCATGAAATGAATGAATAATAACTCTGCCTCTATAAACCCTTTAAATATCATTTTAAGTGAGCACAAAGTGTGGAGCTAAGCGTTTTCATTAATCACGTTTGTTTCCTTCATTTCGTGTTGATCAGTCCTGGACAGCTGATGACATTACTCATGTAGGAAGTAAAGAGCTGTGTTTTGGTAATATTTCTATAATGACTTTTTTATATCTGTCTTTCAGAGAAGGCAATGGCACCCCACTCCAGTACACTTGCCTGGAAAATCCCATGGATGGAGGAGCCTGGTGGGCTGCAGTCCATGGGGTCGCTAGGAGTCAGACACGACTGAGCGACTTCACTTTCTCTTTTCACTTTCCTGCATTGGAGAAGGAAATGGCAACCCACTCCAGTGTTCTTGCCTGGAGAATCCCAGGAACGGGGGAGCCTGGTGTGCTGCCATCTCTGGGGTCACACAGAGTCGGACACGACTGAAGCGACTTAGCATAGCAGAGCATATCTGTCTTTTTCCTTGCCCTGTTTTTATAAACCTGTAATACACGACTCAGTTAAGGGCCACATGCTTCCTACACAGTAGCACTCCCTGAGGAGCCCTCTTCCAGACAGGCAGTCATCCTTAAGTCCTTCTCAAGTAGAAACTGTACAGTCACTGTGGGACCTTGATCATTTGATTGGACGAATGAAGAAAGTCAGTCAAATAGAGCAGATCACTAACAACTCAGAAAGAACTGAAATAGGGAAGTCTTCACACCCAATTGTAGGGCTGGAATACCAGGTTGATGGGTTTACCATCACCTTCTGGAGCAAGCACCTCCAAAACCTCCTATCTGGGGCTGAAAACCCCATGTCCACCCTAGGCTGCTACATCTTAGTTAAGAATGTCCACTCCCACCAGGTCCACTGGGCTGGAATCCTTAGAACCACCCTCATCTCCTCCCTGCCTTCTGAATACAACAACCAATCGCTCTGAATCCTATCTCGTAATGGCTCGCAACTCTATTCATTTCTTCCTTTCTGTTGCCTCAGCTGCTGCCAGAGGCCAATGGTCCCCTTAACCGTCATGTTAACTATGGCCTCCTTGCTGGTTTCCCTGACACAAGTCCATTTCTCCCTCTCCCAACTCTCCTCTCTCATCTTCCTTCAACTCAAACCCCGCCATCACTTCTGTGCTAAACTTGACTGGCTCCCTGCTGCTTACAGATTTAAGTCTATTTTTGGCACAGCATTCCAAGCACTTCACAATATGACACCAACACAGACCCTCCACTTCATCTCCTATTGGACTCCCCACCCTGACTACCACCACCCAACCTTTATGATCCAAACTCGTGGCACCTCTAATTCTTCTCTGTTCTTTTACACTTTGGGGCTTTTCAATTTGCCCTCTGCCTGGAATGTCCCATGTCCTAATGAATGTTTACTCATCCTTCAAGACCCAGATCAAATATCACTTTCTTCTTCACACTTTCCCAATACCCCCATGTCAGAGTAAAGACTTCCTCCTCTGCCTCCCACAGCTTTTTATAACCACTTCCATTTTAGCATTGGCTCAGGGTTTTCCATACTGTGATTATTTGTTTGCCTATCTGTCTCTCTCACTGTCTGACTCAATTTGACATTAAAGAAATCAATGATGGGGTGGCTCGGTGCCTTCCCACTGAAATAATTTCATTGCCTGGAGGCTGGGCAAAGCCACAATGTTCGGGGGTGATATTACAGATATTTAATAACTGTACAGTATGGGCTCAGACCAATCAAATGGGTTCCTGGCTGGGTGGGTGCATTTCAAGTGAAGACCAACCTTGGCCACAGCTCAGACTGTTCCACGTCTGATTCTGTCTTTAAAAAATGCTAAGCTTTCAATGTGATTCAGTCAGCTAGGGCCTGAGGCTTTGGGTACTGGTGGTTAAATTCTTCAGGCTCCAAGATATTGCCCTGAGTATAGGCAGCAGGTTAAAAAAAAGTTACTCTCATTAATTATTTTTAGAAAGATGGTGACAAGATGGACAGTACCTAACTGTGAAATTGCTTTGTAGTAATAAGGCCTTCAACACACACACACACACACACACACACACATTGATATTCCTTCTCCCCTCAAAAAATTTTTTTCATTGTCTTTGTAGTCACAGTATAGCCACACAAAGCGGGCTTTCATTTATGTTTCTCTCTTTCTGGGAAGCCGGGCTGGAGAGTAAAAGATATCTTAATGTTCTCTTTCAAGGCTGCTGCAATTTAGAAACAAAGATTGGTAGGATGCTACAATATCGGCCTTTCTTTTACTCTCCTCCTGCCCTTTCTCTTACCTTCCACTTGCCTTAAACAAGATATATTTGATGCAGCTCCTATTTTACTTAGCTACCTGGAAATGTGTTTGAAGTAAGTAGCAGTGGGAAGAAATTCAATTCTGAAAAGAAAGACTGAATTGGGAGTTTTGTAGCCAATGTTCATGGATTTAAGTTTTAATCCAACAGTTCACATTTGAAAGCTGCAGTTCTAGCCTCCTGTTCAAACTTCCCCTGGTAAAATTTAGGAACTTAGAATCATGTGGACTAAACTGGAAGGAGAGGGCTTGATGCCATGTTCATGCAGGAAAGTTTCAGGGCTGTGAAGTCCACTACAGAAGCCACTAGTCACACATAGCTATTTATATTTCCATTTTAATTAATTAAAGTGAAATCATCCTTTAGTCACACTAGCCACATTTCAAATGCTCAACAGCCACTTAAAGCTAGGGGCTACTCTGTTGAAGAGCATAGATAAAGAACATTTCCATCGCCCAGAAAATTACGCTGGGCAGTGCTACCAGTGATTAGACTTTATTTGGCTTGGGGGTGGGAGGCAGAGACTGGCTGGGAAACAGAAAACTCCTCATGGGGAAGAGACAGAAACTCCTGGAACATTTCTCCTTCCTCCTCATTCCCTGCTTTTCTATTTATTTTCCCATCCTTGATTCTCCTCTCCCTCTTCTCTGTGGCTGGAGGAATCTGATCAGGATGTACACCAGAATGGCGTCTCCTCAAGGGCAGGGAGGTGGAGCCCTTCGGCTCACTGTTGTAGTCTTTCCAGCACTGCAGTGCTAAAGGGCAGGTGCTGAGTGGTTGGATGAGCGCTCCCAGCAGGGTGGGATGTCACTAACTTCCTCTATGAGGCAGGAAACTAAAACCTCTTCCACTTTCTGCATGGCTGGAGTTGGGCGAGGAAGCTGCTGTTTGGACCAAACAAGCACACCAGGGACCACCAGAGGCCCTCTAAGTCAGTCTCTATCCTCAGCTCCCCAGAGCTGGGCAAAATCCTGCCTTCCCTGTGAGACTAGGAGGGGCAGCTTGTCGTAGGAGATAAAAACTCGACTCCGTGGGTGCGAACACTGGCTCTGTCACTTATGAGCTGCATGGCCCTGTAGGAAGCAATCTCACCTGCTCAGAGCCTCAGCTGCCTGGTCTTTAAAATGAGAATAATAAATAATAGCTCCCACCTCATAGGGATGTTGTTTACAGGTTAAACCACATCAAGCACTTGGGGGCAGTTGTGGGCTCATAATAAATGACAATAAATGGTAGCGATTGAAATGCCCCTGCCAAGCCCATCTTACTAAACGAGGCAAGACAGTCCAAACCATTGCCAATGAACCCACAAGAGCAGCAGAGCTGAATGTACCAAATAAAATGAAACATTGAAAATCTCTCCAGCCATCCAAAGCCCGTATGTTAGGAGGCTTCTGGGAGTGCCAAGGTATTTGAGAGATTTAAAAGCAGAAGGAACTCCTCCATAAATAGGAAACATAAAACTTTTAGAAAAACTGAGGGTGGAAATCCTTTTCTGTCCCTCCAACTGGTCACCTCTGTGGCAGGAAGATAAATCAACCGGGTTGTTTCAGATGGAAATGGGCTCTGAGTATCTCCCAGTGACAGAGGAAGGACTTGATGCAAACTGAGATTTGAAGGGCCAGACCCTCACGGGTTCTGAAAGCTGACAGGCAGCCCTGGCAAGCATGAAGGGCATGCCCAGCCTCTGCGCCCGCAGTGCCTACCAGGGGCCTCCGCTGGTTCAACAGAACAGTCTGATTGCTGGGACCACCACAGGCCACAGCCAGGGTGGGAGTCAACCGAGAAGGGAACTGATGAGGAGCCACCCTGGCTGGCAGGGCAGCCTCTGGCGCTGACCCCTCATCTGTGGTGGTCCTTACAGGCGCTCACATGCCAACAGACAAGAGGCACATCAGAGAGGGCAGGGTCCACCTTGGCTAGAAGCCCCCTGCCTCACGGGAGCAAAAATATCTAATATAGTGAGCAACTGGAGTTTCCAGGGGCTCCAGAAGGAACACACCGGCACCCAGTGCTGTGCACCTGGAGAAGCCCCAAGTTATGGCTTCCTGCCAGGTATTTAGATTCCTTTACAATTCTGCTGCACCAGAAGCAATTCCACAACTGGGTCATTTTTACTATAAGCAATATTGCCTGGTAACACAGCTGACACTCCACCTTTACCAGGTTTCCAGGGCAACAGAGCTCAGAAGCTAACACAGGGACCGATTTCCACAGAGAAGGGGCAGGGTTCCATTAACCCCTTATCCACAGTGATGGGCTCTTCCATAGAAGGAAGACTGCCAGTCCCTGCTAACTGGGGAAAAGCAGGACTCCCATCCTGGCATGGGAGCCAAGGGTAGCCCTCAGAACTCCTGAGAGGGGTGGGGCTTCCTGGGTCACAAATGCCAAGGACTGGAGCAGAGCTGGTCCTCTGACAGAAAGGCCACGAGCGACAGGTCCTCAGGACTGCTATAGTACCGGCCCCCACAGGGAGGAAGCTTCATGATTTGCACCCCAGGACAAACTAGAGGAACCCCAAAGAAAGGAAAGCCAATCTCTGGTAACCAAGCTACTCGCTGACCGAAGTGCAGTTAAGGACTCTTTACCGAGGCAAAGGAGAAAAGGAAAGATATACCCATCTGAATGCAGAGTTCCACAGAATAGCAAGGAGAGATAAGAAAGCCTTCCTAAGTGAACAATAAAAAGAAACAGAGGAAAACAACAGAATGGGAAAGACTAGAGATTGCTTCAAGAAAATTAGAGATACCAAGGGAACATTTCATGCAAACACGGGCACGAGAAAGACAGAAATGGTATGAACCTAACAGAAGCAGAAGATATTAAGAAGAGGTGGCAAGAATACACAGAAAAGCTATACAAAAAAGATCTTCATGACCCAGATAACCACGATGGTGTGATAACTCACCTAGAGCCAGACACTTGGAGTGCAAAGTCAAGTGGGCCTTAGGAAGCATCACTGCAAACAAAGCTAGTAGAAGTAATGGAATTCCAGTTGAACTATTTCAAATTCTAAAAGATGATGCTGTGAAAGTGCTGCATTCAATATGCCAGCAAATATGGAAAACTCAGCAGTGGCCACAGGACTGGAAAAGGTCACTTTTCATTACAATCCCAAAGAAAGGCAATGCCAAAGAATGTTCCAACTACCACACAATTCCACTCATTTCAAAAACTAGCAAAGTAATGCTCAAGAGTCTCCAAGTGAGGCTTCAACAGTATGTGAACCAAGAACTTCCAGATGTTCAAGCTGGATTTAGAAAAAGCAGAGGAATCAGAGATCAAATTGCCAACATCTGCTGGAACATAGAAAAATCAAGAGAATTCCAGAAAAACATCTATTTCTTCATTGACCACACTAAAGCCTTTGACTGCATGGATCACAACAAAATGTGGAAAATTCTTCAAGAGATGGGAATACCAGACCACTTTACCTGCCTCCTAAGAAATCTGTATGCAGCTCAAGAAGCAACAGCTAGAACTGGACATGGAAGAACAGACTGGTTCCAAATTGGGAAAGGAGTACGTCAAGGCTGTATATTGTCACCCTACTTATTTAACTTATATGCAGAGCACATCATGTGAAATGCTGGGCTGCATGAAGCACAAGCTGGAATCAAGATTGCTGGAGGAAATATCAATAACCTCAGATACACAGATAATACCATCTTTATGGCAGAAAGCAAAGAGGAACTAAAGAGCCTCTTGATGAAGGTGAAAGAGGAGAGTGAACAAGTTGGCTTGAAACTCAACATTCAGAAAACAAAGATCATGGCATCCCGTCCCATTGCATCATGGCAAATAGATGGGGAAAGAATGAAAACAGTGACAGATTTTCTTGGGCTCCAAAATCACTGCAGATGGTGACTGCAGCCATGAAATTTAAAGACGCTTGCTCCTTGGAAGAAAAGCTATGACAAACCTAGACATATTAAAAAGCAGAGATAGTACTTTACCAACAAAGGTCCACAGAGTCAAAGCTATGTTTTTGTTTTTTTTCCAGCAGTCATGTATGGATGTGAGAGTTAGACAATAAAGAAGGCTGAGTGCTGAGGAATTGATGCTTTGGCACTGTGGTGTTAGAGAAGACTCTTGAGAGTCCCTTGGACTGAAAGGAGATTAAACTAGTCAATCCTAAAGGAAATCAGTCCTGAATATTCATTGGAAGGACTGATACTGAAGCTCCAATACTTTGACCACCAGATGTGAAGAGCTGACTCATTAAAAAAAGACCCTGATGCTGGGAAAGATTGAAGGCAGGAGGAGAAGGGGGCAAAAGAGGATGAGATTGTTGGATGGCATCACTGTCGCGATGGACATGAGTTTGAGCAAGCTCCAGAAGATAGTGAAGGACAGGGAAGCCTGGCGTGCTGCAGTCCATGGGGTCACAAAGAGTCAGACACGACTGAGCAACTGAACAACCTAGTTTCCTGGCTCAGCATTTGCCTGGGGAACACCTTTTCACCCTCATTGTTTCTGCTGCAGGATGGAGCATACATTTCCAGTTCCTAGTAAGCAAGCTTGTTTCTCTCCCACTCAAGAAAGCATACCAAAATGGGATGAAAGTGATGTTGGCTGTAGCCTTAAATCCACCCTAATTTATATTTAAAAGTAAATTGTTCCCAAATGTCTGTCATGGATAACAAAGTACTTCAGGCTTACAACTTGAGCTTACGAGTGACACGCGGATGTATCAGGACCTGCGTCTGAGAATCAGCGCCCCATCATATCAGCCCAGGGGCAGGAAGACTATGCCCATGCTACCCTCAAAGCCCCCCATAAGCTGTGAGCACACATGCCTTCATCTTTCTGAAGTCCAAGTGGGGAGGATCAGGCATCTCTTGCCCCAACCTGCACTGCTCTTGAGCATTTTCCTGGGGTCAGGCTACAGTTCTGGGATACCCAAGGTGAGCTTGATCTGGTATTTTCTTAACCAGGTTTGGTTATTTATCTAGTGTATGGGGTCTCAAATCCTCAAATCCAAATGTATTTTATATTCTCATATGACCTTAACTCAAAGGATAATCAGGATTAGCTGGTGCTTGGCTTAACTCAAGCTTGGAGAAAGCATTCATTCATTCATTCACTCAACAATCAAGTATCCAAGGCTCATGCTAGATGCTGTTAACCTCAAAGGGTCTTCATGGAGTTTCTGGCCTCAAGGAGTTCAAGACCTTGCTAACTCAGATACCTGATTACCCTCTCTCGCCAACTCCTCCCCCTCCTTCCTCCCACTGAGAAGTCCCAGAAACTCTTTATTGCTGGAGGCCTGACCTGGATGCTCTGTAAAGGATCACCCTTGCAGGAAGCTGCTTTCTAAACAGCATCTCCTGAAATGTTTCATGGAACCCGAGACTCAAATGTGTTAATAGAGCTCTGTGGTCAAATGAACTTGGGAAATGCTTCATGATTGAGTCTTGTTTTTAGAGTCACAATGTGCTTCAGGATATTAAAGGCTCTCACCCGTTCTGCAATAAAGAAACTTAGCTTTTTTCTTTTTAAACTCATCCAGTTTTCTCAAACCTTGACCACAGAAACATGTGTGTGACCTACTAATCCAACTGAGCGACTGAGCACATGCGCATGACCTGCTGATATCCTGAGGAACCCATGTAAAGGGGGAAACACTTCACTCAGTCAATGCACCCTTCACTTGTCTCCAAATCTGGAGATGTGTTTATTAACATGTACATACATAAAATGCCTTACATTATTATCAACTTGACCAATGTCTTTTAACTCTTATTAAAAAGTACTGTTAACATAGTTTATTATCAGGATGCAATTATTGTCCAAGTGAGATTCCTAAGGTCCCAGAGTAGCATGCTGTGGGTACAGATAATAAATCATTAAAGCAGCAAATTCATGGCCCTCAAGGAAATTACAGTCTTCTCTGAGAGGTCACTGAAGCCAAGTCACATTCTTTTCCTCTTGGGCCATGGGTCCCAGGGACTTGGGCAAAGAAAGTTCTAGTAGCTATTTAAAATATGTGCCCCCGTCTTACTGCCACTCTAGCTTTGGGTGCCAGTCAGAGTTAGGACTAAAGAGGCTGAATGACTTGGCCATGGAAGCAGGAACTTTAGGATGGTGTTCAGCCATGGTGTGAAGTCACAGAAACATCTTTTAGCACTTATAACTATATTTTATTATGTTCTTTGTTTGAACCATTAATAATGGGAATGAGAATGGCTGAATGAATGTCTAACTATATAGCAGGTTTGGCAGGCATTCGTGAGAAGCTGTGGACTCTGGAGAGAGAAAAAAAGAATGCAAATTCCTTTTGTTCTATTTTCTGAGCTCTGAAATATCTTGGAGAGAAGTCTGAAATGGTTACAAGTATCAATTCAATGTCCCCAAACGAAGCCAGCATGTTTTGTCTGAGGCTTTTCTGGCTCTTGGCCGACATACTTCTTGAATCCTGCTCTTCAGAAAGAAGGAAAGCAGTTTATCTTGATTTACACCCCCGAGCTTAAAATCACTGCTGCTCAATGCCTGAGAAAAAAAAATGTATGCGAATGTATGTAAGAATGGAAATGAAATGTTTAATAAGTTTATCATGTTAACAGTAGCTGGGTTGCTGCCAAGTAGCCTTGTGCTCTAAGGGACCCCCTACGCAGAGGAGAAACCCCACTTCAAGAAGTGTAAAGAATTTTCTTCTTTGAACTTTTTTCTTTTCCTTAACTGCTGTTCTCAGACAGAGAAGGGGAAAAGTTGAGTGGCTTAGCAAGCAGCAGGAAGCTTTTGGCATCTGCGCCAGGACCCCCACACTGCCTGTCATTACAGCCACACGCCCCGACACCTGGTCTCCCCTGGACAGCACACACCCCCCGGTTCTCTAGTGCTGTCCCATGGCTCCTTCCTTCCAGCGGACTTGGCTGCCTCCAGTAGAGCGAACTTCCCTTTTCTTAGCCAGAGGCCTATCTGACCAGGTTTGTGATGAGGTTCAGGAGGCCTCTTCAGTTTCTTCCAAAGGCCAAAGTCTTGCATGAAAGGAAGCTGTGACTGGCCATCCTTTTTCTGTCTCACCAATTCTAAGTATTCAGGATGCTTTCCTGGGAAGACTCTCAAAGGATTTCTCAGATTATCTCTTAGTGCACCAAGGAACAGCTTGCAAATTACATAGGTTTGATTCTCTGGTCAGGCTTGTGTGTGTATGCTGTGTGTGTAGTGGGGTGTGGTGGGTGGAGGTGCTCTTTAAGAAGCCTAGCCTGCATTATTTAGAAGGAGTGTTCACTGTGTTAGCCAACAGCTCAAAGCTCTTCTGGAGGACTTTGCCTCTGGTCCTGGTTCCTTGCTAGCATGCAAGGCCATTTCTCATTTGCGCTTTAAAGTCCAATTTACAAGAGAACTGATGTTTAAATAACAGCAGTCAAAACTTGATTTGGGTTCTTTAATACGCTTTGTGAGTCAAGACACAGACTTTACGCCTCTGAGCTGAAACCTTCTTGTAGGTAAAAGAGGCTGGCCCCTCTCACGGGTGCTAAACAGACCTGTTGGCTTGGTGCTCTTTTCCCAGAGTAAGAGGGTGAGGTCAGTGGAAGTGCCGGCTAACAGCAAACCCTTCTGAAACAAGTACTTAAGTGGAAATGTTCATCCTAGGTGGAAATGTCTCTGTAAGTTATCATTTGGGGGCCATGCTCCTTCAGCCACTTAAAAATGTACATGAGACTGCTGGTATCCAGGCCAATCTGAAGGAGTTTTTCAAGCAAGATTGTCTAACACAATGCAGAAACATCTTTTAGAGCCCCAGACATAATGTCCTCCTTCTCATCCAATAATTATGTAATTTTGAAGATAACTGCTCTTTTCCATCATCAAATCCATTTATCTTGATTTGAGAGGAGTCTTTGCCCACAGCAAACACTCCTGCCATGCCCAGATCTTTTATTATTTTCCTTCTGGGTTTACTCTGTACTTCGATAGGGAACTAAATCTCATTTTCTGACCTGGAATGGGCAGGACTGGTCTTTATGTGCCGCCCACCCACCTCATGGAAGACAAATACTCTGCAAAGCCATCTCTCTATGTGACAACCTTCCTGCTTCCCTAGGATTTTTCAAAACATCGAAAAGAGACAGGGTGCCCATTGCTTCACCACACCAATCATCAGATTGGCTGAGTCTTTAAGTTGGGGATTTCCAAGCAGCTTAAAAAACGAACTCCATCCCCTGTCTCTTCTCCATGACCTGCCACCTACCACCTCCTGCAATGCCACCACCTCCCATGGTTTTACCACTTTGTAGCTAGTTACACCACCAGCACCCATGATGGTTTCCCAGGTGTTTCCACCAGAATTTCTCATTGACCTACTTTCTCTCTAGTTTCTTTGCACTTCCTTGTACTCTGAAACCAGTCTGACAAATGGCTTGATCTAGAGTCCCTGTGTGTTTGTTCCTGGAGGTTTGATCATAGCATTTATTATGATATGACTGGTACCTTTGCCTCAGGGTCCACCATGCCACATGACATACCAGCTCATAGGTACCCACTCATCTTCTCCTTCATCTTTTTTCCTTTTTTTATCCCCTCTCTCCTCCCATCCCCATTCACTTAGTTCAGCCTCTCTAAATGCCACCTCTCCAGGAATAGAGTCTGACAATACCAGACAGCTGAGATCTACTGGAAAATACTAAAAATAATTGCCTTTTGTTATTAAAGTCAGGATTGGGGTTGCTGTTCCCTCCCAGGAATTTGCAGAGTTTCCTGCAGGGATTCAGAGGTCTGTAGCCCAGTGCTTTTTTTAGAACATGAAGGGCTGTTTCAATAAACATGCCACTAAATTGACGACGTCGTCGTCTTCAATTAATGTGTATTGTCTCTTGTCCCATTTAGCTCTGACTGTTGTGTTTCTGGAATTTGCCATTGGACTATTTTATACACTGATCTCTCCCTGCTGTCCTCCACACCCTCTTTGATGTGAAAGTTCCTTTTGCAATTCCAATGAGGCCAAGAGCCTTAACTTTCTGCCTTAGTCTCCTTACCCACTGGGGACCAGTTGCATCATTTATGCTTTCCAGTGCAATTTTTGTAGTCAAGGTCTTGGGAAACCTAACTCAAGAGTCACTCTCCTTAGGACTCTGGTATTAATAGGCTGCCTTTTTGCCCATGAGCTTTTATTTTATTAAAATACTGGGTTGGCCAAAAGGATCATTTGGGCTTTTCTGTTACATCATATGGAAAACCCTGAATGAACTTTTTGGCCAAGCCAATAAACACAATATGAACCACATGAGTGTCTCAGTACTGGACGCCCAGACTGGGAAATGTTATACCTCCTGGATTTAAAACATTATTGACATATATATACACTAACATGTATAAAATAGATAACTAGCCAGAAGCTGCTATATAACACAGGGAGCCCAGCCTGGTGCTCTATGATGACCTAGATGGGTGGAATGGGGTGGGGGGAGGGAGGCTCAAGAGGGAGGGTGTGTGTATATGTGTGTGTGTGTGTGTGTGTATATATATATATATATATATATATATAAAATTATGACTAATTTGCATTGGTGTATGGCAGAGAACACCACAACACTGTAAAGCAATTACCCTTCAATAAAAAATTAAAAAAACATTATCAGCACTATTAATTGGGTATGATTTTCTACATCTGGAACAGAGGCTATAAGGATTTAGCATGCATTAGAACCAACTTAAGTTTCTTGTTCAAAAGTTACATTCTTGACTCCAGAGGTTTTGATTTTTAGTGGTGGATGTGGTCCAACAAATGGCATTTTACAGGATCTCCATGTGCTTCTAGGGCCCATGTCTGGACAATCCCCGATCAGGAACAATGACCATGAAGGCTTACATCAGGTAACAACGCCCCACACATCATCTGGTTGGGTTTGACTTTATTGAGCAAAGAACTCACTAGAGTTATCAACCCACCTCTGGTGCATTTGAAAAAGCTGACCATGACACTGTTAGCTAATAGTCCTCGATTTGACATTAGGAGAAGATATTACCATTGCTATTCATTTCTCAGGTGTGTTTGCTGTTTAACAAGCATTACACAAACGGTAAGGTATCAACACTGGTTCATGAAACAAGTGTACCACACGAATGTAAGGTGTCCATAGGAGGGGAACCAGTGCAGGGTACATGGGAGCTGTCTGTACCATTTCTCAATTTTTCTGTAAGTCTAAAACTCTTCTATAAATAGGCTATTTTTTGTTGAAAAGTGATACATGCCACCTGCCAGAATGTCTAAAAATAAAAAGATGGAAAATTGCAAATGTTGGCAAGAGTGTAGGGCAACTGGAGCTGTTGCACACTACTGATGAAATTATGAGATGGCACACCCAGTTTGGAAAACCGCTTGGCAGTATCTACTAAAGCTGAATATTTGTATTCCCTATGATCTTGCACTTCTAGGTATATACCCAACAGAAATATGTCTGAGTTCACCAAAAGATGTGCACACAACAGCAGTATTCATAACACTCCCAACTGGGTATTAGCAAAATGCCCATCAATCATAAAATGGATAAATCAACTGCAATATGTTCCCAAACTGAAGTACTACATAGCAGTAAAAACAAATACATTTCAAAAAGAGGAAAAGTTGTTGCAGAGGGAAAGAAATCAGAAATGAAATAATTCTTACTGTATGATTCCATTTGTACACAATTCTAAAAACAGTTCAAACATATCCATGTTGGTAAAAGTCAGAATATGAGTTATCCTCAGGGTCAAGGCAGGGGTGAGGGGGCTCCTCTGGGCCTGGTGATGTTCTGTTTGGGGGGATGTTGACTACTTGGGGGCGTTCAGTTTGTGAAAATTCACTGAGCTGTGTAGTTAGGATTTGTGCATTTTTGTGTATGTGCGTGATACTGTTTCACAAAAGCAAACCATATTATCTTGGGGGAAAGAACATATAAAGCATTGGCCTAGTTGAGTTACAAATACACACTCCAACTATATGGGCTTGGTTCAGGTTCTTGACTTACTACCTAGGAGCTGCATGAAGATGGGGAAGCCATTAAGGCTTTCTTACCTCAATGTCCTCACCTGTAAAGTAAGGATAATAACAGTTATGGGGTTGTGATGAGGATCCAATGAGCTCAAATTAGTACAACTCTTAGAATAGTGTAAGGCCCAGAGTAAGTACCCTAAGTGTCTGTTAAATAAATAAAACAGTTTTCTTGAAGAGGGGTGCACTTTAAAAACAAATCTTTCAATGATCACTACTCTAAAGGAGATTGAAGAAGAAAATCAGAGGGGTGGAACTTATTTCCTAGGCAGAGTTCTTGATTATGAGGGAAAAATATCATCTTGGCACTTGGCCAGTGAATTCTGTTCTTGACTGGGAGTCTGGACTTCCAACAAGCTCCTGGGCACCAGTCCAGAGCCTTGACAGCGAGCCACACTGGGGACTGCCAGAAACTGCCACAAAAGGATCCGCCCCAGAGGGCCTGTGGGAATTGCTAGGGAGGGAGAACACGATGCAGTCAAGAGCCACACCAGGCCCTGCGCCAGGCTGGAGGCCCCCGACGCTACCTAAGCCCTTGCCTCTCCTCCACTCCCTGCCAGAATCTTCCCTTCCATCACAGGTCTCCTCCCATAAAAAAGCTGCCTGGGATGTGGCTGCACTCATAGACAGGAAAAGAAAAGAAAAGAGAATCCAGCAGGAAGGGCCTAGTCTTCCAGAAACGAGCCTGTGTGCGTCCTGGCCCCTCTCTCATTTGAGTCTGTTCTTCCTGGAACAACCCTAGTGAATGAAGGGCCTGGGGGGCCTCTGGTTCTACAGGCCACCCCTAGAGTCGGCCACAATCAGGCGCCCGCAGTGGGGCTCGCCCTGCTCTGCTCTCCCGGTTACTTTCTGACTCAGCTGGGTCCTCAATCAAAGCACATTTCCCTCTCATCTCATCCTTTGCTTCGGGAAGTTGAACTCACCCTCTGAAGCCTGTGCCTGAACAAAATAACCCAAATGAGAACAATTTTTATCTCCCATTATGAGTGTAAGTGAATCCACTCTAACTTGGCAACTCTCCTGGAATACCCACTCACTGTTAACTAGTTTCTTGCCTGTCCTCTTTTGGGGCTCTTTCTCCAGCTTTCTTCCAAATGCTTGCTGGAGGACAGAACCTCTCCCCCTCCCCCTGCTCCCTTTTGTTTTTCCTTTTTTAGACGCATGGTCTCAAGTTCTTCAAACCACGTGCAGCAGACTGGCTGGTTTCACACAAAACCATTTCCCTTTATGTCTTGGGCACATGGATTTCCCATCCTCCCTTGCATGGCTGTGGGGTCATGTGATAGCTCTGGCCAGAATAGAGGCACGTCCATCACACTTCCCACCCTATCTTCCATGCTCTTTTTTTGCCTCATCTACTGGCCGGATGCAGGAACTCTGGAGGTAGAGAGGACTAGAAGGTTTCAGCGGATAGTGAAACCATAAAATGGAAGGAGTTTTCGTCTCTGAATGCCTAGAGGAACGCAGCCCCTTTTCCCTTGGAACATGACATGAACAAGAAATAAGTCTTGATTTGTGTGAAGCCCCAAGACTTGGAGTGGTTGGCACAGCAGTTCACCTATCCTGACTACTACACCAAGTTCCAGACACTCAGATTTCTTTCTACCAGTGTGGACACTCCAGTCCTGTCTCTCAGTGGTTCCCTGTGCAAGTGTCTTTGACCTCTTTGTGTGATAGACCATACCAAGAGGATTAGCATCAAAGTCTGGACCCTCCACCTGTAAGCTTGGTTCAGGTTTCAACTTTTAAATATGGTTTTCTGCCTGCTGATTAAAATGTACTTGTTGGAAGTGAACTGAACGTCTCAGAAATGGTGCCCATTATTCCCTTAACTGAGTCTTCAGGCCATATGCTGTGTGTGTCCATGTGGGCATGTTCAGGATATTTGAATTAGTCCCTCTGGCTGCAGTGTAGACAAACAAGAAAAGAGACTGGAAGCTGCCAGCTTCCTCCAAGCTGGACAACTTCTCCCAAGCCACCCTTCCCATTCTGAGGCAGAATAATTACAAGCGCATTACAAAGAAAGAGCCGTTCAGCATCTTGGCTTTGCCTGCACCCTGACTTGCATCCATAATGACAAGAAACAGGCAGCTTTGTGGTAAACAGAGGCTGACACAGAACTACAGACTGAGAAACTGAGTAGATTTATTATATTTAACTTTGTGAGTTTGAGGGCTGCCAGATTTTCAATGAATAGTGGTGAGTATAGCAAATCTTCAGTGTTGTGTGTGTGTGTGTGTGCATTTTAGAAGGGAGGAGTAGGGGAGTAGGTGAGTACATTATCCGTAATTTAAGCCCAGCTCAGGGCTCTGAACATCCTTCTGTCAGTTCTCACTTGGTGGGAAATTAGAGCTCTAAGAGCTACATAAAAATCACTTTTCCATTATTAAAGAACCAACACAAGCAACTGTTTGACTCAACATTCACTCCTTGGAATAGATGTTGGGTAAATATTTACCCACTGGCACAGCTGTTGAATAACTGCGCATTAAGAAAGTTAAATGTTAATCACTAATTTCTGAATCGAATCATTTCAACACGATCCTATGACTAATCTTTAAGACCTAAAAGCAAGAAAAAAAGTCTACATCCATTGGTTTCTTTCAATCTTGAACATAAAGGAAAGGCACACTCTTAGGAATTGAACACATAACTAATACTCACACCCTTAGCACTCCAAGGCAGCTTGATTACTTTTTCATTGTTCTTCACCCAAAGAAACCTTGACCTCCAGTTAAGTATTAACAGGAATGGAGAGGGAAGGGTTGGGTAGGAGCTTAGCAGGAATATGGGGAACATGTGAACTAAGAGGAGAAATAAAACTTGGTAATAGGAACTATCACCTAGAGGTGATGAGGTTGGCTGAACTCCAGCAAGGGGACCATGCGTGACAAATGCTGTCAGAGTACAAAACCCTAGGCCATACTTACCCCAGAACATCAAGTTTCAGCTGAATATGAGCAGGGGATCCCAGCAGCAGACAGCCAACAAAGAGTGGCTGGGGAAAGTCTCCAGACTGGCAGGCTCATGGAGGGACCCTTGCTTGGTATCCTTCTCCCCCAGGGTCAAAGAGTAAACTTCTAGGTTAACTATCCCTATCCAACAAGTCAGTCTCTCTTTGGATGAGAAGGGCAGAGGCCAAGATAGCTGCAGAAATTCCACACAGACCCCAGGACAGCAGAAGCATAGATGGGAGCTTGCTGGGTATGGTGGGTACTGTTGATGCCCCACCCAGATCCCCTTAACTGGGCTGGAATCCCTTTCCCAGCCGCTATGAGTGTTGGCTACTAACAGAAGCTCACAGTTGATCCCTTCTCTGGAGAATTTGCCTTAGTCAACAGCAGTCAACCTCCAGCCCAGGAGGTTATGCCTGCTTCCCCAGCGGCAGCCCATAGCCAATGACTGACAGATCCGAGGACACAAAAGGTCAGCTCTTGCTTCAAGGTGGGATCAACGCTGCAGTGCAATTCCTGTTCCTGCGAAGTGAGGCTGAAGCTGGTCTCCTAAGACCACAAACGTGCTCAGAGCTTTTCCCTTTAGCCTATCCTGCTCTCCTTCCTCCCCTCTCTTAAGAGCACTCCCTTGATGAAGCACATGCACAAGAATCAATGTCTTAGTTTCTGCTCCTGTTCTGCTTCTTTTTCTGAAACTGGGCAAGGACAGCAGGACACGCAAGACATCTGGTCTCCTTTCACTGGTTCCAGGTCGTCTGAAAATCTGCCTGCAGAGGCTGCCCCTGCGGGCAGGTGCAACAGCCTGGTCCCAGAGGTGTCCCCAGCAGACCTGAGGCAGAGAAATCCACTTCACTCCTTCCAGCCAGTGACTGCATTCCAAATAGAGGACCAGCCTGGGACTGCAAGACTGGCTGGAACCTCTCTGCTCTCTCCATGGATCCATGAGCTCCTCTCATCTGCCACCCACCTTCCAATGTATGCCCAAGTGAAGACTCTCTTCCTTCCATTGGATTTTCTTCTGACTCCCCTGCCTCTTAGCAACATCTTTGGGTTAGTGGCTCTCTTTCTCACTTCTGTACTGGTATCAATGGCTTTTGCTATAATTATGCTTGCACTGCATGATGCACAGAAAGAATATGGACTTACATGGTACATGAACTTGGGCAAGTTCTTCAGTCTTTCTGAGCATGGATTGCTTCATCTGTAAAATGATATTAATAAGGCCAACCTTATAGAGTATTGTGAGAATTAAATGATCCAAAAACTCAGGGTTCACTGATACCTTACCTGGTACACAAAAGGCACCCAGTGGTAGACTATTTAGTATATCATAGGTTCTTCTTAGTGAGAATTTTTTTTAAGACAAGTAAGATTTAATATCTTACTTGTTTCTTTTAATAAGAAACTGAAAAATTAAACTCTATTCTTGGCACACAGAGAAAATAGGTATCCTGCCTCAGGTCAGTTCCACCATCCATCCGTCTATACATCTACCCAACCACTCACCCATCCACCCAACCTTCTATCCACCCACCCAGAAAAACCCTTAGACTTCCTTGTGAGTCACATATTAGGAATACAGAAGTAAATTAGATACAGACTCCATGTAAGAAGCTCACAGTTCACTGCTGACAAAGTTGTATGCTGCTTCCCCTGGGAGTCCAGGGACATCTGGATAGAGGAGACAGGAGATTTGGGGCTCAGTTTCACACTGAGAAATCATTTATTTTAGAAGTCTTTCTTGTATATAGGATTCTCGCACTCCCACTCAATGAAACAACTAGGTATCTCTTGGGATTTGATGGGAACTTCTCCCTCATTAAATTCTTGCTGAAATGTGGAGGAAGCTCCCAAATCATCAAGTTCCAAGAACTGGGAACTGCTGGGCCAGTCCTTTCTGTGGAACCTGAGAGCTCCTGTTTTCCTGAAGACTTAAGGAATAAATGCTCCCAAATATGCTTCCTCTCAGTGGGCCCACTGGAACCCATTGGGGCTCTTAATCCACTTAGAAGATTAATAATAAAAGCAGGGACTACTTGGAGGGAATGCCTACCAAGGCCAGGTAGAGTTCTAGGTAATTGACGCATGTTCATTTCTCATGGACCCAGCAACTCTGGGACGTGGATGCTGTATCCTCATTTTACAGCCGAGGGAACCAAAGGTCAGTGATTGCCCAAAGTTACAAACAGTAAGCGACATGATTTGAACTCGTGTCCTTCTTCAAAGTCTGTGCTTCTGATAACCTTTGTGGTATGGTGTTTTAATAACTATAGTCTTGTAATAAGTATGTTGTTTTTTTCTGCCACTTATTTGCTAAATGATCTTGGTTGAGTTTCTTCTATTTCTTCTCTTTTTTGGGGGAGGGGGGAGCAGTTTCAGTTCTTACGGAAAATTTCTAATTTATACCCCAAGTTGACAGAACTTACCTGTGAAACTCCATGTACTCATTACACATACACAACGACCATCTAGGGTTCATCTGTGCCATTCGCACCCCTGGCCACTTCGCCCTCCCACCTTGGCAATGCAAAAAACAAACCTTGTAGATCTGGCTTCACGACCCCTTCCCATGCTGATCCCTGCTCTTTTCCTAGCATTGTGCCCTATTACGGCACTTCAGCCCACTTTATATGATTGTTTATGTGTCATTCTCTTTTTTAAAAGAACTCATCACAATTAATAAATCTGATAATATTCAAGTTGACTGTAGAGAGCACTTCAAAGCTTAACCTCAGACTTCCAATTGGCAAAGGTCTAAGGTCCCATCACTAAGCTCCCTTGGTAACTGTTGAGACAAAGTTAGAGTATAATAGAATTCAAAGCACTTTTACTCCAGCAAAAATAAATATATAACCAAGTAGCTGGCTTGCCAGTTGGGCAGTACAAATTGTTCTTTTTCCTTCCCTTAATTACCTCTCAATGGAACATTCTAGAATACCCAGGGGATAAGTCCCCACTAATTTTCAGGCTTCTCTAAAAGCCAGTGCCAATACAAAAGTTAAATATAGAACAATATCCTATAAACAAAGTCCTGAGTCTAAGGACCCAAATGATTCCAACATTATTCCTATTCATGGCTTACAAAGAATGTAAAATGAATTGTGTCAATGGCCCCAACACCTCTAGAGAATATTATATTGGAACACAAAAGATGCAGACAATCAAGGAATTTATAATATGGTTGAGCATACAGAATATGCCCAAATGAAAACACAGCGATACACAGAAATATCCTGACAGTTACATATATAGACTTACTGTAGAGTACTATGCACATGTGTACACACACACACACACACACACACACACACACACACACACACACACACTGGCTGACCACCTCATCTCAGATGCACACAGTCAGTGTCAGTGCGATGGAAATGGAGAGAAACACAAGATGACCCAGGGACAAGGAAGAGTCTGAAGCTTTAGTTTGGGTTTCAAGTTGGTGACCTTGGATAAAGGCAGTCTCAGGGAAACAGGGGAGTCTGCTGGAGAAAATTCTTAAGATTGGAATGAGTTCCATTCCTGGATCAGTCAACTGAGTCATTTCTTTAAGCCGCTTAACTTCACTGGGGCTCAGCCTCTTTGGTTCTAAGGCACCTTCCAGCTCTAACCTTGTATGATGCTATCAAGACCCACTTGAGAAACAACCCACAAGGGGAATTTCCCACAGTATGGAGTTCTGGGACACAGAGTGTAATCAAGGCTCACATATTAGTTGGTGTGTCTTGCGCAAATATTCATGTTGATGTATGGCAAAACCAATACAATATTGTAAAGTAATTAGCCTCCAATTAAAATAAATAAACTTATATTAAAAAATTAAAAAAAAGAAAAAGTTATAACAAAATGCAGCAGTAGCAAGTGACTTGGACACGGCCATGGAGTCAGAGAAGGTGCCACTGTATGTGGCAAATACAGAGGGTTCCTCCTTCACAGGAAATGCTATGGCCATGATGGAAACAGGTGTTTTCCCACCCCTCATGAGGGCTCGAAAGTTCACCTGCAAGTCTGCAGCAGTTTCTAAACATCCTGGTTTACCTAGTAGATCTTGGGTTTAGTTCTGAAGTACAAAAAAATGTTGCGTTGACGCCTCTTGGCCACCAGAGAGCTCCATGCATCCAGCCAGAGGCACCTATTTGATCAGCAAAGCATAGGTTTTTTAAAAAAGCAGACTTGCCCTTCAGTGCCTGCAGCCTGGAGCACAGGTTCTACAACAATTTCTTATACCAGCAAAATGCAGTCATCTGCCTTGTCACTAGTAACTCTGGCCTCGTTGCGCTGCCTTTGAGATTGTGGGACTTGGTGCATTCAGGAGGCGACAAACATGGGTACCAGGTCCCCACACTGGTTCAAGGACTTTCAGGCTGTGGGGCAGGAAAAGCCTGGGCCTTCAGACTTCCTCGTTTTGCAGGTGGCTACCAGCGCTGATGGTTTTGTGCAACACACGACTTCTTTTTATCGATTTTACTTGGTGGTAATTTTCTTTTGCTGCTCATATAAATAATATATGTCAATCATGAAAAAGTTGGAAAATACAAACTAGTATAAAGAAGAAAATAGCAATAATCTATCATTCCATCATCCAAAGAAACTCACTGATATGATCTGGACATATTTCCTTCCAATCTTCTTTTCATTTTAGGACATGTGAGTAATCTTGCAGAGTTAGGGTCAGTGTATTCTGATTCTGGGGGTTAATTTTTCAAACCTGATATTTTCTCTTAATTTTATAATTGTTATTCCATGTTATTTACATGTGCAGTGCAAGACAATTTGGAGATTTCAGAGCAACATAGAAGAAAAAACGCTTTGTTTTACTGGTACCCAGAGATAATCATTTTCACATTTTGGTGTTTAATCTTCTAGTCACTTTTTTTAACATGGTATTTATTTACTTTTACAAAACTGAGACCCTGTTGTATATACTGTTCTAAAGACTTCCCTTTTTATGTTAGTATTATATCATGACCATTTCCCCCATATCATCAAGTATCTTCCAATAACATGATTGTTAATATCTGGGTAATATTAAAATCTATGAATGGAGCTTAATTCATTTAATGGCTTTATTGTTGGCCATTTGTGTTGCTTCCGGTGTTTTTAATTCCAAATAACATCAGGATGAACAACTTCATGAAATTATACAATATGTTCACATCACTGATTATCTACCAAACATAAATTCTTAGATTTTGAAGTACTGGGTGGAAGGATTTGAACACTTTAAAGAGACAGATTCTAATGGCCACAATGTCCCCCAGAAGTGTCATTACCAGTTCATCTTCTCATTAGCTGTTCCCGAGAGTCCCTGTCTGACTAGACCCTCACCCACTCCAGGGTCACTGACCTAAAAAATCTTTGCCCTTGTGAAACATACACTCTAGCACATGAAGTAATTCATCACTGAACATTTAAAACTTTGTGTATTAGCCATTTTTATTTCATGGTGAATTACTGAGATCTTAGTAACTATTCTAGCACTGTGCTACATGTTTTTTTTTTGTTGTTTTTTTTTTGGGGGGGGTTTCTTTTTTTTTTTTAATTTTATTTTATTTTTAAACTTAACATAACTGTATTAGATTTGCCAAATATCAAAATGAATCCGCCACAGGTATACATGTGTTCCCCATCCTGAACCCTCCTCCCTCCTCCCTCCCCATTCCATCCCTCTGGGTCGTCCCAGTGCACCAGCCCCAAGCATCCAGTATCGTGCATCGAACCTGGACTGGCATGTTTTTTTTTTAATTTTATTTTTAAACTTTACATAATTGTATTAGTTTTGCCAAATATCAAAATGAATCCGCCACAGGTATACATGTGTTCCCCACCCTGAACCCTCCTCCCTCCTCCCTCCCCATACCATCCCTCTGTGCTACATGTTTAATAACAACTAAGTCTCCCAAAGAACCAAGCAAGAAAAATACCATAATCTCTATTTTACAAATGAGGAAACTGAGACGTAGAGATCTGGAGTGTCTTCTCAAGGTCACACAGTGAATAAATGGCAAAGTTTGGTGTTCAATTCAGATCTGTGATTCCCAATCTCACACTCTGCCTACAATACCACACTGTCCCCCTGAGAAATGTATTTTTTACAGAGGAGGTAAGATTAAAGAAACATCTCTACTGTTCATGTAAGAAATGGTGTGAGACTGCTTGGTAATATCGTCTTCCTAAAACTCAGTAGGTAGACAAGGAATGAATGAGAGCACTTTGGAGACCTTTTGACAATTACAGAATCCCATTGCCTCATTTTTATAAATGAGGACTCTGAGACCCCGAGGAGTTCAATGACTTGCTAGGTATGGAGGTTTCACCAAAAGATGAGGGAAAGAGGACAAGAAAATACAAACAGCACAAGAATCTGACAAGCTCTTTCATGTCTCTGGGTCTCCGCCCATTGGATTTCCTGATTGAATTTCTCTCCCCATCTACCTGGGGATACCACTCAAATGTCAGCCCCTCTGCAAAACCTTCCATCACTTTTCAAGGCAGTATTAACTGTCTCCATAGTCAATGGACGTGAGTTTGAGCAACCTCTGGGAGATAGTAAAGGACACGGAAGCCTGGTGTGCTGCAGTCCATGGGGTTGCAAAGAGTTAGACATGACTTAGCGACTGAACAATACACATCTGTACTTTCTGTACTGTGAGCACTTATTTTTTACGTGGCAGAGAGGTCCCATTGCCCAATAAACTTTTAAAATCCCTTCTACAGGGATCACAGGAACCGAGATGATGATGGAAAGTGGTTTCCCAGCCAAAGGGACTTGTAGGCAACCCCCCCCCCCAACCTTTGCAGGTAGGTGTGGCCAGGTGACTTGTTCTGGCAAACAGCATGTAAGCGAACACAATCTTCTACTTGCTTACTGTTTATGAGCTCTGTCATTTGAGAATATGGTACTTGGAGCAAGACAATCATAGTGCAACCAAGAGACAACAAGCCTACAAAAAGCCCACATGATGAGAATGGCAAAGCAAAAGAAAGGGAAGATCCTGGTGTGAATGATACTGTCAAACTACTGAACCAACCCTAGAACCATCTACCTTCAGACACGATATTTTCTAAGATAATTAAATATCTTTATCATTTAAGTCACCATTAGTTGGGTATTCTGTCAAAGAATCCCACTGCTATCTTTGATTATTTGCCTCTGTCTTTCACTAGATTATTAACTTTAAAGGGCATCCTTTGTGTCTAATTCATCTCTATATCTCTCTTCCTCAGGCCAATCACAGACCCTTCAGGAGCTCAGCAAATATTCCCTGAATTGAAACCACCAACAATGTTCAACTTTGGTAGAAACATAGCGCTGTGCCCAGTAATAGCTGATTTCCACTGGCCAAGTCCTGTAAGAGCCTATTTACTTAAACCAGAGTCACCCAACTGGGGCTCCATGAAGCGCTCTGCCATTCCTACAGTCCAGTGTAGAATTTCTAGGCGAGGGTTTATTTAATGCTTGTTAATTAGTCAAGTGCTGAGTGCGCCACATGACTCATTTTTACATTATTCGCACAATTGCACAATTAGCATTTTAAAAGGTTTTCTAGGAGGCTGGCCCAAGTAAGTTTATCTTAAAAAATGTCACAAAAAGAAAAGAATAATTAACAAATCAGTTCCCAAGCAGATTCAGTGGACCACTGGTTTCAGCCCAAAAGGCATTGTGTACAGGACTCACTTTTAGTACGTGGTCAAGCAAACTGATTTTTGCAGGACTTAAACCTCGTGGGTCCTACCCCCTACCCCCAGAGCAGCAGACTTGCTGAGGAGGGGAAGGCATGCATTGTGCTAGGAGGTATTATGTAGTTTTTACTCTGCTCAGTTCAATAATTAGCTCAGGTACCTGTTCCACTGACTCCAACTGGACAGTTACCAGTTGGGTAGTCTGTTTTTGAAAGAAGCTAAAGAAGAGTGTGAGAGGCATCTCATCTTTATTATACAGTGAAAAAATTGCATTCTTTAATGAAGATTTGCAGTTGTTGCATATAGTAATGACTCAGTAAGTTAATACATGTCAATGTACAGTATTTGTATCTTCCCCTAGGAATGCCAAGTTACGAAATCAGCACTGTCTTGGGTATGAGGAAATCCAATCGTTAGGTCCTCGCCCTCCCCCCATGGTTCACTAATAAACCAGTCACTCAAGAAGTTAAGACAAAAATGGTATTATCATTCCCTGTCCTGTCAACCTCAGAGGTTCAGAAAAGAAACCTCTGATGCCTGTGCAAAGCCTACAGCATAGCAAAGGACTGATGGTGGCTATAAAGCAGTGCGCCTGCGCATCTCGGTGTTTCAGGCTTTTGTTTATGGGATCTCAGCCCAGCTTCCCAAGTCCTGGTAGACAGAGAGGGTTGATTAGAGGTCAAGGCGTAGATTCTGGTCCTATCAGAGGTCAAGTGACATCAGGGGGCACTCTCAGAACTCAAGTAAATGGCTGTGTTTGTTCATAGAAGGTGGCCGGGGGTGTGTGGCTCAAATAGGGAACCTGATCTCTTAACTGTAAAAGCAACTGACAAGGTATCCTGTCACTCTGTCAACTCCATGTGGGTTTCCAGCCACATTTTCTCTCAGCATCTATCATCTTACTCTGAAATACTCCTGTGGTGACTCATTTTATCCTGTGCCTCAGTAAGTGTTCAGGCAGCTTTTATACCTGTGCTTTGCGGTCTCTTGGTTTCCAAAGCCCTTGAGCGCAGTGGCTTGTCCTCTGCTTTCCTTGTAGCTATTCTCAATGCAGGCACCTGGAGCTCTCCATGCTGGGAAGGAAGCTTCCAGGAGAGAATGGACAGATAAGCCCACATTCACCCAAAAAGGTGACAGCATGACCCACTGTCACATCTCTCATTCCCCCAAAATAGCACTTCTAGCCTCACTTTCTTAAATAGATGAGACACCTGGGCCCAGAGAGGTTAAGTAACATGGTCCAGGCCGCACAAGGTGGAACAAGGCCAGTGAGACAGGCTCTCTGACTCCTCCACCAGACTTTTAAAATTAAGTGATCTGATAACAAACACCCTTGGTTTTGGAGAGGGACACAAGCAAGCAAACAACTCTCTCCAGTCTGGTCTTGCCTTTTCTCAGATGGCACCCACACAGATATGCTTTTACTCTGGCTTTCGTAGTGAAATTGGCACACACACACACACACACACACACACACACTCACAAAAAAAATCCCCAAAGCTCGTTTTTTCCATTTCATTAAAAAAAAGAAAACAAAACTAAACCCTCAAATACTTCTCCATCAACTCATCTAGTATGAGATCTTGGCTCCCTCTTCTTTCCACCTACATTGCTCTGAGCTATTTTGGGGGCCATAAATCCCACATCATAGTCCTGGGAAGTGGAGCTTCCTCTGGGTGATGGCACCTACATTGAGGCCCCATGGGGCTTGCAAAGGAAGGAAGAGCCTTATCTGTCAGGTCCCTACTCAAAGCCAAAGGTGCATTCTAACTCACCGCCTCTTCCTACTCAAGAAGGCTTGGTGTTTCTTAGAAGCCATGAAGAAAATGGAACCACATTGGATCCCTCTAGACACAGCCAAATAGAGGCAGGGCTTCTTTACTTACACGAGCTCTATCTACTGAGTGAAGATAGAGCTGAGTGAAAATACTGCTCACTAAGGCTGTGCCATACCCTGAAAGGTCTGAATCCAAGAAAGATGCAAAATCAACAATGATGTATAGAAAAAGTACATACTACTGACAACAACAGCTAACATTGGTTTAGTCAGAATATATGCCAAATGGTGTACTAAATCCTCGGAGCAACTCTGAGATAAGTACTAATACCAGCTCCCTTTTTCAGATGGAGAAACTGAGGCACAGAAAACTTAGGTATCCTGCCCAAGGATATATAGCTGGAGCAATAAACCATGGTTAAGTTTGGGGAACAGTTGGAGAGGGGCCACTTTCCACTTTTGAAAAATTGTATACATCACTTTTTCATCTTTATTATGTATTTTTTTGCCACAAGCAAATAACTATATTACTTTTTTAATTAAAATGATATAACCAAACTGTGGGCTTCCCTGGTGACTCAGCAATAAAGAATTCCCCTGCAATGCAGGAGATAAGGATTCAACCCCTGGGTCAGGAAGATCCCCTGGAGAAGGAAATGGCAACCCACTCCAGTATTCTTACCTGGGAAATCCCATGGACAGAGGAGCCTAGTGGGCTACAGTCCATGAGGTCACACAGAGCTGGACATGACCGAGCAACTAAACAACAGTAGGCAAACTGTTAAGTCAGCGTAATTCAGACTAAATGAAAAAATGGTAAGTCCTTACACTAGTGATGAGTATAAGACAGAAAACGTTATTTTCCAAAGTATAGTTTTTCATCTTTAAGTGTTGAAGCCAGGCCAACCTAATACCATGCAGGAAGACTTCCTTGAGCAACTGTTTGTTTGTGAAGAGGCATTTGAAAGTAGGGACACTTAAGTGACTCGGAATGCTTAAAATGCTTTCTCATTGGAAGTATTTTAGGCATTCTATCAGCACTCCCAGCAATATTCTTTTTCTGGTTCTTGTTGAATCAACCTCCCTGATTCCACCCGAGTAACCTGTGGTCTTATAAGATTTGTTTGTATTACAAAAACAGAGCAGTAGAGTTAACACTGATATTAGCGCCAAACTCAACTTTTGCCTGTGGTTCAGTTCAGTTCAGTCACTCAGTTGTGTCTGACTCTTTGCGACCCCATGGACTGCAGCACGCCAGGCTTCCCTGTCCATCACCAACTCCCGGAGCTTGCTCAAACTCATGTCCATCAAGTTGGTGATGCCATCCAACTGTCTCATCCTCTGTCGTCCCCTTCTCCTGTTTTCAACCTTTCCTAGCATCAGGGTCTTTTCTAATGAGTCAGCTCTTTGTATCAGGTAGCCAAAATGCTGGAGCTTCGGCTTTAGCATCAGTCCTTCTAATGAACATTCAGGGTTGATTTTCTTTAGGATGGACTGGTTTTATCTCCTTGAAGTCCAAGGGACTCTCAAGAGTCTTCTCCAACACTGCAGTTCAGAAGCATCAATTTGCCTATGGTACCACCTCTTTTTGCAGAACACAGCTTTGTGTGGCGGCTTCCTTGTAGACACCAATGTGCACAAGGCAATGAGAAGCGCACAGAGGCGTCTAGCAAGAGGAGAAGGAGAAACAGGACACCCAGCTACTCTGCCCAGGAAGCAGAGCCGCGGCTACATGGAGCAGCCCGTGGGGCTGTGCTGGGCACCCTCTGCTTTGTCCTCCTGCCTCGGAGCCTGGTTGGGGTGAAAGCTGAAACCCAAAGGAAGTTCAGCAGTGTCGGGATGCAATTACTTCAGAAGGACAGACTTCCTTTGAGTCCCTGATTTTCAAATCAGACAATCTAGAAAACTCAGCCGCCCCACCTCTCCTCAGTGCCCATCATCCCCTCAAAAGGAAAGCTTCCTGTCTTCCTGCACAGACACAAATAGCCTGTCTCAGTGACGAGCTTATCCATGTTGATCAAGGCCGCCTCTGTGCCAACTTCCAGCCCTCTCAGAAAACAAAGAGAGAGAGGAAGAGTTGGGGACATCTGCTCGTTGCCACATCCACATGCACAACTGGATCAATAACCTCCAGTTTGCAAACAGCCTCAATGAACTTTTACACGAACATTGTCCTGAAAACTCAATCAGAGTCAACTTACAACTCACTCAATGGCAGAGAATCCTGACTAGAGACATGATATTTATCCCCAGTCTGGCCTGACAAAGGAAATGGTACAGGGAGCTCTACAATCAATTGGGGGCACCTTTGGCCTGAACATGAAGAGGGACAGGCTGGGGCAGCAGGAAGGCGGATTTCCCCTCATTTCCTTTTGGAGTCCTGTATGTGCTGGGAATTCCTCCCCCAGCTGCCGGTTCAGCTCAAGGCCTGCAAAACGCACGTGTGTAATGCCTCTGCCGGAAATAATTTGTCTGGGTGGCCATGCCTGGCGGACCCCGCCACGTTGAATGACTTTGACTCAAATTTAACTGCCCCAGGTCATTCTGTTGAACACAAGATGCCTAGTTTGGAGAGGAAGGGGCGAGGGACAGTTTGTGTAAACACTTGGAGGGCAGGCAGCTCTTTAGATTCACAACTGCCCTACGGAAAGCTTATGAATAAAAGAAGGAATGGGTGTGAAGGCATTCCTTGTTGAGCGAGGGATCTGTGACATCTTTTCCACAGCCCTCCTGACACACATCACTATCTGACATAGTTTATTGTCTGCCTCTCTTCCCTGGAATATAAGCTCTATAAGGTCAGGGGCCTTATCTGATTAGCAGCCTATTGTATTAATATCTCCAACATCTAAAATTATGCAGCAGGTGTCTAATAAATATATGTTGAATGATACTCTTGACTGAATTGGCTATGGGATATCATTGGAGAGTGGTACCCCAAGTGACATGAAGAGAGCGCCTCATGGAATGCTCTACTGCAAAGGCCATGAAACACATGTTCAGATGCGCCCCAGCACAATTCAAGCCCAATCCATGACAGGAAGTCCAGTAAGTCAATCAGAAGGTTGACACGTGGTGCTAGTGGTAGTCAAGGTGTGGGTTTGATGCCCACTTGATCCTGATCAAGTTAACTCAGCCTCACAGTCACAGGTTCTCCTAACCAGGCAGCCATCAGTAATGTGCATTCACACATGGGTGTGTGTGCCTGCCTGTGGACACACGCTTTTAGAACTTGGGTTTATTATCTTTTTATTGTATAGAAGAGGAAACAAAGGCACAGAGACTGATTAAGGAGCTAGACCCAGGTCATGCAGCTGGTAAGTTGCAAAGGCAGGATTCAGCCCTGGGCACTGAGCTGCACTTACTCAGACCATGGGGGACCACACAGGACACCACGAGGCCTCTCTGTGCAGAGTCTGGCTCTGCCCTGGCCGGCCCAGGGAGAGTGCCATTCTCCTCTGTGTCTGAGGGAAAGCTCAAAGGTCTCTCTCTTCACAAAGTCATCAGAGCAGTGCCTGTTGACCATCCCTGCCCCAATCCTGCCCCCATCAGACATCTCTTCTCACTTCCAGACTTTCATAGAGTCAAGATGGAACATCGCTCTATAATCTTTTTTTTTTAAATCTCCTGTGGTACTTCAGCCTTTCTTGGAAAAGAAATACATCAATTCTTAGTCATCCTTCCTAAGTAACAGCACAAAGAAAACCACAGAATTTTCTAAACTTTCCTTTTGGCCAGCATTTCAGCTGCACTTCCTACCAAATCTTCTTCCCAGAAACACCCCCATGCAGGAAAATAAATAACTGACTTCAGTTCTACTTCTTCATCCCATTTTCCCCATCAGTCAGTCAGTTCAGTCACTCAGTTGTGTCCGACTCTTTGCAACCCCATGGACTGCAGCATGCCAGGCCTCCCTGTTCATCAACAAATCTAAAAAGTGGGGACATACTCAAAAAGTCAGGTAATGGGAGAGTAAAGAGGAGGCAAGTCAGGGAACCGAATGAAACCAAGATCTAAACACAAGCCCCTGAAAACCCAAGCAAATTATTGACAGATGCTGGCCTGACAAGCCCAGCTTAGTAGCCCTGTGAAGAAAGGGAGCAGGGGGAGGCGGAGTCCTTGGCAATTTTCAGCAAAGCAAACAACACAACTTCTTGCTCTGCAATTCTGGAGCCCATTTGTTTTTTCTATTTTGGAAGAGAGATTAACATCACTAAATAATAGAAGACCTCCATTCTTCAAAATTTAATGACTGTCCTACATCAAGCAGCTGTCAAATTTATTTGCTTGTTTTCCTGACAAAGTGTTTCATCCTACACATTCACACAGGATCTTGCCTTCATCAGTCTCAAGTCACTAAGCGGGGAAGTGGGTGGGGTGGGGGGAGGTGAGAGGCAACTCAAAAAAAGCAGGAAATCCCCATTTCCTAATTAAATCCTTAATTTCGAAGACTAGATCAGCCTGCCTTCCCCCCAAGCAATTGCACAGAAATCACACAGTAGAGGATAAGCCAGACCCAGACAATCTCACTTTGTTGGAATTATTAGCCAATTCCAACAAGATTCTATTGTGTCTTTGGCTTGTCTCTCTTCCTTCAGTTCACTTCACGGCTGGTGGTCCCAGTTTCCCAAAAACCCTCCCTCTGAGGTGGTTTCTGTGGCTCCTCTCCACCCCATTCTGCTCCCAGTGTCTCTTTCCACCCCTGGGGTGCCTCTCTACTGTCAACCCTTTGGTGAAAGTGGCCATTCTTGCCCTAGCACCAGCCCTCCATCTTCCTGCCCAACCACTGACCTGGGCCAGTTCTCTTTCTATACTTTTCTTCCTCCCTGGGAATAATCCCAGAAATAGGTGCAATCATAAGAAACCTGAGCTCCATCCTTAACCACCGATGCCTGCTTCTGGGGAGGGATATTAAAACTTCCCCCCCTGCTCCCTGTCTCCCTGGCAACTGCATCCAAAGTTGCACCTTTGAGACCAGCCCTTTGTTCCAGTATTATGTACGCCTGGCCCCAGGAGGCAGGAGAGGGTGAAACTCAGATTTCTCCACTGTGCACAAGCGTTGCCCCCCTGCCCCTGAAACTAATGATTAAGCTTCATGAGTAATTACAGGGGAATTGGGACTAGGCACACTCTCCTATTTCCTCCGTGCCCTTCCTGCCCTAGGGGTCTGGGCTCTTGCAAGGTTGGTCACGAATGTTCAACTGGGCTTCAGAGAGGCAGTTCCTGGCATACTGCTACTGCTAAGTCACTTCAGTCGTGTCCGACTCTGTGTGACCCCATAGACGGCAGCCCACCAGGCTCCCCCGTCCCTAGGATTCTCCAGGCAAGAACACTGGAGTGGGTTGCCATTTCCTTCTCCAATGCATGAAAGTGAAAAGTGAAAGTGAAGTCGCTCAGTCGTGTCCGACCCTCAGCGACCCCATGGACTGCAGCCTACCAGGCTCCTCCGCCACTAATTGACCATTTCCTTCTTGGTATCTTCTGTTAGTCAAGCTCTCAATTCAGTTCAGTCACTCAATCATGTCTGACTCTTTGTGACCCCATGGACTGCAGCATGCCAGGCTTCCCTGTCCATTACCAACTCCCGGAGCTTCCTCAAACTCATGCCCATTGAGTCAGTGATGCCATTGAACCATCTCATCCTCTGTCGTCCCCTTTTCCTCCTGCCTTCAATCTTTCCCAGCATCAGGGTCTTTTCCAATGAGTCAGTTTTTCGCATCAGGTGGCCAAAGTATTGGAACTTCAGCATCAGTCCTTCCAATGAAGGACTTACCTAAGCTCTAGGTTTGAGCAAAGAAGTCAATGTGAATAAAAAAATTTCATCTACTGAGAAGAGAGACATTTGTTTCCTGTCCTTTGTGGCTATTAATAATGTTAACTTCTGCTTGGAGACTGATTTGGAAAATAAGGAGAAAGCGGTGGGCTGTTCCAGGGGTGGCAGGTGGGGTGGGCAGCTGGTCCCAGAATCAAGCTCCATCGTCTCCCCTCTGCAGGAGACAGAAAAGTGACTGACAAGCTCAGTTAGAACTGAAACCATTCCCCCACACCTCACGCTGCCAATGCCCCTTGTTTAATGTGATTTCTTTAGTCCCGAGTGGAGAAGGCAATGGCACCCCACTCTGGTACTCTTGCCTGGAAAATCCCATGGTAGGCTGCAGTCATGGGGTCGCTAAGAGTCGGACATGACTGAGCGACTTCACTTTCACTTTTCACTTTCACATTTCATTGGAGAAGGAAATGGCAACCCACTCCAGTATCCCTGCCTGGAGAATCGTAGGGACGGGGGAGCCTGGTGGGCTGCCGTCTATGAGGTAGCACAGAGTCGGACACGACTGAAGTGACTTAGTGGCAGCAGCAGCTGCTTTAGTCCCGAGCAGTTACCATTTTCTAACACACAATAGACTTTACACATTCATACATTCATTATGTTAATTGTTGATGGTCTGTCTCCTCCCCTGAGACTGCCATCATGAATGCAGAAGTTCTGTCTGCTTTGATCGTTGGTATAAAGCCAGAAACCAGAGTTGTATGTGGTATCTTAGTAGGTGCTCAATAAAGATTTGCTCCCAGAATATGTGGTATCTAGTAGGTGCTCAATAAAGATTGGCCAAGTGAATGAATGAAAATCAGCAGCCGAAGAAACCTTAGCTTCACAACCTAAAGAGAACTGCATATTCCACATGAGATTACAGGAGTAAAAATGCTGCGATTTCCCCAACTTTGATCCTGGCGTTCAGACAGTGTGGGGAAGAGAGGGGCAGGATACGAGCTATAATTGGGTAAATAGTTTTAGGTTCTTGTCCTATTTTGGGTTCCCCAAAAAACTGCCCCGAGTGGATGATTTAGGAGCACGAGGTGATTCCAGAAAGCCCAGCAAGGGAGGGCAGGGGTGGGGTAAGACAGGGGAAGGAAGGAAGCCAGTGCAAGTCACTGTGGGTGATGGGAGCTTGATTCTGCAAGGGACCCGCTGAGAGAGTGTGGAGTGCCTCTGAGGACTGTCCCACTGAGGGGGGAGGAGGAATTTCGAGTATTCCTCCAGCAAATCCCCCCTACTCTTTGGGTGAAGGTTGCTATGTGTGTGGAGAGGTGTGGAGCATGCTCCTGAGAAAGCCTCGGACAGAAAGGCTGCAGTGGGTGCGTTGCAGTCAGAAGCTGGAGGTGGGCAGCAGACTGTATACTGCGCTAGAGGTGAACAAACCTCTTGATGGGCTTAGGGGTGGGGGCAGGGTGCCAACCGCACCTGCTACACTTCTTCACTGTCTCCTTCTGAACCTGGTACACCTACATGAAGAGGCATAATTGGTTTTGCTCTGTGCTGGCTGTCACATCAGCCTGCCTCTCATTAGCTTGCTTGCCTGTTGTTTAGATTTTTCCTCTCCTCATCAATAAAAGCAATTGAAGTGTTTCCTTTGGGGGGGGGAAAAAAGGGCAAGCAAGAGAATGGAATCCTGCAGTGTTTGAAACAGACAGGAGAAACAAGACTGCTTCCAAATCAAAATAGCATCAAGACAAAAAATAGGAAAAAGATTGCCTGCGGAAAGTTCCGCTTTTTTTCTCATTCATTGTTAACACTAAAATAAAGCACGCTATAAATATGAAGCACTGGGATGTTTGCAGAACATCAACCTACTCGCGTTTAAAACATGACACACATTCCTGAGAAGCTAACTGTAAATTGTGTCGTGTACTGAGAATGATTTTTTTTTTCACTTTTTACTTGCTTTGGAAATGCAAGACTTCTTGGCCAAAACAATCTGATCAGGGGAAATGTTTCTTGCCTAGAAATGGCAATAAATGTTGACAAAGCATCTGAATCTCACAATCTCACCAGGCTTACACAGCTGAATTAGGTTTCATGCAACGGAAATTCTGACTGATCTCAGCCACAAGACACACACACCTTGTCCACAAACACACACTCACACATTCACACATTCCTGCACAGAGTGGGGCTGGGGAGCATCATCTCTGAGCTCCAATGAAGCTCTTAAAACCCCCTCTCCAACACTGTAGGGAAGAGAGAGACTATCGCGACATAGATAAGGCTAACACCTCGTGAACACTTAATAGGTGCCAGGCACTGCTGGAAGCAGGGTCTTTATTTTTAATAGACACAATTTACTCAGGAAATATCTTAGACACATCTAAGATCCAGCTATAACACGAGTTTTGATTATTTAATACTGGCAGCTGATTTTAGGCTGTATGTTAGGATGTATGCTAGCCTTACTTCTAGTTGCTAACAGCTATTATTAAATATGAAACTGAGCATTTAGACATGTCGCAACTCAGTTAATCCACACACCCTATGCGACCAATTACTCCCTAGTCCCATTTGATGGAGGGGGGAACTAAGGGAAGTGAAATAACTTGCCCAAGGTCACCCAACATGTAAGTGGCAGAGCCAGAACTTGAACCTGGCAGTTGGGCTCCAAGTCCACTTCCTTAACTATCAACTCACCCAACGCTGGGGTGCCTGGAAGGCTGGATGGATCCTAGTCCAGGCTAGACATCTACCCATGTGTAACTGTGACACAGTATGGAATCCTTCTGGGCTTCTGTGTCCGAGAGCATTCTTCATAGTTAGTGGGTGTATACACTTCTCTGATCATTTCCAACAGCTGGAAAATACTAAAAGTCTCTAATAGGAGACACTGAATGTTGGCAAAATTAAAGAGTATCATTAATCCTAGCATCATTCGGTACAGCTGGTGACCTCAACTTTGCATGCCCTTCATCAGCATTTATGAAGTGTTCATTGCATATTTAACAGTGTATACCCTTTCTAGTATAAGAATGGTATCTCATTCATCTTTTTATCTTTCTTGACTAACACAGTAGCACTCGAACTGGCACTCAAACAGGTTTGTTAAATGAATGAATAGCTCAGAATTAAATCAGGGTGCATATAACTGTGGAAAATTCTGAAAGAGATGGGAATACCAGACCACCTGATCTGCCTCTTGAGAAACCTATATGAAGGTCAGGAAGCAACAGTTAGAACTGGACATGGAACAACAGACTGGTTCCAAATAGGAAAAGGAGTACGTCAAGGCTGTATATTGTCACCCTGCTTATTTAACTCTATGCAGAGTACATCATGAGAAATGCTGGGCTGGAAGAAGCACAAGCTGGAATCAAGATTGCCGGGAGAAATATCAATAACCTCAGATATGCAGATGACACCACCCTTATGGCAGAAAGTGAAGAGGAACAAAAAGCTTCTTGATGAAAGTGAAAGAGGAAAGTGAAAAAGTTGGCTTAAAGCTAAACATTCAGAAAATGAAGATCATGGCATCTGGTCCCATCACTTCATGGGAAATAGATGGGAAACAGTGGAAACAGTGTTAAGCTTTATTTTGGGGGGCTCCAAAATCACTGCAGATGGTGATTGCAGCCATAAAATTAAAAAAAAAACTTACTCCTTGGAAGGAAAGTTATGACCAACCTAGATAGCATATTCAAAAGCAGAGACATTACTTTGTCAACAAAGGTCCGTCTAGTCAAGGCTATGGTTTTTCCAGTGGTCATGTATGGATGTGAGAGTTGGACTGTGAAGAAAGCTGAGCGCCGAAGAATTGATGCTTTTGAACTGTGGTGTTGGAAAAGACTCTTGAGAGTCCCTTGGACTGCAAGGAGATCCAACCAGTCCATTCTAAAGGATATCAGTCCTGGGTGTTCATTGAAAGGACTGATGCTAAAGCTGAAACTCCAATACTTTGGCCACCTCATGCGAAGAGTTGACTCATTGGAAAAGACCCTGATGCTGGGAGGGATTGGGGGCAGGAGGAGAAGGGGACGACAGAGATGAGAGGAGATGAGATGGCTGGATGGCATCACTGACTCGATGGACATGAGTTTGAGTGAACTCCAGGATTTGGTGATGGACAAGGAGGCCTGGTGTGCTGTGATTCATGGGGTCACAAAGAGTTGGACATGACTGAGTGACTGAACTGAACTTAATATATATATTCCATTCAATTGCAGAACTATGGTACTACAAGAGTCCTTAGACATACTCTAATCTCTCTACTCCCACCCTCTTGTACAGATGAGGAAACAGATTGATGAAGTTGAGAAGGTAGGGGAGGGGGGAGAAGACATGTTTCTAATTCCACCTGACTTGGTTCCTGCCATTTCTCTATGATCGTATTTGAAGGCAACACTCAGCATGTCAACTAATAAACCAGGGGCACCTTCCAAAGTAAAATGTAAGTTCTGAGGTGCTGGCAATTTTTTGGTTACTTAAAAAATGTTTACATCTATATCTATAGCTATATAAATTGAAGTATGGTTGATTTACAAAGTTGTGTTAGTTTCAGGTGTACAGAAGAGTGATTCAGTTATACATACACATGTATCTATTCTTGTTCAGATCCTTTTCCCTTGTAAGCTATTACAAAATATTGAGTAGAGGTCCTTGATGTTGATCTATTTTATATATAAGCAGTGTGTATCTGTTAATCCCAAACTCCTAATTTATCCCTCTCCCCACCCCCACCCCTGCTTCAGTAACTGTAAATTTGTTTTCTATGTCTGTAAGTCTATTTATGTTTTGTAAATAAGCCCTCCAGCATTATTTTTAAGATGCTACACATAAATGAAATCACATATTTGTCTTTGGCCACTTTCTAAAAGCATGAAAAATTGAGGTTGAAATTGTTTCATTCATTCTAGACCAAATTTTGAAACTTAGTTGACTAAGGACATATAGATGTTAGAATCTAAGTCTGCTTTAAGATAGTCATCATATTTCATTCCCTGATTGAGGCACACATTAGAAGAGATATTGAACTAATCAAGATGAAGAAGGTTCTATTTAAAATTTAAATAGTGAACTCTCAGTAATCCTAGGAATGTACAGTGTGGAGGTTCCAGAATGCTGGCATCTCCAGAGGTCATATTCATTTCCTTGTGTATCTGAACTTTTTCTCAAATTAGGTCCATAAGGATTTCAATGGATCCATCACAATTCCCTAGGCTCCTAGTTATTGTTCATGAATTCTGATTACAGTTCATAGCAACTTATAAAGCTACTCATTGAGACACTGGGGAAGTTGATGGGCCCTGGACATCTTGGGTTGTGGACTAAGGGAAGAAATCCTGGCTATACTCAGCAACTCTAAAGGACAGTCAGGTCAGTTCCATTTGCTCTTCCTACTGGCAGGGCAATTAGGAGAAGGAAGAAAACCAGAGAAGCATGTCACATCCAAAATCCCAATCTTGGGCAACTGAGGTCTACCAGATAACCTTTTCACTCTTTCCTTGTTTGTTCTCCTGTCTGTAAGCTGCAATCAGAATGAATATACTATTTGTTTTCTTTGAAGATTTCTTCCTGCTGAGAGATTCTGGGAACCCTTCAAGGCTAAATAGGTGCCCGTCCCTCAGTCTTAAGAAGATGTAAATGGAGCGAATCTGGATGGGGTCCGCCAGGTCGTCTCTCCTGATCACCACTCCCTGTGAAAGGGAAAACAGTTGTGTGTTTATCCTCACTGCTGACAGTGTGCAGATGTGTTTCCTTAATGGCACTTGTGACACGTTTATTTATCGTCTTTGGTGCTCACAGCCCATGCTTTTCACATCTTTTCCAGCTGTACAGGGCAAGTCTGTTGGTCACCTCCTATTTTTTTCAGACTGATTCTCTTGCCCTGGATTGTTAGTTTTGTTTTTTAAGTAATTTAAACCACACAAGTAGCCCTTGGGAGAAGGGTTATTTAATCAAGGGAAAGTTGTTTGGAACACCACCCATGAGATTTTCCCATAGTTCACCCCTTGGCCGGGACAAAGGTTGGGGGGAGGATAAGCCAAAAAAAATGAGATTTGTCTTATATCAATCATTTTGAGAAAAATTCAAGGAATGTCTGGAAGGTGAAAAGAGACTAAAATCTATCCACCTCTCTAATTTTATCAGAGTGTCTCCAGTAACACAAAGGAGAAATTAACTGCCAATGGTGCCAAGCTAAATTCTCAAATGGACACTGCATTAGCTTATTGCTTCACAGTCTGTAATATTATTTGAGGGTGAATATATACATGATGGACTAGGGTGTGGGTGTAGATCCAACTCCTTAGGTGGCTGAGGACAGTGAGGAAGGAGCATGATAGGGATCTCCAGCTTCTCCTTTGGGAAAGAGGCCTGCGCTAGGGTCTGAAGCATGTGATGGCAGGATGAGGAAGTGAAGCAAGGTGATCCCCAGCTATAGCCTGTCCCATCTCCAGAAACACATTGCAAACATTCCAGGTACGCCAGCCACTCATGTACCAACAAATATTGCCTGCACAACTGCCAGGAGCCAGGCCCCTCTGAGGACACAAGAGCGAACACTGTCAACCTGATTATGAGCTTCCAGTTTAGTGAGGGAAGTAGAACAGCAGCAAGGACGTGACCAAACAAATAAAAATACTTGTCAGTTGTAAGACCAAAGGAGGATAAAAAGAAGGTGCCGAGATAGAGAAGAATGGGGAAGGAGGGGTACTGAAGGATGGTCAAGGCACTAGGAGATCATAGGAGTTAATATTTCCTGACCACTTACTACACACGTGCCATATGTGTGACATGGATGCTCTCACTTAGGGTTTACCCTGTGGGTGAAAGTCACTCAGTCGTGTCCGACTCTTTGCGACCCCATGGACTATACAGTCCATGGAATTCTCCAGGCCAGAATATTGGAGTGGGTAGCCATTCCCTTCTGCAGGGGATGTTCCCAACCCAGGGATCGAACCCAGGTCTCCCACACTGTGGGCGGATTCTTTACCAGCTGAGCCACAAGGGAAGCCCAAGAATACTGGAGTGGGCAGCCACTTGAACCAGGGTCTCCTGCATTGCAGGTGGATTCTTTACCAACTGAGATATGAGGGAAACCCAGGGTTTACCTTCAATGGTACCAATACATATGGCAGACCTCCTGGGCTCTCCATGGTGCCAGTATGAACATTCCATCCAGCTCACATGCCAAGGCGAAGGCCCTCTCTGGGACTGCCTTCTACACAGGACAGGGTACCCAGGTGACACTCTGGGACTGTGAGAGCTGAGACATGGACAGCTCTGTCGGGCATGCCCAGTGGCCTGCCAGTGGTCTTGGTGAGCTAGCCGACACACAGGGAGTGTGGGATTCTGTCCCCTTGACCTTTGGGGCCACGTGGCACTGAGGCAGAGGGCCAACTCCCATGGGGAGGCCTGACTTATCTGCTGCTTCCGAGGAGAAATACAGGGTGGGGGGAAGTGCATCTCTAACTCTATCTGGAAGGACAGGAGGGGAAACAGTGAGGGGAAAGATACTTTAAATAGCTTTATTCACGTTTTGAAAACTATTTGAATCACCTTCTCTCCCTTCTTTTAAGGGGGTCCCTTTTCCTCTCTCCCCCTCCCCTCTACTTCCTCCCCTTCCCCATCTGCTCTTTCCCCCTTTCGCAGTGCACATGCCTATGTGTGTACAACTGGAAGCAGCTTCTTTTCTTCTCTGGCTGCTCTCTCCCTGGGACTCAGGGCAGGGTGACACTGAGGGGAGGTGGCAGAAGCTGGGGAGCCCATCCATTTCCTCCAAGACAAAGGGCAGGGTGGACTCTGCTTGTTTGTTGATTTTTTTCCTCTGAAGCTATAGATCACCCTTGAGTAGAGGAGACAGCGCGTAACCCCAGCGCAGTCGGCCGGGGCCACGGCCTGTTTGTCTGTGTGGGGGACTGAGAGGAGGGGGAAGGAAACCAACTGTCTTTATCATTTAGGTCAGCAGAGAAAACAGAGTGAGTGGGTGGCAGGGGGCTGGGCTTAGCTACCCCCAGAGCGGAGTACTCCCACTGCAGCTTCGCCTTCTGCCCCAGGCAGCAGGGCAGCCCCAGTCTCATCCTTTCATGCACCCAGCACACAAGTGGTTACTGAGAAACACAGAGAATCAGCCCATTCTTGGCCCGCATGGGGACATTTCTTTTATGGCTTCTGTAATTATTTTTAAAGTAAATGAATTAACTGTAAGCCTCACCCTAGAGGCCAAATCTTCAGTTCAGTGTTAAGTAGAATCAAGATGAGAACTATTATTAGCTTCATATCAGAAAAGGCCATTTCGCTTTCCCATTCTGTGGCTGAGAAAAGGACTTGGCTTGACAGGCAGATAAACAGTAAGAAGAATGTAACTCTGAGAGGTAGATCTGATGCCTTCCCAGTGCCCGGGTGGGCCTGACAGCCCCTCAAGGAGTCATGGGGCCAAGTGGGGTGGGCAAAAGCCTACTCCTCAGGGCACCAAGCCAGCCCACATCAGGGATGTTCACGGCATGTCCCACTGAGCCCAAGAAGGAATTCTCAACGTCTCCTCTCCCATAATCACACACTGTGACAGATCAGATAATCAGGTGTGTCAAGTGGCTTTTTAAAGGAATGAAGTCCTGGAATCAAAAAAAAAAACAAAAAACAAAACAAATGCTAATCATCTCTGAATCTTAGCATCCTCACTCATCAAGCGGAGCAAGAGACTGAACACAATGAATTCCAAGCTCTCCCCTAGCTCTCAGTTTCTCTAATTCATTCATTCTTTATTTATTTATTCATTAATCCATCCCATCCATCCATCCACCCACAACTGTACTGAGGAACAACCAGGAATCAGACCCCCTGCTATGTGCTGGGGATGTCATAAGCAAAGAGAAAGACAGAACTTCTGATGTAAGTAAAGCCCAGCGGGGGCTGGTATGGAACATTAAAGAAAGAAGTCACAAAAAATTATTGTCGTGAGTGCTAACTACAGCTTTCTTTAGATAATAAAGAAAGGGCTTCCTAAGGCATCTGCTTTAGATCAAAAGCGATATTCAGTGAAAGCATGAAGATGAAAAGTCAATTACTGCCCACCATTTGTGAGGAAAATCTTAGTGTGAACTACCCACTTCCACAGTGTGACAGTGGCAAATGGAGGCTTAAGATATTTTGCAGCATGTCACCACGCCAGGACATGTGTCATAGTCAGGTCAAGCACGGTGAAAATGGCTATGTGTGATACACGCATATATACAGGAGTTGGACACGTGAGGCATCCTCTACATATACATGCTATGCAGGTCATCATTCTATAGTGCAGACATTTGGCCTTTGCAGCTTTTACTCATAAGCTTTGGACTCTTTCTTGTGAACCCCCAATAGAGAAACCAGCAGTTTTCCTAAAGAATGTGACCAAACAGTGCTCACAGGGGAGGCTAGTGTGAGTGCCTGAGACACTCAGCAGGTGAGTGATGCCAGCCAACCAGCTGGCAGTCTGGAGAAGCAAGGCTTTGCTGCTCTTTATATGAAGTCACACTCTTATAGATTGTTAAAAACTGTAATAGTGTCAATAGGTGTGTATCAGTTATCAGCAGCTGCATAACAAACCATCCCAAAACTTAGTGGCTTAAAACAGCAATGATTCATCATTTTTCATGATTATGTGGATCCACTGATAGTTCTGCTGGTTTTATCTGCCCTTATTCACATGGCTGGATTTAGCTAGGGGGCGAGGACTCTGAAGGTCCAACATGTCCGTTTGGTGGTGTTGGCTGTTAGTGGGGTGCCTCAGCTCTCCTCCGCATGCCACCCATCCTCCAGTAAATGACACCAGCTTCCATCTAGGGAGGACTCAGGACAGTGGTCAAGAGGGCCAAGGCAGAAGCTGCAAGGCCACTAAAAAGCTCTAAGCTCTGGAACTTGAACAATGGCACTTCCACCAGATTCTGTTGCTCAAAGCAAGTCACAGGGTCAGCGCAGAGTCAACTGGGTGGAGCGTGGTCTCCGCCCGTTAATGGGAATCACTCAAAGGACTTTGTGGCCATACTGAATTCACCACAGAGTGAGAGAGAACTCTGGAGGGGAGCTTTGCAATGTGGTTAGCTTGCGGTATGAGGCTCTGCATGGAAAACATTGGACTCGCCTGAGAAATGTGCCTGCAAAGAGTCCTGAGCCTAAGCAAACATTTCTACATCCCAGAAGTGGAGAATTTTGAAAGGTGTTCAGGACATATCTCTTAAGGCCCTGTGTTTCAGTTGAACCATACGAAAACTGCTGATATTTCACCACTGGAGCCTCAGAAAGTGGCCATTTCATAGGTTCTAACCAACCCATGCTGAAAAAAATCCTACCTGATTTAGAGCTGTCCCGAGAACGGAGTGCCTGCTAAGATGAATCTCCTGGTTGGTCATGTGGTCACCGCCAATTCTCTCTTGTACACCACATGTGCAATCATTTCATTTAAAGGTTTGTGCATGATTCTGAAGACATATGAGGCACCATCTGAACCCCCAAATTGCACAGAGCAGTACAGCCAGTGTTGGATTCTAGGACCCACCAGGCTTATATCTAGCCCACTGGCTCTCAGTTAGGGGTGGTTTTGGCCCTCAGGGGTTACAGGCGATGTCTGCAGGTATTTTTGAATGCAACAACTCAAGGGAGGTGATACATCAAGAGGTTAGAGGCCAGGGATGCTGCTAAACATCCATCCCAAGACAGTCCACCACAGCAGAGAATTACCTGGCCCTGAATATCACTAGTGCCAAAGTTAAGAAGTCCTAGGAATTCTATGTATTACATGTCTGTAATGTTAATGCACTTCTTCGAGTTTTCTGATTACTTAGATTTTGTGTGAATAAGATGCCAAGGGGTGTGTGTATTGAAATGGCCAGATTGTATCGGTTGACAGATGCAGATTAGATTAGCTTTAGGAACAAACATAGTAAGAAGATACCGAGTCTGGGAGAACACAACCTGTTGGAAAAACACAGGTCTGTGCCAAACTCTGTAGCATAAACATAGTGCTGCCCTGCAAATGTGACTCACACCTACACACCGCCCTGCCCTCTCCCCTCCTTGGGCACCTCTGCTCTCCCGGCCCATCCCCCCTTCACACACTCTCACCACCCACAGAAACCATACCCAGCCCCTCCAGCACCCCCTCCCCCGCCCCTGCTTCTTAGCTTTCCATTCACCCTCTCATCACCCACCAATTCTAGAGAATGACAAAAATTTTCTTGCGTGACTGATCGACCCTGTGAGGCTTTTGTGGTTAAGATATAAAGTTCCTGAAAAAACCTCGCCAAATCTGAACAGGATTGCAGTGACATCAAAGCTTTTCCCCTCTCAATGTCTTTCATCCTTTGCAGCCTCTGGCACTCTCCCCACCAGTGTCAAAGCAATTAATTGAAAAGTCGTTAGAAAGGCCCTCCCCTGTGAAGGCCTACCTCGTCAGCTGCAGATCTGGGGCTACTGAGAAAGAACAGAAGGGCTCGACGGCTTCCACTGTATCCTGTATCAGCATCTCTCCCTCCTCTGTTCCCCCCTACCCCTTTCTGTTCTCAACTAAGGCTGGTCCAAGGAGTTATCAGTGAACTGGAGGGAATCCGCTCATCCCATCAAACATTTATTGAGTGCCCACTATGTGCCAGTCATTGAAACTAAACCTGACCTAAGTGCCCATCGTAAAACACCATCCCATCCTTATTTCCCCATTCAGATGTGGCCTCATAAGATCAGACTCTTTCTCCATCAATTTCTTCTCCATCGCATATGTCTGACTTGTGGCCTCAGATATGGAATCCCTAGCCACTGCTCTTGCAAAATGCAGGCCGTGGTTACCAGGAGAACCTAGCCGGGGCTGCATGGGCACAAACCATGGCTCAGAAGTAGCTGAAGGAGCCTGCCTGGTTGTGGAAGTCACTACCCAGAGCAAAATGCACTGGTTTGCCAGAACCCCATTTCCTGACTAAAATTCTAGAAAAAAGGCTTCACTTGTTGATCCACAGGCTGAATTTTAAGGATTCAGGCAAAGAAACCCCAAATATGTGGGAACTTAGGATTCTACCAAATGGTATTAAAATCTAGAATTTCATACTGGCTTCCTTTTATATTTAGGTATAAGTCTGTTGCTGCTGCTGCTAAGTTGCTTCAGTCGTGTGTGACTCTGTGTGACCCCATAGATGGCAGCCCACCAGGCTCCCCCGTCCCTGGGATTGTCCAGGCAAGAATACTGGAGTGGGTTGCCATTTCCTTCTCCAATGCATGAAAGTGAAAAGTGAAAGTAAAGTCATTCAGTCGTGTCCGACTCCTAGCGACCCCATGGACTGCAGCCTACCAGGCTCCTCCATCCATGGGATTCTCCAGGCAAGAGTACTGAGTACTGAAGTGGGTTGCCATTGCCCTCTCCTAGGTGTAACTCACATGGAGTCAAATGCACAGATTTGAAATGTACAATGTAAGTAATGACAAATGTATATACCATGGAACCCTTACCACTACCCTCTGGCTTTTGAAAATCTTTCTTCGAAAAGTTTTTTATTTATTATCCCAAATCTTCTTCTACATCTTATTAAAGGTTTATTAGAAATGTTTATAGAGGCCATAACAGTGAGAAAGTCCCCTTCCCCAACAATCTAGGTATATACCCCCATGAGACTGTAGCCTCTACTGTCAGAGGCTCCCCTCCTCCCTACACCCCTTGGACTGTACACCTTGGTGCACTGCAGCTGACTTCCAAAGGCCTCTATCTGCATCTCTGGGTCTGGACTTTTTTCCCCCATAACTGATGAAGGCCACTCTGTCCACAGGTGCTGAGACACCAGTAACCCAGAAATGTTGGGGATTCAGCAACCCTAGGAAGTATCTCTTAACAAATGACTATTGGGAGTTGAAGTATCAATACCTCAGCTCCCTTACCCCTAAGGTGGGAGCATTCTGAGTGTTCTACACGCCCAGTATCTCCCTTGGGATTCAGTTCCAGTTGCTGACAGTGGTAATCTGCTTAATCACCCTTCCATAGCTTTAATCCCTCCCCCAGTTCCCTTCTCCACTCTGTTACCAGTGTTTTCTTCACTTCTCAAATAAACTACTTGCACTTCAACCTTTGTCTCAGGGTTTACTTCTGGGGAACCCAAACAAAGATGGTCATCCACAATCCATTTATAGTATCTACCATCTATAATATCTAAAGAAGGTAGTAGCATTACAGTTCCTCTACCTGTATACATACACACATACTAAGGAAAAGGTTGAGAAAAAATAGGAAAGATGAAAGCCAGAAACTTCAGACCCTGATTCATCTGGATTATGATTCTTTTCCTGGCTAAAAACTTTGCCTGTGAGCCTGGGTCATTTCTAAAAGTTGGCACCACATAGTGGGCAGCTCTCCAAGCCCTACCTAGCCCTGCCAAGCAAAACCATGCTTTGGGACGGCATGATGTGTGTGTGTGTGTGTGTGTGTGTGTAGGTACACCTGCATGTCTGTGACCCTACCCACTGACTTGAGAAGTCAAGAACAGGGAGTGCAGGAAAATGGACTCCTCTTTGCTCTCCCTCTCTCCAAGGCCCCACAGTGGACGAGTTGTCACTTTAATGCACTCTTGATACTTGTGTGCACCCTCCTTCCATTCCCAGACAACAGAGTAGAAACAGCACCTTTGTACCCCTTCCAAGTGGGTAATCTGGCAAAAGTAAAAAGAGATGTCCACATGGGTTGGTAATGAGGAAACAGCAAGAGAAAGGTTTTTATTTCTGCCTGTTCCATCATCACAGATCCTGTTTCTCACTACACAGCTGAGCAATATGGAGTCAGTGGGAAATTCAAGAGAACCGAGCAAGACAAGGCTCGGGGACCTTATGCCCTGGATGGTCAACCTGGTGGGGCAGAGGGCTGCCCAAGGCTTTCCTTATAAATTAGGCCTCATTGGACATCCCTCTGCTTCAGTTCATTGCAGAGAGACTAAGCTAGCTATTTTTAAAGACATGGGAATTGTTCTTGAGCAGGACTGGGGGGCAGGCGAGTGCTCTGGGAGAGTGTTCTCAGGATGGTGAAGGCCATCTCATTTAAAGCCCACTCGGAGGCCCTGGGGAGAACTTCAGCTTGTGCTGCCCTGTCAGCCTGGCCAAGCCAGCAGAGTGGGCCTCTGCAGTTCAAATTTGAAAGGCTGAAAAATGTGATCACCTGAAAGACAATAGGAGGCTTTGTTCCAGGAAGAGAGACAATAAGGGAGCATTCAGCCCTCCCAGATCTCTGTGCTGAGGCCAGTGGAATCTGTTTTCAAGCCGGAGACTGTTTGAAGTGTGTTTATATGTCTACACAGTGCTGAACCATGTCTTGGAGCTACAGCTTGCCAATGAGAATATTCACACCACCCTGATAGCATGAGGCTGCTCATCACAGACTGGCAGGATGATTCAAGATGTTCATGTTGCCTGGGCTCCCTTACATGGAGAGCTGGGCAGAGAGAACCATGGGTTTCCCATGGGAAGCCAAGCATCCATGGGGAGCTTTCTCTTGATTCTCAACTTGGAGAGTTCTTTCTTTGTCTTTGGAAGTCCAAGGTAGGACAATCACTTTTTCTAAAACAGGAGAGTTTAGCAACCAGTCCTGAAGATCTCCTTCCAGTCGGCTAGCCTGTGGCCCACCAAACCACCACTACAAATCAGTGTGCAAGTCCACCAAGCTGCCCAAAATAACTCAAATGGATCCTAGAAGCAGATGCCCAGGGAGAGGGTACTGAAACATCAATGTTGTGACACCAATAAGAAGACCGGAAGGGGAGCTTGCTCAGCTTCCTTAAACCAGTGGCCTTTACAAAGCGTATTGTATGCAAAGAAAAACACTAGACCACGGATGTATGTACGTATATTCATCTCCTCTTTTTGTATTTTCTATTTTTACATGTCTTTTAAAATGCAATTGTTTTGAAATATAAGTAAATTGGGTTTTTCTAGCAACTTAGAGTCAAGGATTCAAGGATAAAGAGTTTATTTGGGAGGGGCATGAGGAAGGAAGGCAGGCAGTCAAGAGAGGCAGCAAATAACTAGAGCTCACTTCCCCTGGGAGACTGCAAAAGTGCTGAGAACCGACACCTCCAAGTACTTCTCCTGGGAGCAAGGGAGCCAGGGCATGTATACAGCAGCCTCCATTATTAATGGGATGAGGCTCTCCTGGGGTATGTGATTTCCCCTGAACTTCTGGCCTGCCCAGGGAGCCAGTGGAGGGGTCTTCCACATCTTTAGAGCAAGCCCACAGGCAAAGAGATGGAGAATCTGGCAGTTGGCTATCAGACGGCTTGCCCTAGGTGTGAAGGCTCAGGAAGACAGGCAGGAACTGCTACAAAAAGCACCATATTACTACAGTCACCCATGCATATAACTCCTCAGCAACTACCACGGGCTCTATTATTTTTACAGTGACCAAGTTGCAGGGAGGCCACTACGTTAACCATGCTCTGGCTAAAAGTATCTCTCCTCACCTTAGCTTAGAGGCCAGAATCAAGCCTCTGCTTAAAGGTCTCCAGAATTAAATAGTACAACCCCCTTCAGATGCCAAGGCCAATAGCTAGTTCTCAGTCAACCAGCGAGGATGGAGTATGTCCTAGTGGCGGGCAGGACTCCACCGAGGACGTGTCTACCTGGACTTCCATCCACAGTGCTGCGTTGCCTTCATGCCATTAGCTCCCCTCTCCGCTCAGCAAAAATCCCAAAGGCCGGCATTCATATGAGCATCTTCACTTGATGGAACAACCCTCCCCAAGTAGCCATAGGGAAAATAGGTAGATTGGAGCCACTTCTGAGGCTTCTGCTACCCTGGACATGAGGAACTGTTCACCAGTAAGTCAGATTCCCTTTCCCACTCCACATAAAATCGCCAATATTCAACCATCTTTTTAACTTACAAAATAGCTGTTTCATGTCACTCAAACTAATATGCTGTCATACATGTAAACCAGGGCCTTTTATTAACAGTGATAATGTTAGTCAGATAGCTGTGTAGCTGTTGGAAAATTACTTGACTTCTCTTCATGCACACCATCTACAACATGGAGAAAATGAAAGGATCTGCTTTATGGAGCTAGGTGAGGGTTTAATATGAAGACGTGCATTCAGCCAGGTACATGTGAGGACCCAATAAACATGAGCTGGTGCTCTGCTTGTTTCCTTAATCGTGACTGTGATGGTTTACCCTAACAATGACCCATTTCTACCCTGAGGGTCGATAGAGGCAGCCTTTGGGGTGTGGCCATTGGCGTGTGTGGCTTTCACTCAGCTTAGGGCTCTTCCTGGAGTCTCCCCCACTGCCTTCCCCAGGATGGTTCCACAGGCTTTAGCCAGAAATCCCAAGGGGATATCCTCATCTCCTCAGATGAGTCTTCTAAATCTTCTAGGAATAATCTTTTCTACAGAGCAAATGCTTCTGTAAACTCCCAGTCCCAACCTAGGAAGTATTTAAAAAAAAAAAAAAAGAAATCGAGACTCGATTCTTCTCCATAGTCTAACTCCAAGCCCCTTTAAATGCAGTCTGGGACTGAAGGCCAGGTTCAACAGAGTGTGTATTTTATCCAAACCCGTCTGCTCTCCTCTCTTGCCAGCAACACATTTTTTAAAATCTAATCTGTGTTTTCTTTACATGAATCTAGACCAAATGTGATTTCTCCCCTGCATGTGAAAATAAATTATTTCAAATGTAATTTTCTCCTCCGGTTTGTTCCTGCTCCTCCAGAGACCTTTGAAGGGTGTAACTCCAGATGCAAGCTGTCTGCTACTGCAGCACCAGCAGGAACTCCAGGCCCCTGAGGTCCCCTGGGGGGTGGGTGGGAGGGGGAGCCTGTGGGGTGGCCAGGCTAAGTCCTTAGCACCTCCGATCCCTGCTTCAGACTCGGGATGCTATCTTAACTGCCCCCATAAACGAGGATTGGGGGAGTGGAAATGAAGTGCTAGACTCAAAAGGAAAGGTGGCTATCACCCTGAGTTCTGATCCTGACAGAGTCAATCCGTCCTAAGAGCGGAGGGGTAGAGAGAGGGGAAGAGCACCTCTCTGGGGACACTGCTCCTCAAAGTGCGCTCCATGGACTGCTGCCTGGGCATCATCTAGGAGTCTTCAGAAATGTCAGCTCTCGAGCCCCACTCCAGACTCACTGGATCTGAATCTCTGAGGGTGGGACTCAGCCATCTGGGTGCTGCCAAGCTTTCCAGGTGATTCTACGCACGCTCCCATGGAAGACACCTTGCTTCAGGGGGTTGGCCACACAGAGTGGAGACCTGTGACCTTGGAGCTCAAATCTGTCACTGCCATCTTGTGAGGGGACAGATGAATTACTGAATGTTCAAAAATCCAAACCAAGGTCCAAAAGACCACAGTCCACTGCAGCCCCTCCCACTGACTGAGCAGGCCCCAGACAGCCTCTCACCACAGTCCCATGACGCACTCACAGACAGGAAGCGTCTTCTGACTGGAAGAGGATGGTCACTGCAGTTGGAAACATGGGCATGGCCACAGAGCCTGCACATAGAGCTGTTCCTACAGTACTGAAAACAGCAGCACGGGTCTTCCAGTTGGGCTTCAAACTCTCGTAGACAAAACAATGTCTGAAGAATGAGACAACCCTTCATCTCACCAGATTCCAGTCAGTGAGAAATGGCTCCTTCTAGAATGGTCCTACCAGGCCGGCTGCACTGCCATTCCTAGTTCTGCATGACAGAGAGCTTCCACAGTCTGGAGGGTCACCTGGCAGGCACTGCCCTTACTCCATTCACCTGGTCACCCCTGCCCACCATCATGGCCTATGTCCCCCTACGGCTCCAGCCTGTGTCTGGGAATAAGGGACATTTACAAGTTTTCTGAGAAAATGCACTGGAGAAACTCAGTCACAGAGGTCTGGCTTGAGGAACTACACCCTGATACTCCACAGCTGTCTTTCTAGATGGCACAAGAGTCTGAAGCAGCCCAGCAAACATAAGAGCAAGACTCTGGGCTGTACCATTTGCCTGGATCCCAAACATCGCTCAGACAAAAGCAAAGTGGTTAGGGAGACAAATGGAGAGGCACTGGCCTCAGCGAGCCAACTTAAGGCCCCGGGACAGCTCTCTCTCCCCTAAGCTGGGTGGCAGAGGGCCACAGAGCTCCCATGCAGAATGGCTGTGCTGAAGGACCGATTCCAAGTTCTTCAGGAAGTTGCCCCTGCTACTCTGGGATTTCTTGGCCCCCCTCCAAGGGTGGCATAGAGAAGTCCTAGCATGTGGCACTATGCTACTTGCCAAGTGGCTCCTAGACACCAGCCTTCAGTAGCCAGGGCCCCATCTTCTCCTTTCTACTCCCACAGGTCCATGGTGCATGCTTGTTAATGGAGCGTGAGGCCTGAGAAATCCACCAGCCTCCAGGCCCCCCAAACAGGAGTTTCCGGGCAGCCACATGGGCCGCCCAGGGCATGAAGCAGGAGGCTGGAAGGCAGAAGGGGGAGGACTCGGAGGAGGCTCAAGGTCAGGAAAAGTTGGTTTTTTTCCACTAATAAATCAGATCACTCCAGCTCATTCCTGTTGCTCTTGGCTGGCAGGACTAAAAAATAACTCTGAGTCACCAATGCGACTCATGACAAGTGCTTCCTGTGTGGGATTCAGGCATTTCTCTTCTGTTTTCTTGGCAGAAGGAAGAAAGCAACATGAAGGGGTGGAAGAAAGGAGTGAGGAAAGAGTTAATCTGCTGTGTTACCAGGTTCTTAATCCAAAGCCCATTCATCCTGGCTGTTGATGTGTGATTAAGTCCAGTAATGATACCTCCAAACCACCCGGATAAAAAGCCCACCAGGTTCTTAAGCATCTCCTTGTCAGCTCTCCACACCTCCCCCGAAGAGGGCAGGGCCCTCGCCATGCTCCCCTGTGGAGGAGTCCCACCTCAGGCCTTGTGCAATCCCGTATCCCAAGGGAAAGGCCTTCTAGCTATCTTTCCTGAGCTCTGCAAGGAAGCTTTCTAGGCATTTAGTTATTGGCTCTGCCTTCATACAGGCAGAGGGAGAGAAGGCCCCCTCCACAGAAGAGAGCTGATGGTGTGGCTAGTCCAGGACTGGGAAACTTCTCAGCATGTGGGACTGTCAGTGCTAAAATCAGGACAGCCCTGGGACAACTGGAGTGTGTTGGCCATCCTAGAGCTGAGGGCTGAGAGGGTTGGTGGAGGCCAGGGAGAAGATCCCGTCTTCTCAGCCCATTTTCTAGAAACAGCACTTCTCGACCACTGAATGTACACAAGGATCACCTACTCAAAGGCGGATGCTGATTCAGAGATCCAGGATACTCCGTATTCGAGGGAGTTCACGCTCCATGGAAGAGCATCTCTCTGCCTTCTCATGCCATATTTCAGCCCAGGAGGACAAGTACCTCCTACTGCCCTGGCACAGCCAATAAAGAATGGGATGCTGCTGGCCACGGCATCTGCCGAAGTGTTCCCGGCCAGGAAGTGGGAGAAACACTGGTGTGGTAGGCACTGTTGGGTCACAGTTCTCTCTCCAGCCCTCTTCCTTGTCACCTTCCATTTCAAAGCCTCGAACTCTGGAAACACTTCTTCCCCAGTCTACAGCTAGGGGTGCCCCTGTGCCCGAGCTCTGGTGGATGAGTCATAAGCAGAAATCTTCTGGCAGCTGGAGATGGAAGACTGGAAAAATTTAGCTTTCAAGATAAAAAGGGGACCGATGTGACTGACACCCCCTTCCCCACCTTCTTTCTCCCTAGAACACAAATGTGAAGGTTCAAGCCGTGGTAGCCATGAGGAAAGGACCAACATGGGGCACAAAGCCTGGCATTGCTGAGCCACTGATGCAATCTCTGCAGCCACTGAGCTCCAGACCTTCGCCTGTGTGAGAACACGAAAACCCTGCTTTGTTTAATCCCCCTCCCTCCATGAAAGCTCAGCTTTTCTATTCCTTCCAGTGCAAAGCATTCCTAACTGATACCACTGGTCTCCTTAAGTCAAGTACTACTCCAGCAGACAATCAGCGTGGCTGTGTACTCTAGGGAGCATCACTCACGATGCCCTTGGAGCTGTGCAGTGCACCACTTGCATTACCGTACGAGGCAGTCTTGGAGCAGTCCCTGGTCTTGGGAGTCAGACCTTGGTAGAAACCCAGTTCCATCACCTGCTTTCCTAATCAGCCCTGGTCCAGCCCTGGTACCTCTCTGAGCCTCAGTGCCCTCTCTTTAAAGAGAAATAATAATGCCTCCTCGGGAGGATTCTTGTAAAGATTAAAGATAAGAGTAAAACACCTGGCATGTAGCAGACACACTATAAATAGCAGATATTATTACAGAGAACGGCACGCGATCTGAGCTGGCGTCTGTTTGGAGCGCCCGCCTGGGATGACTGCAGCGAAGATACGGGTCACCTCCTCCCACAGCTGCAGCGTGTCAGGCCCAGGCTGCGGCCAGGGACATCGGTGGAAGGGTGCAGGGAGGCACGTTCAGAGGCCTCCCTTCTCCATTTGATCACCTACCCCAAAGCATCTAGTGTGTGCTGCCACTTATGGGGACAGCAGGTTCCTCGCTGGAGCCCTTGCACCCCCACGGCCAGGAAGCCATGGATTCAGGCCACGTTCTGGGAAAATCATCTCATCACCAGACTGAGAAGTTCTCACAGCTGAGAAACAGGCTATCCTCTTTGTTCCTAGATGTGTGTCCACAAAAGTGAGAGCAGACCAGGCAGCTTTGGCCATTTCTGGGTGCAGCAGTGATCAAGAGTGTGGATAAAGGGGATGGTCTCCTGGAGATGCAGGAGCCCATTTGTGCTAGTCATCAAGGGCGAGAAAGAGCTGGCTTCTGCTGCTCAGTGGAAGCACTGAAATTTATGACAGCTGGAGTGCCATCCTCAAAGGCAGCCTCGGGTGTGGGTCCATTCATACAGTTTGTTAGATGGTGATCAATGCTATGGAGAAAAATTAACCAAGGAAGGGGGATTCAGGGGGCCTAGAGCATGGGCAGCAGAGACCTCACTGTGAAGGTGAATTCTGAAGGAGACGAGGGTGGGAGCTGTTTGAGTAATTGGTGAGAGAATGTTCCAAGGGAGAGGACCAGCAAGAACAGAAGCCCTGAGGTGGGGGTGCTGGCTGTGTTTCTGAAATTGCCAGTGCAGGAGAGTTGGGGGGATGTGGAGGCAGAGATGCTGGGGCCCATCACACTGGGTGTGGGGGCTGCCCTGAAGTGAGGGGTTGGGCCCCCCCCGAGTGAGACACAGGACTTCCGGATGAGGCCTCTTCTAGCAGCCAGGCGCAGAATGGACTAGATGCAGGCCAAGGCAGGGCGACGATGAGGCGGCTATCGCCGTCCTATGGGGGCCAGAGCTCCAGGGCGCTGGGGTAGGCTGTGGGTATCCACCTCTGTCCCTCCGGGACCCACCAGGCTGCACCTGGAGCTCATCGCCTCCAGGCACAGGTGTCCAGTGGCCACCCCGTGGCTAAGTGACAGCAAAAGCCAGGGGCCCTGGGCCACATCCTTCCTTGGGCTGTTCACCGCTGCAACACCACGGAATCACCAACTGCCAGCCCAAACTTTAACCAAAATCTTGACAAGCAACCAAAGAATAAAACAGTCATCTCCCTAGGATGTGACCTTGAGAGGTAATGCCAAGTCCAAGGAAGGTTTATAATGTTTAAAAAGGAAGTGTTAAGCATGTGGTCAGGAAGAAGATGAGCTCATCCTGTGAGGTGAATTTCTTTGTTTCACAGAGCCAGCTGCCTGGACTGTGTGTGTGTCCATGAATGCACGTGCAAGATGCTGAGAGAACTAGAGAAAACAGTTAACGGTCTCTGGTCACTTAGAGTATCAAGAAATTACCTCCTCACCTGTTTCTTTACATAGATTTTCATTCTCTTAAGAAAAACCACAGCCCTATGGTTAGTGGTGCAGATGCCCAGCATTTGAACTCGAGTTGATTGGCAGTAATGAAGTCAACGTTTCTTCCAAAGCCTCCATGGTCTCTATCGCACACCACTTCCAGACTCAAGGGGTCTCGTGCAAGTCCTCTCCTGCAGATCAAACACGTGGCTCAATTTGAACACACCTGTTCCTGAGCTGGGGTTCAAGGGCTTTACAAATTCTGATGTTATCTACTGTCCCCCCACCACCTCCAAAGTCCTCCAGCTGTTCCCCGGGTGTTGATAGTAGCGTGCCTGAGGAAGTCAGCTTCCATTCAAGGCCCACAGAGCCCATTTCTGGAGGGACCCTGGCCACAGCTGCCACCCTGGCTTCTCTTGCTTCTGCCCAATGGAACCCAGCTTTCTTGTCATCTGCGTTCTCACACTCAGCACTACTGTAAAGCCATTGAGTGCTGGCTGGAAGATGACACTCCTGTGAGCTGACAACCTCTAAACACAGACAAGAAGAAGGCCTGAGTTGCTTGGGAGGGGCGCCTTTCTCTCTCATCCAGTGTGGTGAGGCCCATGTTTTGACTGTCAATGCATGTCCGGGATGAAGAGACCAGGGGAAGACTTAGAGGAAAAACTCAGCCCCGCAGGGCAGCAGGGACAAGGCTTGCTGGCTTTCCCAGTTTCCACAAGAGCCAGTTCTTCACAGCCTCTGACATAAGTGGCCACCACAGGCCCTATTGGAAAGCAGGCACAGAAAAAGGTTGCTTTTCTGATGCTAACGTGCAGCCTTTTTTTTTCCCTTTAAATGAGGGGCCTGCTCATCCTGAAACCTTTTAAAATAGGTCTCCTTCCCTTTTTCCTCCAGCCCTGTCACCTGCTTCTTTGTTATCAGCCTGAAGACTTGTCTCCCCCAAGTGTGTACACAGAGATGGGAAAATTCATTTAAACAGACGTGTGTCAACCCCACTCTTTAAACAATGGAACAAGTCTGATACACAAAAATGTACTTCAGGAATCATTCTGTAGAGCAGAGTGTGGGGGTTTCTTGAATCAATGTTCACCTTGAAGGCAAAAGGGGCAGCCTTCCCCCAGGGCCTACCGTCGCCCTCTTCCCTCTCATGTCTGCACAACCTGCTTTCTATTTGGCAATTCAAGGATCCCCTGGGATTGGTTTCATAAGTCCTTAGAGGTTGTTTGGAAGGTCGCGCATGCAGGTACACATTACGTATGTGTGTGGTGTGTGTACGTGTGTGGTGTGCAAGCTTGCAGATGTGGCTGTGTGGATATGCCAGGGGGAGTGAGCATGCACATGTAGGGTCCATGCACACTTGTGCCTGTATGCAGGTGTGGGTGTGTGTGTGCATGTGCTACATGTGTGTGTGTACACGTGTGTGTCTCTACATTCCAGTAAAGGCTCAAGTTTGTCCACCTTTTCTCCCATCGTCTCCATGGCAAGAACTCTGATGTTTACAGTCCACTACTGCCCCCACCCAGGCTCTGTCCTAGGGGATCTGAGCTCAAGAAATCTTTGTGGAATGACTCTGAGTAGCCTGTCAGTGGCGGGGTGAGACACATCAGCACCCCAACGTGCAGAGAAACAAAATCTCATTCAGTGAATCTGTTCCTCCTTCAGGTTTTCTACTTTCCAGTGGCCTCAACCTTCTGCTCACTCAGCTTCTCGCCCTGACACTGTCACAGCCAGCCTCTCTTTCACTGGCGCCACATGTAAATAAACAAGCCACCAACATGTCTGGGGCATCTCTTACCACCTGTAGAAACTGTGCAATGGTCCTTGAGGCATCCCCAACCATGCTGACTCTGACTTGGCCTTGCCACTTGCTCTGGTTCAAGAAACAATAACAGATCTGACTCAAAGAGAGAAAGGCAGAAGGCCTGGAGGCTTGCCCTCTCTTGCTACTGGGGTCCTTTCACCCCTGCCACATGAACCAGCCTGGGCTAAGCCCCTGGAGGATGAGCGACCACGTGGGGGAGGGGGCCCAGCTAACGCAGCTGTTCAGGCTGAGTCTCCAGCCCTGGGAGCCAACCAGCCTAGACCTTCCAGCTTGGCCAGGCCAGCCCAGACCTGACCTGCCCACTGACCCACAGGATCACAGGACAGAGTCTGCGTGTGTGGCCGTAGGTCACTAAGTTACAGCAAAAGCTAATAGATAACCTCCATTACCTCCCCACAGCTACCACCTCTACACTTGACCTGCTCATTTACTGACTCAGTTCAAAAGTCGACGAGAGAAAACAAAGAGAAATCATTAAATCACACTGGGTTCTATATTTAGAAGCTGACTTTACTGAAATGAATCAAGATATAGAAAATCAGGACTGTCTCAGAAATGCTAAGTTAAACAAGTCACCAAAATAACAGCCTAGAAATGACACAATGCCTGGCACAGAGTGCCCTCAATGCAAACTGGCTGGATCCTGAACTAACTGACTCACCATTTTAAAGACACAAAAACAGAGGCCCAAGGAGGTTAATGACTTCCATCAGTCCTAAAACTAACGGCAGGCCTCCTCTGTAAGATGACATTTGTGTTTCATAAAAAGGGTGTCTGGATGACTTGTGACTTTCCTGCATCAGAGGGAAGGGGCTACAAGTCATCCAAACATTCAAATCCATAGAATCTCTCTGGTTCTTCCTCACTGGCACACAGTAGGTGCTCAATCCAGGTCGAATGAGGGCATGCATGTGGAAAACTTGCCACACTAAAGGACAAATCTACAGTTCAGAACTGCAGGGCTCTTCCTCTGCCCTCACACAGAGTCACAGAAAATGTACCACCTTCCCAATGTGTCAGAGAAAATGTAGCTCTGAGTGCTCAGGAGCAAATGCCTAAAAGATGCAAATCAAAGGGACTCCTCTGGGCACCAGGGACGAAAACACAGGCTTCCAAGAGGCCAACGTGCGTTGACTGCCCTCATTTAATTTCTACTTCTCTCATTCTGTTCAATCAAGGTCAGCCTCCCCTTGATTTACCCCCTGATCAGGAAGGCTGCTTGCTGGGAGAGCAAATTCAGGCAGCAGAATCATTGAAGCTTTCCATGCCAGGCCAAGGACGTGCTCATTGCCACTTGCTCCTCCTCTCTTTTCTCCAATGAGAAGAGCTAACCTCCTTTCCACACACCCCTCCAATGGAGGCAGCCAAGAAGAACCACACTCTGCTCTCAAGCCTGGCTATCAGTGCTTTGCTAGTCTTTTCCTTGTTTATATAATGAGTGTGCATGCCTGCGTATGTGTACCCACATGCATGTGGTGTGAGCTTCTTGTGGGCAAGAGCTGCCTTATTTATAGCTCTATCCCCACTATCAGGCACATGTCTGGCCTACAGTAATCTGTGTTCAGTGAACCAACAAATGAATTAGTGGACAGTACTCGGAAGTCTCTGAGTGATTCTTTGAGATTCCACTGTGGTCACACCATGTAACCAAGGCACGAATCATGTGAGCTTGAAACAAAATCCCCAGTGCCAATTATTAAGTTATTGTCTCTCAGTTCCTAGTCCACCCTTTCTATATGCTGCTCTGTAACACCTGGGCTGAGACTCTGCACACCTTTCTGCTTTGCCAGCTGCTCCCTGCTGGACTCTGCCAGTAGGGGGAGCTAGAGGGAGGTTGGCAGCTGGAGGAAGAAAGGACCTGTGCCTCTTGGCTTCCCAGTCCCCGGAGCATCCCCTTAGTAACAGCCCTTTTTAGGGTAGTGGCCACTGGTTCCAGAATCAAGGTGTTTTGTTTTGCTTTGTTTTGTGTTGGCAATCCCAGAATCAGTCTCACTGCACTCCTAAAAGACAGTAGCTCTAGCCAGGCAGCATCTTGTCCTCAGGGTCTGAGTCTCAGCTCTGCTGGGTATCCCCTCCACACTTCTAAGTTTTGATAACCTCAACCCCTTCCCTTCATTCCCCCGGTCCTGGGGGCGGTCACTGCTTCTTGCATTTTCCATCTCTGTATCACTTTTTGCCTTTTCAGTCTTCTAATGCCTGTTTAACCAACAGCTTCTGTTAAAATAACTGGCATGGTTGCTCTTCTCCTGGCTGCATCCTGATTGACATGGGAATCAGGGTGTTTTCAGGGACAGAAGCACCTTGTGCACTCCTCCCAGGATTTGAAGTCAGGCACAGGCACCTCTATGTAGTCCGGAATAGGACCCTCCAAATTTAGTTCTGACCCAAAAGACAAACGACAAAATTGCCTCATGCCTACAGCCAACAGGACACACACAGCATCTATGAGCCTGACACAGAAGACACTTCAAAAATATTCACTGAACAAATAAAGGTACCTGTGGCTGAGATACTGCTATCTGGTCCCCAGGACCTGTTACCTCTTCTTCTCAAAACACAGCTGGACTACATTTCCCAGCCTCCTTTGCAGTTAAGGTGGCCACGTGACCAGATGCTGGCCAATGGAACATACAAATGTGATCTGTGCCACTTTCAGGCCTGGCCCATGACCATGGGTGAGACTCCCCTGTCCACCGGTCAGATTTATAGGAAAAGGAAGATTGTAGAGCAAAACCACAAGGTGGAGGGGCCTGGTCTCAGACCAAGAGGAGGATCTGTCAAATGTGAAAAGAGAAAATGATGAAGTACAACTGTTAGCTGAGTACACAATACATGCCTATTGTACTCAGCTGCTGAGATTTGAGCATTGCTGGCAGCAGCAAAAAACCCTAACCAATAAAGAAACCAAGGGCATGAGGTTGATCTCTAGCCTTGGCCCTCCAGCTCTCTGCTTTGGGGCATGAAGGTGGCTAAACAGGAATTTGGGTGATCAGCAGTTCACTGTAACAACTGGAGGAACAGCTTGAAGGACAGAGCCTCCTGACAGCAGGTCCCTAGCCGGCAGGAAAGCACATGATTATAAGGAGTCCTTCCATCCAGATAATCGAGTCAGCCACTTTCGGGGGCCTCATGGAGGTAACTCTACAGAATGATTAACTGAACTGACTGGCTCCAGCAGAGTCTGTACTCCTATGACCCTTGAGAGAACAACAGAAGACCACTTGCTTGAGGTGCCTTTAGACATTGAACTAAGAGGAAAGAGATCGAGCCAGTGATTTTTCACTCAACTACTAAGTCTATTTTATTGTAAATTAATATATCGTAAAGGGGAAAGCAATTAGAAAATCAGAGAGGAAAAACGTAAGTTATACTACTGCACCATCCAAACAAATCATTGTCAAAATGCTGATGTATTTCCTTCCAGAATTTTTGCCTGACTAAACTGAGCTCAAAATGTCATACTTGAAACCTATCTTGGCTCCTTCCTAGCTCTACAGCCGTAAACAAGTTGCTGCTGCTGCTGCTAAGTCGCTTCAGTCATGTCCGACTCTGTGCCACCCCATAGACGGCAGCCCACCAGGCTCCCCTGTCCCTGGGATTCTCCAGGCAAGAACACTGGAGTGGGTTGCCATGTCCTTCTCCAATGCATGAAAGTGAAAAGTGAAAGTGAAGTCGCTCAGTTGTGCCCGACTCTTAGCGACCCCATGGACTGGAGCCTACTAGGCTCCTCCGTCCGTGGGATTTTCCTGGCAAGAGTACTGGAGTGGGGTGCCATCGCCTTCTCCGGTAAACAAATTACTTCACCTTTTTGTGTCTCTGATTCTTTATCTGTAAAATGGGGATGATTCACATCTCGTTTACCTTGTGGCAAGAATTAAATGATGGCATGTCTGAAAGCCCTCAGCACAGTGTCTGCCTGCCTGAGACAAAGCACTTGTGAAATGTCAGCTGTTGCTGTAGGCTATGGACAGAATTATCAATCTTGACTGAAAAAAAAAAAAGAGTAGTGAGGCTTTCTGATTGAAGAAGTGGTATTTCCTCATGGTAGGCAATTAGGAAAACAGGGCAGGACACCACAAAAATAAAGAAGCCATGATTTCCAGATGCCCTACAGCTCCACTTTGCTTGCATTTTGTCCCCAGGGAGACCCAAATTCAGGAACTCCCCAAACCCAGGCAGTTGTGAGCTGAAGGAGCCTCTGGTGTCAAAAGAAAAAAAGGGGGTGATACAGAGAAGAGAGCAAAATCCCAAACTCTGCGGGAAGGCACTGCATTCAAAGATGTAAGGGGAAACTGACAGGACACCGAGGGCAATGTAGCCCCTTATTTTGATAGCAGTGGTATTTGATTTTCATGTCTCATAACTACAAAAGAAAAAAAATCAAGAACTGCCTGAAGAATATTTCTGAAGCACTCTTATTTTCCTCTCTGCACGAACTCTGTGCAAGAAAAGCAGATGAGAACACGTTTCCCTCCATCAGCTCCATCTGCCTCCCTGGGGATGGGGAACCCTCCTTCTCTGTGACAGGAACATGCTCTGACTCCTAAGTAGCGCTCCAGTTCAGCAATAGGATCAGTCTGCAAGCCCTCAGCATTTCTTAGGGATGTCTGTTTTTCTCAGCATTAGCTTCTGCCTTCCTATCTTATCAATGCTTAGGACAACATTAAATGTGAACTCTGCAGCCAAATGGAATAGAAACTGCAGTCAGATCAAAGTCACATGATTCCATGTGGTGCTCGTGGTATGAGCTAAGATGAAATGCACTGCATCCGTCCCTCTAGGCTGCAGAATATCCATTGCAGATAATGATAGTGCTGTCTTGTTGTTTACAATAATACCAATGCCACTCAAAGTAGGGTCCGTGGGCCAGCAGCAGCAGGACCTGGTTAGAAATGCAGACTTGTGCAATCAGAACCTCTGAGGATGGGGCTCAGAGCTCTGCATTTTTCACCCACTCTCCTGATGATTCTTAGGCATACTGAAGTTTGAGAAGCACCAGTTTATTTATACCACCTTCCCTAGATGGTCAAGCACTCATGAAAATATTATTAATAATAATAACAGTAAGATCTAGCACGAAACAAATACTTCCTATGTGCTAGAAACTGTGTTCTTACTCATTACTTCCTTTACTCCTGATAACAATTGGTAAGCTAGGTCCAATTATTATACCCATTTCATAGATACAGAAACTGAGCATTAGAATGGTCATGTAACTTGCTCAGGGTCACCCAACCTGGAAATGATGGATCACAACCCTGAATCAAGACTGCTTGATGCAAAAGCCCTACACATCTCAACTGCTCTCCTTCTCTCTCCTCCCATTCATATTTTCTCTCTTTCTCTCTCTCAACTCTGGACTTCCTGGAGGAAAAGTTCCCCAGTGAGTCACTTTGTTGGATTCAGGCATCTGAATAACAGATGCAAATAAGGCTGACCCAGGAAGCCCCAACTGCTAGGAGACAGGAAGCTGTAAGAAAATGGGCCAGCCTTCAACATTAGTTTTAACGACAACCGGGCAGGTTCAAGCATCCTCAGGCTTCTGTTCTTGTGGAACTGCTTGGCACAGCCATGGAAGCATGCTTGGCACTGTCCCTGTTCCTGCTGGCATGGGCCAGTGCCAGGAAGGAATGGGCACCAGCACCAGGCTGGGGTGCCAAGTCTCCCCAGAGGGCTGCTTTGCCACAGCAGGTCAGGCAAGTGGCAGAAACGTAAAAACGGCTTCTCGCAACTGGGGAGCAGGCGTGCAAGTGCAGCGAACCCTGGCAGGCTCTCCACAGGCGGCTTGCAAAGGCTCTGGGCAACATGCAGGAAAGTGCTGACAGGGGACCAGGCAGAGATCAGTTCATGGCAGGCCCAGCTCTGCAACACCAAGAAGATTCAGTTCTCTTCGTCACATGTCTTTGAAAGGTTTAGATGCCCCTTGTTGTTTAGTTGCTAAGTCATGTCTGACTCTCTGTGACCCCGTGGACTGTAGCCCACCAGGCTCCTCTGTCCATGGGATTCTCTGGACAAGAATGCTGGAGTGGGTTGCCATTTCCTAGATAGACGCCCCTATAAAGGTGTTTTTTCAGTATCCTCTTGTCCTTTCTTGTTGAAATCGGCATTATAAGGTACTAGGAAGAGGTTTTTCTTTTTGGCTGCACTGGGAGGCTTGTGGGATCTTAGTTCCCTGACCAGGGATTGAACCTAGTCCTTCGACAGTGATAGCAGTCTTAAGCACTAGATCGCAGGGAAGTTCCATGCAAAGGCTTTTTGTGACCGTTGGCATTTCACTCTTAGGTCATGTTCTATCGAAAGCAGACTCCGAGAGAATCCTGAAAGATGATTCATGTGCACATGGTTTATCAGAGAGATGCTCTCAGGAGAGATAGGCAGAAGCAGCAGGAAGTAAAGAGAAGAGCCGAGCAAAGGTGGGTGTCAGGTAGAGCTCCTGCCAGGCTGAGGGAACTCCAGGAGGGGAGTTACAGCTCAGAGCTGTCACAGCTGGGGCAAGGGAGCTGGGCTCTCGTCCTCTTCAGTCTTTGGCTGAGGCCAGTGTGTATGTGTGCCTGTCCATGGGTGCTCCTGTGTGTGTATATGGGCACACACACGTGAGCGTCAATGCAGGCACTTGGTCTGTGTCAGCCTGTGGGCAAAGCAGGTCTAGGAGTCCATGGATGGTTCTCAGAAGATGAGCCAGGGGGCACCTGCCACTGAGAGTTATCACAGCTAGAGTGTTGGCAGGACCCTAAAAGAATTCCAGGGGTCTAGACAGACACCTACATTCTTTACTGCATACACCTTTCCTCCCATTTTATTAATGTGTGATAACGGAATTAGAGAGCAGACTGGTGGTTGCCATGGGGAGTGGGTTGGGGGAAGGATGGAAAGGGAGGTTGGGGTTAGCACACGTAAGCTATTGTATAGAGAATGGTTAAACAACATGGTCCTACTGTGGAGCACAGGGAACAGAACTATACTCAGTATCCTATGATAAACCAGAATGGAAAAGAATATGAAAAAAGAATATATATATAACAGAGTCACTGTGCTGTACAGCAACAATTAACATTGTAAATCAACTGCACTTCAATTAAAAAAAATATGGTGTTACCTGTGAGTTACAAATTATCACTATCATGATTAACATTTGTTAGTCTCCTTGAGCATGCTCACCGCACTGAGACATGGGCTACCGTGAGACCAAGCTGCCTGTCTTCACAATGCCCTCATGAGGAAAATGGAAGACAAATACCGAGTAACCCCTTTCTCGGAGGGAAAGAAAGAGAGATTCTCCAACTAAAAGCATTTTACACATCTCCCAGAAAAGCCTTGTGCGGCCACCTGATGTGTTACAGAACCACTGTCACCTTCAAGCCTCACTCTGAAGTCAGATGGTCTGTGTTTGAATCCCAACTCTGCCATTTCACTCCAGGCAAGTCACTTAAGCTCTCTGGGCCTCGATGTCCTCATCTATGAAATGGGGATCTTAGCACTGTCCCCTTCAGAGCATTATGGAGAGGGTAACATGAGGTGACTCAAGTGAGCCACTGAAGTCAAGTTGCTGGCCCACAGTGAACATTCACTCAGTGGGAACTCGTACAGTTGTGACAATATCTGGGACTGGAAAATCCCCTGGAGAAGGGAATGACAACCCACTTCGGTATTCTTGCCTGGAGAATTCCATGGACAGAGGAGCCTGGCGGGCCACAGTCCATGTGGTCACAAAGAGTTGGACATGACTGAATGACTAACATTTGGGGCTTCCCAGCTGGCACTAGTGGTAAAGAATCCAGCTGGAAATGTAGGAGATGGAGGTTCGATCCCTGGGTTGGTAAGATCCCAAGCAACCTCCAGGAAATGGCAACCCCCCTCCAGTATTCTTGCCTGGAGAATTCATGAGCAGAGGAGCCCGGTGGGGAGGAGGACAGATGAGTCCATGGGGCTGCAGAGTTGGACGTGACTGAGCGCATACGTATACACACACACATACACACAGACTCTTCACAGCCTCTTGGGAAATGCCTGGCATTTTGCCCTAACCAGGATTCAGAGGTGTGAAATTAACTTGCAAAGCTCTTCAGAGGGTTGTCTGTTTATCAACAACAAGGATCTCCATTTCTGTCCCCTTTCATCCGCCCTATCTCCACCACCCAAGTCAGCTGCTTGGTAGTTCTGATCTGATCGGTCTCTTTTTCCCTTCGGCCAACATTCCACCTTCTCAAATACAAAGTCACCTGCTGTTATGGCCCGGATGTCATATCTAACTGTCCCAGCCCAGAATGCTTTAGCTTTTACCATTCACAATCAGTTCTGCCATTTCTGGTGACAATCTCTTCAATCTAAAGAAGCCAGGTCAAAGCACAAATTCACCAAGAAACCTCCTGATGCCCTGAGAGTCTGATGTCATGGAATTTGTTTCCTTTTCTCATTCCAAAGGCAGTGTGCTATTTTTTAACCTGGATGAGATACTGTATCTTCCCTAGGGCTACTGTGGAAGTCACAGGTTAAATCATGCACACCATCACCCACGCAACCCCTACCCCAATGGTGAATATCTGCCTTCCAATACAAAGATTGTTTCCTTTGTGAATAAGAAAATAGGGATTTAGAGTGAAGTGACTTACCTACAGCAACACCACTAGTACCTGATAAGATTAGGTAGGATAGGCTAGGCCATGCTGCAGTAACAAATTGTCCCCAAATTAAAGGTTTGTTTTGGCCCATGCCATATGTCTAAAGCAAGAAAGCAGGAGCTCTGCTCTGAGTCATTACTCAGGGACCCAGGCTGACATAAGTTCCACCATCTCTACATGTGGCTTCAGAGTTTCCTGAGGTAGGTGACAGGGCATGTGGAGGCTTCACACCTGCTCTACTATACCTCAGGCAGGAAGTGACAAGCCATTTCCACTGAACCCTACTGACCAGAAGCAGTCGTGTGGCCCTGGCCCACTGAACAGGGCTGAGGAATGTAATCTTCCCTGTACCTAGAAGGAGAGCTGGATACTGGTGAGCGAATAACACTTAGAACATTATGGGACATGGGCTCTGAACCTAAGAGATTCCAGTCAAAGTTGCTTAGGCTCTCAAAGCCTCTGTTCTGTCCTTTGCACAAGGAGAACCCTTTGTGGTTAAGCTTCAGGACAGAGTGGGTCTGTTAGTCTTCTAGGCACTGCGCTAGGAACTAGAAAAATGCAGGGATGGGAAGAATGTAGTTTACTCTCCACGGACCTCCACTGTCCTATGCCTTCGGTCAGCCATCTTATTTCATATCTACCATATGCCAGGCTCGACCCAACACACTGGGGTTACAACCGTCAACCAAACAGAAACAGGTCCCTGCCTTCGTGAAGCTTCTATTCTAGAGAGGCCAAACAGACAAGGAGATGGGTGAGGTGAAACTAGACAAATTTGGCAGTGTACCACGGGGCAGTGAGGACAATGAAGAACAAGAAAGCAGGGGAGGAAGGCCAAGGAGGTGAGTGGTTATGTCACATTTTAAATGAAGGGGTCAGGTAGGGCAAGCTGAGAGGAGGCAGAACCGTGGGAAATATAGGGAAAAGCCTGCAGGTGGGGGGAGCCACAGGGCTTGATAAAGCTTGGCTAAAAAGGGGGCGGAGACAAGGGCAGCAGCTGGACGGAGAGTCGCTGGACGTTTCACTTGAACATCTAACGTGCTCCCAGAACAGAGACGTGCACACCACGGAGAGTGCAGAAAAGCACTTTTGATCTGTGGGATGTTGAGCCCTCAGAGAGGTGCTTGCCTGGACTCTGGCCTCCCCACTGGCCAGAGATGACTAGGTGCCCATTGGCGAAAGTCCTCCCTATTTTGCACACGCTGGGCACTTGCGGTGTTTTGCCCGAGGGCTTTCTCAGAAGTGCCAGGGGCTTCAGGCCTCTGGGGACAGCTCTCAACCGAGAAGGGGCAGGAACTGTGGATCAATCACCCCTGCAGGGCACCCTGCTCAGTCTCCTGAGGAGCAGGCTGAGGTCCAGCCTCCCCACTCCCCCATCCACCACCCCACTCCCACACCCCTGTCCCTGAGTGGCTTCCTGGGAGAGCCTCCAGATGGTACCCACTCCTGTCCCATGTCAGGTTGTAGAGGAATCCAGTCGGACACACCGCCCGAGCCCAGGAAAGGCATTTCGCTTCTGGAGCCTCATTTCCTTCAACACAATTTATAAGCAGGGTGTGGGACTGGATCAGCCACAGGGCCACCTTCTGCCAGGAACCTCCCCAGAACCCCAGAAGAGGCCACGGCACAAACCCCCTGCAACGGGAGTAGCAGCACAGGTCCATGGGCCTGGCCCTTCCCCTCCTCTGTCTTTCTCTTTCTGTGAAGCAGGCAGAGCCCCACCAGCCCTGGGGAGGCTTGTCTCACACAAGATGGGAGGCCCCCCAGCCCCTCAGCCAGGCCACGCAGGAAGCCCTCTTGCCCGCCAGCTCTGCCTCACCCCCCGCTCCTGTGGATGCGCCGGGAACAGTTTCCCCTTTGTTTGCCCCTCTGATCCCCATCTGCTCAGCAACTGCCCAAATTCAATTCTGGCGTCCCGTGCCTCCAGCCTCCAGTCCTGCATTGTCTCTTAGGAATCACTCCAATCCCCCAAAACAAAGGCCCTCAAATCTGAATAAACCCTCTGACATCAGCCTGGCGGGGCAGGACGCTGAGCGGGACAGTCCCCATGCCCGCCGCTTTGCAACCCTTGGGCTCTGCTGACCTCTGTCTCACCCCATCTCCGTGCACTCCCTGTCCCCACAAGGCCAGACACCGTATTTCCTGGGGCTTCAGCCCCTGTGCTGAGCCTCCATTTTTTGTGACCCAAAGCCTGCCTTTGCTCAAGGTCAGCTTTGTTCTCTTATAGAAATTAACCTCCACAGGGTCTGATCTGTGACAAGCAGACAGGATCAGGGTAAGACCAGACAGGACCCTGTGGTTACCTTTACCTGGGACAGACTAGGAAGAAAATTTTTTTCAGAAATTCTTCAGTTTCTACATAATGGACTTCTAACTCATTTTACTTTCTCCTCCTAAACAAAGAGATTCTGTCTTGTTCTACTTTGAGAGGTAGACTTCCCCCACTTAAATTAGCCTCCAATTAAAATAAATAAATTAATTTTTTAAATGGTCATCACAGCTATTTCATCGTTCATTATGGTTAGAATCCAACTTAGAGCCCAAGTTCCGCCATCTCCCCATGAGGCTTCAGCTAGTGTTTGGCTGGTGAGTTTTCTTGACGCCTAACAGAACAGGCAACATGTCTCCCAGAAACTCTGCTTCAAGGTTGATGCCCTGCACCTGCCTGCAACATGAGAGCAAAATGCTTTTTTTCTTCCCCTTTTGGATGGGTCCTTGTTTTGCCTAGACATGACAAGAGTCACTGCTTTGCTTCCTACTGGCAAGCCTTTCCTGTTATTTCCATAGGTTTTATGACTCACACTTCACTTTACCTCCATAATTCAATCATTTTATAGAAAATCATGATAAACATTCCTTTAGACTTTCCCTCCTGGAAATACTAAGCTCATTTCACACCAAAGCAGCATGGTGGCATGGTCTTCCAAGGCCTTTCTAGAAAGGGAAAAAATCTTTGCAAAGAAAAGGTCTCAAAGGTCTCATGTAGTGGACAATTTGTTGATTAGTCAATCCAGTCCCCATTTATGGAAAGTTTCCTGCCTGTCAGACAGGGACTAGGTCTGTGGCATAATGAAACCAGTCTTTCCCACACTGGGACATAGTTTTACATTTTATTCAAGAAACAGTTTTTATTGGGCTCCTCAAATCCCTTTGTAAGAAATGAAGAGGAAAATGGTGGTGGCCACAAATCACTTCAGTGGTAGAACAATAAATGACGCAGGAATAAACTGCAAATCTAACTCTCAGACAAAGCAAACCTTCTAGAACTTTCTCATTTTCTCTTTTTCTATACAATATCTGTGGGTCTCTGACAAGGTGGAGATTACCAAAGAAGCTGTTATCCAAGGACAAGCCTGCTCTAAGAGCCAGTATCTTCAGAGCATGTGTATGTCTGCAGGCAAGCTTTGTAAAGTTCCTCACTGACTACAAGGGCAGGAAACCCTGTCAAATGAATTAAGTGGGAAATGAGTCAAGGAATTTAAGGAGGCAGAGGGCCTGAGTTAAATGTTCCTTTTTTCAATGTTTTAAGAAGGAGGTAAGTCAGTGGTTATACCTGATATCACTGAACCCCACCCTCCAAAACTGAAATATGCCATGGTGGGTGCTGCTCCATGTCTGAGGTTCCTGGATAGATTAATTGGAGAATGCCAAAACTAGAAAGGACTTCAGAAATGATCCGGAAGCAGTTTTCGACCAGGGGTGGCACTGTCTCTTGCAGGAGTTTGGCAGGATGCGGGGGGTGAGAAGGGGGTTTGTTTCACCAGGACTAGGGGAGGGGCCCCCACAATGGTCTCAGGAGGCATGACCACAGATGCGAGATGATTTGGGATGCCCAGTTCATTCCACACAAGTCACTGTCCTAGCCAAACCACCTCTTTTATCCCAGCTGAAGCAGCCCATGACCCTCATTTACAGAAGAGGAGAGATCTCAAGAAATGAGATGAATTGGCCAAGGCCAGAGACGATGATGAGACTGGGGTTGGTAATCCAGGTTTTATACTGTACTGCAGTAAATGAGAGCATTACTTTTCTCTTACAGGGACACTCTGAAATGTTGCCTTAGGATAGGTTCCCCCTGGGAATCCTGAGACAAAGATTAGCCAACCCTGAGACAAAGATTCAAGTATTGGGAAGTAGTGTATTTGGGAAGCACAGTAGCGCAGTGGGGGAAGTGAGACAGGGAAGGGAAGGCAGCCATAAAGGGGAGGTTAGTAAACAGGTTCCCACCATGGCCATGGGGTTTCCAACTTATTGGGGGACTCAGGGACACTGTAAAACTCAGTTCAGAGTTGTCGCATTTGAGAGGTGCGAAAGCTGGGGTATTGATCCTACAGCTTCATTCTTCATTGGCTGAAGGTTGCTCCCAGGAGCATTAATTCCCAGGCACTTCTGGCCTGCCCTGTTCGCAGGCTGAGAGAAAGTTCTCAGGCTGAGAAATGGAGCTCCTTGGAGTGGGACGCTGTCCAGGTATGCACCAGAGCAGAGGTGTCATGAGTACATGCAAAGACCTAAACTGAACAGTGCGTCCAGTCACTTATTCAGTACATGCATCAAACAGCCTGGGCTTATAGAAACTGCTGAAGATAATTTTTTACACACCTGCCTTTATGTGTGCATCAGTTTATAACATTGAATTGTGGATCCCCAAAGCAGATTTGGCCAAGGGTCCTTCATGAAGCCCCAGACACTGGGGCATTGCCATTTATGGGGCCACTGAGCCATAACTGCACTTTTTATTTCTCTCTTTGAAGTGGTTGCTAGCTTTCCCAACCCCAGTCCTTAACTGTCCAAACAGGAGCACAGAATCCAGCAAAAGCCACCAAGGTTTCTAACCACACTGGTTCCTCAGGGTGCGTGTGTGGTGAGCAAAGGTAGCCATGGGGCAGGGGGATGAAAAACAGGGCATCACTTTCCAGAAGCCACAGTGTCCCAGGCACCCTGAGCCACACTGGCCTCCTTGTGACCTTCTTCTTCAGGCAGTATCCAATGTTCTGTCATCAAAATATATAATTTTCAGCTCATGAAATTAAATTGTGGTCCCAATTCTATGAAATCTTTCCAAAGGCCCATCAGCTGCCAGGGCATCATGAGTATGTCCCGGGAAAAGTGTGTTAACTTGGGGGTAGACACACACACACACACACACACACACACACACACACACATAGACATACAGACTTTTCAGACAACTGACTCTGAAGCCCTTCGTTCTCTCAGAAGGTGAGAGAAATCATCACCAAAAAGAGAAAATAGTAAAATATCACACTCACAGACTCCCTTAATTTGGCTTTGTAATTAATTCTGTTAAGTGCTGACAAGACTTTTGCTTACAGAAAGTGCATATTAACAGAAAAGAAGGGAACCTGACAGTTCATTGAACAGGTTATTAGACACTTCTGTATCTATGTCATTTAGTCTTCAAAACAGCCCTTGGAATAAGCATGACTATAAACCACATCATACAGGCCACAGAACATGACTTAGAGAGGCCCTGGGGCCTGCCTGAGGTCACAGAGTCCATGGGACTGCGTCAGGATTCAAAGACCCAAGGCCCTTCCTAGCAGGAGTCGGCACTTTGTGTTCCATACTTGGAAGTGATGTTTCCCTGATGGCTTTCAACATTTTTTTTAACCCATAATTTTAAAACACAACAAGAAGCCTTACAAAAAAAAGCTTGCTGAAGAATACATCAACGACTTAGAGTAATAAACAGTCGAGCCACACAGACTCAGGCTCTGGAGAAGATGCCATATAAAGCCACATCGGTGACCTTCACTCTTTCAAGAGCACTGACCCACCCGCATCTCTCTGATGCCCCAGCAGTCCTGTGTGGTGGGCAAGGCAGAGGCCTGCCAGCAATTTAATAGGCTAGGTGATGGGTTTTGTTCACCACAGAAAACTGCACATACGTCTTTGGTAGGCACTGCTCTGCAGGCCTGAAATGGATCACAAAGATACATCCAGCTTATCTACCTATAGGCACAGTAATAAGTGTGCTCCATAGATCATTTTGTTTATTCCTCGCCATGGCTCTCTGGGTAGATATTATGATTCCCATTTCACGGATGAGGAAAGGGAGACTCAGAGAAGTTCAGAAAAGTGTTTGAGTTGGGCACCAGTAAGTGATAGGGTTGGGACTGCTGCCGGGTGAGCAGCTAGTTTGCCTGAGGCCCCCAGTCCCAGCTGCTTCTTTGGTCTGGACCTCTCCCAACCACGCTGACATCTTCCCTGAAGTTACTCAAATCTCTGCCGCCCCCGCAAACATCCCATAGAAGACTTGTCATGGGGATGGCTCATGGTCTTGCAAGGGGAGCGCTGACGTGTGCTTCTCATGCCCTTGTCTGCATCATCTCGGAATTCTTCCCTCCAATTAAACTCTCCAGGGCCTGCCATCTGCTGCCCGGCCCCACAAGGGCAGAAACCGCATCATGCAGCTCCGTCTCCTAGGGCTCCAGTCCAATGCCCCGCATATAGTCTGGCTGAAGAAGAGTCCGTCAATGGCCTGGTTAATTCACAAAGCGATGGCTTCCGCTCATCCTAATTAGAGCCAGAGCAAAGAAACCTTCCTGACCTCGAGGGCCGACTCATGCTACCAATTATGGAGACATTTAGAGCTGAATTCTTGTATGTGTAAGACAATTCTAAAAAGGCAGCTGTTAGAAGTTTGGAGGGGAGTCTGGTTCTTGTTTCTCAGTACCATATTTGAGGAGACCTGCACTCCCCCACCCTCCCTACACCAGGCAGACAGTCCACCAGGGCTGTTCCCACGTGCATGCCACCACATGGAGTTGCACAGGATCCCAATGGCTTCCACAGCTGCTATTTATTGGGTGCATTGTGGATGCCAGCTTCTGAAGATACAGTGCTAGGTGCATGCTAAGTCGCTTCAGTCATGTCCAACTCTGTGTGACCCCATGGACTGTAGCCCACCAGGCTCCTCTGTCCATGGGATTCTCCAGGCAAGAATACTGGAGTGGGTTGTCATGCCCTCCTCCAGGGGATCTTCCCAAACCAGGGATTGAACCCAGGTCTCTTCCATCTCCTGCATTGGTAGGTGAGTTCTTTACCACTAGCGCCACCTGAGAAGCCCCCAAAGATACAGGGACCAACACAAATGAATCAGGTCCTGTTTCCTAGAACGTATAGTCCAGGAGCAGAGATACCCACTGATTTCATCATCATGCTCAAAGGGAACCCCTCAGTTGGGGAGGGGTCAAAATAGGCCTCCCTGGGGCAGCTTGGCGAGTCATCTCAAGCACTGCTGAGGCACTGCTCCAGTGACGGTGAGGTGGGGAGCATCTCGGCTCATGCCAAGGCCCTGTGGCACCTGACAGTAGGGACTGTGGCTGGAGCAGAGAGCAGAGCCGCCGGGTGAGGGCAGCAGGGGAGCCAGTGGAGGAGGAGGCAGGGCCCACCCGCAATGCCTTCTGGGCCATGCTCAACATGGTAGGCTAAGATCCCCATTTCACAGATGAGGACACTGAGGCCCAGAGAAGTTAAGTGACTTGCCTGGAGTGAAGTGGCAGAGCTAGGATTCAAGCCCAGACAGTCTGGCTTCAGAATGCGGCATGAAGGTGACAGTGGATCTGTAACACATCAGGTGGCTGCATAATGCTTTTCATGAGATGTGCAAAATGCTTTCCTGGACATATATCTCCACCTTTGCCCCCTAGAGGAGAGCTCAGCTAACCAGTTAACCAATGGTTAGCCACTGAAAGGGTGAAAGCTGTGGCAGGGGAGGAGAGGGAGTGATGATGGGGGGAGTCTGAAAAGGTCACTGGGCCATGAGGCTGGAAGAGACTGGATGAAGGTAAGCGAGGCCATGAGCAGTGTCCCTGAGGACACTTTCTGGGGAGACCACAGTGCAGGTGGCCAGGGTGGAGGAGAGATGCTTGGGCGGCGAGATGAATGACCAGGGGATAGACAATGTGGGGGCAGGGAGGGAGGGCCACAGGGAACTTAGAATCTAACTGGGAAGTTGGGTTCCCAGGTGATGCTACAGGACTAGAGTCTAGGGCCACACCTGGAGATCCCTAGACCTGCAATCAGCCCTTATTTCCCGTCTCCTTATAAACCATCCTCACTAACCTGGGCCTCCCTTCCCTGTTCCCTTGATCCCCCTCTTTAGGGAAGCCAGTTTATCCCCCTTAAGTACCTACCCACGTCCTGCCTGGGAATCCATGTGCACGTCATCTTTCCCACTCCCTCTGCTCACCAGTGACAAAAGAGCAAACAACATAAAGCCAGATCATCATCTCTCCAGAAACCTGAAAACCGGCATGCTCTGTAGCCAGGAGATCAAACCAGTCAATTCTAAAGCAAATCAACTCTGAATATTCATTGGAAGGACTGATGCTGAAAATGAAGCTTCAATAATTTGGCCACCTGATGTGAAGAGCCGACTCACTGAAAAAGACCCTGATGCTGGGAAAGATTGAAGGCAGGAAGAAAAGGGGATCACAGAGGATGAAATGGTTGGATGGCATCACTGACTCAATGGACATGAGTTTAAGAAAGCTCTGGGAGATGGTAAAGGACAGCGGAAGCCTGGCGCGCTGCAGTCCATGGGGTCGCAAAGAGTCAGACATGACTGAGTGACTGAACAACAATTCTAGCCAAACTTCTTCCAGGGAAAGCCCAGCCCAGGGAAAGATCCCTCACTCAGCAGGGCTGGAAACCTACCCAGCAGATAAGGATAGCCTACCCCATCCACCATCCTGGCTTGAGAGGAGATAAGAGATTTGAATCCAGACCTACTGGATGTGTTTGCTGAAACTCTCAAGTTTTCCTCGAGCTATTTTTCAATTGTTAGCTCCTTTAGGAGGGGAGTTTCATTAACTCAAGTTTGCAGAGAAAGCATCTTTGCAGAGGAAGCACCTCTGTTCTTCCTTCTCCATGGCCCAGAAATAGAGTGGTCCAATCCCCCTTGGCTGCCACCAAAGCGCCAAGGACCACAAAGCGGCACAGCCATGCAGGGAGTCTGGAAACGGAGTGAAGGGCACAGGCCAACAGGAGACCCAGAGGGGAGAACAAACCAAGCAAATAAACAAACAACAGAGGTAAACAGGATGCAGGTGAGTTTCAGCTGACTTCCTGTTCTGTGAAATTCACATTGTCATCTCCCAAACATGAAACCTCCTCATGAGAACGACACCTACAAGTTCTCTCTTGGGACCAATCGAATCCTGACAAGAAGGCCCCTTTTGTGTTTCATAAGAATCAAATAAATTATTCAAAGACTTTGAGTTGGAGTCTGTGTGGACTCAGGGCAGTGGGGTCTCATTTTGGTTTTCTGCTGCTTGTCTGCACTAAGAGTGTACAGGGAAAGGTTTTTTTCTCCCAGAAAAGCAGTGTGTCAGCTCTCTGGGCCAGCTGAGAGACACTGAAGGCATCGCAGTGTTAGCCAGACTGGAGCCAACTGAAGCCTGCCCACTCCCGAGCAGGCATCCAGTCACCCACTGTGCCTAGCCCTCCCCATCTCTTCTGATGGCTCTCATGCCGTGCTGTCCTGTGTTTCGGAGACATCCACACATCGACGGCTCACGAGCAATTTTTAGCTCTCTGACACATAATAAAGGCATCCGTTTCCAGCTAAATCAGGTCTTCTGTTCAAAGTGTTTTCCCTAGAAAATATGGTGTCTTCTAATTAAATAACTCACTGAGCAGCAGAAGAGATAGTGTGGAAATTAGAGCAGCATTTCAGCTTACATAGCACCCTTCCTGACAAGCAGCCCGTAGTACTAATAGTTGACAGGCTTCAGAAAGTCAAGTTGTGTTCTCTTCATGCTTATGCGCTAAGAAAGAAAGAAAAATCGAGAGGGAGCAAGGGCGCAAACCCCTGCTAGGTCCTCGTTCTCCCCGCAGCATCTCGACATGGCTCTCAAGATTCATTAGTCTACCCCAGGAAGACACTTGAAAGATGCACAGAAATTACAAATGGTGATTCTACCTCCCATAACTCCCTTCTCTGGAGGGAGTAGACAACAAAACAGCCCACTAACCACGGACAGAGCCTGGGAGCCCGAGAGCCGGCAAGTCCTAGCCACCAGAGTCTCTCAGGTTGTAGTCAGGAGCTCCCAACTGGCTCCCTGCCGGGGCCCTGGTCTCTCTATTATGTAGCCTCCAGCTGTAGCCAGAGCTGGGATGCAGGACTGGCACATTGATCCCCACCCTAAAAGCCACCACTGGCCCCCCTCAGGCTTGGAGCCAACATCCAAGTTCCTGCCCCAGTCTCCCACCAGTGATAGGAGTGCTCCCCAGTAGTCCCTTCCCTTCTCCTCCATCATCTCTTGCGGCTCACCCCTCATCTCCCCACTCTGGCCCCACCAGCATCTGTGCTGCTCCTGGAACCTGCCAAGCACGTTCCCACCTCAGGGCCTTTGCCCTTGCACGTCTGTCTGCCGGAATGCTCTTCCCCAGAGAGCAAGCCACACAGGACTGGCTCCTCTGCCTCCTTCAGGTCTCTGCTCAAATATCGCTTCCCCCAGGATGTCTCTCTGAAGCCCTCCCCACAGCAGTCTAGCCCCACGCCCATCACCTGTCTTCGCAGCACTAAGCACAACTTGGCCTCATATCACCCATCATTTTGTGGCTCCTGTATTGTCTGTCTCCACGGCTGTGTTCACTGCCGCCTCTGCAATGCCTCCCGTGGTGCCTGGCACATAGGAGGCATCCCACAGACACTCCTCCTTGTTTACTGCAGTGACCCTAGGAGAGGAGAAGATGAGGAAGGAGCCAGAAGGAGACATCCCTGGAGTGTCCATCTTCCAGACAGTACTGCTGCCGGGCTGGTGTCAGGAAAGGCAGGACAGCTCCAGGTCTCGGGTCTGGTCAACCTTTCATCATCCTAGGCCTCCCTCCGCTGTCAGTCTGCTACTGGTTACAGTGCACTGTGCTTGTGAAGACAGATGGTGGCCCAGGGCTGGCTAACGTTTGCAAATGACAGATCTGGAACATTCCAAGGAGACCATCTATTTATAAATATTTAAGAAATGGGGCATTTCCAGTGTAACATATGTCCATAGGGGTTGCCTTGAAGTGTGGGTGTTTTCACTTATTTTTATTTCTTCCTTTTTTAAATTTTTTTTCTTAAAGCCAGCAAATCTACCCTAAAGCCACACAAGAAGCCTTTGAAGAAGGAGTGAGTCAGTCAGCATGCCCAGTGAGAACCGGTTCCTCAGAGCACAGACATCAGCCACCATGGAGCTCCCTGTGGGTCAGCCCAGCACAGTTCCCGCCCCAAGCTACCAGAATTGAGACTCCTGCTCCCAATTCCTAGTGCTCACATGACCCAGTTACTCTTATGGACTGAAGAATCCTTCAGTGGAATGTCCTTTCCCGCAGTGGGTCATACTTATTTACAGGGAACCAACACCAGACCCAAGAACAGTTCTCTCCTGGATGGAGGAATGGAGGAGCCACACTGGAAGTGGGGGGCAGAGTCATCCCCAGGTGGAAAGCAGGGCCGTAGACAAAAGCCAAAGGAAATCAGAGGCAACAGTGCAACCAGTCAGCAGGCACCCATCAATGTGGGGGTGGGGTGGGGTGGGGACAGGAGGGAGAAGAAAGGAAGAAACCTCAAGATGGAGGAGCAGAGATAGAAGGAAAAGATATATGGATGTAAGGAGGACCACACAGGCTCCAGCCAAGAAGAATTCAAGTTCTAATTCAACTTGCAGATAAGACCCATGGAGAGAGCCTTCCAACACCAAAACTCGCCTGGATATGGGTCCTACGGAAGGTAGCTGTGTGTTTGTGAGCAGGCCAAAGGGGCAGAAAAGCCAGTTAAGAAGGGAGTGTCTCACAGCTCAGCAGATAGCTTATCAAACTTACTTGAAGAATTCCAAGCAATAAAAAAACTCCAAGTGCCACCCTGAATGCTCCTTTCTTTAAACTTGAAAACTTACCAAACTTTCTGTCAACACATGGGAGCCTGAAGTGATTAAAGCTAAAGGGAGCACTCCCTCTATTGTGTCTGCTTTTAATACTCAAGAAACTTGTCTTCTACACACACACACACACACACACACACACACACGATGTGCTGACGTGAATGGCAAGGGGATTTGAGGACAGAGCACAGGGGGACCCCTGAGACTAAGAAGTGAAGGGAAGGAGAGAAAGAAGCACTGTTTCCTCCTCATCCCCTGTCTGGAGTCAAGAGCGCGAGCAGTGGACTGCTCCCCCAAGCACTTGCAAGGGACAGACCTGGGGAAGCTGCCCGGCCCTCTCTCTTTCCCACTCAAGAGCCAGATCAGACAGTGGAAAGTGAGGCGCCGCCTTTATCAAATAACAAAGGAGCCTGCAGAGTGCCTCCAAGGCTTAATAAAGTCTAACTAACTAAACAAAGGAAAAGTGTAGAGAAAAGAAAAACCTTCACACCTGGGTATGCTTTTTATTACAGACTCCAGCTTAGCCATAACCGCCAAGCTCTGGCCTTCAGTCAGAAATAAGCCCCAACAGGGTGAACTGGTCAGCGAAGGTGACACAGACATCTTTTCAAGCATCAGGCTCCAGCGGAAGAATTTGTCTGGCCCACACTCATTGTTTCTGCAGTGCATTTGATTATCCATTTTGCGAATGTATATGAAGCTTGTTCACCATATGTCAAGTGAATCCTCAGCTTCGTTGCTAAGTAAGGCTGTACACTCATTCACCAACATTTACAGAGCACTTGCTGCACACTAGTTCAAAGCACTTTACTTGGATTCACTCATTAAACCAAAGCTTTCAAAATAACTTCTGTAATTATAAATTATCTGTATCTCATTTTCTTCCTTCTCTATGCATTTTCTCAAATATAGAAATGTGGATAAAAAGAATAGCCAGGCTCAATTGAGTTGGTCTCTGCAAAAACTGCAAAAATGTCTCCAGGCATCACTCCTGGTATCCCCACCCCTCTGCAAGAAGACCTTGTAGGCCCTCCCAGACGGAGATGGAGTCTGGGCTTCCCTGGTGGGCCAGTGGTTAAGAATCCGCCTGCCAATGCAGGCGACATGGGTTCAATCCTTGGTCAGGAAGATCTCACATGCTGTGGAGCAAGTAAGCCTAGGAGCCCAACTGAGCCTGTGCTCTAGAGTCAAAGAGCTGCAACTAACTGAGCCCACATGCCACAATTACTAAAGCTCATGTGCCATAAAGCCTGTGCAGCACAACAGAAGTACCCACTGCAACTGGAGAATAGCCCCCACTTGATACAACTACAGAAAGCCCGCAGGCAGCAACGGAGATCCAGTACAGCCACAAATAAATCTTAACAAAAGAGAGGACTCTCTTTGGCCAATACACTGCAGCGAAATTTGCATCGTATCACTTCTAAGCCTGAGTCTAACAGGCCTTCTGGTCACATGCCTTGACCAGCACGTGAGCAAGCCTGGGCAAATGTGCTAGAGGATGGGTGGACACTTCCAGGAGAAACACCGTGGATGAGGCCACTCGAGGTCGGTCCCCAGCCAACCTGCCAGGTCACCGTGGACACACGACAGAGCCCAGCCAAGAGGGGCTGAGCCAGGCCCAGGTAAGAACCACCCAGCTCAACCGCAGACTAGAATACATGCTTGTGTTTCGCCACTAAATCGTGGGGTAGTTTGCTCCCCAGCAGAAGTGTACCATGCGGAGCATGGACTCAGTTCTTTTGTCGGCTGACTCTCCAAGAGGGAGTTAGGACTTGCCGTGGGTTTGAAATGGATGGGACCACCCTTCTCTTTTCTCTCATCTCCAGGTCTGCACACGTGCATATCCCAAGGAATACAGGCAGTCAAGGGGAGGACTGCTCCAGATCATACTTCTTGGGACTCACCAGCATTTGTTCATTGGTAGGTTTTATGGAAAACAGCTGCTTTTCCTTCATGTCCACTTACAGCTTTCACTGCCATTCTGAAAACAGTTACCTTAATGGGAACTGTAACAACCGGTGTTCTAACAACACACAGGAGTTGAGCAACCTCCCAAATAGCTCCTTTGTTCCTATGGTGGGCTATATAGAACTATTTGAAACGGCAAAACTCAAGACCAAGAACCTCATATTCTCACCCTAGTAAAACAACAGAGGTTCACCCACAGAAACCCCTTCCTCAAATAGCAGTCAATGGCTTGCAGAAACTGGAGCTAAATGAACAGGCTAGAAAGTGGTTAATGATTCATTTCAAATCCAATCAATAAAAAACCAAAATACCTAGCAATGCCATTCACTGCTTCAACACCCCCCTACCCTCGGCCCACAAAAGAGCTCCTACACAAGCATTTTGAAGCATTCCTGGAAGTTCATGTTTTACTTAATTCATCTGCTTCTAATAGCTAGTTTTCCTTTCCAGTCTAAGGATCCTTCTCAGAGTCCAAACAACGTTTCTAATTTCCCCTGTTTCTCTGGAGCAGGGTTCAGATGGTGAGAAGGTACTGTTATAATAATTTCTTTATGATCAAATTTCTGCTGATCAACACTTTGCCAAAGATCCAGGTGTAATTTTACCAGCAGATGCCACAAAAATTATTTATCATACATGTGACCAAAATCCCACCTTTTTTGTAGAGCATTTAAAAGGTTATTTCAATGTATACAGTGATGTATGTCATCTTTGTCAATAAAACTGGGGAAAAAAGGGGTTATTCCAAAGTCATCTAAGATGTAATTAGTCAGTCAGTTCAATTGCTCAGTCATGTCCGACTCTTTGTGAACCCATGAAGCGCAGCACGCCAGGCCTCCCTGTCCATCACCAACTCCCAGAATTTACCCAAACTCACGTCCATTGAGTTGGTGATGCCATCCAACCATCTCATCCTCTGTACATCCCCTTCTTCTCCTGCCCTCAATCTTTCCCAGCATTAGGGTCCTTTTAAATGAGTCAGCTCTTCGCATCAGATGGCCACATTGTTGGAGCTTCAGCTTTAACATCCATCAGTCCTTCCAATGAACACCCAGGACTGATCTCCTTTAAGATGGACTTTGGACTGATCTCCTTTAAGATGGACTAGTTGGATCTCCTTGCTGTCCAAGGGACTCTCAAGAGTCTTCTCCAACATCACAGTTCAAAAGCATCAATTCTTCGGCGCTCAGCTTTCTTTATAGTCCAATTCTTACATCCATACATGACTACTGGAAAAACCATAGCCTTGACTAGACGGACCTTTGTTGACAAAGTAATGTCTCTGCTTTTTAATATGCTGTCTAGGTTGGTCATAACTTTCCTTCCAAGGAGTAAGAGTCTTTTAATTTCATGGCTGCAATCACCATCTGCAGTGATTTTGGAACCCGAAAAAATAAAGTCAGCCACTGTTTCCCCATCTATTTGCCATGAGTGGGACTGGATGCCATGATCTTAGTTTTCTGAATGTGGAGCTTTAAGATCTAATAAGTATTTCCAAAATGAGTTACTACACATGTCAAAACATACTCAACCAACCAGGACTGCTTTACAGAGTTCAAGAAGGATGTCAAGGCCCTTCCTGCCCCATGAGTCAGCTCCACAGTGGATATGTGGCTCCCTACCCCATCCAAAACTATTTTGGATTCACAAGGATAGGAGGGACAATGGACGCAACCATCAGAGTCAACCATTATTCAGGCAACAATCATCAGAGAGCACTAAGACTAGGTGGAGAGAATTTGAGGAGGAATGGGATATTTACAAAGAATCAAAGTATCTTCCTACAAAGTGTACTTGTTCATTACAAAGGGGAAATCAGTGACTACACAGCAACCACCTTAACCAAGTGATCAGACCTGACATCACCAGTAAAGGGCAAATGGATGTCTCTGCCTCCTGATATGGCTCCCTGAGAAGGACAAGTCACCTATCTCACTTATACAGCATTCTAGCCAAAGATGCACATTTCTCAACTAAAACACAAGGAAACATCTGCTGCTGCTGCTGCTAAGTCGCTTCAGTCGTGTCCGACTCTTAGCGACCCCATGAACTGCAGCCCACCAGGCTCCTCCATCCATGGGATTTTCCAGGCAAGAGTACTGGAGTGGGGTGCCATTGCCTTCTCCAAAGGAAACATCAGAGAGTCACAAATTAAGGGATATTCTATAAAATAACTGGGTAGCAGTCTTCAAAAATGTCAAGGTCATCCAAAACAAAGGAAGACATAGACTGCTCTGGATTAAAAGAAATGACATAACAGGACAATTAATATGTAATGTGGGATTCAGAACTAGCTTATAAACTGAAAGAGAAGTGTTATGATGGGCATTATTGGGACATTTTGGAATATGGATTCTGGATTAGACAAAAGTATTAAATCAGTATTATATATCCTAAATTTGATGACTGTAGTTATGGAAAGGCATATTTCTGTTCTTAGGAAATACAAGGGGAAAGGGATTTTGATGTCAACAGCTTACTTGCAAATGCTTCAGGAAAAAATTTACATATACACATGAATATATGTATGAGTGCAAACCGGGTATATGTAAAAAGAGCGAAGAGATTGAACAAATGTGGCAGTGAATCCAGGTAAAAGTACCCAGGACTTCTTCATACTGTTCATGTAACTTTCCTATTGGTTTTGTAGAAACAGAAAGTAAAACAAACAGCATCATAAATACGGAGGTTTGCCACTGGTAGGCATGGCCAGGCTGGACCCTCAGAGCAGTCAATGAGGGGGGCAGGCCCCCTTATAGCCACCTTCCACAGTGCCTTCCCCCTAAAAGGACCCCCTCTCAGTGTCTTCTGAGATGGAGCCTTTGTGACCACAGACCCCTGGCACTTTGGGATGATGTGCGTCTTGAAAGTCAGGAAACTGAAATGACTCCAGGCCACAGTTCGATTCTTTTTGAACATTTGCTTCCTGTGGCTTTTCCATGCTGGCACCAGAAAGAGAGACTCTGCTTTTATGGAGGTGCAGGGGTGCCCCTGGAGTGTCGGCTGCTGCTCTATCTAGACCGTCTTCTCCCTTTTGCAGAAAGACCTGCTTTCGGCAGCTCCCCTGGAGGTACTGTCCCCATTGCTGGCTCTGTTCAGTCTCATCTGCTCAGTGAGGATAAGCAACGCTGCTGTGGGGGCTCTGCCTCTCCGGGGGGGGGTTGTCCCTGCAAGGACAACCCTTCAAAGGACAGTCACCATGAGAATTTTCCCTAGATCAGGATCTTCCCTGTCCATTCTTTCCTAACAAGCCTCGGATCCAGTAAGCCCAGAGATGACCCCTGACCTCTAGAGACATATGCCAGTGCAAACCTGACTTCTAGGTGCGACCAGGCAGGCACCAGGGAAAAGGTCCATCATAACTGCACCAACACGCCACAGCACCTCCCCAAGCACAGCTACTGGAACTTCCATTGCTGGGTCATCACATACCTTTGAGAGGAATTATTCTAGGAGAGGAGAGAGATTTGGGGAGAGTGTCATGAGACAACTCCTCATAGGCTGGCGGGCACTGTCAGAAGATAGCCTTCTAGGCCTGTCAACCACCGCTTCACAAAGAAAGGCTCCCCCTACGCCAGGTAAGGCCATAGCCAGGCCTGAGCAGAGTCCAGTCCGGGTTTCCCAGACAGCAGAACCAGGAGCTTCAGAAGAGCTCACCCAGGCTGGGACAGGCAAGCTCCTGATCATAGGCCAGGCCTGGCCCCAGGCTGCTTCTCAGAGGCTTCCAGCTACTACTTGAGCAGACGTGTGTGAGCTGTCCCAGGGGGAATGGTGGGCCTGGCACAGAGCCCTACCCCAGCCCCCAAATAAGTTCCCTTCAGAGGCTATGGCACCCAGCAGGCCACACCATCCTCCAACAGCCAAAACTTTCCCAAGTCTGCTCCCTGGAGCCCACACATCTGACAGCACAGCCTGGTAGCTGGAGGGGTCCCTGCACTTCTCTGAGGCCAGAATCACACACTAACCTGAGAGCTTGCTCCAGGCGACTTGGGGGCTGGGCAAAGTGAAGATTTGGAAGAAAGACCTTAAAATGCCACGGAGAACAGTGGACTCCATCTTCCAAGTGGCCCAGGACTGGAGGTGGCTACAGCCCAGGACCTGTCGGTCTCTGTCCTCCAAGCCGGGGCCTCCCTCCATGGCCCCCAGGGGAACACAGACCAAGGTGTCCTGACTGGACAGAACCCAGTTACGGGCCGAGTGTGTGGGAAGCTTCCTCTGCCAAACAAACCAAAACACAGTTGTGAGGCGACTGTCCAGAGAATTGGAGCCAGACCCTGATTTGCCAAAGTCACTCAGCGAAATGGAGGCCATTTCTTCATTTTCCATTTTGCTTCAGCTATGGTGACCTGGCCTTCAGCTTGACATTTAAAATGAAGCAGTAGCAAATAAAAATACATTTGGTTTTGTAAAATGAATGAATGAAGAACACTCAGTCAGCACAAGTACCCGCTCTTCCCAAAGAAGCACTTTTAGAAACCTAAGGTGTCACACAATAAATATCCGTGTGCCAAGGGATGGGAACAGTGAGTAGAGGACTAAGGTAGAATGTACTAGAGGTTTCTGCGGCAGCAAAACCAGAGAAGAGGGAGAAGCCAGTTTAATCCTGCAAGGTCTCACGGGTCATATGTGACCAGGAGAGGAATCTTAAGGTGACCCCCTGCCACCTTGTCCATGCTGCCCCTCCCACAAAGCTTTCCAAGGCTGAGCATGCCTATTTCCACCTTGGAGATGGGTTGGCGGAGCACACAGCACTCCACGCTCCCTAGGAAGGGCCAAATTGGGTCTCCACATGAGATGTAACTGACTAGAGAACTCTCTGTGGCTTTTTAAAAATCCCAAGAGCAGGACTCCCTAGACTGTACTGTGCACACAGACCGCCCAGCCCAGGCTCTTGCTGAAATGGAGATTCTGACTCATAGCGTCTGGGGTGGGCTGAAAGTGCCCATTTCTCATCATCTCCCAGGTGATACAATGCTGCTGGCTCCACAGACCCCACTTGGAGAAGGGGATGAAGGTCAGGGAGGCACTTGTTCCTTCCAGTGGTCTCTTGCCCATCTTTCAATCCAACTGTCAATTACAAAAGTGGGGTCCTTACTGAAGGTGTCATCTGGGATGGATGCAAACATGTTTCTGCTTTCCAGTCATTCTTGGGAAAACTTCCTGTACAAATTGCTAATTTCCTTCCATCCACCCTCTCCCTCTTTTCCCCTATGACTCCTCTCAACACCGCCTTAAACTTGATGCCCTGCAGCCAGCCCAGCTGGAGGGCCACGACTCTAGAAGCAATTCCTAAAAGGGGTAAAAAACTCAGGTCCCACAGTTCTCCTTTCTGTCTAAACAGAATGTGAGCAATCCAGGCTGCGCTCTGAGCCAGCCCCGAATCCCCATAGAGCTGGCTGTCTTGGCAGTCAGAGGAACTATCACAGTCTGTCCTTTTGTTATCAGCTCTCAGATCTTCATCATTTGGAGACATTCCTCTTTTCCATGTTTGTCGGGGTGGGGGCAGACAAAAAATGAAAACATACCTTTCTCACAAAAAGCCCACAGATATCAGAATTTACAGCAATGGCATTTTATTGGTCATCTGGCTTGCTCCTTCGGGGACTCTTGCAAAATTGTTCCCTAGGGCAGATTCAACGGGTGCAGCCAAGTTTTAAATGTCTACAAAGATGAGATTTCCCATAAATTCACAAATGTCAAACGGAACTAACTCTCTGATGTGTGTATCACATGCAAAGAATTAAGAATGATCAGGAAAGAGATCCTGGAAACAGAAATGTAAGTCTTGACATTGGCTCGTTAAATTATTCAAAGCTCCAGAACCCAAAATGGGGTGGCGGGGGTGGGAGGAATCTAATCTCAGGAATTGAGACACTAAGAGGCAAGGAACTTGCCAAATCAACATTCAAAGGCTGAACAGTCCTGCAGGCTTATTTTAAAGGAAGCAGGGATGAGAGAGATGCAACAGTGACAAGCTCCCCCCTCCCAAAGGGCTGTCCCCCAGGAGGGTGGTCCCAGCAGGTCATCAGTAACAACAAAGACATAGGACTCAGAGCAAAAGCAAGAGGTCAGAGCTCTTTTAAGCTGGTCGCCACCCAGCCTCTTCCCAGCACTTCCCATATCTTGTGTTTGAAACATTTCAAAGTGAAACCCAGATACACACAGGAACGTCTGGGGACAGTGTGCTCATGCGAGCACTCCTGGGGTCCAAGCCCAGCTGGCCTGGGAGGTCCTGGGAGGAAGGGAGGGAGGTGCTGCCCTGCCTGCTCCCCAAAAGCCTGCTCCTTCATGTGGGAAAGTCAAAGGAGCAGCAGGGCCACAGAAAGACATTTCGAAATTGCTCCTTTTCATTCTTTTTCTCTTTGACCATAAAAGCTTCCCCCAGCGAAGGAAGCAGGCTTCCTTGGTAGCTCAGCTGGTAAAGAATCCGCTTGCAATGCAGGAGACCCCGGTTCAATCCCTGGGTTGGGAAGATCCCCTGGAGAAGGGAACGGCTACCCATTTCAGTATTCTGGCCTGGAGAATTTCATGGACTGTATAATCCATGAGGTCGCAAAGAGTTGGACACAACTAAGAAACTTTCACTTGACTAGCTAAAGTGCAGTGAGAATCCATGGAGATCCCCACCTGGTTCTCCTCTCTGAGGCCTGGAGAAGCCAGGGGAAGCCTAGAACTGTCTTCATTCCCTTAACCCGGAGCATTGCAAAGGGCGATCATGTTGACGAGCCTCACGGCTTTCACAATGCCCCATGCCTTCTGCAGCCAGCCTCTGAGAACAGCTGGATTCTCCAGGAAGCAAGCTGCAGCTGGATAACAGCCACGCCCACAATAACAAAAAGCACTGCACTGATCACCCATCGAGCGCTGACCCACGGTACAACACTTACTGTGTTAGACACCTGTCATATAATCATCACCACCAAAGTCTCCCCAAACCAAGCCATGGAGAAATAAAGTTACTGGGGCAAAAGCCATACAGCTGTGAAATGGAGACATCAAGTTTGGAACCCAGGTCTCAGTGGGCCCAGAAGCAGGTGCTCTGCACCAGAGGGCCTCAGAGTGGAGAGCAAACAGGCATCTTTCAGCAGATGAAAAGATTCCGGAAAGGTCAAAGGTTCGCAGAGGCCAGTCTGACAGGAGTTACTGCTACAGTAGGCCTCAGGGGCTCATGTCAGGCGTTTTCAGAGTACAAGTGAACTCCAGTAGACCGCCAAGCCAGCTGTGAGCTGACCTTGGATCATGGCTGCTCAGGCACCCCTGGAGTAGACGAGAGTTTGGAATGCTCCCGACTCCAGCATCTTCTCTGGTGATGGACTGTACTGTTGTTCTCACCCTTAGCCCTGCAGAGGGTGGACACATCACCAGCTGTGCTCTGTTGAACTCAGAGTTGGCCTGGCCACATGACTTGCTTTTGCCAGTTAAGTATAAGCAGAAATGTGTCACTTCTGAACATAAGCACTGAAAGCAAGTGCATGATAGTTACTTTCCCTCTCCTCATCTGCCACTTGGATCAGCAGTGTTCTAGACTGATAATGATCCCATCAGCCTCAGTCTGACTGTGAAGGTGATGAAGGACAGAACTGCAGCTGACTCCTGATGGACATTTTTCATGAGCAGGAAATCAACTTTTACTGTTGTAAGCCACTGAGACTTGGGGGTCACTTGTTACCAGGCCTATCCTGACTGATACAATCAGCCACCTTCAGAAGATTCTGATTCCATTTATGCTTTAGAGTGGATGAGATACACCAGAGCATTCACTTCTCTATGAAACTCTTCCCAGAAGGAAGGGATGGTGACATCCAATATTAGTTCCCCTCCCTGACACCTTAAATCCTTTCTGAGATGAAAAAGGGCCTAACCGAAATTAAAATAAATGGATTTTCTCTCTTATATTATAAGCAAACTGTATTTGAAATTAGATACCTACATGCCCCACTTCTCTCTCCCTGGTCCTCTGATTTTCCACCAAAAAAAGGGAAGGCTCATTTCCAGCACTGACAACCTCAAACCCAGAGATTCTGATCTCAATGGTCTAGAGGTAGGGTATCAGCATTTTAGTATATGTGCTGCTAAAGTGAGCACCTGGGCATCAGCATTTTCAACTATACCCTGGCTTCTCTAATGGGCATCCTGGATTGGAATTTAATCCCACTCCCCTTTCTTATCCCAAAGGCTCAGAGGGATGGAGGGCAAAGAGTTAATGGCAGAGTTCAAGACCTTTTGTCCATGATCTTCTCATTAGAGTATGTTGTTTCTCAATAATTATGAATGTCTTTCTAAAAGAGCCACTTGTTGCCATGAGTTTAATAAACAGAAAGATGACAATACCAATGGCTAGTGCTTTTGTTGGCCTGTCTGAGTGTTCAAGGGCACCTCTGTGCATTTCATTCATCAGTCAGGGATTGCTGTCTTCTACTAGAAAGATACAGAAAACGCACTTGCTCTTTAAGACTTCAGTAAAACAACTATGTGTATCCTTGGTATTTAAGTGCATCTGTAATTATCACACTCCTATCCTGCAGAGTTGTGGTGAGGATGAAATGAGCAAAATAAATGGATGATTTTTAGAACAGCATCTGGCAGGTGTGATTGCTCAATTGACGTTAGGTATTAGAATTATCCAAACCATGTTGACTTTTCCAGAATTTAAAAAGACCCCAAAGGGTTTTCCAGACTTTTAACAGGTTACAGATGAAAGAGGTTCCACCTTCGAACTAGAGCATACATGAAACATTTTAATGATAAACAGGAATTTGTAAAATATTACTAAGTAGCACTCCAAACATCCTTCTTTGTAGATTATCTGACAAAGCTTATCATTGCAAAACAGGCTTATAATGGAGATACATATTCTTTGGCTTATAACAGAGATGCTATATGAGAATCACTGATTTTCAATTAATTCATGACACAAGGGAATACTCCCGATGTTGAAATGACACTGAACACTAACTCCTCTTCAGTGATTTGGAAGGTACTTCTAGATCTTTCAGTAAGCAAGGGTCAACAACAAATGAGGCACGGATGTCCCCACGTAGGCACTGTCCTAGGTGACAAACAGGGCCAGCTTTCACTGTATCATGCACAGATCAGGTAGGTACTAAAAATCGACTATGTTTGACAAAAAAATCTACACACACTGACAAAAAAGCTCATTTCTGCATCTCCAAGTTTGTGGTATTTGTTCTAACTCCGCAAGAGCCCTTAATTCCTAGGATGGCTTGAGGTGACCTGATTTACGGTTCAACTCCTGGATGCTGGAGGAGGCACCTTTAAGAGTCAGCCGTTACCCCCACCACCCCGATTCCACCTATGAGGAGCTGCCAGTCAGTCCAACATGCTCATCCAGAGAACTCTGTCGCTTCTAAACCACCCAGAGGTTAAGAAACCAAGGGAAATAACGACTAAGGAAGCAGCTCTGTAAGTGCAGCTGACTCAGAAGAAATCCCTGAGGGCCCCAACCAGGGTTTCTCAGTCTTGGCACTACTGACATTCGGAGCCAGATCATGCTTTGTGGTGAGGCTGCCCTGCACGCTGTCGGATGGCCACCTACTAGAAGGCTGCACCACTCCCCTTGGAGTTGCGACAACCACAGTGTCTCCAGACCCAGCCAGATATCCCCTGGGGGCACAGCTGGCCCTATTGGAGACTTACTGGTCTGAACCTTTCAGTTTCAGCTTAGGCGGTACAAAAGCATCATGTGGTAGCTGGTAGAAAAGGTATAGCCCTGAGGCCCACTCCCAAGATATTTTGATTCAGGAGGCCTGGGGTAGAGCCCAAGAAGCTGTGTAAATTTCTAACAAGCTCCCTAGGAATTCTGATGTGGGTGGTCTGAAGTCCACACTCTGAAAAACACCGATCTTGCAGCCTGGGTGCACGCCCAGGTCAAAAATCAAGGCTACACAAAGTATGAATCTGAAACCAAAGCAGGACCAGTTAAACAAATAAGCCGTGCAGTATAAAAGTTGCCTGACTGTGCAGAGCTACATGTGGGAGAAACCAGGTACTGAGATGAAAGAAGCCGTAGACTAGAAAAGAACCCATTGGAAATCTACCATGGGAAATTAAGAATGAGCTGAGCTCATGCTGGAACTTTCTCTCCTGGGAAGCACTGAATGCAGGTGAATAATACATCTACCAAGGTTCTATGCTCATCTTTCTTTTTCGCAATAAAGGAAGGAGCTGAGCATGTGCAGAATTCTGCTCTAGCTCATAATATTCTGACATCTGATTTTAGGTTTAAACTAGTTCCAAGAAATTGCCAACAGGCAACCAAGATTTTCAGGACTTGGACAACAGGGTTGGAGTATCCTAGTGAAGTACAAGACAATGAGCAGCTGAGGCCGTACGGTTTGGGGGGTGCAGAACCTTCCATGGGGACATTTTAGCTAGAGACGTCACTTCCTGCATCCAGCCACGGTCTCTGTTGAGCTCATCTGAGAGCACTTCTATTCAACACGAGAAAGATCCAATTACAAAATAAAGCCACCATAAAGCTGCCATTAATAGGAATCTTACTTTAGGTTTAGACACAAGCTCTGCAGCCAGGAGGCCTATGCGACTACAGTCGCTCTGCTTTCACACTTGTCTTGAAAACAAATATGTTCCAACCTGATAGATGTATTAGGGAAAGATTTGAACATCACGCAAATGTTACATTTGCTTATGTGCAACTTTGTCTGTATGAAACAGTACAGGAGTACAAGAAAATGTGCCCAGCTGCATGGAGCCATATTTACAAAATGCACACACCTTAAACATCTACCAGCTCCTTCATTTCGCCTTAGGAGCCCTGGCCATCCACCCTTGGGGTTACAACTGTCCATCCAGTTCCTGATAATCCTCCAACTACCCCTTCACAATAACTCATGAGTTGCAATCCCTGTGATGCCCACTTCTGCAGCCACCTGCAGGGCTTTTTCTGGGTAGACTGTCACTGGGATTGGACCTATGCATTTCTTCACCATATAGCATGTGCAAAACTGTGCTACCATTTTTATTAGGCTCCCATCTTATTTTTTATGTGCTACTAAGGTTTTGAGTGGCATGCCCCGATCTCCTTTATCCTATAAGCCCTGTTGTTTTTATTGCATAATTGTGCACAGCACGGCACTTTTCTAGGAACTCCTGTCACATTACAGTAGAGAATTTGAGGGGCAAGGCAATGCTGGTAGGAAAACAAGGAAGGGAAACAGTACGGCAAGGCAGCCTGTAAGAGTGTGCTGTCACGCACGTTACTACTGTGGGAGACTGGAGTTCAATACCTCTGGGAAATTCTGGGCAACAGCGCAAATGCAGCTCAGATTTTATGCTACCTCAGAGGTGAGGGAGCTGCGGTATTTATACACCAACTCCTCACCAGTCCCACTTGAGGGCCACTCCTGGGGGTGTTCATTCCATCCTGTTGAGCCCTCAGGAAGGCAAGAAGATGCACTTACTGACACATGGAAATCCCCCTTGGAGCACACTGAAGTGGTGAGACCCAAGGGATGTGAGTCATCTCACGAGGAGCCATAAAGGCAAAAGCGGGGAAAACACTGCAGAAGAAAAGAAGACAAGAAAGAGCATGGGGCTGTGCACTGCAAAGCCTCCAACTCCAGGCCAGCATCTCCCCAGCATGCCTGCTCCCAGGAACCACCTGAGGCTTGTTAATGTCCAGATTCCTGGGTCTCACTCCCCATCTGTTGAATAGGGTTCTCCAGAAGAAGAGCCCAGGGAGCTTCTTCATGGCCCAATACACTCCTTCCCCACCACCACCCTCCCTCCCCACCAACACCCTCTGAAAATGACTGTCTCATCGACAAGCCAGGGAAACAAGCCACTAGTTCTGCCAGATTCCAACTGGCCCCAGGAGAAGTCCCCATACCGAGCCCCAGGGACAGAAGAGAGACAAGAAATCACTGTGGCAGAAGCCTGAGGGGATGCTTGGCCCCCCGCCCCTCTGTCACTACACCCACTCTCAGACAACGAGGTGGCAGGCCAGCTGTGGTCCTTCGTCTCTCTCCTTAATCTTCCAGAGCAGTGAGAGGCTTTTGGAGAGCAAGGGGCCAGGCATGCAGGCCTGCTGTCCAAGGTTACATCCTGCCCACCCACAAGCAAGGTCACATAAGGCCCCAGAATAGCTTCTCTCATCCTTGAGATAACTCGGCTTCAGGAAATTGCTGTACATTTAATCTCCTAGAGCTTAAGGCCAAGGGACTTGTACCTCACTACTGAGCTCAGGCACAGAGCTGGAATTCTACAGACAACCAGCCCATCCACCACCGGGGTCAAGCTCTGGTGCATCAGCTTCAATTCCTTATTTTTCCTTAACCCAAAAGATGGCTCATTTCCAAGTCTGGTCAAGTGAACAAACTCCTCATCTATGAAACGGAATGAAATAACTGGATGGAAAATGTTGCTCTCGAATTGATAAGTAAAACAAATCTAGGCCATCAGTTAAATTGGCCATCGAAGCCTCTATGGCTGCATCCAAAAAGTCCAAAAATAAAATGTCAGAGTAATGAGGTTGGAGTTTATTTTTACATGCAACAGTGTATGAGTCAGAAGGACAGAATCGTCCCTCATGGTGAAGGGGAGATGGAGGGACCAGCCATTCAGGCTCCTTTGGGAAAATCTAAACAGCTTCACCACTCAGTTTATAATCTCACTACTTAAGTACCACCTCAGCTGCTGCTACAGAAACGGTGTTAACCTTGGCCATGTGTTTGTACTAGGCGCCTTGGAGAGCACTGCTCATTAATGGCAGTTTGTCACATGGAGCCCATCTCCATGTGACATCTTCTGAACAAATACGCCAACAGGAAAGCAGGAGATGGGAATGCTGTCGACCTGTAAACCTGCCAAGAGGAATGAGACTGGAGGCTGCATAAAAGCCCACATCCAGTGTTCCAGGCAAACTGCGGTGGGGTTGGCCCTCCACTGGAAAGGCACAACAACCTGGAAAGTTCTAGAAAGGCACCCAGAATTCTGAGGGCAGCTCTTATTGTCCACCTGCTGGCTCTCATTTCCAGAGTCCTCATCTAAAAAAGGAGACAGTTCCTATGATGTGAGAAAATCACGGGGAAGGTATTTAAACAGAGAAAAAATAACAGTTGTCACTTGTAGTCAAGAGTAATGTCACCAAGGGTGAACAGCTTCCAGAGACAAACTCTGAGACAGACCCTGGGGGATGGGGTGTACCTTCTGGGGACAAGAACTTTTATGATGCTTGTTTCAGATACAAAGGTGCTGCTGGGCACGTGCTGGTAAAAGGTTACCATGCTCGACTGTACTGGGCTGCGCGGCCACAGACACTGGAACTCTTTACTGCGGCTATTATTATTTAAGTATCATGGCACGATTGCTTTAAAATAACATTCCTTTATTACAAGCGGGTTTTGATTTAAAGAAAGCAGTTTGTGTGTCAATTAAAATAAATATATTAATTCAAAAAAAAAAAAGAAAGCAGTTTGCATAACTGCATGGCATAGCAGAAAGGCCAAAGGAGACCCAGCATAAGCCCAGGATCACCTACCTGTAAGCTGTATGACCCTGAGCAAGTTGCTTAACCTCTCTGAGCCCCAGTTTCTTCATGTGCAATATGGAGATGCAAGTTATAAAGCTGGCCCTTCCAACCGCAGATGGTTGTTCAGTTCAGTTCAGTTCAGTCGCTCAGTCGTGTCCGACTCTTTGCGACCCCATGAATAGCAGCACGCCAGGCCTCCCTGTCCATCACCAACTCCCGGAGTTCACTCAGACTCAAGTCCATCGAGTCAGTGATGCCATCCAGCCATCTCATCCTCTGCCGTCCCCTTCTCCTCTTGCCCCCAATCCCTCCCAGCATCAGAGTCTTTTCCAAGGAGTCAACTCTTCGCATGAGGTGGCCAAAGTACTGGAGTTTCAGCTTCAGCATCATTCCTTCCAAAGAAATCCCAGGGCTGATCTCCTTCAGAATGGACTGGTTGGATCTCCTTGCAGTCCAAGGGACTCTCAAGAGTCTTCTCCAACATCACAGTTCAAAAGCATCAATTCTTCGGTGCTCAGCCTTCTTCACAGTCCAACTCTCACATCCATACATGACCACAGGAAAAACCATAGCCTTGACTAGATGGACCTTTGTTGGCAAAGTAATGTCTCTGCTTTTGAATATGCTATCTAGGTTGGTCATAACTTTCCTTCCAAGGAATAACCGTCTTTTAATTTCATGGCTGCAGTCACCATCCACAGTGATTTTGGAGCCCAAAAAAATAAAATCTGACACTGTTTCCACTGTTTCCCCATCTATTTCCCATAAAGTGATGGGACCAGATGCCATGATCTTCGTTTTCTGAATGTTGAGCTTTAAGCCAACTTTTTCACTCTCCACTTTCACTTTCATCAAGAGGCTTTTTAGTTCCTCTTCACTTTCTGCCATAAGGGTGGTGTCATCTGCATAGAAGCCCCAGATGAAAATCCTATGCAGAGATCTTTTGTAAAAGTAACATGCCACACAGATTCGAGCTAGGTCCGACTACTACCTAAAGTTCAGGAATAAAGCAAGATGCCTCCCATGACACTATTAACCGGAGAGCAGTGATCCCATTTGAACTCCTCCATTGCCACTAGACTTTCAATGTCAGTGCTAAAGAGACCATGCTGTAGGATAGTTTCCCAGGGAGGATTCCAGGAACAGCCCCGAAGTATAGGTGTGGGGAGTAGCGTAACTAACTGGAGGTTACATGAAGTTTCTGGGTTGACTTCTATCTCTAACCCTTATTAGCACATAGTTTCTCTGTACCAAGTTTCCACACAAAATACTGACAAAAATAATACCACCTTCATATATACCCTCAAAGAAATGAAAGCTGGTAGGCAAACAAGCTCTATACCTGTGTTTGTGCAGCCCTCTCCAGAGCAGCCAACAGGGAGAAAGAGCTCAAAGGGACGTCAGTGGATGAGCAGATCGACAAAGCGTGGCCTCTCCATACAATGGAGTCTTGTTCAGCCATCCAAAGGAATGAAGTAGCAACACAGGCTACAAGGTACAGGGGCCTTGAAAACTCATGTTCCTGTGAAAGAAGCCAGGCACAAAGGGACAAATATTGTCTGACTCCAATTCTGGGGAAAGCCAAGAATAGGCAAATCCAGAGCATCGTGAAGCAGACTGGTGGCTGCCAGGGTTGGGAGAGGGAGACACAGGGCCCAGCTGCTGAACAGGTCTGGGCTTTCCTCCGAAGGTGAGGGAGATATTTTGGAGCTAGATAGAGGTGGTTGGCTGCACAGCACAGTGAATGTACTAGATGACACTGAACCGTTAACTTTACCAAATAATCATAAAATAAAAGGATGACTTCCATTATGTACATTTCACCTCAATGAATACAATTCTAAAAATAATAACACCACCACTCTCAGGCTGTCTATGAGAATTAAGTGAGATGGTATGTGTAAAATGCTTAGCACTAGGCCTGGCACAGAGTCAACACTCAACAAATGCTGACCTTTATCACTCCTGCCTCCACCTTTCAGAGAAAGACAGTGAAATGTTTGGCAAAGCAACACTATGAGAGATGAACTAGACGCACAGCGAACGTTGTTCTTGGCTCCTAATAAAAAAGGCGTAATCTAACTTGCACTCTAAAACCAGATGAACACACCCCTTGCCCTTACCTCACGCACCCCACAGCTCTCCAGTGGTTTTGTCTGAGTCTTGGGCAAGTGTCAGTATGAACAATGACCAGGTGCCCTGGGTAAGGCAAGGTGAGAGCACGCCAAATCTCCACTCAAGTTCCCCATCAGCAACAGAAAGAGAAGCGCCTGTTTTTTCCACTCTGAAAGGGAAAGCCCTTTCTGGCAAGAAGCAGGGAGAATCCCCAGGGGCGGAATTTTCTGGAGATTTAAAGACACACCTGGGATGTCTTGCCATTCTTCATTTTTTCACTTTGATCTTCATTACAGTGTGGTGAGGTGTGGTTTTAGGTATTTGTGGTTTTTTTTTTTTCCCCCCAGCTCAAAGCAAAAATCCAGCACAAGTAAAGACGGGGAAAGGTGTGACAGACAAATTCACAGGAGCGTACAAGTCACAGTAGAAAAGATGTCATCACATAAAGACCCCAGATGTCAAAACAGCAATAAAGCCCTCTTTTCACTCATTTCAGGGCTGTCAGTGACCTATGAGCTAAGTATTCATTTATGACCCAGGAAACATGGCATCTGAAGATGTCACCATTTACAAATGAAAGCACAGACATTTTTGGTACCGGTTTTGTTTATTGGCTATTTAGGGATTGTTTGTTTTTAGCAAAACGTCTTATAAGACTAGCCAATGGGATTGTAGAAACCCAGACACAGGCTGGAGAAAAGAAAACTATAAAAGATAGGATGGAATCTTAAAAGTAGACACTTCAAAATATACTCCATAGTATAAGATTGCCCATCTAACTTGTATGGTGTTTTTCTCAGCTTTAAGAATGTCCAGAGGAAGATCCATCCCAGATTTATTCCCTAGAAAACAGTGAATGTGAACCCCACCCCAACCCCACCCAGCAGATTCCAAAAGACACAACTACGTCTAGTTGACAAAATCTAATTTCCAACTAGGATCTCTGCAGGCGAGCTTGGGAAATGTGCAGTAGCTTTGAGCGTTCCAGGCCCTCCAGGACAGGACTGAAGGCTTGCTGGAAGGAAGGAAAACTGGCTGCCGGGGCCAATGCGCCGTCTTGTCGATAATTAGCAAGGCAGAAACTCTTGTAACTCCCTCCCCCTTTCTCTCAAGGAATTACCAACAGTCACAAGGATAGAAGAGGGAAGATGAAAAAGTTCCCAAAGGTTCTCCAGTGCTATCAGCCAGAGGGCCACCTGTGTTTAATCACATGATATGTGTAACATTCCCATCTTTCTGACAAATACATTTGGGAGAATAAGAGGTGGGGGAGGTGGCCCGTGAATGCTACTTCTAGGACTGAGTGCTTTGGAGATGCAAGGTGACAAAATTCATACGTGTTTCTAACTTAAATTTCACACCACATGGTACTTAATTCCCTATTCCCTGGTTCTATTTCAGTGGGATCCACAAAGAGACGATTTGTCTGGAAGTCAGATGAGGAAAAAGAATGCTTGGTGTGAGAATTAAATCGGATAATGCAGAGGGAAGGATCTGAGGCTGAAATGTGAGGTTTGCAGGGTATTAGGGGGAATGGTGGGGAGCAGAAGAGAAAGAGCCTGTGTTCAGCCGTCTCCCTTTTCTCAGGTCCTGGTGCCATATTACCCGCATATTCACACAATGTTTCCACCCTCAGCCCTGCTGGAGAGACAATGCAATTTAGTGAAAACAAATGAAATCTCAAGGCAGGAAACCTGGTTTTGATTCACTGTTCCCTCAGTGCTTGGCTCTGGTCACTTTCTCCCTCTGAGCCTCAGCTTCTTTGTATGGAAAATAACACTAATCCCAACACCACTATTCATTATGCAGATTAAATGGGAGAATGGAGTCAAAGGTATTCTGCAAAGGAAATCACACTAAACATAAGACCTGTCATATAAAATCAGTACACATTGCTTGTGTCACCTATTTCAGGTGAGCAAAGGCTAAAAGCTTGGTCATACCCAGACTTGTTACAGGTTGGAAGAAGGAAGGTTCTGCTCCACACAGCAGAGAAGCACCAATGGTCAACCTAATCGGAGGGCAATTTGGCAGTTATCTCTCCAGTTGGAAAACACAGCACCTTTTAAACTGGCAATTCCCAAAGAGGAAGCCAAGTTCCGAGCAAAAGAACATACAATGCAGCAATGTTGGTAGCAAAAGATGGAAAATCTTATGTCTTTCAGTGGGGACTGGTTCAATAAATTATAGAGTTGTAAATACTATGCATCTGATGAAAAGAAGAAGTAGCTCATTTGGATCTGGAAAGATTTTGAAGGTTTGTTATTAAGTTAACCGAAAAGCCAGATAATGAATATCGTGTGCACTATGAGCTAGATTGAGAGATATTCATGCAAACACACACAGGCAGGTAATTGCATAACACCTTCCTGGAACAATACATGTGAGTCTGTTGTTGGTGTTTATCTTTGGAGAGAAGAAGAACTCAGGAGAGAAGAAGGCTTGCATGTTTCATTTTACTTTCTTCCTTTGTTTCCAGTTGGAGGTTTTATTTGTAATCCTGGGCATCTACTTTATTTTTTAATCTCAAATGACACAGCATAAAAGAAAACCAGCAAATGGAGTAAAGAAGCCCCTTTTGGCACGTGGGTGTTGTAAAAATAAAGCAGCAGCCAATGGAAACAGTGAGACATGGCACAAGGTGGCCCAGGCTTTTACGCTCCCAGGAGCCGGGCCTCTGTTCCTGTCCTCAGGAATCCTGAAAGGTAGAGGCTTCCAGAGAGAAACTGGAGTGGAAAGCCAAGGAAAATAAATATGGCAGGAGTTCAAGAATAAATGGGGAGAAAATGAGGGGTAAGAAGAGGGTGAGGAGAAGTCAACAGAGAAGCACATTCTCAAGCTGACAGAGGATGGTGACAGGAGAGATGTTGGCAGGGGGCAGGGTGCAGTTTCACATCTGAATGTACAGTTTGCACTGAAGTGACTACTTTCACCATCAGGGTGGCTGCGGTGAAGCATACATTTCTTGTTAGCTGAGAATCCCAAGAAGGAGCAGATATGTAAGCTTTTTCCAGGAGACTCCTACTGTTTCTAATATGGTACCAGCACCAAAGGCCTAAACTTTCAAGTCCTTGCAGATTCAAAACTGGAGACACCACTCAAGAATGCATAAGCCATGTGGCCCTAGAGTGTGCCAGAACCCCGGCTCTGGGGGACATTCATTAAATGCTACCCCAAGATTGGATTCCATGGCAAAACAGGGATGGTAAACACTTGAATAATCTAAGTGGAATCGTTTTTTCAACTGGGAACATCTAGGTTCCTTTAACAAGTTCACATGCACTATGAATTCCCGGAGGGTGAGACATGGTCTGCAGGGCTTCCCAAAGTCCTGCCTGGGAACCCTTTCTTTTGAGCCTGGTGCTGGACTGGCAAGCCTCGGAATGCACTCTGAGAAGCCAATTCATTCAGGGGTCATTTCTCCTCCTCAATGTTGAGATTGCAGAACAGGAATGAGAGGTAGGACCTATGCCACAGAACACAGTAGCTGAAAGAACTATTTCAACATCTGGACTGGGGCAAAAATGATGAAAGTCGGGTGTTGTGGCTAAAGAAAGCCTGAGAAGCTATTGCTATCTGAGAATAGAATTTAGGAAGAATACAGCTCATCCCTCAATCCGTTATACAAATAAGGAAATGGGGTCCCAGATAATGCGGCACAGGGAACAGAGCCAGCGGTTCAGAGCCGGGACTCAGGGAACAGAAGGCCTGGGTTCCAACCCCAGCATCCTGCAGCACCTCAGGCAACTTGGTCCACATCTCTTGGCTTCCACTTCCTTATCTGAAGAATGAGGATAATGGTAGTCTCTACCACAAAGGGTTGAGATAAGGATTAAGTGAGCTGGTATTTGTAAAGCACACGGGCCAGTGCCTGGTGCAGAGTAGGTGCCAGATAAGTGTTTCTTTAAGCAAAACGACATTACTGGGCCCTCGGGGTCCCAAACGGAGGCATCTTTATTCCAACATTGCTCCTCTCCCCAAACACTCATTTAATAAAGTGAAATCAAAAGGATAATGGGTTGGCCATCATCAAAAAGTCAACGTTAATGGGGAGTTAATGGAGTTCGCACCATTGCCAGAGCGAAGCTCCAGAATTCAAATAACACTTCTCCCTCTAGAAACACATTCTGTGTAATTAAAAAATACATATATGGGCCAGGAAGGCAAGGGATTCATGCATTTTTTTTTCTTTCCAGGCTTAAGGTTCTAGAAAGATCAGGTCTTTTCCAAGAGGATGTTCACAGTCAGCACTGGGGACTGGAGGGTGGCAATATGTCAGCAGAACTCAGAGCAAAACGGAGGTGTTTCTGGCAGCAAAGTGGGTCCAGTCAGGATCTAAACAGGGCTGCAATTCCTCCCTCCCCTTGACTTTGTGTTTAGGCAGGTGTGTTGGGCCAAATAGGAAGCTCTGGCTCCTTACGTCAGGTTTTTCTCAAGTCATCTGGTATTAGTTGCCTTGCGCTGGCACTGGAGTTTCAGCCTGAATGCTGAAATGCGGATCTGCTAACTGGAGCGTGGAGAAGGTTCCAGAAAGAGAAGGGACAGGAATGGGGTGGGGAGGAAGGGCCAGTAGGCCGTCTGTCCACTGTCCCCCGCTCACCCTCCCCAAGCTCAGAGGGAAAAGCGGGGCAAGGGTGACAAACTGCTAGCCTGAGACCTCGTTCACCTGCTTGTCCTTGGCAAACGGGCCCCTCCTAAGCTTTGGAAGAGCGCTTCCAAATACTCGGTGAGGAGAATGGGAGGTCAAGCAGCGCAGACAAAAAAAGATGGCAGGAACCAGAGAGACAAACAGGATCTTTTTCTCCTGAGCTGACATGGGTATCCATTAAACATGGTGCTTAACAGGCTGGCCTGTGATATCGAACACTGAGGTTAAAAAGAAAAAAGAATCAACTGATGTACATGAACTCTCCACTAAACAATTGAAAGTGGAGTTTTAAACACCAAAAGTAACCCCATGAGGAAACTGCTTTCTCTCCCGATGCTCCAAGGACTCCTAATATTCCCCAGCAGGTTGGCCCAGAGCTATATTCTCCCCACAGGAACAGTGATCATACTTTATGAAACCCAAATCTGTACATTGATGTGCCTGCCCACTGAGGCAGACTATCTGAAACTGTAACTCCAGACATATTCGAGACATATGGCCACCGTGCCCATACATTCGGGATGGGACGCCTCTGACCTGTCTTTGCCTGCTGTGGCTGGGTCTCGGGGGAACTCTCAAAATACCCTCGCACCATCTACACTCCCATAAACCAGGGATGCAAAAGGACTGCCCTGGGAAGCCATCACAGCTGCCACTTGCTGAGTATTTACAATGTGACAGGCACTTTACACACTATGTCATTTAATCCCTCACTCGCCACCCCCAATGTAAGACACGTATTATCTTCCCCACTTTGAGGCAGAATGACAGTGCCTGGGAGCAGTGAAGGGCCTCTGCTAAAGAAGCTCCTACAGCTGATGAGTGGTGGAGCCAAGATCGAGCCCAGCCCCACACGCTAAAGGAGCAGCTGGAGATGTCCACAGAGGCTTAACCCCCAACACTGAGTTTGTATGGAAAACTCCGGACTCCTTTCCCTGGCCTCCCACAGAAAGGGAGCCACAGTCTTTGCTATTTCTGTCTAGTGCCGCTTCTTCAGAGTGCAAGTTCTAACCAGGCACCCCAGGAGGAAACGTGGCCACACAGGACAATAGGCAACAGCGGGATGTCAGCTGAGATGTTGTGATGAACCCTTTTCTCTCCCTGCAGAACCCCCAGCAGACAAACAAACAAGAAGACAGGATCAGAATCAAGGAAGGCTGAAAACCTGCAAAAGAAAACCAGCAAACTTTGGGCACACTTATCTGGGTTGCCCAGGTTTATGGCTTAAGGAAGCAATTGCATCCAAAGCTTTCGGGGCTGCTGTTTGCTTTCCAGGCCTTGAAGCCCTGGCTGGGAACCACCACCTAGCTTGGGAGTCCAGATCAGGAAAAGCAGTGGCCTTCCTCTGCCATCTGCTAGGGGATTAATTTCATCACCACATTCCTGCTTCTCGGGTCACACATGTGCCTGAGAACGCTTTTCAACATACAAAGTGGCTCCTAGGCATGCTGCAGGTCCCAGACTCAATTCCAGGGTTACGATGGAAAACAGCAAAGCTAGACTCAGATCTGGAGCCAGAATAAAGATGCATTATTCGGCAGAGTCCTCTCACGACATGCACAGCAATCGTGCTTACTATTTCCCTACCTACACGAGGCCTATCTCCACCCACAGACCTGTATGGCACTATGTGAGAGCTTTTATCCCCCGGCTGGTGGGAGTTGGGGCTGCTAGTGGCTGACAACTGTCCCCTCCTTGGGACAGCTGCCCTGAGGAGAGCCACCTGGCCTGGGAGGTTAGGCCCTCCCTCTTCACGGGCAGCTCCCAGCCACTGCCAGACTGGGCAAGTGTACACAAGCCCTCTAAGATACCAGTCCTGCCCCATTCTGCCGCCTACACACCCTTACCGGCTTCTCCTGAGGTTGCTCTCCTGGTAAACCACATGCACTAGCATCCCCAATTAGGCACCTGCTCCAGGACGTGAAGTCAAAAGCAACATTAAGCAGCAGAGTAAAACCCTGCAAGGAGGTGCCCCAAGATGAGATTCCGGACGCAAATAAGTTGTGCTTTCTAACAGGGCCAAGATGGGAGTAGGGGTGGAAGGAATACGGATGGGAAGGTGAGGATGGAATGGGCAAAGGTAGTTAGTCCTCGAAGTCCCCAGGTTTCTCCCTGCCCAATCTTGGCAGAGAGGCCAATAAAAGAGGTGCCAACTGACCAAGAGATTCCTAGCCAGCCATGGGACCCAGAATGGGCTCCACTGATATTTAAGCCAGAGAGAGCGGCAGTCAGCAGAGAATGCCACCAGACACTGCACTGGGACAGATCAGGATCACATGCACTCCTTGAAGTCCTGGCCGGGGAGCAATGTAGACTTGCCCCTCTTCGTTGGCCCAGCATTTTACATGTTTGAACCATTTTGGGGTTCTCCCTTGCATACCATGAAGAAGTTTACTCTATGAGGGTTAAAGTGGCTAAGTTCCAAGTGGAAAACAATGACAGCCTCTCCGATTTTCACCCGTTCAACTTTCTAAATCTTTACAAATCCAGAGAGATGAAGATCAATACGAGCTTTCAGCGTGTGAGCAGGTGAGAAAGCCTCACTGAAGTATCCAGAACATTCCGAGCGAAAGGACATATGAGCAGAAGGATATGTCACTGCTGCTGGGGCTGGAGGTAGGCTCTCCCTGATGTTTCTCTGCCACAGTTCTGAGGGAACCACCCTGGCAGTCTGGGCTTGGCTCAACATCCCGTTTCTCCAGCTGCTCAGGGGACAATTGCATTGGACCTGTGGCAAATCAACAGGAGAACCACCTGGTCTGTGCCCTTTGTCACTTGACCCCCCCAAATTAGACATCACTGGTAAGCGCCAGACCACACCCTGAAAAGCCTCCTTGACTATACCGACTAGTACAGATGGCAGGAGCCTCTCAACCACAGCATCTTAAGTTGCAAAATAATGTGGTATTTTAGGAGCCCCAAGCTTTGAGTTATGCTTTGTGAGAACAGCTCCTCCTCTGCAACCTTGGGGCATGGCAAGATTTTATCAACAGATGAATCAGGTGGAGGCAGGCGTGGGAGGCCATCAAAGGGATAGCTCTCTGCCTCCTTGGAGATCTCTGAGGGATCAATACAGAGTCAGGGAGGAGGTGACACCACAGGGACAGGAGACCTCATACTCTGCTGATGGCCCCAGGACCTGGAGGATGATGTCGGGGAGTAACTTCGCAATATCTACAAAGCTGAAGAGGAACAAACCCTCAGACCCAGACATTTCATTTCCAGCTAGCTATCCTAAAGCAATGGGTGTCCTTGCTGGTGGCACGCTGGGATTGTCTGAGGGAGCTTTAAAAATATACAGGTATGTGCCTGCTTCACACCTCCAGCAATGTGGATGGAGTTGGGCTAGGTGCAGCCTGACCCTGAGACATTCCAAATTTCCCAGACAATTCTGATATGGAGAAAAGGTTGAGATCCACTGCTTCGAGTCCTTTTTTCTCCCATAGGCCACAGGGACATCTGACAAGATTGCTTGTGGCAGCACCGTTTGCAGGAGCAAGAAATTGGAAGTAACCTCAATACTCATACCTGATAGCTCAGTTGGTAAAGAATCTGCCTGCAATGTGGGAGACCTGGGTTCAATCCCTGGCTTGGGAAGATCCCCTGGAGAAGGGAAAGGCTACCCACTCCAGTATTCTGGCCTTGAGAATTCCATGGACTGTATAGTCCATGGGTTTGCAAAGAGTCAGACACGACTGAGCAACTTTCACTTCACTAAATACTCATCCAGAGGAGGGGGCATAAATACATTGCAATGTATTCCTCTCACACCATCCCTCAGGGCAGTGAAAGATGAAGGCAGCACGGCTGTGCAGATCAATATGCTTGAATCATACAGCAAGTTATAGAAAGACACACTGTATCGTAGGATTTATGCAAATTTGCAAACATGTCAGTAATGTTTTTGAACATATACATATGCAGTAATAGTATTAAAACGGATGGAGGCAAGGCTTGAAATGCCAAAATGAGGATAATAGTTCCCAGTGGGGAAGGAGAGGGCCATCAGATTAGACAGGGGCCACGGGAGCTTTCGATCCCTACTGTAACATTTTCTTTCTTTAAACAAATATAGAGCAAGCCTGGGAGAAATGTTAGCTTTGATAGAATTGGATGGTGGGTACATGGCTGTTATGTTATTCTTGGTTTGAAAGTGTGCATAATAAATATTTAAAGCTACAGAACATAAAAATGATCAAGCTGCTAAAATGACTCAACATATACGTAAGCCTCCAAATTCATCATAAACTGAACAGTACAGACAGCACAGGTAGTAACTCCTTGAAATAACTGAAACCAAACAAAACCTCGTGGAGACTTTATTCTTGAGGCTTTATTAAATCCTTAGAAAAACTTCATGACATTGGTTGCCTGCTACCAAATGCTGCCTTGTGTATTTAACACAAAAAGACACCTGTCAAAGGAAATGAACAGGGTACTGTACATTTTGCATGTTCCCATCCACTTAGCGAGCATTTCTTTTTTGAGACACTATTGTGTGCCTGGCCCTGAATGAGGTGTAGAGTTTCCCTTTTATCTCTTCCCAATCGTGAACCCAAATGACCATGAGTTTCCCTTCTCATTGCTAAGAGTTCACAGAACTGCGCTAGGAACCACAGAAATGATTTTTCTTGTGCCAGGGTTTTCCCATTTTGGTTTAAGGGCATCAGATGTGTCCAATTATGTACACAGAAGGTTGTGAACGAAGGGGGAGACATGTCCTGCAAACAAACTCACCTTTATGAGAGAAATACAGAAACAGAACAGAGCCCTAGGGGTGGAAGGAGGGGTGGTAAACAGAGGGAGACAACAAGCCTGCAAAATCCAGCACACCATGAGAGGATCCGACAAAACTGCTGCTGCTGCTAAGTCGCTTCAGTCGTGTCCGACTCTGTACGACCCCAGAGACGGCAGCCCACCAGGCTCCCCCGTCCCTGGGTTCTCCAGGCAAGAACACTGGAGTGGGTTGCCATTTCCTTCTCCTCTGACAAAACTACAAAGGTTGAAATGAATATTTTCATCAGGTGAACTAGGCAGTATTCAGAAGAATGGGTGATGGATGCCAGTCCTTGGGGCCTATCAACTTTGTTGCCAAACCAGTTCTCCGGGAAGGGCATTGGGCAGTGTTCTCTTTGACATCTGCTCACTGGCGCAGTCCTCTATGGGGTCACTGGAGCTCTGGTCTCCATCTCCCACAGTGACAAGAGGTTTCTATCTGGGCCTCAAATGTGTAAATGGACCAATCTAAACCACTTTCTCTCACCTTTGCAAACTCCTTTTTTTAATTTTTGTTGGCGGGGGCGGCGCGGTGGGGGGGTGGGGGGGAGGGCAGCCCTGAAGAGTAGTCAGAAGTGGATAGCTGCCAAACCTGCTGGAGAAGGAGGAAGGTCAACAGGAGGGAGGGGGCATCCTCAAGAAACCAGAGGAACTGGGGATCCCCATGAGGGAGGAAAAGGCTTCCCTGGAGGCTCAGACCGTAAAGAATCTGCCTGCAAACCACAAAGCTATTGCTCTGAGGATACGCATGCCTAGGTGTAGAGATGCCATGCTGGGCTTATTATCCCTAGATCCATGTGCTCTGCTGGGCAAGCAAGGAAGCCTCACTTCTGCAGGCTGCATCTTTCAGGGCCTGTGGCTGCCAGCTGGGTGCAGTCAACGGGAGGGTCTGAGATGAGGCTGGAGGGCAGGAGGAGGGAAGAAGTATTTCTTCGTCTCATTCTCAGCCCACGGCCATGTCTCCTGTGTGGTCCCAACTCCCATCAGGCTGGCTCACACTTGGTCCAGCCTGTTCAGGAGGCCTCCAGCCCTTAACCTCTGTCCCTCTAGCTTTCAGAATGGTAGCAGCTTCCTGCCATCACTAAATTCTGACTTCCCTCACCATTCTGTTCGGCGTCTCAGCTCTTCCATAGTCAGAGTTACCAACTCCCTGTATTAAATCCTCCCTCTGTAAATACCTTGAATGGTTCCATTATCCTGGTTGAATGCTGAGCGGTACACACACTTTGAGGCAGCAGTGTGCCACTGGGTTTGCAACTGGCTTGTATGTTACTCTTGGCTGATGTGGCATTTGGTTTTGAGTCAGAAGACCTAGGCTCATATTCCTGCTCTCACTGCCAAAGGGTGTGACATTGGCCATTTATGTAACCTTTCTAAGGCTTAATTTTCTCATTTTTAAATGGAACTCACACTGTCTACTGGATCAACTGCTGAGAAGCTTAGATGAGATGACGATAGGAAAGGGCCTCTATATCTACAGAATGCTAAAGAAACTTAAGCAAGTATTATTATCCTCTCAGCAATATTGTTGTTGCTAAGTTTTTGGTCTATGGGTAACATTTTTATAAAATGATTCATTTTACAAATATGAAATGTTTACTCTTTCCTATCCACTCACCTCTAAAGGGCAATTTTTATAAGATATTTTAAAGTGAATATTTCCCTTTCTTTTATAGAAATGTTTACCATGTAAATACACAGCCAGGCCCAGTTAGAAGTAGGATTGCTGAGCTCTGTTGGAACAAGCCCCAGGTAAACACAATGTATCATGTAATGGATGTGTGAGGCAAGCCCAGGGAGTGATGGGGTGGGGGGCAGGCAGTGTGAAACATTCACCTTGGCCATCATTATTCCCTGGAATCTTGAAAAAGCTTGAGTTTCGCCTTCCTGCATGGCTCAGTTGTAGAAAATCCCTCCAGATTAGAAAAGGGAAAAGCTGCCCCAAACTGTCTAATTACCCTTGAGCTTAACTGACTCGAACTTGCTGACCCATCAGTTCAGTTCAGTTCAACTGCTCAGTCGTGTCTGACTCTTTGTGACCCCATGAACCGCAGCATGCCAGGCCTCCCTGTCCATCACCAACTCCCGGAGTCCACCCAAACCCATGTCCATTGAGTCGGTGATGCCATCCAACCATCTCATCCTCTGTCGTCCCCTTCTCCTGATCCATGGTTATGGCTAAAAGTAGACTGACAATCAGGACTCATAACACCCAGGGCGAAAGCAGGCACCTCTCCATGGGATGTGATTCTTGATGCATGCACGTATGTAAAGCTTTCTTTTCTTTTTTTTTTTAAAAGGTTTTCCCCACCAGTCTTCTGATGCCTATATCAGGGGGAAAAAAAAAAACTTTTATCCATGATCAGGAACCCAAAGCTCTTAGGGAATGGAATGCTTTGTGATTGCCAATATGGGGTGTCTTGCCTGGGAGCAGGATCTTAGGAGATAAGGTGATTGATGCCCTAGAAGGAAAAGGATGTTGCAGAAAAGGGGAAAAGATGCATACATGAAGCACTGGGGCACCTGAGCCATACTTCACACTATACAGGTTTTCTAAGCATTCTCAGTTATCATGATCAAACAAGAGGGGGAAAGATTTCTAATGCAAGTAAAATTATCATAGCTTTTCAAATTTGTCATTCCCTCATATTTTGGAAAGATAGCCAAGTAGAATTATCCCAGGAGTTATTTACAACCTTCTCTGTACTCCATACCACAGTTGTTGCCCTATTTCATCTTTCTGTGATCTGGGAGATATGCCTCATTCATTCCACTTTTCAGATGAGAAAATAGAGGCCTACAGAACCAGGAAGTGGGCAAAGGTGAGTTATGCATCACATCGAGGATGCCTGACTCACGGATGAGTGCACTTACCCATCCCTCCCCCAGGTGGGTGGGGTCTTTGAAATCACAAGCTCTTCCTGGCTGGCATGCTTGCTCTTTCCAGTGAAGGGCTCAAATCAGCAGTGACCCTTAAACTGTGATGTGCCTATAGCATCACCTGGGAATCTTATTAAAATGTAGATTCTGTGGCAGGAAGTGTGGGGTGGGACCTGAGATTCTGGGTTTCCAGAAGATGTCAATGCTGTGGTCCAGGGACCCCACTTTGAGCGGCAACCTCATACACCCCCATCACCTACCAGTTTTTCAGCTATTCACTCATTCAAAATGTCTTGTGATTACTAAGTGCTTACTCTATGCCATGTACCATGCTAGAAGCTGGCAGTGCAGCCATGAACAGAGAGACCAAGCCTTCTCTCTCATGTGGTAGAAAGAGACAACAAATCCACGTGGAAGTGAACAAATAAATCATCGTCAGGTACAGGCTGGGAAGCACTGGAGAGACAGTGGCTGGAACAGGGTTCTCTGACCCAGCGCTATGGTCCTGGAACTGTGATCCATAAAGATTTAGTGGCCTACCTGCTATATAGAAATCAAAGTATGGGATGAAATGATACAATGTCTGGGATTTGCTTCAGAATAATATGGGAAGGGGAAGTGAGTGAGGTACAGGTGAAACATAACTGGCTGGAGTTGGTAAGAGTTGAAGCTGGGTGATGGTCATCATATTCTACTTATTTTATGCATAGGACATTCTCCAATTAAAAAAAAACAGTATTAAAGAACATTAAGTGAGGGCCTTCCCTGGTGGTCCAGTGGTTAAGAATCCGTCTTGCAATGCAGGTGATGCAGGTTCGATTCCTGGTCGGGGAATTAAGATTCCACATGCCACGGAGTGACTAAGCCCACACGTGCACCACAACTAGAGAGTGCCACACGAGAGAGAGTCCATGAGTCACAACAGAAATATCCCACGTGCCACAGCGAACACCCCGCAGCCAAACACATTAATAGGTGAACACACTTTTAAAAAGCTCTGCTATGCTAAAAAACAAACAAACAAGAACATAAGTGGTTTGAACATAATAGCTGCCCTCAAGGAACTTACAAACTGCCATGCAGCCTGCTTCTATGTCGGGGGTTCTTCACCTAGAATTCAAGGGGTCTGGGGACCTGGAGGGGAATTTGACACTTTATTTCATTCATCTCTAACTGAAAGCTCGCACTTCTTCCAGTTATGGATGGAGGCAGCAAACCACTGTGATATTACCATGACTCTGTCGCCGAGAGAAACCACTGGCATTCTCATGTCACAGTCATTGTCCTTTCAGGACTCTCAAAATATCACTTCGATAACCCTTCAAATCGAGCTTGATAATCAGTGGGTTAATAAGAAGCTCATATTTCACTACATCACCAATTCCTATCTTAATATTTTAATAACTGTATTTCTCTAGCCACTGTGTTTAATACCTGTTGGTCTCTTGTAATTCTAGATGCTTCTATATTTTCAATTCTTAGTTGGAGTAGGGGCCAGGCCTCACCAGGCCACCAGAGGGGCCCATGGCGAAAAGAGGGTTAGGAATCCTGCCCCTAGGTCAGGACACAGAGGGACCACACACCTGCCCAAGCAGTGCTGTTCCCCCACCACTGCCCCCTGCACACCCACAGGAGGCCGGTGTTGCCCACAGCAGTCATAAATCTCCCATCCCTTCCCCCTCCAAAAAAATGTAGGTTCTTCAGCCCTCGAGCCCCAATGTCATTGTGACTGCAGCACTCAGAAAGGGGGGGGGGGGGAGGGGGAAGCATCTGGAAGTTTCCAGTGTTTTGAAGATAAGCCTTGACTCTAGTATGAAAGATAATTCAAGCAATGGGTTAAGAAACGTTGGGCAGCAGGCCAAAGAAATGTAACATTCTTCCCTGCTTGTTCTTTCTGGATCGTTGGGGCCTTATCTCTGGGAATCTCTGCCTCCAGCAAAGACTCCTGCATGATGGGTGTCATCGTCAGATTGTGACAGGACAGAAGTTGGGAGGTGGGATGGAAGGGCTAGGTGAGATGCCAGGAGAAACAGGTCAGCAGAAATACTCACAGTGGAGTTTTGCTGGCTTGGAGATATTTTTGACCCGGTTGCAAGGGTGGGTGTATACATTGGCACAACTTCTCCGGCTGATGGGCAGCAAGACCAAGGTTATGTACAGAGCTGCTGATGGGCACTTTATTGGGGGTCGGGAACTTTCAATTCCCTGGAGCTCCCTCAAACTGGGGACTTTGGATTCTCTCCCGTCTTTGGGGTAAAAATGTTGCTTTCTCCTTGGCTTTAGGCGACGGAGACTTGCGGCTTAGGGACATCTGTTAACATGCCATAAAGAGGCCCCTTCATTTCCCCTGACTTCTTACGCAGCACTAAAATCACGGCCTCACAACTGGCCTCACCCTTTGGAGCCTGTAACCGGACACCACAGGACAGCCAGGGCTACCACAGGAGGAACAGGGCGGGGTGCCCAGGGACACTGGGGACATGCCATGTCATGAGAAAGGGCTCGGAGACCATGAGAACTACCGCACAACTATTGGGCCGTGGCACCCAGCCCATGCCAATGCACCAACCAGGGCGTGATCCCCTGGCTGGAAAATCAAGAAATAAAAGGCCACCCTGTAGGCTGGGAGCCCTCAATCAGAAGCCTCCCAAGGACCGAAGGCAGAATGAGGGAGAAACAGCCATCAGGTGACCGCTGAGTCGCTCCTCAGTCTGTGGAGGGGTTCCTGCCAGGAGCCAGGCCTGGGCCGCCATGCTGGCTCAGCCGCTCCCCAGCTGTGTGACTTGGGCAAGTTCCTTAACCTCTCTGAGACTCAGTGTCCTCATCCATAGTAAACAGAGTAAAACCTCCCCGACCCAGACTCCCACAAAGGTTAAAGGAGCCAGGATCTGTGCCAGCGTGCAGCTGACCTGGAGGCGCGCCAGCATCGGCCAACACCTTTCCCGCTGGCTTGAGTGGGAGACCAGGGGTTAAGAGAGCGGGCATTGTGCCTGGACTGCTGGGATGTGAATCCTGGTTCAGCTGCCTCCAGCTGTGTGTTCTCCCACAAGTGCATCAGAAATTCTGTGCCTCAACTTTCTTATCTGTAAAGTAGATTTTAAACCTGATGGTGCCTACCCCCTGGGGTTGTCAGATGGTTAGATGAGTTTATTCACAGAAAATGCTTAGTGTGGTGCCCAGCACAGAGTAACAGCCAATAAATGATCACTATTATAAGAGTCTGGATTATTGTTCAGTGATCATCCATTGCCCTCATGGTCCCTTTGAAGGGAGAGTATACTTTACCACCCATGGCTTTTGGGCTTGCTTGGCCAAAGGGAAGTTGGAAAATCTGATGTTAGCTAAAGCTTAAAATGCCCTGCTTTGAGCTGCAGGGCTGGCCCGCTTGTGCTTCTGTGATGGCCATGAAAAGAATGCGCCCTGGTTAGCCCACTGGTCCTGGAAGGATGAGAGCCCTGTGAAGCCGACTGGAATCTAACCTGAAAACTAGAGCCAAGCCCAAACAAGATTAGCCAATTTGCAGACCTGCAGCTTAAAGCAAGGTCACCACAGTCGATGTGCAAAACTGAAAGCTTGAGAATAATACTCATTGTTCTAAGCGACTGAGTTGAGGGTTATTTGTTATGCAGCCATGGCTGAATGAGTTATTATCATTAGTTTTACAAGCCAGCTACAGCTTGGACATTTTGGGGGCTTTAATGGTAAATTTTAAAACGTACTCCATTCCATTTTTGGACAACTCTCATTCTAAAACTCAAACAAGAACTGTTGTCTTTCTGCTCTAGGATATATAAAACAAGCATCTGTTCATTCACTCAATCGCCATTTACTGAGCACCTACTATGTGCAGATACCACACTAGGTGCTACAGAAACATATGCTTCAGAGACATCTGCATTTAATTCCTGCAGCTAAATCATCTTTCGCTGCCTAACATGCTGGTTCTTAGAAAGCCAAGTTGTGCCCTGTGATGCCTGAGTTCTGGCCAGGGAGGAAGGCTGGCATGCCACGATCACCAGTGGAATCCACCAAAGTCTTTAGCCAGGCACGTGTCTGCTTAGCAGGAAGGCTGTCTGTGTCCAGCATCCTCTCAGCCCTGTAGAGAGTTCTACAGCCTCCGAATTGCCACTGATATTCAGAATCCAAAGTGCTGCCATCTTTTTCCTGGCTAAAACCCAGCTCACACCTGGGATGAGAAAGGCCGTGAGTTGCATCCCTCTCACCCTCAGGCTATCAGCAATCCTGGTCTGTAACAGCCAACTTCTTTCCTGAGGCTCGAGGGAATCACAGAGCAGTCTGTCTGGAGACTCCTGCAATAGCTGATGCTGTTTAGAACCTGGCAGGGGCAGGGATCAAGGACCCGGCCGCTCTTTTATCATCCCTTCGATGTAGGCCATCTAAGAGTCTATTATCCAACCTGAGCCAACTGGCAAAACTCCAGGTCAGCACATTTCAGAGTCAGACAGCTCCTCAGAAGCCATTTCACCCGTGCTGCCCTCACTACCCTCTGCCTCGGCCCTGGGGATAAAGAAAGGGTTTACTCTGCAGATTATTCCACTAGGACTCCACTGCGAGCCTGGGAATAATGGGCCTCGGGTACAGCCTGTGTACAACTTTGTAGAAAGCATATTTCTCTTCTTAAGTGAAACGCGGAACACGGTTACATAAAAATAACTGGTGAGTGTTTATTTCTTCTGAACACTCACTTGGTTTCTGGAAATGTTAAATGGGTGTCCCTTCAAGTTGGAATTAACGCACAGAGAGCTAAGACTGGGGACCTCATAGACCTATCACAGCACAGTTACCTCAAGCATTAAATTGGCTGTAAATCTCCACGTGGACTTCCCGTCACACTTCTGAGGGCAGCTGTCACTGCCAGTGTGTGCGACATGAGACACTCTCATCATGGAGCTTGAGGCAGCAGGGCGGCACCTCATGCTACTTATTTGGAAACCACACCAATGTAACGCCGCTGCCTGCCACTCTCAGGACAATGTGGGCTTCTGTGTTAATCATGTCATTTTATTCTCCATTTTTGATGCTCTGACACCTTGGGGCCTTGATGACCCTGGGGGGACTGCCTCTTCCAGGGCTAGCTAGCTCCTCAACAGTCAACCACTCCCCTGGGAGCCTGTCTCTTTGATGCAAGCTAGCCAGCCCACAGCCCAGATGCCCAACTGCCTCCTTTATGGACTCTTGCTCTCTAGGCCATGATCCACCTGCCCAAACCACCCCACGTCAACAAGACACAGCTCCTATATGCCTGAGCCCACTGACATGATTCTGAGTCGCCAATCCTATGGTGGCTTACTCTCTCTCATCCATTCTTTCTCTTGGAAAATCATAATAAAAGCTCTTGCCCACAGTTTTCCCCTCTCCTTGACCAACCCTGGTACAGTATTTGTCTTTCTCTGACTTATTTCACTAAGCATAATAATCTCTAGGTCCATCCACACTGCTTTAAGTGGCAGAATTTCATTCTTTTTATGGCTCAATAATATTCCATTGTATATTTATACCACATCTGCTTTATCCATTCATCTGTTGATGGACACCTGGGTTGCTTCCATACTGTGGCTATTGTAAACAGTGCTGCTGTGAACACTGAGGTGCATGGTATTTTATTCAAATTAGTGGACTTCCGATCCTGGATAACTCTCTGATGATAGTCAACACATCAGCCTTGGATACTGAACTTGAAGAGGACAAAGTACAAGTTAATTTGACAATTGGGAGTCAAAGGATGCCTTTGTCAGCTGAGTTATTCGGATGAGGGCATCAGCTGCATGGAGACAACCCTTCCCAGTCCCTTGTCACCCTGCTTGTCTCCCAGAGGGATGTGTCAGGAAGGATCATTTCAGCTCAACTCTATGGGGCCCTGAGGTGAATGCTCCAGAGTTTGCTCCTTGGTGGTTTCAGACTTTCTGCTTCCAGCCTCAGCAGAAAATCCCAATCTCCTTTCTCCCATGTGACTTTCAAACAAATCAAGAACATTCATCACCATGGTCCACCTCTGAGTTGCCCACTCTAAAATTCTGATAGATTCATTGATATAAGCATTATCAGAATTCTTCTACAATTCCTCACAGTGCTTTTGAGTTCATAGAATGCCTTGTAGTTATTTCCTTTCCCATATAGTGACTTTAAAAAAAAAAAATTTGGCTGCACAGCATAGCAAGTGGGACCTTGGTTCCCCAACCAGGCATCAAACCCACGCCCCTTGCACTAGAAGTACAGAGTCTTAACCACAGGACCACCAGGGACATCCCAGTGGCATCAACTTTACTTGACATAATCACATGCTGAGTACCAGTGATACACTAGTGACTGTTTAACAATGGACTGTCATAGGGGAATAAAAAAGCCCTAGCTTGAAGTGTTTGCTGATTTCTCTAGTGTAAATACTCACACCTTGGCTGGGTTGAAGCTACTGACTTGAAGTCACTAAACGCTAAGTTGGCAGGACATGTGCACAGTTGGTCCCTATGAACCAGCACAAGCTGACTCCAGAACCCAGCACCCAAATGTGTTATGAAAAACCTCATCCTTTAATAGTTCTCAGAATACCAAAAACTCACTATGAGTCCGTGGTGAATAACAAGTGATTAAGGTATTTGAGACCCAGCTGAGCAGCAAGATCTTGGGAGCTGATAGCATTGTACCTCTTCTGTTCAAAGCCGACTGCTAGGGCAGCAAAAGCAGGGATCAGGCAAAAAACCCGGGCATGTACCACAGTCATTAAAGCTGTACACCAAAGGGACAAAGCTCATTCCACTATGTAGTGGTCAAGCACTTTGTACGTGGGAAGTATTCCCCCACAGTTTATTCCTCAAAGTAACTAACTACAAGGCTCACACCTCCAGCTTCCCCAATGCCTCTGAGATAAACATCAGCTTGAGGTAGGCATTTTTGAGCCTCGATGTTGTTTTACTTCCCTTTGATCATATTTATTATTTACTGATGTCATCTTGGCTTCCCTGATAGCTCAGTTGGCAAAGAATCCACCTGCAATGCAGGAGACCCTGGTTGGATTCCTGGGTCAGGAAGATTCGCTGGAGAAAGGATAGGCTACCCACCCCAGTATTCTTGGGCTTCCCTTGTGGCTCAGCTGGTAAAGAATCCGCCTGCAATGCAGGAGACCTGGGTTCGATCCCTGGGTTGGGACAAATCCCCTGGAGAAGGGAAAGGCTACCCACTCCAGTATTCTGGCCTAGAGACATCTTATGCTAGATATTTTTCTGTCGGCTCTTTTGAAACTCTTCCAGGCTATCAATTAATAAACAAATCCACATAAATGAAAAAAATGAATGAATGATATGCAAACACTTGGTAAACTGCATAACAGCAGTTGTTATCACTAACAGTAGCCCACCCATCACATACCCCTGCTTTCAGGGTCAACCTCAATGGCATTCACCTCCACTCAAATGCCCAAGAGGGTCCTAGATAAGCAAAGAGGGCTAACAGTCTTTATCATCTGGATGGTTATGAAAATAGCAACCATTGATTGTCTACTAAGTGGCAGATATTTGTCCTGTGTTACAGGAGAAAACATTAAGGATATAAGAAAAATCACAGCCTCTTTCCCTCAGATTTATTGAGTGAAAAAAAAAGAACAGAGGTAGGAATAGGAAGAGGGACAAAAGAGAAGCACCCACATAGGTGGGATGCTGGAGACTGTCTGGGAGAGTTTGGGAGAACTGAGAGGAACTGAGGACACGGAGAGAAAGAACCTTCCAAGATGCTCAGGTGTGTTTGAAAGACGAAAAGAGGCAGGTTCTGGGGCAAGTACTGAGAACTATTGCTGTGAGTTATAAACTGATCTTCTAAACAAGAATTACACTTAATCTTCTAGCTGGCAGATATTTTTCTGTCATGACAGTACACCAAGACTGGACCACATGGTGCTCCAGTTATACTGGGTATAAAATATATTATCTCCATTACTTAAAATGGTTCATCAGGGTAGGCATTTGTATTTCCATTTCATGGATGGTGAAACAGAGGCTCAGAGAGAATAAGCAACTATTTTAAGACCAAACAAACTTATAAGTGACTGAGCCAAGACACAGTCTCCTACTAGGAAAATAATAACGTTGAAAATAATGAGTAGTAATTTCTCTTTTCAGAATATTAAATACAAAAGCAAAACATTATCAGGGAGACATCTGTATACAAGTGATGAGGGGGATGGCTAGTGTAAGTGCTCCAAAGAGTGAAGAAAAATTCTCAGAGATTCTCCTAGCCCAGGTGTAAAAGAGCTGAACATTGACACCTGCACACTCATTCCCCCTAATGGGGTATATGCCAACCCCAAGAAGTAAGCTGTGGCAGAGACTTTTCATAATATCCTGGTATCTATCACCCAGCACAAGGCTCTTCAAAATAAAGATGACCTCTGGCACTCTGGTGGTGGGTAGCATTGAATCACAGTCTCAGTGGAAGTGGCATGCCCCACTCTCAGAAGGTCTGTCTCTGCAGGGAAGGGACTTTCCCTTTGTCTTTCCACCTTCCAGTCTGGAATGTAGGCATGGTGGTCAGCCATCTTGGACCATCAGAACAGGGGTATCTCTCTGGGTATGCTAGAGCACCCCAATGGACACACCCTGGGTCTCTGACTACTGTATGAGGAAGAAGTAAACTTCTCTCGTCTAAACCACTGTTAGATGGAATCTCTGTTAGAGCAACCCAACCTTCCTTTGAACCTGACAACCCAGTAATTCCACTTCTTGGTGTACATCAAAACAATGGAGGGCGGAAACCTATCAGAAGACAAGACTCTTCACAGTAGCTTTGTTCCTAACGGTCAAAAGCTAGAACCAACCCAAATATCATTCATCAATGGGGAAGTGGATAAATCAACTGTGGTATATTCATCTAGTAAAAAACTGCAGAGGGGTTCCTGGGTAGCTCAGCTGGTAAAGAATCTGCCTGCAATGCAGGAGATCCCAGTTTGACTCCTGGGTCGGAAAGTTCCCCTGGAGAAGGGATAGGCTACCCACTCCAGTATTCTTGGGCTTCCCTCGTGGTTCGGACAGTAAAGAGTCTGCCTGCAATGAGGGAGACCTGGGCTCGATCCCTGGGTGGGAAAGACCCGCTGGAGGAAGGCATGGCAACCCACTCTCGTATTCTTGCCTGGAGAATCCCCATGGACAGTGGAGCCTGGCGGGCTGCAGTCCATGGGGTTGCAAAGAGTCAGACACAACTGAGTGACTAAGCACAGCAAAGCACAGAATACTGTAGAGCAGTTAAAAAATAAAGTACTGATCCACACAACAACATGGATGCATTTTATGGACATAATGCTGTAAAATACATTTGGTATGATTCCATTTATGTACGGTCAAGAACAAGCAAAACTAATCTCTGGTGACAGATGTCAGAATAGTTACCTCTGGGTGGGATATACGGACTGGCAGGGGACAAAAGAGAAGCTCCTGGGAGTGCTGACAAGGTTCTTTGTCTAGATTGGTGCAGAAGTTACACGCTTGAACAGCCATACTTATAGGTGTTGTTACAATGCATCTGTGTAATACTGTAAAATCTGTTTCCTTAAATCCTCTTTTTTCCATATGTTTTTCTTCTAAACAAGATGGAGCAAATTCCATGTTAAGGAAAAGCATGTGCAGACACACACACACACATGCACACCCCTCAGAACAAGACAAAGTTCAAACACCACGGAAAACATAGTCAACTCACTACAAGTAATTGTGCCAGACACACAATGGAGAAATTAATTTATGGCTGCATATTGAAAGAAAAAAAATAGATTACTTCCAAAACCCAGAAAACACAAGATGTCTCTCAGGAAACTAAGTTTCCATGGAGGCAAGGCCATGAGTCAGGAGAAGAAAAAAGTCATGTCAGGGGCAGGCAAAGTTTGTCTTCTCTTCCTTAAATGTCAGTGTCCACTGACCACCAAGTCATCCCCACGGCTTGTTAAAGTAAATGTCACAAAAAGTTATGGACACCACCAGATTCATCAAATGCACTTGAAGAGCTTACTGGGGGGTGGGGATTTTTTTGTTTTTATTAAATAGACAGTTTGCATTGCAGTGAGAGGTTTCTAGCTCACACCAGCCAGAAGGTCATTCCTAACATGGAATGGGTGGTGCATGAGATGTTTTCATTCTTAGGCTGTGCTCAAAATAGGAAGAATGTGGTGTTTAAACTTTAAGGCAGCTTCCTCGCAATGCATTCACCTATCTCAGCTGGCACACATGAATCCACAAGAGTACACAGCAGTGTGTGCTAAGGAGGTCCATCCACTCTGCTCCACAGTGGAGGAGACATATTTAAAATCACATATATCATGAATGCAAAAATCATCATGGTTCTAAAGTCAAGACTTCCAAGTAGTTCTGTATTTGAAAACATGTACCTGCCATACTATCAAGGTATTAATTCTCTTTTCTTTACCACCAGGAACACTTCAGTGGAAAAGTTTGAGAAGTACTATCTAGAACTGCACAGTCTACTCTGGTATTGAAGTTCAAATTTAAATTAACTAAAATTGCAAATGAAATTAAAATAAAATTAACAAGTTAAAAATCCAGTCTCTCAGTTGTGCTAACCACATGATCAGTGCTAAGTAGCCAGCCATAAATGGCTGGTGGCTATCATATTGGCACAGATATGGAACATTTCTGTCATCATATAAAGTTCTATTGGACAGTGCTGAACTAGATTACAAAAATCTGGTTAATCTACAGCAGTGCTCCAAGATCCTTTCCCCCTAGCTTGAGAAGAAGAGGGGAAAGTCTGAGGTATCAGATAGACTACTGGAGAAACTGACCTCAATTCCACGGTCATATTAACTGAGAGTCTACCAGGTTTTAGGTGTTGGGAGAAAAATTAAAAACAAACAAACAAACAGGTATAGACCTCAGGAAACATCTTCCCAAACCAAGGATTGAACCCAGGTCTCCCACATTGCAGATGGATTCTTTACTGTCTGAGCCACCAGGGAAGCCCAAGAATACTGGAGCGGGTAGCCTACCTGTTCTCCAGGGGATCTTCCCAACCTAGGAATTGAAACAGGGTCTCCTGCACTACAGGCAGATTCTCTACCAGCTGAGCTACCAGGGAAGCCCTGTCAGGAAACATACCCATCAATTATTCTAATACAAGAACCTAGTATCAGACCTTTTGGTCAACATCACCTTCAGAATACTTCTCTCCACACTACTCAGAGAACAACCCCGAATAGCTTCGCTCTTAAATGAGGCTCATCCATTAGTAAAGCAGATAGAAAAGGAGTATTAACAACTGGCACAGAATTCATCTTGGGGATTAGAGTTGTGGTCCTGATTTGAGTTTGGAAAATCCCTTGGAAGTTACTGGAAGTGAACTGGGAGATTCAGTGCAAAATGGTCAAGAGTAAAGTTACCAAAGATCTGGAAAGTTCTCTTCATGATACAAAAGATGGATGCTTATTCTCAATAAAGAAGGACACAGAGGCCTGGAAGAGGCAGCAATGAGAAGGGAAGAAGGAAGCTGAGAAAGAAACACTTCATGGTGTTAAAAGGAACAAGGCCATTACATGGAAGTGCTTTTCCAACTTGCCCACACCCCATCTTGAATCTTGAGTTGGTATATGCATACCCATATACCAACATGGCCAACATGGCCACCATGGTCTACATTCAACACGGGACATCTTTCTGGACCTTCCATTTTACTCCATCATATGAGGACTGACCCAAGGACATTTTAAGAACAGGGATACTGGCAGTTCAACATGACATTGTTCACCATGGAGGATTGTTTGCCAAAATAGTCATGGTAATTGCCCTTTTTAGTTTCCACACCCAATACAAAATTACTATGCAGCTCCCCCCATCAAGAGGTGAGACTATTTCTCCTTCCCATGAATCTAGGCTTATCTTGACTTGTTTAAGCCAACAGAATGCAGCAGAAAATGTGTTATGCCGCATGTAGCCTCAAGAGGTCTGTTCTGACTCTCAACTTTTATTCATGAAGTGAATATGGAGTGAAATGGAAGGTTCTAGAAGATGTGCTTCCTGATGGGCCTCCTTGCTTCCATCCACCCCTCCCCTGTCTCAGTATGTCCTCAGCACAGCAACATAAGCCAGAATAGGTCCCTTCTTTGTTAAAAAGCCCTTCAGTGGCTCTTTGTCTCATTCAAAGTAAATGGCAAAGGACCTACAATCACCCAAAGGTTCTGTGTGACCTGCAGTGTAGCCCCCACCCCAGCACTTCATGCCTCATCCATTCTGCTCCTAGCACACAAGAGCAAAGCCTCCTTGCTTTTCCTTGAACATGCCAGGCACACACTCCTGCCTCAGGACCTTTGCATTACTGTTTCCTCTGCTTGGAACTGTTTGCTCCCAGATCTCCACATAATACATTCCCACCAGATTTTTACTCACATGTCAACTATTCAATGAGGTGTCCCCCAACTGCTTGATTTAATATGGCACCCTCAGCAATCCATATCCTCCACCTTTATATTTTTCACAGCATTCTCAGCACCTGACAAGCTATACAATTTACGTATTCTGTCTCTGTTGGTCTCCTTAGAATCTAGCTTCCTGCTTAGACTGTAAGCTCTGTTGGCAGAGATCTGCATGTGCTTTGTTTATTGTTGTATCCTCAACACTTAGGACAGTGACAGGAACATAGAAGCAGCTCAATAAATACTTGTTCAGTGAACAAATGAATAAAACTTAGCTATTGGAGCAGATCCTGTCAGTGATCCATACATATCCCTCAGACCTTTCAGGTTAGCACCAGTACATTTTCAACAGCCAGTGTGCATCTCTGAGCCTGAGGGCCAATTTTCCTGAACCAGTACTGTAAAAGGCCACTCAGACCATGCACAAGGTGGACTGGAAATGCTGGCAAACTAACGCCCCCAGAAGCAGCCTCCAACCAATGACTCGGGAAGTGAAGTGAAAGTCGCTCAGTCCTGTCCAACTCTTTGCAACCCCATAGACTATACAGTCCATGGAATTCTCCAGGCCAGAATACTGGAGTGGGTAGCCGTTCCCTTCTCTAGGGGATCTTCCCAACCCACGGATCAAACCCAGGTCTCCCGCATTGCAGACAGATTCTTTACCAGCTGAGCCACTAGGGAAGCCCTGATTCAGGACGGCAGAGTATAAATACTCCAGCTCCCTTGCCCCATGCAAGAGATAATTCTCCTGCAGGACTAAGCTTGGCAGTACCCCTCCATGGGCTCCCCCCTTCCCTGTGTCATAGCCTCATGATGTACTAGTATTTCCAAATACCCCAAATAAACTACCTATGTGCTTAGTCACTCAGTCGTGTCTGACTCTTTGTGACCCCGTGGCCAGACTCCTAGGTCCTTGGGGATTTTCCAGGCAAGAATGCTAGAGTGGGTTGCCATGCCCTCCTCCAGCAGATCTTCCTGACCCAGGGATCGAACCCAGGTTTCCTGCATTGCAGGCGGATTCTTTACCATCTGAGTCACCAGGGAAGCTTATACTAGGCTCATTGTCTCAAGTTTACTTCCGAGAGAACCAAAATCAAGACAGCTGAGAGACCTGACTGACTGCACACTGAGTGAACATCTTCTGAGTCCCCACTATGTGCCAGACCCACAAACTGACCCCAACAGAAGATGTCTAATTCCTGCCTGATGAGCAGGGCAGAGGGAGACTAATGAAGCTGTTATGAACTATATGACCATCCTCACTACATACCATTTTCCAAGAAAAGAAAGAGAAGGATTAAGAAGTTCATTATAGCTTTCCTCAACAGCTGTCCCAGAGCCCCAGTGACATGTCTTCAGCCCATCTTGAAAATTAAACAAAGGCTGCCTTGCTTTTCCTTTAGACTACTGATCAGATTCATCATGTTACCTAACCCAGCTAATCTCAAGCATCCTAAAGCTCTGAAAACTGTGGTCCTTCCCTGCCAATTCTCCCACACACACTCCATCCTCCCTTGAGTCATTCCCTCTGGTGGATAAATCAGAGTTCCGAATTCTCTTGTGATGCTGTAACAAGCTGGCAATGGTCATGACATGTACCAGGGGAGGGCATCAGATCAGATCAGATCAGTTGCTCAGTCGTGTCCGACTCTTTGCGACCCCATGAATCGCAGCACGCCAGGCCTCCCTGTCCATCACCAACTCCCGGAGTTCACTCAGACTCACGTCCACCGAGTCAGTGATGCCATCCAGCCATCTCATCCTCTGCCGTCCCCTTCTCCTCTTGCCCCCAATCCCTCCCAGCATCAGAGTCTTTTCCAATGAGTCAACTCTTCACATGAGGTGGCCAAAGTACTGGAGTTTCAGCTTTAGCATCATTCCTTCCAAAGAAATCCCAGGGCTGATCTCCTTCAGAATGGACTGGTTGGATCTCCTTGCAGTCCAAGGGACTCTCAAGAGTCTTCTTCAACACCACAGTTCAAAGACATCAATTCTTCGGTGCTCAGCCTTCTTCACAGTCCAACTCTCACATCCATACATGACCACAGGAAAAACCATAGCCTTGACTAGACAAACCTTTGTTGGCAAAGTAATGTCTTTGCTTTTGGAGCCCCTAAATTGGAAATAATAAGATTTCTCTCTTAGAGGCAGCGTGAAATGAGAGGCAAAGAGTGAGGCGGCTGAAGATAGGAAAGGGATGAGGAGGGCAAGAGGGGAAATGAGGTAGCTGGGGGCAGCTTTAACCCAGTTCATGCTAACACACTTTTAGAGGTGTGTGGGAGTTAAAAGTGTGCGCATCCCTGTCTGAGCACAGACACACATGACACGCACAGCTGTTAAATTACAGATAATGAGCTGAAGAAGCAGAAGAGGTCTATGGGAAATGTACCTGTCTAGTGATCACAGACTACTGGGCATTTACAAATACGCAGGGGAAATGCTTAGGAAGAAGCAGGATCATGATGTAAACGTAGCCTAGAGGACACAACTGAAAAGAGGAAACAGAATCACCAGATGGATGGACAGATAGACACACAGAGAAAAATCAGAGTCAAGCTCCCAGGGACCGATTCGGCAGTTAGAGGAGGATGAGACAGCACTGTGCAGACCTCAACCACTGTAGGACTGAGGACACTGGAGGCTGTGGATTCACCCTTCTCTTCCTCTCCCTTCCTCTCTCCCTTCTCCCAACCCCTCAATCTTTCTGTGTTCTAGACATTAGGGTTCATTCCAGAACAGGAAGGAGAGGAATTTGAGAGGACACATACCCTCCTCCTCACTCTCCAGGTCTAGGATGATGGCACTCGAAAGGTTTAGTGTTGCCAAGTCTGGCTGGGGGCTGATGGTTAGAGCAAGACTGAGATGTGATGGTGGATGCTGTGGCGGGTTGCCCAGACACCCTGTCCTAGATGGAGGGCTTCTACCCCCAGCTACTGGGAGTGCTGGCTGCTGTTTCCTGCTCTGGGAATTGCCATCTGTGAATGGAGCTGCCTCCCTCAAGGTTCATTCCGTCCCTTCCCCAGAGGCAACCTACACCCAAAGACTGGTCAACTGGTGGACATGGACGCCCAATCTCCTCACCTCAATTTGGTATGACTCCAAAGGGTCAACTTGCCTCCAGAGCGGACGTCTCCACCGTGCGGCATGGCCATTCCAGTCCTCCCCTGCTGGTCCCCTTACTTCCCTCCAGCCTGTGTTGATCCTGCCAGCTTCCCCAGTTTCCTGAACACAAACCTCTGTCTCAGAGTATGGCCAGGGAACCCAGATTCAGATAGTTTCTAGGAAGAAGCCCAGCATCCTGAAACCATCTACCAACTAGATCCTTCACCGAGTTTAAGGCTTAAACACACCAGAATCCAGTAAAACCTAGCTTTCCCAGCATACAGAGATTTGCATTAGATAAATCACCTAGTGGTTGGGTTCAGGAACTGAAAGAAAGAACAAGGCAAACTTTCAGTTCCATGTGAGGCTAGAGGGGCCACCATCGTCCTGAGATTTCAATTCATTTCAATCTTCAGTGGCAAAGCTAGCCTTAACCACCAAACGTGGCACCTAAAGCACTATCCAACTGAACTGTAATGCAAGAAGACAAGCCACATCTGTAACTTTACTTTTTCCAGTGGCCACATTTATTTTAAAGTAGAAAAGAAAAACTGCAAAAGAATCTGGTGAAATCAAGCTTCATAATGGATTTTAACTCACTGTCTAAAATACTATCATTTCAAAATGTGATCAATGTAAAAAAAACACTAATGAGGTATTTTGCATTCTCTTTTTCATATTTTTTTAAATTTTATTTTATTTTTAAACTTTACATAACTGTATTAGTTTTGCCAAATATCAAAATGAATCTGCCACAGGTATACATGTGTGTCTTTGAAATTCCATGTGTTTTTCTTACACCCAAAGGACCTCTCAATTGGGGTGATAAATTTTCATCAGAAATATGGATACTTGACCTGTATTTTGATTTCATGAAATCAACAGCTGGAAAAGTAGATTCACAATACCAAAATTGCTCTAAAGATACTAAAACTTTTCCAAAAACTGAATCAAGTGTCAGTCTTTTAATTTACATTGATTAAAATAAAATAACATTTAAAATCCGGCTCTTTAATCACACTGGCCACATTTCAAGCACTCAGTAGCCACTAGTGGCTAGTGGTTGCCATATAAGACATTACAGCCTTAGAGTTCTTGACAACTGAATATTCTGGTCAGCAGTAAAATGGTTATTAAGCTGAGAAAAAAACAATCAGGTTACTCTTCCGATGGGAAGAGTCATCCTCAGTGAACCGGCTTGCTTGTATATGTCAAAGAGAAGTCGTCCAGTATAAATGGGCTACTGTTCAAGAACACTACACTTATTTCTACATGGGCTCTATAAAAAGAATTCTATCACTACAGATTCTTTCCCACCACTTACTAAGTTGGGTTCTCATTTTCCTTCTGGTATTTGTCAAGATTTTACTAGCACACTCATGCTTCCTTGCCTGGCTTGATATTCTTGATATTGTCTGGTAAATAAATCATGTGTGTTTATGCTGAAACTTTTCACTCTCTGCTTATCATTGGAAAATTCGAATCTTCCTTAGTCGAACTTATACTTAATACACATTGTTCTCTGACACATTTGAAAAAGTAGAACATAACCTGTTCCTCCTGCTACAGCTGGTATCTGGAACTTGAATGCCATTTGCTAAAAGAGAACACTGCCTTAGTATTACACACTGAGGGACTGACTAGTGAAAACAGCTCTGCATATAGTGCCTACACCATCCCACTGGATCATTGTACCTGGAGTCCAGAGAATCCAGACTGACTCCCACAGGACTCAACAAAGTCCCCTATCCTGAGTCTGTGACTGTCTAGACACTGGACCCAAATGCCTTTGTACACAGGACCTGCAGGGAACACTTCCTATATTCACAGTTGGATGGCACTAGGTGACAACCACTGACCTCTGACCTTGAAAGCTGTCCTGCCTCACAGACAAGGTGTTACTTGTATCTGGAATCAAAGGAGGTTCCAGCTGGAAGGAACATTAGGAATCAACTCATCTCTCACTGTGCAACTCAATGGTGGGAGCCTGAAAAGCTGAATTGGGTGAAATGTTCATCTTTAGGAGGGCAGTACTGGTCTACTTTTTCATTATCCTCAACAGCCCAAATGTATCTGTCTGGTGCCATGGCTCCCACCCTTGCTCTTCATGTCTCTCTTTCCCCCTTTCACTTTCTCTTTAGTTCTTTCTTGCCCCCAATTTTCCTTCAAGTCAGAGACCACCTCTCCAAGATGCAGAATCCTCAGTGCTTTCCCTGATCACATTTCACATAGCAACTAAATGCCTTGATCTTAACACAAGTGGACATGGTGTCAGGGGACTCCTGGGGAAAGTCAAGCCTATCGGATTGCAAACCAAAGCCAGAAGGAGACATGAGAATCTCCAAACAAATTTATGACCACTTCTCCACCACTTTATAAGGCAGGGTTCCTCAGATGACATTTCTCCTGTGAAACCATTCAGTGTTCTCTGGACTACAACTTTACCCCAGAGGTTAAGGGTTTTAAATAGATATTAGGCTGCCCTGCTCCCCAAGCACACACCTCCACTTGTGAAGTTCCATGCACAGGATTCTCCTGGTCCACACAGGTCTATTTGCTACTGGCTTCTGTGCTCACTGGGAGAAACAGCCCTTAGCGCTGCACCTTCTTACCATTTCCTTCTGACTCCACTCGTTTCCTAATTATAAAGATAGATTTCCTGTCTTATTATTCTAGCATAGTTAGATTTCACTGAGAGCCAGAGAAAAGAGCCTTGAAATGTGGTTTGAACTTTATCATTCTAGTGTAACCTTCATCTCCCCATAGCTTTAATTACAACAGTAAAATCATATAAGCAACACTGCAATTAATAGAAGACATTTGTAGGAAGGGCATTAACAAATGATACTATAATAACAATCATACTCACAGGTTAGAAACCAATCCAAAGGAACTGAGATGCTGTTGAAAAATAGCTTAGTTTAAATGATAACTGGATAATCTGTTCCTTTTTAAAAATCGAAGTGTTGCTCTTTTGCACTCCAGTGGCTCATGTAAAACCAGGAGGGCAGGAAAGGGAAAGACTTAAACCACGGACTCCCAAACATGGAGGTTCAAGGTCTAACTGAGTCAGCAAGCCTCATCACAGTTGTGGTTGGCTACGGTCTCAGTGCTCAAACAATCTTTAAAGCACGGAGATAAAACAGACATATACAAACCAAAGTAAATAAATACAGAGTTGGACAAGAAGAAAGGCATCAAATAAAAGTCTCGACCAAACCAAAAGCTGGTTCTTTGAAAAGTCTAATGAAAAGATAAACCTCTGACGAGAACAATCAAGAAAAAAGAAAGAATGCAAAAATAATATTGGAAATGTAAAAGGATATGGCACCTAAGAATTTCCCCCATTCAGTGTCAGTTCCAGCTACCTTCTTTGGGTATCAATTTTCTGAATTTTCAAGCCAGTTTCGTTAATTCATTCAGTATTTATTGGTGTGCCCAGGATGCACAATGATCAAAAGCCTACCTTGTCTGTGAAATGATATAAAACAAACAAAGCAAATCAATTTATCACATGCCAGGTAGCAGAAATACTTGGAAGGAAAGTGATGCAGGTCAGGAAGTGGAAAGCAATGAAGAGTTAATTTGATACAGGGAGGTCAGAGAAGGTCTCTGTTAATTTGGTGACTTTGAGCAGAGCCCTGGAGGAAACGAGAAACTAAGACATGAGAATATGTGGGAAAGAGAATTCCAGCTGGAAGGACAGTGAGTGCAAAGGTTCTGAGGCATACTGAGTAGGCCAGTGTGGCTAGAGCGCAGTGAGGGGGGTGGGGTACCTGAGCGGGAAGAAAGACAAAATAACGGCTGCTGCTGCTAAGTCACTTCAGTCGTGTCTGACTCTGTGCAACCCCATAGATGGCAGCCCACCAGGCTACCCCATCCCTAGGATTCTCCAGGCAAGAACACTGGAGTGGGTAGCCATTTCCTTCTCCAATGCATGAAAGTGAAAAGTAAAAGTGAAGTCACTCAGTTGTGTCTGACTCTTCACGACCCCATGGACTGCAGCCTACCAGATTCCTCTGCCCATGGGATTTTCCAGGCAAGAGTACTGGATTGGGGTGCCATTTCATTCTCTGAAATAAGGGCTAGTAATATTAATCATGCTTATCTCCCAGGTTTTGAGCAATACTCACAGAGGAATGAGCATGCAGAAGGGCTAAGACAAAGGGTTAGATCCTGCTCTGAAATGGGCTTATAAAGGGGAAGAAAAGAGACTAAGGGGATCATTTTTATTTGGGCCTGTCTCTATGATACTGTGGCTCCTTGGGCAATAGCTTTACCAGGGAAATGAAAATTTGGACCAGAAGGGTCAAACACTGTGACCAAAATGTATCGCACTGGCTCTTGACAGTCTGTGAGAGATTGTGAAATGGAGTGCATGGGAGCAGAATGTTCTGGTTTGGATCATTAAGGAGAGGAGTCCTGGAGTCAGACTGCTTGGGTTCAGCTCTCTTTTAGATGTCTGTGCTTTGGAATGTCACCTAACTGCTTTGCCCTTTAGTTTTCTCAGCTGTAAAACAGGAAAAAGGACATGGTGGCTTCCTAGGACTGATGGGAGGGCTGAGTGAAGAAACAGCCATAAAGAGCCAGCACCGTCCAGGCGCATTGGCCCTCCCAAGGCCGTCATGGAGGCCTGTTTTCCCCTCTCTTAACCAAAAGCATCTGTTTCCAAACCCCTTTTTTTTTTAAAACTATAGAACTTGTTCTTAAATATTGTGTGGAATTCTAGCATTGTCTCTGAGCCAGATAAAAGGGGCACTGCTCCAGTTGAAGGCAGAATCAGAAAAACACCAGCCAGGTCTATGTTCTGAGAGGCCCCATCCAGGCCTAAACTCCCATAACTACCATCACCTACAGAAGATGGCAGGGTGGGAAGAGAGGAACAAAACAAGATTTCTGGCTAAATAATCCCTCCTGAATGATCCAGAATTTCTTCTTTGGGATATGTATCTATCCACAAGAAATATAAACATATATTCTCCAAAAGTCATGGACAAGAATGTTCATAGAATCACTCTTCGGCATAGTCTTAAACCAGAAAAGACCCAAATGCCCATGGACAACAGGCTGGATAAATAAATGCATTGCAGCCTATTTCCGTGATGGAATGCCATATAGCGATATGGATGAATGAGCCCTGCTATATCCACGACAGGCTTGAATCTCACAAACATATGTGGAGCAGAAGAGGCCAGCTACAAAAAGGCACATACTGTATGATTCCATTTATGTGAAGTACAAAAATAAGCAAAATGAATCCATGGTGTTAGAAGTCAGAATAATGATTTTCCTATGGGCAGGAGGGAACAATGTGCCCCTCTCCCCACCCTGCCACGTGACTGTCCAATCAATCCAGAAATATTTCTAGCTAAGAAAAAATTCCTTGTGTGGACTTTGTTTGGTTTTGTTTTCTTTTTTGCTTTTTCTGTTAAAACTACACTATTCAATTATTGGGTTAAGAGCCAATTAAGTAATTAATCAGTAAAATGGTAATTAATTAAAAATTTTAAAAGTATGTCTAGGGGAATAACTTTAGGTGAGAAAATTGAGGTTCTAAGAACATGATCCTCTACAGAGAAAACCCTAAAGACTCCACCAGAAAATTACTAGAACTAATCAATGACTATAGTAAAGTTGCAGGATATAAAATCAACACACAGAAATCACTTGCATTCCTATACACTAATAATGAGAAAACAGAAAGAGAAATTAAGGAAACAATTCCATTCACCATTGCAATGGAAAGAATAAAATACTTAGGAATATATCTACCTAAAGAAACTAAAGACCTATATATAGAAAACTATAAAACACTGGTAAAAGAAATCAAAGAGGACACTAACAGATGGAGAAATATACCATGTTCATGGATTGGAAGAATCAATATAGTGAAAATGAGCAAAGCAATCTATAGATTCAATGCAATCCCTATCAAGCTACCAACAGTATTCTTCACAGAGCTAGAACAAATAATTTCACAATTTGTATGGAAATACAAAAAACCTCGAATAGCCAAAGCGATCTTGAGAAAGAAGAATGGAACTGGAGGAATCAACCTACCCGACTTCAGGCTCTACTACAAAGCCACAGTTATCAAGACAGTATGGTACTGGCACAAAGACAGAAATATAGATCAATGGAACAAAATAGAAAGCCCAGAGATAAATCCACGCACATATGGACACCTTATCTTTGACAAAGGAGGCAAGAATATACAATGGATTAAAGACAATCTCTTTAACAAGTGGTGCTGGGAAATCTGGTCAACCACTTGTAAAAGAATGAAACTAGAACACTTTCTAACACCATACACAAAAATAAACTCAAAATTGATTAAAGATCTAAACGTAAGACCAGAAACTATAAAACTCCTAGAGGAGAACATAGGCAAAACACTCTCTGACATACATCACAGCAGGATCCTCTATGACCCACCTCCCAGAATATTGGAAATAAAAGCAAAAATAAACAAATGGGACCTAATTAACCTTAAAAGCTTCTGCACATCAAAGGAAACTATTAGCAAGGTGAAAAGACAGCCTTCAGAATGGGAGAAGATAATAGCAAATGAAGCAACTGACAAACAACTAATCTCGAGAATATACAAGCAACTCCTACAGCTCAACTCCAGAAAAATAAATGACCCAATCAAAAAATGGGCCAAAGAACTAAATAGACATTTCTCCAAAGAAGACACACAGATGGCTAACAAACACATGAAAAGATGCTCAACATCACTCATTATCAGAGAAATGCAAATCAAAACCACTATGAGGTACCATTTCACACCAGTCAGAATGGCTGTGATCCAAAAGTCTACAAGTAATAAATGCTGGAGAGGGTGTGGAGAAAAGGGAACCCTCTTACACTGTTGGTGGGAATGCAAACTAGTACAGCCACTATGGAGAACAGCGTGGAGATTCCTTAAAAAACTGGAAATAGACCTGCCTTATGATCCAGCAATCCCACTGCTGGGCATACACACAGAAGGGAAAGAGACACGTGTACCCCAATGTTCATCGCAGCACTGTTTATAATAGCCAGGACATGGAAGCAACCTAGATGTCCATCAGCAGATGAATGGATAAGAAAGCTGTGGCACATATACACAATGGAGTATTACTCAGCCATTAAAAGAATGCATTTGAATCAGTTCTAATGAGGTGGATGAAACTGGAGCCTATTATACAGAGTGAAGTAAGCCAGAAAGAAAAACACCAATACAGTATACTAACGCATATATATGGAATTTAGAAAGATGGTAACAATAACCCTGTGTACGAGACAGCAAAAGAGACACTGATGTATAGAACAGTCTTATGGACTCTGGGGGAGAGGGAGAGGGTGGGAAGATTTGGGAGAATGGAATTGAAACATGTAAAATATCATGTATGAAATGAGTTGCCAGTCCAGGTTCGATGCACGATACTGGATGCTTGGGGCTGGTGCACTGGGACGACCCAGAGGGATGGAATGGGGAGGGAGGAGGGAGGAGGGTTCAGGATGGGGAACACATGTATACCTGTGGCAGATTCATTTTGATATTTGGCAAAACTAATACAATTATGTAAAGTTTAAAAATAAAATAAAATTTAAAAAAATGAATAAAATAAAATAAAATTTAAAAAAAAAGAACATGTTCAATTATAATTGGCAAAAGTATCATTTGGAAGAATGGTAAACTAAAAATCCAATGTTAATCACTATGAAAGTTGACGTCACCACTCTATGACCCCCCATCCTCAAGAAAAAGTCCTGAAGTAGCAGGAACCCATATGTCCAACTCTTATTAAAATGCAATGTTATTAAGTTCATTTGTTTAGCTTGAAATGAAACCAAGAGATGAGATGCCATGTTTGACACTGAAAGGAAAGAGTAAGAGTTTGGGGAAACTAGAGCCACTCCCTGTAGTAAGTAAAGGTAACATTTCTGTGTCTTCTTTTGAAACTGAAAGGAAAAAAGGCAACTTAGATGGGATCATCTTTGTTCCTTAGGAGCATTACGGTAATGTAGGGGACAAGAGAAACTGGGAAACAGCAGAAAGAGCAGTGGATCAGGAGTGGAGGCAGAGACCCAGGACTGTTTCCGTCATGTCTCCATGGCTAAGATGCAGAGGTCTGAAGCCCTCCCAGGCCTTCTAAGCTCTCCTGCCCTAAGACTAGATGCTGTGTACAGGAGCCAATAGAAAGAAAGCCTTCACTCCATGTGGAGCCACTGGCCACAATCCCTTAACAGTTGGTTCATAGGAACATCTTGGGCTTATAGGTAACTGCAAACATGACTTCTTCAACTGAAGCCCATGAAAGAATCCTCTGAAGAGGGCATGCTGTTGCTCCCATCATGGGATCAAACACATCAAATGAGCTTCCATCACCTCTAGAGGTACAGTCAATAGATCCAAGTTGGATGGATGCATGGTCCAGGGCAGTAAGGTCTATGTTTTGGGACTACATCAAAACCCCTTTCAGAGATGATAATTAAGAATGAAGTATTAGGGGTCTGATGCTGGGTAACAACAGATCTACTGGCACAGGCTCCTTCCCCAGCGATGCAGAGAAACTTTCTGTTCCCCCTTTCCATTTTATTGTTGACAAGATTACAGTAAGATTATTTTCAGACTTTTTTCTTTCCACTAAGAGGTGCCTGGTTACCCCAACTCTAGCCAACTCCTTCCACTCAAACTCTGCCCAATACACAGACATAGTCTTTCCACTGATCCCTCAGCCCTGAATGAAACATCATTATTCAGTGGTTAGTTATATACCAATCCTACCGGGGAAGCTTTGTATCATCTAATTCTAACTTGGGCTCTGAAATCCTTTCTAACACCCTAATGTCAAGACATTCCTTAAAATACCTGAGGACAACAAATTGGATTTTTCCAGACTTCCCCCATCTGTTTTCCAACTACTTCCATATGGCATCTCAAACTCCCCCTCCCCAGCCTCACCTGCCTGTCCAATCCACTGCAGCTCTCTCATGGTCAGTGAGGTAAATATGATGCCCGTCAGGACAGGAGGGCAAAACTTTATTTGATTACCCCCATGATAAGCGTATGTGCGCTGTATGTCTTTAGAGGAAGGCACATGCATGCATATACATGTCATTTTACAGCACACGTGTGCACACCCAGTGTCACAGCTAATTCCCATATGCTAGACATTCAACTCCCATTCTATACTGAGGGCAGGCCATACATGAGAGAAAAGACGGGCAAAGACCAGTTCTCCTGGGGGCCAAAAGGGCACTGCTGGATAAGTATCTAGTCAGATATCAACTCTACCAGGAAATGTATATAAAGCAGCTTGGGCATGCTGGATGCTACTCATAATAAACTAGCACCGTACACTGAAGAACTTGATGCTTTCAAAATAGACAAGGCAAACAGACCAATGGAAATTTCTGCACACACAGGTATATGTAGAGGTGAAAAACAAGAACACATACAAAGGTGTGTTTCCAGAGAAAGAAAACGCTCCCTAGATGCCAGCCTCCACTGTGTACAGAGTAGGCTTTTTCCCCTCTGGGAGAGCAGATTCTTCTAAGATGCAGGCAACCTAGTTCTTGAGCCTCTAGCAATGAATGGCTCCAGCAATCTGGGAAATTAGCCAAAGGGAATTTCATTTTTATTCCCCTCCACAAATACCAGTACAAAGATTAACAATGAATGACCTCAGCCCCATCTGAGCCCCACACCAACAAGGGCACAAAGAGCCCTTTCCTTCCATGCTGTTTGCTGCTGTCTTGACCATATATGACACACAGAGAATAAATTTCAGTGGAGGCCTCCTCCAAAGTGCTACTCTAATTCTTTCCATATTTTCGGCTCCAGGGCATTTACGAAGACTTTAATGAGCTGAACAGCCAATTGCATCATTTCATCACCCTATAGTATCATTGTACTCTCACCAAATCCATCCTAAAGCTCCTGAGTCCTGGTCAAACTCTGCACCCCAGTCACCTACAATCCACACTTGTAATCGCTGAAACCACCTTACCTTGAAACGTGAGTCTCCTTTCTCTCCTGGTTCCACTGAAGATGCATGCGTATGTCCATGACTTAACCAGCCGCAGTGAATGCTCTCATGATCCAACCTATCTTCTGTATCTTTCATCCCAGGAATTGAAGCACTTTGCAGCATTATACCAATGTCCAAATACTGCCAACCAGAGCATTAGACTCTATCTACCTTGAAGAACTGCCCTGAAGGCCAGGTGCAAACCCTCTCAGTGAGGAAGCAACCACCTCTGGAGGCAAAAAGCTGCTTTTGCACAGGTCTTAAATGGTCACTGGGCCACCACCTTGATCCCTGAGAGCCTAGTTGGCCCCACTAGGTACAGTGGACAACAAACGAATAAACTCCCCTGACAAATGCGTGGGTTTTGTGAGGACAATTCTTGCTGCATCTCTAGATGCCTTTATTCCTTGTTATTATCAGCTATGTTTCAGAGAATTCCAAGATCCCACCCCCCACCCCCACCACCACTGTAAATTGAGACTATGAAATAAAGTCTGGGTAAGTGAAATTATGCTGTAAATTAGATAAGAGTGTAAACTCCTTGGAGAGTTGAGTATTAGCTTGCTTGTGTACAAGTTGTACAGCCTTAACATATAACTTACTTCTTGGAGCTTGGGTTTCCTCATCTAGAAAATGGGGATGGAAGCAGTCCTTGATGGAGCAGACAGCTGTAGGAATGAAATGCCACAATATGTTAAAAGTGTTTGGAATGGAGCCAGGCATATTCTAAGTCTTCAATACATGTTAGTAAATATTAGTCTTAGGCCTATAGTTTGGTAGCACATCAACTCAATTTCACTAACCAGTTAACGGGTAAGATGGCACAGTGGGAAAGAGTCCACAGGCTCTGGAGCAAGGCTGCCTGCATGAAAATCTGGGGCCACCTCTTACTAATTTAATTGTGTGGCTTTGGGCAAGTTACTTAACTTCTCAGAGAGTCAAGTTATTCCTCTGAAAAATGGGAGAAATGGTAATACCTAGCTCTCAGGGCCACGGTGTGATTGAAACACCTTAAGATACCTATATAAAGTACTTCTAACAGTACCTGCAGCTCGTACACATTTAGTAGATGTTGGCTAATGTTATTGCTATTTATTCTCTGACTTGGAGAATGATTATTAAAATGGCTACAGATTCACCGTCTCCTTGCATTCACACCCTTGAAATCTGACACTGCAGATCTCCCTTCAAGCGGTGGAACTGATTTTCCCACTCCTTGAACTGCAGCTGGTCACGTGCCTTGCTTTGACCAATGGACCATTAGCAAACACTATGCAGCAGTGGCTTGCAAAAGCGCTTGTGAACTGGGACTTGCCCTCTGTTGCTGCTCTTGAGAGCCCTGTGTCCACCTGTAAACAAGCCCAAGCTAGCCTGCTGGAGATACGAGGCCACATGGAAGAGACGCAAGGCACCCGAGCCAAGAGCCACGCCCTGACTAACAGCCTGCCATGACCCGCTGACCTGCCTGTTGGCCACAGATACATCCAGGAGGCCAACAGAGGCCAGCTGAGCCAGTCGAGAGAGACGAACTGCCCTTACAATCCACAATATTATGAGCAAAATAAATGGTGTTGTTTTAAGCCATGAAGTTTTGAGGTGGTTTGTTACATAGCACGAGCTACCTAAACCAGGCCTTCTAGCAATTTCAATGTACTTCCATGTATTATTCTTACTTCTGAATTCTTGTCTGCCAGGGTTTAGTGGCCAACCTGAGATCTAGATGCTGTAAGGCATTTTACAATAAACACACACACACACACACACACAAAGTCCTGTGCCTTGGCTAACCAGTTTTTCTAAAGAGAGCAAAACCCCTTCAAGACATTTCTATTAAAAACAGCTTAAGAGGAAAAGCCTCTTGGTATAATTATAGACACAGATGGGATCTAAAAGTTGGAACATAACAAGCAGAAAACTTTGTGGGTGGAAGGGACATTAAAACACAGGGCGGGTTCTCAACAATTACAAGCTTCCACTCATGAAACTGGGGACTGATTAGGCCAAGGGGCTAGAACTGGCTCCTGGCCATGGCCTCTGAAACGTTTTCCTCAGCACTTCACACTGACATCAGCCTCTTCTTGTTGATCTCCTCTACCTGGAGTACCATTTCGGCTTTAGGTCATACATGATCCTATGTGACCCTCGGGGAGCTACATTACTATGTGCATCTGCATCTGGTCTACCAGGCAGAGTGCTAAATTCTTGGAAAGTATTACTAGAAATCTGTCTCCATCCCTCAGAGCACCTAGTGAAGTTCCAGGCACAAATTAAGCAGTCAAGGAAACCTTAACTGATCACACAAAACCAAGTATTGAGGTTTTAGAAACTCGGTGGTCGTTCACAGAAAAGAATCATTGTGCTCCAAAGTACTGACGGCACCTCAGTTTCCGCATCTGTGAATGGTGAGACTGCCGTGAGGAGGAACTGAGATAATGAATAAAAAGCACTGTAACTATACCACCGAATACTACTTGGCAATAAAAAGGAACCAACTTCAGATGCACTACATTCAGTGAAAGAAGCCAATCACCAAAGATCACATATTACAGGATCTCATTTATAAGAGCTTTCTGGAAAAGGCCAATTCATTGGGAGAGAAAGTAGGTTAGTAGCTGCCTGGGGCTGTGGTGAGATTGGGGATTGACTGTGGCAGGGCAGGAGGGCTGAGAGACATGTTCCGCAGTCAGACCGTGATGGTGGCAGCGCGACTCTTCAACTTACTATAAAAATCATTGGATGGTACCCTCAAAACAAGTGAATGGCTTGATACATAAATTACACCTCAAGAAAGGTGTTTAAAAATATGCATAGGGTTTAGAGAACAGTGCCTGGCCCAGAATGAGCACCACCTAAATGTTTATCAAATCACATAAATAAGCCTTATTCTTAGGAAAACCCAGGGAGAGCAGTGCTCACAAGGATGCTGAAACAGCCTAGTCTTTCTAACCCCTTGTTCACCCCACCTCCTCATCTCAGAGAGCTAAACCCAGGGATCCTCTTCCCATGAATCCAGGATGCCGTTAAGTCCACCATATGTGTCTCTGGCTGCTACTGTCCCTCCCACTGCCAAAATGCTACACAGTTTATTAAATGTCTCTTGTTTATGTAGCTCCTGATGCCAAGCTGTGTTTTATTATACTGAGCCAACTGCTCTTAGGCAAGGTTTTTCGGGTGGGGTGGGGGGAGGTGCTGGGAGGAGGGAACCGTCATAGTACGAAGGGAGGGAGATTCCTTAAAACCATGACTCCAAAACAGCTGCTGATTACTCACAGAAGCCCACACATCCCTGCCCTTGACAAATGTCAGGCCACAGGGTAGTTTGAATCCTGATCAAAGCCTGGACAACAATACCCTTTGGGCGGAAAGAAGGAAGGAGCTGGGGAGGGATGCGAGTTCAAGAAAGAGAAAAGGGCAAAAGGGATGGGAAAGAAATCCCTGTTTGAAAGAGATTTACACCCAGGCTCTGCCACATAGGCAAGAACAGGGAGGGTTTCATTTGTAATATGGTCCTGGAATAGACAAGAGTCCCAACCATACAATTCTTCTCCATTTGTGGCTTTAGCATTATGCCCTGAACCATCTGTGTGGAGTTCTCACTCCGCCCTGTTTTATCTCCTGGCCTTCATTATAAACTGGCCCGGCCACTTGGTTCCCATCAGGTCACATGCTCATTGATGCTGGTGGAGTTAATCTTCCCAGCCATTAAAGTACATCTATCCAAATTTTTTTGAGAGGGAGAGAAATATGACTCCATCTCCCCACAGTCTCCTCAGACTTGGCAAAACAGATACCTGGAGTCCTGCCCAGACCTAGTAAGGCCAACCCGGTTCCTCCACTCAGTGTCAATATGCATGCAATCATTCAAAGATTATTTATGGAGCACCCACACATGACAGGACCTGGGCTCCCTACCCTAGCAGTGCATCTAAACTTGAACTTGCATTGGGATCACCAGGAGAAATGGGCAAACACAAATTCCTGGGCCCTAACCCCAGAGCTCCTAAGTCAGTAGGAGTCAGCATTTATAACCAGCTCCCAGGTGATGCTAACACCACCGGGGCGTGGACCAAACTTTGAGCAGCACTGTTCTAGAGGTGACAATGGTGAGTAACACATGCAGCTGGCCTCCAACAGTCATTAATCTGTTACTGGACACAAGGCGTGTATGAGCACAAAACAAAATGATGTACCACGGTGTAAAACATGGTAAGTCTTAGCCTAAGGAGAGACCCAGAGAGCAAGTGTGGGAAATGCAGAGAAGAGGCTGGGCCAAAGACATATTTGTGCACATCACATCCAGGTGCATCTACCTCCAGACACAAGCTCTTCCTGGGCGAAGACCTCATTGTATTCATTTTTCTACTTCTAATACCTAGTACAATGCCTGGTACACATGCTCAGTGCAATGTCTCCGGAGCGAATGAGTGAATGAATGGAAGCATCCATCCATAAAATTGTATGTTACAAAATCACAGGTCCTGGTATTTTTCTGCCTTGTCAAAAATCAATGTATCAACAAGTACTGAAAGAGCACAAGGACTGTGCCTAGAACATTCTGTCCTGGATCCCAGAGTGAGCATGACATATGTGGTTCCTGCTCTCCTCAAGCTGACATTCTCCACATTTGAGTCCAGAGTTCACTGGAGCCTTTTCTGAGCCCTACCTCTGGCTGGCATGCCATGGTCCTGGGCTTTGAATCCTGTCTTGCTGGACCTGAGTCTTAGGTTAAGTTACTTAACCTCTCTGTGCTTCTCTTTCCTCATCCCTAAAATGGGAATAACAGCAGACATCCTGTGAAAGGACTAGAGTGCAGCTAGAGATGCACTGAGAACAGTGCCTGGTCCATAGAAAGTGCTTGTTAAGTGCTCGCTTATTTTTACTATCATGACTATCACCATTGCTATCTTCATCATTATTATCATCAACAAAAGCTGACATTCTCAGGAGCACAAGATGCTATCAGCCTATAAAGTGCAAAACTCAGAAGTCTGGAGCAAAGAAAGCAAGTCTTCTGAGCTTCCAAAGCCCAGCCTAAGTCTTATCGTTTTCTTCCTCTCCCCTTACTTTTCCTGTCCCCCCGCCTCTCCAATGTGTTCTTGCAACAGCTTCTGGAAACACCTTACCCGTCTAGAAATCAGGGCCATGGCTGCGATGGCTCGAGTCCAGGCCTGAGTTGGCAGGACTCAGGCAAGTCGGGTCCCTCTCATTCAGCCACACACAGTGTGCTTGACACCCTTTTGGAAACCAGTGACTTCGATGTAAGCCTCCTGCAAGGCGGCAGCTGGTGGGCTTTGGCAAAGCACACAAAGGGCGTGCGTCCTCTCTCCCAGCGACCCAAGGCACCCGGCAGAAGGCCTTCACGTGACTCCCATTCAGGCTTTTGCCTAATTAAAATGGCATTACCACTTGCCCTGGCAGGCTGCTGCCACCACCGGCTGCCATATCCAGTTCTCTCTTCTGGAGCTTTTTCTTCTTGTGTTCAGTATTTTGGTCCCCAACATGGAACTGAAGATGACTGGATTAAGAGAGAACTGCTTGGCCCTCTTCCCCTCTACCTCGCCCTGAGATCCCAGGTCTGCAGACAATTATTTACCATCTCTGTTTAGTTAAACAGAGGTTAGCTCAGAGGCCTGGCCTTCAGCATGTTTCTAAAAACCAACAGGCCAAAGTCTTCTGGGTTAACAAATGGACTTTATTTTATAATTGAGCATAAGGCCTCTCAGGGCTGGGCACTCACATTTTATATGAAGCAAGACACTCCTGGCCTGCCCACCTCAAAAAGACACGATGTCAGTCCTGGTGTCTGGCTGGCTGACAGGATAGGTCACTAAATGGATCTCACATTTTCTCTGCAAATTCTAAATTCCTTCCTCTCAGGAGGGGGCTACTTGCCTGCAAGTATCGCCAGGAAATTCTGTGAGAAACTCAGTTCTTTTTTTTTTTAATATAAATTTATTTATTTTAATTGGAGGCTAATTACTTTACAATATTGTATTGGCTTTGCCATACATCAACATGAATCTGCCACAGGTGTACACGTGTTCCCCATCCTGAACCCCCTCCCACCTCCCTCCCCATCCCATCCCTCTGGGTCATCCCAGTGCACCAGCCCCAAGCATCCAGTATCATGCATCGAACCTGGACTGGCGATTTGTTTCACATATGATATTATACATGAGCAAGTCAGTTCTGTCAGCCCTGGCACAGACTGAGTGCCACCTTGCAGTCTATGGCTCAGGAGCTCTTGAGAAGCCACCTGGTGGAGCTTAGGGAGGAGTTCAACTGCCCCAAGAAGCAAAAGCAGTCAGACTCCAAGGTGAGATCCATGGGACAGAGCAACACTGTTTATACCATTCGGGACGGGAAGTGAAGAGGCAATAAAAGAATAAACGACACCTCAGTAAATCCACTACTACCACAATCTGCCATCCTTTCTGCATGCTGTGGTATTTACTCTTTTATCTATTTGCTCATGTGTTCATCAGAACTTATTCAACACCAAAGAGACCGCATAGGGCATGCTGGTTGAGGGTAGAGGCTTTGTGTTCAAGGAGACCTGCTCAATTTCCAGTTCTACCACTTGACCAGCTGTGTCCCTGGACAAGTCATGTGCCTTCTCTAAGCTTCAGGTGCCTGAGTGCCATAAGTGTGGTTGTGGGAGCTAAATGGCACTATGTATGTAAACCACTCAGCACCATGCCCCACAGAATATGTGATGGTAGTGATGGTGATGCAATGATGAAGATGATGAGAATGAAGAGGAGGAAGAAGATGAAGACTTCTTCTTCAGGAGGGCTGCTCTTGGGTATGGGGATAAAGCCACCGGTAGCTACTGATCTGGCTAAGGAGTCCTGGGAAACTCCTTTTCCAGCTCCAAGATTCCCAGCCTTTTTTGGATGAAAAACTACATTTGTTCCTTCCCAAGACCTGAGATTCCAGCTCCCAGTTTCTGGGGAAGACAGCCCCCAACAAGGGTAGTAGGTAAGGAAATCAAATGGGGGATTCTGCTCTGTTCTTCACTGTTACCTACAATCCTCTCTTCTGGGACCCTCTGAATAGAAGAAAATCCACCCACTCACCAGACCCTCATCCTCAAGCTTAGTGCTCAACCTGGTAAGGGGAGAAACCAACTGGGACCTTGCTGTAATAGAGCATAAAAGGCCTTTCATCGTAATCTGGCAGCTGACCACTAGAAGCATTCCAGGCATAAAACGAACCTCAGGTCTTTAGACTCTTCATTGAACATTCAGTGGAAAGACAACATTAAATCACTGAGAGGCTCTTGTGATGGAGCCCATAGGTGCCTTATGAGATTCCCCTCTGCTCTCACCAAGTTCTGATCTTCTCCATGTGTTTTCATAACCTTTGGTGCTCATGAGAATTCTAAGCAGGGCCTTGATTGAACTCATTTAGCAGATGAGGAAGCTGAAGTGGACAGAGGCAACACAGCACTCCCAAGATCATGCTGCAGTCACTAGAATAGGAAAAGTTAGAACTTCAGGCTCCAAACACCAAACCTGTGTTCCTTTTCCCCAGTGGCTGTCTAGTCAATATTCAGCTGCTGAACTGAACTTATAGACTCCTCACTAGCAGAATGAGAAGAGGGAATGCCTGTGACTAGACTAGAGGAGGAGTCAGTATCTCTGAGTGTAGATACTGGGGGTGGTTCAGAGTTCATCTGGGATTGGCAATGGCCGGGGACACCGACAATATGGTGCCCATGAAGAGTTCTAAGTTGCCTCCAGCCCACATCTTCTGTGGGCCCTTCTGCCCTGAATTTATCCCTTCATATCATCTACCCCATAGCTTCCTTTATGTGGCTCTGCAATGGCTAAGTCCTGTATGGTTTAGTCACTAAGTCGTGTCCGACTCTTTTGTGACACCACGGATGCAGCCTGGCAGACTCCTCTGTCTGTGGGATTTTACAGGCAAGAATACTGGAGTGGGTTGCCATTTCCTTTTCCAGAGGATCTTCCTGACCCAGGGATCGAACCCAGGTCTCCTGTGTCTCCTGCATTGGCAGGTGGATTCTCTACCACTAGCACTACTTGGGAAGCCCTGGATAACCCAGCCTAAATGAGCTCTAATGACATGACTTGGCCTACAAATCAATGAAGATCCAAAGACTCAGACTCAGGCTCCTGAACAAAAATGTGCCCAATTTACTTCCTTTTCAACCACAAAAGAGAGGCAACAACTAAAGTCTCAGTTCATCCCACTATACAAAGCATATGGGGCCAATTAATGCCAGATAGGAAGACATGCACTCCATGGTGCATGTTCACACACATACCATGGGGCGAGTGCATCGGGGTGGGGGGACTTTAATTAAAGGCTGCCTGCCACTGTCCTCTTGAAGTCATTGTTCCACCCCTTGATAGCTTTGTCCCTAGACTACAATCCACCTGACTCACTGTCCCCAGGACCACTGCAGGATTTCAGCTTCAGGCTTTCCCTCCTTCAGACTAACACACACCAGTGTAGGTCCCATGAATTAGAGACCCCAGGGTGAGCAGCAGCCTCCACAGTGAGTACACGCATCAGAGGATCACTTCCTTGAGCAGGGGTTCCTAATTCTTGCTGTGCCACGCCCTCTTCAGCAGGCTGGGGAAGCCCTTTTCAGAATGCTTAATGATAAAAGAAAATACATAGGCTCATAAAGCAAATCAATCATACCAAAATGCAGTTATCCAAATACTCAACAGAAAATTGGTAATAGAGTATTATGTATTCCTGTTTCTCTAACACACGAAATAACAAGATCTAATGGTGAGTCTAATACCACCATGACTTTAAAGTAATGAGCCTATTTTGAGCTCTAGTAGTTGTAACATGATACAGAAATGCCAATGAGTTCTATTAGCAATCAAGTCACAGGTACACTCCTGTGGTTTGTGGCTTTATTTAGAATTGAAGGAAATGTCAAATTTTAGGTTAAGCTTAGTGAAACTGAAGATGTCATTTCTTCCCAAACTTTCTGAATTCTGTCCACAGACTACTTTGAGCTGGGTCATTTCAGGTTAGGATCAACTCTTGTCCCAGAGAAGGGCTTGCCCTGATGGACTGCTGCAAAAGACATGAATGAGCCATATATACCAATAAGAGGTATGTTAACAACGAGTTGTTGTTGGGGAGGGTGGAGGGACAATTTCTAAATACTGAAATAACATTCTGAGCTTCCCTTACAATGAAGAAAAAATGATGTTCTGGGCCATGACATTACAAGCATGGTGAAACCACAGCTAAAACAATCCCAATGCAAGAGATACAAATACCTGCCCTAGTAAAATGAAAGTGGCAGGCTTCTAACTTACTCACTTGTTATCCATTATATTGTTTCTCTTGGTATTAAAATAACTTTCTAGATTAGTGATCATGCCTGTCATGGCACATCCTTGGATAAGCTATCCAACCTACCACAGCCCAGAAAAGGTATATGTGTAGAAGGGTGACTTTGATGGCCATTTTTTGTAGCTTGTCCCTGCTGCACCTCATATCATAGTTGACTGGATCAAGAGTGAGCATCGGCTTCAAGAGCAGCTTAACTATTGGCTGGTCAGCAGCCAATGACATGGCTTGATTTTTTATTTTTTAGTGATTTAGGTCAAACAGCCTTTCTTCCTCATGTTCTGCTTGAGAATATGAAGTGAGACACACTGTAAGGAGGCAATTCTAAGTGGCACTCAAAGCTAAAACAAAGAAGCAAGCCAGACTTTGCCTCAGGGTCCTAAGAGGAAAGAACCCAGGAGAATCTGAGCCCAGCTAATGGTGGAGAGCTGCACTGGAGACCATGAGCAACAATGATCGGTCTTTAGGGTGACCTCAGATTCATCCTGCCTTCCACTTCCTGTCTCCAAAGCAAAAGCTATGAATGGAATTCAGAGGGTCCATGGGGGCGGGGAATCACATTTTAAATATCACTAAACTGGAAGTGAAACTTAGCAACTCCTTTCCCTTCCTCTGGGAAGCCTTCTAGAACCTCTAAGATTGGTTGAGGTATCCCAAAAACAAGCTCCCAAGCCCCTTTCACCTCCTCTTAACAACAGAGAGACAACATTCATTGTAACGCATACCTATCTCTATCTCACTTCAAACCCTAAGTGTTTTTGTGGGCCAGACCCCTGTTGGTCTCCTTTGGATTTCCAGGGTGTGGCAAAGTAAATGTACTATAGTATATACTGTAGTTTCCAATGTTATGGAATCAATCAATAAATGAAGTTTCTACAGGAAGTCATAGGGACATAAAATAACAATTTAATGATGGAAGCTTAGTGACCAAACCACAGCTCTAAAGAGGAAAATAATGGAGCAGATACCAAACCTTACAGGAGAATACTAGCATTAAGGCCTCTCACACAACAGCTGTTAAGGCAATTCAGTTCAAGGAATATTTACTGTGACCTACCATAGGTCACACTCCCTTCCTATAAGGCTTTAACTATTAAATAATATAAGAAAGACATAGCTTAAAAACAATGCATATACAATGAGATACATATGGTCCACGATACATCATTTGAGGGGAAACTGTCATTAGCATAGAGTCAGATGACCTATATCCAAATCCTGGCCCCACCACTTATTAGAAAAAGAAACTTAGGCAAATTGCTAGACCAAGCCTCCATTTTCCTATCTGTAAAATGGGGCTAATGATACTTACCTCACAGAAGAGTTAGGAAGATTAAATGCAACCATTATGTGAAAGCACCTGACTGGTACATAAGAGAGATTCATGGGGTTTAGATCTTTTCCCTCATATACAAAATAGATTGTACATAGTCAGTAAGATGGTGGTTGCAGAAGACAGGAATGTCATCTGTGGCATATTACTACTCCTAAATCCATTCTACCCATGACTGTGATGCAACCAAATTTTTACTCTATTTGGAGCAGGCCGGAAAGCAGTTTTAGCTCAGCACTCAAAAACAAAACAGAAATTCAGCATGAGTCATATATTTAATGGTAACTTTTCCAGTAGCCACATTAAAAAAAGTAAAAAGAAACCGGGGAAATTAATAATGTATTTTATTTAACCTGATAAATCAAAAACATTATTTCAATATATAACCTATATAAAAATATATTAATGATGTATTTTACATTCTTTTCCTGATACCAACTCTTAGAAGCCAGGTGTATATTTTACACGTGGAGTGATCTTCTAGATACATTTCAGGTGCTCAATGGCCATGTGTGGCTGGAAGCTGCCTAACCAGACAGCACAGGGCCACCTACCATGGTGAGAGCTATGGGGACCACTGCACTGGAAATCAGACTGTCAACATTTTGTTTATACAGTGGATAAGAGCTCAGACTCTGGGACCAAACTGGGTTTGGATGCGGTCTTTGTCACTTACCAGCTGTCCGATCTTGGGCAAGTGACTTTAGCTCCCTGTGTCTAACTCCTTCATCTGTAACAGGGCCACAGCCATACCAGCATCCAGAGCTGGCGAAGATGAAATGAACACATGCAAAATGCTTAGAACTGCATCAGGCGTGTAGTAAGCTTTCAATAAATGTAATAGTGTTACTATTACAGGTCCAGCAGCGGGTGGGGAGAGAGTGGCGGAGAAGTGGAAAACCTATAGAGGATTAGAGGCTTGCCACTTCCCTTTTGGTGCCACCCAAACTGATTAGGTGACTCTTGCTGTCCTCCCTTACAGGCCAATGCAAGTAAGAATCCTGGGACATGGCGTCCCAGAGAGAAACAGTCTCTTGGAGGGTGGCGGGCCCTCAAGTTTATAATCTAGAGGGAAGCTGAGGAGCTATGGTTCCAATTAGGAAGGCAAAGCTGGCCCCAGTACCATTCCCCACAGCTTGGCAGGAAAAGTCATTTGCAACACACCAGACCATGTCTCCCACTTTCTGTCTTTGTTTCTCTGTTCAAACATTTGCAAATCATTCTGAATTTGGGAGAGGCGGCAGCAGCAACTGTTTTAAAAGGCAAAGCCAGGATCAAATGAAAGTAGACCAACACACAAGTGGGCAGGGGCATTAGAGGATGGAATACAGATCATGAAAATGAAGAAGAAATTAAGAGTAATAAAATTAGTGCCTGCTGAATATAAGCACCTCTAATTCTTACAGATGAAGAGTTATCTGCATCTCTGAACTCCTGATGCTCAGATAGGTCTATGTCTCCTCCCTGGCATTCCTTGGCCAGGTTTCTACGATACGGTTACAGGTCAATTCATTTTTATTTACTTTTTTCTTGAGGTATCACTTACATAAATCTTAGGTGCATGACTCAAAACCTTTTACATACACCTTACAGTGAGGTTCACATCATTCAGGTCAAAATATGGAATACACCCAGCACTCCAGAAGACTCCATCCCAAGATAACCACTCTTCGGACCTCTTTCTCCAGAGATTAGCTCTGCCCAGTTTTGAACTTCATATAAATGATATGCCTCCTGTCTGTTTCCTGAGTCCTCAAGCATGTACTTAAGCAAATTATAGCAGAGATGCAGAAGAAAAAGGAGCAATAGAAAGTGACCAAGGACACAAGATGGGTCTCATTTATACAACCTGATACCCAAACAGGGCACCCGCAAAGCAGCCCTCTAGAGCAGGGGTCCCCAACCTCTGGGATCGAAGGCCTGATGATCTGAAGTGGGGCTGATGCAATAAGAATAGAAATAAAGTGCACAATAAATGTAATGCACTTGAATCATCCCCAAACCATCCCCACTCTGCCTAGATCTATGGAAAATTTCTGTTCCAGAAACTGGTCACTGGTGCCAAAAAGGCTGCAGACTGCTGCTCTAGAGGATGACATCCCACACACTCCATTCAGGTCCCCTGACTGCAACACAACTACCACTCTCCTAGGTTCCCAGGTACTGCACAGGAGGACGCTCAGCCAGCAGGTGCTGAGCTGCAGCTCGACACAATGTCGCTCTAACTGGGGAAAGGTAAGGAGGCCTTGCTTCTCCTGGGACCTTCTTTTTAGTCGAGCATGCAAGTTACGAGCTGGAGACAGCCAGCCTGGGTGGGTCTGAAGCCAACCTGGCCACTTCCTAGCTGTGTGACCTTGGGTAAGTTTCTTCATTTCTGTGCCTTCTGTGTCTTGGTGCGCTCATCTGAAAAATGGGGATAGCAACAGTACCTGCTTCATCAGACATTACAAGGAGTAAATGCCTAGAACAGTGCTTCATACAAATATGCACCTTCAACTCCCCTCTTATCAGGATATAGATGACAAAAAGTCTTCCAACCTTCCTGGAAAGCTTGTGTTTATTAAAATCAGGAGGCAAAAGATCGAAGTTAAGGAAGCATAAAACAGGGAGAGAAACCTCATTCATAAAGGAAGATCTCTGACATAAGCAGGTGTGGGGAATGAAAACGTCGCACTCCCTAAATGCATGTTGGGTTCACGCACGCTGAGGTGATACTGTGTGAGCTGGACTTCACAAAATGCCCCTAACATACTGGCAGGAGACCGGACTCTGGCCCCAAACCAGAGCGGGTGTTCACAAGAGAAAGGGAGGCGGGTTACTGTCATTCTCATGACAGCAAACACTAAATCGAAAATCCAGTTGTCCCAGAATATCATCTTAGAAATTCCATCCACCTCTAGAACTCCATTCACCCTACAAAAGGTCCCAAAGCCCCAGGGCTCGAGAGATGGGGAAGTGACATTAGACAGTATCAAGGGACATCTCGTACCTCTAAAGATTTTTTTTTTCTAGACAGCAATGAATTTTCAGAGATGCCATGAACACAGTAAGAAACTTTCCTACTAAAACATTTTCCAGTATTATTACAAATCTCCCGTAGCATATTTCTTTCAGGCATCTCACCTGGGAGGTGAGCATGGAGCAAAAATATACTGTTATATTTACTCCCCAGGAGGGTCATAAGGAAAAGCAACTCAAAACCCAAGCTTAAAGGTCAGTTCAACAAAGGGCAAGGGTCAGAGGGTCAGGGTGATGAGACAGTGATGGAGTTTAAAGACTCCTAAAAACCCAGGAAAGCCAGTTATTTATTGCCTGAAATTTTAAAAGACCTTGCTAGGCAGAAATAGTTCTACATCTTTAGGGCACACATAAGGAAGGGCCTCAAAGAATTTCAGATCTAGCAATTTCTTCTGGTTTTATGATTAATGGAGAAAGGACTAAAAAATTCTCACTCTCTCATCCCTGCCCCCCAAGCGCGTACGTGCATGCGCGTGCATGTGTGCATGACCACAGTTCCAGTTTCGCTTCTGACTCAAAATCTTGCTAATACTGTCTATTCGTAAAGGGCTAGCCATAAAATGTTGATATGAGCCAAACTGACTTGGACTTTTGCCACAGCGTGTATATAGATACAATGACATTTTATTTCCTTTTCCTCATCATTAATGAGTTTATTGCCTCAAAGTGCTTTAAAGTTCTCCAAAGTAGTTCTGTGGTTTATAAACACCCTAATAGCATCCCCAATAAAAACGACAATGTCCACCTGTCTGTCTGACCCTCAGAAGACTGCATAAGAATTAGGGATCTGCTTACCATTTAATCTCTTTGGGGAAAAGGTAAAAGGTCAACCGAAAGCCCACAGGTGCTAGTTAACATAAGTGAGCAACTCCATAAAATTAAAAAGGTGTGCCTTCAAAATGAGAATCCTGTGACCCTAATGTCTAGCAAACGCACTTAGACTCTTTGGCAAGCAGGGATGAGAAAATTCCTAATCCCAACCTAAAGGTGAGGTAGTGAAAAATCACCCCTTCACTCTTTACTTTCTGAAAATAACCAGAGACCAGGACATTAGACATCTAATGCTGGTCTTGATTTCACAATCACATGGAGACCTTCTCACTTTGACAACTCTGCCCACCCAGCTTCTTGCCACCCAGCAGATACCAACTGGCACCCAAAAGATTGAGGCAAACACATCATTAAGACACAAATTAAAGCCTGCTTTCCTTCAAAAGAGTTGGCAGTGTGACTTACTGATTACATTTTTAGGACAGTAAAAGCCATTTAAGGCAGCTCATAAACCTCACGCCAAAATTTTTTTTTAACAGATTAAGCCTAATTTTGCTATACAAAGAAAAATGACGGAACTATTAAAGAGGATGTTAGAGAAGAATATTTGGTGACACAGAAAGATATTCTTGTTCTAATAAGTGAAAAAAAAATCAGTTTACAAAAAAAATCAGTTATAAAGCAATATATAGATTATAAGCCCATTTTATTACAACACATCTAAGAAAACAACTGGACGATATACACTAAAACATTAAAAGTGATTCTCTTTGGGTGAAAGATGCAGAGATTACTTTTATTATTTCATTTTGTTGATCTTTATTTTTAAAATTTGGTTCATTTTACAGGTCTTAGGCTTCCATACTAAGAAAAAAAAATTAAGCAGCTACATTTAAGTTTTACTGAAGTCCTAACTCGACCGAGAGTCCAAGATCAATATTTGGTTGAAATGCTTCCCTACCATGATGTACAATCACACACACACACACACACCGAATCTCACAAACACAATACCAAGCGGAAGAAGCCAGACACAAAAGCTTAGAAAGTGAATGATTCATTTACCTAAAACACGAAAACAACACTATGATGTCAGGAATTAGGGCGGGAGTTGCCCTGGGGCTAAGTGAGTATTCAGAGCATGATTTAGTGTCTTGCAGTGTTTCTAGTTGTACTTAGTGGGGAGGAGCTGGGAGAAATGAATCTTTGCCAACTCGTGTGGGCCGCCCAGGCCAGGAGTTCTGTTTAAAAACACCTACCCCTTATAAAAGACAGATCTGGTGGCCAAATGACATGTCTGCTGGGCCCTCGGGCCTCTGACCTAACATCACAAGCCAACAACACGCACATCCAGAATTTCACAAACATAGTGTGAGTCTGGATTCCAGTGCAGGTACCAGGGAGGCAATGTTTCCCAACTCATTCTCCCCTACACTTGGTTTCCCACTGGCTGGCCGTGTAAAATCACAATGGATAAATGAAACAGGGGTAAACACACACACACACACACACACACACACACACACACACATGCACACAAATGAAGCTTTTGCTGTTAGGTTACAAAAAACACAAAGATAGCCAACAAGACAGTTCTGGATGAAAATAATGCCTATGGATTCCTGAACCCTCCTTGGCACCAGTTCCCAACATCCTCATACTCAGTGTCCAGGAGGCTGGGACGACTTGGAGAACTGCAATCTCCCCTAAACACTGGGGGACCAAGGACCCAGGGCCCACTCTAGACCAATGACCTTTGGGTCTCACGGGGTGGGATGCAGACATTAGCATTTTAAAATCCTTCCGGATGAATCCACTGGGCAGCTCAGGTTGAGAGCACTGGTTTTAGAGCAGCACATATGAAACCTTAATGTGCATCCATTACCCAGGACAAGTCAGGCTGAAAACGAATGTGCTGCTGGTGTTCTCGGCCCTGATCCCCACTGGGACCAGTGAATGAAGATCCAAACCACAGCCTGAAGCTACAAGCCAACTTACTGAGTGGGCATTTCAAAAAGGGGCAAGAATGCTCCTCAGATTTCTCAAGCCCCTGAGGCCCACGTACACATGATGGGATGCCACGTCTGTGTCCCTTGGGGCTACTGCATAGGTGCGGGCGGTTTCTGCCATCCTCCGCTTTAGAAAGAGGCCATCGGAAGTGGAGGACACCAAATGTCTGGAACATCACATGAGAGAAAGGCAGCCAGCCCCCTACCAGCTCCCACCGCATTCATCACTAGAGGCTGCTCAAGAAGTGAGGGCTCCCTGCCGCTGGTGGTTTGCAAGGGCCTTCTCTAGGCTTCCCTATTTGACAAGATATTAGGCACAAGCCAGACCAGAGTCTGCATTAATGAGACCCACATGGGACTGCTTAAGAATAAACACTCACTTAATCCTATGTAGCTGAACAGTCTAACAAATGAATTAGCTGGTGGCATCCACTTAGGATATATGATCCAATTTATACTATGATTTCTTTCTAAGGGCTGAACTGATTTTGACACATATAAAAATGTGGTTTCAATCACCCACAATTGCACCGTTTGAACAAGGGGGAGAGAAAGGCTTTAAAGGGCCCAGACCTGAGGGGCGTCAATAACAAGGTGCAGTGGAGGAGCTGTGCGCTGGCGCTGGGCTGGGGAGGGGCCCTCCGAGGCAGGAGTACTGTCCCCAAGTAGGAGCCTGGACACTTTCATCTCTGCTGCAGGGTCCACTGATCAAACGTGCAGGCGCAGCCTAGAGAAAGAGCACAGAGAATTCCTCACTGCCTTCTCCTGCACACCAAGCTCAGGTCCCCAGACAGGGCAGGGGCCTCTGGCTAACTGAAAGGCACTCAAGCTGTGGGGAGGCAGGCAGGTCATTCTATTGACCTGCTGGCCAAGCCAACGATGGTCATCCTAAGAGCAAACAAAAGCTAAGGGGTTTATATGCCCCCAAGAACTTGCACACTGGCTTCAGCTAATGATGTCAGGAGGGAGAAATGGCAGACGAGGCCATTCACAGATCTTTCCCCCGACTCTTCAGTAGGGTCCTTAGCTTTTTCCCATCCCACTGTCAACAATATCCGTAGGAGGCAGGTAATACGATCAGCCCCTTTTGACACAGGAGGGAGCCGAGGCCCAAAGATCCCAGGCAGTTCAACTCCACAAGCCAAGTATGAAATGAATCGCTGTGGCTCAGGCCTGGGCCACTCCCTGAGGCCTGACTCCCTGAGCTGTGTCTGAGGCACCTCACTGCAGCCTTTGGGACAGCCGCCCAGCTGCTGAGATGGGCGTGCGCCTGTGTTCTTTACAAGCAGATCCCACAGCTGTCCACATGAAGGGGCTCCCAATGCCACAACAGCTTGGCTCCGTCTGTCCATCTAAGTGCAGGAAATGCAAAAATAACTACTCTCTGTTGTTATGTGCTTGGCACTGGGCTAATAATATTCATATCTCTTACCCCAATTTTTATAGGGGGAAAAAAAAAAAAAAAACAGGTACAGAGAAGTTACATTAACAGTTTTTCAGTGAAGAGCGTCTGGACCTAAATCTGGTGATTATTTTTCCCCTTCTGTAGCTCCACTATAATGATGCTAAATAACGATCTGAACTGTCTGTAGCATATTTCCTTGGAAGAGTGTGAAACATTTATTTATTCTCTCAACACGAATATTCCTTTCCAGTCAAATCAAGCTCCCCGAGGATCCTCAAATAGGCTGCGGCAAAGACTGTCGTATATTCCTTCTGGCTGAGATACAGTTCACAGGCTCCTTTGCAGTTAAGCAGAACTATGTGAGTTCTGACCAAGGGCACACGGGCAGCAATGACATGCTTCTTTCTCCTTTAGGCCTGGCACATAAAAGCCTTCTGCACAATGCTCCATTCTCTCTTCTCTCAACTGCTGGCTACATTCAGATGCTCTAAATGCAGGACTCCAAGTCCCCAGGGATTGGCAGAACCACAAAGAGAAGGAGCCCGTGGCCCTGAAGACCTGCATGGAGTAGAGCATTCCCTGACCAACCCACACTGGACTGTAAAAAAAAAAAAAAAAGAAAGAAAGAAAGAAAAGAAAAGAAAAGCAGTAACACTTTGCTGCGTTACTGTACAGACTTTACGGCTTGTTTGAGACTTAGCCTACTCTAATACACAGATCACACACATTTCCTATTTCTTGCACTTTTCAAAATCTTCCCTATTGCTTAAGTCAGTGATTTCCCAAGTGTGGTCCCTAAACAGCAGCAGGAGCTGGCTAGCAATGCAAACACACAGGCCTTGCTCCCACCCTACACAATCGGCAATTTGGTTTGGGGAGGCGGGGAGTGGGGGTCCAGATGATTCTGCTGCACTCTCTAGTTGGATGCCCAGTGGTCTAAGTGGACTGAGATGTACCAGGACGTCTCCAAGGCAATCTCCACGCCTCATCCAGCTCCCCTTCTCTGACTCCTGTGCCCTCTACTCATTTCTGCCCTTAACTGCACATGCTTGACCATACTGCTTCCCCTGTGCTTCCCCTGCCCCAAATTTCCATGGGCAGAGACCATCTCCCTTACCTCTTGGTAAATGCTGGAAGAAAGGGAGAGAGGGGCATACCCATGATACAGAACAGGGCAGGACAGCCCTTGATCATCAAATCATTGATCATCCCCATTCAACAGATGGAAAATGTTAAGTACCAGAAGACTAGGTGAAGTGTCAGGCTGTAATTTAGTAACATGTTTGCTTTGGGAGGCTTGATGTCTTCACAAGGGCAGAGAGCGGACACAGTAAGGGGTTCTGTACTTGGTACTAAAGCCAGACTTTCTGAGCTCAAATCTGGGGTTTTGTACTAACTGGCTGTGCAGTTTCACACTGATTATTTAACCTTTCACTGTCTCAGTTTGCTCACCTGTAAAGTTGGGATAAAAGTGGTACCTACCCTCACTGGGCTGTGATGAGGATTTAAAGAAAAACTGTGTTTGGTGCTGAGAACAACACCTGGTGTACAGAAAGTTTTGCACCAGGCTAAGAAGTATATTCTAGGGTGACCTCAGCAAGTCACCTACACTCTGAGCCTCAGTTTCCTCATCTATAGAATGGGGTGTTATAAGGATGGCATCACCAACTCGATGGACTGAGTTTGAGTGAACTCCGGGAGTTGGTGATGGACAGGGAGGCCTGGCGTGCTGCAATTCATGGAATCACAAAGAGCCAGACACTGAGCGACTGAACTGAACTGAAGGATTAATTGAGATGGTGAATGGTAGGGACTAGTGTGGATGAGGGGCCAGGTCAAGGGCTCAGGGTTTCCCTCCCCTCCAAATCGGCCTTCTTTGCAACTTGAATTCATGCTTGTGCAATCCTGAGTCGGGGGAGAGAATACACAGGTACACATTTCCAGGAAAATATAGTGCAAGTCAGCTAGCAATCCATTCATGGAGGGCTTGGCCTTCCTAGAAGGGTTCAGAACGGGAACTGACCAGACTCCCCAAACCCCTGCTTCATTTCTAAACAAGCAACAATGAAGGCACCATTGCCAATGACCGGAGAAATCTTTGTCCAACTGTGAAAATTGTCCAGAGCAGTTACAGTGCAAAGGTTAGACACAGCTCTCCTCAGACTTGTTATTAATGGATTCCAAAAAGGAAGAGGGCTGCTTATTTATTACCTCCTTCTAGCTCGCCTCTTCCTGAACTAAGGCGAGAGAGACAGGAAGACAAGGAATTTCCTTCCAAACTTTTTTTCATATTTTAAGATGAGAAGCAAATTTACAAGGTCAAGAAAACCCACAATGTCTGCCTCGGGTGAAGAGGCAGGCAAGACAAGCAGGGACGTGGAAACTGTCAGCTTGACTCTTTTTCTTATTCATCCTCCAGCTTCCCTCTGACCTGGGGTGGGGGGTCCATTTTTCTTGAGTTCTTTGACTTAAAAGAAGAATGGGAACACTTAGAAGAGGAATTCACCAAGCTCTCGCAAAGCCAAAGATACATGCAGACTTCAAACCAGCAAGCCCACGCCCAGGTCGACTGTGATCCACAGTGAATTTCATTCCACCACACTCGTTACAATGACAAGGCCACTGGGTGTCAAAGTAAGCTGTGTCACATTGTCATTGAAATAAGTTTAAAGAAACACTTAACTCCTCTTACCATGGGGAACATATTCTGATCTTTCCTAATGTGTTTGATTTTATTTCTGATTCAATTCCATGTTTTTCCCATACCGGTTACAACCCATTGGGAAAAACCCTGCCCTGAAAAACTGCCACATACCTGCAATAAAATTACATACATTCATCGTGGCATTGTCTAGAAGAGGAAAAACTTGAGACGCCTTACTTGTCCATCAACAGAACAGATAAACAAATGGAGGTACTTTCATGTAATGAATTATATACAGTAATTAAAAATGAATCAAGTAGAGCTATCAGTAACAGCATGAATAAATCTCCATATGGAATGTTGAGCTTCAAAAGGCAAGTTGCAGAAATATACAAGCAGTATAAACAATATACACAAATTTAAAATCAGGCAAAACAATACTAAATGCTGCTTAGGAATCCATACATATACATTAAAATATAAACACATGCCAGGGAGTTATTAACATAAATTTCAGGGTATGGTTGAAGAAGGTGAAGCTGCCGAGGAGTCTACGCTATAACTTTATTTGTAATTGTTTATTTCTTCATCTGGATGATGTTTCTTATATCATTCTCTATCATTTTCACATATCTGAAATTTTTATAACTAAAAAATCTGTCAAGGGGATGGCAATCTTGGGACAACTTTGCTTTTTCCTTTTGGATTCAGTGAAATAAAAGTTCTCCAGTTTCAGCCCCAATTCTCATTGCAGGACAGATGGCGAGCCCAGAACGTAGACCTGTGGGAACATGCCACCACCTTTCTTCCCAATCAAGCCAAGGCACACCAACTTCGAAGGAAAATGGTTGTAACTGAAGCAAGTTAACGAAATAGTAACTCCTCTCACCATAGCGACATACTCTGATCTTTTTTCTAATGTGTTCAAGTCCATTAGGATTCGACTTCATTTTTTTCCTGTGCCAGTTACAACCCCTTGGTTTGAATTCATGACCCATCAATGGGTCACAACACACTCTGAAAAATCCTGCCCTGAAAAACTAGCACCTAGCTGGGGCTAGGTCCAGGAAAGATGGGGACACCATGCCACAATTCACCAAGGATCTGAGAGATGTGTCAGTGTGGAAGCCGTTACTCCAGGGAACAGTCTAGAGGAGCCACAGAATCTGAACCATAAAGTCAGCTGTCTATCAGGGCTGTCTCTGGGTGTATATGGCACCCAGTGCCTCCTTTCTAACTCTACGGAGATTCTCGACTCTCTCCCATACTGTGTGAATTCGGGCAAATGCTGGTTCAGAATAAATGTTACTGCTTTGACCTTCTCTGTATATTGTCAAGGAAAATGTTTAACTAAAAGAGGATATTTGTTGATCAAGACCTATTGTGTAAATATAGTGATTGATTTCTGAGATCTCTGTCCTCACAGCTAGAGTTAGAACCTACCAGATAAACAGAATCACTTGGCTGGAAGGAGTCCTAGACCAGTGCTCCTCCAATGTTAACTTGCAAGTGAATCCCCTGGAGATCTTGTTAAAGTGCAGCTCTGTGTGCAGGAGGTCTGAGGCAGCCCAGTGACGCTGGGCTGAGAAGCACTCTGGAAAGATCAAGAGTGATACCCTAAACTGCCATCTGCTCTAAAGCTGCCAAGGTCGAGGGATGGGAAGGACCTGATCCCTCTCTCTGAGTACTTTGCGGGATGAGAACCTGGCTCTTCAGAGCTGTGCTTCAGTACTGATCCATTCATCTACAGCACGTCTCTGCTGCTGGATACACCAAGCCAGCAAACTGGCCGTGAAGTTTCTGGCTGCTCCCAACTTAAAGGGCATCCCTGGCCCACAGTCCTCTGAACTCTTGCATCTCAAAGTGGGACCCACAGACCAGGAGCATCACCATTACCGGGGAGCTCCTTAGAAATGCCCAATCTCAGGCCTTCACTCCAGATCTACTGAATGGGAATCTGCATTTTAAGTGAGATCCCAGATGACGCACACGCACATGAAGGTTTCGGATGCACTAGCCTAACCAATACACAATCTGGTGTACTAGACAGCAGGCCTCCACGGTGTCACTGCCTTTATCATGGGCACAAACTGCCAGCTCGCGTTCCCTCTCCCTCCTTCTCTCTCCGCCACCCCCACAATGCTCAGATGCAAAACACTGCGTGCACGACTGATCCTCCTTTCAGGGAACACTTACTGGACACATGCCGAGCACTCTCCATGCTTTAGCTAATCCTCACGACACTCTGGGATGTGGGAAGTTTTGCTATTGCTATTTCACAGATGAGGACACTGAGGCTTCGCACGGTTAGGCAACTTTCTCGAGCCTTCCAGCAAGTGCTAATGGCTAACAAGGAAAAAACCAGACTGTCAGTTGCCTCTCCCAAAAAAGTGATCCAAATGCAGCTCAGGGAATTCCCTCGGTCCAGTGGTGAGGTCTCCGTGCCCTCACTGCCAAGGGTCCAGATTTGATCCCTGGTCAGGGAATTAAAATCCCATAAGCCTCATGGCTGGGAAAAAAAAAAAAAATGCAGCCCGGGAGCTGATGACTCTGACTTTGAAAATGAACCTCCCAGGGAGAGACCTGAGGGGTTTCATCCTTGTCCCATTTCCCAGGGACAGAAGGGAGGGTGCTTCTGACCCTAAGCCCGAGGGCCTGCCTCCCCGGGAATTAGGCTTCGGGAGAGAGAGCAGAGGACAGCAAGAGGGAAGTTCCAACCTGAAGTCACCCAAAGGAAAAATGCACCAGATGAGAGGCTTGCCTGGTGCTCCTGGACCACAGTATGTGTGTCTGCATGTCTCTGTGTGTGTGTTAGTGTGTATTGACGTAAACTCCCGAAGTGATTGCCTGCCTAGACCTGAGCCAACTACCATCAGATAAAGGAGGAAAGAGAGGGGAAACTGCATCTGGAGGGTAGGTGAGAGCACTGTTTTGATCTCATTTTCCACTCCCTGAAAGGTACATTAGAGATACCGAGTGGAACTTTCTAGGGGCAGGAGTTCTATGGGGCCTCATTCAGAAGTGTCAAGAGGAAGAGCCCCAGTAGGATGAGAACCCTCTGCTGATCTCCTCCGGAGCTTGCCTGTGGAGCCCTGTCAGGTCACCCTGAAGAAGCTTGGGCTTACATTAATCAGAGGAGTGGAGGCAGCAAGAGCTTTAGATCCTACTTTAAAAATAAAACCTCAGCGTGGTATAACAGCTGGAGACACAAAAGCGTCAGCAAATCCTCCCACCTATACCTGATGTAGACCAAGCTAATGACTCACGGCACTTCTTTTGAGTCAGTGAATATCAAGCCTCAGAATCCTTCTCAACACAGTGCTTCCATAGGGACTATCAAATGATGAAGACAGGCACACCTTTGAAAGCTTTCCTGCCATTGGTGTTAAGGTAACAAAACTTTTCATGAGACTCAGGAGACCAGGTTTCTATTCCTGGGTTTGCAATTAAATAGTTATATGACCGAGGACCAGGTCATTGACGTCTCAGCAATTTTTCCCCCCACGTATCAAGTGGGAGAACTAAGAAGTAAGAGACCTTGAGTTGCAGAAAGGGGTTGTTTCTGGCAGAGAAGCTAGGTTGACTGTTGGACATCTTGGATGCCAGCAAGTTTTCCTGTCTGCCACGCCTCATTGTGTGGCAATGGCGACCCTGGCATTCAGCTGGGTGTCAGGTTCTAACATCTGAGAAAGTCCACGCCCACGTCGTATTGCTGGATTGGCTGATCAGCCACACCAGAAACTGATGGGAGAGCAGGGCTTGATACTTTTAGCCTAAATGTTGCCCTGAAATCTCCTGGCCAAATGGCTTCAATATATCACTGTAATTTTAAGACAGTTTCTAGATATTCATAAGTATTCAGATATAAATCATTTCCAAATCTTTGTTCCCACACCTGGCATCCAGGGTGCTTGGGAAAAATGTGTGCCCAAGAGGGCACCATGCGAGGGCAGAGCTCAGATAAAGAAGAGAGGTGATTTTTTTGCTTTATCTCTGAGGAAAACCAAATAGCCATAGTTTTTCTGTGAGGAAAAGAATAAAAATGGGTCTAAACTTTGCATTAATTTTTATCTTAAACAAGCCAACCTCTATATTTGGGATGAATCCCCTCAGACCTCACAGACTTCTGAGAGACACAGTTCTGACTGGCTCCATACCTTGCCACAACATTTTTCTGCCTCCAGTTTGGTAGTTTGAATGATCAAATTATAAGGTTAAGGCTTTATGCCTTCCAAACAGGAGCACAGTTTTGCTAAGGTAATGGGTAGGCAGGTGCATATTTTCCAGAAAGCAGGTACCAGGGACTTCCAAACATATGAGAAGAATAGTGCATCCTGGGAAAGGCATGAGGTCTGAGCAAGCAGGACTGGAAGGTCTGAGAAGGGGTAGGACTCCATGCTGGCTAGGTAAATCCTAATGGGTTCTTTCTAAAGGAACCCTAGTGCAGGCTGCCAGGCTGCTGGACGGCTGGGGCTGCACTCACACCCCCGCCCTGGGAAACATCGATTCCAGCCAGAGGCGGACATGGCCTGATGTTGGCTCTTCTCTGTTTAAGAAACCAGAGAGGGAAGCTGGGTTTTAGATATTCCATCCTTCCTCTGGCCCTACCTTCCCCCAAACCACCACACACAATCAGCTCATGGGGCCCTGCGGGAGTGGGGATGGGGGTCTCGGTGACGGTGGAGCCCCACCCGGCTGAGAGCTCTGGGGAGAAGTGAGTCCTCCCTACTACATCATGGGAAGTAGCTTCTCCACTAAGCATGTCCCCCTCTGCCCTCCGCCAACCCCAAACCTCAGTACGGAAGCAACTTCATTCTGAAAAGCTTTCAGTGTCTCTCTCTCCACACACACACACACACACACACACACACACACACACACACACACAGAGGACAGGCGGGTGCTGTCCTCCTGGCCTTTCTTTGAAGCTGCTGTTCTAGCAATTCTTGACCTTGGCTGTGCAGCAGACTCACTGGGGAGCTTCTTTTTAAAAAAATGCTTTGACCTACCCCCCAAGATTCAGAGTTAATTGGCCAAATCTACCCCACATAGCTCCAAAGTGCAGTCAAGGCAGAGACCTCTGAGCTGTTTCCTCTGCCTGGCACACCCTCACCACACCCCTGTGCTGCCTCCCTTCTGCTGGCTAAGTCTTAGTCCCCCTGCTTTGGGTCTCAGCGTAAATATCTTTTTCTGGAAGCTTCTCTAGCTCTCCCAGGCTAGCCTAGGTCTCTAGCTATGTGCTCCCATAGCACCCTGACTTTCCCCCATACAGTCCTCATACCAGCCTGCCATGTGACAGGTACCAGCTCCAAGAAGACAGGGACCGTTTGTGCTACTGTTCACCACCACAGCCCCTGGGCCCAACAGAGGCCTGACCCAGCGGAGATGCTTAACAGAAAACTGAACAAATGAATGCCCTTGGGACACACTGGGAGCAACTTTTAAATCAAGCATTTTCCAAACCACAGTAGGATACCCTGACCCTCTATAGGGCAACCGAGAGGGGAAGTTTCCAGTTTGGTTTTTGCGGCACAGATTGACTAGTTTTTCACCAAACTATCTCCTTCCCTCTGGGCTCAGTGCTAGACCGCACATCCCAGCCTCCCTACTGGGGCGTGGGGGGAAGCGAGCAATGTGATTCCACGCCTAGCCCATCAAAATCACTTCCTTCACTCTCCCCACATTGCTCTCTCTTGTCCCTTGACTGCTGGCTGAATTTGGGAATCCACTGGAGGACCCTGAGGCCCTAAAGGAGGGTGGTGCCACAAGACAGAAGGAGCCTGCGGCCTTGAATGACCACAGGGAGCGCTGCACCTTCCCCCACCCCCTGGCAACCCACACTGGACGATGGTGTGAGGGACAAACATCTACTGGGATAAGTCACTGAGGTTCGAGGGTGTTACGGCAGGTAGCTGACCAAGGGAAGCACACAGTTGACCACTGAACGGTGCCAGGATTAGGGGCATTGACCGTCTCAGTGATCAAAAGTCCACATAGAACTGACACTCGGCCCTTCCTGCCTGCGGTTCCTCGGTATCCAAGGTTCCTCATCTGCAGATTCCACCAAGCACAGATCGTCAAAAAACATTCATGTGAAAGTGCACTTCAAACTTGTGTTCTTAAAGGATGACTGAATTTAATACATTTTTTTCACCAGTTTACTAAAACTTCAGGGTACACGGAATCCATAAATTCAAAGATCACAGTACAGAAAAATCACCTTGACTTACTTGGGACTGTTGTTTTGATGAACAGGCTTCTTTCTGCAAAAGATGTAGGAACTGGTTCAGGCTAACTCATTCTCTACCTCTAGCCTGGCCAAGTGTTACTAAATCAAGTGGGGAGGTGTCCTCAGGTGCCACTGGCATCCATCTCCTCTTGACCTGTCACCTGTTCTCTGGAATCCAGGAAGGATCCTGGCTTGAATGGGGACCAAATCTGCCCAATTCTTTACCACTGATGTTCTCTCTAACCAGCCATGCCCAAGAAGAGAGACCCCAGCTCCCATGCAGACAACCAGAGCATTCCAACCATGAACTAAAGAAGCCACTGTGATTATTTTCAAAGTCCAGAACCCAATGCAAATAATTCACTATTTTTCAGACAGAACCAAAGGATTTTCATGTGCTTTTATTTTTTAAAACATAACAGTTGCAGGAGTTCAAAGCAGAATGAAACCTATATATTTTCTAAAATTGCCAAAGTCTAATAAAACTTTAACACCAACCTGTTCTTTGAACTGAACTCACAGTTTTATTTAATTATGAGTCTCTAGCACCCACTGTCACTCACCTCTTTAACTTTTACCTTTAGCACTTCCTTTAGCAAAAAAGAAAGCAAACCCAACATGCCATGAAATTATTTGAGAGAGATCCTCTCTGTATGCCTATGTTTCTGTGTTTCCATTCAGTTAAAAAAAAAAACACCACCACCACCCAGAAATTTCATGGTTTAAGACCATCATTTCCAAAAGGGATTAATTATTTACCAAATACTTATTGCCCTCCAAGCAAGGCCTCACAGGAAATACCAAAACGACTGACCCAGGCTCCACACTCCAACAGCTGACCATCTGGATAAGGAAACTACATTTAAAGCACAATTAACTCCAATAAAGGTTAAACGTGGAAACACCATAAAAGGAGGTAGAAACAAAGTGGTAGCCAAGGAGCAGTGGATGGCTCCCAGATAGGAAAATGTATGCATTCATTCAGTCAACAAATATTTTTTGAGCATTTGTTATATGCCAGGCACCATGCTTGCTGCTGCTTGCACAGCAGTGAGCCAGCCAGACAAATGCGCAGGTGCAGCTTCACAAAGGAGGTGGTACCTGAGCTGGGCCAGCAGCCATCAGTGGACGGAACACAGGCAACAACAACAAAGACAACTAAGCACTTCCTAAGCACCTTCTAAGTGTCTTACGTCTGTCAACCTATTTAACCTACCCAACAACCAAAGGTAGGTATTTTTATTTGCATTTTACAGATGAGGAAATTGGGCTTCAAGAGGTTAAATTACTTGCTCAGGGTCACCCAGAGCCGGATTAGCCCCAGGCAGTCCTCTCCATGGCCCTCATTGTTCGACACCACACCCTAAATCATGAATGGTCTGGAATTCCCGGGCAGAGAATTTCAAGCCCAGTCTTTGCCATGATCTGAGCCAAGGCGACGACACATGGGATGAAGACACAGGAAGGAAACTTGTGCAAACCTGCTAGCGGCGCACGTCAGGGAAGGCATTCCACCCCAAATTCAGGACAGTTCAACAAAGCCCAAGAAAAGGGTGCTATGTGCCCAGAGTGTAAGTGATGAAGGTCTTGGTTTTCTCGGCCAGTGCCATGGAAATTCACAGCAGTGGGCCATTGAACAGTGAAACTACACTAGATGCTTTCATTCTTTAGTAATGAAAGCCCCTGGGGAGAAGAAGGTCCTGTATGGAAAGTAGAGGTGTTTTTCCAGCCTGACCTGACTGTTTTAAAGGTGACTTCTCCTTGGTTCACCATGCACCTTCTCACCACTATACACACACACACACACACACTCTCTCTCTCTCTTTCTCTCTTTTTCTCCTTTCATTCTTATGGAATAGATTCATCACTGGATTCCATCAAACATCTTACTAAACTGTTGAGTTTAAGACAAAGAGTAGCCCTCCAGTCACAGCCCAGACACAATGCAAATAACAGACTGTGAAATGAAGGACCCAATTAAAGGAGACCAGCAACTGCAAGGCTCTAACTTGGGCCACTGTTTGGGGGGAAGATCTAAAAAAGGCATTTGGAGATAAGACAGAGCTAAGGGAGCTGAACAGCTGGTTTGTGTTCCCTGAAGATAGGGGCTGACAGTCCATCAAACACTCCAGGAGGTCGTGTTTCACAGGCATCCCTCAAGAGAGGTTAAAAATAAAAAACTCCCTAGTTCTGGGCAAGGTCACAGACCCGGGAGGGTTGTTAGTCTCTGGAAAACAAGGTCACGAGGGCCTGAGGAGGATGAGCACAGCCAGGCTGGGCATGGCCGAGATCCACCAATGACTACCCTGTAACGACTGGCCTGTCTGTCCCTTTCCTAACTTCAAGCCTCAATGGACAAAAACAGGTTAAAACTGCACAACGTGTTCCTCCAAAAGTCACATGGTGTGACCATACGAGCCAGCAAGTAAGTCTGCTTGTAGACATATACCAAAAAGAAACGAAAATATGTGCTCACACAAAACCTTGTACACAAATGACTATAGTAGAATTATTCAAAGTGGTCAAAAAGTACAAACAACACAACACAGCAGATGATTGGATAACCGAAATGTGGTGGATCCATGTGATGGAATATTATTCAGCTATAAAAAGGAATGAAATACTGACATATGCTACAACATGGATGAACTTTGAAAACATCATGCTAAGTCAAAGAAGCCAGACATAAAAGGTCATGTATTAATATTCTGTGACTCCATCTATGTGAAATGTTCACAATAGGCAAATCCATAGGGACAGAGAGAGAGATTAGTGATTGCCAGGGGCTGGGGGAGGGGCAAGTGAGGTATGACTTCGAATGGGTACAGGGTTTCTTTTGGGGGTGATGAAAACTGCTTCATCTAGATTGTAGGGGTGACTGCACAACTCTGAATCTAGCACTGAAGTATATGTCTTTAATGAGTGAATTGTATTTCATGCAAAAATATCAGGCAAACTCAAAATAAGAAAAATTCTATAACATAACGTGTTCTTCAGAGATGTCCATGTTCTAAAAAGCAGTGTCAGGAAAGGCCCCTTTGTATTAGTCTGGCAACTGTTTTGTAAGTTTGAAATGATACAAAAATGCTAAACTATCATATTAAAAACAAAGAGTCCTGGCGGTGACCACTTCTGATATCTGGGTGCACTCCCTTATAGACCTGAGCCTCTCTCATAAGCTCCCCAGCCTTCAACCAAGTTAACCAAAGCGGGTGGGGGCAGAAGGCGGTGAGTGCTGCTCGCCGGGCTGCACTGGCAGGCCTGAAGGGGAGGCGTCTGGGGCCAAGGGGCCCCCTAACAGCCCTGGTGAGAAGTCCTGTGTTGCCACCCAGAGAACATTCTCCCCACCAGCACCCAAAATGACCTTACCTTAGGTACCAAAATGAGAGTGCCATGTTACAATCATTAACGCTAATGACTGCCAAAATGCTCAGCCATAACCTGACCCCCTGACCAGACCACACCTCCAGGAGAGCTCTAGAGCCTCTAGACAGGGGTCCCCAACCTCTGGGATCTAATGCCTGATGATCTGAGGTGGAGCTGATGTAATAATAATAGAAATAAAGTGCACAATAAATGGAACGTGCTTGAATTGTCCTGAAATCATCCCCTTCCCCACCCCTGGTCTGTGGAAAAACTGTCTTCCACGAAACCCATCCCTGGTGCCAAAACAGTTGGGGACTGCTGCTCTAGAGCATTTCTTTTCTGATGCCCGGATCCTGGGTTTGTCTGACTGCCCAGTGTGCGTACAGCCCCAGGGCCTTATTGGCCTAGCTTTCATCCCAATCAAACATTTGCTTATTTTTCTCATCTTAAGTCTTATGATTGGCAGGATACATGCCTAACAGGTGAGGAAAGATTCTGTGCATGTTTGTCTCAGACAGAAAACAGAATGAACATATAAGACTGACCTAAAAAACCAATCAAGTTCCCCTTCTCCAATTTCTCCAAAAGTCTTACTGGATTTTGATTCCCAGCAAGGCTCCTCGATGCCTTAGAACTGCCCACAGAAATACTTGATGTTACTGTGGACTAAATCAAAGGGAATTAAACATTAAAGCACTCAGATAATACTGCAGGTTTGTGACGGTCTGAGCTACAAGACATATGTGTGTGCACATGTGCACACGCACACACAGAGGAGGTGCAGCTTTTCTCTAAGATACTTCATCATCATCTCTTAAGGAATCTCTCCCCTACTAAGGAAGCTGAGATGCTAGGTTAACAACGGGAGTTTCTTGCCATCCCCCTTCTTTCTGATTCCTATGAAAAACTCTATCTGAGTCCCACAAGTGTTTCCCTACTAGTTACTAAAGGGTGACATTCCCTGTGCACACATGGGTCACCTCTACATCCCCAACTTGGAATGCAAGAGCAGACGAGACAAAAGGTAGATGCTTTGGTCATGGTGAACTGGGGCTAAATATCTTTTGTTTAAAATACTTGCATGTGTGTGCATGTGCATACACACACACACACACACACAAACACATGAATTCAAGGGCAGAAGGCAGATTAAAAGATTTGCATCTAGGAAATTCCAAAAGGGTATCGATATTCTCCAATTGAACATTCTTAAACTGAGGTTCACCTACCACAGGCATCCCCAAAGATTTTCTGGCAGTATATTGGGTATCCAGATCTTCAGCTTCCATGTGTTTGCCTCCCTAAAGCTGATCTGCCAGATCTGTGGTCTCCTGCTTCTCCTTACCCTTCCTCCAATGCTTCACCTCCCCTCTTCCTAAAGTAATGTATGAAAAATAGTAGTGTCAGTTGCTCAGTCATGTCCAACTCTTTGCAACACTGTGGGCTATAGCCTGGCAGGCTTCTCTGTCCATGGAGTTCTCCAAGCAAGTATACTGGAGTGGGTTGCCATTCCCTTCTACAGAGTATCTTTGTGACACAGGGATCAAACCTGGGTCTCCCACATTGCAGGCAGATTCTTTACCACCTCTGAGCCACCAGGGAAGCCCAAAGTAATGTATATTGCCCACCTATCCTCAAGCTCACCAGGGTGCATAATCCCAGGGAATAAGGATCTCCTGGCAGCCAAAGGGATAATTTAAGACAGCATCAGTTTAGAGGGGCAATTCCAAGAGCAGAGCAAAGGAAGCTTCAATAAGAAATATTGAAGGCTATGGCACTGTATTTTATTCAGATGACAAATTCACAGAGGAGCTTTATGTCTTATATATTTATTTAGCTATGCAGCCCCCCATCCATCTCAGAATCAGAACTCAGAAGGGAGATGGGCCAACACCACCTATTAACACATTCACTTGAGTCAACAAAGAAAGTCAGTTCTTTTTACTGACTGAAAGCAAGTTTAGTTGGGCTGACTGGTTTGACAAAAAGAAATGGCTTCTGCAATTAGGGCATATAGCAGAACTTTTTTCATAAATTCAAAGGTTTTGATGAAGACAGGCTTAAAGCACATATATACACGTGTGTGTCTTTAACATGCACAGAAATCACCCAGGAATCTTTTAAAAATGCTGGTACTGATTTGGTGGGGCTAGGGAAGGCCTCCAGACTCTGCATTTCTAACAAATTCCCAGGGGCTGCTGAAGTTGCTGGTTCATAAATCACACTCTGAACTGTGAGAATATACAATGTGCTGGGAGATGTACTTTTTGCAATGAATTAAAGTTATTTAAAAATTCAGATATCAAATATAAAGTGTACAAGGGGGTGCTGAATTTTTTAAAATATATTTAGGAAATATTCCAATAAGAAAAGTTCAAGCAACCCTGATTTGGGCCACGGTTGGCAGCCTGAGGATAAGAGGCTTGCATCCTGCCTCTGTTATGTGTGCAGAGCTGGACTCTGCTTTTCCTCTGAAGCCGAGTCCCAGAGGAATTTACTGCTTTGCTAGCCCTTCATGCAGCTTATGTTTCTGGTGGCAGACTCCATGGCCCAAACCTTCAGATGTGGGAATCGTGGCTGCAGCCGTCGAACGTAAATAGCCTAACTGGGATGGCAGGGTGGGCAACCAACCCTGTAAACAGTCAGCAAAGCAGTCAGGATTCCTGATTCAAGAGTAAATGGCCTCCTGGGCACATATGCACAAAAGATGAAAACTCTAATTAAAAAAGAGACATGCACCCCAGTGTTCAAAGTAGCATTATTCGCAATATCCAAGACATGGAAACAACCTAAGTGCCCATTGACTGATGAATGGATGATAAAGAAGACGTGGTGCATCTATACAATGGAATACTACTCAGCCATAAAAAGAATGAAATCATGCCATGTGCAGCAGCATGGATGGACCCAGAGATGATCATACTAAGTGAAGTAAGTCAGACAAAGACAAATATTATATGATACCACTTATTCATGGATGCAAAAAATTATACAAATGAACTTATTTACAAAACAGAAATAGACTTACAAACATAGGAAACAAATTTATGGTTACCAGAGGGGAAAGGGAATAGGGAGGGATAAGTCAGGAGTTTGGAATTAGCTGATGTGCACTCCTGTATGTAAAATACAGGGACCTAGTGTATAGCACAGGGAATTATATTCAATATCTTATCAGATCAGATCAGATCAGTCGCTCAGTCATGTCCGACTCTTTGTGACCCCATGAATTGCAGCACGCCAGGCCTCCCTGTCCATCACCAACTCCCGGAGTTCACTGAGACTCACGTCCATCGAGTCAGTGATGCCATAATAACCTGTAATGGGAAAGAATCTGAAAATATATATAAATATATATTTGTGTGTGTGTAACTGAATCACTTTGCTATACACATGAAACTAACACAATATTGTAAACCAACTATACTTCAAGACAAAAATGTTTTAAGAGTAAATGGCCTCATTAACAAAATCACAATAAGAGCTGGTATGAATTGGCATGTGTCAATGTGCACATTTGAGCAGAGAAGGCTCATCTCATGGACATGTATTTGCAGGTGTTGAAATATGGGCTTACATATCTTGACAAGATTCTAAGCAAAATCACCAAGTCTCAGTCAGTCAAAATCGCTCAAGTCTGCAGTCAGTCGCAACTTACCCATCAGTCACCCTTCTCCTTCCAGAAACGCCCATGGTGGACTGGATCTGTTCTACATTCTAGTAAGTCTACTCTCAACTCCCCAGACAAGCCTCTACCATCCCTCTTTTAAAGAAATTTGAAGAGAAAGCTTTATTTAAACATGTGTTCCCAAATCTTCTGGACTAGCAAAAACCTATTTGAGCATATTTCCACTTCAGAGAGATGGAGAAATATAAAAAGCTCTGTGGCAAAGCAGACAGGCCACATAATCCGGGTTCATGGACAGCTGATTAATCTCAAAACTGGAACCTCTTTAAGAGCAGGAAGTAGGCTCTTTTCTGATCAAGAGCAGAGAAGCCACTAATTCCAGACCCTCAGCTCACTACCATGATAGACCCCTTGTAAAGCTGGCACACTCACGCAGCCTTCCTCCAGGAGGGCTGCTATCTTGAAAGTGCTTTGTCACCTCCAGAGAAAAGGAACTAATTACTAATGTTCGCACCTGGAGGGGCCCCATTCATTCAGGCTGGAGGCAGAAGTTTAGATAGAACTGAAATGACTGGGAACCCAAGATCTGGAGAGAAAACGAGAGCGCTTTGAAGGGTCCTGAGCCTTTAAAAGACATGCCATCTCCCAGCAGCTAAGCTCTCGCTGAACTGCCAAATGTCAGAGCTAAAAGGAAACTGAGCAATCATCTAATGATTCAAATTATTTTTATTATAGTGAAGAGGAAGCTGAGGACTAGAGAGGTAAAATGACCTGTCATACAGCTTCTTAGTGAAAGGAGCAGAAGCATCACCCCAGTGATCTTCTGCCATACAGCCCCGCCCTGCCACACTCTGTCTCAGGCTGACTATTGTAGATGAGAGAACAAGGGTTAGTCTGCCTGGACACAGCAGGTACACTCAATGAAACCACAGCAAAGGGAATCTCTTCCCTGTAAGCTAACCAGTCCCATAACTGAGGCTGAGGGGATGTCAAGAGTGAGGATAACTTCCCGTTTGTGCAGACAGGCATTTAACAACCAGCTTGGGTGGTGGGTAGCCCTGACTTGCAGCCTTTGCTGATTTCTGTAGTGTAAACACCCCCAGCATGGCAGATTTCAACCTCCCAGCATGTTGCCACTGAGCACAAGTTGGGGAGAGACATTCTGCAATCAGCTCTCGAGGGCTGGACTAGTGAGGCCAGCACACTACTACAATTTCTGAGAAGTCCAAATGACTTGCATCACAAGATGGAATGACCCGTTGTATCATGAGGAAAAAAAAAATCCAGGTTTGTAAGAAAAATTCTAGCAGCATACCCTTCTCACTCATTTAACCCTAAAGCCTCTACTGCCAATGTCCATGGGACCCAGGGAGAATCAAAGTTTTGAAAAATTCACTTGGTGCATCCTGCCTGTATCTCTGATGACTCCAGGCGGGGTGCTGAGAGGTGGAATCAACATCACGTATGTTAACATCTGGGCAACCAAGCATTCCTTTCCCAGCAGCAGTGGGATCCAGTTTCCAAGGTGATGCATGAGCTCAGACCTCCATCTTTGCCAATGTCAATGGAAGTGCCTGGATTCAGCTTTGGGCAGCCCTCCACAGGTCTCATAAGCAGGGAGGAAAACATGAAAAACCAAATTCCTCCTCAATTTCCTTTCACTGAGAGGAGTTCCAAGGCTGAGGGGAGCAACTCATCAGGCAAAGTTCTTAGCCTGTGCTTTCCCTGTGCCAAACATTGATTGGCTAATGGAGAAAAAAACCTGGTGTATAAACAAAGGTGGCTGATGACATCCGAGGGTCTGGAGCAATTCCTTTACATCGTTCTGACAGCTAACAAATGGAAATAGCTCTCAGGGAGCGTGTTTAAGGAACAGCTGGAATATGTAACGGACATTTTTCTATGAGCTTGACAGGTTGAGCTCTCTAACGGTTGAGCTACACTCACCGGACACCGATCAGAATGAACTCTGCCATTCCTTGGAAGGTTGCCAAGAGGCCTTTGAAGAGAAGGGAATCTGGGGCCTCAGTTTCAGAAATGGAGGAGAATAAATACCAGACAGATCATAAGCAGACCTGATTTAAAGAGAAAGACCTATAAATGCCAGTCTCTCGGCTTTCTCCCTGGTTTCCTGACCCTATGACCCATCCCACCTAAGTGACACACAGGCAACCCTTCCCAGAGGGTCACCTGTGGGGAGATCCTGCAGTGTGTTGCCTAGTGGTCTTTAGTCTTATCTCCCCACACACTCATGATAAAGTCAACAGATGTAAGTTCCTGATAGATACACAAGACATAAGATACTATGCCTTATACAAGGACTCCCTCTAAGCATCATTTAAATGACAAACTCTCATGAGACCCCTAAGATAACCTGATTAACCAAAATCTGGTTTGCCTTCAGTGTTTCAGGAGCACACTCATTCTCCAAAGTGAGGTGGTTTTCAAAATCAACAACCAGAGAAACTTCTCAGAAGTATGAGATTGAATTTTAAAGATGCCAAGATTCAAATCAAGTACGCTGGTACCATCATTTGTCTTCTTTCAGGCTCAAAGGAGTTACCATAAACAATAACATGCCTAGAAAAGAGCCTGGGAAAGTCATAAGATCTAAAGAAGCCAGCAGTCCAAGAGTAGGAGACATACTTCTCAACAGAGCAGTCCTGCATCCAGCCCTGTGACCACGAGGTCCATCCAGATACACAAACCTTATGGCAGCAAAGGATGACTTGATTAGCTGCAAGGGGCATGACCAATCAATCAATCTTCCTCACAGTCTAGATGCCGTGTGGAAGCTAGGAAGGAGAAACTGACCTCTTGAAAGACATCATCAGAAGTTATGACAGCCTGGAGGGGCAAGCTGCTGCTACAACAGTGGAAATCCTACTGCCATTGGTAAAAGTGAGGAGGAGAACACACAGCATTTTCTTCACACCTTCTCTCTCCCTGGCAGTCCTCTCACTTTTCATAACTCTAAAACTGACCTCCATTTCGAGAGATCCAACTCAAGACCATCTGGCTTGACCTCTTCTAATCCACTTCCTCCCTCCACCCCAAATGAGATTAAGCCTACCTTGGATAACCACCAGAACTTGATGATTACAAGTCAAAGATCTTCAGAAGGCATGCCAACTGATAAGCCAAATTAGTACCAAGGCATAAAATCGAGCGGCACTGTCTTTGTACTCTAGTGATCAGTGCCCCATCCTGCCCACCGTGTGGCCCTTTGTGCCATGAGACACACTTAAAAGTCGAGAGAGACACAACTGCTGAAAAAAGAATGAGGAAAACAAGGGCACTCCCAACAGGCACTCTCTGACTTTCCTTAAGACTGCTTAGCACTTCCACAAGCCTTTTCATCTTCAAAGCATTTGAGGAACATCAGCTAAGTAATCCTCCCAACAGCCCTGCAAGGTGAGGAAGGATTATCTCCATTTCACAGATGGGGAAAAGGAATATTTTGAACACGAGCATAAAACCTGGGACAGACCAAATTGCCAGAAACTGGGCTGGGCTCCCTCCCGGTGTCTTTGATGTGCATCCAGGCCTGCCACGGTATCTCATCCCCAACCCGAGCGCTGCCGAGGGCTCCAAACCAGGAGGGAGCCAAGCAGACGGACAGCCAGAGGCAAGAGAGACAAGACTCTCATGCTAACACTTTCAAGTCTATAATTAATTCATGATTTCACCTGACTGTCTGGTTAGAGGAGGTCCTTTTTGAAGGTTAGATGGAAGACGAGAAGGATGTGGAAGGAGGAGGAGATAGCTTCTCCACTCACCTCCTGAGCAATGACTCTGATGTTCCTTGCTCTACAGCTCCACTCCAGTGGGAATTTTCAACCAACGCTGAAGACGGTGTAAGCACGGAGGGGCAGCCACCTTAAATCCTTCCTGGACCCAACGCAGTTTCTAAATATGTGAAAAGCCTTCGGCATCGTGCTTGTATTATCCAAGTTTTCTCATATTTTAGGACCAGACTTTCTGACCAAACCTCAGTTGCAAAAGCCAGTTGGAACCCTGGTCAAAACCTCATAATTAAATGCAGTATAGGAACTCTATGTCTATCCAGGCTTATTACTCAAGGCAGAATTCCAAACTGTGGCAGTCTCAGAAGTTCTTGAATTTTCAAAAGCTTTAAAAGCTTCTAGAGATTCAGGCTGCCAGTACAGACTTCAGAATTGCCACTTTTAAGTTTGACCATCTGCCCTGTCGACAGCTACAATCCAAGCTTACCCATTCCAACCCTCATACTTTCTTTCAAACTACTCTCCACTCTAGAAGTGAACTTTGTGTGCTTTGCACATCCAGGTACACAGCAAATGGAGAACTCGGAGACCACCCTCCCTGTTTCTTCAAAACCTCTAGTCGGTTCTTCCTATTAGAAGCCCACAGTAAGTATCTAAAAAGGTGTATGAACTCAAATGGAGGAAGCAACAGTATGTTGAGGTCAGTGGTTTTCAGCTGAGGGAAAAGACCCCAGTGCTGGGAAAGATTGAAGGCAGGAGGAGAAGGGGATGACAGAGGATGAGATGGTTGGATGGCATCACTGACAGGATGGACATGAGTTTGATTAGGCTCCAGGAATTGGTGATGGACAGGGAGGCCTGGCATGCTGCAGTCCATGGGGTCACAAAGAGTTTGACACGACTGAATGAATAAAGTGAACTGAGATTATGACCCCAGGGGGCATCTGGCAATGTCTGGAGACATCTTTGGTTGTAAAAGCTGGCATGGGAGGTGGCATGGGCAAGGGGCGTCTAGTGGGCAGAAGTCAGGGATGCTGCTGAGTAGCTAGCCTACAGTGCACAGGACAGCCCCGTCCACAAAGAATGACCCCGCCTCCAATGCCAACAGTGTTGAGGGTGAGAAGCTGGGTTAGATGACAACCATCTCGGTGAAGCGCATGCCGAGCACATTGTAAGTGGGTTTTCAGTAAAAACTGACAGCTTGATGGACTGAACCATTAGCTGCCTCTATCCCTGGGACCAACCTCTGTTACCACAATAAGAAAAAGAAATCAGACAAACTCAACAAAGAGCAACGCAAGTAGCAATTCCACTTTCTTAGAACAGAGGCAGGAATCTTGACTGTTTTGCTTGTGAATGAAAGCTGATGGTTTATCTACTTTAAGTCACCAATGAGATGTTTTATGGCAGGGATCACATCATATACTTCTTTTATCCCCAGTGATGCTGGATACACGGTACGTGTGAAAAAAATTTGTTAACTGATGGATGATCATGGACTTCAATTACATCATAGGGAGGGGACAGACAACCAAATACAAAGGAAAAAAGAAATAGAACATTTTAGCTCTATCTTATTATAGTTTTAAGATAACACACCCAGGGAAATGGTCAAAAATTAGTCATTATATAAAAATACAACACAGCAATACCCCCTCGAAAAAAGAACAGCTCTTCAATATACAACAACATAGATGAGTTACATAGACATAAGATCTGTCAAAGGAAGCCCTGACACGAAAGACACATACTGTGTGACTCTATTTTCATGAGGTTCAAAAATAAGCAAAATGAATCTATGATAGTGGTCAGGATAGCAGTTATTATTGCAGGAGGTGGGATATGACTAGTCACTGAAATGGGCATGAGGGAACTTTCTGGAACACTGAAAATGTTCTATATATGGATCCGGTTGGTGATCAGAAGTGTTTGCGAACACACAAAAATTTATCAAGCTGTACACTTAAGGGGAAAACAATGAAAAATGCAAAGTACAAAAGAGGAAAAACTCAGCCACAGTATACAGTTTAAAACTAGCTTTTAAACAGGTAGACTTATGTTAACAAGGTTCTTTCCAACGATAAATATGCACGGCTTTCATCCAAATTTCAGCCACAAGAGTTGTCTTCTTTCTTAATTAAAATGCAAATATAGACTCGATGGCTAGACAACAAGGCAGGGAAAAAAAAAAAAGACTCAGCCAAAAAGAACACACTAACTTATTTCCCATTCAAACAGTGAAATTAAATCCAAGTCTGACAGACCAGGTCTGTCTCCAAGCATCACACACACACACACACACGCACACACACACACACACACACAGTGCTGCTTTTGATGTGGCTGCCTGGAGCAGCTCATAACAAGAATACTACTACTTAAAATCTAAGCAATTGCATTTTATAATTAAGAAACCATCCGTGCCCTCTCCCTCCCAAGAAACAAGAAAAAAATCATTAGTTTCCTGCTACTGAAAAAAAGATGGTCTTTTTAAAATTAGTAAATTCTCAGCTATGTCCCCTTAATTCCTTAACACCATGTAACACCTGCCTCTATTTTTCTTATCTCCATTTTAAAAGCATACCTTTATAGATCATTGCAAAAATTCTCTACCTGTATGTGTAAGAAGTCAGAGAGAACAGGAAGAGAATATTCAGTTGCCAAAGCCAACCTTAGCATTGTCTTTTAAAACAGTAAATATTAAAGAATGCCCAATATATGTTTATTGATTAGGTCACCATGCATTTGAAGAATGTTTTTCTACTAGTTTAAAGTCTTTATAAAGAATTATTTTATTTATCCTGTCTCCCTACTCAGATTTTGAGCTTCCAGAGGACAGGGACTGTTTTGTCAACTTTGCATTTAAAATACCAAGACATGTGCATGACCATGAGGCCTTCAGCATCTGTCTGGTGAACAACTGATGGATGGGGTGAGGAATAGATGGGGAAAGAGGGATGGGTGGGGAGAGGGAAGGATGAAGGAATGGGGGATGGATGTATGGATGCATGCACAGGTGGATGGAAGAGCAGGTTGAGGGATGAGAAGATGAGCATCAGGTTAATGGGTGAATGGATGAATGAACAAAGTACTATCAGATGGATTACATACTTTGGCAAATTATTTTTAAGTTCTCAAATCGTTTCCATTAGACCTCTACTTACAACATTTCTTAGAGTCAGATTTGTAGTAGGTACTTAGTTAACACTTGTCAATTTTAAGAATTAAAATAGAACCTCATTTTCCAAAAGTGAAGTGATGAGTAGATTGTCTACTGAGGTAGAATACTATGGCATAGAGAAGTTAAAGAACAGCCACTACTCAGCTATTAGATTTGCTGAACAAAGTCAAGGTTGATAAAATGGAAATTCATAAAGAACCTGAAGAGGGTGAACATAAATTGCTCCCCACATTTAGAAGTATTAGGAACAACTTGCAGAATTACTTATTCTAACGTGTATATAAGCACTTAAATAATTCAAAACTACAAATGTCTAGGAAAAAAGCATCGTAGACTTCACCTCTAAAAATGACATCAGGGAACAATTTTAACTTTTCATGGCACATGCCTTAAAGTTGGTTGATGGCAGAACTCCGGGCTGTGTGGACTGTGGTCATAACTAATCGTTTCTCACCTTCCAACCCACTATTCTTTATACACTGTATCTAGAGATACTCTTTCTATCACGCATGTGTAGACATGGATCTATAGATGGTTCTTGAAGCCTCAAACCAAGTTTAAGCAACACTATACAAGCATATGTGACAGAGCAAGTACACCCAGTCTTCCCAGACATTAAAGACAACAGCTATTGTCTTTTCATGTTTTATACCTGTGTACTGTGTCTACATTGTTGTTCCTACTTCAAGCTAGAAATGATAGCCATCCAAAAGCTTTAAGTGTTATTATTCTCAGAAATGCACTAGATTTTGAAAGCTCATGTCCAAGTTCGAAGTTTCGCTTAAAAAGGAAGTCTCAACTGACAACTTCAATGCAAATCAAGGCTAATACTTCAGATTCCAGTCTGAAAATATTCCTGGTGCTGATGGCAAGTCATCAAGGATTTTCAACAAAAGATCTGCTCATAAGAAGGAGCATGCCCTTTAGATATCCAGGCTTCATACTAAAAATAAAACTATGTTTTTACAAGTCTATACCAAAGTTTGCTGCCTTTAAGATATATTGATCAAAGGAAAGGATCTATGTTAAACCATGAAGATGCTAAGATAAAACTGCAACAAAAATATTCATGACAGAATAATCCCATTTCTTTGCGGCCCTATCCACAAACACATATACACAAACCGGAAAGAGAGGTCTCTGCTCTGAGAGCCTTCGCTGTGAAATATATGTCTCTCAGCCACCAACCTGAACGTCAGTGTTTTCTTCTATTTGCCCCTTGCTGTTAGAGCCGCTCTTCCCCTCCTTCTCGTCCTCTTACTGACTCCTCCTCCTCCTAATCTTCATTAACCATTCTCTGATTTTTCCTCCTCCTAATCTTCATTAACCATTCTCTGATTTTCAATCTCTTTCCTTCACTTACTATTAGACGGGCTGGATGAATATCATCACAAAGGTAAGCCCTGGCAAACTGCACTGGAAAGAACCCTTGGCCCAGGCCTTTGAGAGAATTATCATAGGTGGCAAGGCCACACGGAGATTTAAGGATTAACAAATCCTAAAAGGGTGGAGATGTTTCTTTCTACAAAGTTCGTGTGAATGTGGAAGAAGTTGAGGGAATTTCCAAGCTTCCTTGGTGTTGGGTTGACGGCAGCCAAGCATGAGGAGAAACACACTCTGGTGTCCTGACAGACTGGACTTGAGGACAGGCTCCAGGCAGGCCCAGAAGAAGAGACTAGCATTCCTGAGAGTGAAGGAGGAAATGACCCAGACCAGCCTGGGCCAAACATGGAGAGGCCCAAGGCAGAGCAACCACAAGGCGGGGTGGGGGAGCAGGGGCAGAGCACTATGGAAAGGAGAAGGGAAGCGCTAGTTTCTAGAAGTGTGATGAAGACATCATCTCTATACCTCAAAACCCCTTTAAAAATGAGCAATAGTGAAAAGACTCCAATAAAAGGAACGAATTCTCTGAACGCACCATCTTGCTTTCTCATAATATTTAGGCATCATTCAGCTCCTTGTCCTTTACCTCCTCTTTTTGCAATGATTTCTTACTGCTTAGTTTTCATAGAAGCTCTCGATGTGCAAGAACAGGATACAACCCTCCAAATACTCTGCAGTGAAGTCAACAGGCTTCACGCTTATACAGAAATGTGAGCAGCCCCACAACAGATAACAACATTGAAGCCCATGCTCCTGTGGCAAGTCTGCCATTTCCAAACTGCTATGCCCATGCTCTCAGGCGGCAGGCATGATCCAGACCTTCCTTAATTCCCTAAAATGAGGCATTTGTGAATGTGGGTGCAAAGAAAGGCCATGGCTGACAAAGCAAGAAACTGCAAAATTAAACAAAGTCATGACATTGATGCACAGAATCCACAGTCCCTTATTGCTCATCCAGAGGCACATCACTCGAGTGGTTCATGGAATAATCTGGAGCCCTATTACCAAATATGCAAATACCTTGACCACGCTATAACTTCTACAAACATATCTTTGATGCCCAATTCTGACTGTTCTGATCAACACAGTGCCAAAAAGAAACAGAAATCATCTCTGGAAAAATGTATTTTTCTCAGATAAGCCAATGTCTGACCATTGCATATGAGAAAATGAACCATGGAGGGCATAAGTAAGTAAACTTATTGCCAAAAACTTGGATTTTGTACTGCATTTTATTTTACTTGTGGCAGCTTGAAGAGTTTCATCATAAATATTCGTGGTTGACGTGAAAACAAAACTGATTCCAATCTGTTCACCCATTCTCAGGGCACTTGCTCCCACTTTATCTACCCTCACATGGTTTATATAATCTCAAAAAGCTGCAGGAAAAAAATAATTTTAATAAATGTCATGGCTGAATATTCACTGTTCAAAAGAAGAGATTATATTAATTTAAAAATCTTTATTTAAAAAAATTATGTTGTGTAAACTATGTATTGTTTATGGCTTCTGTCTTTCTACAAGGCCAACTTGAGTAGTTATTTAAAAAAGAAAAGACTACATGTCTCTCAAAGCCTCAAGTATTTACTATACGACCCTTTATAGAAAAAGTTTGCTGACCCCTGATATGTAATAACTCAATGAACAGAAAATCTCAATTTGTGTGTTTTTAAAAGAGTTTGTGTGTGTGTGTCTTCTGAAATTCACAAACCTGCAAATCTCAGTAAAGAAGCATTGTGTCATCTCCTGTCAATAATGGGTGTCTGTCCAGAAGGCTGATAAAGCGGGTATACAGAGTGAAGTAAGCCAGAAAGAAAAACACCAATACAGTATACTAACACATATATATGGAATTTAGGAAGATGGTAACAATAACCCTGTGTACGAGACAGCAAAAGAGACACTGATGTATAGAACAGTCTTATGGACTCTGTGGGAGAGGGAGAGGGTGGGAAGATTTGGGAGAATGGCATTGAAACATGTAAAATATCATGTATGAAATGAGTTGCCAGTCCAGGTTCGATGCACGATACTGGATGCTTGGGGCTGGTGCACTGGGACGACCCAGAGGGATGGAATGGGGAGGGAGGAGGGAGGAGGGTTCAGGATGGGGAACACATGTATACCTGTGGCGGATTCATTTTGATATTTGGCAAATCTAATACAGTTATGTTAAGTTTAAAAATAAAATAAAATTAAAAAAATAAAAAAAAAAAATAAAGCGGGTAGATGTAATTTTCTTGCTATTACGTGAAGGAAACAGCCCCTCTTTCAATGCTCATTTCAAGAAAACTGTGACTTGAAATTAGATAATAATAGTACCTGCAGTAACTTTCTCTCTCTCTCTCTCTCTCTCTCTCTCTCACACACACACACACACACACACTCTTCCACAGTTTCCTCATGGGACCCACTCATTCATTCAATATTTAATGAATACCCACTGGATGCCAGGTACTATGCTGGGCCCCAAGAACACAAAGCAGATGAAGATTTGGCCCGCACACTGATCAGGCTGTCAATGAACTGCAACAGGCATGTCACAAATAATTATGGACCCACGTGGTAAGTACTGTCCAGAGGAGTATCTGTAAAATATGAGACTATTTTGGTAGCAAAATGGAGGGAGCAAGCAGATGCAGAAATTAGGGAAGGCTTCAGAGAGGAAGTGACATTTGGCTTGGGGTTTGAAGTCTGAGTAGGAGTTGTTTCCAGTGAAGATGAGAACAAAGGGCATGGAAGCAGGGGAACAGCTGAGGCAGTGAAGTAAAATGTACATGGCGGGGCAGGGATATACAGCAACATGTGCGGCAGGGAGCGCCAGGGTGGTGGTGGAGCCCCAAGGGATGAGCTGGAAAAGTGGGCCAGGGTCAGGCCTATGCCCTGCTAAGGAGTCTTGCCTTTATCTTTAAAGGTGGGAGCTATAACAGGTGTTTCTTAAGCAGAGGAATAATAAGCTCTGATTTCTGTTTTAAGATAACACTGGAGATAGGATGGAGGAAGGATGAGAGGTGAGAGAGACACACAGCGACACCTTCCCAGATTTATCAGTGTGTGTCCAGCTATAGGCCCTCCCCAGCACACCCAGGGAAAGGGCCTCCATAAATGCAAGATGTCCTAGTGCCTGGGTGAACCGCAGAGAGAGTTCACACAATCTGTTCGTTGGAAAGTATGGGACAGTCATAATGTGCCAATTTTCCTTCATAAGAGGCAAAAAACCCTTCTCCTCCGTATTGCTTATGTGTCTAAAAATCTGCAGTATCCCCAGCAGAGCCCTGCAAATGGCAACAAAAGTAGACAGAAATGCCACAGTTACCAGATTTTGTGCTCCTGGTCAAAAAAGAATGAAGACTCTGTTTCCAAGCCCAGAAACATTGATTAGTACAATATCCTGATCGCGGCCCAGACATCTCCAACTTGTGGAATGTTTGCTCCACACTTTCCCTTCAGAAATGCCTCCTCATTACAGAATTCTTGCAAAAGTGAAATAATTCCAGCTACTGTTTTTCCCATAAAAGGGACCACTGTGCTTCTGCTACTTTCCCCCAGCATGTTTCTGTAGGTGGTCATTTCAACAATAAAGGAAGTTCAAGGGTTCAAACAGATTTCCACTGTTACAGCCCAAAAATTTGAGGTTTTTTCAAGGAAGTCCCCCCTACCGAGCAATTATGCTTGAATTCAAGGCTAGCTCTTTCTTACCGACTGCTGTGGGGAGAGGAGGGCAGAGGGGACCGGGTGAGGAATGGGGTGGGGGAGGAGAAGATAAGAGACTAAAGAAATCAGAGCACTCAATCAGAAGTAAATGGTTGCAACCAGCCATCCGACACCATGGAGACTCAGGAAGGGGGAGGAGAGAGGAGTCTGGGGGATTGTTTCATTCCTCACTCTTATTCTTGGCCAGTTTTTACTTTGATGAATTGATACACTGAAAGGGGGGACTCCTACAGGGGCCATATGGGCACTATGGCCTGCCCTAGAGATCATATTCAGAAGGTGCTAGAAGGAGCCAGGTAGAGCTGCAGTGTCTAGTAGGGAAGGTTTGCTTGTTCCCAGGGCAGTCTTGTAGATTACCACACTGCTTAGTCCTCCCCAGCGAGGTCTCCACCCCTGTGTGATGTCCCTTAACCCCAGAACAGGGCAGGCCTGCTCCCAAGATGCCAGCCCCCCCACCGCCCTGCAGTGTTGCCATGAGCAACAGAGAATTGCTGCTGGGCCAATTTCTTTTCTTTTTTCAATAATCATTTTTAATCGAAGTATAGTTAATTTACAATGTTGTATTATGTTCAGGTATGCAGCAAAGTGATTTAGTTATACATGTACATACAAATATATCTTTTCAGATTCTTTTATAGATTATTATAAGACATTGAATATCATTCCCTGTGCTTTACAGTAGATCCTTGCTTTTTATCTCTTTTATATATAGTACTGTGTAGATGCTAATCCCAAACTCCTAATTTATCCCTCTTACCCTCATTCCCTTTGGTAACTGCAGTCTGGGTTCTGTGTCTGTGAGTCTATTTCCGTTTTGTAAATAAGTTCATTTGTATCATTTTAGATTCCACATGTAAGTGATATTATATGATATTTGTCTTTCTCTGTCTGGCCTATTTCACTAAGCGTAATAATCTCTAAATCCATCCATGTTGCTGCAAATGGTAATACTGCATTCTTTTTATTGCTGAGAGATAATCTCCATTTTCTTCTGCCTTTCTGCCACCCCATTCCGGGAAGGACCAAGACTAAAGGTGACTCTAGACACATATGACTGAGGGCCCTGTTGCTCCACCCTGAGTCTCTCATCTCTTTTCTTCGGCCTCAATGTGTGTGTGTGCGTCTCTTTCTGTGTTGTGCATCTCAAAGTGGAATTCATTATTCTCACCTGCTTCACAGAGTGCATGCGTGAAAACATCATAGGCTAGAAAGTCCTTATCTCCCTTTTTCCCTTCTGCTAAAACTGCTGAGGCCCCAGCCACCCAGTTGCCCACCTCCCAGGTCCCAGTGGATCCCGTTCTCAAAAGCTGCTAGGGTACCATTTCCTTGCTACTGCTGCTGCTGAGCACAGAGCAAGGAACCACTTGGAGCCAACAGGCACTGCTACGAACAGGCACTCTTTCCCATGTATTGCCCGATCATTTCACCACCAAGAGAAAATGTTATGAAATAAAAGCCCTGACAGCACCCACATTTTCAGAACCGATAGCACAGGAAAGCACAGCACTGCCAATGATGAGAATGACTGAACTGTCACACGAACATCCGCAAACGCACGCTCCCAGGGGAGTTATGGAGGCACCACTGCACCCTGAGCCACATGGATTCATTCCTGTCCTTCCTCGCTGCAGGTGACTTTCACGTTTCTGCTTGCTGCCGCCTTGTGCTAAAGGTTAGCTCATTTTACGAGGAAGTGGACTGAGGTGAAATGAACGTAGGTGCTTTGGCATAGCAGGCCGTGAGGGAAAACACACTCTCATCTGGACACTGTCTGGGCCAGTCCCTCCTAATAAAACCTGGGAGAGAAAATGCCCAGAAGTAGTAGCCCAGGCACCAAGCGGTGGTAATATTTTAAAAGGATGGGCTAATGTCATTCAGTGTGGTTTTCCAGGCCTGCGGTGGAGGTGTGGGGTGTGTCAAAAGGAAATGAGATCAGTAAAAAAAAAAAAATTATGAGAATGTTTCCTCAGGCTTGCCCACGTTAAGAAGTGTCTGACTGGATTTCGTTTAGATTTCCTTCAAATGAGCTCCCTCCCATGATGAAGGGGTTTTTCTGTTTCCAGATGCCTTTTGAGGGTTTTTTTAATGGGTGCCTCAAAAAAGGCTACATTAACTCTTCTCTTTTTATTTTTTAACTCTTCTCTTTGTTTATTTTTTTATTTTGACAATTTGGGTCTGCTTTGTGTTACGTTAGAAAACTCAGTTGGCATCTGTTATGGCTGAAGGTGGGAATGAGGGCAGAATACCCCTTCCTGTAGGGAGGTGATCTCAAGAAAATGCTTCAGGAAAATAAAAAGTCATTTCCTAGAAATAAAACATAAATGATATCTGCATCTTTTTATTTGAACTTCTAAACTTATCTTCCCTTGTCATTTCATGGGAATAAAAGTGAAATTCATCCTTTCAACTTAAATTCTTCCTATTTAGGAAAGATCAGTCATTTCTTTGGACAAAAAAAAAAAAAGAAATATGTTTAGTCCAACAGTTAGAAAGTAAGACTCACTGCCTGAATCTCTTTAGAGACAGAGTTTCTCAAATACAAGGCAGAACCTAGTTACAAAAAGTTACAGCTCTTGTCTGACGGTGTGTCTCTTGTAAGGAGATGCTCCAGGACGCTGATCCAACACGTATTCAAAGTAGAAAAAGCAATTTTTTCAATGCTTATCAGCTTTTTTGGTCCAACTTTTGAGACTGTCTATCATTTCAACCTTTCCAGTGTAGAAGGATTAAAAAAGAGTGATAGTTCCCCTGAGGACAAACAGGTGAGCAGATAGTACAAGCCAGATTTATCATCCCAATAAATCCACTTCTCAAAACAAACAGACTTATCATTTAGAAAAGCATTGTCCTCTCCCATTTCTGGGCAAATGACTACATTTTTTTTCTGGGAAGGAAAAAGAGTATTTTGCATAGAGTCTGGAAAGATTGATCAATCTGCCCAAACCTGTGGTTTCATTTCAATTAATGCCTCAGTGAAAACTGTATCATGACATCAATAGAGAATGACTCATAACAAAAGCAACTTGCATAGCCCACAGTAAAAAAGAGTCCATGTGAATAGCACTGCCACCACCAAAGGGCATTAATTAAGCAGCCCCTATGATCATGATGCAATGAACTTGAGAGGAGGAAAGACAACAATGACAACACTGCATAAACTTTAGATGCATAAGGTAGCCACAATCCCAGACAGAATCAGAATATTTATTTAGAAAATGGGGCGTGTTTATTTACTGTAAGAGAAAATTACATATACAGGAATTCTTCTAGACTGATCTGAAAAATTCCTCTAAATACTGTCTCATTCTTGTGTGTTTGCATTTGAACACAAACACACATATTTGGGTGCACATGCATGCGTTAAATATAGGTATTCTCATATTCAACTAGGTGCCATCTATAAATTGCTTTTCAATTAAGCTATAGTTAAAACGCTTCCTAGTTAAAGATTGAGGACTGACAAACTTCAGCCCATGAGCCAAACCAACCCATCATCTGTTTTTATAAATAAAGTTTTATTGGGACACAGTTGTGTTCACTCACATACTGCCTACAGCTGCTTTTGAGTTACAGTGACAAAGCTGAGAAGTTGCAACAGACGTTGTAGAGCCTGAAAACTTAAACAATTTGCTATGTGAATCTTTACGGAGAAAGTGTCAGTCTCTGATGAAGAAAAATGTATACCTTCTCACTCACACATAAGTCAGACTGTACTCATTTACTCATTCATTGTTCAGGTTTCATTCAAAAATCTCTAGACATTTCCCCCCAAATTATTGGAAACTGTTAAGTATTATGACACACTAAGAAATCAGATAAGACAAACTTCTGAAACTTAGTAAAATTACTACCTTCATTTTGAACCTTAATTCCTTTGGAAATGTTTTTTAGTTATGCTCTTGATAATGATGCTATAACAGATACCTATCACTTTACTATATAATATGTACTATAAATACATTACTTAAGTGTATAGATATCATTGAAATGGAGCTACATAAATGTTACTCAAACGCGTTTTAAGAGCTTCATACAGGCACAGGATTTTGCCATTATATCATATGGACTGACGCACACAACTCTGTAACTATGTTTACTATCATTAACTATCACTTCATTCTATCTCATTGCAAAATTCAGGAAGATATGTAACAATCAGAGGCTGCTGAACAGCCAACTGAAATCCCCTGGTAGCAAAAAGTATGACACTACATGTAATTCTAATACCATCATGAAATACATTTCTCACATACATCTTTCCTGAATATAACAACCACTCACCCTTTACAAGGTGAGATTATCCTATTTCTTAAAAAAAAAAAAAAAGTACTTGTTCTTATCTCTCGTGTTCTTTTTTCTCATGCACTGTGTTTAAAAGAGCATTTGTAGCAAATATGAACATGGAGCAAGCAACTGTGGAGGGGGGTGCAAAACTGTTACAGAATCTGGTCACGAGTTACTCTAAACTATGAGTCTATTTCAAGGAATATTTCATATTTCCATCTCTAAATATAATAAATCTGATTTCATTTCTCACACAGAACCTATTAATTATCCATAGGTGATACAAAATTCTCTTTTTAAAAAATCTAAAGGTAAGGCTCTCACCGTTTGAGGCTAAGGGCTGAGCATAATACACATCATTACTGTCATCCTCTGTCAAGCCCATGCCCCGCAGATGATAGAGACAGTGATGGAGTGTGGTAGAGTAGCAATGATTGGGTTATTCTGTATGTAGATGCAGCCTGTCACATTCATGATGTGGATCTAGGGTACATGACCTCATTCCATAGCTAGTCAACCTAGAGCAAATGTAATTTATTGGAGCCAGGAGGCCTCATTATGATCTGGCATTCAACATAGCCCATTCCTCTTACTGAAGCAACTCCTCTTACAAAGAAAAATGATAGCCATGTAAGAAATCTGTATTACCAGTCTTCATTTTACTGACAAGGTTTCTAAGGTAGTGGAGAGAAAATATATTGCCCAGGGTTTGCCAATCCATTACAGAACATATTAAAATGAGTGCATATTAAAACGATTATGCAAAATGAATAAGGGAAAATCATTCACTTGAAATCTCATCGGAATTTTTGGCTTTGGCGTAACACTTTTATGACACTTAGCCAAAAGCACCATCTCCCGGGAAAAGTTTAAGCTGCTATTGCTTAATTTAGGATTCCAAAATATCCTTAATGTCTCGAAAGCCACTTGGAACTATCATTTCTCTTCCTCAGTGGAAGTACCCCACCCACACCACAGTGCTTGCTAAGTTTCACACAAAGACAATATGGCAGGCTGGCTCCTTCCAAACGAACCATAACAGGCTCTCTGAAGGACAATTGGAAGATCCAGGCCAAGAAGCCAAAGTTTCCTTTGACTAAATGACAGCAGTTTTGCCTTTTGATGTAAAGACTAAATGTAGGAGTGAGGAAGACATGTGAAAGAGTGTAAAAATGGGGAAAATGTAAGCTAGCAACATTTATTCACGGGTTTATTTGAGGTTTTTCCAGGAATTTTCCATTATATCACAAAGTAAATTCAACAAAGACAGCCACTCGAAAATCAATGGGAGTGAAGACCTATGTATTGAGGAGGCTAGGGAAGTGGAATGAAGGGTGTCAGAAGGAACATTAATCTCCTTACTCACTGGTTTTCTAAGGTCTGTTTTTTTTTTTTTAAACAAAAAAATTGGAGCAGAGAGTTGCTGTCAGAAAGGTCAGTCTAGTCTCCCTTCGATGCTGTTGCTGAAAGTCTGTGCGACCTTTATCTGGGTAGATAATGAACTAGTTATTATCTCCACGGAAGGTCTTGACTCTTTCTATGCTCCCCATCATCAACTCACCATGCTTAATTCAACCTGTGTTTATGCAGCTCAAATGTAATCCCACCAGATTCAGCCATCCCCTTCCAGACAGCGATACTCTGCTAACATCACGCTGGTATCACTTTCAGGAAGGATGGAGAAAAAGCTTTATCATTACAAGGAGACCACCCTCAGACATAGCCACTTTTTTTTTTTTTTTAATGTTTTGGCATGTTTGGGGGTTTTCATTTCTCAGTGGATCTGAGATAAGCCACCTGGAGAGCTTTTAATTGTTTCTTTGAGGCTATTGTTATTTATACTCTATGGACACTTGAAAGGCAACTCTCATGATCTCAATGAAAAATGGTTTCATTCGCTGGATCTCATTCCAGGCACAGAAACACTCAGCTAGGCGAGAAATTCCAGACACAGGAGCTCTTTTGCAAACAGATTTTTTTTTAAAGAATTTTAAAACTTCTCATTTGTGCCACCAATTCTGCTCAAGTTCTGTCCACATTTACCTAAGCCTCATTATCACCCCATCATAATAATAAGCAGTACTGTTTGCCAAATACTTTAGCTTTTCCTCCTTTGTTTTATCAACCTCTTTGGGATTGGGTGTGGCCATGTGACTTACTTTAGCCAATCAAGGATAAGCATGAAGGGAAACCTTTAAAAGCCAGTAGGCAAATTTACTACACCCCCCTTCACAACACAGGTCTCAAAATGGAACCTCCACCAGACTGGATCCCAGAACAATTAAAACTAGCAGAGCACCCCTGTTGACACTCCTTAGACATGGAGCGGGAAAGGAGAATTAGACATTTGTTACAGTGAGCTCCTGGGACTTGGGGGATGTTTATCATCACAGCATAATCCAGCTTATCCTGACTTTCCTATTGCATTTCCTTTGACTACTGCTGCCCTGTCTCCAAAACATGAATATCTTTCTGCAACAGACATGCTAAGGAAAATTCCCAAGGATTCAAAAAAATCATAATGAAAGGACAAGGGCATGGTAAAATTAGGTTCAATCAACCATAGACTTTCATTAACTGCTCCTACCTGATTCCTTTTAGACTCTTCATGCATGGTATTATGCTTATTTACATCAATAGTGTAGTACTGTGTTTATTTTTCATCACCCTTTTCTTTTTTTTTTTTTTAAATTTTATTTATTTTTTAAACTTTACATAATTGTATTAGTTTTGCCAAATATCAAAATGAATCCGCCACAGGTATACATGTGTTCCCCATCCTGAACCCTCCTCCCTCCTCCCTCCCCACACCATCCCCCTGGGTCGTCCCAGTGCACCAGCCCCAAGCATCCAGTATCGTGCATAGAACCTGGACTGGCAACTCGTTTCATACATGACATTTTACATGTTTCAATGCCATTCTCCCAAATCTTCCCACCCTCTCCCTCTCTCTCAGAGTCCATAAGACTGTTCTATACATCAGTGTCTCTTTTGCTGTCTCGTACACAGGGTTATTGTTACCATCTTTCTAAATTCCATATATATGCGTTAGTATACTGTATTGGTGTTTTTCTTTCTGGCTTACTTCACTCTGTATAATAGGCTCCAGTTTCATCCACCTCATTAGAACTGATTCAAATGTATTCTTTTTAATGGCTGAGTAATACTCCATTGTGTATATGTACCACGGCTTTCTTATCCATTCATCTGCTGATGGACATCTAGGTTGCTTCCATGTCCTGGCTATTATAAACAGTGCTGCGATGAACATTGGGGTACACGTGTCTCTTTCCCTTCTGGTTTCCTCAGTGTGTATGCCCAGCAGTGGGATTTCTGGATCATAAGGCAGGTCTATTTCCAGTTTTTTAAGGAATCTCCACACTGTTCTCCATAGTGGCTGTACTAGTTTGCATTCCCACCAACAGTGTAAGAGAGTTCCCTTTTCTCCACACCCTCTCCAGCATTTATTACTTGTAGACTTTTGGATAGCAGCCATTCTGACTGGTCATCACCCTTTTCTTGACCAGGAAACTCCAAATGTTATGGTAGGCAACAAGTACACTGTGCTATGGAATGAATCTTTATGTTCCCCCCAAAATTCATACTGTAAAGTTCTAATCCCTCAGGGGCTGTATTTGGAGATGGATCCTCTAAGGAACTAATTCAAGTTAAAAAAGGTCATAAGAATGGGGTCCTGATCCAACAGAATTAGGGTCCTTAGGAGAAGCAATACCAGAGAACTCTCTCTCTCTCTCTCTCTCTCTCTCTCTCTCTCTCTACCATGTGAAGACACAGTGAGAAAGGGGCCATTTTCAAGCCAGGAAGAGAACTCTCACCAGATACTGAATTGACCAGAACCCTGACCTTGGACTTCCAGCCTCATTACTGTGAGAAATAAATTTCTGTTGTTTAGGCCACCCAGTCAGTAGTGTTTCATTCTGGCATGCTGATACACATTGGGACTAGTCACATGGGGATACAATGAGATAAGTTGGTGATCACATGAAAGGAATTTCTCTCAGGACTAAGACGCTAGGATAAAAAGACCTCATTCTAAGGAAGGACAGATTTGAACAATCCATGGCAGACAGATAGGTGTTAGGCACTGGGCATGGAGCTGGGGACATAAAGGCCAATGACATGAACACATTGGCTCTGATGCCAAAGAACTCACAATCTAATGGAAAATATACTGAGTAAACACATTACTTCAGTCCCACCAATACTTGCTGAGCACCTACCACAAGCTATATTAAATATCGTGTTGGGATTTGGACTAGGTAATACATAATTATTAACTCATCGCTTTCATAGAAGTATATATGCTGCTCAATCATGACAAACACTCTATGGCCTTCTCACCACATGGTGGTACTATTATCTTCAGAACCTTGCCATCTTCTCCCTGAGTTGGTCTCAGACTGACTGACTTGCCCTGGAAGATCATGAAAGAAGTCTGACCACTATGGTGCCTTGTAAATAGCTTGTTGTTGTTTAGTCACTAAGTCGTGTCCGATCCTTCCCTGACCCCATTGACTGTAGCCTGCCAGGCTCCTCTGTCCATAGGATTTCCTAGGCAAGAATAGCTGGAGTGGATTGCCATTTCCTTCTACAGGGGATCTTCCTGACCCAGGGATCAAACCCTCATCTCCTGCACTGGCAAGCGGGTTCTTTACCACTGAACCACCAGGGAAGGCCTTGTATTAATAAATAGCAAGGGATCCCAAAAGATGAACTAGTAACAGCCTCATCCTAAGCTCCACTAGGCAAATGCTTGGCTCACAGAAAAGGTTCTATGATAACATGTCTTCATATACAATTCAAAGCAAGTGGTCATTGTGTAGCACACAGCACAGTATCTGAAGTAAGCATACCATTAGACTCTCGTGAAGGGTAAGAGAAGCAGGTTTGAATTCTTACCTGAATCCTGGCAAAATAATGCCTCCAAAAAGCAACATCAGTATTCCTTAGAGAGAGCCTGCTGTCCAGAGCCTTTCCTCAAATCTCTCAGATCAGGCATCACTTCATGCCAGTCTCTCACAAGGGACCTTAGGCCAGATCACAGGAGACCCATAACTTCTCTGTTAGAGAAAAACTGGGTTATCTTCCCTAGGAGATGAAGCACAGATGTCATCCCAATTGGGTTTTTTATTACTATCAGGAAAAGTGAGAAATTGGAGGAAGGCTTCAAAATATGGTTTATAGGGATGAGTAGAGAGCAAAATCAGAGAAGGCAATGGCACCCCACTCCAGTACTCTTGCCTGGAAAATCCCATGGATGGAGGAGCCTGGTGGGCTGCAGTCCATGGGGTTGCTAAGAGTCGAACACGACTGAGCGACTTCACTTTCACTTTTTACTTTCATGCATTGGAGAAGGAAATGGCAACCCACTCCAGTATTCTTGCCTGGAGAATCCCAGGGAAGGCGGAGCCTGGTGGGCTGCCATCTATGGGGTGCACAGAGTCGGACACAACTGAAGCGACTTAGCAGCAGCAGCAGCAGAGAGCAAGATAAAGGAAAACAGAAAAAAAGTGGTAATAAATAAGTCTCTGATGGCAGAAGACTAAACACCACAATCTCCCCCAACTCTGGATTTACTACATTAATGCTTCAATATGGGAAGAGATTTGCTGAGAGTCTATTAGATGGAGGTCATGCTCTGCTCCGGGGAAAACAAGGCAGGGGAGACCACGGCAGAAGACACAGGTTTCCCAGCATACCAGAGCCAGTGGGATGGAGGGAGGAGGTTTAGGAACTGACATCAGCCATCCTTTCCTCCAGCCAGACACCTTCTTTGCACTGTGAAGGTCTGGATGCTGGAAACTCTACTCTGGGTTCTGTGGTTAAGGACCCCATCCTGACCCCTCTGCCCCTTCCAGCATCCTCCTACATTACAGACAACCTGCAGCATTTCCCTCCTCCTCTGTGCTGGCAACGCCCAGAAACCAGATTATGATAGACCTGGGCAAACTACAGGCTTTGCCTTTAATTAGACAGGATAGCAAGGTTAATGTCGGCTTTCCATCTGAGTGAGGTCGGAAGAGAGTGTTCACGGGTCCTGGGAATATGACACTCGTGCTTGCCAGCAAGCGTGCACACGGACAGTTATGCAAACATCCTGGCCCTGGGCATTCTGGGGTTTTATTTTGTTTTAATCAGAAAGAGCCCCATGACACAACCCTCCTAGACCCTGCTATAAGTAACTGGGGTGCAACTTGAAAATGGTTTTCACTGTCTCTTGTCTTCTCCACCAACACTTGGGGGAGGCCACGATCCACAAGGCACAGGATCTGAACACAGGAGAGGACCTTGTGGCAGCTCCCGGCAGACCTGCTGCTTATCGACGGGAAAGTACACGGGCAGTGCTGACAGGGAAGGGTGGCCATCAGACACATTTGCAGCCTCATGAATTGCAAGCTAAGGGGGAATCTTCTGGAATGCAGTCTGCCGATTTGAGCAATGGGGCTCGCGGTGGAAATAGCCAGCGTGGAAGAGCAGCCACGTGGGCTTGGGAAAGTCAGCGGAGTGGTGCGAGCCTCAGTTCACTCATCTGTAAAGCAGACATAATCACCCTTGGCTCTTCTGACCTCACCGTGCTGTGATGAGGGTGAAATGAGATAAGGTGTGGGAAAGTGCTTCAGAAGATTCTGGAGCCACCCACAGTCAAGGAGTTATTATATCCCAGCCTATCCAGAAGGTGAGTCTTGGAGGCTAATTTGCAAGCTAAATTGCTGGTCACCAGTAGCTCTCACCAGGTGGTTCTCTTGCACCTTCCTATCCGTGTGGAGAATGAGGTGTTGCACCCAAAGGGGGCTGGGGTGTAGGGGAAGCCCAGGTGGACACTTCAATCAGAAGGGAGCATGGCCTCTGGGATGCTCTGACCACACAAGGGAGAATGGACACGTCACATGTGTTACATACCTGCTCCCTCCCGGGCAGGAGAGTAAGAGGCAGCTGGGCACATGCATGGGCATGCCACGCGCTTCCCCCACACACCTAGGAGCAACGTGTAGAGAAAGCTGACACCATTACCTTCTAAAGTTAAAGAAGCAGTCCTCACTCCTCCTTTCTGTTATCTCCTTTGTCCCCTCCTGAGAAAATAAATTTTGGTATAAAAATCTCTTCCCCTGGAGGACTGGGAAGGGTAGCACCTCACTGTCTGGATGCCAGATTCTCCGACAACACTGCCCTTCCCTCTACCACTGTCTGGAACACTTCCATGGCGCTCAGGCCCCTGGAACCCGCTGGGCACTTTCTCTGTGATCTGTCCCTCTTGATGAGGAAATTGAATTGCCTAAGAATCAAGATAGAGCCTAGCATATAATGTTGACTCATTCAACAAATTCAACAATGATTTACTCAGTTCCTACCATGTGCGAGGTAAGCACTGGGATATCAGAGACTAGCTACTTGCTCACCCAGCCTGCTCACCACTGAATGACATTTCCCAGCATCCCTTGAAATTGTATGCAGTCACATGACTGTGTTCTGGCCAAAGGAATATGGGTAGAAGCACCCAACTTCCGGGCATGACTGTAAAAACCGTCCTATATGATCTCCATGTGCCTTCTCCCATTTGCCTGTCAGAGGCAGACTTGGAAAGAGAGAACAGTCCTAGGGGACAAGAGAGCTGCCACAAGAAAGGGACCTAGATTTCTGAATAGCCTGTGGAAGACCATCTACTGAACACCCACAACGAAGTATTATGTGGGCAAGAAATAAAACTTGTGTTTTATTTGGTGACTTAGATGTCTGGAGTTCTTTGTTGCAGAAATCAGTCTACCCTCACTAATGCAGCTGGGAGCATGATGGGGAACGAGACATGGCCCCTGAGCCTATGAAGTTTTTGGCTTTGTGAAAGAGCCCAAAAACAAACAGGAAATTACAACAGAGCAAGATTACTGGTGTGGAGAGGGAGACACAGAGTACAGTGGCAGTTGGCTCAGTGAAGGGCTTAGTCAACAAGGCAACTCAGCGAAAGGGGCATGAGGGCCAGGACCAGACAAAGCTGGAGGAGCTCTAGAGCTTGGCATGTAAGAGGACTCTGAGCAATCTTAGACCTTGGCCCAGAGCCATGAGTCTAGGGAAATGAATGAAGAGGTGAGGCTGGTGAGAGGCTGGGACCAGTCATGTGGTCCCGAAACCAATTCATTTAGATGCTACCAGGAAGAGCAGTAAGAGACCACGGAAGAATGTGAACTGAGGAGTTATGTGATTGGATTTGTGCCTTGTCAGATGCGCTCTGCAGGAGTGTAGGCAATGGATTAGGAGAGAGGAAGACAGGCAAGCACGATGACCAACCAGAAATCTCTTCTGTGCGCCAGACCCTTGGGCACCGATGTCAGCCCAGACCCCACCCACAATGACCCCAATCCTCGGCCATCATGATTTGGACAGTTGGCCATCTTCTCTAGGGGCCTAATCTCAGCAGAATCACTTCTCCCTGGCCCCGGTGCTTCCCTTCCTCTCTACCTGCCAGCCTGTCTTCAAGGTCCCAGCAGGACTTTCAGCAAAGCCCACGGGGGCTGATGCCACAAAGGAAGGGGCGCTCTTATTCCATCTTACACTCTCCATAAACAAAGCTCATTAAGCACCCACCCCAAGACAAGTGCCACCGAAAACAAGGACAGGACGATGAGGTGGTTTCCACTATGGCCTTAGCAGCCAGACACAACCAAACAGGCTGTCAGAAAGATGGGCAGTGCTTGCCTAGAAGGGCAGGGACAATTGCTACAGAAATGTCACTAAAATACTAGAGCTGTCCAGGCAGCCCTGAAAACAGAGGCACCTGGAGGAGGAAGGGATCCACTCAGGCCACCTGGTCCCCAAGCAGAGCTCAAGCCCCTCGGCCACAAAGGAGCAGCTGTGTCTGGGAGTGAAGGACACTCCAAGGGAGCCAAGAAGAAAAGATCAAGAAGGGCCTGGGGCAGATTTCTATTTAAAGCACAATCTTAAAAGGGGACAGATCCTTATTTTTATTCATCCCATGTCTGAGCACAAAGAAACAGCATTTTATTTCCCACATTCATCTCTGGCTCCCCTCTGAAGGACAACGTGGCTCTATCATTCCATCGGTGAGATGCTCAAATGCTCCAGGTTGCCCTGGCTCTTCATTTCCCTCCCCAGGCATTACTAAGGGAAGCAGGCGACAGGCATCACAGGAATGTGCCCTGTAGCAGTACTGTGGACCTGGGACCGTTCCACCAAGAACAGAGGGAAGAAACGAAGCTGGGCCTGTCTCAGCAGTGGGCCATCCTTCTCCCTGCCCTTGGTCCACCCATGTGGCAGAGGCTGGCTAGCTGGTTGGCATACCTGTTTCCTTTCTTCTCGGACACATGGGCAGACTGCACGCACCAACCTCCCCCGCATCGCAGTGTGGCCATGGGACCGAGGTCTGGCCACTGGAATGTGAGTGAAAGAGAACTTACAGGTCCTCAGCTGGGCCTGGATCACAAACTCAATCCTCCACTCTCTCTTTCCCACCCGGCAGCTAGAAGGAGAGGGCACCCAAGTTCTCAACAAGGGTACAGATCAAAGATGGAAAGAACCTAGGTCCCTGAGTCAGCATTTGGGGAAGAAACGATCGCTGAGGATGGTGACCTGACCAGGGTCACACTACTGGTTGAAAGAAACCTTTCCTGTGCTCCACCGCCCAAAGTTGGGGGCGGCTGGTTGCAGGAGCTGGCCAAGTGTTAACTCACACAGCTCCTCCCCCTATTCATTTGAGTGAAGACTCCAAACTGTTATCGTTTCTCTCAAGTTTCCTAACATCCTCTATACCTCACAAAAAAAAAAAAAAACCTTACAATGTTGAAACAAACACTGATTCAGTTATACATATATAATATATATTTTTCTTATTCTTTTCCACTATCATTTATTACAGGATGTTGAATATAGTTCCCTATACAATAGGACCTAGTTTATCTATTTTATATACAGTAGTTTGTATCTGCTAACTCCTAGCTTTGCACTACAAAATGTGATGTCTGCCATCACTTTTTCACAGATGGCCTTTATCAGGTTGAGGAAGTCCTCATCTATTCCTAGTGTGTTCAATGTTTTTGCCATGAAAGTGTGCTGAATTTTCTTGAATGCTTTCTCTGCATCTACTTAGAGGACCATGTGCCTGCACCTTCTAATTACAAAGTGAATAAAGACCACTAAAAAGAAATTCAACATGCAGCCCACTTCCCCATATTTCCACTATAGTAATCCATTTACCTTTCCTCCTTCCCTTCTAGACTGTGAGTTACCTGAGGTTAGGGGCCCTCCTTAGATGTATTTGTATCCTCAATATCTAGTGATATGTCTAATACATAGGAGTCACTCAATACATGTTTATGGAAATGATGAGAATCAGGGTAAACAAGAGCTGAAAGGCCCTTTCCATGGAAAAGGGCTATTGATGCGAAGACTGTGACTGGGATTAAGGCAGGGATGTTCTTAAGGTACAGTATCCCTTACCATAAGCAGTAAATACCACCTGTCTATAACACAAAGAATTAAAAAACTCAAGTAGGCAAGAGGCTTCATAGTCTATAGACAGAGTAATGGCTATGGTCTTCTTATAAAGATGGCTTTGGAACTTTTTCCAGTGCCCAAATTAAGGAGACAAGATACAGTAATAACTCGGTATTCTTGTGGCAGATAGCAAAAAGGGCAATGATTCTTCCCTTCCTGTGTCCACACCCCTTACTACTCTCCAGTGAAGTAGTAGAGTCTCTTTCTCCACCACCTGAGTTTGAGTTGGTCTTGTGATTTCCTTTGACCAGCCCTAAGCCCAGGCCTCAAGAGGTTATGCACGTTTCCCTGCTCTGCTGGAATCCTGCTGATGATGACCGATTCCAAGCTCAGGGACCTCCTTACCCCAGCCAATAGCCAGCCATCCCTCAAATGGAAGGCCATCTTAGACTGGCCTGTTCTAAGGTGGCTTGACAGCTAATCTGCAACTTGTCACTGACCAGAGGGAGCTCAGCTAAGACTAGAAGAATGACCCAATTGCCAACTCATAGACTTATGGGCTAAATAAATGGTGGTAGTTTTGAGCCACGAAGTTTGGGGGTTATCTGTTACAAAACAAAAGCTAACTGATACAGAGGTAATGTCTGCCTGAATCAGAAGACCAGGGCTATTCCTGGATTGCTAACTAACCAATTTGAGAACCTTGGATAAACCACTCGACCTTTTTGGACCTCAGTGTCGAAAGCAGAGAAACAAGGAAGGATGGTAGACTGGTCCAGTGTTTGGTAAACATCATTTAGTAGACAAGGCCCTTCCTCAGAAGATATTCTACAAGGAACCTCAATATATGAAACAGATGAAAAAGGACCTGCTCTGGTTCTTGAAGAAGCTAAACCCCATCTGTTCAGCTTTCCTCTAACTCCGCCATCTTTCTCCCACCTGCACTCCCTGAAATGGTACCCCAGAAAGCTGTGGATCAGGCCTGGAAAGCATTGTGCCATTCAGTTTCTCTAAGGCTTCTTCTGGGCTAACATCCCATGATTCCAAGCCTGGAGGGGAGACTTAGTTTTGCACAATCAAGCCAGGTTGGCCCCTCTAGTAGCACTGCCCACACTATGTAGTAAGTACTTGTTTACTTATCTGTCTGTGCTGCCAGACTATGAGCAACTCAACTACAGACTGCTCTTCCTCCTTTTAGAATTCCTTCCCTACTTCCATGCTTGCCATGTGCCCCACAATACAAAGCATCTAGCCAAGAATATCAAGTAAGCAGATGCTTAAATGGATGGGTGGGTGGATGGATGAAAGAATAAATGAATGAACAAATGACCACATGAATGGATAATTCATCAGATAATAAATGAATACGTAAACGAGCACATGAGTAACTGTGACATGTTATTCACAATGTTTCAAAGATAGAATGAATCCAGACTTCTCCCTTAGCGGAAGGCCATGGCTCCAAATAACATTTTTAGCATTGTCAGATTACTCTCGGCAGAATGTCTGAAACAACAGTAACTAAATTAGTACCTCTTGGAAAGCAACCCCAGTTATTTTCTCAGATTTCCTATCATTAATTCCCTCCAAGGACAGGAAGCATCTCTCCTCAGGCCCAACCTTGAAAATGCCAGGCAGCCTCTTCCCAAACCCAACCCTATGGATCACCCTCCCCCACTTGACAGCTGGCATGCATGCCCAAAGATTTGCTTATGCCCTACATAAACACAACTGTCTGCAGAAATCTCTGCCCCATTTGTCCACTGTTTCTCAGAGAAAGCTCACTTCATATGCCACCCACTTTGGCTTGGTGGGGTTCTGGGGTGGGCTCTGCAGATTTCCAGCTGTGTGCTGACAGCAGGGACTGTTCCTGTCCTCTGTTAAAGCCTCTGCTTCTTGCTCTAAGTTCTTAATGACTACTTTCCATTTAAAATCATCTTTAGCTTTAAAGGAGGTTAAGTTTGACAGGGCTGTAAGCCAAGATAATGTGGCCAGAAAGTAGTCTGATGAATTTAATATCTATTTCTTTTAAGGTGGGGAATGAGCATGACAAAGTGCAATCTGGAACAGAAATAGAAATAAATCCCAGAGAACTAATGCAGTATCGCTGGGGTAAAGCAGTAAGTAGGCATGCTTTAAAGAGATGGGAGTACCAGACCACCTTACCTGTCTCCTGAGAAACCTGCACGCAGGTCAAGAAGCAACAGTTAGACAACAGACACGGAACAACAGATTGGTTCAAAATTGGGAAAGGAATACAACAAGACTGTATACTGTCACCCAGCTTGGTTAACTTAGATGCAGAGTACATCATGTGAAATGCTGGGCTGGATGAATCATAAGCTGGAATCAAGATTGCCAACAGAAATAACAACCTTAGATATGCAGATGATACCACTCTAATGGCAGAAAGTAAAGAGGAACTAAAGAGCCTCTTGATGAGGGTGAAAGAGTAGAGTGACGAAGCTGGCTTGAAACTCAGCATTCAAAAAACCAAGATCATGGCATTCAGTCCCATCACTTCATGGCAAACTGAAGGGGAAAAAGTGGGAACAGTGACAGACATTATTTTCTTGGGATCCAAAGTCACTGCAGATGGTGACTGCAGCCATGAAATTAAAAGACGCTGGCTCCTTGGAAAGAAAGCTATGACAAGACAGTATATTAAACAGCAGAGACATCACTTTGCTGACAAAGGTCCATACAGTCAAAGCTATGGTTTTTCCAGTAGTCATGTATGGATGTGAGAATTGTACCATAAAGAAGGCTGAGCACCAAAGAATTGATACTTTTGGATTGTGGTGCTGGAGAAGACTTGAGATTCCCTTGGACAGCAAGGAGATAAAAACCAGTCAACCCTAAAGGAAATCAGGGTTGGTTCATTGAAAGGTGAAGCTCCAAAACTTTGGCCACCTGATGAGAAGAGCTGACTCATTGGAAAAGACTCTGATGGTGGGAAAGATGGAGGGCAGGAGGAGAAGGGGATGGCAGAGGAAGAGGTGGTGAGATAGTATCACCCACTCAATGGACATGAATTTGAGCCAACTCTGGGAGGACAGGGAAGCCTGGTGTGCTGCAGTCCATAGGGGTGCAGAGCATCGGACATGACTTAGCAACTGAACAACAACAAATGGATGCCTGGTGACCTTTTGAGTTTGAAGAGATCTTTGCGACGGTCCATGGAATTCTCCAGGCCAGAATACTGGAGTGGGTAGCCTTTCCCTTCTCCAGGGGGTCTTCCCAACCCAGGGATTGAACTCAGGTCTCCTGCATTGCAGGTGGATTCTTTACCAGCTGAGCCACAAGGGAAGCCCTTAAAGAGATTCAGTCATGTTTAATTGTCTTATTATTCTACTATTTAAACTGTGTGCCTCAATGGATATATCAGTTCTTCCATAAAGTTCTTTAAGCTCCCCAGAACACTGTGCATGCCCAATAATTATGATGTAAAGTGAAAGTCGCTCAGTCCTGTCCGACTCTTGGTGGCCCAATGGACTGTACAGTCCATGGAATTCTCCAGGCCAGAATACTGGAGTGGGTAGCCTTTCCCTTCTCCAGGGGATCTTCCCAACTCAGGGATCGAACCCAGGTCTCCTGCATTGAGGGCAGATTCTTTACCAACTGAGCCGAAAGGGAAGCCCAAGTATACTGGAGTGGGTAGCCTATCCCTTCTCCAGTGGATCTTCCCGACCCAGGAATCAAACTGGGGTCTCCTACACTGCAGGCAGATTCTTTACCAACTGAGCTATCAGGGAATCCCTGATACATACATATTTTATGCAGTCAATATTTATATTCCTTAAAAGTTGTTTTTCAATGGAATCATTATGTCCTTTTAAAACTTTCATTAGCCCTTATATCATACTAGTAACATCGAAAAGCAAAAAGGACCTCCTTTCTCAAAAAAAAAAAAAAAATGATCTAGTATAATCCCACCTGCTAGAGATAACCACTCTACTTTTCTATGTATTCTAGAGCAGTGCTTTTCAAACTATGGCTTGTAGTCCATTAGGAAATCATGAAATCATCTTAGTAGGTCGTGACCAGCATCTTAAAAAAGGAAACAGAAAAAAGAAGAGAAGAAAATGGAATTTGAATAAAGTAGAATACAAGAGGGAAAGATAGAATAAGATAGTAAAAAAGAAAAAAAAATACATCAGAATGCATTAGAGAAAAGTAAGTATTGTTGATAAAACTATTGTTCCAGCCACATTCATCTACAGGGTCACAAATGTAAAATGTGTTTTTCACTGTGGATCATGATAAAACATTTTGTACAAAGTACTGATTTGGTATATATCCTTCCAGACATTTTCTCCCAATATTCCTACATCCTCTTAATAGACATGCAATAATCTGCATACTATTTAGTGGTAAGTGTTTTTACCTTTGGAATATATCATAAACATAATTTTGAGTTAATAAATATCTATTTGTATTATTTTAATGGCAATAGTCTGTTTCACTGTTACAATATGTAGTAATGTTGTTTGCTGGCCAATATATAGTAATGCTGCTTGTTCGATCAATTTTTTATTGCTAATCACTTATTACTAATTACTAATTACTACTGCCCAGTAACTCTTAATTCTAAGCAACACCGAGGCATCTATACATTCTTTTGTTCAACTTATATACTTATTTTCTCAGGTTAAATTTTGAAACAACATCTCTGGCACACAGCTTTTTGATATATTCATTTCATACAGGCCAACTGCCTACCAGAAAATTTATACCAGTTCCACACATCTATCAGCAATGTCTGAAAGTACCCTTATATCCACCCCATTTTCATTCCCACCCCAAACCTGGTCATTATCAGTGTTTCATTTTGGCCGATTGGAATAAATTAAAAAATGGCAATTTATTTTAATCTGAGTTGATTAGTTATCTGAATTGAGGCCACTCACAGTTAATTTACACCTGCCTTCAAGCGACACTACAGCATACAAATAGGCAACCACTGAACTAGAAGAGAATCCTGTGTATCCAGGAGGTGAATCCTTTGGGTCTAGGTGGTAAAGGCCTTAGTATCGAAAATGATTCCTGCTACAGCCACTGCTTTCACCTTATCCAACCTACTAAGTTACAACAGAACAATGAATTAGTTATAGCCAGATGTGCAGCCACTGCCTCTTATCATCACACATCGGAAACGGCTGGGTCTCCTTGACTCAGGAACCCTTCTGTCCAGAGGCACAATCCCAGCCCTCCTGAGCATCCAAGGTCCTACCTGTACACCGTCTGTATGTTTTTGGTCTATTTCTTTTTTTTTTTTTTTTTTTTGCCTCTGCTTCCCCATCATAACCTGGAGGCAGAAGGCTATGGCAGTAGCGATCGGGTGGTGATGGAGGGAGACATCAGGCCCAAACACACAGGAGCTGGGCAGGGTAAATGGAAGACCAAAGCTAACGTCACATGTGGATCCTGGCTGAAGCCCTTTTAAGCAGTGTGCCCTTCCAGCCACCAGTGGAGCCTGGAGCCTCGAGCCTCCGTTTCCTCAACTACCAAAAAATTTTCCACATTTGCATCACAGTAATTTGAGGGGCTTATGAAGTAATGTACCAGCAGAAAGCAGTCACACAACAGATGTTAAGGGAATGTGTGTGCGCCCATGAATTTGCTTGATGTCCGCCTGAACACATCTAGAAGAATCCCCTTCATGACAGTCATCTCGGAAAAAATGTAGCCATTTTCTAGAAACTTGGGAGGGGTCAGGCTACAGAAAAAATTCAAAGGGTGAAGAAGAAGAAACTGTAGACCCTCGTCCTGACTGTGCACCCCATCCCCAAGAGCAGGGTAGCTGGTGAGCAGGGGGTTTAAGCAGGAGGTACCCAGGTCCTCAAGAGTAAATCTGCATTCTTAAAGGCCTCTTATTCTGCATAAAGCTCTCTGCACTTCCCATCTGATAAGTAGAGAAAAGTACATCCCACCCACCTGCCACAACCCCACCTGCCATTTCTGACCTTACAGAGTGCTTGCACCAGGCCTCCAGGGCTTAAAAGCCAAAAAGTCAGTTACCGTCTCCTCTACATTTGAAGAAAATCTCAGTTAATGTTCCAAAGCAGTTCCCTCATGAAAAAACTCAGCTCACTTATCCTCTAGCTGGGAAAAGGAATATAGCGAAGTATAGTCAAGTTGAAAACCATGTTCCAATTTGTTATAAAAACCCACTTTCAAAGGCCCAGCTGTGTGTCACTCAGCATCAGGGTCCCCTAGGGGCATCACACACCTTCACAGCTAAAGGAACCAAAGTGAAGTCAATCAGTTGTGTCCGACTCTTTGCGACCCCATGGACTGTAGCCTACCATGCTCCTCCATCCGTGGGATTCTCCAGGCAAGAATACTGGAGTGGGTTGCCATTTCCTTCTCCAGGAGATCTTCCCAACCCAGGGATCAAACCCGGGTCTCCTGCACTGCAGGCAGACGCTTTACCATCTGAACCACCAGGGAAGCTCCAAAGGAACCAAAAGCTCTAACAAAACACCCAGCACCCCAGGGGGCTGCCTGGGTCTCCAGGAGGTCGCACATATTCTCAGGAGGCTTGAAGGAGACAGCTCAGACTCAAAGAGTCAGGCCTGAATTCTCCCATCAGGCTCATTTCAAGCTAAAGAGTGAGGAAACCTGGGAGGTTAGTGCGATTAGGGGGATTATACTACTCATGGGATCCAGGACCACCAGCCTTGGCAGTGGAGTCTGGAAAGCTAGCTTGTGCCAGGGGTTTGAAAGAAAGTCCGGTGGGCAGTTTTTAAGAGTTTGCTTGAAGTGAAGTGAAGTGAAAGTTGCTCAGTCGTGTCTGACTCTTTGTGACCCCACAGACTGTATAGTTCATGGAATTCTCCAGACCAGAATACTGGAGTGGGTAGCCATTCCCTTCTCCAGGGGATCTTCCCAACCCAGGGATCAAACCCAGGTCTCCCGTATTGCAGGCAGATTCTTTACCAGCTGAGCCACAAAGGAAGCACCCCCCCCCCATTTGCTTGAAGGCTTTTCAACCCCCAGAAGCCACAAAGTTCCATCTAGTCCAGGTCAGAAATCCAAGATCCTGAAAGCAGAGCCACAAAAATAAACCCTGTTAGGGGGACAGAAAGGCTTTCCCCTCTTTGTCTCTTGCCCTTCTGAGGAAATGTTCTGCTCTGCCTAAATTCTGCATAAAATCTTGATGGTCCAGGTAACTCCCACCAGCTCTAAAGCTAATCCCTTCAAGGGATTAGAGGACTCAGGACTCTTCTTCCTCCAGTCCCTCCCCAAGGAAAGGAAGCAATCTGAAAACCCACAAGAATCCTCCTCCTCACAAACGAAGAGCTGAAGCAGCACCAATCAAGATTCCAACATCAAACTCTGATGACACAGATTTTGCCAATAACTTGAAACCTAGCTTTGTGAAGAGGCCTCATCTGAGAATCAAAATGCCCTATAGCTGTGCTTTAATAGAAAGAGAGGCAGAAAAACAGGTCCTTTGAAGCAAATCACATTTCCTTCATTTTAGACACCAGACTTGGCCATTAAGGATCAGTCATCATCTTGACACTCCAGAAAAACAGAACGAGACTATTGCTTAGTCCAAACGCCCATCAATAATAGAATGAACAAATAAACTATGGTACAGAGGAATACTATATAGCAATGTAAATAAATGAACTACACCTACGTAAAACATAAATAAAATTTTGACCAAAAAAAAACAATATCCATGTATCAAAAAGCACATACTGGATGATTCCACAACATTAGAAGTCAAGATAATGGCCACCTGGGGAGGTGTGACAGGAAAGGAAGTTTCAGGATTTCCAGAGGGCTGTGAATGCCGTTTCTCATTCCAGGTTCTAGTTAAAGAGGTGTGTCCAATGTGTAAAAATTCACTGAGCTGCAAACTTATAACTTGGGCATGTTGCTTTATAAGTAGCTCTTAAAAGTGTTACAAATATATGTATATCATTTTTATATGTGGGGAGAGAAAGAGAATGAATGAACGAATATGAATGCATTCTTTCCATTCCAGGTAGCAACATTTCTCTAGAAACTACAATTCTGTTAACAAGTTTTTATTTGCATTTGCTTATTTGAGAAAAGCTGTTACCCTGCTCTGGTCCCACACAGAAGCTCTTTATGTCTCTCAGGAAAAAAAAAAAAAGACTATACAGTTTAAAGTCTCTTTTATTTCATGAAATGATGCCAAATACTTTGGAGTACTTTTGTCATCTGTTCATTTTCAGGAAAACCAGACCTTTTTTCTCCCTGTGCTGTACCTCTATGTCAGTCAGGGTCAGTTAATTGCTGTAAGAAATGTCCCCTAAATCTCACAAGAAGAGTTCACTTCTCCTTCATGTGAAAGCCGATCAGGTGGTGGCAGACAGCCTTCTATGCGGTAACTCTGGGACCCAGGGCTCCTTCTGTCTGACGGCTCTACCACCCCTGAGGGCCTTGGAGTCTTCTAAATCCTCTGCATGCAGCCAGCACAGTGGGGAAGAAATAAACTTCAGAGGGCTATGCACGAGCTTTTATAAGCCCATCCCAGAGTAGAGTAATTACCCCTTCCACCTTCCACTGGACAGAACTCAGTCACATGGTCCCACCTAACTGCAAGGGGAGCTGGGAAATGCAGTAGAGCTGTGTTGCCCGGGGGAAAGGGAAAGAGCTGGTGAGCACCCTAGGAATTCTCTGTCACAGTCTACTCAGATCGGTCCTCTTCTTTCTTCTGCTAGATGTCCCACGCCTGGTGTCGGACTGCAGGGAGCAGAACACAAAGCCCTGGGTGAGTCATTACAGGACATGATACAGACCAGCCCAGAAAAGGAGGGCTTGGGTATCCACACTCAGCGCCACTTCCACAATGGCACACGTCCTCAGCCAGGCCATCAGTGGAAGGCCACTCTCATTTTCACCATGCATCCAGCTGGCCGGAATATTTATGCTGGTTGAGGAGCCATAGAGGCTGAGTTTTACGCATTGTTCCATCTATTTCCTTTACTCAAGCCCCCTGATAATGATAAAACAACAACAAAAACAGGAGCACTGATGGCACCAGGTATTCCTTAGCCTTACTATGTCTTCTGTGGATACGGCACACGCTGCCGGAGCTGTCCATGGACTGAGGTACTCCAGCTTCACTCAACAAGATTGTTGTGAAGATTCTCTGTGATTAGTCCTAAAAGTATTCCCATTTCACAGATGAGGAAACTAAGACCAAAAAGACTACAAATTTGACCAAAGTCGCACAGCTGGCAAGTGTCAGAACTGAGAGAATCAGAGGTCAACATGGCCTTTGATGAGAAAGGCAGCTGGGGTCAGGAATGCAACCTGTGATCAGGACAAAAATCCCAACCTTCCGGGTATAAACCCTGAACTCAAGCTTCCTCAAGAGGGATTGACTCAACCAAGGTGAACAGGCCACAGAAAGGAGTACAGAGCAATACAGAAAGAAAACCAAGTCCATCCTGAGAAGTCAAGGAGGGTTTTGGTGTTTTTGTTTTTGTTTTGTTTTGTTTTTAATTTTCCTTCTCATTCAATGTGCTAAGTCGCTTCAGTCGTGTCCGACTCTGTGACCCCGTGGACTGTAGCCCCCAAGGCTCCTCTGTCCAGGCATGCCTGGTTCTCCACGCATGAATACTGGAGTGGGCTGCCATTTCCTTCTCACTCAATAGCTGTTTAAAAACTCAGAACTGACAAATCCATCAAGAAAACCCAAAAGGGCTTCAAAAATTTACCCTGACCAGCCAACACTCTTTTATAGTCTACACCATTCACTGTCTTTACTCAAATGTGTTTGGAAGTGAATCTCATTTCTCACTATCACCTCTCACCCTATCACGAGGCTGAGATTTGCTGGGTTTAGGCTATGGGGAAAGGGTTAAAATAAAACCACACAAGCAGCAACCTTATGCAACATATGTTCCTTCATGCAATTGGATTAGTTTTAATTAGTGAAGGCTCAAACTTTGCCAGCTGAGCCCTAGTGACATCTGATACCTGAGGAGGGTTCCAAAATCTCTTCTCTCACACTGAAGGCATTTAACCCAAGTGAAACTCTCCACAAACTTTCCATGACATCCTTCCCAGTGTCTTTCCTCAGTTTGCCCACTCTCCCCCAACACTGCCCCAAACTTTGAAGCATCCTTATCTCCTGTTTACAAGGCAAAAAGCCCTATGGCTGTCACATGGAGAAGGATTTCTGTGGTATTTATTCATGCTGCACTCCCCACACCACACACAAAGTTCATCTCCACAATCAAAGTCTTGAGAAACACGCGCCATCTTGCAAATGGAAGAACTTCAGGGGTGAAGAGAGGGCTGGCTGAGGCAGCTGAACTCTGATGTGAAATTCAAATTGAAAACACAGCTATACTCGCATTATTAAAATACAGATCCAGGCTAAAGGAATGGAGTCCAGATGCACACTGGAGAGAAACATAAATATTGATATTATATTCTAATGAGCATTATGTCTCACTGGCTGTCATCCTTCCCCCTAGCTCCTAGTTCTTTCCTCCCTCAGATGTCTAGTAGCGAAAATCAAGAGTAGCTGAACTCCAGAGTACAGCTCCTTTTCCCACACATCTAAATGCACTTCAATGTAATAATAATAAATCATCTTTTAAACAACTTTCTTCATCCTCCAGCCAGGCTTCAAGCATCAGCTGAAAACAGTTGCAAATCAGCATTCTCTGCTACTTAAAAATTTGCCTAAAAGTAACAAGTTCTTTTTTTTCCCATCTCTTTTTAAATGCTACTTTAGCTCTATCTTAGAAAATTCCTATTTCTAAGTTACCCCTGGGGCCTCTGAGGCCAGATTCTTAGCCTTGTGTCAAATGGAACTCTCCCTAACGCCTGCCACCAAGACATCGTAAAGAGCCAGCGCCCTCAGAATGAAGTGAGGAAACTCCACTATTTTCAATCTGTTAGAAATCTTTTTTTGGCGTTCAATCTTGTTTCTTAATTGGGGTACAACTGCCATACATTATATTAGTTTCAGGTATGCAACATAATGGTTCAATATTTGCACATATTGTGAAGTGATTGCTCCGATAAACCTAGCTAACATCCACCACACCTTACGTAATTACAATTTTTTTTCTAGTGATGAGAACTTTTAAGATTTACTGTCTTAGCAACTTTCAGATATACATCACTATTGATCATAGTCATCATGCTCTGCATGGCATCCTTGGCACTTACTTAGCTTAGAACTGGAAGTTTGCTCCTTTGCTCCTATACATGGAATCCCCAGTTCTTAGTAGGATCCTACCGGATACTCCACAAGTTTCTGTGGAATCATTATCTTCCATGGCCGTATTCACACAACAGCCCTGGCAGGGGCTGAGGTAAGAGCACCAGAGTTAACATGCTGCTTTCTTACCTTAAAGGAGTACTTACGCTATCTGAAGTGAGGGAACAATTTCTATCTTAACCAGAGTGTGGGTTACACAGTGGGTCCATTTATAAAAAACTCACCAAGCTACACATTTGAGGGCTGAACATTTCTCTGGATGGAAACTGTACACTGACTTTTTAAAGAAGACTATCCGTTAGGATGCCTTTTCCATTTTTCCGAGACAGCAAAATAAGATTCATCAAGACTCCAGAAGTGCCTGCCTCCTCAACATTCAGAAATGGCTTTGCAAACAAAACACATTAGACACGTGAGATTTTGCTTTTGCTCCTCCTAAAAGGAGCAAGGCACACTGTAGTCTGGTTTCTTTTGGAGCAAGTCTGGCAGAGTAAGAGGGGAGGGGGGCTTTCCTCTCATTTTCAGTTTTAGGCCCATCTGTATAAGCTGAGTTGCCTAGCCCTGAATATGAAACAAAAGATGCCAACAGCTCTAAGTTGGATCCAGCTGCTTCTGGTTACTTCCACCAAACCACTACTGCTTCTCACCAGGATGGCCTCCAACTTGGACTGTCTATTTCTACCTCTGCCTCTCTCAACAGTCTCTTCATGGCCCAGTAGCCAAAGTGATGCTTTTAAACTCTAAGTCAATTATGTTACCGCTAGGCTCGAAACTCTCCAGCAAGTCCCCATTTCACTCAGCGCAAAAGGCAAAGTTCTCACTCACAACGGCCTACTTGACAATGCCGAGCCGCCTTCCAGCCCCCTCCCTGGCCTCCTCTCCTGCCACTCTCCTCCCTGCTCGCTCGACCGCATGGGCTGTCCCTCCATCACACAAGGCATGCTGTCACCTCAGCGCCATGGCAGGAGCTCTGGTTTCCTCTGCTGAAACGCTTCCTCTCCGCTCGCGAACTCATTAATTCCCTCACATGTCCCCAATCTTCACTTAAATGCTGTTTCCTCAATGAGGCTCACCTGACCACCCCATTGAAACCAGCAACCTCATTCCAATCCTACGGATGGCCCTCATGCTGTGCTAGTAGCTTTTCTGCCCATGCCACTGATCACCTACTAACATGCTTTGAAATCTCCTTAAAAGTGTCAGGTTTGTTGTTTATGGATTGTCTCTCTCCTCTGTAAACACCTTGTAACTTCTTGTTCACTGATGAAACCCCTAAAAGGGTGTCTGGCATATAATAAATGAGTGAATCTGGATGATAAGGTCACTGGTCAATTTTTTTTTATTCCGATACTTCTCTGCATGACAAAAAGAAGCCACAAAGGACACAGAAATCTTCAGAGCCATCTGAATGCGAAGAGGGACAGAGCACTGCTTGGTCAGCTGTCTCCTTCTCCCTGAGCCAGCAATTCAAAGATTCAGGCACACGTTTATACTTACTTGGAAAAAATGAACACGGGCCTCCCACTCTGCATGATCCAATTATAGTTCCAATAAAATAACAGCCGATAATTACCAGGGGCTCACAGGGACAGCTCTAAGTGCCTGAACATCTGACTCCCCGGTCCTGTCAACAACTGGATGCAGCAGGCACTGGGTTTATCTCCATCCCATAACAGATGAAGAGCGAGGACCCAGGATTTGAACTACGTGATCAGACTTCAGCATCCGTTTTCTTAACCACATGTCTGCTTCCTCTCAACAATGAGATAAACCAGATACCTGACAACCTTGCTCAAACTAAGCCCAAGCACACTCCGAACGTTATGAATCCCAAACCTTTCTTGAAGGTACAGAGCACAGGGACATAAGGTTCTCACCAGGTATCCTCCAAGAAAGGCAGGGACGAGCACTTGAATTCTCTGGTTTTGACAAACCAAGCACTTCGCAGGCAGAGAGATGGACTCTAGGACCCAGAGAGTCCTCTTGCTGTCCAACTTTATAGTCATTCGATGGCTGCAACACCAAAGCAGATTCCCCCAAATAAACTCTTTATGCATTATACACAAGAACATTTAAATAGCCCCTCTGATGGCTGCGAGTGAGTCCAGTTTGAGCCAGACTAACCTCATTTCCCTTTTGAGTAGGGTTATTAGACTGGGAGATCAAAGGAATGCTACAGACATATGGTATCTTGATTTCAGCAAACCATTTGACAATCACTCATGATGATAGATCTTGTGGGCAACGTGGAGAAATGTGGTTTGAATGGGAAGGTGGGGGGAGCATTCAGGGCTGCTGCAACAATGGTACCCAAGGAACAGCGATTAACAGACGTCAACTTGGAGGGATGCTGTTAGTACTGCCTGCCAGTGGGCTCTGGCCTTGAGTCCATCTGAACATTAATTTTATCAAAGATGTGGGTGATGGGCTAGAATCATGTTTATGATGTCTGCAGAGAGCAGACTGCTGTGGGCAGTAGCTGACACATTGAATCAAGATTTTAAGCCATCAGCACTGATTGGAAATGAAAGAGCAAAGCAAGCAAGATTCAATTTAACAGAGACAATGGGGGAGTCTTGTGAAATTTAAGTTCAAAAATACCAACTACATAAATGGAACAGAGGAAGCCACGGGTAAAAGAACTGCCACCATAAAGGATAGGGGTTTGTTGGGCATAAGAGCAATCATGCAGCAGCAGTGTCCTGCAAATGGTTAAAGCAACAAGGGCCACCTTAGTCCTAGGGGGATATCAGACAGAGAAAGGAACAGGTACACTTCTGCTCGCCACCTGTGGCAGGGGGCAACCAGAGTAGAGGGGACAGGAAACTCGGCATCAAGAGTCCTGGCTGAAGGAACTAAAGTTGTTTCATCTGGGATGAAGAAAACTTAGAAGTGACAATAATAGTCACCTCTAGACACTTAATGATGTCCTGGAAAAGAGATGATAAGCAGATTCCATATGGCTCCAGACAACAGATCAGGACTAAAAGGCAGGCACTGCCAAAAGACAGATTTAGTCTCAGTGTAGGTAATGACTGCTTTAGAGTGGTAACTCTCCAGTAACAAAGTTGGGATGTGGGTGGCCTTTCCTAGGAATCTTGGAGGGCACAGAAAGTCAATGGGCTTCCACTTGGGACATCTTTAAAAAGAGTCCCACCTTGGGTGGGCAGTTGGATGTGATGGATGCTAAGGTCTTTCCCAACTCTAAGATCCCAAGACTCTCCAACTCTTGTTAACTTCATTTTATTCTTGGTTAACTTTGAGAGTCCCTTGGACTGCAAGGAGATCAAACCAGTCCATCCTAAAGGAAATCAACCCTGAATATTCATTGGAAGGAATGATGCTGAAGCTGATGCTCCAGTACTTTGGCCACCTGATGCAAAGAGCCGACTCATCGGAAAAGTCCCTGATGCTTGGAAAGATTGAGGGCAGGAGGAGAAGAGGACAACACAGGATGAGATGGTTGGATTGCATCAGTGACTCGATGGACATGAGTTTGAGCGAGCTCCAGGAGTTGGTGATGGACAGGGAAGGCTGGCGTGCTGCAGTCCATGGGGTCACAAAAAGTCAGACACAACTGAGCAACTGAATGACAACAGTTTTGAAGGACTTAGATGTTTCATAATTAAGTGATTTTTCATCATATGGATGATCAGGTCCTCAGAAGCTCTATTTCAGTACACTCAAACCTTCTCATGTTCTCACGCCTGTCTTAGTCATTTACAAAGATGAGCTAGACAGGATCTCTGCCCTTTGTGGGCTTACAGTCTGCTTAGGAGGGTTCGCCAAAACCTTATTTCAACAAATTTAGACCTTAGAATGGGAGCTTTACATTCAGAAACCATTCTTACCTCATTATCTTCTGTTTTAACTTGTTATCAAGATGTGATTCATGAGGAATTCTTGATGCGAAAAGAACTTTCAGGAGGTTTTGTGACTGAGGGTTTCTTCTGGGGATACTCTTCCCATGATTGTTTTTAAGTGTCTCACAAAATCTTGTGGTTCACGGTTTTTATTAGAGTAAAAATAAATTCAACTGAACTATCGAAACAAAATTCCAACTACGTTTAAAACTGTCTTTGTTCTAAAATTTCAAAATATTGGAAATTCCCTGGTGGTCCAGTGGTTACGACTCAGCACTTCCACTGCCATGGGCCTTGGTTCAATCCCTGGTCAGAAAACTAAGATCCTGAAACCCACAAGAGTGGCAAAAAAAAAAATTCAAAATCAGTGGATCTTTAAGATGTTTGGGCTAACACGGGACAACAGGAAAGATGTCATGTATAATTGGAACTTAAAGGTGATGACCATTATAGACAAGAAGCCCTGAGATTGAAGATGTGTCTGAGTGCTTCTGTGGAATTTACACTTTCCTGATGGCATTGTGTAGAAAACACTTCCACAAACACAAAGAGAGAAATCTTTACTGTTACCATCTTAGAAATACCAGCCCAACAGAATCACAATTATTTCCTAGGTAAAATAGTTTGGTAGTTTTGATTTAAAAGCCCAATTCAGTACAAGAAAAGTCTAAAAAGAAATGTGTTGCTGTTACTGGTTATGAGGAAGTTATACCCATGGATTATTAACCTTTGAAAGATTGCTTTCTTCTCGGTTGCTCCATGAGAGGTTTTAAAGCAGCTTTCAGTAGAGCTGTTCGGATTCCATAATGTCTCAGAAAAACTTGCTGAGTAGAGCCAGGAGGAAAAGACACCTAACCACAGCGCAGAAAACATCCCTCCCCCCCACCACCAAAAAAAAACAAAAAAACACATGAACCAGACTGTAAAGGGGTTTTGTGAGTGGTAGAATGAACAGAATGGGGAGGAAAGGGATCATCCTTCCAAAAGCAGGCTGAACCCATGATGAGCATTGCCATACCAAACCCAAATGAACGACTCACCCCAAGTGTTACTTCTTAGACTACTTCTGGCTTTAGCAGTTTGGGGCTCAGCTGTGGCTGAGATTATGTATTCCAAATAGGTAGCATGGATCTCTTGGGGCCATCACTGGCCCAATTCCACAGGAAAACAAAGGGTACTCTCAAAGGCTGGCTGACAGAACACTGAGGAAATGATGGAGTATGTCTTCATCATTGTAGGCCTGAGTTTGCTTTGTGCCCCTTCTCACTTTTGAAGTACTGAAGACCTCCTCCCACCCCAATAAGAGGTTCAAACTGTGAGCCCACTTAAGGGTGGTAGGTTATATCCAGACCCACCACTGAGCGTCTGGAAGGGTGTGCCCATGTGGCAAATGTAATAATCCTCAGGAAAGAAGTTTAGGGAAAAAGAAAGAGAAGTGTGACCTCTACCATACTCTCGGTCCCAGGTCTTCACCTTCACAGTTCAAAGATTACACAGACTGTTCTGGCATGGGCTCTCCCAGACCTTATAAGCACAAGTGCAAGCTCAAGGGCAAGAAGGTTTTATGGGCATTGACCCCAGGGAGCACCCATAGGTAAGAGATGGGGAAAAGAAGGCAGAGCATACACAGTGTGTCTGAGACACGTCACCACGGTGAGCAACTACAGCTCAGTCCTCTGGTGAACTCTGAGAGATGGTACAGAACATGCCTTGGAGCTCTCTCATCCAAGGGGCAAGGAAGCAGGGCCATGGTCCCCCAGTGTCCTATCCATAACTGGTTGAGTACTGCTTCAGGGGCATTAACTCACTGGCACTTCTGGATTGCCCTCTGTGCAGGGCCTAGCATGGTCCATCAGGCAGGAAAAAAAAAAAAGAAGCCCCAGGCACAGTCACAGGAGTTAGCAGTAAGCAGCCTTCAGAATCTGAGAAGGCAATGGCACCCCACTCCAGTATTCTTGCCTGGAAAATCATGGATGGAGGAGCCTGGTAGGCTGCAGTCCATGGAGTCGCAAAGAGTCGGACACGACTGAGCGACTTCACTTTCACTTTTCACTTTCATGCATTGGAGAAGGAAATGGCAACCCACTCCAATATTCTTGCCTGGAGAATCCCAGGGACAGGGGAGCCTAGTGGGCTGCTGTCTATGGGGTCACACAAAGTCAGACGCGACTGAAGTGACTTAGCAGCAGCAGCAGCCTTCAGAATGAGAGGTGAGAGCTGAAGGAATCTAGCAGAGCACCCACACAGTCTGCTGTCCAGAAAGAGAAAAGCTAAGATAAAGGTTAGCACACAGTTCTAGAAAATTCGCAGGTGGAAGGCAGCAAGCAAGGGATCAGGTTCCACTGTACCAAGAAGATGACAATTCCACAGATTAGCAAAGAAAGCACAGAAATGAGCCAGTGAAATGTTACAAAGAGAAAAGCAATATACACATTGGCCTGAAGAACAAGAAAGCCTGGTGACTTAGGTTCCAGTAGAGCTCAGTGTGACTGGACTGGGGTGGAAGGTGGGGAAGGCAGGGAGAGACATGACAAGTGGACAGAAGCATGTTGATTTAAACATTGGAACTGCTCTAGATTTGTGTAGCCACTCATGGGAGAAAAGTCTAATGTTTGCAAATACAGTTTGTGCACTCAGACCTGGACCCTAATTCTAGGCTCCAGCACTTTCCAGCTGTTACTACCTAGAGTAAGTTGTTAACTCTCAGTAAAGTAGGAAAATAACAGGACAATAACTCTCATAGAGTCATTGTGAAGATTCAATATGATGATTCATACAATGATCTTAGCACAGGGCTTGACATAGAGCAAAACTCAATGAATGTTAACCAGAAAAATAAAATCAATCCACTCGTTAGATAACAAACATGTCACTGCAGTAAAATGGGGAAATGATGGTCTTTTCAGTATGTGGCAATGGATTAATCCACAGGGAAAAATGCATCTTGCCCCTTCTTCCCACCATGTGTAAATACCAATTCCATGTGAATCATGGATCTAAATGACAAAGTCCAAACAAAAAAACTTCTAGAATATAGAAGAATATCTTCATGACCCTGGGCTTAGTGAAGAATTTAAAAACAAATAAAACCGAGCACAAAGAACACTAACCATAAAGAAAAGGATCCATAAAGCGGATTACATAAAAACAAGAACTTCTGCTCACCAAGAGGCAACACTAAGAGAGTGAGAAGGCACATGACAGAGGGAGGGTAATTGCAACATCTACAGCTCACAAAGAACTTACACCCACAACACACAACAACTCCTACAAGAGAAGGAAAAACACACAAAGAACCTTATTGCAAAATGAAGAACAAATGAGGAAAGGAGAATATTCAAGTGGTCAAAAAATATATGAAAATGTCCTCAATCTCATAAGCTGTCAGTGAAATGCAAATTAAAACCACAATGAGACTTTTATTAGCTACCCACAGAGTAGCTACAATTAAAAAGACCATACCAGTGTTGGTAAGGACATGGAGCAACTGGAACTTGCATATACTTCTGGGAGTATAAATTGGTACCACCAGTTTAGAAAACTGTTAGGCAGTAGCTACTAAAGCCAAACATATATATCCGCTTTGATCTAGCAATTCCACTTTTAGACATATTCCAAACAATTGTGTACATATATGTGTGTGTGTATGTATATATACAATATTCCAAACATAAGCCCACCAGAAAGCACATAGAAAAACATCTGTGGTGATAGCCCTACCCTGGAAATAACCCAAATATTCATCATTAGAACAGACCAACAAATGGTGGTATATGCACACGATGGAATTTTATTCAGCAATGAGAAGGAACAATCTACTGTATATACAACAACATGGAAGACTCTTATAAATATAATATTGGGTGAGGAACACTAGACACTTAAAGGTATATATACTATGTGATTCCACTTACACAAAGTTCAAAAACAGGAAAACCTAATTGACAGAAGAGGTCTGCCCTTGAGGAAGAGGGTAGTGACGGATAAAATGGGCCTTGGGAGGGTGGTTCAAGATACAGCAATGTTTTCTTCCTTGATCTTGGTGATGGTTATGTGAGAGGCTCACTTTGTGAAAGTTAACCAAGCTATACATTTATGGTCTGTGCCCTTTTCTGTTGATTTTCCCGATGGCTCAGTGGTAAAGAATTTGCTTGCAAAGCAGGAGCCACAGGAGATGTGGGTTTGATCCCTGGGTTGGGAGGATCCTCTGGGGGAGGGCATGGCAACACATTCCAGTATTCTTCCCTGGAGAATCCCATGGACAGAGAAGTGTGGTGGGCTACAGTCCACAGGGTCACAAAGAGTTGGACACAACTGAGTGACTTAGCATGAATTTTCAGCTTCAATATAAAAAGTACTTTAAGACTCAGAAACTAAATACAATCACTGCTACTGCTAAGTCACTTCAGTCGTGTCCAACTCTGTGCGACCCCATAGACGGCAGCCCAACAGGCTCCCCCGTCCCTGGGATTCTCCAGGCAAGAACACTGGAGTGGGTTGCCATTTCCTTCTCCAATGCATCAAAGTGAAAAGTGAAAGTGAAGTCGCTCAGTCATGTCCGACCCTCAGCGACACCATGGACTGCAGCCTTCCAGGCTCCTCCATCCATGGGATTTTCCAGGCAAGAGTACTGGAGTGGGGTGCCATTGCCTTCTCCAAAATACAATCAACAGCAACCCAAAAGCCAATGTCATTCAAATGTCTCAGGATGAACAGTTTGGGATTGAGCCCCATGAAATAATTCCAAAATCTCCAGTTTTAGTGACCGAAAAGCTGGACTGAGTCCATGTTTATGACCGTAAGTCTCAGAAGGCTCTCCATACAGCCAGGGAACCCCTCCATACTTCTTTCCTGCATCCACATTCCCTTCCTGAGACAGCACTAATGCCTTGTCCTCTCTCCTCACATTACCAACACCCTCTCAACTGATGATCTCTCCAAGAAAGTCAGAGAAAAGAGATGGAATTGGGTAAGAACACCCCATCCCACTGCTACCAGTTCACCAGTCCACCTGTCCCTTTGCCCATATCTGTCATCTTCTCTCCAGTTCCTATGGGCAACAGTGCTCTGATCCCTTTCCCTCTCAGCCTCTCAAGGACTTCCATAATTGTCCAGTTCTTTCTCCAGCATCATCAATTCTTCCCTCTACATGGAATCTAAACATGCCTCAATATCAACACCTTTTATGAAAATCTCCCTGGGCCCTCTATTCCCCTCCAGCCACGGCCCCATTCCTCCCCTACCTTCAGAGCAACACTCCTTACAAGAGCTGTCTGTGCTTGCTCTCTCCTCTTCCACTTCTCCTGTTCTCTTCATCCCCTCTTATGTGGCCTTCCTCTCTACCCCTCCATTGAAATGGCACTTAGCAGGGCCACTCATTGCTAACAAGGTACCAGACTCAATGGTCTTACATCAGCACTTGTCTTCCTCTCAGAAGCATTTGACCAAAACGATTCCCCTTCCATTCCTGAGACACCTCCTCGTGGCTTCCATCATACCACTCTCCTGATTTTCCTTCTAGCTTGCTCACTGCTCTTTCTTCTTTACTAAACTTTTGAAGTTGGACTGCCCTAGGATAAGTCTTGGCCCCCTTTTCTTTACTCTCTACCTGGTCCTGAGCTCCAGGGTTTCACATATCATCTCTGCCCTTACATCTTGCATCTGCATCTCCAGCCTGGACCTCTCTCTTGAGTTCTGAATTCACACATCTAATTGTCTTAGACACAAGCATCTCATGTTAACATAGCACAAACAGAAAAGTATCAGTTCCATTCTCCCCTACCCCAACCATAAAAGATCTACTCTTCCACAGACCTTACCCGTTTTTGGAAATGGACCTTCTATAAGCTATTTAAGGAAAAAAAAACCCACTAGGAGTCATCCATAATAATTATTATTATTTTCTGCTCTTATACCCTGTAACCAATTCAATTGGTAAGTCCTGTCAATTCTATTTGCAAAATGAATTTACAATCTGAGCCTTTCTCACTGTCTACTGAGTCCCAGCCATGGTCACCACTTGCACCGTCTAACTGGTCTACCAGCCTCCAGACTTGCCTCCAGAGTGACTTTGCTGAAGTGTGTGTCAGATGATGTCACCCCTGCAAAAACCACCCCAGCTTGTCTCAGGGCAACAGGAAGAAGCTATCCAAGGATGAAGCAGCATGGAGAATGGTGATATGGGTGGAAAGGCTACACAGGGGTATGGAGGCACCCAGACACATTCAAGGGGGGAAGAAAAGGGAAGTCCGATCACTTTTAGGCTTCCTCTTCCTTTGAAACTCCCTTAGGCTTTGAGCAATGCTGAAGGGAGATGCATAACATAGCAAATGCCACTGGTTCTCCACCCACAAACAGCCCCTTTCCCCTTCCCAGGCGACCCCTGCAGACATTCCCAAACACGACACAGACATTGTATTTTAAATATTTATTTACTTGGCTACACGAAGTCTAAGTTGCAGCATGCAGGATCTTCACATCTAAAAGGTCCCGCATGCCACACCACAGACTTTTGACACCTCTCTGCATGGCCCAGGAGCCTGCTGAGCCCACACCTGGGGTGGGTCTCAGAAGCCAGGGAGTTCAGGCTCCAGGTGTTCTCCATCAGTGAGTGCTGAAAGTTGATGGATAAATACTCCAGCCTCCTCATTTCTCAGCGGAACACTTTCAGGTGTGTGCTGGATTGAACCCCAGTTGCCCACTCCCCCACTCCCTCCCCGTGCTTCATGGGATCCCCTCTCAAAGAAACTCCTTGCACAGAAATCTTTGTCTCCACCTCTGCACACTGAGAAACCCAAATTAAGACACAATACTGTGCTTTTCCTCCCAAAGCTAATGCCTTTATGACATCAAACAGGAACAATGTCATCCTAAATTTATGTGGACAAGAGAAGAGAGAGGTATGGGTACAAAGCATGGAGATCACATTTTAGAAAAATGTAAAAATAATAGGAGATTCTAAGCCTATCCCTTTTATTATATGAGCCCCATCTTTATTCAAGTATAAATACACATAAACAGAGTATGAAAGAAAGTGAAAAGTGAAAGTAGTCAGTCGTGTCTGACTCTTTGTGACCCTATGGACTGTAGCCCACCTGGCTCCTCTGTCCATGGAATTCTACAAGCAAGAATACTGGAGTGGGTTGCCATCCCCTTCTCCAGGGGATCTTCCCGACCCAGGGACTGAACCCGGGTCTCCCGCATTGTGGGCAAATTCTTTACCAGCTAGGCCACCAGGGAACTGCCTAAACAGAGTATATGTTCATCACTTGTAGGCACACACCAAAAATCCCCTTTTCTTCATTAACCATTAGTCTGTACTCCAACCAGTGTAAAGGATTGTATTAAATTCTGGGTACATAACTACCCACCTCTGCCTCTAAAGAAAAAAGGGAGAAAACTCATTCTCTCCAGTGTTGAGTTTCACTTATGAGAAATCTCATTTAAGGGGCAGTGTGTGTGACACACACACACACACACACACACACACACACACACACGGGAAATGTATGCACCACTCAACAGTCTGCAAAACTTCCCTCCACTCCTTTTGAAGTGAAATCACCACTCCCCCGACCGCACTCCCTAGATATCAGCGCTGTTGAAAGTGAAGGGCCTGTCCCTGCTGTGTGGTTTGGGGTAAAAAAGGAGGTAGGATTAAAGCGCTCATTTCAAGTCCCAAAAGTAAAATACGACTTGGCCCACGGCAGTCCTAATTCTTTCCAGAACTCATCCCCGGAATTGCCCTTTAAACAACCAGTCATTAACCCAACTCCGGGTCTTTTATAGCTGCGAAAACCGATCGCGCACATCATTTATTCATTACGCTTATTATTATTGTTATTGCAGAAAGCAGCGAATTCCCGGGCCAGGGTTCAAAGGGGTTTTACTTTATTTTATTTTGGGGAAGGAAGGCAGTGCTCGAGCGGGAAGGGTTGGTTAGAAGGCTGGGCCAGGTTGCAGGGCAGAGGTGCCCGGAAGTCCCCGGGGAAGAATGCCGAGAGCGCCCCCGCCCCGCGCGCTCAGTGGCCACCGCGCACCGGCGCAGCTGCTGCAGCAACCGGGGAAGCTTCTTATGTAAGTCGGAGGCGCTGACATCACCTTCGCTGTGAGCGTCGCAGCCGCTGAACTAGGCGCCAAAGGACCGGCATGCTAGCCTAGGGCCCCCGCCCACCGTCCGCTCGGTTCTAAATGACTCCGACACCTCCTGATTTGGCCAACAGTGCGCCAGGGGACCCTCCTGAGCGCCAGAATTACATTTATTGGGAGCCCTGGGATGTCGCAAGAGTGAAGTTAACAGGCAGCAAAGGTGCTCAGGGGTCTTGCACACGCGGGTGAAATTGGATGATAGTACACGTTGGGGTGGGGGGTGGGAGCGGGGCGCGGAATACCTCCAAGATTCTTGGAGGGAAGATGGCATAGAGAGTCATTCAGTAGGAACCCTGTTGTGGTCAGGCCAGGAGAGATGCCCAAGGGTCTCCTCGACCTCCCCAGGGTCCAGGACACTTCTCCCTCCACGCCCCTCCCAGGCCACAAGGCTGGAGCAGAGCACTTCGGAGTTCACTCTGGGAGGCGTGCGGCGCCGCGCTATGGCGCACACAAGCACAGGGCACAAGTCCGGAGCTCGGTGCAGCCCCTGAGGTCACAAGAGGGCCCAAACTGGCACAGCGTAGCAGAAGCTCTAAAAGGCCACTTCTCGAGCCTCCCCCCCCCCCCCCCCCACGCCAAGCACGCACTGGGATGGGGGTGGGAGGACTACACAGGGCTCAGGACGGGCTGCTGGAAACCACAGAAGTAGCACCAACCCTCTGCCTCCCGAGGAGGGACAGAGAAATCGAGCCCCAGAAGTCAATGACAGGCCCCTCTGCCTTCTCTGTCCCCATAAATGCTCCCTCTCAGTCCACCGCTGCCTTTGAGGTCAGAGACCGCCCCCTTTAACTTTCTCCCCTGGCGTCTGCATCCCTCACCCGAACTCTGGGAGGACTGGGGTGAGTCCCAGGGGAGGGGAGGGATGGGGAAGCAAGAGTAAGGTGTAAACCGCAGCAGGCGCGGCGCCGCGGGGTTGGGATTGCGGCGACCGCGGAGGGCGCGAGGGCGCGGCGCCGGAGCGAGCGCTAGGCGGGCGGACCGCGCGGGTACTCACGCACTGCCTCCTGCTTGGGGTCCAGCGTGCCGAGCACGCGCTGCACGCCGCCGAGCTTGCCCTGCAGCGCCCAGACGCGACGGTGGGTGAGCTGGATGTCGCTCTCGAGCTCCTGGAAGAGACTGCACGCGTGCCGGGCCACGTCCGAGAGCTGCCGGAGGACGCGGGCCAGCGCCGCGTTGCTGACCGCGCACAGGTCGAGCATGAGCAACACCGCGGTGGCTGCCGCTGAGGACGCCTCGCCAGCCACGGACGCCGCCTCCAGGACCCCTGCCACGCTCTCCTCACCCGCCGCGGGCGCCTCTCCGTGCGGTGGCGGCGCCTGGTCGGTTGGCGCGGGCAGTGGCGGCCCAGGAGGCGCGGGGGGTGCGCGGGGAGGATCCTCTGGCCCCGGCGCCACGGCCTCGTCCCGTCGGCCGGGCAGCTGCAGGGGCGGCGGCGGCGGCGGCGGTTCTGCGCTGCCTCCGATCGCGTCCTCCGCCGGGTCAGGCGCCGGGCGTCGCTGCCGGCACAGCCACTGCGGCTCCACGATCCGCTTGGAGAAAGGCATCCCGCGCAGCCGGGCCGCGACTTTCCGGTCTCCTCAAAGCGCCCCTGGCGAGCGGGGAAGCGGACGCGCCCACCTGGGTGGAGAGGCGGCTGGAGTCCGGCAAAGGTGCGTTCGGGCAGTCCAGATACGCAGGGGACTCCTTGCTCACCTGGCTTCCTCCTGTTCCCCGCCCTCCCCCTAGCAAATCAGTCCAGCCGGCCCGTGCACCGTTCCCTGAGTAGGATGACAAGCACGGGGCGCAGAAATCCCGGGGCGCGCCTAGGCTCTCCTCACTTGCTTCCAACCCGGGTCGGCTGGCTCAGCTCCATCATTCCTGCGCTCGCCGCCGCCGCCGCCCCGGCCGCTACCGCCGCCACCGCCTATATAAATGGGCGTGTGTGTATGTGTGTGTGTGTGTATGTGTATGCGCGCGCGAGTACGCGCACGCGCGTGTGTCTGGGTGGGTGGGTGGGTGTGAGTGTGTGCGCGCGCCTCAGTTTGAAAGTACCCCGGCACAGGCCTCTCCCCGCGCGCCTGTCGGCCGCTCCGGGGAGCAATTGCGCCCGGGATCTCTCGCCCTCTCTGGGCGGGGAGGTGGTTTCGGAAAGGCGCTTTGAAAACCCGGAGAGAGGAATCTGCCTCCAGCCCAGGCGCAGGAGGCGGCGCGGGGGCGGCGGGGCGGACGCTGGGCAGGGGAGGGGAAGGGGGAGAGGCCGGGGCGAGGGGGCGCAGCGCCCTGTGCGGCCGCTGGGAGTCACTGGTGGCCTCACCTCTCCAGGCTTGTTCTGATGCAAAGATACTTCCTCGCCTCGGTGGGGTTAGGATTGAGACTGTTAGCGTGGTGGGGGCGGGGAGTCCTCAAGTTGGGGTTGGGGGTGTAAGGGCGGAAGGAGGGTGGGGTATTGGGGATGCAGCAGCTTTGACGTGTTGGAGCAAGTTGCTTCGCCAAATTCCAGCTCTGAGCACGTCCTTTGCGTTCCTAGCAGGGAAAACTGGGCTGCCCCTCAGAGTGCATCCTGGTGTGGCCAGACTGGCAAACGTGCTGGCTTATACCCCTTCCTGGGTATTCGTCTGCCGCTGGGCTGGACCAGGACTCTATAAGAACATCATGAATGAGACCCAAACCACCCATGTGCAAAACCCCAGAAAACTGCTTGCAGAACTCATTGACACGTCAGGTGGGATAAACCAGATTACCTCCCTGTCACCCTACTCTGCTGATCACACACAGGGATGTTAAAGCTCTCCATCACAGAGCGTGTATGTGTATTCTGTAAATACACATATTTACAGAAGATTCACAGAAGAAAATAGTTTCCCCCTCTGGTTAACTGAAAGGTGTAATTTCTAAAAAGGCATGTACAGTATTTCAATTGCACCAGTCTAAGGCTGGATGCTGTCAGCCTAAAAGCTAAAAAAGAGTTTGAGAAATGTTAATAAAATGCATGCCTTCATCTCTCCAAAAAGAATACTGTAAAAATATTTTTTTTATTTTAAAGCCACAATCCAGATCTTGGGAATGCAGACTTCATTTCATGTGTCTAAAGAGAACATGGAAAAAATATGTTTTATGGCAACAATAAAGCCCTCCAGACCTGTGGTGGGGTCTCCTCTCCACTCTCCCTGCCTTTAGCAGCAGCCTGCATAAGGCCTCACGCTCGGCACTCTAGACGGGCTCACACTTCAGTTATAAAGGCTTCAACAGACATCCCTCTCCTACCTCAGAAAATAACATTTTTGTCGAGAGAGTGTCCTTGTTCATAAAAGATCCAGGCTGAGGATGTGGGGGTAAAAGAACATGATGTCTTCAAGGTACCCATGGAAGTGGTTCAGTAGCAACAAGAAGAATGATGGTGATAATGTATATGGACAAAGAAGGAAAAAAAGAAAAAAGGGCAAAATGTGCAAAATAGTGAGTCTAGATAAAGGGCATATTGGGATTCATGGTACATTTCCTTAAACTTTGAGTTTGTTTCCAAATAAAAAGTGAAAAAAGAATATTCTGGAAAAGCATCTTTTGGGAGTTTGTGTTTTTGTTTTTGTTTTTGTTTTTATCTCACAAATCTAAAGAGCTTAGAGCTGGCTGTTTTCAAATTCAGCTTGACTTTTTAAATATGTTCACAATTCTGAACATGAGTTCTTCTAGGTAGCCAAGCCACCCGCTCCTCCCTAAACACTGAGGCAGAAAGAATAATGAGGGTATGTAAAAGCATCCAGTTAGGGGGCCTTGCAATGGGTCTGCCCCACATCTCACTGCCCCTCCCCTGGCACTGCCCTAGTCCTAGCCTTCAGGGGCCAGTGCTTCGAGGCCAGCAGGACATGACCAGGGTGGGGTCTCATTCCTAAGGGGAGCTTTGGATTATTGGGGAATTCCTTCCTTGGCCCTGACCACCAGACAGAGGTGATTGAAGAGGAGGACAGAAAGTCCCATGGGGAGGGGAAGCTGTCCTCCAGGCCCAGGAGGAGTAGAATTCCAGGAAGTAATTAAGTTCTAGAGCAGGCTAGCTACCTTGGTGTCTGCCCCAAAGCAGTCAGCAGAGTCAGGACTTCAAAACGATTCAAAGTACAGTTCGGCTGTGTGAAAAGGGAAACTTTTTGTCATCTCCTGGACTCCTGCTCATGTGCTAAATGAAGCCACGTGGACAAAATAAAAAGCTCTGATTGTGGCTATTGATCTCCTTCATTCTCAGTGCCCCCCCCCCTCCAAAACGTCCTCTGGTAGCCTGCAGGGACCTCTCAAGGTCACTTCAGCATTTTCTTCTTGATAAGTGTGAAGGATAGCTTTCCTTTCAAAGTCACCAAAAATAAAACTAATACAAATTAAAATATGCATTCATACCGGTGGGCTGATGTCTTTCTCAGTCCACTGGAAGGTGTGAATAAAGGCACTTTTAGAGAAGTGATTGTTAGGCTTCCCAGACACTGTCTAAATAAAAACTGTGTGCTAGCTTTGCAAGGGCAGCTTCAGACCACCTCGGGCCTCACTGTATCCCTCTCACTTCAAGCTGCACCCCCACCCCCGTCCCACCCCTCAGCCACAGTTTTAGTTTGGTTCCTACTTCATAGAACTGAAACACTGAAATCATGTCATCATGAGGGGTGCATGAATATTCTTTGTGCCAATGAATTTTCCATACACCGAGGAGCTGTTGCTCTTTTTCAAATCTCAGATTGCCCCATTTGACTCCAAGTTTTCCCACAAAAATCTCTGATGAAAACAAGATTGACATCTGAAGCCAGACTGTTACATCTACTTATGTGCGTGTTCATCTCTCTGGATCATGATCCCCTCCCCCCACGCCCATGTACACATATTTATCACCAAGAGCTTGCAGCCAAAAGGGAAAGAAAGGAGGCATTTAAAAATGACCCCACTGCCGAAGTCCCAGGAGTCATTCATGCAGCTCAAAGGCCAGCACAATCCACCCATAAACTTAAATGTTCGGTCAGTATAAACCTTATGCCGTTATAAAATGAACGAAGCATACTGTGTCAGCACACCCCCCAGTTACACTCATGCCTGTGGCAGTCCAGGGGGGCCGCGGGCTTTGCTGAAGGAAAGGACTGGCATGGAGGGGCCACCCAGCCCCTTGGCCTCCAGCCTGGCTAGCCTCGCACTCCGCAGAGCCGTCAGCAAGCAGCCCTGGAACCTCACAAGCAACCAAGCAGAAATTCCCAAAAAATTCTTCACCGAAAACGTCTGTTCTGTTTCAAATACACCGGCATAGATGCTGCACCGCCATTATTTATACTTGAAAAATATTTCTTTTGTCCAAGAAATTCCAGGAGACACATGGGCTTGTTAGAATAACCATGTAATTATAGGGACTGGAGTCTCCCTCCCTCCACTCAGTAGCACCTATTCCTCACAGAATCACTTTCATTCACTCCTGAAAGTCCTGCCACTAAGTAAAAAGCTATTAAATAAAAAACATTTTCAGTCAGTTTACTGGTCAAAATTATGAGCCTCCCATCTCAAGCCAAGTTACCTGAACCATTTTGCAATAGGAACATCTATCAAGTTTACATAAGGAAAAAGCAATAATTGGGAAGTAAATGAATGTGGTTTGTCCATAAAACGTAATGTGAAGATATTTTGTAGTGGGGGTGCCTCCAACTTGCCAAAGGTAGAAGCACAGATTTCAGAGTCTGGAGCACAGGCTGGAGAATAAAGGAGAAGCTGCCATTCTTGGGAAACTACTGGAGAGTCATATGGTTCACATTCAAGCAGAACACTTTTTGGAGCTCACGGTTATCCTATACTCAAACTGCACCCACAAATAAAGTTAGAGCACAGAAGAACACCTTGAGGGCAAAAGAAAAGCTGAAGATGAGAGAGCCGTGAAACACATGGGAAGAGGCATCCGCACGGCCACAGGAAAGGCTGCAGAAGATATTACTGGCCTCTCTCTCCACATCAGGGCTCCCAGGGATCTTCTCCCCAGTGCTGTTATTTGCTGAGCTCTGAGATTCCCCAGTTCGCGCTCTCCTTTAGCTGTGCTGGGGCACAGGAGGAAGCCAGCAGCCCGTGCTTATACACCGTCCCATTGGAACCAGCGCATTTTCTCCCAGATCTGTGGTTCACAGCATGGACATTATGTCCGAAGCCTTCTTGAATTAGTTTCTGAGACTCAAAAGTTCAAGTTCTTCTAGTTCAAGAACCTCAAATTTGGTCTTATGTACCCATGTTCCCAGGGCTTCCCCAGTGGCTCAGTGGTAAAGAATCCGCCTGGCCAATGCAGGAGACATGGGTTTGATTCCTGGGTCAGGAAGATCCTGGAGAAGGAAAGGGCAACCCACTCCAGTATTCTTGCCTGGGAAACCCCATGGACAGAGGAGCCTGGTGGGCTACAGTCCATGGGGTGGCAAAAGAGACACGACTTAGTGTCTAAACAATAACAATCCATGTTCCCAGGAAACAGCAGAGGGAAAAATTCATTAAATATCAAAATGTGAATCCACCGTACACATAATAAGTTCAGGTACCTGACTATTGACAACTATCATGTGTATAATTTCCAGGGTGGTGGTGGAGGGCAGGGGGTGGTGAAACTATATACCACAACAGAGGATTTCCTTTGTTTTTGTTTGTACTTTTCTTCCTCAAAGTCTTCATCTATGAAGTATGCAGGACAGGGTTTTTTGTGTGTTTTTTTTTTTTTTTTTTCCTGCATTTTACTGGCAGGGAAACATGGGCAGAAAAAAAATCATGCTATTAAATGGTTTTCCCAAAATGCCAAAGACAGCAAATCCAAAGACTGTTGCAACCAGCCTTTTTATCTTCCCTGCAAAGAACTGTTGATTACTCACATTGTTTCCAATAGGAGAGATTTCAACTTCTTTCTTATCTTCAAAAATCCTAGCCTCACATTTTAAAACTGAATATAATTTTAAACATGCTAAATCTGGATCTAGTCAGAACTGCAAATACATCAAAATAACGGACAGAGTTAAAGCAGATGGTGATAGCAAACAACCAGGGAGTTTCATTCACTTATTCGTCCCTCTGGTTATGCAACAAACATTTACCGGAAGCTTTATTTACTGAGTGCAAACATTTATCGGGTGCTCAGGCCTCTCTTTGCTGCCAGGGATATAAAAGGAAAGAAGGCACAAACATCACTCTCCAAGGGTGGAATCTAGTAGGGTAGATAGACACGTAAACAAACAATGGCAGGGCAATGCGGGCAAGCTGTAATAGAGAGAGGAATTAAGTGCTGCCCAGAATCCCAGGGCGATTACCACTGTCTGGGGGGAATCCAGACTGGAGCAGGGATGCTAAAAGCAACTCGGGTTTCAGTGCTGCTTCTTAACAGCTTAGAAACAGAAAGATTGAAGCTGAGACCAAGCATCACCACATGGTTAAAAGCAAAACACAGGGGCCCAAACTGAGACCCTCCAACCAGATGCCAGGGAAGATGAGCTTCTGACTAGTATCATTAAAGGGCATTTGCAACAAATCTTTTCAAAATCCTACAAACCAGTTGGTAGGAGAAAGAATGTGGAAATTATGTTGCTTTTCTTTTGAAAGCTGACTTAAAAAGTTCACTCTTTGGCAGGGCTCACTTTAGAAAGAGGAAGTGGATTTTTAATATATTTACTATAAAGCAAAGTCTTCGACTGGGTAAAGGGAACCGCCATCTCTGGAGCACATGGCCCTAATAAAGCGAAGCAGCCATTCCCCAAGGGTTCACAAGCTCCCCGCCGGCACCACCCCCTTTTTTTTTTTTTTTAAACTGTTCAGATTTTGGTCTCCAAGCACCCTTCTGTAAGGAAAACACCCAGCGCTGGCCTTGACCCAGAGGAAGTGCTTTGGACTGTGGTGGTCCTGAAATAAATCAGCTCCAAGAGAGGAACTTGACGGAGTGAAATCTACGACTTGCATTATCAGTCTGGGATGGAGTCCTTGTGAACGGCGGAGGCAGCAAACTTCAGACTTTATCAAGATCGTTGTGCTCATTAAGGAAGTGAAATTAAGCCAGATTTGAAGGAAAGCACTGGAGTAATTACAGAGTTATGAAGATTTAAAAGCTATGCGCCTGGGCACGCAGAGCGCAACGTGTTTCCTTTGGGTTCAGAGACACCGCAATTACAGGGCTTAAGGGTAGCAGAGCACCGAATTAGAACTCCCCATTAGTTTGATTAATCACTGATGTAAGTGCAGGCACCGCAAATGGCTATGGCTCAGCCTGATTTGTGTCTCTTCCTCGCCTCCCTCTCCCCCTTTCTCCCTCTATTTCCTTTACAAGATGAGGGGGTCAGGGAAGAATACGAACCTTGTATTAATGATAAGACACTGGGTGCAAGAAAAGTTAAAACTTCCTGAAGCTTAATGATTTCCCTACATTGGTGCTGGCTTTGCCAAGACTTGTATAATAGTGTGTTCTTTCTGCCTCCCAGGCTGTTAAATGGTAATGGTACAGCAGTGACATGTTAGTAAATCTAATAAGAAAACCGGAGAATAAAGTATTTTATGTGGGTGTAGAACAAGTTAACATCCCCATAGAAAGCTCACCAAGATAATAATATACGATATTGCATTTGACGGGCTATAACAAAAAAACAAACAAGAACCCCCAATATCTAGCCAATTAGCAATAATGGGTGAGAGCCTGGCTCTTTTGAAGGAATTGTTACACCCTTCAGATAAAATTGACTTATAAATCTACTTGCAGAAATGCTGTCTTTCCTGGGAAAATGATGCTGCTGGTGTGAGGTAAGTATTTTGGGGTCAGGATATTTGACTTGGTGCCTCCATGTCAATATAACCAAAAGTATGGCCAATTTTTTATGAAGGGGAAAACAAAGGCTCAAAAAGTCAGTACACTAATTCAAACCTAGCACAACCACTCAGAGGAAGAACGCTGTAAAGGAAAATCCAGAATTCTTGGCACAAAGGCACTTTACTGGACAGGCCAGCCTTTGAATTGTGCGCTGAGATGACCCTTGATGGGAAAGGTGGTTTTGTCAGCAGGAGATTTTTAAATAAAAAATGTCACTGAAATTTATTTCTGTGGCCCTTTTCATATTTGCATGTGAACTACAGAGCTCCTGGGATCAAATGGGAGACAACTGACCAGCCATGCCTCTTAAATTATTTTTCTGGAGGTGTTTTCTTTCTCCACCTCAATTGTAAAGATCCAGGAATAACAGCCCAGTGAACAAAGTAGACATTTTTATTTCTCATCCTGTCTCAATGGTCTCATAATGGGTTCAATAAGAGTCTGGAAATAATGAAAGCTTCTCCATGGAGAAACACAAGACTCACTATACGAAAACATCAGCACCTTGGAGTCTCCTATAGTAACGGCAACACCAGAAGAAACATTGCAGCAGTCCGATTTTCCCCCTTAAAAGAAAAAGAATTTTAAAGGTGATCATCGTCCACACTCACTAGGGTACAGACGGAATATCAGGCCACTAAGTGAAAAATAAAATAGTTATCCAAGAATTCTGTTGGAAAAAAAAGTGGTAAGCAAGTGCCTGGGTTACAGGCTCATTTTGATTTGTTTTGAAACATGTCTCAAGTATTTCCTGGGCTTCCCTTGTGGCTCAGCTGATAAAGAATGCGCCTACAATGTGGGTTTGATCAAAGACCTGGGTTTGATCCCTGGGTTGGGAAGATCCCCTGGAAGAAGGAAAGGCTACCCTTTCCAGTATTCTGGCTTGGAGAATTACATGGACTGTACAGTCCATGGGGTCCCAAAGAATTGGACACCACTGAGCGACATTCACTTACAAGTATTTCCTGTGGGCTTTGGGAAGAAGCTCAACCCTGGTTGCTATGAAAGTCATCAGAAAATGGATGGGGAAGGAGAAAAAGAGAAAAAAGGATTTGAGGGTTTTAAATCATTTTCCATTTTTCTTTGAATTTTGCCTTTCTTTGCCCTTAGGAGAGACAGTGTTCATTTTTAACCACCCATAGCCTTGCTCAGGTTTGCTACTGTGACAGACACAGTGTTCTGCCCCCCACTAACCCCTTCTCCTTTTCTAACAGCATCTCCGTTGTGTTCCGGGTGGCAATGGCAGCAGCCAGTCTGCTCCCCATCCTAGACTCCCTTGCATTCAGGATGGTCCAGATGACGCAGTTCTGGATAAAGACTTCCCTTCTCGTCTTTGGCCCTGGGGAGTAGACTGGGAGGCTGAGAGGGAAGGGCTGTCCTGCCACTGTGACGGACGCAAAGATGAAAGCAAAGGCGTAAGCCTCTTGGAGTGTAAATAACAGAGCAGAGTGATGCCCCAGGCCTGGCATCCCCCACTCCAGATTTCTTGCATTGTGAAAAAAATAACCCTCAATGCAAGCCAATTACTACACGTGGTCAGATGTAGCTCTGATTAACAGGAGTCCCGGTTCCTTACAAAAGCATTGCTCCAACAGTCCAGCACCAGAGCTCTGGATCTTCCTCATTCATTCAGTCCACAGATGTCATGCAACAAATACCTACTATGTGTTTGTGACTATTCTGGGAACCAAGGAATCGCCTTTGAATTAAACAAAACAAAGACATGCCCTCAAGGTGTTTCCCTTCCAGTTAAACAGCATTAAATCATCATTGTCCAATAACAAACAGTTTACATATTCAAAACATGGTGCTAGTCCAGTTCTAAGATAAAGAAGTACTACAGATGTCATGCAGAACATGACAAATATAATTAACATTGCTGTATGTTATATATGAAAGTTGTCAGAGTAAATCCCAAGAGTTCTCATCACAAGAAAAAGACTCTGCTTTTCTATTTCTTTAATTTTGTATCTATATGAGATGACAGATGTTCACTAAACTTATTGCGATAATCATTTCGTGATGGTTGTAAATCAAATTATGATGCAGTACATCTTAAACATATAAGATTCTATATGTCAATTATACCTCAATAAAAGTGGAAGGAAAAAAGATGATTCTACTGGGTTCATATACTTAAAATAATAATTAAAAAAAAAAGATGTCTGTAGCAGGTGATGCTGAGTCCCTTGCAGAACACTTTCACCTGGCTGGAGCACTCAGCTTCACACGGCTGTAGACATGGGCTGCTCACAGTTGCCACCTGCTCCGGAGGATTTCCTGTGTCCCACTCGAGCTACCCGGGAGGTTACATCCCTCTGGAAGGGCAGGCAGGGCCAACGACTCAGTGGTACAGGGTGGAACACTCTCTGTGCTGCTATCCACACCCCAGAGCTCTTTGTGGCATCAGGCTGAGGCTGCCTTGTCCTGAATCTACATCTTTGCTCAGCTCCTTCCCCTGCCAGCCCTGCTTCCCTCACCCACTAATCCCTGAGAGCTCTCTCTCATGACATCATCTGCACCAAACGTTCCCTTCCTCAGGCTCTGCTGCTGAGAACACCACGTATGACAGGATCTGCTTCCATTTTTCTTTCATTGATAAAGAGTATAATTTTTTCATTTCCCCTGCTTGAACAAACCATCTGACCACTTTCTCATTTTAATTAAGGTTCATAGAAATTAGAGGGGCTGACTTATAACTCAGAGCTTATTATCATTCAACTAAATACAGCTAGCTACCATGTTGGTTCTGACCAGTACAACACCCTAATTGTTCTAATAAATTGTTGCTGTTGTTCAGTTGCTAAGGCATGTCTGACTCTCTGCAACCCCATGGACTGCAGTACGCCAGGCCCCCTGGTCCCCCACCATCTCTAATAACAAGCCATTAATCTTTCACCTTCAACTGATCAGCAGATAAGAAAAGATGCATAAAGCTTCTGAATACTGAAGAAGAATGTCATGAAAAGTATAAAAACAAGAAAAGTTATGAAAATCTCCTCTAGATCAGTATTCAACTGATTTCATATCTTAGGTACACATTAGGATGCGGCTGGTACCTCAGAAACTAATGTTAAAAGTATCATGATGATTATACCCATTTTGCATTTGTTGGGAATAAATACTATCCATACTGTGATTTGTTATAAACAATAGCACCAAATATTTCATATTTTGTCTTGGTCTGCTCAGACTTCCATAACAAAATACTAAAGGCTGGAGGACTTGAACAACAGAAATGTATTTCTCACAGTTCTGGAGGCTGAGAGTCTGAGATAAGGGTGCAAGCACGGTTGGGTTCTGGTGACGAACCTTTTCCTGATCTGTAGGCTGCCTTCTAAGTGTGTCCTCATATGGTGGAGAGAAAAGGGCTATTTGGTCTCTTTCTCTTCCTACTGGAGTGGGTAGCCATTCCCTTCTCCAAGGGATCTTCCCAACCCAGGGATCAAACCCAGGTCTTCTGCATTGCAAGCAGATTCTTTACCATCTGAGCCACCAGGGAAGCCCTTCTCTTCCTCTGTTGTTGTTCAGTCACTCAGTTGTGTCTGACTCTTTGCAATCCCATGGACTATAGCATGCCAGACTTCCCTGCCCTTCACCATCTCTCCAGAGCTTGCCCAAGTTCATGTCTATTGCATCAGTGATGCCATCCAACCATTTCGTCCTCTGCCGCCCTCTTCTCCTTTTGCCTTCAGTCTTTCCCAGCACCAGGGTCTTTTCTAATGAGTCAGTTCTTTGCATCAGGTGGCCAAAGTATTGGAGCTTCAGCATCAGTCCTTCCAATGAACGTTCAGGGTTGATTTCCCATCATGGGGGCTCCACCCTCATGACCTCAGGTTAACCATATCACTTCCCAAAGACCTTACCTCCAAGTACCATTTCATATTATTTTTAAAACTCCCCAATGTGTCAATAAAAAGCACAAAATGAAAGAATTATTAACATTATGTCATGAAAATAGTTTTTGTCTATTTTGATGCTTGAACATAAATTTAAATTTGCACTAAACTTTAATATACATTCAGTCTAAGACCACATAGGTAATAATATGTCAATTTAAAATGAATTTGTTGACATTCTTATACAAACAACTTAAAGGTAAATAAATTGTGTCACCTGTCGAGTAGAAAAATATCAAAATTTATCTTTATAGCTTTTCGAAGTGTTAAAATTGCATTAAGATGAACTTCCTAGTATAAGTTTGAATTATCTGTTAATCTCAAATTAAACAGTACTTGCTTAAACTCAGATATTTCATCATTCACTACACAAAAAAAGATAAAATGACTTTTTAACATTTTAAGGGACTGAAAAGATGGCAGGTTATTTTCAAAGTGGTTGAAGTATCCATGAGATGGAAATACTAAAACAAGTTGATCTCTGGAGTTGCACATGATCTGAATAACTGTGACTGTCTTGTCCTAAGTTGATCTGTGAGCTGTAACATGCCTGGGGCCCTTAATTTATCAGCCATTATATTAGTAGGTAGTCAGATAACAGTCCTTAAGTACTTAAACACAGGACAGCTTCCACAACTCATGGAGCCTTCCTCTCTCCTAGAACCTGTCGTGTCATACTGTATTTTTTGGAACAAGTAGTAATGGACTTACTCAAGGAAAAAAGTACACAAGATGTGAGATGAACAAGTCTCTTGACTGGAAAAACTCTGAACTGAGTTTATGGAATCTCCAGCTTTAGAGATATATTAGAATGTCTCTCACCTCAACATCTGGTGTTTAAACATTCAGTTACTTAGAGGGAAGGAAATGAACTAAATGACCCTTTCAATTCTAAAACTACATGTTTCCAACCACTGGTGTTCAATATTAATCCAAGCTGAGCTATTCCATGCTGCTTTATGTCTTCAATGTTAAAGCCCATGAAATGCATGCACATTGTAGACAGAGTCTAGACCACAAGTACAAAGCAGTGCATAAATGAAGATAACCAGAGAGAACCATGATCTGAAAGATAAGATACCCAAACTGAGTTTCCATTTGGAGAAACTAACTCATCAACTTTATAATAACTGCTGTGTTTTTTCCCACCCAAAACATGGGATTCTGTCTTATTAAAGCCCTGAAATTCATATGACCTTTTTTCCTTCTTCGTCTCTTTCTCCCACAGATGCCAACCGAGTAGCTAAAACCTAGAACTAATTGACAGGTCTGCCCATGCACTGCCAAAACTGCAAAATCCCCCTGGGTGATTTTTTGTAAATAGAGGTTTGGATCTATTTTTTAAAGATAGCATTTTGATTAAACATTATACTGAGTTATAAAACCAAACTTAATACTTTATATGAGTTCTTTATATATCAATGCTGACATCTATTTATTATATATGTTGTAAATAGACAAAAGCAAATTCAAATCTTTGTATTGAATGGTGGTTTACTTTCCTCTTTCCTCACATTTTAAGAACTCCTGTAATGAGTCTAAAAAGTTGTCACTGTGAGGATTTCAACTGGTATGAAGTTAGCCCTCCATGCTTAGGGTAGGATCCAAAGGGTGGAGCCTGGGACTCAGAATCAGAATCTCAGAAAACAGTACTCTCTCAGTGACTTCAATGACATTCCTTGGGCAAGCTACTCATCCTTTCTTTTCTTGCTTCTCTTTTAAGTCATAGTTCTGAAAATCAGCCTCAACAAAAGAGCTTGGTGATTTGGGGATGAAATGAACCACCAAGTACTGCTATCTCCAGTATGATGTTTTCCAAGGAGGAAATGACTCCTCTAGCCTTTTCTCCATAACTGTCTAAACTGATTTCCTTGGTAAACATGCCTGGAGGTTTGTCCATTTCAAATGATGCAAACAAAAGGATCCTCCCTAACTCTGGGGTTCTCCAAGCAAGAGTGGGACACAACTGAGCAACTGAACTGAACTGGACTAACTCTCTGGAGTTACTCTTCTGTGGTCTAAGAGGATTATTAGGCAACAGCTTCCCAGGAGGTAAACAGTCCCAAACACATTCCCACTACTTCTTCCAGTACCTCCACCCACCTTACAAGACCACTTCTCTGTCTTCAGGATACACTTCTGAAAATGAGTACACACTGCTTCTTACCATGGTGTGATTCCAAGCCAACATGAGGGTATGCTCCCCCTCTCCCCCAGCTACCACTATTTCTTCACATGTGAATCCAGGGTTCAGTCCATTCAGTAATGTTTTTAATTTTTCTCAAAAATGTTCTATTAGATGCAGGATGAGAAACAGGGGGTTACCTTGGGTCTGCTGCTGCTGCTAAGTCGCTTCAGTCGTGTCCAACTCTGTGCGACCCCATAGACGGCAGCCCACCAGGCTCCCCCATCCCTGGGATTCTCCAGGCAAGAACACTGGAGTGGGTTGCCATTTCCTTCTCCAATGCATGAAAGTGAAAAGTGAAAGTGAAGTCATGCAGTCGTGTCCGACTCTACATGACCCCATGGACTGCAGCCTACCATGCTCCTTCATCCATGGGATTTTCCAGGCAAGAGTACTGGAGTGGGGTGCCATTGCCTTCTCCTTGGGTCTATTTCAGGGTTTTATGTGGTTCTCAACCTTGTCTGCACATTGGAATCACCTAGGAAGCATTGAAAATGATCGCTACCTGGCTTCCTATCACCAACTCCACCAAGAAGGTCTGGTCTAAATGGTCCAGGGTGCATCCTGGGCATGAAAATTGTTTAAACCCCCTAGATGTTTCTAAGATTCAACCAAGGCTAAGAATCAACTGGAGTTACAAGATTTGACTTAAGTACTGTCACTAATTAGCTCTGTGACCTTGAGCAAAAGAAATATTCATTTATCCAACAGGTATTCCTTCGCAGCTTGTTGTATGCAATATAGTGCTAGGGACTTTATCTCTACAGCCTCCAAGGTAAGTGAATTGGACTCAATAATTTATTTATTCATTCAGCAAATGAGTATTGAGTGCCTACTATCTGCCGGACACCAGGCAGGGTACCAGAGGTACAGCCGTGAATTCAATGGACAGACTCCCTGCCCTTGTGGAGCTTATAGTTTAGTTAAGGGAGTGAAAATGAAAGAGCAACATCATAAAAAAGGGTGGGAAGATAACAAGAGGGTCTGGCAGTCAATATGAAGAGAGTAGGAGGAGGGGTGGCGAAGGTGGAGAAAGGAGAGAGGCACATGTGGTTCAGTCACTCAGCCGTGTCCGACTCTTTGTGACCCCATGGACTGCAGCCTGCCAGGCTCCTCTGCCAGTGGGATTTCCCAGGCAAGAATACTGGAGTGGGTTGCCATTTCCTGATCCTCCCGACCCAGGGATTGAACCTGAGTCTCCTGCATTGCAGGCAGATTCCTTACCATCTGAGATCTCAGGGAAGCCAATAAGAAAAAGTCAAGGAGATAATATCTCCAGGACTTGGTGATGGACATGATAGAGGGGTGAGAGAGAAAGGGAAGAAGGCCAATTCCTAGGTCCCAAGATTGAGGGTCATTCACTTAGGGCAGAATGTGAGAGAAGAACCATAGCCAACCCAGAAGGTTGTAAGGGTCTAGAGCTAAAGCATATGAAACTGGGGCAATGGAAGCAACTGCCATCTCAGACAGAGCTCAGGGCAGAGGCGGGACCCTAGCTGAGAAATGCAATGATTCTCACAAGAGGTCATTTCCAGACCTGGGCTGGGTCTTTATATCGCTAAAGGTGAGGCCACTAAAGAGCCTGAAGCCACACGTCAGGGAGTGGAGAGCAGGAGGGAAAGAGAGAAACAAGATCCACACCTACCGTTGGATAATCTGAAGAGTAAACACATGTATGTCTCTCTCCTGGGGGGCAGCTCTGAAGGACCGGTGGACAGAACACCACTGCTTGACTGAGTCACACTGGGGGAAAGGTCCCGCTTGGAGAAAGGAATGTATCCTGGGTGAGAACAGCTCCAGTGGATAAACATTTCCAAAAGGCAGGAGGCGCATGTTGAAGGAGAGAGGGCAAGGGAGCTAGCTGAGGAACTGAGGTCTTCCTCTAAGTGTTTCTACCCTCTCCGAGAAAACTTCAACTTCTCGTGTGTTTCTGAGGTTCCAGTCTTTCCTTCACATATGTTTGTTCCCCCTTTGCTGCTCCTCCAACCTTGAGCACAGATTGAGAGCCCCACATAAGGGTGTGCCTGTGCAAGGGAGGAAAGTGAGAGCTGGGACTCCCAATACTTCCTAAAGCTCTCAGGGATCCTTGCAGAGGGAACAGCAACTTACCAAGAAGAAGGTCCGTCTCAGAGCCGGACATCTATCCTTGGGGATGTTTGTAACGCACATGTGTGTAATACACAGATGTGTATAATGTGTGTAATACACAGAGAAGTGGAGTGATAGGGGTGGACAACTTGAGACGGGGCTGGGAATCAATCCATCCCTTTCCCATATACCATGGGGAAGTAACCCTGAGGAGTGAGATGGAAACTTCCATTTGATGTACAGAGGCAGAACACCAGGCACAGTGCCTGGTTCAGAGTTGGCAATCAGCAACTGGCAGCCATGATGATGGTTATGATGATTATGACTATTGAGATTCAGTTGCTATAGATATCCTGTGGCCTTAAATGATCCTAGAATGGTTCACAGAGGAAGAAGCCCCGCAGGCTTAGAACAAGTAGATTATAATGCGGAGGGTTTGAGGACACAGTAATCCAGCTCCAAATCAGTCCTTAGCCTTCCTTTCCAGCACGTGTACGCTGGCCAACTGATGTTCGTGTAACTCCCACTCAGACCACTGCCTGAGGAGGGCAGAAGACGCTGCAGGAGGCGAGAGAAAAATCAGAGCAAAACAGGGCCAAGGGCTGGCATGGGAATGGAGAAGAGAGGAGGATGGGGCCAGTGAGGGTCCCAACAGGAAACAGACGGGATATTCCAATGAGGATGATTTGCAGAGGGTTCTTTCACAGAGGGCCAATGGCAGTGGGTGGGAAAGTGCAGGAACTCAGAACAAGAGGCAGCAGAGCTGTTACCATCCGCAGGCTTACAGGGACGAGGGGAGAGAAGTTACCTGGAGAAGACGGTCACACAGGCTTCCCTAAAAGAAGCAGTGACCTTAGGTCAAGGGACAGTCAGCCCAAAGAGGTGACTGAGCAGAATCAATGTCTGGACCTCACAGTCCTCCCACCTTTTGATCTACTTCCAGAACTCACAATAATTTAAACCTAGCTGGAAGTTTCTACACAAGGGAACCATGTTGACATAATCCACAGAGCACTCAGGCCACAGAGCAGGCAGGCACCCCACTTCCCCCCACCACCATGCCCCGCTTTGGGAAGTTCACCTTAGGCCACTTTGCTTTTACAAAAGACATACATCCACACCTGTATTCCCTAACCAAAAGAAATCCAAAGAGATTCTCACTTTTACAAGGAAAGGCAAAAAGGGGAAATAGTGCTCAGCGTTTGTTTTGCAAGGAGCAGGTTACAGAGGCAGTAAGCACCCCAGAGGTGAGAGGGTCACTGCCACACTCCTCCCTGGGACCTGTGCTCAGCATCTCAGAAGCCAGTCGTCAGGCTTTCACCCAGGTCTGGAAACATCTGGGCTTTATCTCGATTTATTGGGTGCATCCCATAGCAAGATGTGTTTGAAGGTCATTGCTTCCTGAAAGTTTTCATAGGAACACTCTACTTTCAGATAGTAGAGAAACTTGTATTGGGTTTTTTGACGTTTGTGTGTGTGAGAGTGTGTGTAAAGAGAAGACCCCAGCCCGTCGGCAGCAGGACAGGCTGAGTTTATCTCAGAAATGATGATGGGTTTATATTTACCATCCAAACTCTCTCTTCACTCTTGGGGTGACAGACAAGCCTCATTCTGAAAACAGCCACATATAGGAATAAGCAGAGAACACCCTGGCAAAGAAGCAGAGTTTTCCTGTGGGAAGGGTGCAAACAGGACCACAGGGAACTAGAAAAGGTACTATCAGGGGGCAAGAAGAGGTGCCAGGGTGGAGGGGGAAAGCAGAAGAGCTCATAAAGGAAAATAAACATTGGGCAGAGGACGGCATGGAGTAGAAGGTGGCTGGACAATGTGTAGCTGGTGTCTGTGATAAAGGGCTGTGGCCTGAAATCAGGGAGTGATGTGGGGGGCAGGGGATGGGTTCCCGTTGAGATATCACATTTTTCATAGTCCAAGACTTCACTTTTTTCTCTTTCACCTAATGTCCTCCCAGAAGTCCTACAAAGCTTTCCCTAACACTGCAGGGTGTGTGGGTGTGTGTGTGGGGGGGTGTGTGTATGTGTGTTTTCACTTGTCACTGAATGATCAGCATTCAATGAAACACTTCTATTTTGGGGGCATTACCATCTCTAAAACAAGACGCAGAAAAGCAGAGGCAACTAGGGGCTGCATTTAATCTTCTCTAATATCACAGTGCGAAGGAAACTGGGGAATGAAAACATAGTCATTTAGAAAATGGTTGATGAGTCACTGATTGGCACTGGGTAGAGAAAAAGAGAAGTCATTATTCATTCAGAGTATGCCTGGTCTTTTAAAAATAGGCTCGTCACTCTGCTGGAGGGGGTGTCTGGGCTTTAGAGACGGAGCTGGTGGCAGAGGGCAAGGGCCAGACTGCCCAAGGCTGGGAGGGCCGACCCTCCTCCTCTATCTCCCTGCATCTCAGCCGTGGAAAACCCTCCAGCTTTAAGAAACAGAAAGACAGCTTAATGCCACCTTGTTCCTCCTGTACCTCTTTCTTGAGGCCTTAATAATACTTTTGGGGAAACTTCAGCTTCAGAGGAACCAGGCCAAGTAGAAGAGATGGCACTTTTTGTGACCATAATTTTGCCAAAAGACCCAATCCTCCATTACTCACAGAGTTCCTTTCCCAGGTCCTGGGCTACCCAGGTCTCTCTGTCTCCCTGCTCTTGACATCTTTGTTGTTTATTAGTTCTGTCATCAAATTAGTGGGGGTAGGGAGATTAGATTAGAACATGGTGAACCATTCACTGGGAGAGGAAAATGAAAGCCCCAGGAAAGCAGAGCTTTGGGGAAATGCTTGGGAATTCGGTCTCTGCGTGTGTGAGAGGAAAACAAAACACAATGAAAATCCTGCCCAGTAAAAGGTTTGCCTTTGCCTGATAGTTCTTGGGCCTTAATGTGCAGATCTGGGCAATGGGTGAGGCATGGAACCAAAAAGAACTTGACTGCTTCACAATGAGAAGGGCAAAGAAAAGAATGGCTCTAGAAGAGGAAGGAGGACAAAGGCCAGGTCAGACTGAGTTGGAGAGAAAGCTGAGGGACACTGGGAGAGAGATGCTGGGAAAAAGAGGAGCAAATTTTGGGCTGAAAGGAAATGGAGTTTTGGGGAGGAAGATAAGGGAAGAAGATGGCTGTGTGCTACAAATGTGAGTCCTTCTTTACGTTTTGTTGATATGACACGAAAAATTTAAATAGCTTATTTAGTTATTTTGGGTTGCTGGAGTGTTGTTTCTTGCAGATGTAGCACTGAGCTGAGATGGACATCAGGGTGGCCAGGATTTATGCAGATTACAAGTCTAGAGTGTTCCCCCATCCCACATATGTTACGACATATGCTTAACTTTCTTATATTTTGGCTTCTCACTTGTTTAGTTAGTTGTGCTGCTCATACTGGGCTAAATTTACCTACCCTAAGTAAAGACAAAGTCTTATGTTGGATCTAGTTTCAGAAACAGGGGCAGATCTGCAAAGGCTCAGTTCATCTCTACTAGGAATTCTATCTTGAATATTCAGCTGGGTATTCATACTGAATACCCAGAATCTTCCAACTTTTCAGTCTCTATATCCTTCGAGAAACTGCTAAAGTACTGGAGGTAAAGGGAGACTCAGTGACCTACAGACTATTGGGGAATGCTCCCATTTTGTTTGGAGCCTACAAGTATAATACTTCTCATACAATATTATTTTAAATATCATTATATGAATAATATACAATTTTACATATTTTTTATCAGAAAAAATTTTAATTGTATGCACTTTATTTAGTTCCTCAAAATCCAAAAAATTATTTTAGGCATATAAACCCTCCTTTAGTCCCACCAAGATGGAACTCCTCTAGAAAAAATATTTGTAGAACAATATACTAAAAGAATTAAACATGTTAATCCAGTAGAATTTATTCTAGGATTCTAAAGTCTCAACAGACATCTAAGAAGTATTTCTTAAGACATAATGCCCATTCTTGATATTAATAATAATCCTTAGCCAACTAAGACTATACGGACACTTCCTTAACAAGATAAAGAATCTCTCTCGTAAGTCAAGAGCCAACATCATGTCTAACCTTACCAAACAAGCAGCACAAGAATTAGAAACATTTCATTATAGCAAGGAAGAAACAAAGAAGTCCTGATATCACCATTATTACTCACGGTCATTGAACACTGCCCTGTAGGTTCTAGCCACTATGGTAAGACCTTAAACAGCAAAAAGTGGAAAAACTTATCAACATTCCCAGATAATTTACTTGTTTGCCCTGAGAAACCAAAAGAATCTAATGAAAAACCAATGGGCCAGAATCAAATTCATTAAGGTGGGCCATTTATAAAAAATGTATACAAAATTCTACCTGTCATAGAAAAGTTTGTTGAAAGCATTGAATGTATGAAGATGTGCATCTGCCATTATCTGTAATTACAGAAAAATGAGAAGGAACCCTAAAAGTCCAATGACACAAGAATAGACAAGTAAATTTTAGCACAAGTATACTTTGGAATATACTTAAGTAATTTAATTGGTCTTTGTGAAGCCTATATGATAATATGGGGAAATTGTTATGATAAAAAACAGAAAATGTGAATTTTTACTTATACGATAGCCACTGTATGAAATTATGCATTTGGGCAAGGTATTTGTTGATGTTATAAAAATTTGGGTGAAAAATAACTTTTACATATGAAAGAAATCCAATGTGGATATTCTAACTGTAGAAAATAAAAATAGATGAGTAACTCCTCCAAAAAAAAAATATATATATATACAAAATTCTATCATCTTTTCTATAAATAGCTATCTCCAATTAGAAAATATATTGGGAAAAAGAGTACGCTGTTAATAGTAATATATGTTTGTAAAAGCTAGTTTCAATGTGCACAGTGTGCTCCACTGCACACTCATCTGTGACTTTACTGAGTCTTTACCATATTTCAAGTACTGAACTGTGGCAGAGCTCCCCAACGTATGTTACAGAGAAAAACCCAGCACATCCAATCTGGGATTTCACAGGTATCTCTTCTTAGGATGAAATGTAAAAGTCACCTTTTTAAAGTAACTGTATTTCAGTTAATAAGGGGGTTCTGTTACAGGGGGAAAGAGGGTTGTGCTGAAAAGAGAAATGGGAAAAATGCTAATAGAGGCGGTGAGCAGCTGGGGTTCCATTTGCTGTGCCCCATCCACCCATTCTCCTCAGTCCTCCTCCCGGAAGGCTGGTGGGCTCCCTTGCTTCTAGCTGGGTTCAGCCAATGGGGAGTCCCAGCAGGAGATGGGGGGCGGTGGAGAAGAGTGGGGCTGGTGACTGCTTCAGCCTCCTGCTTGCTCTCCCTTGGGTGTCGCTGCAGGCTGCCTGGGCCCCAGTCCTGTAGCCTTTTCTAAACACTCCCCAGTAAAGCCCATGTTTGCCTCTCTTGCCTTCTTCAAGCCTGGCATGATCAGAGCTCCCCACAACTGCTAGTCCTGGGTCCTTGCATTGTCCCTTAGCTGCTTTCTTTGAACCTTGCCCATGCTTTTGTAACAGATCCTTTTACTAAAGCTTCCTCCAAGTTGCCCTGACTGATACAGTGATATATGCTCATGGCTCAAGTTTGGGAAGCTGAACTGTGCTATTCAGTCCTAATAACCTTTTAAGATGAGTATCATTCTCCCCATTTGACATAGGAGGAAACTGCAGTGTCAAGGGTCTGGAGAGCTAAGGAAGTATCATCAAACTATTAAATGGCTGGATGGTACCCTGCTTTAGAACTTCGCCACACAGCCTCTCAGGTAAACCCAAGGCTGTACCCCACTTCCAACCCACCACTTCATCATTCCTTCAAGAAAAATATAATAGTAACTCTGGCCAACTGGGATCTAACTCCTTGAGTTTCTTTTCTTTCAGGCCAAATGCTTTACAAGGCTGGGCTTTGAGGAGTGGTTGCCTATGTAGCCTTGCACTTAAAATCTCTTCAGTGAGCTGGTGGATTAGGAGTTTGGGGAAGAAAGGAGTCCTATACTAACCTTTAGGCTCCCACAGAACTGACACTGTTGTAGCTGGCTATGTTCAACTTGAAGTGATAAAAAATAAAGCATAATAAGCCTACATCCACCCAAGAGTGACAGACTTCTGAGCTGATTCCTCCCCTTCTGAGGCCATAAGAGGTCTCGCAAAATTTAAGCCAACTAACAGACTCATGTTTTTTCTCTATCTTCCCTTAGATTATAAAGGTTTCATAAATAACATGACACTTCATAAAATCATTTATGCAGCGAGGATGAGGACTTACACGTTACTCTTTAGATGGGGAGAGGAGAATGTTAAAATTTTAAATAATCTGATGAAGCTCATTTAACTATTTACTGAAGAAAATCTGAGCTATTAACCTTTTATTTTATGCTTTATTTTTGCTTTCTTTCTGGCAGGACAACTGTTATTATAAATTTGAACACTGAACTTCTTTTTTAAAAAATTACCTTTTCTGTATTTGCTAACAGTGAAATAAATGCAAATCCTCAGATAGTCCTTAGAAGGAAGTGTAGCATTATGGATAATAGCTTGTATGGCATCAGCAACTCAGACTGACTCCCCAACTGTGTTATCTCAGGGAAGTTTCTTAACTTCTCTGTGTTTTAGGATCCTCATGTGTACAATGAGACTAATGATGGTATTTGCTTCATAGAGTTACTGGGAAAAGTACATGAGGCAATTCATGTGGGGCTTAACATAAACACTCAAAAATTGCTACTGATTATTTTGTTTCCAAGGCAAACCGTTCAACATCACAGTCATCCAAGTCTATGCCCCAACCACTGATGCCAAAGAAGCTGAACGGTTCTATGAAAACCTTACAAGACCTTGTAGGACTAACACCAAAAAACATGTCCTTTTCCTCATAGGGGACTGGAATGCAAAAGGAGGAAGTCAAGAAACACCTGGAGTAACGGGCAAGTTTGGCCTTGGAGTACAAAATGAAACAGGGTAAAGGCTAACAAAGCTTTGCCAAGAGAACGCACTGGTCATAGCAAACACCCTTTTCAACAACACAAAAGATGACTACACGTGGACATCAGCAGATGGTCAATACCGAAATAAGATTGATTATATCCTTTGCAGCTGAAGATGGAGAAGCTCTATACAGTCAGCAAAAACAAGACCGGGAGCTGACTGTGGCTCAGATCATCAGCTCCTTATTGCAAAATTCAGGCTTAAATTTAAGAAAGTAGGGAAAACCACTAGGCCATTCAGGTATGACCTAAATCAAATCCCTTATGATTATAGAGTAGAGGTAATGAATAGATTCAAAGGATTAGATCTGGGAGACAGAGGACCTGAAAAACTATGGACAGAGGTTCATAACACTTTACAGGAGGCAGTGACCAAAGAAAAAGAAATGCAAGAAGGCAATGCTGTGGTTGTCTGAGGAGGCCTTACAAATAGCTGAGAGAAGAGAAGCGAAAGGCAAAGGAGAAAGGAAAAGATACCCAACTGATTGCAGAGTTCCAGAGAAGAGCAAGGAGAGATAAGAAACCCTTTTTAAGTGAGCAATGCAAAGAAATAGAGGAAAACAATAGAATGGGAAAGACTGAGATCTATTCAAGAAAATTGGAGATACCAAGGGAACATTTCATTCAAGGATGGCACAACAAAGGACAGAAACCTAACAGAAGAACCTAACAGAAGCAGAAGAGATAAAGAAGAGGTGGCAAGAATACACAAAACTCTACAAAAAAGGTCTTAATGACCCAGATAACCATGATGGTGTGGTCACTGACCTAGAACCAGACATCCTGGAGTGTGAAGTCCAACAGGCCTTAGGAAGTATCACTATGAACAAAGCTAGTGGAAGTGATGGAATTCCAGCTGAGCTATTTAAAATCCTAAAAGATGACACTGTTGAAATGCTGCACTCAGTATGCCAGCAAATTTGGAAAACTCAGCAGTGGCCACAGGACTGGAATATATCAGTTTTCATTCTAAAGAAAGGCAATGTTTGAACAAAGAATGTTCAAACTAGTGTACAATTGCACTCATTTCACATGTTAGCAAGATAATGCTCAATATTCTTCAAGCTAGGCTTTAGCAGTACATGAGCCAAGAACTTCCAGATGTACAAGCTGGATTTAGAAAAGGCAGAGGAATCAGAGACCAAATTGCCAGCATCCGTTCGATCATAGAAAAAGCAAGGGAATGCCAGAAAAACATCTACTTCTGCTTCACTGACTATGTTAAAGCCTTTGACTATGTGGATCATAACAAACTGTGGAAAAATTCTTAAAGAGATGGGAATACCAGACCACCGTACCTGTCTCCTGAGAACCCTGTATGCAGGTCAAGAAGCAACAGTTGGAACCGGACATGGAACAATGGACTAGTTCAAAATTGGGAAAGGAGTATGTCAAGGCTGTATATTGTCACCCTGCTTATTTAACTTATATGCAGAGTACATTAGGCGAAATACCAGGCTGGATGAATCACAAGCTGGCATCAAGATTGCCAGGAGAAGTATCAACAACCTCAGATATGCAGATGATACCACCCTAATGGCAGAAAGAGAAGAGTAATTAAAGAGCCTCTTGATGAGGGTGAAGAGAATGGAAAAGCTGGCTTAAAATTCAACATTCAAAAACCTAAGATCATCCCAGTGCACCAGCCCCAAGCTTCCTGTATTAAAATAAATAAATTTAAATTAAAAAAAATAAACACTCAAAGTGAAAAAACTAAGATCATGGCATCTGGTCCCAACACTTCATGGCAAATAGATGGGGAAAAAGTGGAAGCAATGATAGATTTTATTTTCTTGGGCTCCAAAAATCACTGCAGACAGTGACTGCAGCCATGAAATTAAAAGACACTTGCTCCTTGGAAGAAAAGCTATGACAAACCTACACAGCATATTCAAAACCAAAGACATCATTTTGCCAACAAAGGTCTGTATAGTCAAAGCTTCGGTTTTTCCAGCAGTCATGCATGAATGTGAGAGTTGGGTCATAAAGAAGGCTGAACACCAAAGAATTGATGCTTTCGAACTGTGGTGCTGGAGCAGAGTCTTGACAGTCCCTTGGACTGCAAGGAGATTAAACCAGTCAATCCTAAAGGAAATCAATCCTGAATATTCATTGAAAGTACCAATGCTGAGGCTCCCATACTTTGGCCACCTGATGCAAAGAGCTGACTCACTGGAAAAGACCCTGATGCTGGGAAACATTGAAAGCAGGAGAAGGGGATGACAGGATGAGATGGTTGGATGGCATCACCAACTCAATGGACATAAGTTTGAGCAAACTCCAGGAGATAGTGAAGGACAGGGAAGCCTGGTATCCTGCAGCCCAGGGGTTTGCAAAGAGTCAGACATGACACAGTAACTGAACAGTAACAATTATTACTATCTTGAAGCTTCTAAAGATGTCTGTATGCAAGTGGACTGTAATTTATAGAGAAAAATTAGCATAAACCATCATATAAGGCAGAACTAATGGATGGTCTGACTGGACTACAGAGTGTCATAGAAATACAGATGATGGAGAAATTCCTTCCAGCCTGGTATTCCAGGGAAGGCTGCATGCTGAAGTGCTATTTGGATTGACCCAGAAGATGGTTGGAATTTTGATAGATTAGAAGGGAAGGAAACAAAGGGGACAAAAGCTCAGAGGAAATGGAGGCAAGGTCATGCCTGGGGAAGAGAGGAGGCAGGAGCTCAGCTGGAGCACAGTATGCATCAGGGAGGACGGGAGCCCAAGGGCCTGGAGGCTGGATGGGAGAAGACAAGGCACAAGATAGGATGCAGGTGGGCTGGTCTAGGGCCTGTGAGAAACGGAAGCCAAGCACAAAAGGAAAACTGGGGCTGGAGTCAGTAATTTGGGTGTTCTCCTCCTGACTTTCTATTCATTGGCCCATGAGACCTCTGGATTCAGTTTTTTCACTTAGGAATGGAGAGCACTGGATGTGGCTATCTCTTTGAGACTCTGGTTTCCATTCTTTTGGTCATACATTTACAAGTGCAATTTCTGGATCATATAGTGGTTCTATTTTTAATTTTTGGAGGACCCTCTACCATGTTTTCCATAGTGGTTACATTGTTTTACATTCCCACTAACAGTGAACAAGCGTTCCAACTTCTCCACCTCCCCAGCAACATCTGTATTTTCTGGTTTTTAGATAGCAGCTATCCTATTGGGTGTGAGGGGATATCTCACTGTGATTTAGATTTGCAATTGCTCTGATGATTAGTGATGCTGAGCATCTTTTCATATGCTTGCTAGCTGTCTGTATATCATCTTTGGAGAAATGTCTATTCAAATTCTTCACCCATTTTCTAATTGGGATATTTGACTTTTTTTTTTAGTTGTAGGAGTTCATTATATATTCTGAATATTAACCCCTTATCAAATATATGATTTGCACTGTTTTCTCTTATTCTGCAGGTTGCCTTTTCACTTTGTTGGTTATGTCCTTTGATGAATGACACTTCTGAAGTTTTATGCTGTCCAGGCTGTCCATTTTTGCTTTTGCTGCCTGTGCTTGTGGTGTTATGTCCAAGAAATCATTGCCAAATCCAATGTCATGAAGCCCTTTCTCTTTGTTTTCTTCCAGGAGTTTTAGCATCTTGTATGTCACCAGTCCATAAACTTCCCAGTTGCACAGGGCTTTGGCTTGCAGTGAGAAGCCCGGGGACACCGGGGACAGCTGCAGCAGGAACACACAGGGTCCAGACACCAGAGCAGTGCAGCAGAGAGGATGTAGGATAACTCCTTGGGACACAGGCACCAGCTCCAACATCCAAGGATCAGTTTTACTGTGTAAAAGAGTGAGAGAAACTGCAAGTCTTTATAGCTCTAAGCATCCTCTCATGCATTAATTCAATCTACACTTACCATGCATCATACATGATAGAAGATGTGGTTCTAGGCACTTTGCATGTGTTCTTTTCATCCTCAGGATGCACAAACTAAGCATCTACTAGGTACCTGTAGGCACTGGGAATTAAACGTGATCGAGACACACCACTCATGGTCAAGGAATTCACCATCTTGCCAAAGTCACCAGGGTTTGTATTCGTTTCCCTGTTTCTCCTTCTCCCTCTCTTTCTTACACTCTGGCTCTTCTTTCTCTCTGACTAATCTTGCTTATAGCTCAACATATGTCAGGCTGTCAACATATGGCATATTTTGCAAACAGATAAACAGTGGCACATATGCAACCATATATTCCTGGCACGCAGATGCCCCAGCTTGGCTTCGTCAGCCTCAGCAGAAAGCGCTTGGTAAGTCTCTCTCAGAAATTCAAGAATGCAAGAGCTGCTCATGTATCCTCTGACAAGTGGTTAAAAGAAGTTGTTCCTTGTCTTAAGTGTGAAAGTGGGAAAGCTGCCTCCCTGCTCTTTCAGTTCAGAGGCATCAAGACCAAAGGCTCTGTCCTCACTCTCCACTGTCTGGGATGTTCTGACCAGAGGTCAATTTGCCCATTAAAGATCCTTTTGTTTCTCTATTTGGCAGTGATTCATTATCTCCTCTGTGGCAGTACATCAGCCCTCTGTGGATGTGGATGAGCTGGACTCTAGGAGTCTCAGGTATATTTTGTCCATGTAAAAATAAAAATAAGTGTGCAGCAGACTCTGTAGATGTCCGCCCCCCTCCCCCCATATCCTTCCACACTGTCATTTCCCTGCACATCAACCCTAATGTCTGGATCTGTATTTCTTTGTCTGAGGGCATTCTCAGCTCGTGCATGCAATAGGCCCTGAACTGCCTCTCCTCCAGCATCCCTCAACCCACTCCTCATGAGACTGTGCTGGATGAATACCCCAGTTGTCTCATCCTTCATGGATAATTCTGAGGCCTTGGCTCCCAGAGCTCCCGTGGGGAGACTTGCTGGGTAGTATATCCTAGTAGGCTTCCTTCCTTTTCCTTCCTCTTTCCCACCACTCCCCTACTGGTGTTTCCTGCAGTTACCCCATAAACAAAGTACTTGTACTTGAATCTCTGTGTGAGGGTTTTCTTCGGGGGTACCCCAATTAAGATACTCTGGAATTCAACTCTGGGGAAAAGGATGAGCAATTATAATACAGGATCTCCTCAAACGTGGGCTTCTGATGGTGGCCCAGGAAGCAATCTGCACCAAAAAGAAAAATGCTCCTGGATAGCAGTGGAAGCAGCAGCAGACCCCACACTGTTGGAAATACTCCGCCCAAATCAGAGTGGGTCACTGGGTCTTGGAAGAATTTGTCCCTTCAGCTAAGCAGAACTGCCCAGCCCTGGTCATGAGAAAATGGAAACCAAAGATAGAGTGAGTAAGTTAGCTTCTACCCCTTTTTCTACTCCGGTGTGACTTCTTGCCTCCTGCCCCTTAAGATCATGTTTTCTTCCTTTTCCATGTAAAGATTAAAATGTACACAAATGATAAGATCAGGGAAAGCTGCAACCCAAGACGAAAATGAACATGGCTGTTGGGTTGTTACAACGGCTCAGCGTATACTAAATCTGAGTTAACATGTAACTGCTAAAAACTTGGGTTAGACCCATGGAGGCAAAAGTCATTTAACAAAGGTAACTACAGACATCAAATTTTAAAATTATCTTTACATGATTGTCATCCAAATTTTTCAGCAAAGTCTTAGGGGCAAATTTTATAAGCTGAATATGGGAAGGAAGAAAATAAGAGTGAAATGAGAATGGTGCCCAATACATCTTGACCATTGATTCACTGAGTAAGATCTTGGCCAGCACTGTCCAACAGAACTCTCTATGATGATGGAATGTTCTAGAGCTACGCTTTCTAATACAGTAGCTGCTAACCCCATGTGGCTATTGAGTATTTGCAATGTGGACTCTGTGCAACCCCATAGACAGCCTTCTACCAGGCTACCCCATCCCTGGGATTCTCCAGACAAGAACACTGGAGTGGGTTGCCATTTCCTTCTCCAATGTGTGAAAGTGAAAAGTGAAAGTGAAGTCGCTCAGTCGTGTCCAACTCTTAGCGACCCAATGGACTGCAGCCCACCAGGCTCCTCCGTCCATGGGATTTTCCAGGCAAGAGTACTGGAGTGGGGTGCCATTGCCTTCTCCACAGTATGTATTAAGAGTTACTTAAATAACTCATCTATTGCATTATTACATATGCTGTTCAATAGAGCTTTATAATTGCGATACAATCACAGAATGGTTATTTCAGTGCCAGCTGTTTCCCTATCCCCTTCTTCTTCCTCTCCCCAGTGAAGCCCTGACTTGAGACCATTTTCCTATCTTTGACTCAAGTATCCCTTTCAGCAGGGGTCCCCAACCTCCAGGCCATGGACCAGTACTTCCTGTCAGGTCAGTGGCAGCATATGAGATTAGAAATAAAGTGCATGATAAGTGCAATGTGCTTGAATCATCCAGTAACCATCCCCTCACTCCTGATCCATGGAAAAACTGTCTTCTATGAAATTGGTCCCTGGTACAGAAAAGGTTGGGGACCACTGCCCTACAGGATTGATTTTCTGTCTATTCTTCAGACCTGCTCGCTGTCCACCACCTCCCAGGCTTTGGGATCTATTGGTGGAAAGGATCATGGAGTTTGTTCATCTCCAAACCAAATTCCTCTTTAATCTCTTTCCTATTGACTCAACCAGGGGGTAAGGACACCAGAGAAAATATGGTGACTTGCTGCAAACCTTACATCATGGACATCATACCCCTTCTTCCCTTTATCCTTGGGCCTGCTCTGAATTTGTGGAGAGACCCTGACAAACTACTCCTCATGGAATAGTGAGGCAGATGCTGTCAGAGGTCTGCACACATCCCCTTAGAGGCCTTCACCATCTTCATGTACATCTGTCACTCCCCAACCCCCTCCAGCTGGGACCTGCAACTCTTTGTTGTAGGAAAGTCCTCAGGCTTCAAGAACCTGCTTTGTCTATGCAAGTAGCTCCAGAAGTGCCTGGGAATCTACAGTGCAGTGACTTCTGATCCAGTGATTACCAAGACAGCAAGGTGGGTGGTCTATAACTACTCCAGCTCCCTTGTCCCCTGGTTAGGATTTACACTATCCCCAGACCAGGACTGAGTCCGGGTTACCCTCCAGGGACTTCACTTGAAGTATGACTCCTCCTTGCAATTCTTCTCTTTCCAGTTCCATTTCCTTATTGCTTTTTATGAACCTTCATCTCAGAGTCTACTACTGAGGAATCCAATCTAAAAGAACTATTTTCTTACACTCAAAAAGGGATTCCCAGGTGGCACAGTGGTAAAGAATCTGCTGGCCATTGCAGAAGATGCAAGAGACATGAGTTCAACCCCTGAGTCGGGAAGATCCCCTGGAGTAGGAAATGGTAACCCACTCCAGTATTCTTGCCTGGAGAATCCTGTGGACAGAGGAGCCAGGCGGGCCACAGACCATGGGGTCACAAAGAGTTGGACACGACTGAGTGACTAAGCACACGCACAATAAAAAAATAAATAAAAAATAAAATCCTCTACAGTTTCTTCTCCTTGTTTGGTTTTTTGGTTTGTTTGTAATCTTTCTTTTTTTAACCTTATTTTCCAAGAGACCAGTGGGCAGAAATATTTTCCAATTAAACATTTAAAAATATTTTGAGCCTAGCAGAACAGATCAGTGTTACCTTATACTCTTGAAAATGGTGTTTTCTGTCCAACAGATACATTCTTCAGAGGTCCTCAACCTAAACATGTGAATCATTACCTCAGTGTCAGGCCCTCAAAATATAAAGGGAAAGAAAGGGACATGTCACGATTCAGCAAATATCTGTCGTGGGTGTACAGCATTTGAGGCATCCATCCCAGACAGAGAGACGGCAGCAACAGGGCGCCCCGAGTTGCTCTCATTTCACACAGCTTTGGATGAATGTGCTCATCAGACTGCTGAGCAACATGCTTGGCGACGAGGACTTATTAAAGATGGAATTGGGCTCTTCAAAATCTTTTTTAAAAATTACCGAAGGGCTACTTCATGGCCTAGTTTCTTTATTAAGCAATAATGTATGGAACGTCTTGTTTTCAGTCCTCAGCAGCTGCCAAAACCTGAACATGTCAAATCCAAGCCATCACAGCCATCCAGGAGATCTATTAATAGCAAGATAATTTTCAAGTCCACTGTACCGAGCAGTGTTTTGTTTTTTGGTTAGGCATATAATACATTCCATATCATGTCTGCTGAGTTCTGTTTTGAGGTTCCACTTTTAAAAATAAATCAGGCTTGTTTTAAATTAGGGCAACAATAAATCCATCAGTGTTTGGTATTTTGGCTTGGGATACTGTGGGACCACAGCTAATATCTAGGTTTATGGAACCTAAATTAAAACACTCTTTTTATATTCTTGTACTGTGTTTCCTGGTGTTTGTCTGGAACCACAAAAGTGAAAGAAGAAAAGAGTTCTCTGGCAAGGAAGCAAATTGTAATATTACAAAGAGGCATATTATCTAACATGGATTCTGGTCTGCTTGGGGGCATCTCACATGAGGGGAAGAAAGGCACAGGTAGGAAAATACATTTCCCCCCGTTCTAACCATTTACCAAGGCCTCTGCCTCTGTGTCTGTGTGTATTTAAAAATCCTTCCCTACTGCAGGGCCATAAAGCTATTGTGATGGTTAATTTTTCAACTTGGCTAGGCTACGGTGCCCAGTTATTTGGTCAAATACCAGTCTAGACATTGCTGTGAAGACATTTTACAAATGTGATTTAACATTTATATCAGTAGACTTTGATAAAGAAGGTTACCATCCATAGTGTGTAGGGGCCTCATTCAATCAGCTGAAAGCCTTCAGAGAAAGGACTGAGCTTCCTCAAGGAAGAAGGAATTTGTTCTCCAAACTGCCTTCAGACTCAAGACTGTTAACAGCAACTCTTGCCAGAATTTCCACCCTGCAGGCCTGCCCTGGGGATTTTAGACTTTCCAGTCCCACCCCTACAATGTTGTCAGTCAGTTCCTTAGAATAGCTAGATAACTAAATCAATCTCTCTCTCTCTCTCATATATATATATATATATATATATATGCACACATATACATATATATGTATCACGAATTCACACATATACACCAATAAGGTATATACACCAATCTATACATATACATACATCCTATCGGTTTCATTTCTCTGGTGAACTCTAATACAGATATTCTCTTATGTGTTGTTCTAAAAGTTAAGTTTGGCATTTTACAACTAACTTCTTAACCCATCTGGAATTGATTTTGAGGATATATTCCTGATTTATTATTTCTTCAGTCAATTTCATGTGTTTGAGGAAATAAAAAGAGTTAAATGTCTGCATTTGCCAGTCCTCTTGGTTGTAATTTTGTGTGTCTTTTTAAAAGCATAAACATCTAGTTCTCACTGCACAAATTCTGATTCAACAGGTCTGAGTTGGGGCCTAAGCACATATATTTTGTTAATACAGGCAATTTTGAAGTTCTATCTAGAAGAAAATATAGAATGAATATTTTTAATATCCTTTAGATAGGAAACATCTGAAAATGACATCAGAGACAAAATCTACTAAGAGAAAAAGCATGAAATATTTGACCATATTAAATATTTCTAAACTGTATAGAACTATCAGTTATAAGATGAATAAGCTCTAAAGATCTAAGGTATAACATGGTGACTAGTTGACAATACTGAATATTGTATAACTGAAATTTGCTCAGAGTAGAACTTAAGTGTTCACACCAAAGATAAGGTAAATATGTGAGGTGATGCACATGTTAATTAACTCAATGGTCAGAATCCTTTCACAATGTATGAAAACAAGTGTTAGTCACTCAGTCATGTCCAACTCTTTTGCGACCCCATAGACTCTAGCCCACCAGGCTCCTCTGTCTATGGGATTCTCCAGGCAAGAATACTGCAATGGGTTACCATGCCCTCCTCCAGGGGATCTTCCTGACCCAGGGAGTGAACTCAGGTCTCTTACATTGCAGGCAGATTCTTTACTGTCTGAGTCACCAGGAAAGTATATGTATATCAAATCATCACTTTGCACACTTTAATTACAATTCTATATCTCAATTAAACCTCAATCAAGCTGAAAAATTCATATAGAAAAGTGCATCCACAAGATTTTTAAATTTCTGTACAGCAAATACCACCAAAAGGAAAGTAAAAAAGTAGAAGGACAGACCTGGGAAAATGTACGATACATATTAAAAATTAATATCCCTATATGAAAAGCTCTTATACGTAAATACTACAGGAACAACGAATAGATCAGAATAATTAAGAAACTGAGTTCTGGGGTCTCCCTGCATGGTTCTGAATCCTGGCTACAGCACTTACAAGATCCTGGTGGACACATTATTGCACCTCTGCCTCTATTTTTGCATCTCGAATATCAGAATAATAATAACTTCATTGGGTGATGATGAATATTCAAATAGGTAATGACTGCTAAGGGTTTAGAACAGTAACACATTGTAAGGCATCAATAAATATTAACTTTCTAATTAAAAGAGGAAACTTCCAAAGAAAAGTAGACAGATGACATAAATGGTTGATTCACTAAAAGCAACAATAGTGTACATAAATCAATATCTAAGTGACAAACTTATTCCAAGATATACTTAGCATACAACCACTGGATGCTAAATGAATCTTTCCAAATAAAATAATAAATTGGCTGCCACGAAGAATATAAAAATAATTTAATGACCTTTAAAATTTTTTAAATAAAACATAAAAACCTATGCCTGATTCAAGCTGTTTAACAGAGTAACAGTATTAATAGCTAACATTTAAACAGCAATTGCTGTATGCCAAGGCATCACATGTTTTGCATTCTTTTGCAAAGAATACTATTATGATTTCCTTCTTCTGGCTGAGGAAACTGAGGCTCAGAGAGGTCTAATAATTTGTTCAAGGTCATACAGCTAGGAAAATGGCAGATCTGTGGTCGATCCCAAGCAGTCTGTTTCCTGAGTCTGTGCCTTTAACTGGCATAAGACAGAAAAAACTATATATAAATATGAAAGATCATTTCTTAATTATTTGGTGTCTGAAAGTTACAGCTGTGAGCTATCCGGCATGTTCCCTGGTCTCTTGCAGGTTCCTAACTTCATGCAGTTTCATCAAGCATTAAAGCATCAGGGTGGACGTGGTGGTGAAGATGTGCTAGCTGTCGAATGGTTCCATTGTGCTGCTTGCTGTCACTTTCTGAGGGATCTGTTGAGGGAGACGGACAACATGAAACCTCTAACTACAAGCAGGTCTGTCAACTGACAAGGTTCTTATAATTTCTGCTTTCCCTCTCCATCAAGACCACCAACTATAGAAAGTTATTTATAAGGTTGTTTTTCCCAAGGTTGTCCATCCCATTCTATTGTGCAAGAGGCATTTTTATATCCCATTACCAGCACAGCTCTGTATACACTACAAAGAGCAAATGTTCAACAAAAGTATAGATGAGAAGGAGGAGGCTCAGGCATATTACCTAGCAAATGCTCAAAAGAGGGGTGATGTGGCTGACTAGTTAAAAGCAGAACTTTAGGGTCAGAGTAGACCTGGGTTCAAATCCTGTCACCACCATTTACAACTTGTGGGTCCTTGGGCAAGTCAGTTAATCTCCTGGTGTCAAATAGAGATAGGAGGGCATCATAAAGATTTAATGATATAATTCTTGTCAAGAATTCAGCCAGAGCTGCTACTCTCGATCATCATCATCAACATCTCAACTTAACAAAAAGCTTAGAAACTATGACTTCATCACATTCAAAATTATCTATAGACTTCAATGTCATCTGAAGCAAAGACATAGATCTATGCCATGGAAGACAGAAACTGAGAGTTTAAAGTTTTTGGTGACAAACCTTTCTTGTGGTCTCAATAGTATAAAGTGAGTACAAGATGGTGGCCTCAGTGGTCAAATGTAATCAAGACTGGTAATTCCATCTGGAGTCACCTGATGAACCTTGTCATTTCCCGAGAGAAATTACCCTCCCTCTGCCCCCAATACTGTTGTGACTTAGAGATGTTATCCTTTCCCAACTCAGCATGGCCACGGTCATCCACTGTCAATGCTTGAGGACAATAGAAAGCTGGCCTGGACCTATTCTGCCTGTTCGTTATTGCCCCCCATAACCCCACTTCTTTTCTTTCAACAGACAGGGTTAATATGTGCAGCCTTAGATTATAATTTGAAGTCTGCAACAGAGTCGTGTTGAAAAAAGCCAAGGAATAGATTTTGTTAAACAAAAACCAGTGAAACTAAAGGAAACGTCGTCGTTTTTGTACCAAATGCAATCTAATGATAAGCTGTATATGTGAGAATCCATCTGTTCCTTGGGTTGCAATTAAATTTCTCCTTGAACAACCATCTTGTATACTTAGGGGAAACTGTTTACATTTCATCATATCTTTGAAAAGGTAATCGATCTCTATCTTAATCAACCTTTCTTACTTGGATCACTTCTTTGAAAGGCTGTGAACATGGTTGCTTTTAAAAATACATCTCAGCAGTGAATTTGACTGGTATCAGAAGTACCATAAATCAGTGCAGTTTTAGAGATAGTTTTGATAATGAATGGCTCTGATGCCCAAAGCACCTTTGGCAGACTGATACAGCAATGGCTGCCAATTTGTTCAAGTCTCTCTGTATCCATACCCTTGGGGAGTCTCCTTCTACTTAGACTCTAGACTTGGCTGTGTGATTGTCTGATCCACAGCATAAACACAAATGTGATGCAAGCAAAGATTTGAAAAGCACGTGCACACTGGAGCTCTCCCTCTCTTGCTATTCTTAGGACTCTTGTTATAGCTGCAACGTGAATAAACCCATCTGGGGCTGTCTGATGAAAGAGAAGAGAAATCCATAGCTGGAACTTAAATGGCTGCCTCAGCTAACAGCCAGCCAGCATCCTAGCTGACCCAGTGGCCACCTGTAGACACACAAGAGTGACACCTAGTTGAGACCAGCAGAAAGCTCATCCATTTGAGCCCAGTCCAGATTTCCAGATTACAAAATTGTGGTGGCTATTTTTAAGCCACTAGGCTGTGGGGAGGTTTGTTATACAGTGAAAGCTAATTGACTCAGTGGCCCAGTTAGAGCAGAGTTGTTGCACCAGCACTGGGGCAGAGGTTGGACTCCATCTGAATTATTTTGCTTATAAACAGCTGTGAAGGACACGAACCTAGAACAACCAAAAGTGAGCCAACACCAGGTGGTCCATCCATCCACAGACACACAGGTACATCACAGTGATTAGGAAAATTAGAATACATCCTGTCACAGAGGAGAGGGATGGGCTGACCCTTCACTATTCAGTGTTTGGGATCAGCTGAGTAGACACCTGAAATTATGAGGATTTTAGGAACACTGAGAGCCTCCAGTTCAGCACCACCTAAAACTTCATTTGTTCGCTATTTTGTGTTTCATGCTTTGCTCCTGAAGCCCTTGGTTGGATCAGATCAACTGATTCGTGAAACTGAAACTTCTTCTATGACTTTTTTCCATCTATTTTTCCTAAGTATACACTCTGTAAAATCTCCCTTAGGAAAAGGGTTCTGTGGTCATATAAATTACTAGATACTCCTGATTCCTCTTGGAATTTCACAATGTACCTTGTTATACTAAAGTCCTGATTGTTTTCATTTATTCCAGTGCTGAGATGTATATGACCATGGAACTCTTTTTGTGAGTAAAATATATTAAATCCTCATTAACCAATGCTTTTCAGAGAATGCTTTGAGAAAGTTTTTTCAAAAAACTTTCTTACAGTGAGATACGGCATACATATGGAAAAGTACATGAAGCACAAACACGCAGCACAATGAATTACTGTAGACCAAACACTCCTCCGGCTACCACCCTGATCAACAAGCAGATCACTGCCAACACCTCCACTAGACCCCTGCGCACTCCTAATCCATCAGGGTTTCCTCCTTTCTCTTGAGAGAGAACCGTTGCCCTGACTTTATGATAATAACCTCCTTGCCGTGTTCACTGTTTTGCCACCTAGTATATATACCTAAACTGGAGATTTGTTTCGTGTGTTTTTGAACGCTATATAAATGGAATTATATGCTACATATCTGAGGGGCAGGTGGTGTAAGTATCTTCAACTTTAACAGAGAATGTCAAAGTCTTTGCCAAATTGAGGGAAAGAGGACCCGCTGACATGCCTACCACCAGGGTACAAGAGTTCCAGTTGCTCACTAGCAGATGTTTTCATTTCTGCCATCTACTCAATGGACACTGGAGCTTTGAATTTGCATTTCTCTGTTTAGTAAGGATTTTGAGCACATTTTGTTATGTTTACTGGTCATTTGTATATCTTCTTTTGTGCTGCTCATGTTCAAGGTTTCTGCTCATTTCTCAATGGAGTTTCTACTTCTCTCTTAATGGATAGGAGTTCTTTATCTATTCTAGATAAAAGTATTTTATTGGGTACAGGAGCTGCAAATGTATTCTCTTGCTCTTTGGCTTGTTTTTTCTGTTTCTTAATGGGGTCTACTGTTGAACAAACATTCTTCGTTTAAACATAATCACATATATCAGTTGTTTTCCTTTTATGCTTAGTGCTTAGTGTGACTCCTGTAATAACACCTGTCTCTGGGGCCAGTGGTATTCCGAGGAGCTGGACTTGAAATAGTCAAGTCACTGGTCACTGCTGCTGCTGCTAAGTCGCTTCAGTCGTGTCCGACTGTGAGACTGGCAGCCCACCAGGCTCCTCTGTCCATGGGATTCTCCAGGCAAGAACACTGGAGTGGGTTGCCATTTCCTTCTCCAATGCATGAAAGTGAAAAGTGAAAGTGAAGTCACTCAGTCGTGTCCGACTCCTTGCGATCCCATGGACTGCAGCCTTCCAGGCTCGTCTGTCCATGGGATTTTCCAGGCAAGAGTACTGGAGTGGGGTGCCATTGCCTTCTCTGTCACTGGTCACTGGTAGTAGTCAAAGCCAAAAACTGCAGGTTGGAGAAGAAAAGGGAGGTGGGTGGAAATGGGGAGGGCAGAATGCCAGAAAAGGAATGATAGGGGTTATCAAGAAGGCAACAAGGGCCCTTCAGGTGGATAGAGGGTATGACTGCAAGTGGACTGAATGTCACTTTCACCAGACAGCTCCTTAAGTGTGGAAACGATGGTGGCAGTATCTCAGAATGAACAGAGCATCAGTTAAGAAGATGTGTGGGGAGAGTAATGTGCATATCAACATCTCCAAAGGGAATTATGCTGAGAGAATTACCACTTTGGCTGGACCCACGAATGCCATCTTTAAAGCTTTTGCTACCATCATGGATGAGAGGACATCAGCACAGCTGCCAGCAAACCCCGGTCACCCTGAGCCTAGTGGTCCCTGCTAGCAGTATGGCTCTCTCACTCAGAAAGGTGGTTTTGAGATCAACAAAATATGACAAGGGAGTACAGGGGTTCAGGACCAGGTGGCAGGGAATATGCCTCCCTACTCGAGTGACCAGGCCATTATAATCTCTGATGTAAGCCATCACTGAGTGTATCTGACAAGCCCTTCTGGTCATGTTGGAGTCACCCTGACTCCAAAGGCCATCCAGCTCTCTGGTCATCTTTGCAGTAATCAGGACACATAAGACACAGGCAACGATGGCAAGGGCTTTCCTCATCTCTACTCCACTGCCCATCCATGTGCCTCAACCCTGGAGGCCTGCAGAATTCAAGGATGCTACTTCACAGCCACATTTGACCAAGCTTCCCCTGTTGGCAATGTGAAAATCTTGTTTTCCTCTGAGGCATGGCAACCCTGGATTCAGTGACATTGAATCCACTCTCCAGAGATGTATCTACTGTGACTACTCATGGACTCATCATTTTCAAGCATTTTCATTGACCTCTTATGGGTACCACCATACAAGGGGTAGCCATTCTCTTCTCCAGGGGATCTTCCCAACCCAGGGATAGAATTCAGTCTCCTGGACTGCAGGCAGATTCTTTACCATCTGAGCCACCAGGGAAGCCCACTACCACCACACAATGGGGCATTAGGGTGCCCAAATCAGTAACAGTCATCAGACATGGGGCATAGTTCATCACCGCAAACTCAAAGAAAGGACCTACCGTTAGGCCGGTGGCCATCATTGGATCTGCCGCCAGCATTAGCCTGGTTCCGTATCTAATTGTCCAACTGTCCTCAGAAACAGGTGGCACAGGGAGCTGCTAAGACAATGCAGATCCATCTACAATCCTCTCTGGCTGTTCACCGCTCTTGATCCATCTGTGTTGTTTCTGAACAGTCAGCATTTCCAGGTTTTAAATAGTCTGTAAGTTTCCATTTCTTTACACTTTACCATCCACTTGTGACTTTTAAATTATTCTAATTCCTTTCTCCATTCAGCTGTTAGAGCTGAGTTCCATATTTAGTTTTATAAGCTTCTCCCTGTTTTGTTTTATTTTGGGGTTTTATGGTCATGAATTTCTTCTTGTTTGTCACAGACCCAGAAGACTAGAATATTAATACAATGCAGCTTAGTCTATGAGGTCAGAAATTTCTTAAAAACTAATTAAAAGATGGACTGGAAAAATTGTTAGCCAGATAAGGTTTTCCTCATGGTTGTCTTTGTTACTGTTTTGTAATCACAGGAAGCTTGAAATCTTGATAGATTCTTGCTCTGGGTATCTTTTCGCTTTATTCTCCTGTGACAAAAGCTACAAGGACAAGAACATCACATCCTCTTGGTAGTGACTGTGGAGCAGCCTTTTGGAAGTCAAAGAACTGCCATTTATTCGTTTTCTCCTACCTGCTAAGCATTGTACTGAGCTGCAGACATACATCACGTAGTTGATTCTCTCCCCAGTTCTAGAGGGAAGTGTTACTAGCCCTCTTTAAAGTGGGAAGTGAAGATTCACTGAGGCAAAATACCTTGAGCAAGGTCACACAGGTCAGCCAGCCGGTCAATGGCAAAGGCTGGATCTGAACTCCAGATTGACTCTCACCCAAGTTCATGGCTTTCCCACTGCAACATGCTACCCTCTGGTCAGAGCAGGGGACTTGGCTAACTGGTTCTGTGAAATGGGAGAATAAAGTGGCACCTTTGCTGCAGGATAAATGATGAGGAAAAATCTTTCTATTTACTGTCTTGGTGTGGCTTACCCTAGAAGTGGGACCTAAGAGAGGAATGTGAGTACAAACTATTTCTTTGTGTGGTGATTCCAGGAAACAGTAGTGGAGAAAGTGAGATAGGAAGGTACAACAGCCAAGAAAGGGAAGATTATCAAACATTGGGGGTCACTGGAGCACAGTTCTGCTGGGGAACTTCCAGAGGTTGCCCTGTACCCTAGAGTTAGCAAAATTCACCATGGCTCCAGTGCAGGGCTGAGGCAGCTGGTTTTTTTATCTGCCAACTCCCACCCATCATTAGATGAGGGCGGCCATGGAGGGATTAGTGCTCTGGCATTTGGGTTCCCCCTGAGGACTCAAAAGGGTCCTGTTGGCCAAGCCTTGCAGGTGTTTGTAGTAAAGAGCTTTTGGTGTAGAGGTGGACACCCAGGGGATGTGGCAGAAAACCAATACTGTCTCCTCCACCCTCTGCTAATAAAACCCAATGTGAAAGAGAAAGAAAAGCTCTGGTAAAGAAGAGAAGGCTATAGAAAAGGTTTAAATCCCTCCAAAGGGCTGTGCAATATAATATTCCTGAGACATTGACAGTGGCACCTTCCAATCTAATTTGCCACACTCAGGAAGTGACACCCACCACACTACAGTTTAATAATTTAGCTATTATTCCAGAGTGATCCTATTAACAGTCCATTCATTTTCTCCCCAGCGGTTCAGCCATTGAAATTCACCCACTGCGTCTTGTGACTATTAGTGATACTCTGGGAAGTATTATTCAGGAGCATGTACCGAAAAAGATTTGACAAAGATTTCACATGCAACCTGATACGAAAGACATGATTTCCACATTGGACTGGGGAATGGGCTGGGCTGGGTTGAGTCTCAGACACTCTCTTAGAGCTGGAGTTTTTCCAGCTCCCTTTCCCATTCACAAAATGGGGGGAGGGGTGGCCAGTCCAGGCGGTGTTTAGAGATTTTAAAGACTGACTAAATAAAGGGGCTTTTTAATGCTAATTAACCCACTTAATCCCTTTCAGAGACTAGCATTTTAAATAGCTTTAAAATAGACAAAAAATGTAATAAATGGGGAGGGAGGGAGGAGCTGACTATTGAAGAAGGTGACAAGTGATGTTAACTTGCACTGACTATGAAGGACTCTGATGCTGGGTAGGTTCAGAAAGAGCAAACACCTTAAAGAAAACCAGTACAATACTGCAAAAATTTTCAGTTTCTGCCTCAATTTCCTGTTCAGCAATGTACAACCCATGTCCTGCCTTGGCCAAAGTTGCTACAATTTAGTTCATGTGACCTTGTGAAAGTAGTTGTAACCCAAGGACTACAAGTAAAATTAGGCCAAAGTAAAATTAGTTATCAAAGCAGATACTCTTTTTAACCACCCCCCCAATACACACACACATACACACACACACACACACACACACCCCTTCACACACATACCTTTCTGACGACAACATTTTCTTTCTTCAAGATGAAATAATTTCTAAGGTGTTCTCAATACAGTATACTAACGCATATATATGGAATTTAGAAAGATGGTAACAATAACCCTGTGTACGAGACAGCAAAAGAGACACTGATGTATAGAACAGTCTTATGGACTCTGTGGGAGAGGGAGAGGGTGGGAAGATTTGGGAGAATGGCATTGAAACATGTAAAATATCATGTATGAAACGAGTTGCCAGTCCAGGTTCGATGCACGATACTGGATGCTTGGGGCTGGTGTACTGGGACGACCCAGAGGGCTGGTATGGGGAGGGAGGAGGGAGGAGGGTTCAGGATGGGGAACACATGTATACCTGTGGTGGATTCATTTTGATATTTGGCAAAACTAATACAATTATGTAAAGATTAAAAATAAAATAAAATTAAAAAAAAATTTCTAAGGTGTTCTGATGCTTGGTCTGTACTTCAGCCTCAGGACTTTTTGTTATTAGGGTCAGCTAAATTGCTTGCTGATCCTAGCACTAGTGATGGAATCAGGTTGACCAGGGTTAGAGTTCAGGTTGTGTCACTTAACTGGTCTTAGGTTTTTTAACTTGTAAAATGGAGCCGATACTGGTATATTTCTTATCAGCTGTAGGAAAAATTCTGCTCCAAAGGAAAACAATACGGTCTCCATAGCAGGGAGGTCAAGTAACCTTTTCTGTAAAGGGCTAGAGAGTAAATATTTAAAGTTTTGTGGACTACCTGGTCACTGCTGCAACTACTCAGTAATGCCACTGGAGCATGAAAGCAACCTCAGGAAATGCACAAATGAATACATGTGGCTGTGTTCCAATAAAACTTTATTTACAACAGCAGGCAGTGGGCTGCATTTGGCCCATGGGCAGCAGTCTCCAGCACAGGTGTCTAGGTTTTACCATTCTAGCTTTTTGCTGCCATTGAGCCATTTTACAACTCTGTATTTGAAAATCATTCTTGTCTATAGACATGCAAATTCTGTCCTTTAGAGGTTCAATTTGATGTGCCTTCAGCCCTGTGGAAAAGATCAAATTTGCCAGTATTTGCATATTCATTTCAATATTCCTGATCTATAAATGTGTCTGCTCTTGAACTGGTTGTACCATCCTACCAATTCCTTCATTAATGAGAAAAACATTTAATAATGTTAAAGAAAAAGTTATTCTGACACCTGTTAAACTGATATGGAAGACTGTATCATCACTATTGCAATAGGTGTCCAGACTATTATAACAGGGCAGACAAATCAGGCTCAACTTGGAATACTGGCAAAGACAGATGTGGATTTATAGCCAATGATCAGAGTGAAGGAGTCAATGGGTATAAAATTATCAATACCAACAGGAAACATCAAGCATACAAGGATTCTTGGTGAATGCAGGTCAGGGTAATGAGATATCAAGGACAGAAGTTGAGGAATTTGATCAGATATCAAGGGTGATCAGATGTCAGGAATGGGGTGATTCTCACTAACCTGATTTAGCAGGGTTCTTGCTAAAATTGGGCTAGGCAAGCCAAAGACAAGGCCCAAAGATGAGGCCTAATCAAAAAGAGACCTCAGAAGAGCCTGTCTCAAGTTTGGTCAAAGAGTTTCTGTCATGGTAAAGAAAAATGTCATGACACTTCTTAAAGACAGTAAGGCAGATTTATCCATGGGGATTACAACAATGAGGTTTTGTACAGGGAGAGAGAGAGATCAGACTCATCTCTGAAACCAGGACAAGTGAAGATTTATAGCCAAAGGTGGGGAGGGGGTGGGAGTCGGGGTCAGTAGATGGAAAACTACTAAGAGGAAACTGAGGGCTGAGGGAGATTCTGGCTAAGCTGACTTGACAGGATTCTTGCTGAGGCAGGTCTGGGTGGTAAGATATCATGGGTGAGGGGATGAGAAATGTGATCAGATACAAGAGCAGTGGGATTCAAATGGAGGATTGTGGTTGAACTCAGTAGATTCTCAAATAAAGAGACCAAGGACAGCGCCCGAAGCTAGGGCCTTGAAGATTTAGAGGGGCCTGACTCGAGTTAGGTTGAGGAGAGAGTCTTTGTCAGTCAACATGTGTTCATTTTATATCTGTATGAAAGTCACGGATGAAGCTTTTTTGAAAATTCACCTTAAATCCAGCCAATATTTTTGAAGGAATTAACACAGCAACTGGTACATGGCGAACACTTAATAAAGTTGTTCTTGAGTTGTTACTGCTGGTTTGTTGTTATGATAAGATGAATGAGAATGCCAACAAGAAACAGAACTCAGCCCAAACCGTTCAAATTCCAGTGAAGGGACTACTTTGTGGGAAGGTTAAGGGAACCAACAAGAGATGTCAAAGGCCAGAGGCTATGACAAGGAGCCATTACCATGTGCTGAGGGCATAAGGGGAGGAAACGGTGTCACTGGATTGCAGTGAGAGCTGGGACCATGGACAAGGGGCCACTGGTCAGGATCTGTGGTCATAGAGGGACGCAATTCTTGCCAGAGATGGGGTGCTGAAACAGGGAAGGAGCAGGGAAGAAATATTTCAGTCTCTCTCTCCTCCTGCCTTCTGATCTCCTGCTGGGCCCATTCCTTGGCTGAACTCAATCAGAAGGCAGCTGCCAGGGAACCTGGGTGATATAGTCTGCCTCCTGGGGCACAGAGGTAGGCAGACAAGGATGTAGGATGCATCTTGGGGTGGGGGGTGGTGAAGAATACCCAGCACAATTATTACTATTATTTTCTTATAATGCTCAAAACCCACAGAATGTACAACACCAAGAATGAAACCTAATATACACTATGGATTTTGAGTGATAATGATATATCAGTGTAGGCTTCTTAATTTTAACAAATGCCCCATTCTAGGGTAGGGGGGTGCTGCTGACAGTGGAGGCAAGAGTGCTCCCTGGAGGATGCTTCGTGCAGAGGGGATCCAAAGTTCAAGGGCAGAGCAGAGGGCTATTAGGGTGCCAAGTTCAGAACCTCTCCAGCGATCTTCAGAACCTCTGCCTGAAAGACCACCTCTCTCGCTTCTACCCCTGGCTACTCTTTCTCTTTGTGCATGTGTCAATTTAAAGGTTACTTCCCCCAGAGATGCCTCTCCTGACCCTCAATACAAATCAGGTTTCTCCCATTATTCTTGACCCTTTGTCTTGTTTTTTCTTCAGAGAGCTTATCACCAGGTAGGATTGCTACCTGGTGATAAGATAAGATAAGATAAGATAAGATAGATATTTGCCAATCAGTTTATTGCTTGAGTTCCTCTCTTACAGACTATAGGCTTCATGAGAACTGAAACACCACCTACCACTAATAACCCAGTGTTTAGAAGAGGCCCCGGAGAAGGCAATGGCACCCCATTCCAGTACTCTTGCCTGGAAAATCCCATGGATGGAGGAGCCTGGTAGGCTGCAGTCCATGGGGTCGCTAAGAGTCGGACACCACTGAGCGACTTCACTTTCACTTTTCACTTTCACGCATTGGAGAAGGAAATGGCAACCCACTCCAGTGTTCTTGCCTGGAGAATCCCAGGGATGGGGGAGCCTGGTGGGCTGTCGTCTCTGGGGTCGCAGAGTCGGACACGACTGAAGCGACTTAGCAGTAGCAGTAGAAGAGGCCCTGACACGGAGGTGATAATCAATAAATGTGTGTCTAATAAGTGAATGCATGAATAAATCAATTAAGTCACTGAAATTAAATGAATGAAAACTAGTTGCCCCTTCTAACCTCACATAACAGCTTTCTCTACTTCCAGCCAGCCTATGGATATCAAGATGCCAGCAGGGTAGGAAAGGACAGGGGAATCAGGACAGATTTTAAAGATGGTTATAAGGACCTGGGCTTGGCTTCTAAGTCAAATGGGAAGGCACTGGAGGGACTCGGATATCTTCTGCCCCTCCTTCCACTTCACTGAGCACTCTCTCCCATCCCTAGGAGAGGTTCAACAGTAGGGACTCATAGTAGGCATTCAATCAATTTGTTGAATAAATGCATGAATGTATGTGTGCATGAATGAATAAAAACATGATTTCTGTCCCTAAAGAACTTATGAGTATTGTAATAAGATACAATTCATATTCATGGAATTATTGGAGAATTCCAGGGATGGGAGAGGGTACAAGACAAATGCCAGACTGCAACCAGATATTTGGTGGGAGAAACTCAGGAATCACATTTCTATATTTTGAATTGATTCATTGTCTGTCTTGTCTCCACTGTTTCAATTAGAAACAGTTTTAGAGCAGAGCCCAAGTTTACGACTGATTCAGATCCCTGGGGCCCTACCACAGAGTCCAGTGTCATGAGGTGTGCCAAAAATACTCTTCTGGTTCTCATGCTGCTTCAGCAGGCTGGATTAATTTTTAGGGCAGTGCATGTCACATGCCAGCCCTCTAGACAGACCTTGGGGGATCCCTCTTGGGGAGTCACCCCATGTAGTTCCCTTCATGCTGTACAGCTAAGAGATAGCTCTGAGGGGTCTGGTTTTTTACTGCATTGTCCTAACTCTCCAGTCCCAAGGTAGGAGCAAGGGTTGTTGCTCTGGGGTTACTGGCTTTTCTTTCTGTACAAAGACTAGCCGTGGTGCTCCAGGGTTGTAGGAAAAGCACTGGACACTTACTATCTGTGTGTCTACAGATGCATCATTTCATTTCTCTGGGCCTCGGTGTTTCTCATTTATAAAATTAGAGGGTGGAGAGGGGATAAGAGAATTCCTAAGATCCCTTCCTGCTCTCCACAGATTCTAATTCCTGATTCGACATGAGAAAGTGATTCCTTAAATGGCCATAATCCATCTTCTAACTTCCAGAATGCTCCTAAGCCATGTATGTGCTGTATCTCTGGACCATTTCCAGAGATTTCAGATTTTGATCATCTTAGAGACACACTTATTTCTAAAATGCCAGACCCTGATCTGTTTAGTAACTGGAGCTTATTTTTATTTTTTGGCATTGAGTTTCTGACATCTGGAACAACTTCCTGTCAGATCCCAGAAGGTTCCCTCCCAGAGTGTCTTCAACAGCAGCAAACAATTTACACCCACCCAGGACCCATCATGCCTAAGATGTCTTGGGGGCATCTTACTGCAATTAGGAGAAAATGAAACCAGGAGCTCAGACTGATGAAAACTGAGGTTGGAAACTAGTACTGAAATAGAAATCATTAGTGTAGTTAAAATGTAGCTGAAAGTGCCAATTCCTTTGAGGTAGCATGTTTGGGAGAGCAAGCAAAGGATGCCAAGTCATTGTGCCTGTAGTTCTGTGGACAGGACAAACTCAAGAACAACATTAAGCTTCTACTTGTTGGTTAATTGGCCAGAGATTCTGATGAGCTGATAAAACAGGAGAAGCCACTGAAACCTGGGCAGTGCCCTTAAACATCATTCTCTTCGAGCTCCAGTAATTGACTAGTTTACGTTGCATGTAATCAGGCACAGACTCCTTAAAGGACGGAAGTGTGGTAGTTTACATAGGAAGTGATCCTAGAAAAGTACCTGTAGACGAATAGGGAAGTAAGATAGGGACGGAAAGAAAGCCAATAAAGGGAGGATTATTGAGCAGGGTACCACTGTGGGGCTGAAGCTCAGTCCTGCTGGGGAACTCTGGGAAACTGCACAACACATCTTGGAGTGTGTCACCTGAGGGGCATGAAAACTGGGGTATTTACCCTCAACTCCAATCTGTCATTGGTTGAGGGCTATTCCTGGAGGCATCGTTGGCCTCCCCATGGAAGTAGCACAGAGAACGTTAAGAGGAAGAGCTATGAAGTAGGTATGAAGCTTGAAGTAGGATGCCTTCAGAATGGTAACTGCTGAGGGGATGTGAGCAGGGCCCTGAGAGCACCTGCCATCTTAACCCTGACCATAGTTCACACTGCTGGGTAGTCAATCTGCACAATGAGTCAGGTGTGGGGGGAAATCATAGCATCCTGGAGATGAGTACACCTTACTGATCTCTAGTCTATCCCCCTCATTTTCCAGATAAGAAAATAAAGGCTTAGAACAGCACTGTCCAATAAAAATGTAATGCAAGCCACCTATGTAATTTTTTAAAAAGCTAGTAGCACATTTCAACAGAGAAGGCAATGGCACCCTAAGTCCAGTCCTCTTGCCTGGAAAATCCCATGGACGGAGGAGGCTGGTAGGCTGCAGTCCATGGGGTCGTGAAGAGTCGGACACGACCGAGCGACTTCACTTTCACTTTTCACTTTAATGCATTGGAGAAGGAAATGGCAACCCGCTCCAGTGTTCTTGCCTGGAGAATCCCAGGGACGGGGGAGCCTGGTGGGCTGCCATCTATGGGGTCGCACAGAGTCGGACACGACCGAAGCAACTTAGCAGCAGCAGCAGGAGCAGCACATTTCAAAAGTAAAATGAACAGGTGAAATTGACTTTAATAGCATACTTTATTCAACCCAATATGCTCAAACTATTAGCATTTTAACATAATCAACATAAAAGTGATTACTGAGATATTTTGCATTTTAGATACTATGGCTTTGAAAATTTCCACTTACAGCACATCCCAATACAGACTGGTCACACTTCAAGTGCTCAGGACCCAGCTGTGGCTAGTGCCTACCATACTGAACAGCACAAAGTGAAACATTTCCAGCATTGTGAAAGTTCTATTGGACACCGCTGGTCTAGTGTCATCTGCTCCAATTTAGAGTGCTTGTGGGTAGGAGACGTAGTTGACAAGAAGCCAGAAAAGAACCCTAGGATCTGTAGTTAGGCTGGAACCCTGGGCTTGAAATCTCCCCAAAAATAAAAGGAAGGAAGTTCTGATGGCCCCTCAAGCTGGTGAAAGCCAAGATTAAGTTGGCTGGTTGCACAACCTCCTAGATACAAGATCCTGAGGTCCTTCTCCCCTGGAGAAGGAAATGGCAACCCACTGCAGTATTCTTGCCTGGAGAATCCCATGGACAGAGGAGCCTGGAGGGCTACAGTCCACGGGGTCGCAAGAGTCGTACATGACTGTGTGACTAAACCACCACCACCACCTAAAGTCAAGCTCAGGGAGACCTCTGGAGGGAAAGGTCAGGTCTCTCCTGTTCATCACCATGTCCCCAGCCCAGGACCTGGCACACAGGAGGCCCTTGAGAGCTCTAGAGAATGGTGATGAGCAGCATCCTTGGGGCACTGTCACAGATCATCAGTAGGTGGGGGCTGGGGAGAAGCTGTGAGGTGATCAGTGTTGCCATTTTGGGGGTCACCGGGTGACATGGTCATGAGCCCAGTGGTGAAGGGATGGTTGGATGAAGGAACCTAAAAGAGAATCAAGTCTCCGTCCACTCACCGATCCTTTCGTAACAACCATGTAATATGCCATCCCACAAAGAGAGGAACAGAGGCACAGAGCAGTTAAGAGAATCTTCCAGCGGGACCACTGTATTTGCCTGGCATGAACTGCTTTGACATTGGGCCCTACACACATACTTAACAAGAGGCACTTTGCCTGGGGTTTTATTCCCACAATAAATCTTGTCATTTTCTGCTCCCAAGACTGGCTCCTCTCCTCTGTACTATGCTAACAGCTTCCTTTCCCAGCAGCCGCAGCAGTAAACGGTGCACGCAACACCGAAGGTAAGGTTTCAAGGTGAAGCCTTTGGAAGCGACTTCTTTATAATCTCATTTATGGCCATGCCGTATTTCATGCTGCAACTCCCTAACGCAGTGGGTGGCTCTCTGTGTCTTCTGGCAAAAGGGAGACTGAGCTGTAATCCCACCCTCCAACCCGCACACACCCCTCCCAGTGGAATTTGGAAGTGAAAGCGCCTCCCGGCTTTTGAAAGGAGAGGTTATCTTCTCTTCGTGCTCCTATGGGGCTACTTGCTACCCAGCCAGTCAAGAGAAGAAATGGGGGAGATGCGGCTGCTCCAAGAAGGCACCTCTAATTCATTCTGCACACTGAGAGGCGCCTCCCCTAGAACTCCTACTGTGCTGTCAAGCCTCTGTCTTCCGTTGGCCACGAGACAACCATTCCTCTTGAGTAGCAACGAGGGAAGGGTGTTACTCTGTTGCTTCCTCCTCTCCTCCGTATATCTAGCCCAACTCCATCAAAGCCCTGCAAATTGGTTGACTGATCTACCAAATGATTGCCAAGCTCCATCTTTGGTGTATTCAAATCACATAATTGGTATGGCCTCTCTAGCAGGCAAACAATGCAATGTGACTGGTCTATGTCTTCCAAGAAGGGGCCAAGAGTCCTACAACCGAGGGAAAATTCAATGAATATATTAATACTTGGGGTCTAGATCAGTTTCAAGTTCTGTCTGAAGCCAAAGCACAACCTGACTTTGCACACAGACTCCTCCAACACACACATTCACAAACACACACATGATGAGAGGTCCTATAGGACGTTTGAGGATGTGATCCTCAAATATTCTTTATCTGGCACACACTGGATGCTTAATAAATATATGTTAAATAAAATCAATGAAGGTGGCCACTTGGTTATCCTGGGGAGACAGCATGATCAAGTAGGGGAAAAAAAGTATGGGCAATAGACAAATCTTGCCTCCACCTAGAGCTATCTGCGTGGGCTTTGGCAAATGCCTTGACTTTTCAGAGTGTCAATTTTCCTCATCTGTAAAATGGGAATGATCATATCTACCTCCCAGAGTTGCTGTGCTGATTACATGAGATATTCTCTATAAAACTCCTAGGTACCTCATAGGCACGTGGGAAACATCAGTTACTTTCCCCACTGTCTGGAATATTCTTGCTCACATGGCAGATCCCCAGGTGCACATGCCAGCCCTCTAGACAGACCTTGAGGGATCCCTCTTGGGGAGTCACCCAACGTAGTTCCCTTCATGCTGTATAGCTAAGGGAACTGTACAGCTTGCCTTGTTATATTGCAAAGCCCTGCAAATCGGTTGACTGATCTACCAAATGATTGGCAAGCTCCATCTTTGGTGTATTCAAATCACATAATTGGCTTTGCAATATAACAAGGCAAGCTGTACAGTTCCCTTAGCTGTATGGCATGAAGGGAACCGTTGGGTGACTTCCCAAAAGGGATCCCTCAAGGTCTGTATTGTATATTTGCAAGGCTTGCCTTGAATATAACAGGCCAGGAAGAGGCACTCCCTCCTTCAGCCCTGCTTTTCTCATATCTCTTAGGGCACTTACTGCACTTCTCACCCCACACTGGGTCACTGAGCTTTGGGTCACTGCTCTCCAACTGTGAGGTCAAGACCAAGCTTCCAGCATTTTGTATCCTCAGCACTTAGCATACTGCCTGGCATGTAGTAGGCACTCAATAAAGACTTCCTTTCCTGTATAGGAAAAAAAGGTAAGAAGTACACATACAAAATGTAACCATGGTTATTTAAAGTTGGTGGGATTATGGTTTGTTTTACTCCTTTGGCAGGGGGGTCTTCTATATTTTAAAAAATATTTTTCCCTACAATAGCCATGTTATATTTGAGTAACAATGCTGTGCTGTGCTGTGCTTAGTCGCCCAGTCATGTCCAACTCTGCGACCCCATGGACTGCAGCCCACCAGGCTCCTCTGTCCATGGGATTCTCCAGGCAAGAATACTGCAGTGGGTTGCCATGCCCTCCTCCAGGGTATCTTCCCAACTGAGGGATTGAATCCAGGTCTCCTGCATCGCAGGCGAATTCTTTACTGTCTGAGCCACCAGGGAAGCCCAAGAATACTGGAGTGGGTAGCCTATCCCGACTCCAGGGGATCTTCCTGACCCAGGAATTGAACCGGGGTCTCCTGCATTGCAGGTAGATTCTTTACCATCTGAGCCACCAGGGAAGCCCTAAGTAACAATATGATTCTGTAAAAATTAATAAATGTATGCTCTATAAGATGATGAATAGGTGAGTAGATGGATAAGTGTATTTGACACATTTAGGCAGTTTCCATTTTCCCTGATTTTCAGTGTCTGGGTCTGGGGCTGAGCCTGCTCCCTATTTCCTACCAAATGGTTTTGAAGCTCTATTCCTCCCATTCAATTTTACATTTTTCTGAATACCCCATCCAGGAAGGAAAAATGATCCCCAGTTCACCATGCCAGCACTCAGCAAACTTTTGTTACAAAGGTGTAGGTAATAAAAATATCTTAGTCTTTGGGGGGGCGGTACAGTCTCTGTTCACAATTTCTCAACTCTACTGTCATAGCATGAACACAGCCATAGACAACACGTAAGTGAATGAGCGTGGCTGTGTTCCAATAAAACTTTATTTACAAAAATGCAGCAGGCCAGGTTTGGCCCAACAGCTGCTTGTTGCCAATCTCTGGTCTGTGGCTTTGCCAATGGTGCTTCTCTTCCTGGAAAGCCCCCTCTCCTGCTCCCCTATTTAAATTCTGTCCATCTTCTATCTTTCAGCTACAATATTACTACTTATCATCTACTGTCTTAGCCTGCTGTTACTGCACTAAAATTACACATATTCTCCCTGGTGGCTCAGATGGTAAAGAATCTACCTGCAATGCAGGAGACATGAGTTTGATCCCTGGGTTGGGAAGACCCCCGGAGAAGGGCATGGCAACCCACTCCAGTATTCTTGCCTGGAGAATTACATGGAGAGAGAAGCCTGGCAGGCTACAGTCCATGGAGTTGCAAAGAGTTGGACACGACTGAGCAACTAAGCACAGTAAGTGCTAGATAAATATTGAACCATTGGCTAAGAAGTGTTCTACTTCAGGGGGGATTTTTTAAAAGTGTATGTTTTGGAATCATGCTTGGAAAGCAGCGGAATGGGAGAATGTAAATATTCCTAATAATAGACTACATGGCTTCAGTCTTATAATGATGTGGGCAGCCTAGTAATTCCCATCCTAGAAGAAAAAGCCACACCAAATGACCTAATGGCAGAGCAACAAGAAGAAGCCAGGTACTATGACTCAATGTCTCATTCCTTAAGAAGTGTCCTCACTTGATTTCTAAGATCTAAAACACACACAAAGAAAGTGAATCGTCTGTTAAGGAATTTAAGACCCAAGTGCAAAGGCGTTTTTCGTAGCTTTGGCTAAGCTGTGGATGATAAATCAAGCCCCACCACTGGAGATGTGAAGTCTCCCTTTTAAATGAGCCACCATATAACAGTCTGTGCAGAACTCTGGCTTCAGCTTTTCGGTTTCATTTTTTCTGCTCCGTCGAGCACTGAGCCTGTGCTCTTGGCTCGGGGAGATGGGCTAAGGTTTATGCTTAAGATCACGTGGCAGTCCCAGAGGCTCTCAGCAAATGTGACCGAGTCATCCATAAATGGTCCTTGTCTGGTGGCAAAATACTTGGCTCCCTCTGCCTAAAAAGGAAATACTGAAGAAAATGTGCATTATGGTCACCGTGCTGCCGAGAGGACAATTTCCTGGCCTGCAGACCACTTGCTGACAGAGCAGGGCCAGGGAGAGGAGAGATGCCAAGCCTGTTGATTCACACTCAGGGCTTTTCTGAGTGTCTGACAGCCCCATCCTCGCAGCAGTGGCCCCAGAGCCCTGCAACTAACTGAAGGAGGTCTACTTGAACAGAGCTTTGACGTGGAGCTTGAAAACTCGCCTCCTAAGACTCCCTCTGGAATTAGAGATTTAAAGACGTCCCCTTTCTTTTCCCTTCGGTCATTCCAACCACACCACACCTTTTCAAACAGACCTAGTGCATTCATTCATCCACACAGTCACTCACTCAGTCCACACGTCAGCCCATACTGCTGCTGCTGCTGCTGCTAAGTCACTTCAGTTGTGTCCGACTCTGTGTGACCCCATAGACGGCAGCCCACCAGGCTCCGCTGTCCCTGGGATTCTCAAGGCAAGAACACTGGAGTGGGTTGCCATTTCCTTCTCCAATAGTCTATACTGAGCACCTCACAAATGCCGATGCTTCAGCTGCAGCAATGCAAAAGTCACACATGGTCCCCATCCTCCCCGAAATTATAGGTCAGTAGACAAGGCAAATGTTCAACATTTATGATTCTGTGTGAGGAAGGTTATGTGAGAGGCAGTATAGTGTGCTATGGATAGGATGACTGTGTAATTGCCATCTGAACCTGGATGCTTTTGAGAGTAAGAGGAGGTGCTATAAATAACTACTCCAGAACAGCAGGAGAAGCTAGGACTGTCCTGGGCCAGCCGGATCATATGGGTCCTCTAAGCTTTGGCCATGCAGCCAGGGGCCTCAGTTGACAGGCTCCCTCCTTCCCTCCCTTTGTGACTCTGTTCCTGCTCACCCCCATTGTCATTCTGCTATTGCTCCTTTACAGCAGAGCAGAGTGAGGTGGCCTGAGTGATGGAGTCCACTGAGGTCAGAGCTTTAAATCCCGCACTCAGCAGCACTGCCAGGCACCGAGCTGTCATCACCTCCTCCTACTCCAGGTTACCTTGAAAAGAACCTTCACCATACAGAGACTCTAAATCCTAACTCCTGCCTTTGATTCCAGCTCCCTCCCCATATTTCAACAATGTGGCTGGGCCTCTGCCCGGGGCTGCCCTGTGATTTTACACTCTTTAGCAATACAAGGAGCAGGCTGGCTTTGTTGTTCTGGAAGCTTCTTCTTCGGGGAGGATGGGGGTCCTAAAAACCCAAAGCTCATTGATCTGGCAGTCACCTAGAGTGTGTACCAAAGCATAAATACCTCATCAACAAGCTATCATTTTGTTACACCTATAAGCCTGACCTGTGGAAGATATCTCTTCATTATTAAGGGTGGATCTGCAAAACCAGGGGGCTTCCCTGGTAGCTCAGCTGGTAAAGAATCTGCCTGCAAGGGAATCTGGTTCAATTCCTGGGTGGGAAAGATCCACTGGAGAGGAGATAGGCTAACCACTCCAGTATTCTTGGGCTTCCCTGGTGACTCAGACAGTAGAGAATCTGCCTGCAATGCAGGAGACCTGGGATCAATCTCTGGGTTCAGAAGATCCCCTGGAGAAGGGAAAGGCTACCCACTCCAGTATTCTGGTCTGGAGAATTCCATGGACTATATAGTCCATGGGGTCTCAAAGAGTCAGACACAACTGAGGAACTTTCACTTTTGCAAAACCATACCATTAATGCCAGCCTTGGGACACGTAGCAGATGCTAGTGAGGCTCGGTCCCACAGTCCCAAGGCCCACCTCTGAGTTCACCTACAGCCACACAAATACTTCCCAGCAGGCGGGTAGCTTCTTACCAGAAACATATATAAACCCTCTGCCTGAGTCTTCACCTACCCATCCTCAAGCTTGCTCAACCCACGAAAGGCAATCCTCAACCACAGTGGGACAGAAGGCAATGGATGAGGTAGCCAGGCTCCAAGATGGCCCCAATGAACCTGGCCTCCTGCTATCCATGCCCTTGTGTAGTTAGTTACCTCCCACAGTGAGTACGGCTAACCAGGGTGAGCAATGTAATACAGCAGAAATGATGGTGTGTGACTTCCAAAGCTAAATCATAAAAGGCATTTCAGCTTCCATCTTGCTCTCTTCTGGATCTCTCTGGGGGAAGCTGGCAGCCATGTCATAAGGACACTCATGTAGCCTTATGGAGAAGGCCACACGGTGAGGACCTGAGGCCTCTGGCCAACAGCCAGCACCGGTTGTCAGTTAGGTTACTGAGCCATCGTGGAAGTGGATCCTCAGCCCCAATTAAGCCTTCAGGTAACTGCATCCGATATCTTATGAGAGACCCCATGCCAGACCACCCAGCTAAGCCAACCTCAAATTCCTGACCCTCAAAACTGTAAGAGATAATAAACGTCCATTGTTGCCTTGGACTGCTAAGTTTAGGGTAACTAGTGACAAAGCGTTAGGAAACTAATATGGTGGATAAATATCCCAGCTTGTGCACAAGCACAGTCCACGTGGCTCCTCAGGCAGTCCTCAGTGGGACTGAGCCCTGGTTGTTCACAGTGCTAATCTTCTCACTGCACGCTTTGAACTATTTTGTTATTTTTTCCCCTCTGTGTCTCATTCTCCCTGCTCCCTCAGTTCTGTTTCCTGTGATCATCTCCCAACTAAACTACCTGCCCCATGTCCTTGTTTTGACGTGTGCTTTAGTGGAACCCCAATCAATATAGGGCATCTTCTTCCTATTCATGGATCAACTTTTAAAAGGAAGACTGCTAACTGCTACAGCTGCTAATTCACTTCAGTCGTGTCCGATTCTGTGTGACCCCATAGACGGTAGCCCACCAGGCTCCCCCGTCCCTGGGATTCTCAAGGCAAGAACACTGGAGTGGGTTGCCATGTCCTTCTCCAATGCATGAAAGTGAAAAGTGAAAGTGAAGTCGCTCAGCCGTGTCCGACTCTTTGCGACCCCATGGACTGCAGCCCACCAGGCTCCTCTGTCCATGGGATTTTCCAGGCAAGAATACTGGAGTGGGTGGCCATTGCCTTCTCCAAAAGGAAGACTAGCTTTTGTGAATATTCTTATGTCTGTAGAAAACAACTATTCTAAGTCTTGATCAAAAACAGTGCTAACATATATTTTATGATTCTATGTATATGACATGTCCAGAACAGGCAAATCTACCGAGACAGAAAGTAGATTAGTGATTGCCTTGGACTGATGGAGGGAATGGGGACTGACTGCAATGGGCCCAAAGTGACAGAAATATACGAGGTAACAGAAATATCCTAAAACTGGATCATAGCAATGGCTATAAGTCTCTCTATATTTCCCAAACATCAAAGTATTCATTTTAAACAGGTAACTTTTATGGTATACCAATTATGCCTCAATAAATATGAAAACTTATTTTCATAGCTGAAACAAGTGTAAAAAAGAGAAACACAGAAATAAGTACAACAGGAAAATCACGAAGTAAAGGATTCCTATTGCCAGTCACTTCCCTAGTGGCTCATATGGTAAAGAATCTGCCTGCAATGTGGGAGACCTGGGTTCAATTCCTGGGTCAAGAAGGTCCCCTGGAGAAGGGAATGGCTACCCACTCCAATATTCTTGCCTGTAGAATCCCATGGACAGAGGAGCCTGGTAGGCTACAGTCCATGGGGCCGCAAAGAGCTGGACACGACTGAGTGACTAACCATTTCACTTTCTTTTAGAGCCATGAGAACTAGGTTTACTACAGTCTCTTCCAAAATAAAACCAACATATTTGATACAAGACAAGGAGTAATGAAGCCAAACTATGCCTCTTCAAATACATAAAACTAATATGAAAGACAGAATCTCATGAAGGCTTTGTCTAACCAAAGAAGACTCCCCCACAAAAGCCACATCTGTGGGTTTAGTAACCAATATTCATGTCTGACATATAAGAACACTTCTAGGGAGCTTGTGGAGAAGGAAATGGCAACCCTGTGGGAGAACGATGTAAGACACACACAGGCACACACATACATGTACCAGTGACTTGGTTGTATCAGTTAGCCTTTGCCACAGAACAAACCACCCTAAAACTTAGTGGCTTGAAACAACCACCATTTATACAGACAATGATTCTGAGGTTTGTCCAGGCAGTTCTTTTGGTCTGGGCTGAGTTTTCTCACTTGCCTGCAGCCAATTGGCTAACCTGGAGGCTGGGTGATCTAGGACGGCCACATGCACGTATCTAGAATTGGGAAGTTATTGGCTAGGGCCACAGGGGAAACCACATGTCTCTCACCATTGGGCAGGCCATCTTGGGTCTCAGGGTCCCAGGAGCCACAAGAGAGCAAGCCCCAGAGCACAGGCATGTTTAAACCCTCAGCTTACGTCATGTTTGCTAATTTCCCATTGGTCAGAGCGGGCCACATAACCAGACTAGACTAAGGGGAAGAAGAAATAGATTCCACCTCTGGATGCAAAGAGCTGCCATGCCAGGGCCAGGGGAAGTATTGGGGGCTAGCATTCATATACTCTACCACATCTGTTTGTTTTTGTTTTGTTTTTTAATTTTCTTCTCATTTAAGATCTGCCGGTTGTCACTCTTCTCACTTGCTGGAGAATGTGTTTTGCTCAACAGCTGTTCTAGCAGCTAGAGAATATCATTTATTTTGAGATGAGCCATTTTGCCCTGAGATAAATTAAACTCTAGCTCTTTCGCTTGAAGAGAAAATTCTCTGTTGCCCTAATCAGCTATTGACTAAGCAGCTACTGACTGCTATGGAGACGCCCCCCGGAGTCCGATTTCAAGCCAAATCCAGGATGACATGCCAAGGAACCTGCTGACAGGGTAGATTTGGCTCCCAGGTCATGGTGGGCCTGAAGGAAAGAAAAACGGCAGTGTCCAAGTCCTGCAACAGGAGAGGGGAAGAGGGAGGAAGAAAGGGAGAAGAGAGGAAGCTCTCAGTTAATAGAACTGGCTCTGGTGTCACCCTGCAGCAACACTCTCGGCACTTCAGGAGGAATTCGTAGCCTGGAGACCTTAGCTGCATCTTTTTAAGGGTTGATTCAACTGCATCTGGGGTTAAGTTTGACTAATCACAGGGAAGATGCTGTGTTCAATTACATACTGTCATAGGCAGCCAACACTGTTGGGGTCTGCGAGGGAGGAGGGCAGAGAAAAGACTGTTGGGGAACAGAGGTGGGGAAGGGCACATCTGGCTTGGGAGGATTTTCCAGGGAAAGAGAGAGAGATTTGAGAGGAGTCTCAGCTTCCTGCTGTGAGACAAACACGCGGGGGAAGGAACAGGGCCCTTCAGCTCACTCCTCTCCTGCTTTTACTCAGCTCCTGAAACATAGTTTAACTTGGGATCAGCCAACTGCTCAAGAACTAGCAAATAACCCTCTTGTGCAAAGCTCATGTGTAAGCGCGCCCTTAGGGCAGGGGCAGGGCAGGCCAGAGTAGAGAAAATTCTCACTGAGACCTAAAGAATGTCGTTCTTCCCTCAAAGCATGGGTACAGCAGTTCCCCAAGTAGCCCACTGGGAGTTGCAGGGCTTGCTCTTTGGGATGAAGGTTGCCAGATGCCCATTACAATCCAACTGTCCCCTTCTTCCTGGGCACAGAGCTTGACTACATTCCTGTCTCCTTTGCCATAAGGCTTGATCATGTCGACTGAATTCTGGCCAGTAGGATGTGAAAGGAAGCAATGCCACTTCCAGAACTGGGATTTAAGACAGTAGACATGTCTCCTCCATGTTATCTTTCTCCCTCCCACCGCCTGGAAGCCACCATAACCTAGCTTCAATCAAACAGCTAACAGCAATATCCCCAGAGGATCCCAGAGCTACACAGTAGAAGGAATTCGGGTTTCTGACTGACTGGGGAGCAGAGTTGCTTCACTATCTGAACCAGGCCCCTCTGAATTGCTACCTGAAAGACAAATAAGCCTCTCGGCTCTGTGGACTACTGTGCTGTTAAGTCTCTTTGTGACAACAACTTAGCCTTTTGCCTTAACTAATACTTTCATTCATTCAACCTCAATGTTGTAGGGCCCCTATGGGAGATTCTCCTCTGGTCTCAAGGTCACCATGAGGCCAAAGGGAAATACTAATGAATAAAAAAATCAAAATATATCTAGAACTCTGAAAAGACTGTAGAATGATGGCTGTTTTCCCTGAAATTTTCACGGGGGCTTAGAGGGCAGTATATGTGCACACGATGTACCGACCTTGCATATGACTCAGCCAAACTGCTTCAAAACAACTTTTTTTCTCCTCAAGGTTTATTCCCTGGCAACTATCATCTTCTGCATATGTATCTCATTCTTTCTCTTGCTCTTATGCTACATACATACACACACACGTACCCCTCCTCCTCCTTCTCCTCTTGGGTGTGTCTCCCCCTTCTCTTTCTCCTCTTCTGCAGCCTCCCTCTTCTTCTAGTCTCAGCTCCCTTGTACCCCCTTCCCCATTTGCATTCCTACAGGATATCCAGGTCACAGAAAACAAATGACCATCCTTAGTATCACCTCTTATTATGAGGCAGGAAAATCAGGGAAACAGAAACAATTTTCATGTTTTTGAAGTCAGGAGGAATAGAAATAATTTAATATTTGTCTCTGTCCTGCCTAGGAAAACAAGTTCGAATGGAGCAGCTACTAAGTACTCAAGAGATAGAACCACCTGGAAGGAATCCTGAAGGGCAACAAACAAGAAAACCAAAGTTCAGAAAGTTACTTTCCTGGAACTTATTAATGAAGAACCAAGAATGGATCCTGGTCTGTCAACCACTTGGGCTCAACCTCTAGCCCTATGCTCCCTCCTGCCCCAATCCCTGCTCTCAAACTTGAAAGGAAGTACATGAGGCCCCTCGACAGTATGCGTGCTAGAGCTTTAGCCACCAGATCCACCAGAGGGGGAGGAAGGCAGGCCAGATGCAGGGCTGGGGAAAGGGAGCCAGCCATAGAGGTGGCCAGAGCAAAGGCTTCACACCTACCCTACCAGCCAACAATTTCACTCCTAGATATTTACTCAAGAGAAATGACAATGTATGCCTGTAAGAACCCTTGTACATGAATATTCATGGTTGCTTATTCATTGTAGATGAAAACATGAAATAATTCAAATATCCAATGTGATGGGAACTGGTAAATAAATTACAGTATAGTCACACAAAGGAATATGATCCCGTAATAAAAAGGAATGAATTGGCCATATCACTGTTCCAAAGGCCAGCTATTACAAGATGGCATGGAACAAAGTAAGACAAATATGGTAGTCAGTTTTCAAGATGGCTCTCAATGAACCTGCCACCTGGTACTACACTGTACATAGTTCCCTCCTGCACTGAACCAGACTAGAGTTGTTCTGTGCACACAACAGAATACTGCACGAATGATGGTGTGTCACTTCTGAGATTAGGTTATAAAAATATATGACTTCCAGCAGGCCTGTCACTTGACTGGGGAGAAGCTGTGCTATGAGCAGCCCAAAGAAGAGTACCAAATATCAAAGAACTGAATCCTCCTACCAAGAGTCATGTGAGTAAGCTTGGAAGCAAATCCTCATGAGAGACACGCACAAGACACCCTGAGTTCAAACCACTAGCTCCTCAATTTCTGACCTCCAGAAAATGTGTTGAGTAAGAAATGCTTTTTTACATCTACTTTTTAAAAAGGAATGAACTGCTGATATATACAACAACATGGATGATCTCAAAAGCATTATAGTGAGTGAAAAAAAGCAAGACACAAAAGAGTATGGACTGTATGACTTCATTTGTGTGAAGTTCTAGAAGTAAGACAAATATATGAGAGAAATCCCAGCAGAGATTGCCTCTGCTGCGGGGGACAGGGGCGGGGGGGAGGGTACTGATTGAAAAGGGGCACAAAGGAACATTCCAGGGTGAGTGAAATGGACTATATTTTGATTTGTGAGGTTAGGGTTGCCTGTATACATTTGTCAAAGCTCACTAAATAGTACAGTGAAGAATTGTGTATTTCACTACATGTAAATTACACCTCAAGCACACACACTGAGTGCATACACACACACACACACACACACACACACACACACACACACACAAATGGCATTAGGAGAAAAAAGATTATTACAAAGGAAATGGATACATTAAACTTGTAGCTTTTGTTTCTTGCCACATGATGTTACAAAGCAGATTTTTCCCAAACTCATTCTTTACTTATACCTCTTGACTTCATCTAGCCTTCAACTCCATTCCATCTTGGATAACTGTAGCAAAAGCTCTCCCCCATCCATCAAAACCACCATGCCAAATCTGCTGGGTGCAAATGTACAGCTTAACCTGAGACACACTGAAATGAGCATCCTAGGCTCAGCCTTGGGTTGCATGCTTCCAGGTCAGGCTATGAATGAAAAAGACAAGAGCAGGGAGATGATGGAAGCTCTTTACCAACTCTTAGAGTTCCCCTGGAGAAGGAAATGGCTACCCACTCCAGTATTCTTGCCTGGAGAATTTCATGAACAGAGGAGCCTGGTGGGTAGGTACAGTTCATGGGGTTGCAAAGAGTTCGACAGGACTGAGTGACTAACACTTTCGCTTTTTTTTTTTTTTCAGAGCTCCATCCTTTTGGGGAACTCTGGAAGACAGGATGGGATGATCCCACCCAAATTATGAGGAAGCTGGGGCATTTATATGCCAACTCCCATGGGTCAGCAGTTGAAGGCTGATCATGGTGGTGTTAATTCTCCAGAAACTTTATTCTACTGTGTGTGTAGGCAGGGTGGGATCTGGCAGACAGAGAAAGCCTTCAAGCAAAGAAAGGCACAAGTTGGCAGCTGCAATTCAGATCAATATGGACAGAAATGGTAAGACACCAAGGGCTTAGACTTCCCTGGTGGCTCACATGGCAAAGCATCTGCCTGCAATGCAGGAGACCCGGGTTCAATCCCTGGATTGGGAAGATCTCCTGGAGAAGGAAATGGCACCCCTCTCCAGTATTCTTGCCTGGAAAATCCCATGGATGGAGGAGCCTGGTAGGCTACAGCCCATGCGGTCCCAAAGAGTCGGACACGACTGAGCAACTTCACAAGGGCTAAGGGTGGGGCATTATAACTGCCTGCTATAAGATCTAAACATAGAGGGCCAATATTATTCCCTGATTGAGTCTGGGGTCTGAGTCCAGGCCCCTATACTGGTTAGCTTTTGCTGTGTAACAAACCACCCCAAACCAAGATGGCTCAAAACAATAAATATTTTGTTTAGCTCACAATTCTATAGATTGACAAGGAAATTTCTATCTGGGTCAGCTCAGCTGATCTCTGCTTGGCCCTCTCATATGTCTGTGGATTTGAGTTAAATGAATGGTTGCTTTAAGCCACTCATTTGGTTGTGGATGGTCACAGAGGCTAAGTGACACATGGGCTAAAGGAGCACAATTAGATCACATGGTCAGGTAAAGCCTCACGAGAAGGGCCCATTTAACTGAGTCTTAAAAGATGCCAGGAAGATGGGGATGCTAGAAGGGGGCAGAGTGGTCAAGACACAGAGGACAGCAAGTGCAAAGGCTGTGGCAGGAAAGGACTCTATTTGGAGGGAATTGAAGGAAGATGAAGAAATGCCAATAGGTGTGAAGGACAGAACGATAGAAGATTAAGACACTTGGGGAAAACCTATTCCTACCCTGACTCATGAGAGGAAAGTAGTCATAAAAATATGCTCCTTAAGGGGGACACATGTACCCCCATGGCTGATTCATGTCAATATATGGCAAAAATCACTATTGTAAAGTAATTAGCCTCCAATTAAAATAAATAAATTTTTAAAAATAAAATAAAAATATGTTCCTTATTAATATCTTTCATTAATAGAGCCTTATTCAAAAATACATCCTGAATACATAGCCTTTTTATATAATTAACAGAGGATATGCTAATAAATGACTCATTGGAAAAGACCTTGATGCTGGGAAAGATTGAGGGCAGGAGGAGAGGGAGACAGAGGATGAGATGGTTGGATGGCATCACCGACTCAATGCACATGGGTTTGAGCAAACTCCGGGAGTTGGTGATGGACAGGGAAGCCCAGCGTGCTGCAGTCTGTGGGGGTCAAAGAGTCAGACATGACTTAGCGACTGAACAACAACAACGCTAACAAAATTATTCCCATTTTTCTCCAGTCTTCTCCTGCTCTTCCCACCCCTCTCTCTCTCTTCTCCCCAGGCTCACATAGCTACAGGAGGAGGGAGATGGGGTGGAAGCAGATGGAATATTCCTGAAAGTGGAGACCAAATGAGAACTAAACAAAAGAATTCGGCTTCCCTGGTGACTCAGTAGTAAAGAATCTGCCTGCCAACGCAGGACACATGAGTTCAACCCCTGATCTGGTAAGATCCCACATGCCAAGGAGGAGCAGCTAAGCCCGTGCACCATAATCGCTGAGCACTCGAGCCGCAGCTACTGAATCTCCAGCGCTACAGCCTGTGCTGAGCAACAGGAGGAGCCACCGCGATGAGAAGCCCGCACACTGCAACTAGAGAGCAGCCCTTGCTCGCCACAACCAGAGAAAAGCTTGTGCCGCAACAAAGACCCAGCATAGCCAAAAATAAGTAAGGAAAAAAAAAAAAAAGAGTTCACAGAACAAGCCATTAGTGGGAGGAGGCCACTCAGCAAGTTGGCAATGCGGCCTGCTGGGTTCTGGGAAACTGGCTTTCAACTTTGCCACCCTGAAAACGTCCAGCTCTTCTCTGAGTGTTGGTCTTCTCAGAAAATAGCCCAGGTGAAGCCTAAGGCCCTTCTAGCTCTGGTGAAATGAGGTTTCAGGGGACCCAGGAGTTTCATGGGGTTGTGTGTGGGTGAGCAGATGAGTAAGTAGAAATTAATTAATCTCAGATGCTGGAAAAGTATGAAAATAGAAAGGGAGTGAGAGACCTTGGAGGCTGAAGAAGAGAACAGGAGGCGGAATGCGTTCACTAGGTCATCTTGAATTGCACCAGATTTCGGGTCAACAATAAACTAGCCCTCTGATTTCAAACATCTCGTGCTTGGGCACAAATGTGTTTGAAAAGGAGAACAGATGTGGAGGTAGAACAGAACTGAAACCCTTGTCTCAACAGACAATTGAATTCAGCAGGCAAATTCCCCAAAAAAGATTTGTTTAGTTTTGTTTTCATAAATGAAGGAAGCAAACTATACCATATCTGGCATGGAAGCAGGCTTCCAGGACAAAAAATGGGCAAATATGGAAAGAAAACTAAAAAATTTACCACGTCTGAGGCACTAATTGAGAGACGAAGGATATAGACCTGCTTCTGCTATTAAGGGACTATGTAAGATGGAGAAAATCACATCATCTTTCTGGGCTCCAGTTTCCTTTTATGAAGATGTAACACCAACCGCTCTGTCCAGGCCACCGAGATACATCAATCACCAGTCAGCACGATCTTTCCTGAAACATCTAGACGTGTTCTCTGAGTCCCTCTCAACACAGCACTTCCAGTGACCACTACCAAATTAACAGAATTGACTCTCAAAATGAAACCTATCCACTTTTCTGAACTAGACTACTGGTTCCCAGCATTTGAGCTGCAGACTCCTGGGAGTCTGTGAGGTTACTGAAAAATGTCTGATGTTAAGTCATACACTCACCAAACTTTGTCTCTAGGATCAGTGAAGTGCTATCTTATCACTGTCTTCATTTCCAAAAGAGAACAGGATCTGGCCAAGGCATTTCAAACTCCTCTTCTGTTCTGGAACTTTCTATCCCGAGGCTGAATTTCTCTCTCTCCCCTACCCACTTCCCTCAAACCTCATTCTTCTAACACTAACATGGTTTCTATTGGTCAGGAAGGAATCTCCCAACCTTGGTTGACAGGGGAAAGAACCAGACAGCAGATGACAGCAGGTGAGTGACAATAATCATCACTGCTTTGTCCTTGAGATGAGCCGCAGTCAACTTGAGGGCCATCTGCCCAAACTGCCTCTCATACTTCAGGTCATCTGGCCAGGGTCTTTCTTTCCGTATCATCTCCTAGACTTTCCTAAAGGTTTAATAGCATCCCAGATGCAAGCTTAGTTTCTCCTTCAACATTTGGGGTGGAAAGCTAAGACCCAAGGCAGTGTGGAGAATAGGCTCGGGCACCACCACTAACTAGGTGAATGACCTTTAATAGCTTTTTTCATCTCTTTGAGCCTCAGTCCTCTCATCTATAAAGTGGGATAGTTGTGGTGACAAGACAATGCATGTGAATTGCCTAGTACAGTACAGAGTCTGCCTCCTAGTAGGTATTCAACAAATGATATTCAAAATGATGATAGATGTTTCCTGGACACTTCCTATGATGTCAGGTATTCTGTTAAGCATGTTAACAAACAACCTGTTTAACCAAATGTATTTTCTTTTGGTGACAGTTTGCAAAACTAGCATTTATGTATCTCAACTTTTGGATTCCAGGTATTGGCTAATATAACATGACAGAAACTATACTGTGTGAGTTCTGAGCCTGGGACCTGAGAGATGGTGCAGCCTTCTGCTGCTGCTCTTGGGACTGAGCCCAGCTGCTGTGTAAACACACCTGGCTTGGTCTACTAGAGAGTGAGGGACAAATGAAGCAAAGCCATGCTTTCCCAGCTAGAGTCATCCTAGCCCAACTAGCCCCGAGCCAACACAGCAGCTGACCTCATCCATATGAGTCAGCTGAGCAGGCAAGCCTGACTGAAATCAGCAGACCTGCCTAGCGGATCCCAGGACACATTGCTGCCCCACAGAATTATGAACTAAATAAAGGATGGTGGTTTTCAACCACTATGCTTTTGTGATGACTTGTAATACAAGCCATTTTCTTCTTGACTAGACAACATTTCCCAGGCTCCTTTGCTCCTAGATTGGTCATGTGACCAGTTCACCCCAATGAAATGTGAGAAGAAAGTGGCATGTGTCACTTTCATGCCAAATCAGTTTAGGAGCTGGTGTGCCTTCTTGCTTCTTCTTCCTTTGTCAATTGAATGGATGCACAGGCTCCAGCAAAGGGTACCAACACCTTAGGGGATGTGGAGCCACAATATGGAAAGAACCTGGGTTCCTGAATCACCACATGGAGGAGAGCCACCCACCATATGAAAATATCATACCCATTTGGACTTCACACAATCAACTAATAAACTTCAGTTGTGTAAAGCCACTGAAGTATGGGAAGGTCTCCGTTATGGTAGTTAGCATTATCTTAACTAGCACAGGGATTATATATTTAAATTATCCCCATTAGCCAATAAAGAAACTGAGTAAAGAGAAAGTAAGCTAGTACAAATCTGAACATGAAACTAGGCTGTCTGATTCACAGCAACTCCACATACTAGCTACCCGAGGTACTTGTCACAGTCAATTTTATTAAGAGTCCTTGAGGCCCTCATTAATGAGTTACTGTGTAGAGACGCAATAATACAAGCTTTTACTGTTTCTTGCTCTGCCCTCATTCCCAAAACTTCATAGACTTTGAGGTCTGCGTGAAGGGAGAAATTCATACTGATGTCCCTGTCTCTTCAGATGCTAGCTGCCCCGTCTGTCATAGTCAGAGACAATGGCCCAATAACTCTGCACCTGCAGAACTTCTCACTTATGAGGGAGCTAGCTGCAAGCATAGCTTTCTTCAGAGCTCCGCCTCTGCCACAGGGGGTGCATTCCTGTGCATTTCAGCACTCTCCCTGCTTCCAATGCCTCTCCCTCCACTTACACGACAGCCTCTCTCCACGTTTCAAGGATGAGAGCAGTGGAAGGGAGAATGAAACGTTCATTCCCTTTGGTTTCCTTCAACAGTTGCTCACTGAGCACCTACTATGTGCCATGTATTGTGCTGAGCCCTGGCAATGCAATGAAAATAAAACCCGGTAGAATCCCTCCCCTCCCCAAGCTTATAGCTAACGGGAAAAGGAAAAGCAGTACATGGGCCGCTGATCAAGGTGTGAGTCTACTTAGTTTTCCATGAATATCCAGGACAGATGAATGACGGTGTATACGGTGATTCTTTTGCCAACATCTAGGGTAGCAATTCTTCATGTTAGCCTGAATGAGAATCATCCAGAAAGGCTTTAGTTTAAAAAGCACGCCATAGGACCTGATCCTCAGAGATTTTGATCCGGAACATCAGGAGTATGGACTCAGGAAATCTGCACCCTTAACAAACTCACTGGGAGGTTCTAATTCACGTTGTCCTTTGAGAAACTTTAGTCTGTAGCAGGGGTAGGGTTTTCCTAGAACATTGTAGATGCGGTCCTGGGACTCATGGGCAGATGTAGGCCAGGCCTTTGAAGCCAAAGGCTGGGGGCATCAAGTAGCACTGTAATGGTGCCCATAACTGCTAGCAAGTCAGCACCACAGAAGACCCAGAAGAACAGAGAACAAAGACTCTGTTAAACCCATCGAGTCCCCATGGAAAGATGGAGAGAAAGGGCAAATGTCATCATTGAGGTGATAAATAACACGCTGAATGTGAGTACGCAGAAGCCTTTCAGGGAAGCCACTTGTGGGAACACATTAAAATAGCATAACAAACAGCAGCACTTTCTGGGAAACTCAGATTTTTCTTACCTTAAATCAAATATTCAGGAAAGAATTCATACGCCAAACAGCAGCACTGAATTGTTGCAAGAAGAGGCACCCACAGCTGAATCCTTAGCCAAGGCTCAGCTCTGGGAGCAGATCACCACCCTTTAATAAGAGACTTGGTTCCTAACGATACAACAAGGACAAGTGGGTAGAAATCACAGGCAGGAAGTTTAGTGTGCTATGAACAAGAATTTTCAAATAATGGAACAATGGAACAGTTTGCCTTTTCAGGCAGCAAACTGTTCTTTGAAGAATTCAAGTCAAGCCTAGATGCACTGCTGTAAATCTATCAAGTTCTCTTTGTATCTAGAAATACAAATCAAACAAAAAGCAAGATTAAGACACTGTCCCTTGTCTCAATGGAATCATAGTCTAGTGGCACAAAGAAAGTATGGCCCATGACTACAATACGGTACAATGAGGCCATGACTCGAGTGTCCCTGGAGACCGCAAGAGTGCCGGAGAAGAGGTTTGGACTCAGATAGAAAGGTTGGGGAAGGCTTCCTAAAGGCAGTGTCATGAGATGTGAATGCTAAGACACTCAGAGAAGGAGAAGGAATGGCATTCAGAGCTGGAAAGGCAGGCGCAGATAGATCAGGAGGAATTCTTAGGCTAAGGAGAGAGGTTATCTTGATAATAGTGAGGAGCCACTGAAGGTTGACCTAGGTGGCATCTGGAATGAAAGTCACCCAGTTGTGTCCAACTCTTTGTGGCCTCTTGGACTATGGAATTTTCCAGGCCAGAATATTGGAGTGGGTAGCCATTCCCTTTTCCAGGAGATCTTCCCCAGGGATTGAACCCAGGTCTCTCACGTTGCAGGAGGGTTCTTTACCAGCTGAGCCATTAGGGAAGCCCAAGTATACTGGAGTGGGTAGCCTATCCCTTCTCCAGGGGATCCTTGCAACCCAGGAATCAAACCAGGGTCTCCTGCACTGCAGGCAGATTCGTTACCAGCTGAGCTACCAGGGTGACTTCTGGAGCCCTTTTCAATAAAAAAAAAATTTCTTCAAGTCTAGAAAACTACTTGCTTTTCAATTACTTTGTAAATTGGTAATATGCATGTAAAATCAATGCAATTTTAGTCACAATTCAGCATTTATAGAATCCTGTGATGTGAGTAAGGTGGTATTATAAATCAGGAGAGAAAGCAGACATTCTTAACAAATAGCATTGGCCCTTTTTTCCTCTTAGCACTCAGCTCGTCTGCCTGTGCTCCTCTTTCTTTCCCGTTTCCACCTAGTTAGTTCCCCAATCAGCTGTCACCATGGGTTTTAGAGACTCAAAAAGCACCACCAGCCTCCAGGTGTTAAGCAACTACTTGGTGGAGGAGTAAAGGAAGCTTTGGGCAAGTATGGCCCTGCTAGTATGGAAGACACCACAGGAAGTGGGGCTACAGAGAGTGAAGATTGATGACACTCATCTCTTGGGATCTGATGAGGAAGAAGCCAAGAAGCTAAGGGAAGAACGCCTCACACAGTATGAGTCAAAGAACGCCAAAAGACCAGCACTTGTTGCCAAGTCTTCCATCTTATTAGATGTGAAACCTTGGGATGATGAGACAGATAATGGCAAAACTAGAGGGGTGTGTCAGAAGCATGCAAGCAGATGGCTTGTTCTGGGGCTCTTCTAGACTAGTTTCAGTGGGCTATGGAATTTTAAAACTTCCAATACAGTGTGTAGTTGAAGACAATAAGCTTGGAACAGAAGTGCTGGAGGAGCAAATCATTGCTTTTGAGGACTACATGCAGCCATGGACAGGGCTGAGTTCAACAAGATCTAAAGTCTACCATGGATTGGTGCCTCTAAATAGAGTGGTGGTGGTGGTGTAGACACTCAGTCGTGTCCAGCTCTTTGCGACCCCATGGATGGTAGCCTGCCAGGCTCCTCTGTCCATGGGATTTTCGAGGCAAGAATACTGGACTAGGTTGCCATTTCATTCTCGAGGGGATCATCCCAACCCCAGGGATCGAATCCACATCTGTGTCTCCTGCATTGCAGGCGGATTCTTTACCACTGAGATACCAGGGAAGCCTATACATACACACACACACACACAAGAAACCTTTCCCTACACCCAGATTGTAAAGGAATTCACTTATAGTTTCTTCCAGTACAAGTGTGGCTCATTTGAACTTTTTATATATATCTCACTCTATCTTGCAAGCATAAATTCCAAATGGATCAGGGATCTAAATGTTAAAAAAAAAAAAGCCACACTCATACTGGAAGAAAATATAAGTGAATCCTCTACAATCTGGATGTAGGGAAAGGTTTCTTAACTATGCCTCAAAATCTAGAGGCAGTAAAAGAAAAGTTTGACAGGTTTGATTACTTAAAAACAAAATTTTGCATGCCCCAAAACACTATAAACAAAGTCAAAGCACAACTGACAAATGGAGAGAAAAATTCTTAAACAAATTATAGAAAAAAACATTACTATTCCTAATATACAAATAACTCTTGAAAATGGGAGGGACAAAGGGCTGGGGGAAGGATGTGTTGAGGAGTTTGTGCTTAATGGTTACAGAGTTTCTATTTGGGATGATAGAAAAATTCTGGAAATAGACATTGGGGATAGTTGCACAACAGTATGCATGTACTTAATGCCAATGAAATGTACACTTAAAATGGATAAAATGCAAGTGTTATGGCTATATATATGTATGTCTATATATACTATGCACATGCATGTGCTCAGTCATGTCCGACTCTGCAACACCATGTCCTGTAGCCCACCAGGTTCCTCTGTCCATGGGATCTCCCAGGCAAGAAAACTGGAGTGGATTGCCATTTCCTCATCCAGGGGATCTTCTCGACCCAGGGATCAAACCCATGTCTCCTGCTTCTCCCGCACTGGCAGGTGGGTTCTTTACCACTGAGCCACCTGGGAAGCCCCTATATATACTGTACACACACACATATATAACCACTATAAACATTTTTTTAATCACTGAAAAAAAAACCTGAAGGACAAAGGACAAAAAAACCTACTGGAAAAATCAGAAAAATATTTGTACAGGTAGTTCACAAAGAAATTACAAAAATGGCCCTTAAATGTAAGAAAAATGTTGAAACTCATTCATAATTGCTGCTAAGTCACTTCAGTCATGTCCGACTCTGTGCAACCCCATAGACGGCAGCCCACTAGGCTCCCCCGTCCCTGGGATTCTCCAGGCAAGAACACTGGAGTGGGTTGCCATTTCCTTCTCCAATGCATGAAAGTGAAAAGTGAAAGTGAAGTTGCTCAGTCGTGTCCAACCCTCAGCAACCCCATGGACTGCAGCCTACCAGGCTTCTCCATCCATGGGATTTTCCAGGCAAGAGTACTGGAGTGGGGTGCCATTGCCTTCTCTGCATTCATAATTAGAGAAACACAAAATACAGCAATATTAAGAAATGCTCTCTAAACGATCAGATTGGTAAAAGTTTATTATGTTGACAAGGCTGTGAGAAAAGTGGCATTCTCCTACATTATTGGTGGGAACGCAAACTGGTAGAAAAGTTTAGCAATATGTGCAGAATTACATATGCAAGTTTGCTTTTGATCCAGAAATCTCTCTTCTGTGAAAAACATCCCAAAATACAAGAATACATATGTATAAGATTATTTGTAATTACAAAATATTGGAAACTACCTTAATGTTGATGCATGGGAGACTGGTTAAATAAATGAGGCACTGACACAATGGAGCACTATATGCAGATGCAAAAAAAAAAAAATAATGAGAACGATATCTATGAACTGATTTGGAATGAATTGCAAGACGTAACGGTAAGTGAAATGAAAAAAGCACAGTACAAAATAGTACCCATAGTAAGCTCCCCTCTGTGTGAGAAAGAAGAGGAAGAAGAAGATACACATGGGGACTTCCTTGGTGGGCCAGTGGTTGGGACTTCGTGCTTCCAATGCAGGGGGTGTGGGTTTGGTCCCTAGTCAGGGAACTAGGAGCCCTCATGCTGCATGGTCAAAGAATAATTAATTAAAAACTCAAACTAGAAAACATGGGATAATTTTTTTTAAAGAAAATACACCTGTATCTGTTGAACTGTGCAGAAGAAATGGAGAAAAGATAAACTAGAAACTGAGGATACTGGGTAACTATAGGGGATAAGAGGGAACAGAGTGGGGAAGATGGGGGACTGGGAACAGGGTGGTAGAGATGAGAGGGAAGTGACATTTTTAAGAGTAGACATCTTTGTTTAGTTCTGGCTTTTAGAACTTTGTTAATGTTTTGATTACCATAAAAAATGATTAAAACCAGGATGTGAAAAGAGCTCAAGATGGTATGCAATTGGCAACAAATAATTGTAAGTTGTTACAAGTGAACAATATAACCACACTGAAGGGAAAATAACTAACCTAAGTAAAATTTTAAACAGAAGTTTGATTATATACCTTACGGTAAAAGACATAAAGAACTGCATATTATTCTCTAGTTAGTAAATTGTTTTTCATGGAGGTTTAGTTTAGCACTTCCAAAACTACTTTATGTGTGTATTAGGACTAAGCAAGTACATAAATTTATCATGGATAGTGAGAAACAGATTTCTCATGGTTGGGGAAAGGAATTACAAACAAGAAAAAGAGGAAAGCTAGGATGAACTCTATAATGATGGACTGGAGGAAATATCAATAGGAACACATGGCTTTTCAAACACATGTGCATAATGAGATGAAGAGAAATAAATACAGGTATGTGTTACAGGTGTGAGCATACATGCATATGTTCTCTCCTCCCATTACTGAGAGCATGGGGAAGTAATGACACTCCAGTAGCAAGAAGCATACCTATCCCAACATCTTGGTTTCTAAATACCATTCTTCAATAAAAAGAACTAGAGTTCCCTAGAAAAATGGTTATTTCAGAGCTAGAATAGGGAAAATATAAGTTAAACCTGGCATATCTTATGGTGCCAGAAAGTAAGGAAGTGCTCAGAAAATGATGAGGCGTGCTGAAAGGACATGGGACCAACTCAAAGGAGCTTCCAAGGGTCAAATCTGGGACAATCTGACCAATGAAATAACCACAGCAATAGATTATAACCCACAGGAAAAATATCTATACTGATTTTTTTTATATATTTATAAGTAAATATATAAATAAGTAAAATATCAGCTCCTCCTTGCAGTAGAACTCCAATCAATAAATGTAGAAGAAATGTTGGAAGCTGAGAAACACTACTTGGGAAAGACCACAGTTATTCTTGTTCCAGGTAAGAATCATTGGTGGGTGCTATTATGGACTGCGTTCCCTCAAAATTCATATGCTGAAGCCCTGACTCTGATGTGTCTGTATTTGGAGACAGGGCCTTTAAGGAGGTAATTGAGGGTAAATGAAGTCATAAGAATGGCAACCTATTCCAGTAAGACTGATATCCTTACAAGGAGAAAAAGAGGCATGGGGGATGCACATACACAGAGAAAAGGCCATGTGAGGACACAGCGAGAAGGCAGCCATCTACGAGCCAAAGAGAGAGGCCCAAGACAAACCAATCTTGCCAACACCTTGATCTTGAACTTCCAGCCTCAAGGACTATGAGAAAGTAAATTTCTGTTGTTTAAGCCAACAGAATTTATACCAGATACCATACTCAACAGATACCATACTCAGTCTATGGTATCTTGTTATGGTAGTCCTAGCAGACTAATATGGATGATAAAATTAGTGTGTACAAGTTATCAGGAGAAGATATTTACATCATCTCAATGTCTTTCCTCACAAGACACTTTTTAACTACAAGGGTTAAAATAGTAACTTTATATTGGAGGACCCTGTAGATCCCACCTTAACTAAGTGATCAAGGTTAACATCACTAGTAATAAGACCCTGACATCATGAATCCCTGAGACAACAGACACATCATTTCTGTTGAATTCTTGCCTAAAATGCAAACCTCAATTTTAAAAAAAGTGAAAAAATATTAGACAAATACAAATTGAAGGGCACTGTACAAAATAATTGACTAGAACTCTTCAAAAGTACAAAAGTTATGAAAGACAAGTAAAAACTGAGGAACTGTCACAAACTGCAGGAGACTAAAGAGACAAGACAACCAAACGTAATGCAGGACCTTGGACTGGATCCCAGACCAGAAGAAGACATCAGTAGGAAAACTGGCAAAATCTAAATAAATCCTATGGACTAATTAATAGCATTTTATTAATCAATATTATCACACCATTTTTGCAATTTCTCTGTAAATCTAAAATGATATCAATGAAATTGTTAAAAGAGCCAATGTTGAATTAAAAGAGTTCAGTATGTTACACTATGAGTTTGTTTACATATTCTTCTAAAATACACACACACTTCCCAGGTGGTGCCAGTGGTAAAGAGCCCACCTGCCAACTCAGGAGACATAACAGACGCAGGTTCAATCCATGGGGGGTTGGGGAGATCCCCTGGAAGAGGGCATGGCAACCCACTCCAGTATTCTTGCCTGAAGAATTCCATGGACAGAGAAGCCTGGCAGGCCACAGCCTGTGGGGTTGCAAAGAATTGGACACAACTGAAGTGACTAAGCAATGAAAAGCATTATTCATAGATGGATACATATGTACCAAAAAGCATACGAACATGAGCTTGACAGTGGTTTGGTTCTCAGTGCTGGCTGCACAGTGGAATCAACTCAAGAGCTTTAAAAGCTACTGATGCAGGCTATCTTAGAAGAAGGTAAGCTACAGTCCTTTCTGTGGCCACCTAGCACTCCCTAGTTTCAAGAAAGAAAACTAAGACCTATTCACATCTACACTAAACAGGGGTTTCAAAATACACACAAAAACATGCTTAGGAGTCTGGAAAATCATACTGAAGTAGCAAATAAAAATCACTCTGACTTGGAAAAAAACTGATGCTTGAGTTCTTCCCTTCTTTCCCTCCCCTCTTTTTGATTTTCTCTGTCCTGTCTAAGATCCAGGCACAAGGGATTTCTAAAAGATTCTCAGGTGATCCTGACTGTGTATCCCAGGTTAAGAACCACTGGGCCTGAAGGAGACTAAAGAAATCAGTGTTGGCTGCCACTGCAGAGGGAGGGAAAAGCATGGAATCAGCAGGAGAAAACCAACTTTACTTAAAATCTGAAGGAAAAATTACTAAATGTTAGGATGTGTAATTCCGGAAGATGAGACCACAGGTATTTGTTACATTATCCTCAAGTTTGTCTCTATTTCTTTAAATTTATAACATTTTTCAAAGAATAAAAACAAGCTTATTTGCAAGTCCATAGGAGTACTCTTGCCTGGAAAATCCCATGGATGGAGGAGCCTGGTGGGCTGCAGTCCATGGGGTCGCTAAGAGTCAGCCACGACGGAGAGACTTCACTTTCACTTTTCACTTTCATGCATTGGAGAAGGAAATGGCAACCCACTCCAGTGTTCTTGCCTGGAGAATCCCAGGGACGGTGGAGCCTGGTGGGCTGCTGTCTATGGGGTCACACAGAGTCGGACACGACTGAAGCGACTTAGCAGCAGCAGCAGGAGTATCATTTTGATGAATGTAAGATATAATCAAGAAACATTGTTAGTTTCATTTTATAGAGACAAATAAAGAAACACGGGCTTCAGATTTGCAGCTATTAAAGGCTCACTGGAAGTCCCATCAGTAATTTTGGCATCTTCTCCAGACCTCTTCAGAGAAGGCAATGGCACCCCACTCCAGTACTCTTGCCTGGAAAATCCCATGGACGGAGGAGCCTGGTAGGCCCCACTCCATGGGGTCACAAAGAGTCGGACATGACTGAGTGACTTCACTTTCACTTTTCATTTTCATGCATTGGAGAAGGAAATAGCAACCCACTACAGTGTTCTTGCCTGGAGAATCCCAGGGACGGGGGAGCCTGGTGGGCAGCTGTCTATGGGGTCGCACAGAGTCGGACATGACTGAAGCGACTTAGCAGCAGCAGCAGCAGCCAGACCTCTTGTCCACAGCTGAAACACTTTAATCCTTGCTCTAGGGATTCACTCTTAATAAATTTTTGGTCAGCGCTATAATTCGGTGGCTCAGTAAATTATAAGAACAAGTAGTTAGATGGGAACAATGACAGCGATATTGTTTATAAACAGAAATTAATCTTAAAAGATAAGCATTTGCAATTTCTAAGTAATTCTGAACAGGCTAGTATTCAGCCTGTTTGCAATAGCTTTGGCTGGACTGGTTGTTCTCAGCCTGAATGGCTGGCTGCGGTGCTGCACAACTGATAAATATTTTGAATTTCCACCTGAGTCTTGTTAATCTGTTTGTGCTGATCTGTTTGCCCTTTTTCATCTTGCTCTGCAGTGGGTCCAGTAGCCCATCTCAACAAGAATGCCACTTTGCAGCCAGAAAACAGAGGAAGGCTGGTGACTCTCAGAGGGGATCAAGTCCATGATCATCAGGAGGCTTTGTCTAACCAAGCATACAGAAGGTACTCCAGCAAAAAAGAGTATCAGTTAATGTAAGGAAACCTATTGTGGGGGAAAATTATATTCAGTGTTGGAAAAGGGGGGAAATGAATGCTGAACAAAAGAGAGAAAATGTGAGTTTTAGTCCCATTTCCATACAGTGGCTATGACATGTTCTATTTTTATTCCTCCTCTTGTTGTCATCCATCTCCCTTTTTCCTTCCTTTCTTAAAGACTTCAGTCAACAAACATTTATTTATCCAAAAGGAAGTCTAAATGTTTCTGGAAATAATTTGGCTTCTCTGACATTATCAACAACTGCCTTACCACTCAGTAGGAGAAAATCTCTCCTCCATAATTAATGGGACAAAGGAAACTTCAGGAAATGGTTGTTTTCTAAATTATAATGTCTTTATCTGGTCCTGTGTGCTCAGTAGGATAATACTGCACAAAACTTAGATGATCACATATTCATTAAGCTGACAGCCTCCTCTGTACCCCATTTTACCTGTTCGATGCCTCTATCATCATGTCGAGTGCTGATTAATTTCTGATCCATCTGTCTTTCCACCATACCATGGGTCTCTCAAAGGCAAGAATCTTGTCTTATTCATTTGCATATCCACAGTGACTAGACCTCAGTGAACACTCAAATTAGCATGTCCACCTGTCGCTGGCTTCCCTCTAGAGAAAATCCTTTGCCTTTGTTCTAGATCAATGCAGTAGAGGCCACAGTGTGCCTCTCCAGTCCTCCCTTCAGGACTGGAGTGCTCATTCCACCCCCAGCTCCCTGACTGGAGTGTTGGGCACCCAACATTCCCCACTTAATGGAAGAGAGCCATCTCAGCAACGCTGTACCCCTTCCTGAGGGTCCATGTAGAGAGGTGAAGACTTGGGCCCTTGTCCTCACCCCCAGACAACTCTGCAAAGGTCCTCCCTGCTCCAACATCAACAGAGGCCTATGTGGCCACAGCACTGAAGCTCAAATTCTCCCTGGCCTCATTCCACTGCTCTCTCTTCTCTCCCAGGTGTTAATCCTAAGAGCACCCCTAATATGCTCAGCAGACTGATCTCTCCATCAGAGTCTGCTTCCTGGGGAGCAGGCCAGGCAATGCTTTCCTACCGCTATTAAGAGACGTGTGCTTCTCAGACCCAAGCCATACAACATGGATGCCCCTTGGAGACCAGATGTACATCCGAGCTGAGTCTTCACTAAAGACACCAGAGCATAAGGAGACGGGGCCACCATCTCACTCACAAGATCCCTCTGTTCCCCAGTGCCACTCCTGCCCGCTCATCTAGAAACGTCTTCACATCCCTACTCAGACACCCTGTTAGGATCACAATCCAAATAGATGAAAATTCCCTCTGGGCCAAAGTAACTGTAAACTGAACACCGTGTAGTTAAAACTAAATCCCTCTACAGGAAGCGCCTGCTTCCAATATCTTTTCACAGCTGAGACACCCCAAGCTCTAATCCCAGCCTCATACAGCAAAACCCTCAGCTCGGCAGAGGCGCCCCTGGCACAGACCAGCTGCTGCTCGGGTTTTCCACCACTCGGCGCTCCTCTCAGCTGGGGATGGCTTTGCGATTCCTGTGAAGGAGATGGCCCCCACTGCCCCTGGGCAGAGCTTGGCTAGTCTAGCCCCGAGCCCACCAGAGATGAGAATCATTGAGAGGACTAAGACGATGGGAACTATCAGGCACAGGTGTGACCTGACTGGCTTTCAGTTCATAGCTAGGGCAGCTAAGTCCCTTCACTTCTACCGACGTGTCCGCCAGCTTGTCACCTCAGATGCAGCAGTAAACACCCAACACCAGTCATGCAAACGGCTGGGTATCACTGTGCAAATGTCTCTTTGTTAGTCATGTAGGCCTTTTCATCTATTTCCCCCTCTGTCTGTGGAACATTCTCTCATGCCCACAAAAAAAGAAAGCCTTCTCAGGAGACACTACCATTCCTTTTTAAACCATCCCCTTCTCAAGCAATACAATTTTTTCTTTGTATTTGATAGAATCAAAATCAGATGCTTTGACATCAGGATATCATAAACTGTACTCTTGGTGTTTCATCATAATAGCAGGTTTGGGACTAAAGCCAAACAGTGGCAATTTCTCCCTTTCAAAGAAAAACTGCTTTCAAGAATTAAACAAAATTCTCCTTCCTTATACCGTCTTCAACAGACCCTTCCCCAACCCATGGTACATTATTTGAGGAAGAATATCATTTTGTAGAATATCTTGAATATTTCCATGTTTTAAATCAATGCATTCAATGCCTTCAGCAAAAATAAATAAAGTGGAGGCTTTAGCAAATCATTTTAGAGTCACAGACCAGGTAAAAATGAAGGTGAAATCTGGCCTAAAAGAGGAATTAAAAAAAAAAAACAAGTAGAGGTGGAAGAGACTGTCCTATCTTGCTCCACAAGCAGGGAGAATCAATCTGGAGTGGAGATTTGATGGACTTTAATCTTACCCCTGGCATCTGGGCACCTTATGGCACCCAAACATTTTTATCAGGCAATATTTACAAAGATCTAGAGAAGCAACAGCAATTCAGAAAAAAAACATATTTGGTTTCAGGATGGAAACAAGTAATCAAGAAGTCAGGGGGTGTATTATTATGCAACAAGAAGCAATGGGCTTATAAGTAAGTGGTGAAAGAAATGACTTAGTAAACAAACCTTTTTTCCCTCTGAGAAGAAAAGAAGACGAGCTAGAGACCATTTCAGGACTTTTTAGGAGGTAAGATTTGAGGTTTGATCTTCTCTGAAGATCCAAAAGAGTGGGTAGCCCTTTTGAAGCCACCATAAACACTGACCTTACAACTGCTTTCAATTTACTCTGGGACTCTGAACTGGGATACTTTTCTCAGATGGAGGTTTTGTCATGGCAGCTAGCCCACCAGGACAAAGTGACTGTTCCTTCTTCTTCCTGTACTGCAAGTTGGTTTATTGCAACCCCTGTGCAATGAGTATCCCCGCCAATCATCCTCATCTAATGGAGAGAATGGTGGCAGCGACAGTGACGCTGATGCTGGAGGTGAGAGTGATGAGGGTGATGGTGGTAGGCATGGGATGGTGGTGGAAACGGGGGTGGCAATAGTAGTGACAATGATGATAGAGTAGAGGAGATGATGCTGGAAGAGTGACAGTGACAATGTGGTTGAGACACTGGTGATGCTGATGTGGCAAGAGCAGTGACAGTAATGGTATTTAACAGTACAGATGATAGCAGCGCTGATGACGATGGTGGTGATGCTGATGGAGACTAGGATGGTAATGGTAACAGTGATGATGGCAGTGGTAGTGAAGGCAGTCACTCAACAATGGCAGCATGGTGACGTGGGAAAATATAGGGACAAGGCTAGTCTCTTGCAGAGATTATGTCTCTGTTCCAAAGGCTGCACGATCCTAGAATTCATTTCTGAACTTCCTGACTGAGTCTTGCCAATAATCAGTGGACTTATTCTGTGGTTCAAAAAGTATTCATTCAGCATCTACTCTGTTCTGGGCTCTGTTCAAGGCACTGGTGATACAGCAGTAAACAAAACCAATGAGACTCTGTGCTCTCAAAGAGTCTGTATTTCAGCCAACAAGACTAAACTAAAAAGATAAATAAAATGTCATGTGTAGGGTGACAATAAGTCCTCAAGAGAAAAAGCACAAGACTGGAGGGTGAGGAGGGCAAGCAGGGCTGGGGGGTGTGTGTGAGAGAGAGAGAGAGAGAGAGAGTGTGAAAGTCTGGATGATTGTTCAGCAAATTCTCTCTCTCTTCCCACTCCCACTGTGGGCAGAGTCTACTTCCCTAACTCCTTAATGATGGACTTGGTCATGTGATTTCCTCTGACCAATAGAATATTCCTGGAGTGTGAAACAAGCTAAGATCATGCATTGGCTCTTGGACTCTGGCGACAGATCAGGAGGAGAGCATGCCCTTGGGGAACCACTGCCACTTCCTTCTGGGCCTCAACACATGCACACAAACAGCAGACCTGACCCCACCCTCTCCCCGACAGCAGAGCTGACAAGCCCATCCTAGAGCAACCAAGGCTCAGTCCAACCCAGGAGTATGGAAATAAGTGCTTGCTGTAAGCCACTGAGTTTAGGGGTGCTTCCTAATTCTGGTAAGAGCTGACAGCCCAGAGGAGTCACAATTTCAAATAAGGTGATAAGGGGAGCCCTTGCTGGGGAGACGGCATCTGAGAAAAGATCTGAATGAGGTGAAGCAACAAATAATGCTGGGAACTACTGAAATATGGTTCCAGGCAGAAGGACCAGCAACTGCAATGGAAGCTCAGAGGTGGAAACAGAAAAAGCAAGTTCAAGGAGGCCAATGTCTCTAGAACAAAGTCCCAGAGGGAAAGCCACAGGAGAGGGGGCTGGAGAGGTGACAGGAATTGAGGGCAGACTGTACAGGGCCTGGTAGGTCAGAATAAAACTAATGGGAAGCCATCAGAGGGTTTTGACAAGAAGGGTAACTCAGTTTCACTTGATTTTGAGAGGCCTGCTCTTGTTTGAGAGAGGGTGAAGAGTCAGCTCTTGGGAGGCAAGAGTGGAAGACAGGCACTGAGAGCCCAAGAGAGATGGCCAGGGAGACACCCAGAGGAGGCATGGAGCAGGGGGGCTGCAGTGGTGATTTACTGTCTCGGACCATCTTTGATGGGATGGCCCAGGCTCTTCATCCTCCCACGCCAGGAGCCAAGGAAGCCAAGGCCATTAGGGTTGGGCTCAGGGGTAGTTACTGGGAACAGAACTGAGATGAAAGGCTCCACACCCACATCGCCAATCTGTTGCTTAGCACAGGGTGCGTCGCTACTCCATCCCTCTATTGTCTGTGGGGGTCTCAGCAATTCAGAAATGGAGGATCTTTTCAGAACAGCTCAGGCAGATGCAAATACAGCCTGACAACCCAGCCACCATCTCTTGTGTGCGTGGATCCTTCTCACTTTGTCCCAGTTGGCAACATGCCTTTTATTCCAAGCATCGGATGAAGAGCTTGCCTGCATCTTGGGAGCTCAGGCTGCTCTTAATCTTTCCTGGTGGCACCTAAAGGGCTGATATGCCTACATTCTCAGCCTCATTGTTTAGAGGCTCCATGTGAAATGAATTTGTCTGGCTCGGGCACTCCAATAACCCTCCACTTCCCCTCTGTTACCACATCATCCTGAACCAACTGCTTCTCTACTTGGCCTTGGACTTCTGTGCAGTGATCAAGAAGGCAGACTTAGTCCAGCACTTTTCAAACTCAGTAGGAGATGTTACTCTGTTCTTCAAGTTTCATCCCATTATATGGGAAGGCAGATAAGAGTGTGTGTGTGTGTGTAGGTGCATGAGGAGACAATATTGCACAGAATATTGATTTCAGTGTTATCAAATAAGATTTGATTATTATTATCTGAATATGATCATCTAACTTTGTGCTCCCTGTCTTTTTCTTTCTTTGGCTCAAGTTCAAGCATTCAATATGTTTTAGAAGAGAATCTTTTCCAAGTCAAAAATGGCATAAGATAAACGCATCTCTCTGCAAGAATATTTTAAAAAATAAGCAAATTAAACCAAACTAGCCTCAGTCCTCTTTTATTCTGTCAAGTGACCTCTAAGAAAAAAAGGAAAAAATTTGTGAAAGAGTTATCAGAGCAGCTAAATACTTTGTTTCCTATTAATGAATCATCAGGTTTGGAGAAATACTTTGTTCTGACCTTTCCAAGCCACGGGTGTGAGTCCATTTGGCTGGATTCAGTGTCGACCTCAGAGCCTTTGGCTGCAAGTTACCATGACAACAAGCTCCACCTCCATGGAGGAGGAGGTTCTCAAAAAGAAAAAAACTCCAGACAGATGTGTTCTTTGGCTTTTGAGAAAGAAAGCTAACTCTATCAGAGATCTCAGTAGACACTCGAGGGAGGGGGTCACAAGACTACCTTCTAGCATCATAGTGGGCTGGGACTGGAGAGCAACTCTGGGTGCATCAGATGAGCCACCCCATTTTACAGATGAGCAAACTGAGGCCCACTGTTGGAAGTCCCCAAGTCTGGTCCCTGGTATAGTCCTTGGGAGATGGAGTGACGTTCCTAATGCAGGTCAGTCACAAATATAAACAGCTGATCAGAGGTGTAGAAGAGCTGCTCATGGAGAAATTACATTGCATTGTATAAATGATCACTGACGGGTGTCAAATCTGTTTTCATGATGAGGGAGGACTGGATAAAATGTTTTTAAGCTGGGCCACTATCCTGTTTGGATTCTCTTCAACGACTGTATTTGAAAACAAACCAAAAGTATAAAACTGGCTGAAAAAGAAAAAGGAGTTGGGTGGTTCCCATCAGCTGCTGGTGGCCTACGGGCACTAACCAAGAGCCCCTCACTGCCTTGCGGCCTGCACAGCCTGGCTTCCCAGAAGAGGCTGTGGATCTCCTAACTTCAGACTTTCCTACCTGCCCTCCAACTGTATTTCTCTAGTCACTTAGCCTGTAATTAACTGTTGTCATTGTAACTGACCCTGAGATTTTCATGTATTCACCCATTCTCATTACTGAGCAAAACAAGTCTCAGGGAGAGACAAGTTCAAAGATTCACCCAAGGTCACATATCTTATAAGAAACAGAAGCAAATGTCTGGGACTAGAAATCCAGTGCTTTCTCCACCAACTATGCCACTCATCAAAAAACATTACAGAATGCTAACTGGATGGCACAGTTTAATGCCAGAAATTATTAACGAGTAGAAATGCCACATAAATGCAAAGGTAAGGACAATCTGTTAGTGAGACAAGAGGAAAATAATTGTGAAAGCTAGGACAGGGACCAAACCATCAACAAAAGGATAAAATAAGTAAATACTATTTGATTATCTGGGCAGGAAGTCAACACAAGGAGGAAACTGAGGGATGCCAGCATCAATGGCTGTTAGATCATGAATCTAAGATAGTAAAGCAGAGGCAAATGTCGAGATAAATACAGAATTTTTAAGAGAAATACTTCATTTATTAAAGGCAAAACTAAATAAAATGCATAAGTTTGAGGACAGGCCTCTTTCAGGAAAAAAAATTACAATCTTCCATGTGACTGCATGCAAGAAAAAAAAAAACTCAGATTATCTTAAGCAAAAGGAAGGAATTAATTAGCAGGCTATCAAGGGCAAAGAGAATCAATGAGAAGCTGGAGGAGAAGGCTTGGAACAACCAGCAGGCTCCAAGGCTGCTGCTGAAGTAACAGAAACTATAGCTGAAGCCCAAGTGCAGGCAGCACAGTACTTTCTTTGTTTCTGCTGCCTCTGCTATGTACCTGATCCTGAAGTTTTCCTACATCTTTGTGCCCTTGTTTAGGATTCAGTATCTCAGGTCTGAGGCTGAAGCAAAAGCTCCAATACTTTGGCCACCTGATGCAAAGAGCCAACTCTTTGCATCAATGGCTGTTAGATCATGAATCTAAGATAGTAAAGCAGAGGCAAATGTCGAGATAAATACAGAATTTTTAAGAGAAATACTTCATTTATTAAAGGCAAAACTAAATAAAATGCATAAGTTTGAGACAGGCCTCTTTCAGGAAAAAAAATTACAATCTTCCATGTGACTGCATGCAAGAAAAAAAAACTCAGATTATCTTAAGCAAAAGGAAGGAATTAATTAGCAGGCTATCAAGGGCAAAGAGAATCAATGAGAAGCTGGAGGAGAAGGCTTGGAACAACCAGCAGGCTCCAAGGCTGCTGCTGAAGTAACAGAAACTATAGCTGAAGCCCAAGTGCAGGCAGCACAGTACTTTCTTTGTTTCTGCTGCCTCTGCTATGTACCTGATCCTGAAGTTTTCCTACATCTTTGTGCCCTTGTTTAGGATTCAGTATCTCAGGTCTGAGGCTGAAGCAAAAGCTCCAATACTTTGGCCACCTGATGCAAAGAGCCAACTCACTGGAAAAGATCCTGACGCTGGGAAAGATTGAGGGCAAGAGAAGGGGGTGACAGAGGATGAGATGGTTAGATTGCATCACCAACTCAATGGACATGAGTTTGAGCAAACTCCGTCTGGGAGATAGTGAAGGACAGGGAATCCTGGCATGCTGTATTCCATGGGGTCCCAAGGAGTCTGACACGACTTAACAAGAGAAGAACAACAACGTCCCAGGAGCAAGTGTCTAACCATCTATTTAAACCTTAGAGAACCAGGGGTAAGACAGAAGGAGGAGCTGTCCCCTTTGCCTTCTATAATCAGACCATCAGCAGGAGGCTTAGATAGCTACTGCCCTCCTACTAAAACTATGCCCAATGGGGATACATTAGTTGGGCAATACTAACTGCTATGACAAGCCTCAAAGTTTAATGGCTTAACACAACAGAAGTGTATTCTCCAGGCATGTAACTGTCCAATACACACATCCCTGGTTTGGTAGTCAACTTTCCCAGGATTATTCACAACCCAGGCTAATGAGTTCCAATGCATGTCCAGCAGTAGACAGGGAAAATCTCTTCCCCGACCATGAGATACAGACCTTCCTTTAGGTCTGGCTGGGCAAGCTTATGGTATATCAACTTCTGGACCAGTAAGAACTACTAAGAGAATGCCAGATACCAAACGACTGTGACTAATCGGGATCTGTCCCTGGAGATGGGGATAGTGTTCCTTGTCCATAATCACATGGAGATGATACTTGAACAAAATTGGGGTTCTGTAGTCCAAGAACTGGGGAAGCAGGGCAAATGGATACTTAGTGGTAACTCAACAATATCCACTAAAGATGGACAAAGCTTTACTTGGTAAGAAAGGCCATTCCACTTTGGGGCAGTGCTTGTCACTCTTCTTTCTCGTTTATGTACATGTTCCAGTTTGACAAAAATCCCTCTTACAAGGTCATGATTTCCCTGGTGGCTCAGACGGTAAAGCATCTGCCTACAATGTGGGAGACCTAGGTTCAATCCCTGGGTCGGGAAGATCTCCTGGAGAAGGAAATGGCACCCCATTCCAGTATTCTTGCCTGGAAAATCCCATGGGCGGAGGAGCCTGGTAGGCTATAGTCAATGGGGTCACAAAGAGTCGGACACGACTGAGCAACTTCACTTTCCAGGAAAGAACAGCAAAGCAACATCCTCCTTTGTTTTCCCTACAATCCCTTTATTAATAAAGACAAAGACTAGGTATCAAATTAAAGAACAGATAAACCCCCATATCTCAATGCCTTTATATACAATAAAGGTTTATCTCTCACTAACACAAAGTCCTAACTGACAGGTAGCTCTCCCCTCCAAGTACTGGTGACCCATGCTCCTTCCAACTTGTGGCTCTGCCATACTCTACTGTCCAAAAGTCACCCTTTCTATCAGTATCAAGCTAGAAAGGGACAGAACTTAAAGGATTGCATGTGGGCAGCATTTATAGGCCAGGAAACAGAGCATCTCACATTCTGTTAGCTAGGACTCAGTCCCATGGCCACACCTAACTGCAAAGGAGGCTGGGAAAAGGAACCCAACAATTTCTGCCCCAGATATTTAGCCACTGGGCACTTGAATCCCACCGATGGTTTTTCTTAAGCTTGCTGCTGCCCAAACACTACCAGATTTTATCTTAATGGGCTGCTACTAGGATGGCCTCCCAGTCCTGAAAATACTAGATTTCCTCATCTGAACCTAGGGGCAGGGCTCCTCATTCTGCTCGCTGCTTGTACTACTCCCCTCCCTTGTAGGAAGGTCTCTGTGAGCTTTAAATAACTAAGACCCACCTAGAGAAGAGCAATTTCTAAGTGCAATCAAATTTGTCTAAGTCAAGCAAGGGTGCTGACCCATTTCAAGGATATCAAGGGCCTGAGGGAGTTACTAATTAATACCTCCAGTGAAAATCATGTTAACATTGTCACTTTCTATATCCTTTTGCCACTGTGGGCTTTTTTCTTTTCTGAATTTACAAGTAGATCTCCAGATCCTCTGTCGGTTCACTCTTCTGTGTCTTAAGTGCCACGTGAAAAAGAGAAAAAACTGTATGTCTGCTTCTGCTCTACAATGCTGGGAATTTTGAAAATGAACTTGAAGTCTATGTTGCTTTCATCACTTTTTGAGGCTTTGTGGGCCAGAACATTTGCTCTGTGTATCTATTTCCAACTCATAATGCAAGATATGTAATTAGTGGTGCCTCCGCCCCCTCCCTGGCAAGCTCAATCAGGCAGAGCCCATCCAAATGTACTGCACAGAATCCTCTTCCACAGCAAACCAGGGCAGATGTTTCTTCCTCCAAAGAATCATTTTCCAACAATTCTCCAGTCAAAGAATCATCACTGGGTTGTCACGAAATGTATCTGCTCTGGAGGAGCTCACATTAATTAACAGGGTTATTAAATACTGGACAAGGGGTTGTATGTGGCTAGAATTCTGTTACATAAAGCTTCAAAGGAGACAGTACCATCAGTTCAGTTCAGTCGCTCTGTCGTGTCTGACTCTTTGTGACCCCATGGGCTGCAGCTTGCTCAAACTCATGTCCATCGAGTCGGTGATGCCATCAAACCATCTCATCCTCTGTTGTCCCCTTCTCCTCCCACCTTCAATCTTTCCCAGCATCAGGCTCTTTTCAAATGAGTCAGTTCTTTGCATCAGGTGGCCAAAGTATTGGGGTTTCAGCTTCAGCATCAGTCCTTCCAATGAATATTCAGGACTGATTTCCTTTAGGATGGACTGGTTGGATCTCCTTGCAGTCCAAGGGACTCTCAAGAGTCTTCTCCAACACCACACTTCAAAGCATCAATTCTTCGGCACTCAGCTTTCTTTACAGTCCAACTCTCACATCCATACATGACCACTGGAAAAACCATAGCTTTGACTATACGGACCTTTGTCAGCAAAGTAATGTCTCTGCTTTTAATATGCTGTCTAGGTTTGTCATATCTTTTCTTCCAAGGAGCAAGCGTCTTTTAATTTCATGGTTGCAGTCACCATCTGAAGTGATTCTGGAGCCCAAGAAGATAAAGTCTGTCACTGTTTCCATTTTTTCCCCATCTATATAGGTACAAAAATATTTCTTTAAAAAGCCCTTTCAGGGACTTCCCTGGTGGTCCAGTGGCTAAGACTCTGTGCTCCCAATGCAGGGGGCCTGGGTTTGATCCCTGGACAAGGAGCTGGATCCCACATGCAGCAACTAAGACCCAGTGCAGCCAAATTAAAATAAATAAATGATTTAAAAAAAATAAAAAGCCCTTTCAAAAAGCCAGTGTGCAGTTGAACCTCATGCTGTCACAATTTTTTTAGACCTGGAAGGAATCTACAGATTCACCCATACATTCAATGATTTACTAAGCATTAGCTGGGTGTCAGGTACTAGAATGGGTGAGACAGATGGAAATGAGTCCCTGGTTAGAGAAGCTTCCAGATCAGTAGGGAAGAAAGACACAAATCAGCAATTTGATAGTATAACAGAAGTGATTAACGTAAAATTCAGCTGAAAGATATTAGACCTGGATGAGGTCTCACAGATTATCAAATCCAGTCAGCCTTTCAGAACCAATACCCCCTTTTTATATAAAAACAAAACTCTAGGCTACCCTTCAGGAAACTACAACACTATCCCCCATTCCCAGAAGATATGAATACTTTAGGAACATGGAGCTGGCTGGCTTCTGTGGATCTTACCCAGCTCAGATTTGTTCCTACTTTGCTTTTTGGGTAGTTTTATTAAAAAAAAAAAAAACCACGCACCACAATCTTAATGTTTTCTAAACACTGAAAGGCTATTTCAAAACTCCTCCCTCCGCTCCTCCTCACGTCCACCACCCTAGTTAAACTCATCCCATCCAAGAGCTCCGTTTCAAAGATGAAGACACTGAGGTCCAGAGATGTGAAGAGCAAGGCTCAGGGATCCTGGTGCCTCCAATATGGTGTGGGAGGATAAAAGAAATGGCAGGACTGGTTTAAAGAACAACATAGCCTTTGCTTCTCAAAATGTGATCTATGGATCGGCAGCATCAACATCATCTGGGAGCTTGTTAAGATTACAGAATCTCAGCCTCCACCCAAGACCTACAGAATCAGAATCTGCATTTTAACAAGTCACTGTGGATGACCTCATGCCGTTATCTCATTTGCCCGCCTGAATTCATCAGCAGATATGGCAGACAGTTTCCAACAGGCAAGCAGCTTCAACTGCCGGCATCTTAACTCCTTGCAAGTCTAGTGGAGTTGATGCCACAGGGTAAACCCACAACCAGTGAGGGACTGAAGCCAGCAGATAAATGCCCCATTCTCCCCATCAACAAACCAGAGTTGATGAACTCCCAGCTGGTATGGTTTGTCCAATTCTGTGAACATCTTAACAAAAAGAATTCCAAATAATCCTGAAAGATTCTGTCTCAAGCTGACTGGAGGATCTTATCAAGATCTACTTTGTTCAGGTGATTGTTTGGTTTTTTTCCCTGGATCCTTGCCATCTCTCCACCTCCTAGTCATCTCCCATGACTTAGGATTACCCCAGGCCTGGGAAAGTAGCACCCAGTAATTTCTTGCAAACAGACTCTACCTGCTTCTCTCATACAGGTTCCCCATGTTGCTTTGGGAATTCATCCAACAATCTCTACCTTTCAAAGCCTTGAATCAGACACCAATCTGACTGAGGCTGGAATTTCAGGGCACTGCTTTCTTTCTTTAGATTGGGTTTTAATCATAGGCTTGCCCTTCTCAAGTCACACTGACCATCGTCCCTTGGGGTCTCTTATTTACTTATTTTACTTACTCTTTCTAAGAGGCATGCCTTCCATGGATGATGACTGTTGATATTCTGCCACCTAGTGGAGGAACCAGAACTGCAGCGATGGAGCCTACAGGCTGAAAAGAAGGGATGAATAATTTAACCACCGCCATGATCCTACTGAACGTGTATTATGTAGAGACCACTCTATATAGAGGAGCTCATTTAATACTCATAACAACCCCACGATGGAGATGTTTTCCTAATTTCATAGGCTTAAGAAAATTAAGGAATGTGGTGATAGTGATACAGGGAAAGGACAAAAAACAATTAAAGAGCTCATTAATGAATGGGTTACAGGTCTAGGCAACTGAACCTCAACTCTGATGGGGATCCTTTGATAAACCACGTGAAACACACGTTAGAATCATCCCACCTGAGGATAGAGAGGTGGCAGCAGTTATACTGACTCCCATTTCTCATTGGTTGAGGGGTCCTCAGGAATGTTAACTCATCCACAGCTCTGGGTTGTACCTACTTGTGGCTGAGCAGACCTCAGTGGTGTCAGAGACTGCTCACAGCAAAGAAATGAAGATTCGGGCTCTTGAGGTGGGAAGCTGCCAGAATGCTGGAAACAGAATGTGGTAGAGTAAGATTCTGGTCCAGGCATGTCACACTCCAAAGTCCATCTTTTAACCTGTCCATCTATACTGTCTCGATAGCTCAACCACATATAAAGCGTATCACGCATCAAGTTCTTCCATGTAGTCAGCACTGCCAGGCAACAGTTGGCAGAGCTCGAGTTCTCCTATCAGTTCTGGGTTAGACTGTAATTTGAAGCCAGGGTCCACATCTTCTATGGACCACCCTCCCTGCCGATCACTGTGGATGATTATAGCCTTTGAAATGCTTCATGTCATCATGCTCATGAACAGGGACACTGCATGAGCTGTTTGAGCTTTAGCCTGGCAAGGCCTAAGAGCTGGAAATCCCAAAGCAACTAGTGGCCACCTAGAGCAGGTTGTGGACAGGGGGTGCCACAGCCCCACAGTTCTTGGTTTTATCCAGGCCCTCCCATCTTTGCATTTTCTTCAACAGTACCAAGATACAACTAGTTATCAAGGAAAGAGCTTTCACCAGACAGACCCAGATTTCACTCTGAGCTCTGCCATTGACCAGCTGAAGGAACTTGAGAAGGTCACTTGACTGGCTTGAGTATTCGTCAGTGGGAGCTGATACTACATACTGCCCATAGGATTGCTAGTTACTGAACAAAACAATGTGCATAAAGCAGACCAGGATCCCAGGCTTCAGGTGCCACTAGTTTATTCAGGAGGCACAGATAAAAAGGGCGGGGAAGCAGGAGGACTAAAGCCGGGAAGGGAGGGCAGCTGCGGCAGGGTGCATTGCTAAGCTGGCTGCCACTGTGGGCAGTGGGAACCTCATTCTGCAGAAACAGTTTGAGTATGAGGCCCTCAGCTCAGAATCACCCCAAAGAGTGAGGGAACTGCTATATTTGTGGACCAGTTCCTGCGAGTCATTCATTGAGAACCACTCCCTGGGTGCACAGCTGTGGGGGCTGGAGGGGGCAGGAATAAGCCCCTCCAGCCTGGAGATGTGGATGCTGGCAGGTGGAAGCGGGCTGGAGTGCCCCGACAGCACCCTGAACCATGAGCAAGGTGTTAACAGCATCCACTCTCAGCTGCCAGCCTGTGCCACTCGGTATATCAACCCCACTCTCTTGCTGCCAGGCCAATCCATCCCCCATCAAAGACTCTTCCACCATTCTGCCGAATACAATGTGTGAGGCACTTGCCATTCTTCTCTATCATCATGTTCTGCTGTAATCCCGACGCATTATTCTTTTAAATATTCGTGCCTGGGAAATCCCATGGACAGAGGAGCCTGGTGGCTATAGCCCAGGGAGTTGCAAAGAGTCAGACGTGACTTACTGAGCAGACACACATAGCTGATGTACAGTGTTGTGTTAGTGTCAGTTCAGTCCAGTTCACTCGCTCAGTCATGTCCGACTCTTTGCGACCCCATGAACCGCAGCACGCCAGGCCTCCCTGTCCATCACCAACTCCCGGAGTCCACCCAAACCCATGTCCATTGAGCGTGTTAGTGTCAAGTGTACTGCCAAGTGACTCAGTCATACATAAACATACATCCACTTCTTTTCAGGCTCTTTTCCCATATAGGCCATTACAGGATATTAAGTGGAGCTCCCTGTACTATACAGGTCCTTGTATCTATTTTATATACTGGTGCATCACTCTTCATCTCTTTTCCACACTTCTGTCCTCTCTCCTCTCCTCTCTCACCCAACATCTCTTCCTCAGTTCCCTCATGTTGCAGTCCCCACTCTCTGGCGACCATCAGCTTCCAATTGTTCAGGAGTCAGTCTCTGTGCTATTTCAGAAGTCTCTTCTCCTATGACTCACATTAGCAAAACCATCTCTCGCTCTCTTGCTCCATGAAAGGGCAGGTTACCATGCAAAATGAATATTAAAGAAAAGAGCACTGAGGCAGACACTGTGGATTGCTCAGCCAAAGGCTATTCCATCCCCTTCTTCTTATCAGGAACTTCCTGATTTTTTTTTTTAACTTTCAGAAAAAGGCATATTCTTCAGAGAGGTCAAGATCAAAGGAGAAGTACTTTGGGGTCTAAGCCAATCAGGGGCTAGCCTTTCCCTTGCAAGTGACTGATTTAGACATTGCCTGGGTAAGCAACGCTGGCCAAGGAGACCTGGGAATGCCCAGGGCAATGTAGGCCTTGCTTATGAAAAGGGATCTTTTTTCTGCTTCTGGACATGGTTACCTGCACAAAACATCCAGAATTGCCATAATCCTCTTGGAACCATGAAGAAAATACAACAGAATATGAAAGAAATGAACTAGCGTCACTGTGTTGTTGAGCCACTGTTTCCACCAACCCTAGAGCCAACCTATCAGATTAAGTCCAATATGATATGATAAAGTCTTTATGCTTTAGAACTTGGTTAAAAAAGTACTTATGAGAGAATGATTTTAATTCACAAATGTTCTTAATGGCCCATATATTTCACTGGGCTTGGCCACATTCTCTAACATAGTGTCATTATGCATGTAATGTCTGTAAGAATGAGCCTGAAGAGACACAGGAGCACATCTAAATGAGCCCATCTGGCCTTTAATTAATACAACTCCTAAAAAGTCATGTGGAAACTGAATTTTTTCTGTGTTGAAGAGCAAGCAAACTAAATTAGATGGAAGTGTTCTGGACAAACCTGAGGTCATGATAGCTTATGAATCACTTTCAACAATAAGACTTCCTTTAAAGAAGCAAGCCCATGGCAAATCCTTTTGGGTTCAGAGGAATTTTATTATAAAAGTATATATTCTCCCTGTGATGAGTGATTCCTTAAATTGGAATTTGGCTTCAGGGAATCCGTGAATCCCATGAAATTAGAAGCAACATTCTATGTGTAAATGTGAATTTCTCTGAAAAGATAACTAAGCTTTCATTAGATTTTGAGAGGAATTTATAATTGCCCTCCTACCTACACACACACACACACACACACACACACACACACACACACACACAACTTAAGAGCCACTGCTAATGTTCAGTTCAGTTCAGTCCAGTTCAGTCACTCAGTCGTGTCTGACTCTTTGCAACTCCATGAATCACAGCACGCCAGGCCTCCCTGTCCATCACCAACTCCCGGAGTTCACCCAGACTCACGTCCATCGAGTCAGTGATGCCATCCAGCCATCTCATCCTCTGTCATCCCTTTCTCCTCCTGCCCCCAATCCCTCCCAGCATCAGAGTCTTTTCCAATGAGTCAACTCTTCGCATGTGGTGGCCAAAGTACTGGAGTTTCAGCTTTAGCATCATTCCTTCCAAAGAAATCCCACGGCTGATCTCCTTCAGAATGGACTGGTTGGACCTCCTTGCAGTCCAAGGGACTCTCAAGAGTCTTGTCCAACACCACAGTTCAAAAGCATCAATTCTTGGTGCTCAGCTTTCTTCACAGTCCAACTCTCACATCCATACATGACCACAGGAAAAACCATAGACTTGACTAGATGGATCTTTGTTGACAAAGTAATGTCTCTGCTTTTGAATATGCTATCTAGGTTGGTCATAACTTTCCTTCCAAGGAGTAAGCATCTTTTAATTTCATGGCTGCAATCACCATCTGCAGTGATTTTGGAGCCCAAAAAAATAAAGTCTGACACTGTTTCCCCATCTATTTCCCATGAAGTGATGGGACCGGATGCCATGATCTTCGTTTTCTGAATGTTGAGCTTTAAGCCAACTTTTGACCTACCTCTTGAGAAATCTGTGTGCAGGTCAGGAAGCAACAGTTAGAACTGGACATGGAACAACAGACTGGTTCCAAATAGGAAGAGGAGTACGTCAAGGCTGTATATTGTCACCCTGCTTATTTAACTTATATGCAGAGTACATCATGAGAAATGCTGGACTGGAAGAAACTGCTAATGTAGGTGTTTTCAAAGCCTAGATTTCCTTACAGAGGCATACTCTTGCATTTGAAAGCAATCTGACAGAGGGCTAGTGTATTATTTTGAGGAACCAATGTTCATATCCAATTTGTGAATTCTCAGATGTCACACCAGATGTCCTTATTTTCATGAGGGCTCTTAGGCCCTATGGGGAAAAAATATGTGAAGGAGATGTTGGAACTAGTTGCCATGCCCTGTATTCCCAGGAGACATGGTCGACTATTGGAGTAATGACCCCCAATTTTTCCCTCTATATGTCCCTATATCAATGTAGCCCTTACATCTCACATACTAACTCTGAACTTGGCCACCTGACTTGCTTTGGCCAAGGGAACAACAGAAATTGTGATAGAAGCAGAGACTTGAAAAATACTCAAATTTTGGTGATTTCTCTCTTTTTTACTGTTACTGGAGTCCCTGCCACCACCTCCATATGAAAAAGCCTGGGTTGTTAGCCTGATGGATAAGAAACATACGATCCAGTCACCTCCATTATCTGTACAGTCAATCAATCCTCAGAAGCAGAACACTCATCTGGGTGGCAGCTGACTGCAGGCACATGAGTGAGTCCTGTCAAGACAGCAGTAGGATCACCCCACTGAGTCCAGCCCAAACTACCAACCCTATAAACTGAGTAAATAGCTCATTGTTGTAAGCCACTAAGATCCCTGGTGGCTCAGATGCTAAAAAAAAAAAAAATCTATCTGCATTGTGGGAAACCTGAGTTCCATCCCTGGGTTGGAAAGATCTCCTGGAGAAGGGAAGAGCAACCCACTTTAGTATTCTTGCCTGGAGAATCTCATGGACAGAGGAGTCTGGCAGATTACAGTCCATGGGACTGCAAAGAGTTGGACACAACTCAGTAACTATAGTTTCACTTTTTTCACAAGTTTGGGGATAGTTTGTTATGCAAACGCTAACTGATACAGGAGGGAAGACAATGGCTGTTTTTCCCCTGGCATCAACATCCTTTGTGGTCGTATATGGTGGAGACAGCAGGAAAGAAGACCAGAGCTGCTGTAAAATCATGTTCCAGACCATGGAAGCGGTCTGCAACAGCCCCAGAAGTGGTGGTCAGCAAGCAGGCTGAGGAGGATGGGCGGCCAGTGAGCAGAGGGGAAATAGGAGTCCTATGCTAGGTTCTTGCTGCCCCTGGCCTCGCTAGAGTGATCTGCACCCCAGAATAACTACTGGGCCCCTCCCTTCACCCACTCTACCTCTCACCAAAGAAAGGTCTGGTAGGGGGTAGCTAGAAAGTGGTTTTCAAGGGTTATTAAGTCCCCTTTTATAAAATGAGAATTAGAAGAGATTAAGTAGGAAAAAGGAACATCAGCAATTGAGTGTCAGAGATAGAGAAAGGGAATCAAAGAACAAAGGAAAGAAAAAAATGATAGAAAAAAAAAAACAGGAGAGAAAGAAGATGTGAAATGTTACCCAGACTTGATTATAAAGAGTATGAAGGAAAGTATATGATCATTATTTTCAGGTGCCTGCACTCCCAGTAGCCATTTAACCTTCCCAACTGTCCTGGAGAAATCGAGGCTCACACAGGTCATGGAAGGTGCCCTAAAATTACACTGCCCCAAAGTGGCAGGACCATGACCGAGGCAGTCCTTAGCCCACAAAGAAAAGCAGCCTTGACGTGGATAATAATAACAGACTACACTTCCGGGTGCTTACTACGTGCCACACACAGACGGAGTGCTTTACACAGCTCGCCCATTTGGTGCTCGGAGCGGCCAGGCACCAGGATAACCATCATGCCCAGTTCACTGATGAGGACATAAATGTAAAAAGAGGTGAAGCAGCTCGCCCAAGATCACAGAGCTAGGAAGTGGTGAGGCCAGGATGAGTCTGGCTGCAGAGTCTGCACCTGCAGCAACTACACCACCACACCTACCAGTGTGCTACCAGAGACCACGCCCACCGCGGGTGCCACCCTCCCAGGGTTCTTAAGTGGCCTAGGGCTAGGCTCACAGTACTGCGACTGGCCTCAGAGGAGGACTGGTCACAGTGTAAAGGTCTGGGAAGGCAGGAACATCCACGAGGAGACCAAGTAGAGCATCCCTCACGTTAGAGAAAAAGGCCTGGCTGCTGTGTGCTCCACAGCCAAGCTACAGCCAAGCATCCCTCTGGGATACACTTGTATGACAGCCCAGTGCACTGAACGTCACAGGAAAGAATCAGGAATGGTTCCTTCTCATTTTTGCTGTTTGGGCCTTTAGAAGCTGGAAAGAGACTTTGCTGGGAGCTGTCTGAAGAAACAGTGAGGGGTGGTGAGGGGGAGATGAGAGCACAGAGAGGATATTGGTGAGACAGACAGAGACATGTGGAGGGGAGGGGAGCCAGAAAAGAGGAGGCTGCTCCCCCGGGGTGGTTTTGCATTGTTGACTGCATACCTTTTACATTGAAGTCCCCTGGGAGCCATAGGTGCATCCCAGCTGCACCCAAGCAAGTCTGATTCAGAACTAGATTCCCTAGCAGTCTCCTTCTGTCTAGATCTTAGATGATAATCCCAGGAGAAGAAAGAGTGGAAGATTCCACAGAAATGTTTCGCTTTTTAAGTTCCTCTTAAAGAAAAGCAATCACCTTTGTCTCCTCATCTCCACTAGCCCTTCCTCTTTTCCGAGTTTCTTCTTGGTCACCAACATGCGTTTAAGGCACTTCAAGGTGAGACACACCAGAAATCAGTTTATCGGGAAGACTCATTTTAAAAAGCTAAAAGAAAAGAAGAAGAAAAGGCTTTGATTATGGTGGCAATGCTCATTTTTGTGATATGAATCCAACTGAAATAAGGAGACAGTGGCTTTGGCAACCTGGGGGATCTTCTGTGTGTTTTTTGCGGGAAATTTCTGGATCTCTGGGCTTTGAGGAGTTTCGGCATCAAACCATCTGCCCCCTTTCCACACAGAACAGAAGAAAGGCAGTGTGCAGGCCCAGATTCTCTGCTCTGTGGTTTGAAATGTTTCCAGGGAAAGCACGAACACTCCCAAGAACCCTAAGGTATGTATTTAAATTTCTGAGATGGAAGTTAAAGGTAAGGAAAGAACACAAGGTTTCCAAAGGGAAAATTCCAGAAGTAACCATGGAAACGGTTCCAAGGTCTTCAGAGTAGTGTCACATCGAGCTGAGAGACAGCCAGCCCCATCAGTGGGAAACGAAACCCTAAAGCAGACAAGCTAAGCAAAGGGCTGAAATGAACTGAAAATGATGGAAACAATTTTTAATAACCAGGAAGCAATGAAAATCATGGGCTTCTATACATGAGTGATACAAGTATCCATATGCTTTCTGTAGCCCTTCAGCCTGAGGTTGTATTGCAATCACATGCATACCTCCAGGCTTTCCAAGTGGACCAGCACCGGATTTCAAGACTTTATTTATTCTCATACATGTATTCATTAGTTTACTCTTTTGATCAACAGCTGTTATAAGCTATAAGATGGCTACACCTAGGCATCCATTCAGCACTTATTCAGTACCTACTATGTGCCAAATATTCTACTGCACATGAGATATGATTGTAAACAAGACAGATATAGCACCTGTCTTCACAGAGTTTGCCATCTAGCTTATGTTGTGCTCAGTCATATGAAGGATTCAGAGAAGAAAGAATAAGTTTGTTAACCTCAGGGAAGCCACAATTTCATTATGAGGAAGAAAAAACACAGGATCAGTAAGAATTAAATACTTACACAAGCACTAGATCAGAATTCCAGGCAAGAACACAAGCAATGTCATGGGTGATATATTTCCATTTTCCCCTTTTAACCCTGCCCAAGCTCACCCCCAAGCTTATCTCCAGTTATTTAATACATTGTGAAGTTCCTTTGTGAGGGGAATCCTTAATGAGGTGAAAGTCTTGAAGCAAATTTACCCAAAGCCTGTCTACACTGCAGTCATCCCTTAACCTGTATCTCCAGAAACAACTTTGGGTGTAGGTAAATTTCCAAATCTACTGATGGAGGGATGGGGTGAGAAGAAATACATCTTTGAGACCTGCTACTTTGAGGGCATCATAAATAACCAGTCCACTGTGAATTATGTTCCTGAACCAGCTCTCAGCCTTTAGGAATTCCCAGTGGTGTCTTCGCTCTCACCTCTGGAGCTGGACCAGTACTAGACAACCCTCCCAAATTCAAAACAAAATGACAGGTTTCTGCCTGCTAGAAGACCAGGAAAATGTGTGGGTCTTATAAGAAGAAAAAAAGTGGAATGTGATCATCAACCTTGACCAGGGATCTCACACTGATGACCGTGTGGAAATGGGGCAGAGTCAGGCCTCGGGGCTGGGGGTGGGGGGGAGATAACCCTGCCCCCTTCCTCTCACCGGCATTGGGCATGCCCCTCCCTTTTTGAATGACACAGATGACTAATTCACCACTTGGGAAGACCTCTGTGCGTATTCCAAGAAAGTGACTCCTGGCTTATAGAAGTGAGGCTTGTTTGAATCTTTGGCTATGTAATTCCCAAGATGGACTGGTGGGGAAAAAACTATATGATAGGTTGTGGTGGTGCTTAGTCATGTCCAACTCTATGTGACCCCATGGACTGTAGCCCGCCAGGCTCCTTTGTCCATGGGATTCTCCAGGCAAGAACAGTGGAGTGGGTTACCATGCCCTCCTCCAGGGGGTCTTCCGGACCCAGGTGAGGGGAAGACTATTACCCTCACCACAGACTGCGCTCCCTTTCTCCTCTGTTTCTAGTTTACTTATCACTGGCAGAGAAACAGAACCTGGAAGACAAAGCAAAACCATGATCCTGGGCTATTGTGGGCTAACTGTGAAGAAAGTGGGGTTGGAAAGCAAGTCTCAAGAGGCTCGGCGATGCTGACTGATGGACTCTTTTCAGGCAAAAGTGTGGCGGTCTTGCTGAAGAGAGAATGCTGACGCTGGTTCATTTCAATTTCCTTCCATTTATCCATGAATCAAAATCATTTTCACTTCATTGAGTTTTGATGATAATCCGGTGATGAGCTACTCATTTGTCAGAATTTTCTAATTAGCACAGAAAGGAAAGGAATCTTCAACATGGTTTGTCTCATTTGCTTTCCTCTAAGGCAGAGGTCATAAATTTTGTGCAGTTGGCTACCTTATCCATGGTTTTTTGGTTTTATTTCACTTGGTAGAGGAAAGAAAAAAAATGAGGTCTCTAGATCTGACCCAGGCTCACAAATTTATACTGGGCCTAATTCTTACCACTCTAAAAGGAAATATGTGCTCAAAATAATAAGCACATATTAGTTTACTGTTCTGTGAGTCAGTGATCTGGCCTGAGATCATTGGACAGTTCTTCTGGTGGTATCATCTAGACTTAGGAATACAGCTGCTGTTGGCTAAAGGACTGACTGGAATCTGGTCATCTATGGTGGACTCATTCACACGTCTGGTGGTTGATGCTGGCACTTAGTTGGGACCATGTAGGTAATTGATCCATACATCTTTGGCCAGCCAGCCCCAGCTTATTCATATGATAGAGTTCACAGGGGTCCCAGAGATCCCTGAGGACCAAGAGAGGACAACCTCAGTGCGGAAGTACTTCTCAAGTTTCTGCTTCTACTATGTTTTCTAATAGCCCACTGCTTAAAGCAAGTCACAAGGTCAAGACCAGATTCAAGGGGTGGAAAAACAGACTCCATACCTGGATAGGAACTGTTGCCGAGTCACACTGCAAAGTGAGGGGGGTGCGTGTAGGAGAAGAAAGAGTTGTTGTGGCCACTTTTTGCAAATAATCTCCCAGAGCCCTGTTGCTGTTTGAGACAGCAGCCCATGCAAGGACTCCTTTGCATCTGGCTGGCAGTGTAACAGGCTTGGTTGGACTCCATGTTTCATGTTTTCCCTCCGGTAAAATGAAATGGTTTGGAGGAGACAAAGGAAAAGATGTGAAGTGCTTAAAGTTGCCAGAGGGTATTGTTTCAATTACATTTCCATATCTTTACAAGAACAAAATCACACACATATGTATATCTTGTATGTATGTATATACACAGAGAAATTATGTACATACACATACATACTGTGTTCTTTTGATAAGGACACATGCTAGTACAGAGTCTGGGCACCTCTTTTTTTGTATGTGAAAGCAGTGTTGATAATGTCCATCAAATAAATAAATGCTCCCAACCTTGACTTATTCATTTGATAGAAATAGAAAGTTTTTACATCAATCTGTAAGCTGATCTATATAATCCCCATAAAATACACACATACTCAAACACAAACTCATTATATTTTCAAGCTAAGTAATAATTATTTAGAAGTGATAAGATTTTCTTTCCACTTTCTTACTTTTATGACAACATACGTTGATCCAGTCTATTATTTTGCGTAAGGTGCATATGCCAAAGATGACAGAAATGATGGTGGTATGAGTGGGAGAGGGGCTTACCCGATGGCTCAGCAGTAAAGAACCCGCCTGCCAATGCAGGAGACATGAGTTCAATCCCTGGGTGGGGAAGATCCCCTGGAGAAGAGAATGGCTACCCACTCCAGTAGTCTTGCCTGGGAAATCCCATGGACAGAGGAACCTGTCCATGAGGTCATAAAAGTGTCAGAGAGTCAGACACGACTTAGCTGCTAAGCATGCACATGCATATCATACATACATCAGTCAGGGTTTGGTCAGGGAATCAGAAACCACTCTAGGTATTCTGAGAAGAAAAAGATTTAATGCATAAAATTAAATGTTTACAAAACCATTGGAAGGGCTCAAGAAATGATGGTAGGGAAAAGTTGTTCCTAGCTTCCAAGAAATCAGGAACTGATAAAAATTGTAGAAAGCTCCCATTCATGGAGATCAACACTGAAATGGGTAATCTACAAAAGAATGTCTAGAAGCTGCTGGAAAACCTCACATCTATTGTCTCGAAAAGCACACACAACTTCTGTTGCCATTCTAATAACTTTTGCTTCTCTTCTGCTTTTCAAATCTTGCAAACATCCCTATCATTGGAGGACTTTATTATGAAAGCTGGCTCACAAGGGTTTCTAGAAGATATAGCTACTAGTCTTGGCGCTCTTCAGTAGAGGGGAGAGCACATAAAGAAATGAGGATGAATACTTGTCAAAATAAAACCATTTAGCACAGACCCCCAAGTCTTAACCTTATAGCATGCAGTATTCTTAAGACTGTGATCCCATATTGTATGGACATATTGTAACAAAATGCAGTCTATCTATACATACTAGCTTTGTGCTCTTTTTTTCCTAACCTAACTTTACTGATGTAGGCATATAACTCTCAAAACCCATAAATTGATCATTTTCATAGTAATAATATATTTCTTTTATTTAATATATGTAAGCACCTTTGAGTTCGTAATTACACAAGTGGATTTCTAATATTTTCCACTGCTATACAAAGTTGTGAAGATCTACTTTCCCTCTTTTTGAGTTAACTTCTTAAGTGTCATTCTCCCAAAGAATTAACAGGTCAAAGTACATAATCAGTTCCTTAAAAGATACTGTCTTGTTAAAGCTAATGTAGAATAGTAAATTGTACTAATAAACATTACGCAGAATAATCTTACACCATATGGCATTATTCAATCTGTTACTAGCTTTTATTTTCCTCTGAGTATATAAGGGATTAAAAAGTATAGGTTCACACTAAGACATCTGGCTTCAAAACAGTTTAAGTCACAAAGTGGTGTGTGTGTGTGTGTGTGTGTGTGTGTGTGTGTGTGTAGCTTTCTCACCATTCTTCCCTGAGTCTGACAATCCCACTCACAACTTTTGGCTAGTCCCTGGATGTTATAGGCCGTATCTCAGGGGTTCTGAGAGGCCTCTGGGGTCAGCCTGCACTCCAGAACTGCTGTTTGCCTGAAAGCGGGCCAGCCCTGCCTGCTCCAGGACTTCTAGGGAGAGGGGTTAGGTCACCGCCACACCTCAACTTTGACATGGAGCTCTCTCCTTCAACTCTTGACATCTTTAACTACTCCCTTTGATTGCCCTCTCCCAGCCCCACAGAAGGTCAAGACTGTGACCAGGACTCAGAGTTATTATGCTCGAAGGCCACCTCCTCTAAGAGGCCCCTCTGATATCCCAAATAAAAGACATCTCACTGCAGAACTGCCGTGAGACTTCATCTGTACTAGTTTTTGTACAACTTTCATTTTTTCTCAATTGTTAAGTGATCCATGCTTATTGTAGAAGAATTGAGAAATATGGAAAAGATTAAAGAGGAGATAATCACTGTCAATATTTTCCTGTTATCCCTTTAGCCTTTTCCATGATTTTTTAAAGCATAATTGAGAGCATACTATGGATAGAGTTTTTTTTAATCTAACATTTTATCATGAGCATATTTTCATGTTGTTAATTTTTTGATGTCTCATTTCAACAGGAACATAAATTCTATTGTACATATGTACTGTAATTAATTCTCAGTTGTTCCATATTTAGGTAGTTTCCAGTTTCATACTATTATACATAATGCTGTGATAAACATCCTTAATAATAAATCTTTGTCTACATGTCTATTTTCTTAAGATGCGTTTCTAGAAGTGCGAGTATTATTATGAATTAAACAACACTTTTATTTGAGAATTAGACAAAATTAAGGATCCTTTTCCCAGAATAATCTACTCAAACATAGACCCACACTTATGCATACACTTCATAGAAATTTACCTGAAGCTCATGTGTGGATTTCATGGGGGTCCAAGAATCCCTAGGTTAAATATATTTCAATCACTAGGTCAAGAGATGTGACAAAATTCAAAGATAATGATAAATAGTCCTAATTTTTTAGAGCACTTACAAACATCTGTCCCACTTTTACAGTACAGATAGTACTTTACACCTTTCACAGTTATTATTCATGTCTTACCACCTTGTTAGACAGCAAGCTCTCTGAGAAAAAAGGGTCATGGCTGATTTGTCTCTGAATTTTCCACAGGACTGAGAAAAGTGCCTAACCCACAATGGATGTTCAGCAAAGGGTCATTGAATCAATAACTCAAAGTCAACAAGGAAAATAAAGTTCCAAATATGATCATCTGGAAAGAGATTTGGAGTATGCTTCACACCCATGACAAACAAACGGTACTAAGAGATGGTCGCCAGAGCCACCAGCAAGCCTGGTAAGCAGAACGGGGCATGTTACTTTGCAGAGCCAAAGGGACAATGCTGCAAACAGATCTTCAGATTTCAGGGCAAGTGCCCAGTGCTCCATTTCTGCAGCGTGGAGGGTGGCTATTGCCTGTCTCTATGATACTGAGGACTCTGCACCAGCAACTGGCCATCAGTTCCTTGCTAGTGAAGTATTTCTAAGAACCACAATGACTATTAACTCCAGGATTAAGATTATATTCAAGTCATATTACCAACCTCAGTTAACTGCTCACAAAGTGCACATTTTTCAAGCAACGTGGAAGTGACCAGACGCATCACTGGCAGACATGCTTAGTGGCCTATCCCACAGCATCCACTGCTCTGCGCCCCTCCCCTGCCCCCCCACCATCCTTCTCTGTAAGAAGACATTCACTCTAATTTGGTTTGGGTTGGCAATGGGCCCAGGCCTAAAGGGTGACTATGATAAATGAGAAAACAATTGTGATAATTCCATCCCCCTTTGCAGGTACTGCTTTACCTCACATAACGACTGCTCAGTCTTCAGTCAGACTTTTTGCTATCATGGCTCTTGAAAAGTTGCACCACTTTGTGAACAATGACTCCCTTTTTCCCCCAACAGATTGACCTTTTCCACCCCAAAACACACTAAACAAATATGCTGTAAGACGTGATATGACATCATTGCAGTCTCAGGCTGAGTCCCGCTCACCAATTTTACTCGACATATATTTACTTGTCAGAGCACATCATATGGAATGAATTTGGATTGAGCATCATGTTTAAATGAGCCCACAATGTTCTGTTTTGCATATGGAAAGCAAGCGCAAGGGATGAAGAGGTGTCAGCTCCATCTTTTTTAGTCCTTATGCATGTCCAATTTCCCAAGCTTCAAACCACTCTCATGTTTATTTTTTTATTTTGTCTAAAGATTATTTCTAGGCTGTTACTTCATATTGAAGTGCACTTAAGAACAAAACAACCAAGAACTCCCTCTCTAAAGTTGGAAAGCTGGAGAAACAAGTGGTGGAGACAAAAGAATTCACCTTCCAAAGAATGACTCACACACTCTCTCCCCACCATTCCTATCAAAAGTCTAGTTTTCCTACATTATATTTTGTGTACAAACAGCAGTTATTTACTTTCACATTGTTCTTCATTTCTTATGAAAATTTGATTTCACTTTTGCTCAATATATTTTCTTATCTATGAAAATTATCTGGGTACCTTTGATTGAGACAGACCAAGTTGTCATTTTTCCCACAGAAGTTAATGACTTTAAAACAAAAATGAATAGCTTTTGACTCAATGGCAGGGCTTTCAAGACTGAAAGAAAATCATAAAGTGAGAGACTGGGGTACTTCTCAGCCCACCTTGCAGCTAACAATGGCAATGAGAGTCAGTTCTGGTCAAAGAGAGGGAAAGCCTCTTGGGGGTGGAGGGGGCAGTTTCTGGGGAAGATTTTTCTCCCCCTTACAAGAACACATTTCTCCCATCCTGGTCTTCCTACCTTGAATTTTAAGGTATGTTAAACACTGATTGGAATAGAGCTAGGGCAGCCTTCTCGTCAGGGAGAAAAGCATCAGGAGAATCACACCATGTCAAACCAGCACCCTGACCTGAGAGAGCTGAAGAAACAATCCTAGAGCCATCCACCAGACACAGTTATGTGTGAAGCTAACTTAAGCTTTGAGTCTACACCACAACAAAGTACAACAACATAAAATTGACTCTGAGTTTTGTCTTTATAAAATATTTTGGCCAACCCTCTGAGTTCCTTAGCCCAGCTGCTTGTCTTCTAAATTCCTTTGCTTACCCTTACTTAGGGATCATCATCTCAGGGTCCCCCCAAAAGCCCCATTCCTCTCACAGTATTATGCAAAGTCACTGAACTCTCGACACCTCCACTGGATGGACAGCCATTTCCACACATCACTGTTCAATGCTTTATTATAAAATGGGCCAAACACTCCACTGGCAAAGACAGTGAACTATCCACCCTTGACTTGTGCCTCACTTTGCAGACTCTCTGATGGAAGGGAGGAGACATTCCATTCTTTATTGCTGTGGATTATGCCACCACTTTAGAAGGCAGATCTGGATACAGTCAGTTTGGGTTTTAAATAATACTTTTTCTCAGTTTCAAAAATATTGTCATAGTGTGTTTGAAAGAACACAGAACTGGAACTCGGAAGACCTACATTTCAATCCAACCAAGCCTGACTATTTACAAGCATCTCAGGATGCCAATGTCCTCATATGGAAAAGCATGGGGGAGGGGAGGAATGTACTAAAAAGTATCTATGGTCCCATCCTACTTGAGCACTTTCTAAATGAGCTATCTGGGGCCTGAGAAGCCAGCTGATGCAATATTTAACTTAGCACGTGTGATCAACCTCTTTTCTATTTTTAGTTCTGAGGCTTGATTTATCATGGTTAATTGTATACTTGATATTTTGTTCAGATGCTCCATTTCCTTTCCTGGCTTCTGAAGTTATACTGATCTCAGTACACTGACACTGCAGGCAGAAGGGGAAAATGAAGGGTTATGAAACAAAATCAAGTGATCAGACAGACTTACATATGTGGTGGTGGTCGGGGGGGTGATGGGTATACAGAACTAGCTGTTCGTTGCAGCTCTATTTGTAACAGCAACAGAGTGGAAATAATGTAAATGTCCATCACTAAAAGTCTGGTTTACCAAATTATGACACAGTCCTAATATTGAATACTAGGCAACCATTAAAAAGAACAAGGCAGGGACTTCCCTGGCCGTCCAGCAGTCAAGACTCCGCACTTCAACTGCAGAGGACACCAGTTCCATCCATGGTCAGGGAACTAAGATTCCCACGTGCCACCTGGTGCAGCCAAAAAGTTAAAGAAAAAAAAAGAATGGAGCAGATTTTCATGTACTGATATGAAAGGTGCTCCTAGATAGGTAGATCAAAACATCAACAGAGAGAGAGTGAGAGTGTGTGTGTGTGTTATGGTCCTCGATAATGTATATACTGTGCTGCCATGATGGAAAAAAATACATGTGTTTGCTTGACTATACACAGACTATCTCTGGAGAGAGATATCAAAAATGTTAACAGTGATTGCTTTCTGGGATAGGAGATAAGAATCTGAGGGATGAAGATATGAAGGAAACTTACTCTTCATTGTTTATTTTTGGCATCTTTAAAATTTTGTACTATGTGCATGCCTTATCTATTAAATAATAAATTCAGTTTTTAAACATTAAAAAATCTTGTAAGGAGCAGTACAGAGGTTAATGAGGTATGGGTATTATTGGTGGGTTTCAAATGCCCATATGCTTCCCCTCCTATGCTGGTAACAGTCCTCCACATGCTACATCTAGGCCTAGAGGACACCCCGTGACCCACAGTTGGGATGGTCAGTGCCATCCTACTTTGTAACCCTGTCTGCATCCTGTCCTCCCAGAAGACCTTGGGTACTGGCTTTGAGCTCATAAGAGCCGGTGCCCCCTCCTTGGGACCGGCAGCCATCACTGGGTGGCTGCTACTCAGCATCTCTGCCCTTTCCTGGCCACAGTGGGAGGCGGCCCTGGGTTCTTGGTGGAAAGCACATGGGTACTAGGGTCGGACAGCCTTGGGCTGGATCACAAGATCCGCCTCAGAGACACATGTTCCTTCTGTCCCCAAGCCTCCAGCTCATCTGTACGAGGCATTGTGAGATGTGAACCACGTCAGAAAGGCACAGTGGGTGCTGGATAAACATGCATTCCTCTTCTCCCTCTCTCTTCACTTGCTTCACTGGTGCCCACTCATCACCACCCTCCTCAGTTTGCAGAGCAATTCCGCAGTTGCTGTTCCCTAAACAGTTTTTCTAGAACAATGGTTTTTAACCAGAGGCCACTTGATAGTGTTTGGAGACATTTTGTTGTCACAACTGGAGGAGGGGGCACAACTGGCATCTTGTGAGTAGAGACAGGGATGCTGCTCAACATCACCTTAGGCAAAAAACAACAAAGAATTACCTGGTCCAAAGCGCCAGTAGTTCTGAGGATGAGAAACTCCAATTTAAAGATATTTATAAAGCTCCAGGTGGTTGTTCAAATTGGCAGGGCACTATATTTAAGAAAACTATTTGATTTTAGAGCAGCCTATCACTAAATTCACTAAGGAAAATTTCAGCAGTTACCATCTTTGCCCTGTGTACAAGAACACGAGTCTAAGAATGGAGAATGGAAAATTGGTGGTGGTTGGGGGTGGGGGGAATCATCACTACATCTTTTATTCCAAGAATTTGATAAAACTTTCCTATGCCCTCTTAGACTATGAACTGAGGTAGCTTTGTATCACTGATCCACTGCTGTCCAGCAAACCACCTGGAATGTAGAGACATATAACAACAACCAGTATTTAGTTTATGTTCTTCTGGACAGTTCTCTGATCTGGGCCAGACTCAGCTGATCTCAGTTAGACCATATCAGAAAGACCATCCAGGAGGGTTCAGTCCAAACTGCTGACCTGCAGAATCACAGGTGATTATGTTAACTGCTACATTTTAGAATTGTTTGTTACACAGCAGAAGCTAACTGACAGAACAAGCATTGGGTTTGGGGCTTCTGGCAGTAGTGCTGCTATGAACATTCTAGTACATAACTCATCCACATGTGCATGCAGTTCTGTTGAGGGTAGGAATGAAAATGTTGTTGGATCTGCTTCATTCTTAAAGTACCACATTATTCACACATATATACGCATGCACAGAGCTTCATTTTCTTTTCATAACTTCTCTTTGCTGCCTTCAGTTGCAGCAACTACCCTGAGCCCATTTTTCAAAAATAAAAGGCAATTGGCAGGAAGCTAGTTCATGATGATTTTTCATAGCCAGGCAGAGAGCGCAAACTTCTGGTGCCCTGCCTCCTGTCCCTCCCACAGTGAAAACATCTTCCATTAAAGCAAACAAACAAACTTTTCATCTTGTCTACACAAAGAACTGTTCCCAAACATTTTTGCACATAAGAAGGAAATGACCAAGAGCACACAATAAGAAAATAATCTCTCGGGCATGTGAGAACATAAGAGCCATTGTGGTTTTTTAAAAAGCACACTTCAATGAGTAGGACAGAAGTTTTGTTTGATTATGACTCAGGACCTTGAGGCAGTAAATGGGAAAGAACTGCCAATTCCTGTGGGGGAGATGAATACATGTCAGGAAGAAATGTCTGGGTTGTGCATGTAATCAATCATCAAACATTTCTTAAGTGCCAACTGTGAATAGAGTCCTACACTTCCTGTAAGTCCACTGGACCCTGAGGAAGAGGAGGGGGCCATGAGCTCAGCCTGTGGTCACAGGTGCCAGGACACTGAAGCTCCAGACAAGAAACTGGTCCCACCCAGTCCAGGTTTCTGTCATTTCAACCTGGTTCAGCTTTTTCTGCTAGTGTAATTCAGTTTCCTATTTCCAAAACTAAGAAAAAAATACATGGGCATAAGCAGACCCATACTTCTGAAGAGTTTACTAGATAATGTCATTAAACCCAAGAGACATTTTTCTGTTCTCCTCTGACTTGACTTCACACTATGGACCACTCACTACTTTTCACAACTTTCACTTCTCTTGGCTTCAGTGATGAAGACCCTGCTGGTCTTTTTCCTTTTCTGGGCTCTCTATCTCCCGGGGAGGTTGGTCCTTTTAATAAGCTGTTAGATTTTGGAGCACCTCAATTCTTGGCCTTTGACTGTCTCTTGTTCCCACTCTCCCAAAAAAGTCTCATCCCCACCCATGCCTTATACATGTGTATGATGATGCCCACACATTTCTTTTACACTCCAGACCTCTAGCAGTGGCCTATTTGACACCTTCTCATGGGTGCTCAAGGGTATCCCAAGCCAAGCACTTCCAAATCAAACTCCTAAGAGTCCAAACAAACTCGTCCTTGCTTGTGCACTATTCCTATCTCAGTGAGCAGCACATCCTTCATCCAGGGATACAGGACTGAAACCAGTTAGGTATTCCTGGTACCCTTTACATCTCCCTCCCACTGAAGCCTCATGAGCACACATCACCCCACCCTGTTGAATCCCCTCATATACCTCACTTCTATCTTTCCATGTCTATTTGCAGCTACCACAAACTTTCAGCATTGCTTGCCTTAATAACTAGCCCCTCCAGTCCGTTCTCCACACATTTACAATGTACAGTATCCCATATATACTTTAAGTAATCTTCAAAACAATCCTAGGAGGTAGACTCATCATTTTATATAAGGAAACTGATGCTCACAGGAATGAAGTCAATCACCCAATGAACCACCATACCTAAGACACAAATCTGGATCTCAAACCCAGCCCTGGTGCCTCTAAATACCCCATGAGTGCCCCACACCATGTTTTTTTTTTTTTTTTTTTTTTTTTTGCAGATTTAAGTTTCTTCACTCCAGTGTTGAACATGCTACTGGTGAGCTCATCTCCATGAAGCAGCTTTTAAATAAACTAGCTAAAGCCATCCCACATTAAGGGTACTGTGTGTAATTTTGTAATGTCCCAGTTCTATTTTTTATAGACTCCAAACAACTGCTTGGATTGATGCCTTGGAAGAACAGAGATTATGAAAGAGATGAAGGAACTGGACATACTTCCAGAATATGACTATGGGAGAGTGTTGCTAAAGAGGGGAGAAACAAAATCACTGCAGGAGGAAAGTCAAAGTACAGACAGGCAGACTATTAGAAAGGTCATTGATGTGATATGAAAGTCCCCAAGAATCAGGACTGGAGTAGCATCAGCAAGAGTGACAGTGAGGAGGATGTAAATCGTAGTGGAAAAAAGGAAGTGACCCAGGGTTGGCAGATGACTGTAAACAGAAGAGGTGGGTGGTACATTCAAAGGTGGAGACAGAAGTGGCATTAGTGAGGAAGAAGAGAAAATGGTCTGGGTAAGACCATTGTAAGAAACAAATAGCGAGGAAAGGTACCCACACCACTGTCCAGTCCAGAGATATGAGGAACATGGGAAAGAAAACAGCCACCACTGAGAAGATGGCATGAAAAGCTGTGTTCTCAAGACAAAGTCAGGTTTCATGGAGAGCAAGAAGATAAAGGAAATATTCACAGTTGAGATTTAGGACAGAAGCAGATTTACTGATCACTGACCAAGACTTCCAGATGGCACAGTAGAAAAGTTTAAGGAGTTGGGGAAAGGTGGACAAAAAGGTCAGGAAGCCAGGTGTGTGAGCTAGTATCCAAGGAACTCCAATAAGTCCTGCCTTCCTGGCATGCTCATCAAAAGGTGGAGAGCCCGTTTCTTCTCCCCATGAATTGCTGTCACTTGACCAAAGGGTACTGCTTTCCTTGGGCTACACCCTCTGGGACTCAGCTACTGTGCTGTGAGAAGTCCCAGCTAGATGGAGATGATACACAGAAGGAAACCAAGAAACCCTGGTCAACCACCCACTGGAGCTTTCTGCCAAAAGCCTGTGTCAACTGCCAGCCACCTGAGAAAGTCATGTTGGCTATTCTAGTCCAGCCAAGCACCCAGATGACTGCTGCCCCAGTTAACATCATCAGCAGAAGTAAGACGAGAAGAAAGGGAGAAGGGCACAACTGTTAAAAGAATGACATAGCCACTGAGAAAAATGGGATACGACAGAAACTGGTTACATCCCAAACTCCTGATTTACCTCCTCATACAGCCTGCTATTCCGTTTGGTAACTGGAAGTGTGTTTTCTATGTCTGTGAGTCTATTCCTGCTTTGTCAATAAGTTCACTTTTATCATTTTTTTTTTAAGATTCCACAAATATAGCACAGAGAACTATATTCAATATCTTGTAATAACCTATAAAGGAAGTAAGCCAGAAAGGAAAACACCAACACAGTATACTAATACATATATATGGAATTTAGAAAGATGGTAATGATAACCCTGTATGCGAGACAGCAAAAGAGACATAGATATATAGAACAGTCTTTTGGACTCTGTAGGAGAGGGAGAGGGTGGGATGATTTGGGAGAATGGCATTGAAACAGGTATAATATCATATAAGAAACGAATCGCCAGTCCAGGTTCGATGCAGGATACAGAAAGCTTGGGGCTGGTGCACTGGGATGAACCAGAGGGATGGTATGGGGAGGGAGGTGGAAGGGGGGTTCAGGATGGGGAGCATATGTACACCCATGGCAGATTCATGTTGATGTATGGCAAAACCAATACAATATTGTAAAGTAATTGGCCTCCAATTAAAATAAATAAATTTAAATTAAAAAAAAGAATTATGTAAAGCATTTCCAATTGAATATGTATTTGTAAATGTCTTTTCAAACATTCTATTTTAAACAAACATTATAAAGTTATAAAAACTATTAATTTAAAAATATTTTGTATGATCTATTAAAGTTACATTAAATCTCAAAAAAAGGAAAAGAATCTGAAAAAGTATATATACATATACACATATACATGTATCAGTTCAGTTCAGTCGCTCAATCGTGTCTGACTCTTTGCGACCTCATGAATCGCAGCACGCCAGGCCTCCCTGTCCATCACCAACTCCCGGAGTTCACCCAGACTCACGTCCATCGAGTCAGTGATGCCATCCAGCCATCTCATCCTCTGTCATCCCCTTCTCCTCCTGCCCCCAATCCCTCCCAGCATCAGAGTCTTTTACAATGAATCAACTCTTCGCATGCGGTGGCCAAAGTACTGGAGTTTCAGCTTTAGCATCATTCTTTCCAAAGAAATCCCAGGGCTGATCTCCTTCAGAATGGACTGGTTGGATCTCCTTGCAGTCCAAGGGACTCTCAAGAGTCTTCTCCAACACTACAGTTCAAAAGCATCAATTCTTTGGTGCTCAGCCTTCTTCACAGTCCAACTCTCACATCCATACATGACCACAGGAAAAACCATAGCCTTGACTAGACGAACCTTTGTTGGCAAAGTAATGTCTCTGCTTTTGAATATGCTATCTAGGTTGGTCATAACTTTCCTTCCAAGGAGTAAGTGTCTTTTAATTTCATGGCTGCAGTCACCATCTGCAGTGAATTTGGAGCCCCAAAAAATAAAGTCTGACACTGTTTCCACTGTTTCCCCATCTATTTCCCATGAAGTAGTGGGACCGGATGCCATGATCTTCGTTTTCTGAATGTTGAGCTTTAAGCCAACTTTTTCACTCTCCACTTTCACTTTCATCAAGAGGCTTTTTAGTTCCTCTTCACTTTCTGCCATAATGGTGGTGTCATCTGCATATCCGAGGTTATTGATATTTCTCCCGGCAATCTTGATTCCAGCTTGTGTTTCTTCCAGTCCAGCATTTCTCATGATGTACTCTGCATATAAGTTAAATAAGCAGGTGATGGACAGGGAGGCCTGGCGTGCTGCGATTCATGGGGTCGCAAAGAGTTGGACATGACTGAGCGACTGATCTGATCTGATCTAATCTGAATATATAGCCTTGACGTACTCCTTTTCCTACTTGGAACCCGTCTGTTGTTCCATGTCCAGTTCTAACTGTTGCTTCCTGACCTGTATATAGGTTCCTCAAGAGGCAGGTCAGGTGGTCTGGTATTCCCATCTCTTTCAGAATTTTCCACAGTTTATTGTGATCCACACAGTCAAAGGCTTTGGCATAGTCAATAAAGCAGAAATAGATGTTTTTCTGGAACTCTCTTGCTTTTTCCATGATCCAGTGGATGTTGGCAATTTGATCTCTGGTTCCTCTGCCTTTTCTAAAACCAGCTTGAACATCAGGAAGTTCATGGTTCACATATTGCTGAAGCCTGGCTTGGAGATTTTGAGCATTATATATATAACTGAATCACTTTGCTGTACACTTGAAACTAATATAATATTGTAAATGAATTATACCTCAATCAAAAAAGTGAACATAATTGAAAAAATTGATTAGAACCTCCTAGGCCCAAGATGGTGGAAGATTAGACTTCCTGTAGACCTTGAGCCTCATATGCTCATTATAATGCATCAGCATGTTAATGACACACCCACAGGTGCCATGACAGTTCAAGGGTGGCTGTAAAAGGCCAAAAAGTGCGCAGTGGCCCAATTCCAAGAGACCCCACCTTCCCCCTGCCCCATTCCCCAAATAGTTAGAATAGTTCTCCCTTGTGTTAACCTATGAAATTACCCAGCTCATAAACACTAACCATCCCATACCGCAGGGGCCTCTCATGCTGTCCGAGACTGATTGCCCTCTGTCTATGGAGTGTGTATCTCCCTGAATAAATTTACTTTCACTCTACTTTGGCTCCCTCTTGAATTCTTTTCTGTGTGAAGCCAAGAACTCTCAGTTGGCAGCCTGGATGAGACTTGGAATACAACCATTCTCTCGGTGCCCCTTCTCCTGCAACAGAAGAACCATCCGGCTTGGCTCAATAACCCATTAAATTGTGTGCAACTTTTTAAAAAGACAGATATTTGAGGAAAACAGGAGAATGGGAAAGACCAGACACCTCTTCAAGAAAATTGGAGATATCAAGGGAACATTTCATGCAAGGATATGCATGATAAAGGAGAAAACAGTAAGGACCTAACAAAAGCAGAAGAGATTAAGAAGAGGTGGCAAGAATATACAGAAGAACTACACAAAAAAGGTCTTAATGACCCAGATACACGATGGTGTGATCACTCACTTAGAGCCAGACATCCTGGAGTGTGAAATCAAGTGGGCCTTAGGAAGCATTACGACAAACAAAGCTAGTGTAGGTGACAGGATTCCAGCTGAGCTACTTAAAATCCTAAAAGATGATGTTGTTAAAATGCTGCACTCAGTATGTCAGCAAATTTGGAAAACTCACCAGTGGCCACAGGACTGGAATAGATCAGTTTTCATTCTAACCCCAAAAAGGGGCAATGTCAAAAATCTTCAAACTACCATACAATTGTGCTCATTTCATATGCTACCAAGGTTAGGCTCAAAATCCTTCAAGCTAGGCTTCAGCAGTATGTGAATTGAGAACTTCCAGATGTACAAACTGGGTTGCAAAGAGGCAGAGGAACCAGAAATCAAATTGCCAACATCCATTGGATCATGGAAAAAGCAAGAGAATTCCAGAAAAACATTTACTTCTGCTTCATTGACTATGCTAAAGCCTTTCACTGTGTGGATCATAACAAACTGTGGAAAATTCTTAAAGAGATGCAAATACCAGACCACCTTACCTGCCTCCTGCAAAACCTGTATGCATGTCAAGAAGCAACATTTAGAACTGGGCATGGAACAACTGACTGGTTCAAAATTGGAAAAGGAATAAGACAAGGCTGCATATTGTCACCCTGCTTATTTAACTTCTATGCAGAGTATGTCATGCAAAATGCTGGGCTAGATGAATCACAAGCTGGAATCAAGATTGCTGGGAGAAATATCAACAACCTCAGATAAGCACATGATATCACTCTAACACCAGAAACTGAAGAGGAACTAAAGAGCTTCTTGATGAGGGTGAAAGAAAAGAGTGAAAAAGCTGGCTTAAAACTAAGATTCAAAAAACTAAGATCATGGCATCTAGTCCAATCACTTCATGATGAATAGAAGGGGGAAAGGTGGAAGCAGTGACAGGTTTTATCTTCTTGGGCTCCAAAATCACTGTGGATGGTGACTGTAGCCACGAAATTAAAAGACACTTGCTCCTTGGAAGGAAAGCTATGACAAACTTAGACAGTGTATTCAAAAGCAGAGACATCACTTTTCTGACAAAGATCTGTATATTCAAAGCTATGGTTTTTTCCAGTAGTCATATACAGATGTGAGAGTTGGACTATAAAGAAGGCTGAGCATCAAAGAATTGATGCTTTTGAACTGTGGTGCTGAAGAAGACTCTTCAGAGTCCCTTGGACAGCAAGGAGATCAATCCTAAAGGAAACCAACCCTGAATACTCATTGGAAAGACTGATGCTGAAGCTGAAGATCCAATACTTTGGCCACCTGAGGTGAAGAGTCGACTGACTGGAAACCCTGAAGCTGGGAAAGTTTGAAGGCAAAAGGAGAAGAGGGTAACAGAGGAAGAGTTGGTTAGATAGCATCACCTACTCAATGGACATGAATTTGAGCAAACTTCAGGAGATATTGGAGGACAGAGGAGTCTGGCTTGAAGTCCATGAGGTCTCAAAGAGTTGAACTCAACTTAGCGACTGAACAACAACAAATTTTAAGCCATTCAATTTTTGAGTGGTTTGGGTATGTGCTCAGTCATGTCCAACTCTTTGCGATCCCATGGACTGTAGCCCTCCAGGCTCCTCTGTCCATGGAATTCTCCAGGCAAGAATACTGCAGTGGGTTGCCATTTCCTTCTCCAGGGGACTGTCCCGACCCAGGGATTGAACCCACGTCTTCTGCATTGGCAGGCTGATTTTTTACCACTGTGACACCTGGGAACCCCAGTGTGTGTATAGCAGATGGCTGAATCAGGGATACACAAAGTCATCTGGGGTCCAGGGTAAGTAAGTGAGGGATGACTAGGGTACCTTGAGTTTCTTTTGTGATTCACATCATCCAGGGCAAAGGCTTAACGAACTAAACTTTTTTTTTTTTTCCTGAGCAACTAACTGGAAGAATGGAATTGCCTTGGGAAATGTGTCTTTGCCTAGACTTTCTATGCTGAGTCACAGTACAATGATGACTTCTCTGCCTCAGAACACATACTCTGCACACAGGTTAAGACACAGAGTTTCCACCCCAAATCAGAAGAAGAGGTCTCCAGATGAACTGGTTTCAGGTTGGATCTTAGAAATTGTTTCTACTTTGGCTGTTTCTTCATCTAAAATCATCACCCAGATCCTTGATAATTAGGACTCTGCCTCACCCTTCATGTAAGATTCCCCTCCCCCTGGAAGGAGACTCTCTGAGTGGTTCTCAGGTTAATAGGAAAGGAGCTTGCAAATTAACTGAGTAACCATGACAACAAAGAAGGGAAGGAAACAAACCAATTATGCCTATGCAAATTCCTTCCTGAACAGGCAAGGTGAGAGAATAGGGCCATCGCAGTAATGCCTAGTGGCTAACGAGTTAGGGCCAGAGGCAGCTGTGGGGGCAGCTGTGGTAGGGGAGGAAGCTAAGCCTTCACCAGTCACTGCTACATGTTCATATTCACAATGGCAGTACGTTTGTGGATGTGTTTATATATGCATGTGTATGTGTGTGTGCGCGCGCTTATTGAGCACCTATATACCAAAGATTTTAAGATAAAGCACACTGTATTTCACTTAATTTTCTTCAATTCAGGCCTTTCTGGACTTTAGCCCCCAGCTCATCAACTCCAGTTGGCATTGGACAGAACAGAGGACTCCAGTTGTAAAGTGCATGTGAATCACCTGGGCATCTGGTTAAACTGCAGAGTCTGACTCAGTAGGTCCAGGGTGGTCCAAGACTCTGCATTTCTAACATGCTCCTCCAAGAACCACATCTTGAGAAGTGAAGGTGGAAGGATGTAAGTATGGGTTCTGCATCCAGACCAGCTGGGTTCAAACCCTGGCTCTGTATATCAGCAGTGTGACTTCTGACAAGCTACCTGGCCTTCCTGCACATCCTTATTTGTAAAATGGGGATGGTAAAAATGGCAAAGAACAGTGTCCAAGAATTCCTGGGTGACCTAAATCAGTTTATGTATTTAAAATGTTTAATCAGTGACTCACAAGCTGGAATCAAGATTGCCAGGAGAAATATCAACAACCTCAGATATGAAGATGATACCACTCTACTGGCAGAAAGCGAAGAGGAACTAAAGAGCCTCTTGATGAGGGTCAAAGAGGAGAGAGAAAAAGCTGGCTTAAAACTCAACATTCCAAAAAAAACTAAGATCATGGAACCCAATCCCATCACTTCATGGCAAATAGATGAGGAAAAAGTGGAAACAGTGACAGATAAGATCTTATTTTCTTGGGCTCCAAAATCACTGTGGATGGTGACTGCAGCCATGAAATTAAAAGATGGTTGCCCCTTGGAAGAAAAGCCATGACAAACCTAGACAAGGTATTAAAAAGCAGAGACATCACTTTGCTGACAAAGGTCCAGTAGTCATGTACGGATGTGAGAGTTGGACCACAAAGAAGGCTGGGTGCAGAAGAATTGATGCTTTCAAACTGTGGTGCTGGAGAAGACTCTTGAGAGTCTCTTGGACTCCTGCAAGGAGTTCAAACCAGGCAATCCTAAAGGAAATCAACCTTGAATATTCACTGGAAAGACTGATGCTGAAGCTGAAGCTCCAACACTTTGACCACCTGATATAAAGAGCTGACTCATTGGAAAAGACCCTGATGCTGGGAAAGACTAAAGGCAGAAGGAGAATGGGGTGGCAGAGGATGAGATGATTAGAAAGCATCACTGACTCAATGGTCATGAATCTTAGCAAACTCCAAGAGATAGTGAAGGACAGGGAAGCCTAGCATGCTGCAGTTCATGGGGTCACAAAGAGTCAGACATGACTTAGTGACTGAACAACGACAACAGGCATGTAGTATACACTCAATAAATATTAATTACTGTAAACTTCTTATGGCTTACCAACTAATAAAACATTTTATGCATACTGGGAATAATGTACTACATCTTTTACCTTGATCATAGATATTACTTTTCACACCTTTGTGAGAAAATTGGCCCCATTTTACAAAGAAAAATAGGTTTTGTGAGGTCAAGGAGCTAGTTGGAAGTTGAATCTGAAGGCAAGCTGCCTGACTCTAGAACCCACATCTATGCAGTGAGTATCACGAGAGAAGAAACTATAACTATTCATGACCATATCCTCAGGGAGCTAACACAAAAATATTTGTTGAATGAATTATCTAATAGGTATTTGCCCTGAATTTAGAAATAAGTAAACTAAACTTCAAAAGAATTTTAAAACATGCCCAATTACACCACAAATGGGAAAGATGGGATTGAAACCCAGATCCCCAACCTATAAAGGCAGTGGACTATTCTTATCGCAGAAGTAATCTTGAGTTTACCACTGGGAGAGATGAAAGTGGGTAAAGAAAACTGACCAATGAGCAAGTATTTGAAAATACTCAACTGGAGCTACTTGGCTTGTTTTGAGGATAACAGACCAATGCATTTGCTCACATGGAACTTCTTAGCCAAAGATTCTCCCCTCTGCTGAAGCCTCTAAGGCTATTGGGATCATGAGCCCATGCTTCCTTACCCTTACAGCTAAAGGGTTAATGGAAGCTTCTTTAATGGTGTTATATAGTATTTAGAGGGTGTCTTAGTTTGGGTTCCCCCCAAGAATTCAGTACACATAGTCCATTTGGGAGGTTTCGTGAAAACAAAGAGGAGAGTGGATAAGTGATTCAGAAAAGAGAAGGCATCCAATAAGGAGTACATGACTAAGTCTTCTATCCACAACAGGTAATTGGCAATGAATCCCGTAAAGAAGCCTGGGAAATGGTATAAAACACAAGTTTCAAATTTATTCCACATGAGGAGAAGGGTTGCTGAGGTACTTCTAACACAACAACTAAGATTCGCTGTCTGAAGGCTGCTCTCAGGGGTGTTAGTTCCTTGGTACTTCAAGCCTGCCACACGTAAGAGTATGGTGACCCCCACTGTTCCAGAAAAAGCCATGTGGCAAAGAGATGTAGATGCTGCCGAATGTAAACCAATGGGAACACTGTAGCATGGTAGATTTCAAGGGTTACGGACAGGGAATCCACAGAGTCTGCTAAGAAGCAACTTGTTCTGATTCTTATGACAGCAGCTCACCGAGAGGGGAATTAAATGGGGGAGGAAAGGACCTATCTGTCCAAATGCGGTTGTTGGGGAAAGAAAGGGGCTATACGTCCTGTACATTATAGGCTTGGCCTCGTACAGTCATTTCCAAAATGGGGGATGCAGGAGACAAAGGACCACACCTATTGGGTAGAGTGTTGATAAGTGGCCCACGTCTGTACCTCTCAACCCTGACTTCATTTAAACACATTCTTAAACTTGGCTGCAGATAAGGAAATAAGAGGATCTGTACTTGAGGGCTGGGGAGACAGTAAGAGAAGGTTCAGAGGAGGCGTCCTGTGTTATTAGATTTGTTCTTAATCCCAGAAGGAAAAAATATATTTATTTTCAGAAATATCAGCATTCTCCAGAATCAGTGAGGTCATGGAAACCCTAATCTTTGCCATGTGCTCTCACAGCCACAGTTATGCTAATTAAACCTGGGGGCCCCGGTGAAGCCAGTGAAGTCAGACCCAAGTCAGCAGGCTGAAGGGGGATGGGAAAGCACATGGAGAAGGTACTAGTTGTTTTTGCATTCAAAGCTTGGGTATGAGGCCAATTTGCCCCCACCCTTCCTTTTATTTTCCTGACACCTGGGTCATGGAAGCCACTCGGAGTCCACCCAGAATGTGGAGTCGCAAACAGCAAGATATGCCATTGCCTGATTCATCATCACCAATGGGGAGGGGGAGGCAATCCTTCTAGAAGGGCATTAAAACTGGATTTGGGATCTAGAGTACTTCAAATGTTGTTGCTATTTTCACTCAGTTTCTTTATTTTTTATTATTCTATTTTATTTTTTGGCACATGTGGCCACATGTGCCACACAGTATGTGGAATCTTAGCTCCCCAGAGACAGATCCAACCTGCAACCCCTGCATTGGGAGTGTGGGGTCTTAACCCCTGGACCTCCAGGGAAATCCCTCAACTCAACTTCTTCAACAAAGGGGCATGGATGCTACTGGGGAATTATGGGCATGTGGGCCTGAGGAAGCCACAGCAGCCATTCCCCAGCCTGTGGAGCTCTACTTCTAAAGTGAAGTGAAAGCATTAGGCATCCAGTCGTGTCCCACTTTTTGCGACCCCACAGACGGTAGCCCTGCCAGGTTCCTCTGTCCATCGAATTCTCCAGGCAAGAATACTGGAGTGGGTAGCCATTCCCTTCTCCAAGGGATCTTTCTGACCCAGGGATCGAACTGGGGTCTCCTGCATTGTGGAATAAAGGTGTATTCTTTACTGTATGAGCCATCAGGGAAGCCACTTCTAAAGGGAAAGTTAAAATATTCAATATGCTTTCGAATCACCATACAGTATTTATTCCAAAGACATCTAAGAGCCCAGAGAAGGGAGATTTGTTCTGTGTATCTCTGCAATCCTGTCTCTTTCTTTGCATCTCCTTCTCCTACCTGCCATTCCTGGTTCTTCATACACCAAGTGCCTTTAAGGCATAGAGTGGGTCTGTGTGTATTTGCATAACAGCAGTCCTCTATATAAAAATGAATCCTGAATAGATTGCTCCATTGTATATATGTGTGGGTATACAAGTGCATCGGAGAAGGTAATGGCACCCCACTCCAGTACACTTGCCTGGAGAATCCCATGGATGGAGGAGCCTGGTGGGCTGCAGTCCATAGGGTTGCTAAGAGTTGGACACAACTGAGTGACTTCACTTTCACTTTTCACTTTCCTGCATTGGAGAAGGAAATGGCAACCCACTCCAGTGTTATTGCCTGGAGAATCCCAGGGACGGGGGAGCCTGGCGGGCTGCCGTCTATGGGGTTGCACAGAGTCGGACACGACTGACGTGACTTAGCAGCAGCAGCAGATACAAGTGCATACATGGATTTATTTTTTCAAGAACAAATGTCTCAATGTTTCTCTTCCTTGAGAAAAATTACCAACTAGCAGGTTCTCAAATTCCACATAGAGCTTTGTAATAAGAGAGAAAATATATGTTAAAAGCCACAAAGAAATGAAATACAGTGAAGACTCATATTTTTGTTTCAAATAGCCCTGAATTTCCAAAGACTTCACAAGTCAAGTAGAAGGCAATCTTGAAATGGCTTTGTTCCCCTCTACAGTAGGTGAATAATCTTTGGGACACTGGCCAGGGATTAAGTAATCAAGATTCATTGTCTCCCTGAAGCAAAAAGAAGTTATGGACGCAGAATTGCTCCAGGACTGTGGGAAACACAGCTTTGCAAACAGACTGTCCTGAGTGCAACTCTAGACACTGCTACTCACTTGAGCAAGTTTCTAAACCTCTTAGAATCGGTTTCCTTATCTAGAAAATGGGGGCGATTCACACCTAGACCACAGAGTTATTGTGAAGATTAGCCATATTGTATGGGGAGCACCTGGCACAAAGCAAGTGTCAAGAACTGTAAAGGGCCTAAGAGTCCGGCCTGCTTGCAAACTACCAAGCTAGCCAGCCATGGTTTTATGGATACTGGTAGAAGACACAGACTCCTGGGTCAGAGATGGACAGTTTCTTACCGCAATAATAGTAGCCCGATTATCAGCATTTTCCCATCAGTTTCCCAAGCCTCAAGTCTCACAGTGGCATATGAAGAGGACCAGGTGACACCTGTATACACTGGCAGGTTTCATTACAGGAGACTAACAGGGGTAGGCTGGGGTGGGGAGTGATGGATCAAGGGAATGTATGGGGGAGTGGGCCCTGAAGATATAGCTGTTGCTTTAGTCATTCAATTGTGTCCAACTCTATGTGATCCCATGGACTGTAGCCCGTGAGGCCCCTTTGCCCATGAGATTCTCCAGGCAAGAATATTGGAGTGGGTTGCCATTTTTCCCTCCAGGGGATCTTCCCAACCAAGGGATCAAATCCCTGATGATACAGAGGAACACTCATTTTGGAAGAAGATGGAAAGGCAAAGAATGTGGAATAAGACCACAGTAAAATGAGGGGATGAAGAAGAAATGGGTTGAAGGGTGTCTAATAATTTCTATTCTTGTACTGATAAAGGGAATAGACATGTGAGGCAGATGATATTTTCCAACAAATGGCCTTAACAATATTTCCATCTGCTTTTCCAGAAACTTGCCACTCCCCCATCCAGAGGTGGACTCTATTTTTCCTCCTCTTGAAACTGGTTGGGATTTTGTAACTGCCTCAATAAATAGAATGCAGTGGAAGTGATGTGTGACTTCTGAGACTGGATTAGAAAAGCCAACATATCTTCTAGCCATTTCTCTTTCTTGGGATAGTCATCCTTGAGACTGAACCACCATATTGTGAGGAAGCCCAAGCTACCCAGAGAAGTCATGTGTAGACGTTCTGGCTAATAACCTCAGGGAAGGTCCCGGACATATTAGTAAACAAGTCTACAGAGCATTCTAGCACTTGGCTGTCAGGTCACCATCACCCTCTGAGGTTTCACCATGTAATAGAGATCAACCAATCCTGCTGTACCCTGTCCAAATTCCTGACCCACAGAACCCATAGAATGCATGAGCATAATATGTGGTTGTTTCACGTCACTGAGTTTGGCGTAATTTATTACACAGCAATAGATGACTATAACAACCAGGCTGGGGAGTAGGAAAGCCTTCCTAAAGAGAGCTGGGGAAAACTGAGCTGGTGTCTTTTAGGGAGAAATGAAAAGCTTTCAGTGGAGGGAAGCCCACCTGAGGAATGTGAAGCACAAATGTGCAGGGACAATAGGTTCAGTGTGTCGCCATTCCTGAGCCCAGCTCACACTCCAGAAGCAGTGGGTGCTTGCGTCAGCCAGGCAGAATGCAAGAAGGGCCCTGACGCCTCAGAGTTTCTGACTCATTATTCCAGCAGCATCTCTAACCTTTGTTGCAGACTCACGGCCACATCTTCTCCTTCTGCTGATCTGCATTTTTCCTCCTTGTTTCTTGTTTTAGCAGCACTAACCAGCCAGGAAATTGAGGAGTAGCTCTCAAATCGAAACACTCTTCATTCCCATGCATTTGCCACAACTCTGATACCCATGCTTCTTTGAATAAATTACACTTATTAAAAAAAAATAAGGTACCAGTTTTGGGACTTGCCTGAAGGTCCAGTGGTTAAGATTCTGCACTTTCACTACAGGGGGTGTGGGTTCAATCCCTGGCCAGGGAACTAAGGTCCCACATGCTGCATGGCATGGCCACAAAAAAAAAGTGTACCAGATTGAACACTGAAAACTTACAAACTGAGATGTACAGAAACATAACTTTACTTTTGGTTCTTGAGTACCAATCTCCATTGACAGTGCTAATTACAGACATCTCAGTTTCTTCTAGCTTTCACTGGTTTTTTGGGATAGTTATTTAGTTTTTCAGAATTCTGCCTCCTTATCAAAGATTCCTCCTTCTGTTGTTTCCTAATATGGTGACTAGGTGCATTTTTATGGCTGGGAGAAGGTAGCCTGGTCCTCCTGCTGTTCTCGAGGTGGAAGGTGCCTTGGCTTACCTGATTACTTGGCCTCCTGCCCTGGTCTCCACTGAGGGGTGGCTGGTCTTTCAGATATTGTGCTGGCAACCCCTGCTGCTGATGGCAGCTGCGGCCATTGCCTCTGCTGGAAGGTCCCCCAATTCTGCAGGGCCCCCGCAGGCCTTCACAAGTACCTCTGCCCTCCCAGTGCTTCCGTGCCCGAGTCAGGCACCCAGGACCTGCCCCCTGCCTTCCAGAGAACACAAGTCTGTGAGGCTGACATCACCTTACTTCTTCTGTGTCCAGAAGATGAAAGCCAATGTTGTCGCGGGTTCCTGAGATACTCATAGTAATTCAGGAAGTGCCTGGTGAGGTGGTCATGTACCCCGATGCTTTCAGGCTCTCCTAAGCCCAAGTGGGTGCTTCTACCATGCTTTTCTTTGGCCCCCATGTCTGATTTGGAGGGTGGGAAGGGTGGGCACTTGCTTCTTCTAGCTTCACCTCCCTGAACTGGAAGGGTGTTCCCTCTCTCACGTGTAGGGGCCCCCTTCCTTACATTGGGTCTTCATCCTTCCTACACTATGACTTTACCATGGTCAACCCTCTAAGCTTTGGTTTCTATCTTATGAGAGCCCAACTTTGGGAATCCTGAGAAAAGCCTTTGCTTTCCCTTGTTAGTCTGCCTTTCAAGATTATTGTTCCAGGAAGGGCTTTTAAAAGTCTAGATGAAATGTCAAGCTAAGCAATGATTCATGTGTCCTCTTCCATACCCACTTCTTCCCAGGACACTAAGCCTTCATCTCCTGGCATGATCTTCATGACAGAAGAACAGCAAGTGATTCTTTTCTTCTCTCTCTTTTTTAAATAAAACACACCTACAAACATAGAAAACACATTTTATAGTATTTTAAAATATTCTCCTACTATCTATTAATAAGCTAAGTGGAAAAGTAACATCACGAGAAATCGAGGAATATTGGCTTCTATTTTAAATTATATCTACTCTAAAAAATGAAAATTGGTTTGCCAATAATTAAAATACTAAGCTATTTTTATCACATTTTGTATAATTCCAAATTTAATTGTCATTATCCATGGGGGAATTTTGAAGCCAGAGGGAGAAATCTTTTTTTTATTAATTTATTTTTTTTAATTTTATTTTATTTTTAAACTTTACATAACTGTATTGGTTTAAATATCACCTCAAATACGCCAGGTACATCATTTGAAAAGTATCTTCTCAGGACAGAAGCAGTGAGATGATGAATTTAGAAGACAACATTCTCATCATCAATCATCATATCCAGCCTCGAACACCCAATAGAAGTCACATTTGGGTTAATGACAATCTGATTTCCAACGTGTACATGCTGCTATACTTCCAGGCTGAATTTTTTCTTAACCTTAAAACACATATTTCAGAAAAGAGTTTTGTGTGTGGATGAGACTAGAGTATACAGGAGGCTCTGTTGGGCTATTTGAACAGAACCAGGGAAGGTCTCCATCCCTGACTATCTTCCACAACCACGTGCCAAGGTGCCGACATTTCACCATTAGAGAGGTATTCCTCTAACTTCAGAATTACCCAAATCAGCAATTCTCTTTTAAAATTTTCTTATGAGCTTTCAGTTCAGTTCAATCAGTTCAGTTCAGTCACTCAGTCATGTCTGACTCTTTGCGACCCCATGGACCTTAGCACGCCAGGCCTCCCTGTCCATCACCAACTCCTGGAGTTTATTCAAACTCATGTCCATTGAGTCAGTGATGCCATCCAAGCATCTAATCCTCTGTCGTCCCCTTCTCCTCCTGCCTTCAATCTTTCCCAGCATCAGGGACTTTTCAAATGAGTCAGCTCTTCGTATCAGGTGGCCAAAGTATCGGAGTTTCAGCTTCAGCATCAGTCCTTCCAATGAATATTCAGAACTTATTTCCTTTAGCATGGACTGGTTGGATCTCCTTGCAGTCCAAGGGACTCTCAAGAGTCTTCTCCAACACCACAGTTCAAAAACATCAATTCTTCAGCGCTCAGCTTTCTTCACAGTCCAACTCTCACATCCATACATGACTACTGGAAAAACCATAGCCTTGACTAGACAGACATTTGTTGGCAAAGTAATGTCTCTGCTTTTTAATATGCTCTCTAGGTTGGTCATAACTTTTCTTCCCAGGAGCAAGTGTCTTTTAATTTCATGGCTGTAGTCACCATCTGGCAGTGATTTTGGAGCCCCAAAAAATAAAGTCAGCCACTGTTTCCATTGTTTCTCTATCTATTTGCCATGAAGTGATAGGACCAGATGCCATAATATTTGTTTTCTGAATGTTGAGCTTTGAGCCAACTTTTTCACTCTCCTCTTTCACTTTCATCAAGAGGCTCTTTAATTCTTCTTCACTTTCTGCCATAAGGGTGGTGTCATCTGCATATCTGAGGTTATTGATATTTCTCCCGGAAATCTTGATTCCAGCTTGTGTTTCTTTATACTAGGGTGCAAAGATGAGTTGGGATGGAGGGTGGGCAGAGATGAGAGAGAAGCAACAAATAAATTGATCAGTTAAGTCACCAATACCTTAGTGTGACTATTTTGCTGGGAGAAATATCAATAACCTCAGATATGCAGATGACACCACCCTTATGGCAGAAAGTGAAGAGGAACTAAAAAGCCTCTTGATGAAAGTGAAAGAGGAGAATGAAAAAGTTGGCTTAAAGCTCAACATTCAGAAAATGAAGATCATGGCATCTGGTCCCATCACTTCACGGCAAAAAGATGGGGAAACAGTGGAAACAGTGTCAGACTTTATTTTTCTGGGCTCCAAAATCACTGCAGATGGTGAGTGCAGCCATGAAATTAAAAGACGCTTACTCCTTGGAAGGAAAGTTATGACCAACCTAGATAGCATATTCAAAAGCAGAGACATTACTTTGCCAACAAAGGTTCATCTAGTCAAGGCTATGGTTTTTCCAGTAGTCATGTATGGATGTGAGAGTTGGACTGTGAAGAAAGCTGAGCGCTGAAGAATTGATGTTTTTGAACTGTGGTGTTGGAGAAGACTCTTGAGAGTCCCTTGGACTGCAAGGAGATCCAACCAGTCCATTCTAAAGGAGATCAGTCCTGGGTGTTCATTGGAAGGGCTGATGCTAAAGGTGAAACTCCAATACTCTGGGTACCTGATGTGAATAACTGACTCATTGGAAAAGACCCTGATGCTGGGAGGGAGCAGGAGGAGAAGGGGACGACAGAGGATGAGATCATTGGATGGCATCACTGACTCGATGGACATGAGTTTGAGTAAGCTCTGGGAGTTGGTGATGGACAGGGAGGCCTGGCGTGCTGTGATTCATGGGGTCACAAAGAGTCAGATACAACTCAGTGACTGAACTGAACTCAACTGAATATACAATTCACTATACTAGGGTGCAAAGATGAGTTGGGATGGAGGGTGGGCAGAGATGAGAGAGAAGCAACAAACAAATTGATCAATTAAGTCACCAATACCTTAGTGTGACTATTTTGCCAGTGGTTTTCCTTCCTTTGAGAATTAGGCTCAATGAGAACCTTGGGTATCTGAAGAGAGACCATAAAGAAGAAAGAGAAATAGAAAATGGAAGTTAGAGAGAGTAGAGAAGCTGCTAGAAACTATTATGTTCCCTTAAGTTATCATTTCTCCCTCTCTCACACATTTTAATAATTTCTCCTCAGGACTTATCCTGCAATCTATACATAGATTTAATGAGGTAGTGTATTTCTTCTTTTTTCTTAAGTTGTTAAATTGACCTTGATATTAAACAATACTTATAATCCATGGCATGTAATACTTAGAGATCAGTAGTATTTTAATTGAAATTTTAATGGAGATAATTATAGATTTACATGAAGTCATAAGAGATAATACAAAGATATCCTGTGAACACTTTATCCAGTTTCCGCCAATGGTAACACTATATAAAGCTATAGTATAATATCACAACCAGGACATTAACATTGATACAATCCACAAATCTTAATTGGATTCCCCCAGTTTACTAGTACTTCTGTGTGTCTGCTTAATTCTATGCAACTTAATCACATTTGTAGGTTCATGAATTCACCACCACCGTCAAGATACCACAATATACAAACAGCTCATACAACTCAATATCAAACAAACAACCCAATAAAAATGGGAGAGAAGACCTAAATAGCCATTTCTCCAAAGAAGACACACCATATGGCCAACAGATACAAGAGATGATGCTCAACATCACTAATCATTAGAGAAATCCAAATCAAAACTACAATGAGGTACCACCTCACACCAGTCAGAATGGCCGTAATCAAAAACTCCACAAGCAATGAATGCTGGAGAGGGCGTGGAGAAAAGAGATCCCTCCTACACTGCTGGTACATGCAGTATGGATAACAGTATGAAGGTTCCTTAAAAACTAAAAATAGAATTACTATATGATCCAGCAATTCCATGCCTAGGCATATATCCAGAAGAGATTAAAACACTAATTCGAAAAGAAACATGCACCTCAATGTTCATTCCAGAACTATTTACAATAGCCAAGACGTGGAAGCAATCTAAATGTCCATCAACAGATGAATGGATAAAGAAAATGTGGTACATATATACAATGAAATATTAGTCATAAAAAAGAATGAATTAATGGCACTTGCAGCAACATGGATAGACCTAGAGATGATCATACTAAGTGAAGTAAGTCAGACAGAGAAAGACAAGTATTATACAATATCACTTATACGTGAACTCTAAAAAATAATGCAAATGAACTTATTTACAAAACAGAAACAGACTCTCATAGAGAATAAACTTATAGTTACCAAAGGGGAAGGGAGGGAGGGATAAATTAGGAACATGAAATTAACAAATACATACTACTATATATAAAATAAACAACAAAGATTTGCTGTATAGCACAGGGAACTATATTCAGTATCTTGTAATAATCTATAATGGAGAAGAATCTGAAAAAGAATATGTATATATGTATGTGTGTGTATATATATGTATTTATATATATATAACTGAATCACTTTGTTGAACACCTGAAACTAAGATAATATTATAAAACAACTATACTTCAATAAAAAAAAGGACCACAAAATTCCTTCCTGATACCCTTTTATAACCACACTCACATCTCTCTCACCTCCCAACCCCATCCTGAACCCCTGGCAGCTGCTAATCTGTTCTCCATTTCTAAAATGTTGTCATTTCCACAATGCTATATAAATGGAGTCATACATTATATAATCTTTTATGGTTTTTCTCTCTTGGCACAATCCTCTGCAGATTTCTCCAAGTTCTGAGTGTATCAGTAGTTTCTTCCTCTCCAGTGCTGTGTGGTTTTCCATGGGATGGACATAGCATGGTTTGTTTAACCATTCACCTGGTGAAGGACATCTGAACTGTTTCCAGTATGGGGCTGTTAGATTAGTAATATTTATTGAGCACCTACTACATATGTTGTAACTCACTGGAAAAGACCCTGATGCTGGGAATGACTAAAGGCGGGAGGAGAAGGGGACAACAGAGGAAGAGATGGTTGGATGGCATCACTGACTCAATGCACATGAGTTTGGGTAAGCTCTGGGAGTTCGTGATGGACAGGGAAGCCTGGCGTACTATAGTGCATGGGGTCGCAAAGAGTCAGACACGACTGAGCGACTGAACTGAACTACGTATGTTAGGTACTTTCATATGTGTTGTCCCAACTAACTTTTACTCCCCCAAAACCTTGTGAAATAAATATTGGTATCTACCTTTATAATATATATTAAGAAACTGAGGCTCCATGATGCCAATTAAGATGCCAAGTGACATCATCAGAATTCATAATCAGGTCTATAAGTGCCAAGCACATGAGTGCTATTTGCCAGTTGATTTGATGGCTCTTCCCTTGGGCTAGCTTGGGTATCAGGGCTGGGGCTAGCCATAATGAGCTCAGAGTGAGAGCACTTAGGGCTATTTATGCAGCCTCAGGTTTCTTCATTATTTTCCCACCATAAATCAGGATGGGCCTGGGGAACTGGGCAGTGAAATGCCTGGTATCTCACCTGCTCAGTGAATTTCTGTTTTAGAGCAGCCTGTCTGTGCTCAGAGTGTCATCAACAAACCAAATAGCAAGATGAAGGTGAGATTTGGTTTCCCCCATCTTGATCAAGAATCAACTGTTTATTGTGCTCTTTTCCCACTTTCTCTGCCAATTGACAAAGGTATCAGGGGAGTGGTAGTTAAGCTGACACACTGTCATTCTGAAAACAAATGACTGGAAATGCCACGCCAGCTCAGATAGTTCCAGAAAAAGCCTCAGAGCAGTCCATCTGCCCAGGGGAAGGACACACTGCGCCTGTCAAAACTCAAGCAAGTCTCCTGGAGGCATGAATATGCCTGTCAATAATAAGTCAGCTCTCTGATGGAACAGCCTTTGGGAAAAAAGGCTTTTGGACTTCAATACTGGGGCAGTTCCTCAATCCTCTCTCCTATGTAAAGTGCTTCTCCCATCAGCCCATCACATGCAATTGCCATGCCCACTACATACCCCTAAAAACAACCAGAAGTTCTGAAATTACGGGAACAATTCCAATCAGAAATTGCGACAACAGTCAGGGGTATGTGTACGTTTAAAGGGGGGATGTGAAAAACACAGGAAGAGACGACCAGACATTCACCAGAATGGTTAAAACTAAAAACAATGGCAATACCAAGTGCTGGCAAGGGGTAGGCAACCAGGAGCTCTCAAACACTGCTGACAGGAACACAAAACAGGACGACTGCTTTGAAAAACTGTTTGGCAATGTCTACCAAAGGCTTCCCTTGTGGCTCAGCTGGTAAAGAATCCACTTGCAATGTGGGAGACCTGGGTTCAGTTCCTGGGTTGGGAAGATCCCCTGGAGAAGGGAAAGGCTACCCACTCCAGTATTCTGGCCTTGAGAATTCCATGGACTGTATAGTCCATGGGGTCACAAAGAGTCGGACATGACTGAGTGATTTTAGCTTTCACTAAAACTACAATCGGAGAAGGCAATGGCACCCCACTCCAGTACTCTTGCCTGGAGAATCCCATGGACAGAGGAGCCTGGTGGGCTGCAGTCTATGGGGTCGCTAAGAGTCGGACATGACTGAGTGACTTCACTTTCACTTTTCACTTTTTATGCATTGGAGAAGGAAATGGCAACCCACTCCAGTGTTCTTGCCTGGAGAATCCCATGAACGGGATAGCCTGGTGGGCTGCCATCTATGGGGTCGCACAGAGTCGGACACGACTGAAACAACTTAGCAGCAAAACTACAATATGCATCTCTTAGAACCTAGCAATTGACTCCTAGGCATAAATTCAAGTGAAATGAATGCTCATGTCCACCAAAAGAGATGTACGAGAATGTTCACAGCAGACTTATTCATGATAACCAGATGTCCAGCAATGGGACAATGAATAAATAAGTATTGAATATTTGTGCAATAGAAAACTAAAGTGGAGAAGGCAATGGCACTCCACTCCAGTACTCTTGCCTGGAAAATCCCTTGGATGGAGAAGCCTGGTAGGCTGCAGTCCATGGGGTCGCTAAGAGTCGGGCATGACTGAGCGACTTCACTTTCACTTTTCACTTTCATGCATTGGAGAAGGAAATGGCAACCCACTCCAGTGTTCTTGCCTGGAGAATCCCAGGGACAGAGGAGCCTGGTGGGCTGCCATCTATGGGGTCTCTCAGAGTCGGACATGACTGAAGCAACTTAGCAGCAGCAGCAGCACAAAACTAAAGAGCAGAAAACAATTACTGATATTTACAACCTGGATGAACTTTACAGAGGCTGAACTCAAGACTACATACTGTGTGATACCATTTACATGAAGTTCAAAATTCACTATGGCAACAGAAGTCAGAAATATGGTTACTTCCAGAGAGAATAGGAGACGGTAACTGACTGAAAAGGAGCATGAGAAGCCATCTAGGGTGCTTCATCCTGATCTAGGGGGTGGTTGCTTGAGTATATACTTTGGTAAAAATTCATCAAGCAAAAGACAAGATTTGTACACCTTATTACCTTTCACTATGTAAACAATATTGCCAAAATTTTAGAAGTTAAAAAATGCAAGGGAGAGTTGCCCCCCATTCACTTCAGGGGAAACTGGACCAGGCTGCCCTTCTTTCCTGCCTTCCTCCACCTCATCTTTGGATCTGGTGGACACCGGGATGTGTGACAGAGCCAGCTGACTGCTCCACCCAATGGATTATTTGGGGAAGCCAAATTGATACAATATTAGGCATAATTAGTGGGAGAGCAGATGAAAGATTGGCACAGCAGTTGGAGGCAGGATAAGCACTTCATGCTAAAATGCCTCCAGAGACTTTTCCTGTCTCCCATGAACAAAAGGGTGACTCACACTGAGGCGGAGATGGAGGAATTATTTGAGCATGGATGATTTCCGCTCCCTTGGAAACTTGAGTTGGGGACAGACACACACACACACATACACACACACACACCGAGGGATCTACTTCTGACAGGCACTGATTCCAGAAGGATTTAAATACTCAAAATGAGAGATAGTGATTTAAGAAAAATCAGCAGAGTGTGTCAACCCCACGCAATGTATGCATTTATTGTCTTTATTTATTTAACTGACATGCAGTAAAATTTACTCTTCATAGTACATCGTTGTGTAAGTTTGAACAAATGCATATGGTTGTTTAACCACCACTACTTTAATAGTACACAGAATGGTTCTCTCACACCAAAAATTCCCTTGAGGTGCCCCTTTGTAATCAACCCCTTGTTCCACTCAACACCAACAATGCTCATCCCTTCTCCAGCCCTATGGTCCCTAGTTTTACCTTTTCAGCAGCATCACATAATAGAATCATACACTATGGACTCCTTTGGGTTTGACTCCTTTCGCTCAGCATAAGGCCTCTGAAAATCAGCCATGTTGTTGTGTGGATCAATAGTTATTATGTTTTACTGCTAAATATTAGTCCTAGATATAGAAGGAACACAGTTTAACCACCCACTAAAGAGAGTCATACACGACTGAGTGACGGAACTGAACTGAACTCAACTGAACTGAAAGACATATGGGTTACTCTTAGTTTTGGGTAATTATGAAATAAAGCTGCTACAAACATTCACATATAGGTTTTTGGGTGAACACATGTTTTAGATTCTTAGGCAAACACCTAGAAGTGGGATTGCTGATAAGTGTAGGTTTGACTTGATAAGACACCAACAGCTTTCCAGAGTGCATGTACTGCTTTCTAACTTGCAATGAATGAGAGTTCCACTTGTTCTGCATCCTTGCCAACATTTAATATTTTCACTTTCAAAAAATGTCAGCCACTGTAACAAGTATGTAGCAGCACATTGCGGTTTTAAGTTGCATTTCCCTAATAACAAATGAAGGCAAGCATTTTTCCATGTGCTTATTTGCTGTCCATATATCTTCTTCAGAGGGCTTCCAACTAACCCTTTCACCTTACCTTCTTTGATAATGGGTCTGTTCAACTCGTTTGCCCATTTTTTAAATGAGATGTTGATTTGCAATAATGATGCATTTAGGGAATTCTTTCTATATTCTGGATATTAGGGCTTGGTCAGAAGTACGATTTGCAAATTTTTTCTCCCAGTCTATAGCTTGTCTTTTCATTCTCTTCAGTTCAGTTCAGTCGCTCAGTCATGTCCGACTCTTTGCAACCCCATGGACTACAGCACACCAGGCCTCCCTGTCCATCACCAACTCTCGGAGTTTACTCAAACTCATGTCCATTGAGTCAGTGATGCCATCCAACTATCTCATCCTCTGTCATCCCCTTCTCCTCCCGCCTTCAATCTTTCCCAGCATCAGGGTCTTTTCCAGTGAGTCAGTTCTTCGCATCAGCTGACCAAAGTATTGGACTTTCAACTTCAGCATCAGTCCTTCCAATGAATATTCAAGACTGATTTCCTTTAGGATGGACTGGTTGGATCTCCAACCAGTCCGTCCATTCTCTTAAGAGTATCTTTTAAAGAGCAGAAGTTTTAAATTTTGGTAATGTCTAATTTATCAATTTTTTTCTTTTATGGATCAACATTTTCATGTCATATCTAAGAACTTCTTGGGTCACAAAGCTTTCCTCTTATGTTTTCCTAGAAACATCTTAGCTTTATTTTTACATTTTTTAAATTGTATATATGATCCATTTTGAGTTAATTTTGGTATAAGTTCTGAAGTTAGATTGAGGTTCATCTTTTTACATATAGATGTCCAATTGTTCTAGTACTATTTATTGAAAAAATCTATCTTTTCTCTATTGACTTGCCTCTGCAACCTGGATGAAAATCAACTGACTATATTTGAGTTAGTTAATTTATAGACTGCTTTATTCCATTGTTCTATGTTTCTATCCTTTCACCAATACCACACTGTCTTAATTAATGCAGCTCTATAGTAAGTCTTGAAATTATAGAGCAAGTCCACTGACTTTGTTCTTTTTCAAAATTGCTTTGGTTAACCCAGTCCTTGTGCTCTTCCATGTAAATTTTAGAATCAGTTTAACAACATCTACCCCCAAAAATTTCCTGGGATTTTTATTAGAACTGCATTGAATCAATAGATCAGTTTATGGAGGATTGACATCTAAATCCCATCGAATTTCCCAATCCATGAACATGCTCTCTCTTCCCATTTATTTAGACCTCCTTTGACTCACTTTTTCAGTGCATTATAGCTTTCAGCATTCAGATCCTATGTGTACTTTGTTATACTTACACTTAAACATTTTATATTTTTGTTGCTGTTGTAAATAGCACTGGTTTTCAATTCTGAGTTCCAATTGTTTATTGTTAATACAAACAACTATTGTATATTTGCCTTGTATCCTGTGACCTTGCTAAACTTACTTATTAGCTCTAGGAGCTTTTTTGGTAGATTTTCTGGGACTTTCCTATATAGACAATGTTTTGTAAACAAAAACGAGTTTATTTTTTTCCTTTCCAATTTAGAGGCATTTTACATATGCATTTTAAGGCCAATCCTATGGCTGGCTAAAATATTTCCCTTCCAAAAGCCAAACTTTGCAGTTCTTAAGATGTTGCCTCTCTCATATACTCCACACTAATAACTGAAGCTGGGGACCACTAAAGTATAGTAGTCTGAATAGGCTAGGTTTTGCTGTAGTAACAAAGAGCCCTGATACCTCAACAACAACTATCTCTTTCAACAAAAAAGTGTACAATCTTGCTCATAGTATATATCCATTCTTGGTTGACAGGAGTACTATACCCTCCATGGCCTCTCAGGGGCCCAGGCAGATAGACCAGCCACTGTCTTAAATGTTACCTGTGACTATGCCAAAGCAAAGGAGAATTCCAGAAATTTTTTCACAGAAGATTCGTTGGTCAGTCCAGAAGTGTCACACGCATTCCACTCACAAAGCATTGACCAGAACAAGACACATGATGCCACTCCACCAGAAGCAGGCTAGAAAATGCTATTCTACCACATAACTGGAAGTGGAGAGTCAGAAGTATTTGGTGAAGAGCGCTAATGACTACTGAGGCATAAACGCACACACACAGATAACACATAAAAAGCATTCTAATGCAATACAGAAAGTGGTGTGCCCCTTTAGACAAGTATAGAGGAAGTGCACATGGAGTTAAGACAAGGTTTCTCTTGTGTGAGCTCCAGAGAGACTCCAGGTGAGGTTCCAGGCAACAGGACTCTTCAAAACTAAGCCTTGAAAGATGTTACAGATCAGATGTTCAATATGTTTACACTTCATGAAAGTGAAAGTCGCTCAGTCGTGTCCAAATTTTTGTGACCCCATGGACTGTTCAGCCCATGGAATTCCCCAGGGAAGAATACTGGAGTGGGTAGCCTACCCCTTCTTCAGGGGAACTTCCTGACCCAGGAATCGAATCAGGGTCTCCTGCATTGCAGGCAGATTCTTTACCAGCTGGGCCACCAGGGAAGCCTCCTTTGGATAAGTCACTTTAACGTCTCTGTGCCTCAGTTTCCTCATCCATAAAAGGAGGCAACTAACAGTGCCTGATTCATAGGGCGTTGAGAGGATTAAATGAGGTCCTATTTGTAAAACTCTAGAGTACTGTCTGGTACATAAGCAGTATAAATGGTAACTGTGTTCATGTGCACACAAACACACACACACGTCTTTCACCAATTTTAAATCCATGAGATTTTTTAATGTAGACACTAGAGAACTAATTACCTATTTTTTCTTATCTGTAGTGAAATTTACCCCTGGTTCCAGTGAGCAAGGGTTGCAAACTGACAAAGTCCCACATTCCCTGCCCCCACTGACCAGGGAGCACTGAGCAGGGCTCTTCCTCCCACTCAAAACCAGCAACTCAGACCAGACTGCTCAGCTCTAAGTCAGTATTTTCCCTTCCCTGTCCAGAGCTAGACCACCTCAGGCTTCTCTAGATTTTTCTCTCTGACTGCAGAGACCTAATCTCTGTCTAGAAAAGTCCTTCCACCAAGCTGTGTGGAAATAAACCTTCCTTTATCACCTGCCTGGGGCTACTGTGGGTGCCATGCAGGAGCAGAGCCCCGCAGGACAGCAAGAGAGCTGGCCCAAGACACTCTTTCAGGAAAAGGACACAGCCGGCACTTAGAGACCGCCACATCTCCCTGAAGATGAGCAACTAAGGAACTATTTCTAGTGTAAACAGGAAAATAATAAATCTCATAAGTAGAATGGCAATGAAAATTTTCATGGTTTAGCTCATTTGTGCAAGTAAAGCTCTTTCGGGTGTATTCCTATGTTTGACTCTCAGAACAACTCAGTCAGGATTGCAGTCACTCTCGCTTCACAAACAATGAAACACAGACTCAGAAAGGTGAAGAGATTCGCCCATGACATGGCAGCTGGTAAGTAACAGAGGAGAAGCTTGAACTCAGAGATCCTTCTCACAGTTACCTCTAACACCCTGTTTTCCAAGATATGGAAGGCACACTGCCAGCAGCGTGCCAAATGATTTCATGCTTGATATACTGATTAGCAGAATGTAAATCCGGAACAAACTCGAGCTTTGAAGCTTCCCTTTTCAATCCATTTTATTTGTTTAAAACAGTAGGCAATTTCAAGAAAACCTTAAGCAATCAACAGTACCGATGGCACACAGACGTGGCAAAAATTGTGAAGATGATCCTGAAAGGGCTGCAGGCTGGAAACCCTGCTGTAAGGTGAGTAGTGAGAACAATGACTTCAGAAGCAGTGTGCTAGGCCTGGCTCTGACACTAAAGAGCTCTGCGACCTTGCGCTAGCCATGACCTCTCTGAGTGTCGGGCCCCATCCTGCATAGAATGAGAGGGTTGCTGCAGTCATTTCTGGAGCCTCTCCAGCAGGAGTCCTCTAGGTAGAAGCTGGGTGTTACATCCAGAAATGTGCTGGGCTGGCCATCTTTGGCCCCCCTTCTTCTGTAGTCCTTTTTTGTTGCCTGAAATAAAGCTGACAAGAGACAGCCGGACCCAGGGCCACTCCTCCATGGGAGCCACTCAGAAACTTCCAAAGAGGGCCCGGGTGGCAGGCTGAACTCTCAAGCCTCCTCCCCCTCATCAGCTGTGCACCTTGGGCCCTGCAGCCAGCCTAGGAGGAGACCATGACAGAAGCGGGAGGGGGAAGGAAGAGCTTTCCACAGAGCCATCCTCCAACAAGAAAGGAGCAAAAGTGAAGCCTTGAAGGACTCCAGCTGGGAGGGGATTGAGGGCAGCAAGAGGAATGGAATTCATAACAGGCCCACTCTGAATGGGACCAGGGTCAATGGGAAAGTTTCTTGAAGATTCCCATTTGAAGGCTCTTAAAGGTACTTGTGGGTGGGTGGATGGCAGCTCTCCTACCATGGAACCAGATCAGCAGCCACAACAAGAAGGTACCGGGGTGGGGGGCGGTCACCATCAGCTCATGAAATTATGAGGAAACCCAGGGCCACCCTGACCTGCCCTGTGACCTTGGGCAAGAGCTGTGTCTCTCTGTGCCTCAGTGTCCCCGTCTGTGACATAGACATAATATGGTGAGGATTAAGTAAAATAATACATGTAAAGCCTAGCACATGGTCAGAATGAATATTACTATTTATGTTTACCACTGAAAACCTGAGATGGGGGCAGCCCAGATGGTGTTCCCAGCTTGGATTTAGATAAACATGGGCTGACATCATGGCTTAGCCACTACTTTGTGGTAGAACTTTAGACTGCAATTTCTACTGATAAAATGGTGATACTAACAGTACCCCCTTCAAGAGAGGCCAGTTGTCAAAATTCAACTGTGTGATCTCACAAAGCACTCGAAAGAATGTCTGCATGTTTGAATTACTCAGTAAATTATGGTTGTGATAGACATGGAGCCATGCACCCGAAATCCTCTCTCAAAGACAACTTCATGGCCCCAACTATGAGGAATACAGCCAGCAGGCTGGGCACTGTCATTGCCTTCGGGGCCTGGGTGTCCCTAGGAAGTTCTCTGAAGGCAGAACCTTCTGCTTCTTGGTGTCCACAGGATGCGCAGCACAGCAGGTATACAAGGTCAGCTCTAAATACTTGCAGATGGGCTGATTCATTCAATGACTTACTTCTGAAACTTGGGGTGTACTTCAGTGGCGCCAGCTGTTTTTTGGCCATGCTGAATAGCCTGCGGGATCTTAGTTCCCACAGCAGGGATTGAACCCAGGCCCTCAGCAGTGCAAGTGTGGAGTCCCAACCACTGGACTTACCGGCCAGTCCCCAGTGGCATCTACTTTTAAATCTTCCAGGTGAGAGGAAAGGAAACTCCATGGAGCCTAATTCCAAGTCCTCAGCAGGGATGAGGCTGCCCTTGCTTGCCAACTCAGCAGGTTTCTTTTCTTCATTTTCTGATATGGCTACCGAGCAGGGCCTTGGAGAATGCAACTGAGTTCTCATCAAAATCCCTCCCCTCCTCCCCAAGCCTGGCTGCCAGAGAGGACACTCGCTACTCTGACCTCGTTTCCCAGCAAGGCTGCCTGTGAAAGTGCAATCTTGGCAGAGGTGCCCTTTCAAGAAGATTTTTATCTTACAGAACTTGACAGATTTTCGGCTTCACTCTTTCATTTGAAATTTCTCACATTACCCCCTCTCTTCTTGCCATTCCGGCTTGGGTAATTTTTCTCTAAAGTGCCAGTTTCTCAGTTGGTGGTTGCATTCCGGAGAGGGTTAATGTGAAAGGCAGAATGGCCACATCTTGAATAACTTAAACCAAAGGGAGGACTGAATATGAGACTGACCAGTAGCTAGCACAGTCCTGGGCTTTTGAGCAGTACTTTCCAAACACTGTGGGGCAGGGTCAGCCCCAGTTACAGTGAATTGCAATCTGGCAGTGGTGGGGTGGAGGCAGTTGGTCACATGGAATAAAGGCCGACATACTTGGCAGCTCCCTTGATCAAGAGGTGGTCCCTTCCTGCACCCCTTGAATCTGGGCTAGACTTGTGACTTGTTTCATCAATGGAATGCAGTAGAAGTTAACACTGTGTTGATGCCTGGCTGAGACTTGGAGAAGCCTTGAAACTCCCACTCTCAAGCTCCTGGAACACTCCAACCATCACATGCACAAGCCTGTGCTAATCTGCTGGAGGACAAGAGAGCACTTGGAGACAAAGGCCCAGTGCCCTCCTTCCCACTGAAGGCTCTTATAAACCAGCCAGGCCTTGCTGACCCAGAAGCTGACAGTGGAAGCATGGGAGGCCTGGCCTAGATCAAACAAGTCTGGCCCAAGCAGAAGAATGATCCAGCTGAGCTTAGACCAGATTGGCAGCCTAGTAAGTTTTGAGCAATTATATAAGTGATGATTTATATCACTGAGTTTTGGGGTAGATTGTTTCATAACAAAATAGCTAAAGTGGGGGGACAGAAAGCCAGGAAGCAAAAAAATTTTTAGAAGACCAAGATAATACAAATTGTGACATGAAGAATTAAGGAAGCAAACAGGGTCATGTAATGGAGGACTATGTGTGACAAATTTGGGAAGTGCAGTCAAGGGAAGACATTTCTAAAGAGGTGACATTTTTCCTGAGACCCAAATGACAGGACAGAGCAAGCAAGGTGAAGACTTAAGGGCACAAAAGGAAACAAATGGGAACTAATCAAAATTACAAGATTTTGCACAGCAAAGGAAACCATAAACAAAATGAAAAGACAATCTACAGGATGGGAGAAAATATCTGCAAATGATGCAACTGGCAAGGGCTTAATTTCCAAAATACACAAACAGCTCATACCACTCAACGAAAAAATAAACAACCCTATCCAAAAATGGACAGGAGACCTAAATAGACATTCCTTCAAAGAAGACCTACAGATGACCAACAGGCACATGAAAAGATGCTCAGCATCACTAATTACTAGAGAAATGCAAATCGAAAGTACAATGAGGTGCCATTTCACACTATCAGAATGGCCATCATCAAAAAGTCTACAAATAACAAATGTTGGAGAGCATGTGGAGAAAAGGAAACACTCCTACACTGTGGGTGGGAATGTAAGTTGGTACAGCTGCTATGGAGAATGGTATGGATGTTCCCCAGAAAACTAAAAATAGAGTTACTATTTAATCCAGCAGTCCTACTCCTGGGTATATATCCAGACAAAACTGCAATTCAAAAACTTACATGCACTCATATATTCATAGCAGCACTATTTACAATAGCCAAGACATGGAAACAACCTAAATACCCATTGACAAATAACTGGAAAAAGAAGATGTGGTACACATAAACAATGAAATACTACTGCTAAGTCGCTTCAGTCGTGTCCGACTCTGTGCAACCCCACAGATGGCAGCCCACCAGGCTACCCCATCCCTGGGATTCTCCAGGCAAGAACACTGGAGTGGATTGCCATCTCCTTCTCCAATGCATCAAAGTGGAAAGTGAAAGTGAAGTCGCTCAGTCATGTCCGACCCTCAGCAATGCCATGGACTGCAGCCTTCCAGGCTCCTCCATCCATGGGATTTTCCAGGCAAGAGTACTGGAGTGGGGTGCCATTGTCTTCTCTGAATGAAATACTGCTCAGCCATAAAAAAGAATGAAATAGTGCCACTTGGATGCAACTAGAGAGTATCATACTAAGTAAAGTCAGAAAGAGAAAGACAAATATCATATGATATCACTTATATGGGGAATCTAAAATATAACACAAGTGAATTTATCTATGAAACCAAAACAGAATCATGGACACAAGAGACAGGTGGTTGCCAAGGGGGAAGAGGTTGGGAGAGGGATGGAATAGGAGGTTGGAGCTAGCAGATGTAAGCTTTTATGTGTAGAATGGATAAATAACAAGGTCCTACTATATAGCATGGAGAACTATATTCAATATCCTACAATAACTGGTACAGCCACTATGGAGAACAATATGAAGTTTCCTTAAGCTAAAAATAGAGCTACCATATGATCCAGCAGTCCCACCCCTGGGCATATATATGGAGAAAACCATAATTTGAACAGATGCATGCACCTCAACGTTCATTGCAGCACTGTTTACAATAGCTAAGACACAGAAGCAACCTAAAATAAACGTCCATCAACAGAGGAATGGATAAAGAAGATGTGGTATATATATATATATATATATATATATATATATAATGAAATATTACTCAGGCATAAAAAATAATGAAATAATGCCATTTGCAGCAACATGGGTGGACCCAGAGATTATCATACTTTGTAAAGTAAGTTAGACAGAGAAAGACAATATTATATGATCTTGCTTATACGTGGAATCTAAAGATACAAATGAATTTATCTATAAGACAGAAATAGAATTACAGATGTCAAAAACAAACTTATGGTTACCAGCAGGTAAAAGGGCAAGGGATAAATTGGAAGACTGGGACTGATACACACAAACTACATAAAACAGATAACTAATAAGGACCTACTATATGGCATAGGAAACTACTCAATACTCTGTAATGGCCAATATGGGGAAAAACTCTAAAAAGCAACATTGTAAATCAGCTATACTTCAATTAAAAATTTTTTAAAAATCTTGTGATAAATCATAATGGAAAAGAAAATATTATATATATATATATATACACACATATACACACACACACATACATTTATACATATATATACATACACACTTCCAGAGGTACAAGCTGAATTTAGAAAAGGCAGAAGAACCTAAGATCAAATTGTTAACATCCGTTGGATCATAGAAAAAGCAAAGGAATTCCAGAACAACATCTACTGCTTCATTGACTATACTAAAGCCTTTGACTGGGTGGATCATAAAAAACTGTGGAAAATTCTTAGAGATGGGAATACCAGACTACCTTACCCGTTTCCTGAGAAACCTGTATGCAGGTCAAGAAGCAACAGTTAGAACTGGACATGGAACAACAGACTGGTTCCAAGTTGGGAAAGAGTACATCAAGGCTGTATATTGTCACCCTGCTTATTTAACTTCTATGCAGAGTACATTGTGTGAAATGCTGGATTGGATAAATGACAAGCTGGAATCAAGACGGCCGGGAGAAATATCAACAACCCCAGATATGCAGATGATACCACTCTAATGGCAGAAAGCAAAGAGGAACTAAAAAGCCTCTTGATGAAGGTGAAAGAGGAGAGTGAAATAGCTGGCTTTGGCTTAAAACTCAACATTCAAAAAACTAAGAATACAGTATCTGGTCCCATCACTTCACGGCAAATAGATGGGGAAAAAGTGGGAACAGTGACAGACATTATTTTCTGGGATTCCAAAATCATGGATGGTGACTGCAGCCATGAAATTAAAAGGTGCTTGCTCCTTGGAAGAAAAGCTATGACAAACCTAGATCGCATATTAAAAAGCAGAGATGTCACTTTCCTGACAAAGTCTGTGTAGTCAAAGCTATGGTTTCTCCAGTAGTCATGTACAGATGTGAGTTGGACCATAAAGAAGGCTGAGTGCCAAAGAATTGATGCTTTGGAATTGTGCTGGAGAAGACTCTTGAGAGTCCCTTGGACAGCAAGGAGCTCAAACCAGTCAACCCTAAAGGAAATCAACCCTGAATATTCATTGGAAAGACTGATGCTGACGCTCCAATAGCTTGGCCAGCTGATGCAAAGAGCCGACTTACTGGAAAAGACCTTGATGCTGGGAAAGACTAAGGGAAGGAGGAGAAGGGGGTGACAAAGGATGAGATGGTTGGAGGGCATCATCAACTCCATGGACATGAGTTTGAGCAACCTCAGGGAGATAGTGAAGGACAGGGAAGTCTGGAGTGCTGCAGTCCATTTGGTCACAAAGAGTTGGACACAACTTAGTGACTGAGCAACAATAACAATGTATAACTGAATAACTGTGCTGCACAGTAGTAATTATCACTACATTATAAATCAACTATACTTCTATTTTTTTAATGTACAAAAATTAAAAAAAAAAAAGAGCTGAGGGCAGAGGAAGCTGCCAGCACAGCCTCGAAGGTGTGTTTTCAAGAAAGAGAACCAAGGCCAGTGTGCCTGAAGTCTGGAGAGAGAATGAAAACAGGGCCAGGGGGAGTCAAAGAAGTCGGCAAAGAACAGCAAAAAGCCATGGGAGGGTTTTAACAGAAGACAGATGCCATCTGAGTCCCATCTTTGAAAGGTCACCCCGGCCACAGTGTGGGTGTGGAGGATGGCTCATAAGGTGCCAAGAGTGGAAGGCTACTGCAAATTCCAGGTGAGCAAAGATGCTGGCTTAGACTAGGTAATTATCAGTGGCGGTCAGGGGAAGGAGTCAGATTCTGGAACTATTTTGAAGGGAAAGCATCCTTACAGCACATATGCTGGCTTGAAACCAAAGTTTGTTATTTGAGCCGTATGTCTAATAAAGTTTAGGTCATTGGTATTGCTTTTACTCTCCATATGCTTATCCCACAAATTTTATTCAGAAGTTTTTAATAAGTACTAAATTTACTTGCATTTTATACCAGTTCTTATTGTTAATTACTAATAGGTGCATGAGGTTTTCCCTATACTTAAAAGTGGATGAAACATAAATCCAACATCTAGTTGTATATATTAACAGAATGGAGTATTTGTTCATAATTCTTATATTCACAATTTGGTGAACAGAATTAAATTTTTTCTATTCAGAAATCATTTTGAACATTGTAAACCAGTATCCCCATTATCATCTCCCAAGATAAATGTTTGCTTATAAATCATTTCCTTAAAATGTTAGTTTTCTTAGAAATTAATTTGTAAACATATGTTTGACAATTATTGATAAACAGTACAGTTCGGTGATTAAAATCATGGACTCTGGAGCCAGTCTGCTGGGTCCAAATTCTAACTCTGCAATTTATTACTTAAGTGATCTTTGGCAAGTTTTAAAAAATAAGGTAATAACAGTATTTCCCAAATGGTGGTGTTGTGATTATTATTTAAATTATGTCACACACAGAACGTGCTTAGAATAGGCTCTGGTACACACTAGGGGACTTTAGGATGCCAATCACTGGGCAACATGTCTTTGCTGCTGTGACTATTTGAAAGGTGGAGAATTGCATTTCATTTAAAAGTTATCCCCCAGAAAATCACATTTCAGGTTTTTCCCTAATCCAGTATTCCCTTCCTAATTTTCTCTATGAATTCTGACTACATGTTGTCATCTCATGCCTGGTTCTCACTCTCACTATCCACTTGGCCAGCACCAGCCTTGAGTTCTCAACTGTGGATAGCATAGGTAAGGACAACCACATCAACAGCACACTGCATGATGGCTATGCCAGACATGGCATGGCTGTGGAAAAGTTGCCTCTTCAAAAGAGGTGGTCAGAAAGCTAGGCCTGAGGTTGTACTTAGAGAGCGACTGGGATTTAGGTCATCTTATAGACTTACTCAGTCAAATGTTTAGTGCCTGGGCTGGGAGGACCTGAGCAGCTGGGAATCCTCAGGCATCTCTATCTCTATGCAGTCTCTCCCTGTGGCTTCTCCAATATGATGGCCACAGGGTACCCAGATTTCTTATATGGTACCTGTGGCTTCTCCAATATGATGGCCACAGAGTACCCAGATTTCTTATATGGTAGCTCAGAATGCCAATAGTGCCTGGAGAGGGGAAGAGGGCAGAGGAAGCAGGGGGGAGAGAGAGAGAACCTGAGAAAGCACACATGTGCCAGGCAGATGCTGTGTTGCCTTTTATATGACCCAGCTTTGGAAGTCACAGGCTAGTCACAACTAATATTGTAGTCTACTAGTTGAGGCTGTCAGACAGGTCCACTGGATGTTCAAGGCGAAGCAACACAGACTCCACCTTTGGATGAGGGACTGAGAAGGTTCTGGGAAAACATGTGGGACTGGAACTATTATGGCCATTTGGGGAAAATATGCTCTGGCACAGATGACAAGAGCCAGTCAATTGAAGCATGACCTGTGCTGGCCCAGATGATATCCACCAGGAACAGAAAGTCACAAGTCCACCTGAGCTGGTTTAATTTGCAGCTTTACACAAATGGCCCTGCTTTCATCAGGTTAAGAGAAAGAGTGATTACAGGGGAAAGAGAAGGAATAAAGTTGTATTTATTGAGCACCTATTACGAGCACCTATTGGGGCTTCCCTGGTGGCTCACTGGTAAAGAATTTGCCTGCCAGTGCTGGAGACATGGGTTCGATCCCTGGGTTGGGAAGATCCCCTGGAGAAGAAAATGGCAACCCATTCCAATATTCTTCCCTGGGAAATCCCATGGACAGAGGAGCCTTATGGGCTCCCACGGGATCGCAAAGAGTCGGGCACGATTTGGCGAATGAGCATACACACACACATATTATGCCCTGGATGCTTCACACAAAGCTGACTGTGGATCAATAATGATTCTTCAGGAAGGCAATTTGCAGAAGATTCAGCAGGGCAGAGAACTGGGCTGGCTGGTGCAGCCAGCTGCCAGATCAGCTGGGGCTGGCCAACTGTCAGTTTGGGTACCTTGATTCTCCCCAACCTGCTGCTGCTGCTAACTCGCTTCAGTCATGTCCGACTCTGTGCGACCCCATAGATGGCAGCCCACCAAGCTCCCCCGTCCCTGGGATTCTCCAGGCAAGAACACTGGCGTGGGTTGCCATTTCCTTCTCCAATGCATGAAAGTGAAAAGTCAAAGTGAAATCACTCAGTCGTGTCCGACTCTTAGCGACCCCATGGACTACAGCCCACCTGGCTCCTCTGTCCATGGGATTTTCCAGGCAAGAGTACTAGAGTGGGGTGCCATTGCCTTCTCCACTCCCCACCCTGGTCTCTGGTTATATGATGGAAGCAAGTCCCATTGTGCAGACACTTTTGAAGTGTCTTCTTATGTCATGATTGCTATCATCTTCTGGCCCCAACTAAGTCACATGATCAGACAAGTTCTACAAATGTTGCAGGAGTGGGGACACAGGGAAGGGAAAAATTTGTGGTCATTTTCTGCAGCTTTACTGCAGCCTGAGAAGCCAAATTTTGTTCACCAGACCCACAATCATCTCTCACAGAAGTGGAACATGGTAAGAGAAGGGCCATGCTGAGACTCCTTATGCTTTACCTGAGGAGAGCCTGGGAGGACCAAGAATGTCTCCAGAACAGCTCGGCACACTACAGCAGCCCCATGTGGTCCACAGACATAAAGAGACATCCAGGGGTCACCTCTAGCCTGGAATGACAGCAGCATATTTTGACACAAAGAAAAATTATGAGTAAGAAAAGAGTGAGGGGGAAACAGAGCAGTAACAAGGACATGAAAGGTAGAGAAAGAGTGAATTTTGGTGTGTTACTGAGAGACAATATGGTTAAGAATGGTTCTGCAGCCAGACTACATGGATAACAATTAGGATGTGATAATGCATGTAAAACACTTGTTCCCAGCACATCAGCAAGGGTCAATGAATCACCATGGTCACCATCATCTATGCGGAGGTTTCAGAGGGGAAGTGATAGGACAGAGGATTTTGATGAAGTTTTGTAAAATTTCACTTGTCCCCAATTCCCTTTTGACATATCCTGGAGAAAGACAGAACAAAAGCCTGAAGTATTCATTTCTTTTGTGCCTTCCAGATTGTGTTTCTTCAAGTGGGATGTCAGCCAAGATTAGAGATGTAGAGCTGGGTTTCCACTGGGATTACTCACAGAAAACGATGTTCTCATTTCATCCTCACAGTCACTCTGTAAGGTAGGTGTTATTCTTCCTTTATAGCCTAGGAAACAGAAGCCCAGGGAGGTCAGCTGGATGGCTCTAGGTTACTTAGTAGGCGGCAGATCCAGAATTCAACACTAGATCTGTCAGAGTTCAAGTTCCATGCCCTTCCTTCCTTTCTTAAATGTAATAGTAGGCTTTTTTCCCTTTATTGCATTACTTTTATCTCAAAGACAATATGAGTTCACTGTAATCCAAAGATGTAGTATAAGTATTTTTACCCTAAGACCCTCTTCTCCTCAGTATCACCCATCATGACCATGGTCCCCGGCTGCCCCACCCCACTGTGCTGAAGTAATCAATGTTATCAACATGATGTGTTATCTTTCTCCACTCCTATAAACATATGGACGCATGTATAGAGGGCATTAACTGTTTTTACTAACTTTTACAAAACTTCAATTGTATGATAAATTAATCTGCAAATGGCTTCTCTTCATAATACAGCACAAAGCAATCTTGAGAAAGAAAAATGGAGTTGGAAGAGTCAGGCTCCATGACTTAAGACTATACTACAAAGCTGCAGTAATCAAAATCATATGGTACTGGCACAAAGACAGAAACATAGATCAATGGAACAGGTTAGAAAGCCCAGAGATACAACTACACACCTGTGGTCAACTAATATACAACAAAGGAGGCAAGTATATACACAGAGAAAAGACAGTCTCTTCAATAAGTGGTGCTGGAAAAACTGAACAGCTACATGCAAAAGAATAAATCAGAACATTAGCACCATATACAAAAAAAAATACTCAAAATAGGTTAAAGACCTAAATGCAAGGCTGGATGTTATAAAACTCTTAGAAAAAAACACAGACCACTCTTTGACATAAATCATAGCAAAATCTTTTTTGCTCCAACTCCTAGAATAATGAAAATTTTTTAAAATAAATAAATGGGACCTAATTAAACTTAAAAGATTTTACATAACAAAAGAAATCATAAATAAAATGAAAAAACAACATACAGAATGAGAGAAAACATTTGCAAATGATACAGCTGACAAAGGATTAATCTTCAAAACATACAAATAGTTCATGCAGCTCAATATTAAAAAACAAACAACCCAATCAAAAAATGGGTAGAGGACCTAAACAGACATTTTTCCAAAGAAGACATGTCCTCAGATGCTCAGTTGTGTCCAACCCTGTGACCCATGGACTGTAGCCTGCCAGGCTCCTCTGTTCATGGAATTCTCCAGGCAAGAGTGGTGGAGTGGGTAACCATTACCTTCTCCAGGGGATCTTCCCGACCCAGGATGGAACCTGGGTCTCCTGCACTGCAGGAAGATTCTTTATGGATGGTCAGAAAGCATATAAAAAGATGCTTGATATAATTAATTACTTAGAGAAATGTAAATCAAAAGTTCAAAGAGATATCACCTCACACTGGTCAGAATGGCCATATCATAAAAAAATATACAAGCAATAAATGCTGGAGAGGGTGTGAAGAAAAGGAAATCTTCCTATCCTGTTGGTGGGAATGTAAATCAGTACAACCATTATGGAGAATATTATGGAGTTTCCAAAAAAACTAAAAACAGAACCACCATATGATCCAGCAACACCACTCCTGGGCGTATATCCAAAGGAAATTGTAATTCAAAAAGATACATGGACCCCAATGTTCACTGGAGCATTATTTACAATAGCTAACACATGGAAGCAACCTAAATGTCCACTGACAGAGCAAATGAAGAAGATGTGCTAGATAAATACTATGGAATATTCAGTTCAGTTCAGTTGTTCAGTCGTGTCTGACTCTCTGAGACCCCATGAACCCCAGCATGCCAGGCCTCCCTGTCCATCACCAACTCCCAGAGTCCACCCAAACCCATGTCCATTGAGTCGGTGATGCCATCCAACCATCTTATCCTCTGTCGTCCCCTTCTCCTCCTGCCTTCAATCTTTCCCAGCATCAGGGTCTTTTCAAATGAGTCAGTTCTTCGCATCAGGTGGCCAAAGTATTGGAGTTTCAGCTTCAACATCAGTCCTTCAAAGGAACACCCAGGACTGATCTCCTTTAGGATGGACTGGTTGGATCTCCTTGCAGTCCAAGGGACTCTCAAGAGTCTTCTCCAACACCACACTTCAAAAGCATCAATTCTTTGGTGCTCAGCCATCTTTATAGTCCAACTCTCACATCCATACATGACCACTAGAAAAACCATAGCCTTGTCTAGATGGACCTTTGTTGGCAAAGTAATGTCTCTGCTTTTTAATATGTTGTCTAGGTTGGTCATAACTTTCCTTCCAAGGAGTAAGCATCTTTTGATTTCATGGATGCACTCACCATCTGCAGTGATTTTGGAGCCCAGAAAAATAAAGTCTGACACTGTTTCCACTGTTTCCCCATCTATTTCCCATGAAGTGATGGGACCAGATGCCATGATCTTCATTTTCTGAATGTTGAGCTTTAAGCCAACTTTTTCACTCTCCTCTTTCACTTTCATCAAGAGGCTCTTTAGTTCTTCTTCACTTTCTACCATGGAATATTACTCAGCCATAAAAAAACTAAATAATGTTATTTGCAGCAACACGGATGAACCTAGAGATTATCATGCTGAGTGAAGTCAGATAGAGAAAAACAAATATCATGATATCACTTATATGTGGAATCTTAAAAAAAAAAAAAAGGTAATTATTTACAAAACAGAAATAGAGTCACAGATGTAGAAAACAAACTTATGGTTACCAGCAGTTGAGTGGAGATGGATAAATTGGGAGACTGGGATTGACATATACACACCACTATATATAAAGTAGATAACTCATAAGAACCTACTGTAGAGCACAGGAACTCTACTCAACATTTTGTAATGACCTATATGGGAAAAGACTAAAAAAGAGTGGATATATGTACACATATAACTGCTGTACACCTGAAACTAACACAACATTGTAAATCAACTATAGTTTAATACAATTTAAAAAAACAATAAATCACAAACATCCTTCTAAGGCAATTAATAGAGATCTAATTAATTCTTTTTAAGAACTGCACAGCCTACACACTCTCAACAGGATACACAATTCATGCAACCATTTTTCTGTTGACTGGTGTTCTGGCTGCCAGGATTTTTTTCCCCTATAGCCTAGACACAAATAAATCTTTATAGATCTACTTATATACCAGTGATTGTGTATGTATAGAATATATTCTGAAATGTAGGTTTTTTTGGGTCCCAAATGTTGCAGTTATTTATCACTGTACAGCAAGCCATACCAAAATTCAGTGGCTTAAAAAAATAATAATTACCTTTTGACCTCAAACCATCTTCAAGGAGGAATCAGTAGGGATGGAATCAGTGGGGAAGGAAGAAGGAATCAAGAAGGAATCAGTAGGGATGGAGTGCCTCTGTTCTCAGTGGGATTAGCTGGGTCAGTTCAACTGGGAGATGGAAGATCCACTTTCAAGATGGCTCATTCACAGGGTTAGTAAGTGGTTGTCAGCCATTGATTAGGAACTCAGTCAGGACTGTGGTCAGGGGCCTTAACTCCTTTCCACTTGGGCCATCACTCCATAGGCTGCTTGGGCTTCCTCACAGCATGGTGGCTGGCTTATAAGCATGAGTGTCTCAAAAGAACTAGGCAGAAATTACATTATCTTTCTATAATCTAACCTCAGAAGTCATGCAGTATCACTTATACCACATTCTATTTGTGGAAATAGTCACAAGTCCACCCAGATCAAAGTGGAGGGGAATTAGACTCTACCTTCTGATCTTCTGATGGGGAGGGCAAGGTTTTGGAAGAGAATGTGGGCTGGAAGATACTGTTGCAGCCATCCCATCTTTTGAAAATACAGTCCTACCAAAGATCACATTGCTAATAAATAATGGAACTAAGACTCAAATCCTGGTCTGTTTTTCATTTCATAATGTGACGTGTTTTGGTGACATGTGCATGGTTGAATTTGGGATATGCAATCAAGTCAAGGAAAAACTGAACACTGGGGCCAAGTGCAAACTAAACCTTCTGGAAATAACCTACCAGGATTATCCAAGGACTTAAAAAGCCCCTTTATGCCTACAGCATAACACGGTTGAGGACAAGGTGGCTAAGGACCAACAGGGACTTCTGAATGGTCTTGGCAACCAAGCCCGCCCCATCCAGAAGATGTCAGTCTAGCACAGCTGCTCCCATTCATCATTTACCACTTGCCCCAGAAGGGAGTTTTCATTCAGCCTCAACACATTCATACTACCATAAGCAAAAAAGTAAAATAACTCAGTTCTGCTTTTTGTTTTTCTTCTTTTTTACATTTTTGTTTGGACAGAGTGGAGCAGTTCAAACCAGGAGATGAAAGGAACAAAAGATCAGCTGGAGCAGGGAAGCTACTTAGCCCACAAATGGACATGGTTACATGGTCAAAGCCCAAGAGGTTTAAGTGTGTTCTTGTGCAGAGTGAGGCCATGAGTGCATTTCAGAATACTAAATTATCTTTAAAAATTGTCCTTTATTTCTTCCACTTATTAACAGATGCCTCATTTATTTAGCCCAAACACAAGCCACAGCCTTCATCTATTTGGGGGTAAGCATTTAACTATGCTATGAATGATTTGTCTCAAATAACAATCCTCACTCCCACCTTTCATTCTCCTACCCCACCCCACCCCCGACAGCTTGGATGCTAACCCCATAATGGAGTCCCAAATCTCAGTTCCTTCTTCACTCAGGAGGATTAGGCTTGTGGAACTTAGACCAGACTCTGACAGCAGACACATTCTTGGCCAAGGTTTATGGCAACATCTCCCCTACTCCTGATATCCTTTCAGAGTCTTGTGAGCTGTAAATAGGACACCACTTGATTCTAGGATGGCCTCTAGCTGTTTACCAAATTCGTGGGCCTGGTAGCACAGGTAGAATATTGGCAACCCCAAAATGTATTAGGTTGCTAGCACTGTGAGGAAGAAACTGTTACAGGACTCTCTCTTAGCCTCTATGGTATTCTGCCAATCTTTTTCTTTTTTAATAAAAAAAATTATACAATTTTAAAGGTTACTTTCCATTTACAGTTGTAACAAAATATTGGCTACATTCCTACACACCCAATAGTTTATACCCACGACTCCCCCACCTCCATAATGCTCCTCCCATACTCTCCCCACTGATAACCACTAGTTTGTTATTTAAATCTGTGAGCCTGTTTCTCTTTTGTTATATTCACTAGCTCATTGTATTTTTTAGATTCCACATGTAAGTGAAAGCATATAGTATTTGTCCTTCTCTAACTTATTGCACTTGGCATAATGCCTTCCCAGTCCACGTATGTTGCTGCAGATGGCAAAATTTCCATCTCTTCTATGATTGATTAATATTTCATTGAGCTATGTCACTTCAGTCATGTCCGACTCTTTGCGACCCCATGGACTGTAGCCCACCAGGCTCCTCTGTCCATGGGATTCTCCAGGCAATACTGGAATGGGTTATTTCCTCCTCCAATATTTCATTGTGTATGTGTGTGTATGTATATAAAACAAATGCTGGAGAGGGTGTGGAGAAAGAGAAACCCTCCTACACTATTGGTGGGAATGTAATTTAGTGTAGCTACTATGGAAGCAGTTTGGAGGTTTCTCAAAAAGCTAAAAATAGAATTCCTATATGATCCAGCACTCCCACTCCTGGGCACATATCCAGACAAAACTATAATTCAAAAAGATACATGCACCCCAATGTGCATAGCAGCACTATTCACAATTGCCAAGACATGGAAGCAAGCTAAATATGCACTGACAGACAAATGGACAAAGAAGATAGAGTGTATAGTATTCCACACAATGGAATGCTACTCAGACATAAAAAAGAACAAAATAACGTCATGGATGCAACTAGAGATTATCACATTAAGTCAGAAAGATAAATACTACATGGTATCACTTACATATGGAATCTAAAATATGGCACAAATGAACCTATCTAAGAACCAGAAACATACTCACAGACATAGAGAACACATATCTTGTTGCCGAAGGGGAGCGGGAGGAATGGAATAGGAGTTCATGGGTAGTAGATGCAAACTATTACATATAGAATGAATAAACAACAAGGTCCTACTGTATATCACAGGGACTTATATCCAATATCCTGGGATAAATCATAGTGGAAAAGAATATAAAAAAGAATGCATATATGTGTATAACTAAGTCACTTTGCTATACAGTGGAAATTAACACATTGTAAATCAACTATACTTCAACTAAAAAATTTTTTTAAAGCAAAAATAAAAGGAATCCTATGAAGTAAAATTGTCACTGTGGATGACATGATACTATACATAGAAAATCCTAAAGACGCTACCAGAAAACTACTAGAAATCATCAATGAATTTGGTACAGTTGCAGGATATAAAATTAATATACAGAAATACATTGCATTTGTATACACAATGAACTAGCAAAAGAGAAATTAAAGAAGTAATTCCATTTACCATTGCATGAAAAAGAATCAAATACCTAGGAATAAGCCTACCAAAGGAGGCAAAGGAAACTAAGACACAGATGAAAGAAATTGAAGATGACACATACAGATGGAAAGATACACGTTCTTGAAAGAATCAGTACTGTCAAAACAATTATACTACCCAAGGCAATCTACAGAGTCGATGCAATCCCTATCAAACTAGCAATGACATTTTTCATAGACTATAATAAATAATTTTAAATTTTTAAAATATTTTAATTTAAATATTTTAAAATATGTATGGAAATACAAAAGATCCCAAACAACCAAAGCTATCTTGAGAAAGAAGAAATCACAGTCCCTGTCCCTGACTTTTCAAACAATACTACAAAGTTACAATCATCAGAAAAACAGAAGTATAGAGCCTAGAAATAAATCCGTGCACTGTGGTCAGTTAATCTACAACAAAGGAGGCAAGAATATATAATGGAGAAAAGACAGTCTCTTCAATAAGCCGTGCTGGGGAAAGTGGACAGCTTCATGCAGAAGAGTGAAATCAAAACATTTTCTAATACCATATACAAAAATAAACTAAAAATGGACTTACAATCTAAATGTTAGATGGGATACTACAAACTCCTAGAGAAAAATACAGGCTGAACACTCTGACATAAATAGCAGCAATATTTTTTTTGATCCATTTCCTAAAGCAAAGGAAATAACAGCAGAAACAAACAATTGGGGCCAAATTAAACTTATAACCTTTTGCATAGCAAAGGAAACCATCAACGAGATGAAAAGACAACGTACTGAATAGGAGAAAATATTTTCTTGCAATCTTTGATGTTTCTTGGCTGGTAGATGCATTACCGTGATTTCCTATTTTGGGTTCATAGGGTTGTTCTCCCTGTGTGTGTGCGTGTGTCTGTGTCCAAATTTCCCCTTTTTGTAAGGACCCAGTCATAAAAGAATAGCACTCACCATAACGACCTTATCCTAATTTGATCATCTCCAAGTAAGATCACATTCACAGGTAGGGTGAGGACTTCCACATCTTTGGGGGAGACATAATTCAACACACAACAGATGTCTATGTACTAATCCCTGGAACCCATGAATATGCTATATTACGGCAAAAGGAACTTGGAAGATGTGATTAAGGTTACCCAAGGGACTTTGAGATGGGGAGATTATCCTGGGTTACCCAAGTGAGCCCAATAGCATCACATGAATCCCTAAAAGTAGAAAATCTTTTCCAATTGTGGAGAGAGAGATATGTGAGGATGGAAGAATGATTAGAGAGATGTGATGCTGAAAGTGATAGAAGAGGTCCAAAAGCCAAGGAATGCTGTAGCCTCTAGAAGCTAAAAAAAATTGAGGAAATTGATTTCTTCCTAGAGCTTTCAGAAAAGAATGCAGCCCTGCCAACACCTTGATTTTAGCCCAGGAGACTTATGTCAGACTTCTGACCTATAGAACTGTAAGATACCAAAATTGTCTTGTTCAAGTCACCAAGTTTGTGGTCATTTTTAAGGCAGCAAGAGAAAATTGGTCTTAGGTCATGTTCCCCAGAAGTAGAACCTGAGTGGAGGATTTTTGTGCAAGTGATTTTGATGGGAAGGAGCAGGAGAGGAGGGAAGCTAACTAAGGATGTGGTTTCTACTGGAGACCAGCTTCAGCCTGATCCCATGAGGAGCTCTGGATCATAAATAGCACCACCAAGTAGGTCAAATTTCCACAAGGTTTTTCTACCCCCATGCCAGTCCATGACTGATTGAGGTTGTGGGGGTTTGGGGTAGAGATTTAAGTAAGGGAGGGGTAGAGCTTGCAGAGACAAGAGCAGCTATGAGTTATCAACCAAAACTCCCAGTGGCTGGGAAACAGGGGTCCCACCAATAACCTTGGGCAAAGCAGTCAAACTTGGTGATCTTCAGCTTCCTCATGCATAGACCACCAGGACATTTGTTTTGCACAATTTTAGGGTACATTTTTCCTGTACCTTCTCAAAGACATGACCTCGCCCTGGTCAGTCCAAGGCCTCTGTCTCCCAGGAGATGGGGTGAAGCCAGGTAAGAGATCGAGATTTCCCTATAGAGTGAATGTGGCAACAAAGACGAAAGTAGTATTTGGCTTTTGGCATCAAAATTGAAATATGCAGCAGGCAAGGGGCTTGCATGCCAAGAGATGATCTTCAGAAAGGATTTTCCAGAATCCTTTGTCTCCTCTTGAGTCACTCAGCAAATGAACTTCAATGACTCCACTCCTGGGTATTTTCTTGGTGGAAAAGGGGAGACCTTTGTCTCCCATGAAGGCATAGCTGAAGATAGGAAGAAGGAAATATGACAGATGGGAAACAAAAGCCCACCCCTTTCCCAGACCAAGAATTTGTGAAAAGTAGGAGACTCTGAGGTGAGGAAACGGTCATAGGAGTGACTCCTGAGCACACCTTTCCAAACTAAGACAAACCTCAGTCACTTTTTTTTTCTGGCCACAACTGCACGGCTAATACAACCAAGGATGGAACCCACACCCTTGGCAATGAAAGTGTGGAGTCTTAACCACTGGGGAATTCCCAAACCTCAGTCACCTCAAAGTCAACTGGGAGGTAATGGCATTGAGAAGAGGGGTCTCTGGTCTTCCCAAGCTGCCTTCAGTCCCTGAAGGGTACGTCACCTAGGTTTAGAGCCAGAGGGCCCACCACAAGCCCACCTTGACAGGACAAATTCACCTTGCAGGGGGCTGAACAGAGGCCTCTGCAGGTACTTCAGGGATGCCTGGTCATCCTGGAAGGGCCACAGGCCTTGACTACACCCAAAGAATGGTCCAAACCCAAGTTGCACCAGCAAAAAAGACATCTATGTCATGTCCAGAAGAGGCTGAGGAACCTGCCTAAGTCTCTCTTCTCCTGGAGGTGGGAAAGTGCCCTGAGAGACAGTTTTCATCAAATCAAAGCCTGAACATCTCCTTCAAGGCCCATTTATATTATCACAACTGATGGTGCTAAAACAAGAATGGACATTTCATTTACTTTTTGCCCACCAACAATCAAGCGGGGCCCTAGCAGACTCAATGAGGATCAAATAATAACTTCTGGCACACCCTCTGTGCAGGTGTTGAATTCTATCATGTGCATCAGGAGAAGGGTGAGCCAAATGATCTTCCATGTTACTTCCTAACGTTAACATTCTGTGACTGTATCCTGACACAGCAGGAGGCCACCAGAGCTGAGGAGAACTGGAGAAGTGGACTGCACTGCCTCTCTGGGGCCTGGAGGCAGCCCTCAGGCCAGCCCCTCACCCTTGCTTCTGGGGCAGAGCTGAAAGCCCCCACTTCCCCACTGCAGCCTCAGGCCTGGGCCCTCTAGCTTGTCCTTCTTCATCAGGGACTTCGCACCTTTCAGGGCTCATTAGTGTCTCTGTCACCCGAGAGAGGGCAAACTACAGGAAGCCAGCCTCCTGTGGTAGCTCTCAGGAAAGGCTTGGTGGAGGGAAGGTGAGGAACCCTGCTGAAGTTACCACGAGGTTCGGGGGCAGGGGCGTTGCAGCGGCTCACCCAATGTCAACCGAACTCGACATTCTCAGAACATGCTGTAACAGTTCTGCCCCCCACGACCATGGACTCACCTACTTTTTCTTTCACTTCAACTGTTTTTCAAGTGCATGGTTTCTCCTTCAAGCCCTACTCAAATTCCACCTCATCAAGGAAGCAACACCAGGAAGATGCTTCCCTCCTCCACGCTACATTTTGTCCTGGCTGCTAATACAGAATTATTAAGTTACTTTGGAGGGTTTCTGCCTCCACTGTTAGAGAAAACTTACCTCAATTCAGGTGCTGCGTTTCCAGGGCCTTGTACCTTGCAGACACTCAACAAGTTTCCGGAATGAACGACAGCCAGGAAGGCGTGTCCCGGAAGCAGCTCATCAGCACCACCTGGAGCTTATCAGAACTGCAGCAGCGCCGGCCCCGCCCCGCCCCCAGGTGATTCCTATCCACTGTGATGCTTGCGCCCCAGCACACTGCGCACGCGTGCTCGGACCCGCTGCCTGCAAGGTGTGCAAGTGAAAGTTGCTGAGTCGTATCCGACTCTTTGCCACCCCGTGGACTATACTGTCCATGGAATTCTCCAGGCCAGAATACTGAAGTGGGTAGCCCGTTCCCTTCTCCAGGGAATCTTCCAACCCAGGGATGGAACCCAGGTCTCCCTCATTGCAGGCGGATTCTTTACCAGCTGAGCCACAAGGGAAGCCCAGCAAAGTGTGCAAACTTCTTCCTAAATGGCCTAACGGTAAATACTTTCAGCTTTGTGGGTCAGGTATGGTCTGTGTGGCAACTACTGAGTACTCTCAGTATGGAGTCAAAGCAGCCATCAGTTCAGTTCAGTCGCTCAGTCGTGTCTGACTCTTTGTGACCCCCATGGACTGCAGCAAGCCAGGCCTCCCTGTCCATCACCAACTCCTGGAGTTTACTCAAACTCATGTCCATTGAGTTGGTGATGCCTTCCAACCATCTCACCCATCTCATCCAGCATCAAGGTCTTTTCAAATGAGTCAGCTCTTCACATCAGGTGGCCAAAGTATTGGAATTTCAGCTTCAACATCAGTCCTTCCAATGAATATTCAGGACTGATTTCCTTTAGCATGGACTGGTTGGATCTCCTTGAAGTCCAAGGGACTCTCAAGAGTCTTCTCTAACACCACAGTTCAAAAGCATCAATTTTCGGCGCTCAGCTTTCTTTATAGTCCAACTCTCACATCCATACATGACCACTGGAAAAACTATAGCTTCGACTAGATGGATCTTTGTTGGCAAAGTGATGTCTCTGCTTTTTAATATGCTAAGTTGGTCATAACTTTCCTTCCAAGGAATAAGCATCTTTTAATTTCATGGCTGCAGTCACCATCTGCAGTGATTTTGGAGCCCAAACCAGGTGTAAATGAGTGAGCAGGGCTGTGTTTCAATACAGCTTTATTTATAAGAACAGATGGCCGGCAGGATATGGCCTGCAAGCCATAATTTGCCAAGCCATGGTTTACCAAAAGGTAAGGTGAATGCGTTCATGGAAACAATACTATTTTATCCCAATCTCCCCTCCCACCCATGCTTCCACACTGAGCTTCTCAAAGGGGAGAAATTCCCAATAACTCTTAAAATGAGCAGCTTGACTTCTTAGCAGCTGAGAGCTCTTGTAGAATATCCCTTGCTTTTCATGGAGCTGTTTGCAATTTGGAAGTTTCTTTTTGTGTGAAATTTTTGAGAGGAGAGATGCTTCAGAACTCTCTTTTATTTACTTTTTTAAAAAATAAAAGTATCAATAAAATGTATATGTACAAAAGAATTATGAAACATATGTAGAGTCCACAGAATAGCAATGTACCAAGGTACCATCACACGGCCTAAGAATCTCAACTTTATCATCCAACAGAGGCCCCTGCACCCACTATGTTCACCTATAATTGAACTACCGTCTCCACCCCCACCAGAGGTAAGTTACCCTTAATTGTTTATTAATCTCCTTCTTGCTTTGCTTTCTATTTTATCATCTGCACAGTTTTCTTAAACAATTTTGTCATTTCCCCTTTGTGGGACTTCATGCAAATGTAATCATTCTGTACGACTCCCCCTGGAACTTACTTTTTCCCAGCAACATCTAATTTTTGAGATTCATCCACGTTGGTATAGATAGTTGTGGTTTCCTCATTTTCACTGTTGTAGAGTATGCCATCATATGTACTACACTATCACAACATCCAGCCTGTTGTTGACAGACACGGGTTTGTTTTTTTCCCCCCAGTCTGGAGCTATTATGCTTCCACAAGGCATTCTTGCACACACCTCCTAGTATATGTGTGCAAGAGTTTCTCTAGGGCATACCCTGTGGAGCAGAATTGCTGCTTTGTAGAGTGTACACATGGGCAGGTCTACTTGGTAACACTAAAGTCTAAATTCAACCATTCTCCAACAAACAGTAGGTGAGGCTTCCTATTGTTCCACATCCTTGTCTCATGGATTTATTGATTCCAATTCCTACAATCCTTTTGTTTCCTTTTCAGTCAGGGTTCTAGCTTCATGATCTTAGCTTTTTCCTTGGTTAACTCTTCAGTTCTCTCACAGTTTGTTCACTCAGCACCTACCCTACATCCAGACATCGAGTTGGGGGCTACAGCTTGGATAAATTTAAGACGTGGGCTCTGCCCTTAAGAAAGCTCAGCCTGATTAAGACAAACATGTAAGAGTTGCCATATAATCCAGCAATCCCACTTCTGGGTATATACCTAGACAAAACTATAATTCAAAAAGATACATACACCCATATGTTCCTAGGAGCACTATTCACAACAGCCAAGACATGGAAAAAACCTAAATGTCCACCAACAGATGAATGAACAAAGAAGATGTAGTACATATATATATATATATATACAACAGAATACTACTCAACCATAAAAATGAACAGAATAAGGCCATTTGAAGGAACATGGATGGAACTAGAGATGATCATGCTACATAAGGTAAGTCAGACAGAGAAAGACAAATATGATATCACTTATATGTCGAATCTAAAATATGACATAAATGAACCTACCTACCTATGAAACACAAACAGAATCACAGACAGAGAAAAGACTTGTGGCAACCAAGAGGAAGGAGGAGGTTGGGGAGGGATAGACTGGGGACTTGGGGTTAGCAAATGCAAACTATTATACAGAGGATGGATAAACAACAAGGTCTTCTTGTATGCATAGGGAACTATATTCACTATCCTGTGATAAACCATAATGGAAAAGAATATTTTTTTAAAAATGTATATATATATATGTGTGTGTGTGTGTGTGTGTGTGTGTGTGTATAACCGAATCACTTTGTAGAGTAGAAAGTAACACAACAGTGTAAATCAGCCACAATTTAAAAAAACACAGGCACATAAACAAAGCATTGTAAAATGATGTGGTTCACACAACGACAGAAATGCTTGCAAGGCATTATGGGAGTTCTGAGGAGGGGCACTATAGGGTTTGGATCCAAAAGGCCAGTGGCTCTGCAGATGGGGTTGAATGGAGACGAGTGCCAGCTTGGACATCATCAACGTGGATTACTGATGCGTATGCGCACACACATACACACACACAGATTCCCACCCCTAGAGTGCCAGCTCAGCTTAAAACTGATTGTGAAGTGTCAGATCTGAGATTCCAGTCCCTTTCCCACAGTGAAAGGAATTTGACTTACATTGAAGTTTCCTTTGAAAATGCTTCTAAATGTCTAATGGCCTAGTACCACATGCCAGGCCACCACCCTGGTCTGCATTCAATTTATCTAGTGGCAACCACTGTCCTATATAGAGAAGGGCTGGGGAGGCCCCACACCTACCACAAAGCACCTCCCTGACCTGGGCCAAACTCACTCTGTGCTCTTAGGACAAAGCTGCTATTAAGGGCTGTTCCACAAGGGAAAAGCAGCCACCACATGGGCCCAAAGTCAGTGGCATCAGTCATCCCTTCAGAGCCATTCTCCATTTTGGCACATGGTGCCTGATGGGCTTTCCCACCCAACCACCAGCACCTGTGTCTCATTTGGTGGGTTGCTCTGATCATCAACCATGAGCTGCCCAGAGACAGTGGGTTGGTGACATACTGATGGGTATAGGATGTAAACACTTCTTGTCCCTTAATGCAGACACAAACTCCAGAGCATCATTGCAGGCTTGAGTCAGGTGCCCCCGTGGGCTTTGCCAGCTGCCTTGCCCTCGCTGGGCTCCTGCCCCTCCCCAGCTCCACTTCCCACTCCTCTCCTGTTCTTTAAATACAGTGCTGTCCCATGAAGCCTCAGGCCAGAGTTTGCTTTCAGGGAACCCATCCTAAGACAACAGGTGAGTATGACTAGGAGTGGCTGCTGTTCCCACTGGCTTGATTTCAGGGAGGAGCAGGGGGAGCTGACTGCTTAAAGCTTCTGACCTTTGTTCCCACTACCTGGTGCCAGGGCCTGGCTCCCCTCACCAACGACCCTGTTTCTCCCCAATCTTGACAAAGTACAGTAAGCTCACCAAACTTTCTGGGCCAAGATCTTCTCAGCTCAAATATTAATAGGTCTCCTAGAAGCCATTGGAAGGAGCTTCCTCAGTCAAGTTTGTGCGGGTGAGCCCCAGTGGTTCTGCAAAGTGACAAGGAGATGGCACAAAGGTTTGAGTCCTGATCACTCATCCTGTGGGAGCGCTTCTCCAGGGGAGGGGAGACAACCAAAGAATTCTCAGTCCACATGGAGCCTTTGCTTGTTCCAAAGGAAATTCTGTCAAGAGGCGTCCTTGACCACAGAGGATCATGAACGCAGTAAGGGAACATTTCTAGTCTGAATGGAGTGCCTCTAAATCATGTTTCTTGGCAGCACAGATCCTGCTGACTCGGGATGTCAGAACTGGCAGGTGTGAAAAATCCCTACCGTCCATCACTGCAAAACTCATCTTCCCCCTGGGGTCCGAAGCCAGCAGAGCTGAGGAAAAAGAAAACAAGGCAAGGAGGAGACCCTGCAGGAAAACCAGCCAGGGCTTTCAGATTCAGAGACGCCAACATTCATCATCATTAGGCAAATGAAGAGTTAAGCCAAGGGTCGGCAACCTCCATTACTGGCTCCCTCCTTGGAAGGCGGGCGGAAGGCGGGCCAGTAGCTGCTGAGAAGCCCATGGACTGTGGCCCCAGTGCCTCCTGAAGACTTAGAAAAGCCATGGCCAGGAACCCTTGGGGCTCCTGCCTTGATCTATGCATCCTGGGTAGAAACTTGGTAGAAGGTCCTTGTCAACCAAAGAAAAGCAGACTTGAAGCACAAGATGGGGTTCTGGAGAGGGTGTGGAGAGTCAACAGGGAGAGGATTCAGGGAGGAAGAGACCCCAGGGGCCTGTAGGGCTATGGCCAGGTCTGCCATGTGCTCACTAACTCCCTCTCCTGTCTTCACTGGCACACAGCGAGATCCATTTCCCAGACTCCCTTGCTTTGTGTGTGTGTGTGTGTTAGTCACTCAGTTCTGTCTGACTCTTTGCGATCCCATGGATTGTAGCCTGCCAGGCTCCTCTGCCCATGGAATTCTCCAGGCTAGAATGTTAGGCACTGACAAGTGACAGCTCTGGCTGACGGGATTTGGACAGAATTGTAGTCTACTTGTCCTCACCTGAGCCCCAGAACCCCCTCTGGGAACCCCCGTGCTCCCCTCCCCTGCCTGCCTTCCAGAGACAGAAGATCTAGCCAGCAACAGCAAAGGCCTTAGGAGGGCAGAGATGCAGGTAGACGGAATCTGGGTCCCTGCATGACCACGTGGAGCTGAACCTCCATCCCCACACCACCAGCTGGGCTTTGTGTGAGCCAGAATCCAAGGTCAACTGTTAAGGGCTTGACATTAACGGGTTTCTCTGTTTTAGCAGCTGACGTTACCTCAATTAATTCACCACGGAAGTTGGACCATGATGAAAGCAACCTTTGATATTTCACCAATGGGCCAAGGACAGGCCCCCTAGACAATCCTGAGGAGCAAACAAAGCAACAAAAAAAAAACTAGCTACTTGGATCCAAAAGTCTCCTTGCCAGTCTGAGAAGCCGTGAACAAAGACCAAGTGCTATGCGGGCTGACAAGCCAACATGTGATCTAGTTTGGTCCCTGGCTAGTTGTGTGACCTCGCAAGCACACTTCACCTCTAAGGCACAGTTTTCTCACCTGTAAGCTACAGAGAACCACATCTCATTTCTGTGGTTGTTGTAACGCTCAGATATGTCATCAAGGAGATAAATATATCTAGTGTCCACCCAGTGTCCCCCTTAAATAGGAGTTTTTCATTCTCTTGTCTTTCTCTGGAAATTTCTCCACACTACCATTTTCCCCCATAATCACTGGTGGTGTCTGACCTTGATGAAATCACTGAAACACATACCTCTTGCAATTTATCAGGTGCAGGAGAAAGACAGGACCTGGTGCTGGCCCGCTGTGTCATGCTAGAGCAACTGGACCAAGGCTTTCATTCCACTGACGGATCGCGTTCATATCGAGCATCATTTGGCAGCTCAGAGAAATTCATCCCCAGCCCTCACAGAGAGTTGGAAGGCTGGCCTGGCCCCAAGGACACCTCAGCAAATCTGCTACCCAGCTCCAGTGGCGGGCAGCCAGGCGTCTGGTCCCTCGGCCTCAGTCATGCAGCTGTGACTGACAGGCAGCAGGGAGCTGAAGATCTGCTCTGGCTTCTAGAAAAACAGCAGCAGCAGCAGGCTCCACTGGAAAGCAGCCCTGCCAGCACGTCTGATGCTGACGCCCTGCTGCCCAGGGACCCACACCGGAGGGTAAAACAGCAGGTAATTGATGGCTTTCCAAACTAACTTAGCCAACTGAGTTGACTCTGAAGTTTAAGACAGGTTTGATTCTGGCCTGATCCTTACAGGCTATTTCCTGACAGCTTGGAGCAGAGAGCAGGAGCTGACTGTTGCTTCTTTGGCTGCAGACACAAACAATCCCTTGAGAGTGGAGGTGGCTCTAGTCGTGGGTTTCAGCCCTGGCTGCAGAGTAGAATCACCTGGGAGTTTTAAAAACACCTGCTGTTCAGAATACAACCCAGGCCAATGACATCACTATTTCCTGGGCTGGGACCCAGGCATCAGGGGGTGGAACTGGGGGAGGTGGACTTTAAAGGTCTCCAGGTGATTCCACATTGCAGCCAAGGGCAAGAATCACTGGGCTACAGCCTCCTAGTTCTCACCCAGGCATTAGTTCCCTTGATGTTGGCCCCATTTGACAGAGCAGAGGATAAACTCAGACAAGATAAATCATTTGCTTAAAGTCATGTGCTTAGTAAGCAAAGGAGCCGACTTACAACCCGGTTCAGTTCAGTTCAGTTCAGTTCAGTCACTCAGTTGTGTCCGACTCTTTGCGACTCCATGAATTGCAGCACGCCAGGCCTCCCTGTCCATCACCAACTCCCGGAGTCCACCCAAACCCATGTCCATTGAGTCGGTGATGCCCTCCAACCATCTCATCCTCTGCCGTTCCCTTCTCCTCCTGCCCTCAATATTTCCCAGCATCAGGGTCTTTTCAAATGAGTCAGCTCTTCACATCAGGTGGCCAAAGTATTGGAGTTTCAGCTTCAACATCAGTCCTTCCAATGAACACCCAGGACTGATCTCCTTTAGAATGGACTGGTTAGATCTCCTTGCAGTCCAAGGGACTCTCAAGAGTCTTCTCCAACACCACAGTTCAAAAGCATCAATTCTTTGGCACTCAGCTTTCTTTACAGTCCAACTCTCACATCCATACATGACCACTGGAAAAACCATAGCCTTGACTAGATGGATTTTTGTTGGCAAAGTAATGTTTTTGCTGTCTAGGTTGGTCATAACTTTCCTTCCAAGGAGTAAGCGTCTTTGAATTTCATGGCTGCAGTCACCATCAGCAGTGATTTTGGATCTGAAAAATAAAGTCAGCCACTGTTTCCACTGTTTCCCCATCTATTTGCCATGAAGTGATGGGACCAGATGCCATGATCTTCGTTTTCTGACTGTTGAGCTTTAAGCCAACTTTTTCACTCTCCACTTTCACTTTCATCAAGAGGCTTTTGAGTTCTTCACTTTCTGCCATAAGGGTGTTGTCATCTGCATATCTGAGGTTATTGATATTTCTCCCGGCAATCTTGATTCCAGCTTGTGCTTCCTCCAGCCCAGCGTTTCTCATGATGTACTCTGTATAGAAGTTAAATAAGCAGGGTAACAATATACAGCCTTGACGTACTCCTTTTCCTATTTGGAACCAGTCTGTTGTTCCATGTCCAGTTCTAACTGTTGCTTCCTGACCTGTATACAGGTTTCTCAAGAGGCAGGTCAGGTGGTCTGGTATTCCCACCTCTTTCAGAATTTTCCAGTTTATTGTGATCCACATAGTCAAAGGCTTTGGCATAGTCAATAAAGCAGAAATAGATGTTTTTCTGGAACTCTCTTGCTTTTTCCATGATCCAGCGGATGTTGGCAATTTGATCTCTGGTTCCTCTGCCTTTTCTAAAACCAGCCTGAACATCTGGAAGTTCACGGTTCACGTATTGCTGAAGCCTGGCTTAGAGAATTTTAAGCATTACTTTACTAGTGTGTGAGATTAGTGCAATTGTGTGGTAGTTTGAGCATTCTTTGGCATTGTCTTTCTTTGGGATTGGAATGAAAACTGACCTTTTCCAGTCCTGTGGCCACTGCTGAGTTTTCCAAACTTGCTGGCATATTGAGTGCAGCACTTTCACAGCATCATCTTTTAGGATTTGAAATAGCTCAACTGGAATTCCATCACCTCCACTAGCTTTGTTTGTAGTGATGCTTCCTAAGGCCCACTTGACTTCACATTCCAGGATGTCTGGCTCTAGGTGAGTGATCATGCCATCGTAATTATCTGGGTCGTGAAGATTTTTGTACAACCCGGGCCTTTGGGTATTTAATTCAGTCATCTTTCTCTTCACTCTTCTAGCCTCATCTTCCTCTTCTATAAAATGATAATATCATTAATATGCTACCTCACAGGGTTGTTGTGAGGATGAAACAACTCAATTTTCTTTATTTTACTTTATATCTACATATGGCCCTCTACTGTGCCCAGCACTACTCTAGTACTAGAAGAATACGAATTCAGCTAAGTTCACTAAAATAGCCCCCTGTACCTTCTTATACCCCTGCAGGGAATTGCTCTGGGGAACAATTTGGCAGCCCCAGCAATTGCCTTTAAAATGTGTGAACTTTTTGACCAAGCCAAGTCTCATAAGTCATGCAAAGGAAATAATTAAAGATGTCTTTGAAAAAATTTAACACAAGGGTGATTACTGTAGTTCTTATAATGACAAAATGGAAATGCTAATGTTTGAATATAATGGATTTGTTAAATAAATGATAAAAAATCAAAAAAACTGAACTAGTATGGCACACCCTTTCATGTTATCTGACTCTGATTCCTTGGGAGCTATTTTACAACTCTTGAAATATTATAACTGATAGCAATGTGAAACACCTCTTGCTTAGATACACACAAATCTTGCCCTGTCCTGTCCCACAGAGGTTCAAATGACTGCCCTCCCCCACTGGGGAAGAGGCTGGTTTTGCCTCCATTCATACATTCATGCCAATATTCTTGATCTATAAATGTCTGTTTTTTTGGATTTTCTTTTGAACTGGTTATAGCATCTTCCTGGTTCCCTCACTGATTAATTACTAAATAAAATCGTTAACAAGGATAAATAAAATAAAATTTGAAAATAAATTTAGAATAAAATACAAAGTGTGTAGCAAACAGATTTCTAGGGTGGTTTCATGTTCATACCCTGCATAACCCCCATGAGTGTGGGTAGGACCTGCAACTTCTAACCAATAGAATAGGGCAAAGTTGTATAGTTATACTAGTGATAGAGATGTAGATGTGGATACAGATGTAGGTAGAACACTGATCTTGCCAGGACACACTTGAGAGATGCTCTTGCTGGCCTGGAAGAAACAACCATCGTACTATGAGCTGCCAAAGGAGAGAGCCATGTGATGGGGAACTATGGTTGGCCTCTAAGTCCTAAGGGCAGCCCCTAGCCAAGAGCCAGGAAGAAGCTGGGCCCTCAGACACACAGCCTCAAGAGAGTGAATTCTGCCCCCAGCCTGAATGAGTTCGGATGTGGATGCTTCCCTTATCAGGCCTCTAGATGAGCATGCAGCCTGGCCTATACCATGTACGTAACCTTGTGAGACCCCAAGCAGAGGCTCAGGCTAAACCAGGCTTGGACTCTTAACCCATGGAAACTGTGAGATAATAAATAAGCCACTCAGTATGTAATAATTTGTTACACTGAAATAGAAAGTAATAGAGGTGTCATGGAAGAATATTCTCTTACATGAAAAACATTTACAAAATTTCACTAAATTATAAAGCAATATGATCCAACATCACCCCCCCCCAAAAAAAACATACAGAATTTGGAAAAAGAATACAGTAGAACTTGGGGCCTTTTATTTCCTTCTTTTCAATTCTGTTTCTTATAAAATTACTTGCATTACTAATATAACACTAGAAAACATTGAAAATAAAAACACTGAATAGTATATTCAAGTGTTAACAGTGGTTATGTCAGGGTAGTAAAATTGTGGTTGAATTCTATGTTCTAGAATTCTAGAAAGCTATTATAATTTTTCTGCTTTGAAAAGCTAACACTTCTTGGTGCAATTAAACAAAATAAATAACTCCCAATTATTTTTTTAATTATTGGAAAAAAAATCCCACCATCATTGCTCCCAGATTGAATTAACAGGGGGAGACTAGCCACACAGAGTCTGTCTGTCATGCATAGACATACAGAATAACCTAGAGCTTTCAGCACAAATTCTAGTACCATGTGACCTGGATTCCAAGGTAGACTACCCAATTGTTGTATTTTATGAAGTTGGGCAAATAATTTAGCCTAATCTATAAAATGGGAGAATAATAATATCAACCTCATAAAGTAAGGATATCATGGAGATTCTGTAAGACTGTATATAATTTATTTTTAAATCAGCCTAGTATACAATAGGTGTTTAATCAGTGTTAGTGTTTACCATCATCATCATCATTATTATTATTAACCAACTAGCCATTGTAGGGGTAGCAGTATATTTCAGTCCTTGTGTTGTTCTTAGGTTCAGTGCAAAAAAAAAAAAAAAAGAAAAAGGAATTATAATGATAGCATATTAATACAGATATTAAAAGGAATATCCCATCCCTTGAAAGACCTAAAGTGGATTCTATAGGTTGCTGTGGGTTCCTGAAGGCATATTTTGCCCACTTCAATGGTAGAAAGAGGTTCTTTATATAATTACCATTATGCTTGCTGGGTGACATGAGGTGGTTGGAACTGACCCTTTAAGAATCTGAGTCACGCTGGTTTGAGGTTGGTTGTATGCTACACTAAACTGCTTAGCTATGGTGTGAGGTGAGCCAGCTCTAGGTCAAAGCTCTCTCTCAACATTCCCGGGGCCTCTGGGCACTGGGTGGGAGGTGGAAGCATTCCAAGGCCACCATGAAGCGCAACTGAAGAGCTACAGCTGCCCTTGGGATAATGTCAAAATCTGGGCTTGGTTGGGGCAGGCCAGGCCAAGGAGACTAGACAAACAGACTGAAGCAGGGGAGAAGCCAACATCAGGGGATCTACAGGTCAGGTATCTAGTTGTGTGGCCACAGGCAACAGGCAAATGGCCAGCCAGACAGGCAGATGGAGTCAGGGATGTCCTACCAAGTTTTAATTGCCTGGGACGGACCTGGCCTTGGGAGTCTGGCAGAGAGGGGTAGGCAGAGGCCAGGCCAAGCGCTGACAGGGCAAGTGAGCCGAGCTACTGGAAGCAGTGCCACAGCTGTGACAGGCTCAGGATGGCATGTGGCCCCAAGGAGCAATTTTAAGGGCTGGATCTCCCTCAGAAGCATGTGGCTCCAGAACACTTCAAGGGACAGGCATGGAACTACTCCCAGGATGAACAGGGTATAAAATGAAATCCATCTAAATCTTCCTCAAGAAAACTCCTAAAGGATCCTCATGTTTCCTCAGGAGGACCTGTTCCCACTCTCACAAAGAACTAAGCAGCAGAATGGTGCATTCCATCTTGTTTAGATCAGAGGCTCGGTCACAATGTTGAGGAAGGTGCCACATATCCTCAGACTCAAAGGAGAAATAGAACCTCTCTGGTGGGCCAAGCTTCATCACCATCACCATCATCATCCTTTAAAAAAAAAACCTTCTGATGTATTTATTTTTGAAAAACTGGCCTTTACAGACTCTAATCCTGAAATACCAAGGTGGAAAACAATTTAGATATATATTTTTTCCTGTGTATGTGGGAATGTCCACAGTTTAACAAGTTTCCTCCCCAGAAGGAAGATGCCTAACATCAAAGGACTGTCTACTTCAGTGCTATCCTTTCTGCTCTCATGGCCAAGGCCACACCCAGGTCATAGTCTCCTTAGACCTAGAGCACTACAGAAGCCCTTTTACCCTGCATTTGGCTGCTAAACTCAGAAACACCCACATCACTGCTTTGAGGGTTCCAATACCTCCACTCAAAAGCTTGTAGTGATGCCTACATTAGTCTGGGTGAGTAACGCCAGATGCTGTAAGAAACAACCCCTAAATCTCAATGATCTAAAAGCTTAACATGATAAAGTAAAATAGAACATGATAAAAGTCTATTTCTTGCTCATGCAAAGCCCACTCTGCTGAATGATTCTCCTCTACGGGGGGACTCAGGAATCCAGGTTGTATCCATCTTGAGGTTCTACCATCCTGTGTGTTCAAATCTGACCTGATTTTACCAGCTACCAGACAGGACAGAGAGAGAGTATGGAGGATCCCATACTTAATACCTAGGTATCTCAACCTGTAACACACACCCCTACTGCTCACATCCCACGGAAGAGAACTGGTCATATGAAAAGAGAGCTGGGAAAACACAGTCCCTGGCTTGGCAGTCTGTTCCCTGCCTGTTGCAACTCAATACTGTGCAACAGGGGACCCAAATGTTTGGTCATAAGTCAACCATCTATTCCACTGTATCTGTCTGCCCAATGAATTGCTTTCAAACCCTTTAGGGTAGCATTCAATTTAGCCCCAATTTTAGTCATGAAGGCCATCTTTTAGCCAATCAGGATGACCCAATTTCCCCCCAAACATATTGGTTAGCTTTTGTTGCAAAGCAAATCATTTAAACCTTAGTGACTTAAAACAACCACCATTTATTTAGCTCACAATTCCTCATATTGGCCATTTCAGTCGTGCTCAGCTGAGATTCTTCTGGTTCAGCAATGCTTACTCATGTATCTGTGGTCAGTTGCCAGGTTGGCTAGGGCTTTGGGTTTAAAGGGTTCCTCAGCTGAGCTGGCCTGCCTTTGCTTCCTGTGGTCTCGCATCCTCCAGCAGCCTAGTCCAGGCTTGTAGACACAGCAGGCTTGGAAGAATGAGAGAAGACTGGGCAGAGCCACCCAAGGCCCATGATCCCAATTCACTCATTTCTGCAGCACTTTACTTGAAAAGCCAGAATTAGAGTATAGATCCAAAGAGTAGAGAATAGATTCTACCTCTTGATACAAGGAGCTTCAAAGTGACTCCACCAGATACATGTGATACTCTCCATGTGCCATCTACCTAAAACCTCCCCCTCCTCTTTGTCTCTGCCTGTGGACCATTCCCAGAGAAGGCAATGGCACCCCACTCCAGTACTCTTGCCTGGAAAATCCCATGGACAGAGGAGCCTGCTAGGCTGCAGTCCATGGGGTCACTAGGAGTCGGACACGACTGAACGACTTCACTTTCACTTTTCACTTTCATGCATTGGATAAGGAAATGGGAACCCACTCCAGTGTTCTTTCCTGGAGAATCCCAGGGACGGGGGAGCCTGGTGGGCTGCCGTCTCTGGGGTCACACAGAGTTGGACACGACTGAAGCGACTTAGCAGCAGCAGCAGCAGCAGTGGACCATTCCAGCTCAAATGCCTCTTATTTCATAGTGACTTCTGCCTGAGTTTAGGTTCTCCCCCAAACAGAGTCTGAGACAAGGGTTTGTGTGCAAATATTGAGTGAAGAAGTGTGGGGAGAAGAGAAATGCAGGAAAAGTCAATATAAGGATGCTTTGCTGAAATCACCACTATGGGTATAAGAGCTGGTTCCATAGGGATCTGCTCAGCTACAGAATGCCTCTCAGAACTGTCCACCCTTCAGAGAAGTAGAGGTGGAGCCTTTATTCACCAGTTCTCATTTTTATTGGTGGAAGGTGACCCCAGGGAGCAGTATCTTCCCTGCACTTTCAGGCTGCTCTTGCATGTGGACCAAGTCAACTCCACAGCATGAAAGACCGGAGGGAGAAAGATATTTGTGCAGGCTTGAAGTGGGATGCTGTCAGCTGGGACCGTGAGCTTGCCTAGAATGATCCATTACAGCTGTGTCTGCAATCAGAGACCAGGGAATGTTTGGCGAGGTACCAAAGAGGTTAGGTATAATTTCTCTGATGTCTGCTTGGAGGGGAAATGCTCCCTTCTCAGGGATCCTATGCCCTCATCATTCTATAGCACCAATTATACACTATTTCTAATTTCAGACATTCATATATGTGTATAATCTCCCTTGCTAGAGTACAAGCTCCCAGAGGACAGTGGCCATATTGGACGGAACTTTGTAGACTCCTATGTTGGCCCCTAGTGCAAAGCCCTGTGGGTTTTATTGGCTGAGAAAGGGAAGAAACTCCTAGATCCAGGACATTGTCATCTTTCACTCAAACACTCCTTTAAGAAGTAACTGCGGGTACCTGCCATGTGCAGTGCTAGAGGGGGTGTAAAAAACAAACAAAAACCAACAGAAGACCCACTGTCCCCAATATTGAAAATTTTTTAATTGGGTATATAAACCACACACACCATAAAGTCGAAATGTAAGCACGTCTAAGGTAGTGCCATGGACATAATCTAGGGGAATGATGGTTATGCAGGGAAGACTCAATGGAGGGGGTTTATTGGTCTGCAGGTCACAGTGAAGGCCGAGCTGAAGAAGGAGATGATGCAATAAAAGGAGGCACCATCTTCACCGAAAGGTTCCATATCTTTACAATGTCCTTCTGACCATAAAAATAATACATGCTCATTATAGAAGAGTCAAAAAGAACGAGGAATAGAGCTAGCACTCCTTCATAATCCTACACCCAAAGATATCCACTGAAAACATTTTGACATAATTCCTTCTCGCCTTCCTCCTACACATTTATGTTACATGACTGAAGTCACTCCTGGTTTATTTAGCATAAGAGCCAGAAGAGACACAGAAAAATGAGCCCAACTTCTTCACTATATAAATGAGAAACAGGCGGCCCAAAGAAATCAAGGGACATAGAAGGCCCTAGAATTGAGACCAGAATGGAGGTCCCCCATTCCTAACCCAGTGCTCTTTCTTCACATCACTGCCTCTATTTACCTCTTCTTCCTCCCCACACAACTATAAGTACAGATAAGAAACTTATGTTTGGAGCTTCCGACTTTCCAAATCAGTATGTGCTCTTAAAATTGTCCCTCTCCATATACAAACATTGGTCTGGAGAGAGATCATGGCTGCCAACAGGGTCACTGTGAGAGGTTAAAAGGCGACAGCATACATGAGACATCTCCCTGCATGCAGCAGGGGCCCCCAAAGCAAGGCTGGGTGGACACGTGACTGGGGTATGGGGAGACTCTGTCTTCTTCCTCATGTGTTTGGGGATGGGTTCCCAGAATTCTGCTGCCTGTGCCCCAAGACAAAATAACCAGCTTCTCAGCCAAGAAGGTGGCTCGGTCAGGTCCCCTTTATGTCTGGGTGGCTTCATTTTTCTATAAACTTTATGGTGCTTTGCAAAGAATGACTAAAAGGGCTGCAGATGTTGCAGGCTCCTCTAAGCAGATGGTCATGCCTATAAAAATCTCAGGGAAATTATACCTTAGCCTTTTGAGTCAATGAGCTAAAACCCAACAGAACATTCTGGGCTCATTTCTTATTTTCCCCCAAAACAGCAGGCTGTGGAAACAAAAGCAATTCCTGGGGAGTAGCCCGTGGTCACTGGAGTCACAGGGAAGGCCAAGCTCTCCGTGTCTCAGCTGCTGTGATTCTCTCTCTTCTGGCAACACAAACGCTCGGGTAGCAGAGGAGAAATCCATTCAGGGACCCTCTGTGGGTGACAAAGAAAGTAACACCTCCCCCACCTTTCTTCCCAACAGCCACTTCCAAGTCCTCCACGGCCATTATCGCCCATGCCAGGGGTGAGAAGCAGAGCCACAACATAGAGTTTGGGAAGCATTTAACCTTCCTCCTGTGCTGGAAGCTGGTACAGGATTAGAAAACAATATGTGTAACAATCAGGAAGGCTTAAAGGACTTTCAGAACTAGAACATTAGATGAAGTCACAGCTTGCTCGCTTGCTGTCTTTCAGTGAATGCAAGAACATCTCTTTTGGAGTGGATATAATATGTATAACCGATTCACTTTGCTGTATAGCAGAAACAAACACAACATTGTAAATCAACTATAGCTCAATAAATATTTTTTAAAAATAAAAAATTTTTAATTAAAAAAAAGAATTAATGAAGCATATGGGGGGAAAAAAGAACATCTCTTTTGCTCATATACACCTCGGTGTCTAAACATACTTTTGTAAGAAGGGATCAGGTTACTTGCATACAGCAACACATCGTTTCTCTTTGAGAATAAGGACAGGGCATATCCTCTCTCCATGAAGAATAACTTTGCTCTCCAGTTTGCTCTCTTTCCTCCCTTGACCCAAGCTCACCTCCCTCCATACCACCCCCCACAAGCACGGAGGTCAATGAGTAATGCGTAACCATCTCCCTAGGATCACATTTCGACATGAGGCCAGGGCATTACTAATGGCAGACTCCAAGGAACATTCCAAAGCATAGTCAGTCTCTTTAAAAACACATTCCACTCTTCTCTCAGACAATTCACAAGGGTGCAGACTGGGTCACAACCAGAATCCCCACAGATGAGGGTAAGAGAGAGTGACATCCCTTGAAACAGAATTGGGGAGGTAAAGCCACATGAAAATGTTGGGTTCACTTTAAATGCCCAAGGGGAGAACAAGATTCCCAGCAAACAGTTACTTCATCCCTGAGCCCATCCCAAGTGAGGCAGCCAGGATCCAATCTGGTTCCGTTGGTGGCAGTGGACAAAGGTCCATGTTCCCTTAGTTTGTCCCAGCTGGTTTGTCCATCCCTCACTTAAATGTGGAGAGATTGTTTTTAAAAGTCATTGCCAAAGGCTTCTCTCCCAATCTGACTCACCGGATCTGTCCTAGTAAGTGTGGTGGTCAGAAGCTGAAGAAGTTCCATCTGATGCCTTCTATTTTCTCTATGAAAATGATGACAAATTCATCTCCTCCAAATTCAGTGCAGGTCTGTGTGTGTGTGTGTGCACGTGTGTGTGTTGGTGGAGGGCAGTGTTGAAGAAAATGGAGAAGGCTGAAGATAACTCTGGCAGAAATTGGGAGAAGGATCTAAGGACATAGAAAATGACTGCATATCAATTTTGAGGCCCCAGTTAACTTGGACAATCCAACTTTGTATGTGCCATTGTTTTATTTTTTTCCATGGGCACAGGTACAGACTCAATGAGCCTGAGCCCCAGACTGACTCAGAGTGGGGTTTTGTCAGGCAAGTGCAATTATAGGACAATGAGGTCATAGAGTTGAGGACATTTTCAAGAGGGTGAAGAGCAGCTGGAGGGAAAAATCAGAAACAAGAGGACCCAGAGCACACACCAGGCAAGATACAGCATCCATTCCCACCAAGTGGAGTGAAAAGCCTCAGAATTCATGGGGCATCAAGTAGAGTACTCAGAAGCTCTTTGACTCAAGAGTGGGAAATAATGAGCCTTAAAGTAAATGCTGCCCACTCCTGCCTAGCAAATCTTAAAAGCAAGACCAGAATCAAACTGTTTCTAAGTAATTCAACCACACCCCAGAAAAAGGGAAAGCAATTTAGAGGAACTAAAAAAAAAAATCCAACACTCAATAAGATAAAATTCACTATGTCTGGAATCCAAATTTTAAAAATACCAGGAAAGCAAAGAAGCAGGAAAAGCAATCAATTGAAACTGACTGAGAATGGCACAAATGATTGGATTAGTAGACACAATCATTAAAACAGTTATTATAACTGCATTACATATATTCTAGAAGCTAGAGGAAAGAGCAAAAGTTAATCAGAGACAGAAAGGGTAAAAATATAGGCAAATCATAGTTCTTTAAAGCATATGTGAAGGTTGAAAGCAAAATACACAACACTGGTGGCAATCTCAACATATGTAATGTAATACATAAAACCACAACATGAAGAGGAGAGATGGGTCCATATAGTAGTAAGGTTGCTACAGTTTCACTGAAATAGGAAAACACTGATTCTAAATAAACTATGGAAGTTATGCATTTTGCAATCCCTAAAGCAACTACTAAAAGATAGTCTACCGTTTAGAACATACCACATGACTGCTGAAGGAAATCCTATGTCTACTGCAAAAAATCCTCCAATTTAAAAAATCTTCCCTAAGTTGTATTGTAATTTTCCTTTTTCTATTCATCTAGTTCTTCTGTTGAATTTCTTTAGCTGTATCTTTTAATTTCTAAGATATCTTTTTTGTTTCGTTTTCATGAGGATGATTATGGTTTTTTTTCTCATGTCTTTACTATTTCCTGCATTATTTGCACTTAATGGCAAATAGATGAAGTGCCATGCACTTCAGGGCAAATAGTGAAAACAGTGACAGACTTTATTTTTTTGGGCTCCAAAATCACTGCAGATGGTGACTACAGCCATGAAATTAAAAGACACTTGCTCCTGGGAAGAAAAGTTATGACCAACCTAGACAGCATATTCAAAAGCAGAGACATTACTTTGCCAACAAAGGTTCGTCTAGTCAAGGCTATGGTTTTTCCTGTGGTCATGTATGGATGTGAGAGTTAGACTGTGAAGAAAGCTGAGTGCTGAAGAATTGATGCTTTTGAACTGTGGTGTTGGAAAAGACTCTTGAGAGTCCCTTGGACGGCAAGGAGATCCAACCAGTCCATCCTAAAGGAAATCAGTCCTGAATATTCACTGGAAGGACTGATGCTGAAGCTGAAACTCCAATACTTTGGCCACCTGATGCGAAGAACTGACTCATTTGAAAAGACTCTGATGCTGGGAAAGATTGAAGGCAGGAGGAGAAGGGGATGACAGAGGTTGAGATGGTTGGATGGCATCACCAACTCAATGGACATGAGTTTGAGTAAACTCCAGGAGTTGGCAATGAACAGGGAGGCCTGGCATGCTGCAGTCCATGGGGTCGCAAAAAGTCGGATACGACTGAGCTACCGAACTGAACCGAACTTCCTGTTGTTTTGGATTTGTTTTGGATTGTGTTTTGGATTTGTTTTGGATTGTGTTTTGATTGTGTTTTGGATTTGTTTTGGATTGTGTCTTCCATTCTGAAGGCTTTCTCAGAAAGTTGGAAAGGTCATCCATTCTTATTAAGAATTCTTATTAAGGTACTGAAAAGCCAACTTCATAGTTTTTTATGTGTGGGCTGGATTTATCAGTTGTCTGCTTTCAGGCAGAGAGCTGGCCTTTTTTCTTGGAGTTTCCTAAATTTCAGAGTGGAACCAGGTGGCACTAGTAGTAAAGAACCCGTCTGCTAATGCAGGAGGCATAAGAGACGTGGGTTCGATCCCTGGGTTGGGAAGATCCCCTGGAGGAGGAAATGGCAACCCACTCTAGTGTTGCCTGGAGAATACCATGCGCAGAGGAGCCTGGTGGGCTACATTCTATACAGTCACAAAGAGTCGGACACGACTGAAGCGACTTAGCATGCATGCATACGGCAACAAAAAAGCTAATAAACAATCATAAAACCACCATCACCACAATTATTGCTCCAGGACACGGGGTCAGCAAACTATGGCCCATGAGCCAAATTTTTGTAAATAAGATTTTATTAGAAAACATCCACGCTCATTCATTTATGTACCATATATGCCAGTTTCTCAAGCTACAATGGCAGAGTTGAGTAGTTCCAACAGAGACCACATGGCCCTCAAAGCCAAACATATTTACAAACCAGCCTTCTATAGAAAAAGTTTGTTGACTCCTGTTCAAGTACCATACAGCCTCAACCAAACAAAAGCCCCATGATCTGTCTCTCAACAGTAGTTAAGGGAGAGCTTCAAGCAGGGACCACTGTGAATGCCGCTTCAGAGGAACAAAACTCTACAATTGTGTGTGCTATGAGAAGCATGGCATCCACCTCATTTCCATTTAGCAAATCTCTCAAGAAGGTATCTTTGAGGCAAAACCTGAGACACATATGGAATCCAAGCTGTAAGAGAAACTGGGAAATGACTTAAGCTTTCAAATCACCACCATGTAGTAAGGTGTGCTATAGAGGGTTGGAATGGGAGTGGGCTGATTTGTAGCATCTGTCAAACTGTCCATCTTGGTGGTCATTCAAAATAAGATATCCACAATCAAGCCAACAGGATGGAGACCAAGAGAAGGTTTAAAGTGGAGAAGAAAAGGTACATTATTTCAATTATTTAACCTTTATTGAGATATAACTCACATGCCATAAATTTCACCCTTTTAAAGTGGACAATTTAGTGATTTTTACTATTTCACAAAGTTCTACAACCATCACTATCTAATTCCAGAATATTTGATCACCCCACAGAGAAACTCCATACTCATTAACAGTCACTCCCTATTTACCTCTCCTTCCAACTGCTACTCTATATTCTGCCTCTATAGATTTACCTACTGTATACCTTTCATATAAAGGTACTGTATGCCTTTCATATAAAGAGACTCATGCAATATGTGTCATATATCACTTATCATACTAAGTAAAGTAAGTCGGAGAGAGAAAGACAAATACCATATGATATTACCTATATGTTGAATCTAAAATAAGACAGAAATGAACTTACCTATGAAACAGAAAGAGACTCACAGACATAGAGAACAGACTTGCGGTTGCCAAGGTGGATGGGGAGGGAAAGGGAAAGACTGGAAGTCTGGGATTGGCAGATATAAACTATTATGTATAGGATGGATAAACAACAAGGTCCTGCTGCATAGAATGGGGAACTATATTCAACATCCTATAATAAACCATAGAGGCTTCCCTGGTGGCTCAGACGGTTAAGAATCTACCTGCTATGCAGGAGACATGGGTTTAATCCCTGGGTTGGGAAGATCCCCTGAAGGAGGGCATGGCAACCTACTCCAGTGTTCTTCGAGAATCCCCATGCACAGAGGTGCCTGGCGGGCGACAGTCCATGGGGTCTCAGAGAGTCGGACATGACTGAGAGACTAAGCACACACAAAATAAACCATAACGGAAAAGACTATGAAAAAGAATACATATTTTACATATTTAACTCAATCACTTTGCTGTAAACCAGAAACTAACACAACAATGTAAATAAGCTATACTTCAATTCTAAAAAGTGGCATTTTGTGTCTGACTTCTTTCACTTAGCATAATGTTGCAAGGTTTCTCCATGTTGTAGCCTATTTGTCAATACTTCATTCTTTCTATGAATATGTATGGACACACAATATTTTGTTTATCTGTTCTTCCATTGATGGATATTTGGGACGGTTCCACTTTTTGGCTAATATAAATAATGCTGCTATGAACATTTTTGTACAAGTTTTTGCATGAACATATTTTCAGTTCTGTTGGTTATATGTATAGAAATGGAATTTCTAGGTCACTTAGTAACTCTGTTTAACTTTTGAGGAAATGCCCAATTGTTTTCCAAAGGAACTGCACCATTATACAATGTTAACAGCATTGTATGAGGGTTCCAATTTCTCCACATTACTGTAAAACGTATTTTCTGTTTTTTCTATTACCAACCTAGCATGTATGAAGCAGTATCTCATTATTGTTTTGAGTTGTATTTCCCTAAGGACTAATAACTTCCCTGGTGGCTCAGACGGTAAAGCATCTGTCTACAATGCGGGAGACCCAGGTTCTATCCCTGGGTCGGGAAGATCCCCTGGAGAAGGAAATGGCAACCCACTCCAGTACTATTGCCTGGAAAATCCCATAGACAGAGGAGCCTGGTAGGCTACAGTCCATGGGGTCGCAAAGAGTCGGACACGACTGAGTGACTTCACTTTCAAGGACTAATCGTGTCAAACATTTTGTCACTTTTGTTGGCCATTTGTATATCTTGAGAAAAATCTGTTCAAAAACTTCACCCATTTAGAAATTTTGGGTTATTTGGTTTGAGTTGTAAGAGCTCTTTACATATTCTGGATACTGGCCCATTATCAGATAAATGATTTGTAGATATTTTGTCCAATTTTGTGAGTTGTCTTTTCACTTTCTTGATAGTGTCCGTTGAAGTACAAAAGTTTTTAGTTTGATAAGTTTGATAAGTATAATTTATCTATTTTTTCTCTTTTTTTTTTTTTGCTATTATTGCTAGGAAACTGTTGACTAATTCAAAGATATGAAGTTTAATATATATACTTTCTTCTAAGAGTTTTAGCTTTTGCATTTAGGTTTTTGGTCCATTTTTAGGTTAAATTTTGTATATGATGTGACGTAGTGGCCCAGTTTCTTTCTTTTGCATATGTGTATCTAGTAGCCCCATCACCGTTTATTGGAAAGACTATTCATATCTTATCAAATTGTCTTGGCATCCCTGTAGAAAACCAATGGCTCATAAATGTAAGCGTTTGTTTTTGGATTCTCAGTTCTACTCCATTGCTCCATGTGTCTACTCTCATGCCAGTACAACATCATCTTGATTACTGTTGCTTTGAAGTCAGTTTGAAATTGGAAAGTGTGAGTCCTCCAACTTTTTCTTTCTCAACATGGTTTTAGCTGTTCTGGGCTTGAGTTTCCATGTGAATTTAAGAAAAGCTTGTCAATTTTAGCAAACAAAAAAAGCAGCTAAGATTTTTATAGGGGTTGTGCTTAATCTATAGATCAATATTGTAATCATAACAACATTAAGTCTTTCAATCCATGAACATGAGATGTCCTTCCATTTAAGTCTTCTTTAACTTCTTTCAATGATGTTTTGTAGTTTCTAGAGTACAAGTCTTACACATCTTTTGTTCAGTTTATTCCTAACATTTTATTCTATTTCTTTTGTGAATGGAATTATTTTATTCTATTTTTGGATTCCTCATTGCTATTGCATAGAAATATAATTGATTTTTGTGTCCTGCAACTTTTCTGACCTGTTGCTGCTGCTGCTAAGTCACTTCAGTCGTGTCTGACTCTGTGCGACCCCATAGACGTCAGCCCACCAGGCTCCCCCGTCCCTGGGATTCTCCAGGCAAGAACACTGGAGTGGGTTGCCATTTCCTTCTCCAATGCATGAAAGTGAAAAAGTGAAAGTGAAGTCGCTCAGTTGTGTCCGACTCTTAGCGACCCCATGGACTACAGCCCACCAGGCTCCTCCATCCATGGGATTTTCCAGGCAAGAGTACTGGAGTGTTGGTTAGCCCTAATTGTGTGTGTGTGTGTGTGTGTGTGTGTGTGTGTGTGTGTGAATTCCTCAGGATTTTCTATATACAAGATCATGTCATCTGCAAAGAAAGATAGTTTTACTTCTTCCTTTCCAATCTGGATACCTTTTCTTCTACTTGCCAGACTGCTCTAACAATAACATCCAGTTAAATATTGAATAGAAGTAGCAAGAAGTGGACATGCTCATCTTATTTCTGTTCTTAGGGAGAAACTTTTAGTCACAAGTATGATGTTAGCTGTGGGCTTTACATAGATGCCCTGTATCAGTTTAAGAAAATTCCCTTCTATTCCTATTTTGTTGAGTATTTTTTATCATGAAAGGATTTTGAGTTCTGCCAAATGCTTTCTCTTTGTCTACTGAGGTTATCATAGGGTTCTTGTTCTTTATTAATATGATGTATTACATTGATTGATTTTCATATATTGAAATAACCTTGCATACATGGGATAAATACCACTTGATCATAGTGTTAAATCCTTTTAATATTTGGATTTGGTTTCCCAGTGTTTTGGTGGGTGTTTATGCATCTACAATCATAATGAATATTGGTTTATAGTTTTCTTATAATATCTTTGTCTGGTTTTGGTATGAGGGTAATACTGGCCACATGGAATGAGTTGATAAATATTTTCTCCTCTCTATTTTTTGGAAGAATTTGTGATGGGTTGGTGTTAATTCTTCCCTAAACACAATAGAATTCACAAGGGAAGTCATCTGATTATGGAATTTACTTTGTGGGAAGTTTTTTGATTACTGATTCAATGTCTTTACTTGTATTTAGATTGTCTATTTCTGCTTGAGACAGTTTCAGTACTTGTATCTTTCTGGAAGTTTACCCAGGTCACCTAGATAATCTAATTTGTTGCCATATAATTGTTCATATTACTCCCTTCTAATCCTTGTTATTTTCATAAGGTCAGTAGTAATGTGCCCACATTTATTACTCACTTCAGTAATTTGAGTCTTCTCTTTTTTTCTTCCTCAATCTAGATAACAATTGGTCAATTTTGTTGATTATTGCAAAGATCTAGCTTTTGGTTTCATTTCTCTATTGTTTTTCTGTTTCATTAAATTTCGCTCTAATCTTTTGTCACTTCGTCCCTTCTGCTTACTTTGTGTTTACCTAGCTCTTCTTTTCCTAATTTCTTAAGGTAGAAAGTTAGGTTCTTTTTCTGAGATCATTTTTTTAAAAAATAGGCATTTATACCTATAAATTGCTCTGTAAGCACTGCTTGAGCTGCATCCCAGTTTTACCTATTTCTTCCGTTTCACCTTTGGTTTCATCTATTTTGGGAGTCTGGTGTTACATGCACATATATTTATAATTGTTCTGTCTTCCTGATAAATTGACCCTTTGGTCATTACAGAATATCCTACCTTGTCTCCAGTACCAATGACTGTCTTAAAGTGTATTTTGTCTATTAGTATAGACACTCTAGTTCTTTTTGGTTACATGTTCATGTTATTGTTTTTTAAACTTCTAACCAATTTGTGTCTTTGAATTTAAAGTGTGTGTCTTGAAATAAAAGCAAAAATAAACAAATGAGACCTAATTAAACTTAAAAGCTTTTGTGGAGTAAAGGAAACCATAAACAAAACAAAAGGACAACCTACTGAATGGGAGAAAATATTTGCAAAGGATATGATCTATAAGGGGTTAATACCTAAAATATATAAGCGGCTCATACAACCCAATATTAAACAAACAACGCGATTAAAAAATGGGAAGACTTGAATAGACATTTTTCAGAAGACATACAGATGGCTAACAGGCACATGAAAAGATGCTCATCATTATTAATCAGAAGAGAAATGCAAATTAAAACTACAATAAGATATCACATCTGTCAGAATGGCTATCAACAAAAAGACCACAAATTATAAATGTTGGCAAGGATGTGGAGAAGAGAACCAATGCACACTGTTGGTGGGAATGTAAATTAGTGTATCCACATTGGAAAACAGTATGGAGATTTCTCAAAAAACTAAAAATAGAACTACCATGTGATCCAGAAGTTCCAATCCTGAGTATTTAACCCCCCCAAAACAAAAACACCAATTTGAAAAGATACATGCATCCCAATGTTTACAGCAGCATTACTTACAATAGCCAAGATATAGAAGCAACCTAAGTGTCCAACAAGAGATGAATGAATAAAGATGATGTGGTGTATATATATATATATATATATATATATAATGGAATACTACTCAGCAATAAACAAGATTGAAACTTTGCCAATTGGAACAACATGGAGACTTGGAGGGCATTACACTAAGTGAAATAAGTCAAACAGAGAAAGACAAATACTATGTAATATCACTTATATATGGTATCTAAAAAACAAAACAAACTAGTGAATTTAACAAAAAAGAGGCAGACTCATAGACATAGAGAATAAATTAATGGTTACCAATGGGGAGAGGGAAGTGGGTATGGACAAGATAGGGACAGGAGATTAGGAGGTTTAAATGACTATGTATAAGATAAAGAAGCTACAAGGATATATTGTACAGCACAGGGAATAGACCAATATTTTATAATAACTTATAAATGAAATTTATCCTCTAAAAATTGTGAACCACTACATTGTATACCTGAGACTTAAATAATACTATAAATCAACTATACCTCAATAAAAAAGAAAAAATATTTATGTGAAATGGAAAGCCAAGCTTTGAACAGTGATAAGGTGATAAATGGCAATACCAGCTGTTAATCAATTGAAAGTTAATTCAGATAAACGTGACACACACACAAATATATTCTGCTCTATTCAAAGTCCTGTTGTCTCCACCAATTAGCTTGCACAAGTTGCTAAAATTGGGAAAAGCAGGGATAGTAATTGTAGAAGTAAAATTATTATTAGGTATACTAATAATATTGTTTAATGAAAATAACTATTTCAAAAAGATAAAGTATGCTTGTAGACAGACTATCATGGATTATTTTTCAAATATCCATTCTGCCAATCTCTGCTTTTTTATTGTTTAATCCATTTATATCTAATAATACAGGCCCTGCATCTACTATTTTGCTATTTGTTTTCTATATGAATTATGGGGTTTTTTGTTCACATATTCCTCCATTATGGCCTTCTCTTGTGTCAAATAGATATGTTTCTTATACTATTTTAATTATCTTTTTATTTCTTTTATTATATTTTTGAGCTATTTTCTTAGTGATTGCCCTGGGGATTATAATTAACACCTTAACTTATAACAGTCTAGTTTGGATTAATACTAACTTGATCTCACTGGTATACAAAAACTTTGCTACTATATAGCTCCCTGGATTGCTGTAAGCTTCTGGGTAATTCCACAGTTCTGAAAAAGTTGATCTTGATCACTAGGCCAGTGTTCTTATTGCTTTTATGGAGGAGAGAATTTTTGGATGTTCTTGCTCAACACCCCAATGACATTATTCTCAGGCAGTTTGCTTTTAAAGGGTGCCTACAATCTTGGGCAAAGAAAGGCAATGCCAAAGAATGCTCAAACTACCACACAATTGCACTCATCTCACATGCTAGTAAAGTAATGCTCAAAATTCTCCAAGCCAGGCTTCAGCAATACGTGAACCATGAACTTCCAGATGTTCAAGCTGGTTTTAGAAAAGGCAGAGGAACAAGAGATCAAATTGCCAACATCTGCTGGATTGTTGAAAAAGCAAGAGAGTTCCAGAAAAACATCTATTTTTGCTTTATTGACTATGCCAAAGCCTTTGACTGTGTGGATCACAAGAAACTGTGGAAAATTCTGAAAGAGATGGGAATACCAGACCACCTGACCTGCCTCTTGAGAAACCTATATGCAGGTCAGGAAGCAACAGTTAGAACTGGACATGGAACAACAGACTGGTTCCAAATAGGAAAAGGAGTAGGTCAAGGCTGTGTATTGTCACCCTGCTTATTTAACTTCTATGCAGAGTACATCATGAGAAATGCTGGGCTGGAAGAAGCAGAAGCTGGAATCAAGATTTCTGGGAGAAATATCAATAACCTCAGATATGCAGCAGAGAAGGCAATGGCACCCCACTCCAGTACTCGTGCCTGGAAAATCCCATGGACGGAGGAGCCTGGAAGACTGCAGTCCATGGGGTCGCAGAGGGTCAGACGCGATTGAGCGACTTCACTTTCACTTTTCACTTTCATGCATTGGAGAAGGAAATGGCAACCCACTCCAGTGTTCTTGCCTGGAGAATCCCAGGGATGGGGGAGCCTGGTGGCCTGCCGTCTATGGGGTCGCACAGGGTCTGACATGACTGAAGAGACTTAGCAGCAGCAGCAGCAGCAGATATGCAGATGACACCATCCTTATGGCAGAAAGTGAAGAGGAACTAAAAAGCCTCTTGATGAAAGTCAAAGAGGAGAGTGAAAAAGTTGGCCTAAAGCTCAACATTCAGAAAACGAAGATCATGGCATCTGGTCCCATCACTTCATGGCAAATAGATGGGGAAACAGTGGAAACAGTGTCAGACTTTATTTTGGGGGGCTCCAAAATCACTGCAGATGGTGATTGCAGCCAGGAAATTAAAAGACTTACTCCTTGGAAGGAAAGTTATGACCAACCTAGATAGCATATTCAAAAGCAGAGACATTACTTTGCCAACAAAGGTCCGTCTAGTCAAGGCTATGGTTTTTCCAGTAGTCATGTATGGATGTGAGAATTGGACTGTGAAGAAAGCTGAGCGCCGAAGAATTGATGCTTTTGAAGTGTGGTGTTGGAGAAGACTCTTGAGAGTCCCTTGGACTGCAAGGAGATCCAACCAGTCCATTCTAAAGGAGATCAGTCCTGGGTGTTCATTGAAAGGACTGATGCTAAAGCTGAAACTCCAGTACTTTGGCCACCTGATGCGAAGAGTTGACTCATTGGAAAAGACTCTGATGCTGGGAGGGATTGGGGGCAGGAGGAGAAGGGGACGACAGAGGATGAGATGGCTGGATGGCATCATCGACTTGATGGACATGAGTTTGAGTGAACTCCGGGAGTTGGTGATGGACAGGGAGGCCTGGTATGCCGCAGTTCATAGGGTCGCAAAGAGTCAGACACGACTGAGCGACTGAACTGAACTGACAATCTTGGGCAGGAGTGAGATGACGTAGCTTAAAGTGTGGAAGAAAGGATGGCTGTTGTTGCTTCACCATATATATGTAGCTGTGGAGGATTATATTTTGTTTCCAAAACATAAATAAATGACTGAATAATAAAATGAGGATGAAAAAATTAAATATTCCTTACAGAAGAATTTCAATTAACCTATGTAGAAAGAATGAGGGAACACCACACCCTTAGAACAACACAGCAATAACTGCTGCAGGCAAAATTCATAGATGTGTATGCATATGTCCATTTCATCAAATTATACACTTTACATATCTACAGTTTCTTATATGGCAATTATACCTTAATACCACTGGAAAATGTATTAATCTAATGCATTTTATTTTCCAATGAAAAGTCAATTTGTTGCTTGACTCAAGTAAAGAAGGCAACCTTCTGTAGGCAGAAGAACTGTTCTAATACCTGTAATTCAGGTATCCCTTATGCCCTCACCTTGACCACTTCCAAATTCCAACGGCTACCTGCATTTGCCTGATGGATCTCTCTGGCTACTGAAACCTAGTTTGCCTGCTCATATGTCTGGCCAGAAGTGCCAGCAAATTAATGGCCCCAGAGGAACTTCCTTCAACCAGTTGGCTCAACCCATTTCTGCAGGGAACTGATTGGTGTATAAATAACCCAGCTTCCTCATCCTCTGGGTAGAGTAACTGAAATAAGTGTTCCACACCATTTTCCAGAATTCCACAACAAGATTATGCTCTCCAGTTGCCTACAGAAGTACCTGAGTTAATAATGTATCCTTTATTGGTTGCCATCCCATAATTGTTTCATTTCCTCACTTCCCTATTGGTGTTTCCTTTACCTCTAAATAAACTACTTGCACTTGAATCCTTGTCTCAGGGCTGGCTTCTGGGGGAAACCAAACTAAGACAAATATTTAATGGGTACTTTTAGTGAATAATGAGCATCTCTTAGAAAAAAATAGCTAAGGAACATACTTCTCTTGAATAGAAAAGCTACCAAGAACTTCGAGAGCCAAAAATTTGGTTGGCATCTCCCTGTTGCATGTAGGGTGCATGTGCAGAGGCATCCTGAGCCAGTGCCGTGAGGACTGGGTTGCTTGTGAACATCCTGTTCACTGGTACACCAAGGACTACAACAACTTCACCAGGCAAAAAGCTTCCACCAATAACAGAACTGAAATACATTAACATGGGTGATTTAATGATCACCTCAAGATGTCTGATCACTGGATATCATGGAGTGATATCATGATGGCCACTGGATATCATGGAGTGATATCATGATGGCTTCTCCCAAGAACATGCCAAACACACTCAGATGATGGCACAAGTCCTAAAGGATACGGGTACTATAGATATGAGCCAAGAGTTATAAATCAGATGTTGGAGTTTGCCTTCTGATACATAATCATGATTCTAGGTGATGCAAAGTTTCATTCAGGTAATGCTAAGAATGCTACTGTTTGTGCAGATGATGTGAAACTGGCAATCCAGTATCGTGCTGACCAGTCTTCTACTTCTCCTCAAGAGATTTTCTGTTAGATATTGCAAGGCAAAAAAATAAAACCCTTTGGTCACATACTGTATGATTCTATTTACCTGAAATGTCGAGGATAGGCAAATCCACAGAGACAGAAAGTAGCTAAGTGGTTGCTTGGGATTGGGGTGTGGGAATGGGCCATGACTACTCAATTAAACCCCATTTAATGTATGGGGTTTCCTTTCAGTGTGATGAAAATGTTCTGTAACTAGATAAAGGTGGTGGTTATACAACACTGTGAGTGTACTGCCACTGAATTCTTCACTTTAAAATGGTGAATTTTATGTTATGTGAACTTTATTTCAATTTTTTAATCTAAAAAGAAATAAACACATGACAGAAAGTAGCTTTTCCCCCCTTGTTGTTAAGAATAAAGTGGTTGGGGCTGCTAAAGCCACCCTGTGATCAGGAAGAAACAAGTCTGAGGAATAACAACCTTCTAGAGATGGCAGAGCAAAAAGATGGAAGGAACCTGGGTTCTGGATGAGATGTCAAGACACAGTTGATATGCCACAAAACCACTCTTGCTCAGGACTTTTTATTTTGTTAAGATAATAAATTCCCCTGTTAAGACATCCTAGGGATGGGATGTCCACCAAATGTTTTATTTTTTTCCCTTTTATTTATATTTGCTGCCTGGAAGCTGGCAGGCTTCTGTAAATTTCCCTGAATGATTTCCAGATACTCCCATAATCATTTTCAGGCACCTCAGCTTTTAAAAACACTTCTATTTACCTGCAGAAACCAGACATGTGCCATTGCTGTTGTTATAAAAGTCAACCTATGAACCTAACCTGTGAACCTAACCACTTACAGAATCGGACTATTCCAGCCCTCCCAGAATCAGAGGCCAAGGTAGGACAGCACACAGGTGCATCACATCCAGATCCTATCTGCAGTCCACTGGCGCTTGAGATTCCCCAGTCAGCAGAAACCTGACCTTCAACAGAAGAGATCCCTCTTTCCAGTCCCAACCTCAGAAGAGATCCCTCTTTCTAGTCCCAATCTCAAATCAATTAATTTCAGTGTTTCCATATATGTATGGATGCCCCTTCCCAGTCTCACCACTAGATATGTATACACATGCACACACTCACAGCACCTGAAACCATGCTCCTGGAGAAAGTTTTTACCTCAAAAATCACTCAGAAATCACAATGCCACAAATCTCTCAGTGTAGTTCTACCTCACCTTCTCCCAGCCCTCATAAGAAAACCACTTTGGGTGGAAGTAGAAAAGAGATAAGGAGGCAGCTTGTCACTTCCTGCCCCTGCCCTACACTGAATCCATGAAAGGCAGCAATCCTCCAGGATACTGGAGCTAAGATTGTTGGGGGGGGGGTCCCATGTCAGCAGCCACATCTGCCATCAACAGGAGTCACAGCACGGTCTCCTCTGTATTCTCCAAGACATTTTTATATGAAGAGCTCAACTGATGTCTATTGACTTGAGTTCTGCGTATCACAATTGTCACAAATCCCAAGGTGACCCATGTGATGCTGTATAGCTGACAAAAAGCTTCTACGTGTATCATGTTATTTAATTGGGGCTACAGTGCTCAGTGGAAAAGAATCCGCCTGCTAATGAAGGAGATGCAGGAGCTACAGGTTCAATCCCTGAGTCGGGACGATTCCCTGGAGGAGGAAATGGCAGCCCATTCCAGTATTCTTGCTTGGGAAATCCCAAGGACACAGGAGCCTGGTGGGCTCCAGTCCATGTGGTCACAAAAGAGTTGGACACGACTTAGCAGCTAATCAACAACAGTTCCTCAACGTGGGTCTTCTCATCTTCATTTTAAGATAGGAGGCCAGGAGAAGTGAATGTCACACAGTCACAGCCTAAAAGTGATCCTCAAACCTCCAGCCAGGCTTTTTGATCCCAGACCTCTTGCCTTTCCTCTTTCTGTTCTCTATTTTGGACATCTAGGCCTAGAAGCCAGTACTTGGCCCTAGAGTTCTCCTCTGGAAAACTTCTGAGTCTCCAGGGACTCCTAACTCCCACCCCCATGGTGCAGGCTATCTGATGCTTGCTTTGCTAAAGTCATTGTTACAGTATCTGTTTATAACTGTGCTAAGAAATGCTGCTTTCATGGCCAGGCTCATGGAATAAACAATAACCTTGCAGGACTGATGCAGATAAGAACAGAATCTCCTCTAGAAACCCACTAGAAGAACCCACTGTACCTCTATTACTTCTTTTAAACTTTTCAAGATAGCCTCATACAAACCATGAGTGTTGAGACAGGTCAGAAACAGCTTTTTATCTCTTGGCCTCTCCCCCATCCCTTCCTACCCCAAACTCAAAAATTCTTAGTAGAATAAGGACTTTGAATTAGTTTTCTATCACTGCTGTAACAATTTACCACAAATTTAGCATTTTGAAACAACACAAATGGATAATATTACACTTTTGGAGGTCAGATTCTGTGTACAGCAAGGCTCAAGTGAGTCTTCTGCTTAGAGTTTCACAAAAACAAAATCAAGGTGTTGACCCAGCTGTATTCCTTTCTGGAGGCTCTGGGGATGAATCTACTTCCACGCGCATTCAAGGTGTTGGCAGAATCAGTTCCTTGTGACTACAGGGCTGATGTCCTCATTTCCTTGCTGGTTGTCAGCCACAAGCCTCTTTCAACTTCTTTGGCCACTTGTCTTCCTTTTCACACTGCCCTTTCCACCTGCAAGTCCTCATGCTTCACGTCTTTCTGTCTTCCTTTTCTGCACTTAAGGGCTTATGTGACCATATTAGGCCTGTTGGATTATCCCTCTATTTAAAAGTCAGCTGAGACAGTGGAGGTGTACCCCCCGGAGGGAGGCAGCATGGCTCAAGCATTCGTCAACAGCAAGATCCAGCCTGGGAAGGTGGTCATGTTCATCAAGCCCACCTGCCCCTACTGCAGAAAGACTCAGGAGCTTCTCAGCCAACTGCCCTTCAAACAAGGGCTTTTGGAATTTGTCGCTATTACAGCCGCCAGTAACACCAGTGAGATTCAAGATTACTTGCAGCAGCTCACCGGAGCCAGAATGGTACCTCGGGTCTTCATCGGTCAAGAGTGCATAGGTGGATGCACTGATCTAGTAAATATGCACGAGAGAGGGGAACTGTTGACACTGCTAAAGCAAATTGGAGCTCTGCAATAATTACAGGTGTCTTCCCAGGCCACCATCTCCACCCCACCCCATCCCTTCCTGCTTTGAAAGTCACTGCTGTGAACCACTGCCCTGAACCCTGACAACTCACAGATCTCACAGGAAATGTTCGATGGTTCTGTCTGTTCTGTCTCTCAATCCGAGAGAAACCACATGAAAAGTTAAGCACGGTTGGTCTTCACTTTGTGCTACAGGGATCAGAGGTCTAAATGGAGGTGCGGTGATCATACGGCAACGCTGTTAGGTCAGACGGTGTCCAGGGAATCCTGGACAAGCATATATTGTTTAGATGACACACAGAATGAACACACAAACATTTAAATGTTACGCAGAAAACCTGCATCCCCCTCCCGCAAAAAATGTCTGTGAAAACAGCCAAATTTGGGAAACACTGTTCTGGATGATTTTCTCTCTCCCCTTCTCCCCCCTCACTCTATGAGAACTTAAGAATTCCTTATTGTGAAGGATTCTAGAATTGCAAGACTGTTAATTTCTTTCTGTAGATGCAAGTATGAATGGTTAATTTCTTCTCTATTAAAGAAGTACTCATGGATCATAAAAAAATAAATAAATAAAAGTCAGCTGATTAGCAAGTGTAATTACATGTGCAAAGCCCCTTTTGCAATGTAAAATAACTACAGAGTTAATACCAGACGACTAAGACCCTGTGGTCCAAAATTCTGCTTATGACAATCTACCCTCCGGTGGCCCCTATGACTTGCATCTATTCTACATGCATCCATTTCCAAACGGCCTCCAAGTCCAGATTCCTTCTAAGCTTCTTTATGGTATTTAGGCTTTCTCTAAAGTGATTTAGGATTTCTCTGTAATTGTCCTTAATCCTTCTGAGTCCCCACCAGAAATCTTTAATATCCATATTTCTACTAACAGTCTGTGAACTGTGGTGTTGGAAAAGACTCTTGAGAGTCCCTTGGACAGCAAGGAGATCCAACCAGTCCATCCGAAAGGAAATCAATTCTGACTATTCATTGGAAGGACTGATGCTGAAGCTGAAACTCCAATACTTTAGCTACCTGATGCAAAAAACTGACTTATGTGAAAAGACCTGATGCTGGAAAGACTGAAGGAGGGAGAAGGGGATGACAGAGGATGAGATGGTTGGATGGCATCACCGACCTGATGGACATGAGTTTGAGCAAGCTCCAGGAGTTGGTGATGGACAGGGAAGCCTGGCGTGCTGCAGTCCATGGGGTCACAAAGAGTCGGACATGACTGAGCGACTGAACTGAACTGAACTAACAGTCTGGTCAAGGAAAGCTAGGCTTTTCTCTATCATGTTGCCATGTCCTAGGTAAGTTACTTCACTTCTCAGGGTTAAAAACTTTGTCTGCATAATAATTCTAGTTTTAAATTTTAGGAGAGAGAATACTTCACAGAATGACTGTAATCATCTTCCTGCTGGCTTTGGATTTCAGCCATTACCAGGTTCCACAAGAAGAATGTCATCAAATGACCCAGTTGTCACATTTTGGCCCGTTCAAGGGGGGAGCAGTTTGGCCAACCTGTTTGCCTGACTTGAAACCAGGGGTGGGTTTTTGGGCTCTGAGATGATCTCTGAGATAGGGGCTCCTGTGTCTTCTACTTCCCAACACTGGACAAAATGCCAAGGCCTGACAACTACCAACTGTCAATTTTTAATTTAACAAACACATGTCTAATGCTTACTAGGCAGTATTCTATGTACTTTATATTTATATTAACATACAGGCACTATTATTGGTAACTTATGGATGAGGAAGTGAGGCACAGAGAAGCAAGTAACTTGCCTAAGATCACACAGGTATTAAGAGACAGAACCAGACATGAAAAAATGTTCATCATCGCTCATTTTTGGAGAAATGCAAATCAAAACTACAATGAGTTACCACTTCACACCAGTCAGAATGGCCACCAATAAAAATTCTATAAATAACAAATGCTGGAGTGGGTATGGAGAAAAGGGAGCCCTTCTACATACACTGTGATGGGAATGTAAGTTGCTGTAGCCATTATAGAAACAGAATGGAGATTCCTCAAAAAACTAAAAACAGAGTAACAATCTGATCTAGCAATCCTACCCCAGGCATATATCCAGACAAATCTATAATTCCAAAAGATGCATACATTCCTATATTCATAGCATCACTATTCACAATAGCCAAGACATGGAAACAGCCTAAATGCCCATCAACAGAGGAATGGATAAAGAAGATGTGGTATAGACACACACACACACACACACACACACACACACACACAATGGAAAACTACTGAGCCATAAAAAGAATGAAATAATGCCATTTGCAGTAACATGGATGAACCTAGAGATAATCATATTAACTGAAGTAAGTCAGAAAGATAAAGACAAACATTATATGATGTCACTTATATGTAGAATCTAAAATATGACACAAGTGAACCAATCTGTGAAACAGACTCACAGATATAGAGAACTGACTGGTGGTTGCCAAGGTGGGAGGGGCTTCGGGGAGGGATGGACTGGGAGGCTGGGATTACCAGATGTAAGCTTTTATATATAGAAGAGATAAATAACAAGGTCCTACTGTATGCACAGACAACTATATTCAATATTCTATGATAAATCATAATGGAATTTTTTTTTAAGAAAAGAGAGAGAGAGATGGAGCCAGGATTTGAATCCAGGAAGTTGAACTCCAGATCTCATGCTATAAATCACTATGCTATGCAGCCAGAGTGCCATCCTTCAGGTTACCTCTTCTTATTCATCCTAATAGTGTGGTCAGAAGAGGTGACAAGAGAAAATTACGCTCCTACCCAATTCCACTGCCTCCAACTGGACCATCAGAGAATTAAGGAAGAATGGTGCCTGGGAGAAGAATAAAAGGAGGAGGCTGAAACCAGAGTTAGAGAAGAAGGTTTAAAGTAAGGAAGTTGGACATTAATGAACTCAAAATGTTGTTAAATTTAAGCTCTGTTTCTCCATATCTTCTGCGTCATTGCAGCTTGAAGCTGACTTCCAGGAATGCTGAGAAATTTCAGAGTCAGAGAGCAGACAGAAAAATGGATCAGCTGTGGATTTCACAGAGCCTAACAGGCTGAACACACAGTGGAAGCCAATTAAAAATTCTTGCTCACACTTATGATTACCAAAGGGGAAGGGGAGGGAGGGATAAAGTAGGAGTTTGAGAAGAAGAGATATATATTACTATATATAAAATAAATACCAAGGACCTACTGTATAGCACAGGGAACTATGCTCAATATCTTGTAATCACCTATCACGGAAAAGAATCTGAAACAGAATACATATACGTGTGTGTGTGTGTGTGTGTGTGTGTGTGTGTGTATACATACATATATATGTATTTGAATCACTTTGTTGTATACCAGAAACACACATTGTAAGCCAACTATATTTCAATTTTCAAAAGCTTGATCAAGTCATACTTTAAATATTTTTAAAAATTATTGTGTCTATCAGAGAGAGGAAAGTGTTACTTAGAAGCTAAATTCATTATCAGCCATTCTGCCATCGAAGGAAAAAATTCTTATTAATGAGAAATATCTCTACATTGTTTCTTTCCCTTACAGAGGCTGGCAAGGAAAGAATGAGAAAATGTGGAACTGTGAACGCTTGTCTCAGTCTTCTATGCTGCTGAAGGTGAGGTTGCAAACTGGCCATGTTGGGGTCTGAGTTGGCTCACAGACATGTTTTGTTTGGCCTGCAGAATGTTAGCCTGCACAGTGGGGTTTTTTTTCCCCTCAATGTTTTAAATTGGAAATAGTGGCCAACATATTTTCAAAAATAGGCAGGAATCCTTTGACAGATGTATTGTAAATAACTTCTACTGTTCTGCAGCATGCCAAAACTCTCTTATGAATTTTGATAAACAGAAGTTCTTAATTTCAATGAAATCCAATGTATCAATCTTTTCCTTTATGGTGACTGCTTTGTATGCCCTGTTAAAAAACACTTTTTATGAAATTCATGAAGTTATTATCCTGTGCTCTCTTCTACCAGCTTTATTGTTTTACCTTGCACATTTAGATCTAGGACCCATATTGAAATAATTTGGGGACATGGTAGGGATCCAGGTTCATTTTTTGCCATGTGGATATCCAATTGCTCCAGTGCCATTTATTGAAAAGGCTATTTCCCCAATGCCCTCCCCCCGGATTATGATAGTGTCTTTATCGTAAATCAAGGGATCGTGGATGTGTGGATGTTTCTGGCCTCTCTATTCGGTACCATTGATCTATTCATCTAATATTTGCAACAGTGCCACATTCTCAATTACTGTGACTTTCAAGTAAGTCTTGAAATCTAGTAGTGTAAGTCTTCCAATCCACTCTGATTCAAGATTATCTTGGTTATTCACTGGGATGGACACTTAAAATTGGTACATGTATGTATGTATCGATGCTAACCCTCAATTTAAAATAACAAAAAGGGACTTTCCAGGGGTTAAGGGAGATGAGATATTGAACCTCTCTCAAGGACTTAGAAATCAGGAGCCTGTATGGTGGCAATAGTCTAGGGCTGCCTTTCTAGATACAGTGTGCAAGTTCCAATCTGTCACAAGCCCCACCTACTACTCCCCACCACTAAGGCAGATAGGCCAGCGCTCTCTCTCCTCTTACTCTGGACTCACTTCACTCATTTACCTTGTTGCTTGGACCCTGGACGTATGGGAACAAACAGACTAGTTTAGTAGAACTAGCTCTGGCCATGTGAAGAAGTGTTCCTGGCAGTGTTGATAAGGCTGCCGAGCTCTGGATAACTGAGGGAGGGAGTGTTCTAGAGCGGGGCTCTCGTTATGGGCACTGCTGACACTTGGGGCCAGATCATTCTTAGTGATGGGGGTTGTCCTGGACACATCCCTGGATCCCACTAGATGCTCTCCCAAGTTGCAACAACCAAAAGCGTTTCTAGACAGTACCAAATGTTCCCTGTGGATAGAGGCAGAATCACACCCAGTTGAGAACTGCTGGCCTAGACCCACAACAGAACAGGAGGTAGGAAGAGAGATGTGTAGGGGATAGGGGACCTGAGTTAGGAACATGGGCAGGACCCCTACAGTTCCCATCTACTAACTTTCCCTCAGCCAGCAGAATAAGAGATCTCCAAAAAGGGAGAGGACGACTCTGACAGAGCAAGAGTAGACAGTGCTGGGGGAAGCTGTGAGCAGGACAGCATCTTCACAAACTCCAAGAGGCATCTTCTGCGTAAACTACAAGAATGATGTCCTCTAGTGTTGTATGATGTGTGGCCCTAGATATAAACTATTTCAAAGCTCTCATCCTTCTAAATAGTCTATAAATTTTGTCCTTTTCCCATTCTACCCCATCCTTCATACACACACACACACACACGCCTCATGTTTGTAGGAAGGGGGGCTGAGGGGAGGAACTAGATGGTTCTTCCATCAAACTAATTCCTAGGAAGTATATAAAGCCAGGAGTGACTAGGATAAAAACATCAATTCCTCCACCATTACCTCTGGTTCTCAGAATCTCCAGAAAGATCAAGATGCAGACTCTCACCACACATGGATGGAGGTTCAAGCCAATTTTATTTGCATTTCAAAGGTCCTGCATCACAAGTCTCTGTATCTGTCTTTCATTTGCTTTGCTTTCCCTTTATTTAATTCCCCAAGCATTGTCTTTCTTCCCCTTGGCTTTCCTTCAGCCTCATAGCTTTGATGAAGTCTAATGCAGAGGTGGAGGAGACCTGTGCCCTATTCTGCAGTGAGATACCAAGGACAAGAATGGTTCACACAGGTACAAAATTAAAAGGTGCATTCTCGTTAGAAAATTTCAAAACATTAATACAACTGACTAAAAGTCAGTCTGCTTTTATTATCAGCATGCACCAGCTCTCCAAAATTGTTTAGACATTTGTCTATAATAAAATACCCCTCCTCCCACCCCAAAATTCTCTTGGCTATGTTCTAAATGGTTACTGTGGTTATTTTTAATATGTATATGTTTACATATCATAAGCATAAGCAAGATCAGCAGATAACATATTTTACACATACACACAAACATACAATATTTAGGTCCTCTGCTGATGTAGGTTTTGGTTATGATGCTACAGGATACTCACAGGTGAATCTTGGAAATATTACAGAGTGTCTGTGTCAATTCCTTTTTTTCTGTCAAATCTATTAAGAGGATTTCAGGGCAAACAAATGAAGGTATACCTGGGTTACAATCTTTTTCTCAAAGATACTTTTTATTCAGCATTTCAAAGAAAATGCAGTGAGGGAAAAACCACTCCAATACCTGCAAACACTTATGCTGGCACTTACAGAACACCTCGTATTTACAAAACAATATGGCAGGCTCTCTGAAGGTGCAGCTTGCCCTGAAGACGCTGTCCTTGGAGCATGTCTCTCCCAGACTCAGGGATTTTTCAGAATTGTTCAATAAACTCAACTGAGAACTCTTATTCAGAAGGAACTGGATATTTCAGCTTCATTTCCAAACTCTTCATTTCTATAATAAGCCTTCTTGCTAAAGAAAAGGGGGGCTTGCACCTCTGTCACCTTGGGCCCCTAATATCTCCCCTCCAAAAGAAAGAGCTGAGACTAGATCAAGGTTCACATGATCAGGTAGGACTCCTGCCTACCAGGGTTTAGACCCTTGTGTTCTGAGCTTTGATTCTTTGTCCAAGCAGACGCCCAAAGTGTAACAAATTAAACTAGCAGGCTTGGTTCATGCCAGAAACACTTGTTTACAATCTTCCAGTGAGGCATTTCCTTTCCAGGAGGTAGGGGGAAAAATTGGGAAAATATAAACCACTCCTCAAATACCAGTGAAGTGACTTAGATTCACTGTGCTTAGATCTCAAAGGGGCTGCAATCGCAAGGTTCTGTTTTATGTCTTCTCAGGACATACAAGGCCTTCTCCTCCAGCCTTGTGCCCACTTCCTCCCCTCCACTCACTCCATCCAGGGGAGAATCTTTCATAATTCCCAGAAGACAGCCTGCTCTTCTCCTGCCTTGCCTTAGCACACACAGCTCCCTCTGCCTGGAACACCCTCTTCTTCTTGGTTAACACCTGTCCCTCTTTTAAGACTCTTCCATGATGCCTTCGTGGATCACCAGTCTGAATTAAATGCTCATGTATGTTCTTGCTTCCCAGATAGTTCAGTAGTGAAGAATCTGCCTGCTAATGCAGAAGATGCAAGAGATGAGGGTTTGATCCTTGGGTTGGGAAGATCCTCTGGAAAAGGAAATGGCAACCCACTCCAGTATTCTTGCCTGGGAAATCCCATGGACAGAGGAGCCTGGTGGGCTACAGTCCATGGGTCACAGAGAGTTGGATAGGACTTAGCAACTGAGCATGCACGCCTGTATGTTCTCAGAGCCACCTGGCTTTGTGCCATCTGCCAGATGCTGTGCTCACCACAACTTTTTCCTCCTGCGCTCACAGCTATACTACATGTCCCACTCACCCTTGCAGTTAAGTCTTGTCACATAACCGAGTTCCAGGAAATGAAATATGCATATAAGTGATGTGTGAAGAGAAATTGTATCCTCTCTACAGTTCTCTCTTTCTTCCACACACTGGCTACAAAGAGGAAACTCTTGAGCACAAGAGAAAGATGGAAGCACACATAGAAGGGATCTGGGTCCCTGTTGCTGCTGCTGCTAAGTCGCTTCAGTCGTGTCCAACTCTGTGCGACCCCATAGACAGCAGCCACCAGGCTCCCCCGTCCCTGGGATTCTCCAGGCAAGAACACTAGAGTGGGTTGCCATTTCCTTCTCCAATGCATGACAGTGAAAAGTGAAAGTGAAGTCGCTCAGTCGTGCCCGACTCTTAGCGACCCCATGGACTGCAGCCTACCAGGCTCCTCCGTCCATGGGATTTTCCAGGCAAGAGTACTGGAGTGGGGTGCCATCGCCTTCTCCATCTGAGTCCCTACTGAACAACAAACAAAATGACACAACGGTGAACTCTACATTGAGTGAAAAGTAAACTTTCATTGTGTCAAGTCACTGAACTCTCAGGGTTCTTTGTTATAGACAGCAGTGACCCATCCCTAATACAGTAAGTCCCCTACATACGAATGAGTTCCATTCCAAGAGCACATTTAAAGTTGAATTTGTTCATAAATCCAACAAAATTAGTGTAGGTACCCAACTAACACAATCAGCTATATAGCACTGTACTATAATAGCTTTATAATACTTTTCACGTACATAAGACATAGAAAACAAAAAATAAGAAAACATTTTAAATCTCACAGTGCAGCACCTTGAAAAGCACAGCAGTACAGTACAACAGCTGGCACACAGGGGCTGGCATCAAGTGAACAGGAAAGAGTTCCCGACTGGAGGAGGGAGAGGAGGTGGGAGATGGCAGGGCTGAGGGATTGTCAGCAATAGGAGACGGAGGGCGAGGTGCAATGTCACTCACACTGGACGTTGTTAGCACGGGGTCTTGTTTGTTGGATTCAATTCTATCTACCCTCTTGAAAAAACGATCCGGTGATGTCTGAGTAGTAGCTCTTTTCTTCTCATCATAGCTGACATGGTAGCGCTGGACTGCGTTCTGAACTGCTGCTACAACTTTCGTGCACTGTTCTAGGTATGGGTCCTGTGCCTCAAAAACCAACAGTGGCTCTGCAAATAAAGAAAACCCCCTGCCGTTTCCTAGTTGTGAATCTCTTCAGTTCTTCAGTTACTTCCTCTTCCTCTTGTCTCTCTTCATCCTTTCCTGGGCACATTTGCATCTTTGAAGGTTTTCAACTTGAAGGTTCATATGTAGGGGACTTGCTGTACCTCATATCACCTACCTCACACTGCCGTGCAAGTCATCTGGTCTCTGCGAGCTCCTTGAGGGAAGGGATTCTGTCCCATAGGTCTCATCTCAAGCTCCTAACATAGTGTTTGATACACAGCAGGGCCAGAATAAATATCTGTGGAAGGAAGGTGAGGAGAGGGAACTAATTCATGAATGGACACTGTAGCACAGCAGCAAGTCAGCCCTGGAAACATTTTTATACTTTGCTCAAATTAGTTGAGTCAGTTGAGTTAGTTTGCCTCTCTGCACCAGTGGCCTTGATTGTAAAATGTAGTTAGTGAGGTCACTAGTTTAACTTTAGTGCACAATCACTATCCCCAGGAGGGCCTGTTAACAGGAAAATTGCCAAGCCCACTCCCAGGGTTCCTAATTCAATTGGTCTGGGGTGGGTCCCAAGATTTTGCATTTCAAGTAAGTTCCCCAATGATGCTGATACTGCTGGTCTGCAGACCAGACTTGGGAACCACTTGCCTAGATGACATGAGATCCCTGGGAACGGTCAGAGCCTGGTAGTCTCCAGTGGCCAAGCTTATCAGCCAAGTCATGGATGATTTTTCCAGAGTTAGTTTGGCATTTGGAACTACTAGACTGGAAATATCCTATGTGAGGCCAATTTGCATTCACAATATGGAATACAACCCCCACCTGATAGGTGACTGGTGCCTCCTAAAATTATTCAAGTTTTAAAGATAAGAAACTGGAGCCTATTATACAGAGTGAAGTAAGCCAGAAAGAAAAATACCAATACAGTATACTAACGCATATATATGGAATTTAGAAAGATGGTAACAATACTCCTGTATACGAGACAGCAAAAGAGACACTGATGTATAGAACAGTCTTTTGGACTCTGTGGGAGAGAGAGAGGGTGGGATGATTTGGGAGAATGGCATTGAAACATGTAAAATATCATGTATGAAAGGAGTCGCCAGTCCAGGTTCGATGCATGATACTGGACGCTTGGGGCTGGTGCACTGGGACGACCCAGAGGGATGCTATGGGGAGGGAGGAGGGAGGGGGGTTCAGGATGGGGAACACATGTATACCTGTGGTGGATTCATGTTGATATATGGCAAAACCAATACAATATTGTAAAGTTAAAAAAATAAAAAAAAAGAAACTGCAACTACGGTGCCAGATTACTTGGTTGGGATTTCAGGCCAGCCCTTTCTGATTCCTCCCCTTCACTCGCAATCTAGGCAAGGACATTATGTTGGAAACATTTCTGAACACAAAGAACACCAACAAGATGAAGCAAACAACCTGACCTCACATTAAGCCAAGTTATCAGTTTGGTGGATCTTTAAAACGCACTGTGAGTTAGCCACAATACCCCAGGAATGTGGAGTGTTTATCGAGCTTAAGGACCCAGCTCAGATCAGGGGGTGAAAATAACCAGATCTCAGACTTTGAATAGGGAAGACTGCCAACTCCTTTTCACATCACTTGCATTAAAAGCACAAGACCAAATACACACAATATACTGACTGACACCAAGACTACACCAGAGCCAACTTCGTTATCTGACATTTATTGTCACATAGCACCCCAGTTTCACAGCATGTACATTTTACAAAGTTAGAGATTCTTAACCTACTATGTTCTCCACAGACTTTCCAACAAGTGTGAAAGAGACGCAGTAAGGTTAGCTTGAGTTGACAAATCACAAGCCAAATATAGGACGCCCTGTATTTCTTTATGTTTAAGACTAATATACATAGAGTTTCCAATGTTTAGCACAGGAATGAGACTCTGGCTGAGTAAAAGACGAACACAACTTATTAGCACATTATCATGAAAAGACAGAAGGCATCAAATATATAATTTTGCTGTTCCTCATTTAACTGTTCAATGTACCTGTAGTGAAAAAATATACGTTTTTACTTTTGAGGTTAAAATAGACCATCAGCTAATTATCTCTCCGGGCCCACAGCTACAAAGACTAAAATGGCTCTTCCCACCTCTGGCTCACTTGAACACTGGATTTGTGCTGAAGACAAAAAGAATGGCAGTGCTAAAGGAAAGGGTATAACCAGCTCCCAGGGAGGTTACTGCCAAAGTCCTCACACAAGTTGACTCAAAATAAAAACCAATTCAACTCAGTTGACCTAATCTCCATACAAGGGGGCACCTGCATCACCTGTTCGCTTCCCAAGGCAGGGCTCTCTGAAGGAGCTTTAGGATCCAATCCTGATGTCCAACATAGTGCTTTATGACCAAATTGGGACCAGAAGTTTCCCTACTGCCACCCTCAAATTCCAGTTCCAACCCGCTAAGTTCCAGTGTCCTCTAGTCTTCAGAATCATAAATACTTTGTCCAATCTCCCACAGTCATGAACTTGGCTTAGACCAAGACAGGAGAACCCACAAAACACAAAAACCAAACATTCCTCAAGTACTGAGAGCAGAGCACCACTTCTGTCACTAGAACAAGTCCTGTCGAAAACCTGAAATGCTTTTCGGAAAAGGTCCCTCTACCATCATGTATGTTAATTAACGTAGAAAACAATGAGACAAGCCTAAAAGTGACTGTGCACCTGGGATGCCTCGCCTACATTCACAGTCTGGCTGTTTCAGGAAATGCTTGGTAAGGCAATCTCTGAAAGCCTGTTTTGGAGAAGGAAGCAGCGCGCAGATTTTGCTTACACCGCTTTGCATGTCTGGCCCTCTTGGTCTGCTGTTCTTACAGCTGCTCTCAGGAGGGTCACAAAACTAGCTGCATCTCTCACTGCAAACAACAAAGTGGGGGGGCTCATAGAGTAAGACTCATAAACTGCTGTTGATGACTGATCTGCAGGTATCGGTGGGCAGCTTTCCTTAGCCTGGGCTGAAGTGGAAGCAAGATATGCGTCCAAAAGACTCAGGATTCCAAAAGCCCGCATCCCCCCGACTTCTTACTAGGAATCTGAACCACACTGGGTCATGATGCAAAATACTATAACAAAGCACCCATAACTAAAGTGTAAATTCAAGTGATCCTTCGAAATCAGTTTCAAAGAGTACACCTGAAACAGAGTCAACAACTTGGAAAGAGAAACCAAAGTTACTAGAATGTTCTCTTTAACTAGAGGAGAAAAAGACTTCTCAACTGAGATTTCATTTTGTTCACATTCACACTGCTCAAACCACAACCTACTGAGTCCTACTTGTCAGTAATATGGGAAGATTTGGTTGCTAGGATATTTGTAATTCTTTTCTTAATATTTTAGAAATCAAATTCCGTTAGTGATATTTTGTCAGGAGGTGTGATTTTAGCTTGTGCTGAACAAATGTTTTTACCTCTAAGGTGTTATACTAAAACTGAGATCTCTCCAACTACTACGTTTGCAAATGTCTGTCTTAACTGCAAGAAAAATATCCATTCCAGATTATTTTCTTATTGATCTTCTATTAATAAGCACAGATCTATCATTACCATAGTTATAAGCTCATCTAAGAAATGGACAAATATCATTTAGAAACAGACTAGAATTAAATCACATGTGAAGAAAGGAATGCTTTAATGATAGTTCAGACACTACTAGGGAATCAAAGAAAAATTCATGTTTCTGATTACTCACCCTAAACTATGCTGAAATGGAATATTTGCAACCCAAGTAACCCATGCTATATTGAAGAAAACTATAACTTACTACATATTGAGTTCATTTCAATCACAGTAGTCTATTTTAAAAACAAACTCCCATAAGGAATACAGGAATGGAATTCACTCAAAGCAACATCTGTCAAAAGTTCTGCCAAGAAACCCAGGGTAATTTATTACATCATGAAAGGTGAGGTGTTCAGAAGAACAAATAGTTCAGTCCTATTCTTTCAGATTTTATTTTTTGCTTCAATCCAAGAGAAGTATCTAGATCTCAAACTCACTAAAACATGTTTCCACATTTTAAAACTGATTAAGTAAATAAAACATGGTAAATAGAAGAAACCCTTCTAGTCTATTTTTAGTACTGCTAGTGGCCAGAGGACTCAACTTAGAATCCATAAAATCCAACTCTGTCAATAGCTCCCTCCTTCTATAGATTCTTGGACTAGGAACTGTGGTTTCTTAGGGCCTTGGTTTCCCCAAAGCAGCTGCAGGATATGGGAACAGGTCCTCTCATCTCCGACATCCTACTGTGCAATGAGAAGAAAATGGGCACAGCTCCCAGCTAAGCGGCCTCCTCTCCTAACCAGATCCAAAGTATTTCTCTAATATTTATAAAGCAGTCAGATACCTCCAACTAAGGCAAATGTCTGCCTTGATTATGACACACTCTTCCATTCTAGAAATCTACCTTTTGGGTTTGCTTCATGGCTGCTGGATAGGGAGGTGGCCAAAGCAATAAGTGATAAACCAGAGATGCTGAGGTACCCGGTAAATTGGTAATATACTGTGCATTCATCCTTGGAACTATGAGACTCCTATGGAGAAAGACTGATTAACAATAAGGTTATTAAACCCTCATGGATGGGGGCAACATCAACATTCTGCCCATAGATTTCTGCCCAACAAGCAGGTCTTATTCTTGAGTAGTTTTACAAAAGAGGTATAATGGTGACAGCAATAACCCAGTCTTCCTATAAATCACATGAAAGGCTCACAGAAACATTATCAGGAGTTATAATCCTAAATTAAAAATACACATGCTAAGAAAACAGAGAAACAAAAGATAAGCACTAGTTAGGTAATAATGATGTTGTATGTGTATTTAATTGGTTTTTTAAAAAATACACTTCTAGGCAACTAAGAAACTGTGGTCACTATTAAATCCAGTCAGGAAGGTGGGGTGTAGATAGTATTGTTGTGGGCTTTAATGCAATGCCTATCTTAAAATATTGGTGATACTATGCAACACATTGGAGACGGCAATGGCACCCTACTCCAGTACTCTTGCCTGGAAAATCCCATGGACAGAGGAGCCTGGTAGGCTGCAGTCCATGGGGTTGCTAAGAGTGGGACACGACTGAGCGACTTCACTTTCACTTTTCACTTTCATGCATTGGAGAAGGAAATGGCAACCCACTCTAGTGTTCTTGCCTGGATAATCCCAGGGACGGGGGAGCCTGGTGGGCTGCCCTCTATGGGGTCGCACAGAGTTGGACACGACTGAAGCGACTTAGCAGCAGCATGCAACACATGAGCCTTTGACTATCCAGTGCAAGTTTTTTCCTTTAATGAAAACCAAGCCATCTAAACAAAACCCCATACTCCTAATTTGGCTCACTCTGGTTTTGGCTTGATGAGGGAAAAACATGTTAATATTTTAAAAATGTAGAACATAGACTAACATTCTTTAGTTTATATGTCTGCTTAATGGATATGAAGTGCTATCTGGAGTGTGCGCGTATGTCCTGGAAGATTATGAGATAAAGTGCATATGCTAGACTTTCCTGGATTGAGTGGAACAAAAGGCAAATATGATGTGAAACGTCTGCGATGTGGACACTGTTGATAAAATGTGTTGCAGCCCCCAGTTCTCAGAACATGTGAAAAAGAGGTTACCTAAAAAATGTTCACTCACCCATTCATATTTTAGAAAAGGTTTAAACTGACCCTGAAACCCTCCCACAGGGACAAAGAAGGCAGCCAAAAGGGAAGGAAAGGGGACTAGAGAAAGAGTTCAAGTCTTAGGATTTTCAAAATCCAAGCAATTCTGAATCCTTTAATATATACAGAACAGAATCAACAATTTTGTTTTTCTTTGGAAAAAATCATGTTTGAGCATTTCTCTTCTGCCATTCAACTATTGATAAAGCTTGCCAATGGAGTAAGGAAGCATTAAATAAATGCCTACTTCTTCTCAGAGCAGTCAACTCTATTGAAATTAAAGGCTTAGTCCTGCAAACTGCAGACCTCTGCTAAACCACTTCAGAAAGTACCCTAGCACACTTCACACAACATCTTAAGAACTGGTAAACTAGCAAAATGCACAAGAGATGGCAAATTTGCCATCAGTATCTTGAAGTGCTGTTAAAGCTAGAGAGCCCAGATACCTGGGAGGGTCAGTCAATTTCCACTGTCAACTTGAGCTTGCAGGATAAGCAGGGGCTATGTAAATTTCTATAGAATACTGGCTTCTGTGATTTGAGCTTACTGTTTTATGTTTTACATCATTTACACTAGAGTCGGTTGGGCGCCTCTGAACTGCACATAAACCAATCCCTCCTCAAGGGTCACTTCACAGAGAACAAAATAATCATATATCAAGTGTAAGGATCAGCTTTCTTTCATTATTTCTTCATACTCAATACACTTGTGATCTGGGTTAAAATAACAAAGACAAAAATAACTACCGAAGACTGTTGGATTACTGGTAATAATCATTGCCCCTTCTTCCTTAGTTTGAATACCTGGGTTCAAACAACAAATATTCATCAGTCCAAACAGTCTCATCAGCTTTTCACATTTGATGAGTGGTTTCCAAATTCATGCATTTACAGATATATTAACCCATGCAGGATAGAAGTAGAGATCTGGCAACTAGTTATTTAATTTGATTGGGCAAGGCAGTTAGGGCAGATTGCTCTTGTCCAAAGACCTGCATGAAAGGGCTGAGTTATCTGTGTTGACAGCCTAGCTGGGCCAAGTTAAACGGATCATGGACAAAACTACTACTTCACAGAGGTGTAAGACTGAATAAGTCTTTGCTATTCCATAGAAAACAACAGTCATGTATTATTCATAGCTAGATATAATATCAAGATGGCACTAGAAAAGCAGTTTTTGGCATATATATAGTGGTGGAGGGTACAGTGCCAGTCTAAAGCTAATGATTTTGTTTACTTCTAGTTTTTGTTTTTATCATCATCATGCCAAAGACTATCTAGTTGGAATCACAATTATTCAGGAAACCAACTTACTATATATGATATACATATGAAAATAAAACAAGCATACTGAAGGTACTGGGTTACAAGGTCTTGTACAAATCATAAACTCTTTAAATAAATAATGCTCTAAATTGTTTTTATTTGCTAGAAGATTGGTTTTCAATAAGGAGCAACTTCTAACACCTTGAGGAAATACTTAAGAATGGGAGATAAATTCCACTGATAATTACAATTTTAAGTGTGACAATCAGTTGTATTTTTTCCACCACAGTAAAAACGTACGCGTGAAGCACAAGAGAAAAGGTGACAGTGATTACATTCCACTGCTCAGAGCTTTTGACACAGTCTCAGACATCTATGACAAGTAGTTGCGTTGAAACATTCAGGAAAGATCTTGGCAGAAAAGGTCACCCTCTGTTACTTGAATCTTGTGGGGGAGGGTCACAATACAGTGACTGGACGAAGTTGCTCCAATTGGTTTTCCAATGCAATCCGTTCTTGATGAACCTCCTGAGTTGTACAAAAGAAAGAGAAGAGAGGGGTCATTTTTTGGGTTCATCCCCACTTCATCTGATATTAAAAAGAAACTTATGACTGGACCCACAAGCATTCAGGTGCCATATAACTCAAGGAGGAGTAGACTGGGAGGCACTGTATTCGAAGCTGGTGACAGGACATAGGAGGCTTCACAATAGTCTCTCAATTCCTTTCTTGATGATGAAATGAAACTAATTGATCAACCCTCCCTCCTCCCCACACCTATATCTCACACTCAGTTTTTAACAGGATCAGTGGCTGGCACAGAATGATGTTAAAAATAAAAAGACTGATTGAAAGGGAGCAGAAAAGCAAAAGCAGACTCCTAATACTGAGAGGTGGGTCATCAGGACTACATTTCTAGTTTCAATCTCTTGTTTCTAATCCAGTACCATGCTGGATCAGGACCAAGGGATAAGAAAGGACACTGGGTGTCCTTACACTAAAGTGTCATCCAGGATCCTGCATCTGTGGCTGAAGGTGTGTCTTCTCAGCTAAAGGTAGAAAAGAGGATCTGCAGTCTGCTATTTGGGAACTCAAACTCTGAGCCCTAAAACAGACCTAATGACAAGGAGAGAGGGGGACACATAAAGGCATTCTGAAGTAGAATCAGTCAAGGTGGGAAAGAAGTCGATATAAAGGCTCAATTCTGAGACATCCCAGAAGAACAAACATGATGAAAATCATTATGGAACTCAACAAGAGTTTATTTACCTACCCTCCTTCCTACCATCCAACAGTCTCTGAATATCTATCTACTAAGGGCCCGGTTCTCACATGCTAGTAAGGTGATACTTAAAATTCTCCAAGCCAGGGTTCAGCAATACGTGAACCGTGAACTTCCAGATGTTCAACTGGTTTTAGAAAAGGCAGAGGAACCAGAGATCAAATTGCCAACATCCGCTGGATCATCGAAAAAGCAAGAAAATTCCAGAAAAACATTTATTTCTGTTGACTATGCCAAAGCCTTTGACTGTGTGGATCACAATGAACTGTGGAAAATTCTTCAAGAGATGGGCATACCAGACCACCTGACCTGCTTCTTGAGAAACCTGTATGCAGGTCAGGAAGCAACAGTTAGAACTGGACATGGAACAACAGACTGGTTCCAAATAGGAAAAGGAGTACGTCAAGGCTGTATATTGTCACCCTGCTTATTTAACTTATATGCAGAGCACATCATGAGAAACGCTGGCCTGGAGGAAGCACAAGCTGGAATCAAGATTGCTGGGAGAAATATCAATAACCTCAGATATGCAGATGACATCACCCTTATGGCAGAAAGTGAAGAACTAAAGGGCCTCTTGAAAGTGAAGAGGAGAGTGAGAAAGTTGGCTTAAAACTCAACATTCAGAAAACGAAGATCATGGCATCTGGTCCCATCACTTCATGGCAAATAGATGGGGAAACAGTGGACACGGTGGCTGACTTTATTTTTCTGGGCTCGAAAATCACTGCAGATGGTGATTGCAGCCATGAAATTAAAAGACGCTTACTCCTTGGAAGGAAGGTTATGACCAACCTAGACAGCATATTAAAAAGCAGAGACATTACTTTGTCAACAAAGGTCCGTCTAGTCAAGGCTATGGTTTTTTCAGTGGTCATGTATGGATGTGAGAGTTGGACTATAAAGAAAGCTGAGCACCGAAGAATTGATGCTTTTGAACTGTGGTGTTGGAGAAGACTCTTGAGAGTCCCTTGGACTGCAAGGAGACCCAACCAGTCCATCCTAAAAGAGATCAGTCCTGGGTATTCATTGGAAGGACTGATGTTGAAGGTGAAACTCCAATACTTTGGCCACCTGATGTGAAGAGCTGACTCATTTGAAAAGACCTTGATGCTGGGAAAGATTGAGGGCAGGAGTAAAAGGGGATGACAGAGGATGAGATGGTTGAATGGCATCACCGACTCAATGGACATGGATTTGGGTGGACTCCAGGAGTTGGTGATGGACAGGGAGGTCTGGTGTGCTACAGTTCATGGGATCACAAAGAGTCACACACGACTGAGCGACTGAACTGAACTGAAGGGCCCGGTTCTGCTCTGGGTGTGATGATACCACCAAGGAACAAAACAGTTCAAACCAATGCCCTCAGAGGGCTTATACTCAAATGGCTGGAGAAAGATAAGAAAGTTAAAAAACAGAGATACTTTCAGAAGGCTTTCAGAAGGAAATTAGATGCTGTAATAGAGAGTAATGGTGGATCTGGGAGAAAGGCACAGAGCGTGGTCAGGGAAGGCTTCTCAGAGCTGATTCTACTGAAAAGAGACTTGAATGAAGTGAGGGGTGAGCCATGTGAAGATACAGGTGAAGGATATTCAATGAGACAAAATGGCAACAACTAAGGCTGCAAAGGAGGGAACAAGCTTGGTGCGTTTGATGAACCACAAGGCCTGTGTGACCAAAAGCAGAGGGGACGATGAAGACCTTGGCAGGAACTAAAGTCAGAGAGTTAGGCAGGGACCCGGCAGACAGAGTAAGGAGTGTGGATGCCATTCAAAGTGAAGGAGCACAGCAATGAGAGCTTTGAATCAGGAAAGGCATGTGGCCTAATTTCAAATTCAGAACTCTCACTCTGTCTTTTGTGTAGACAATGGACAGTAGCAGGACAAGAGTCAGAGCAGAGAGCATTTGGGAGGTTACTGTACGAAACCAGGTGAGAAATGAAAACGGCTTAGATCAAGGTAGTAGCCACAGAGAGGAGGAGGTGGATTCTGGACATACTTTACATCTAGAACTAATAGGACATGTTGATAAAGCTGATGTAGGAAAGAAGGTAGAGGATTTGGAATCAAGCAAGAGGGTGGTTGGTAGTATGGGATTAATTGAGAACAAGAAGATTGGATGAGAAATGGACATTTCAAGGAGACAGTTGGGAATGAAGCATCTGAGATGTGTATATTAGGAGAAAAGTAAAATAAGCAGTTGTAAATGCATGTCTAGAGCTTAGAAGAAAGAGAAGAGGGGCTTTAGACATAAATTTGTGAGGTTGGATGGCCTGCAAAGTCATAGGATTAGGTAGCATCACCCAGCAAAATAATAAAGATGGTGGTTCCAAGTAAAGCTGGAACTGAACCTATGTACCAAACTCATTCCCTACTGGAACGCTAAAACAATTTTTTAAATTAGGGGTGGGGTGGGGGTCATAGACACATAAGGATAGGGAAGACAACAGGGAAGAGGTGATAGCAATAAAACTGGTAAGCTGGAAGGCAAACTAATGAAAGCTGAATGAATTAGCTAACCCAAGAAAAACAAGTGTGGGGATTCTCCCAGTTGCTGAATACGTCTCTTCCAATGACACCTGAGGGAACTGGACAGAATAACCATAGGGTGGATTTGGGGATAAACTGGACCCACTGTGAGACGTACCTGAGCTTCAGCTCTATTGATCACGTGATCTCCAGAAGCTCCTACTCTCACTGGCGAAACATAGGGACATTTTGGGTCTTCAGGAATGAATGTCAGTTTAGAGCCTGTGTTCAGTAATCCTCCCCAAATCTGATGAGTCCCTTTTCCCAAGTGCACAGTCACACTGGTAAATGGGCACAAGGCTCTTTGGGAAAGTCTGAGATAAAGACTAACTATAAACTTTTGGCTGCAGAGTGGAGTCCTTCTTGCAGGTAACTAAGATGCCCCTTTATTCAAGGCTTCTGTAAACTCAGTCTGGGAACTGACTGAGAGGCCATGACTAGAGCACCATTTGATGATTCTTCAGATTTCTGTTAGCTAGACCTTGAACTTTTTCACTTCTTCAGATCAAGTAAATAAAAGTGCACTGCAAGCTAAGGATGGAGATAAAACAAGAACCAGTCTGATTTTACATAGAAGAATCCCTAAAAGACTCAAACTGGCAGTCTCAGATATCTGTGAAAGTGAAAGTGAAGGAAAGAGGACTGTCTTAAAGAAGTGTTCCTTGAAAGTCTGATTCAGAAGTAATCAGATTCCCAAATTCTTCTTGCCACTAGGGTAGAACACTGAAGATTTATTCCTTTGAAAGGCAAAACAGATGACCTCTGGAATACCAACACACAGATACAGTTAACGACAAAAAACTAGACTGGAAATAGGGGGGTTAGATGAATACCCTGAATGCTGAGAACCAGAGTCCTCTGCTCCACTAGACCACGTCTTCCTTACATGCAAGAGACCAGAAGAGTCTCTTCCTTGAGGACTCCAGTCAGACCAAGAAGAAAAAGCCAACGACACTGTCTTTGGGAGTTCCCCAACTCTACAGCTCAGTCAAATTGGGGGAGAATGAAGCTCAAAGATGACAAGTCCCACAACAGGCTGCATTCTCATCCTCCTCCTAAATATAAGCAGAGAAGGACCATCAGCTATTGAAGGAAAGTATGTAATGAGAAGTATATACAACAAAATAAAAAAGTATTGAGGAAGAAGAAAAACTACAAGTAGGAGAATATATTACAACCATAAAATAAGAATAGGATGCCATCAAAAAGAAACAAGCAGAGAACGAAAAAAATGGACTCTTGGTTATTAAACATACAAGATTTAGAGCTTAAAAATAAGTAAGTCTCCACATATAGACCAAAAAAAGAAACTAGAAGAGAAAAATTAGAAAACTAAACTAAGAAGTTCAGTGTCAGAAAAATATCAGGAAGGGGAGAACAGGGAAAATGGGGGGTCAATAAAAATCAAGAAAACTCCCAGAACTGAAGAATATGGGTTTCCAAATTAAAAAGGCCTATGAAGTATAGAGACCAGTGAATAATAGTGACCTATGCCAGAGGAACCAGAGATCATATTGCCAACATCTGCTGGATCATGGAAAAAGCAAGAAAGTTCCAGAAAAACATCTATTTCTGCTTTATTGACTGTGCCAAAGCCTTTGTGTGGATCACAATAAACTGTGGAAAATTCTGAAAGAGATGGGAATACCAGACCACCTGACCTGCCTCTTGAGAAACCTGTATGCAGGTCAGGAAGCAACAGTTAGAACTGGACATGGAACAACAGACTGGTTCCAAATAGGAAAAGGAGTACGTCAAAGTTGTATACTGTCACCCTGTTTATTTAACTCATATGCAGAGTACATCATGAGAAACGCTGGGCTGGATGAAGCACAAGCTGGAATCAAGATTGCCAGGAGAAACATCAATAACCTCAGATATGCAGATGACAACACCCTTATGGCAGAAAGTGAAGAGGAACCAAAAAGCCTCTTGATGAAAGTGAAAGTGGAGAGTGAAAAAGTTGGCTTAAAGCTCAACATTCAGAAAACATCTGGTCACATCACTTCATGCAAAATAGATGGGGAAACAGTGGAAACAGTGTCAGACTTTATTTTTCTGGGCTCCAAAATCACTGCAGATGGTGACTGCAGCCATGAAATTAAAAGACGCTTACTCCTTGGAAGGAAAGTTATGACCAACCTAGATAGCATATTCAAAAGCAGAGACATTACTTTGCCAACAAAGGTCTGTCTAGTCAACGCTATGGTTTTTCCAGTAGTCATGTATGGATGTGAGAGTTGGACTGTGAAGAAAGCTGAGTGCCGAAGAATTGATGCTTTTGAACTGTGGTGTTGGAGAAGACTCTTGAGAGTCCCTTGGACTGCAAGGAGATCCAACTAGTCCATTCTGAAGGAGATCAGCCCTGGGATTTCTTTGGAAGGAATGATGCTAAAGCTGAAACTCCAGTACTTTGGCCACCTCATGTGAAGAGTTGACTGATTGGAAAAGACTCTGATGCTGGGAGGGATTGGGGGCAGGAGGAGAAGGGGACGACAGAGGATGAGATGGCTGGATGGCATCACTGACTCGATGGACGTGAGTCTGAGTGAACTCCGGGAGTTGGTGATGGACAGGGAGGCCTGGCGTGCTGCAATTCATGGGGTTGCAAAGAGTCGGACACGACTGAGCGACTGAACTGAACTGATGCCAAAAAGGAGGTGGGGGTAGAGGGGAAGTGAAAGCAAAATGCAAAACAAAAACAAGGTCATATACAAAGATTCATAAAACAGAATGACGTTTGACATTTTTCAGAATTGTATTTATCATATGGTAAAACTGACTTTTTTCCTTTTCGTGTATAGTTCTACAAATGTTAACATGTATAGATTTGTGTAACTGCCACCACAAAGAGAGTACATTACAGTTCCAGTAACCAAAAAACTCCCTGGTACTACTCACTGACATATAAACCTTTACCACATGCATAGTAACCCTTGACAACCAGTGGTCTGTTTTCCAGCACTATACTTTTGCCTTTTCAAGAATGTAGAATAAAAGGAATCGTGTAGTACCTAACCTTTTGACACTGGCTTGTCTCATTCAACATAATGCCTTTGAGTTTCATTCAAATTACTGTGTCTATCACTCCTTCTGCTCACTGAATACTATTTCATTGTACTCAGTTTATCCATTCATCCTTTGAAGGATATTGGTTTTGTTTCCAAGTTTCAGCTATCATGTAAAATTGCTGTTAATGTTTATGTACTGCTGGGTCACAGGATTAAGTGTATATATAACTTCATAAAACACTGACAAATGATTTTTCAGAGTGGGGTACCATTTGGCATTCTCACCACCAATTCCTGAGGGTTCCAGGTGACAGCACTTGATGCCATCATGATGTTCTGTTTTAGCAATTCTATCACTGTGTGTGGTGGTCTGTGATCATGGTTTCAATTTGCATTTGCCTAATGGCTGCAGTCCATGCTAAGGGTCAGACACGACTAAGCGACTTCACTTTCACTTTTCACTTTCCTGCATTGGAGAAGGAAATGGCAACCCACTCCAATGTTCTTGCCTGGAGAATCCCAGGGACGGGGGAGCCTGGTGGGCTGCCGTCTATGGGGTTGCACAGAGTCGGACACGACTGAAGCGACTTAGCAGCAGCAGTGGCTAACAATGCTGAATATCTTTGCACATGTTTATTTGCCATCCTTATATCCTCTTTGGTGAGGTATCTGTTCAAATCCTTTGCCCATTTTTAAATTGGGTTGGTTGAGCTTTGAGAATTCTTATTACTGAGTTTTGAGAGTTCTTTATATAATTTGGACACAAGTCCTTTGTCAAAAAACATGGGTTGCAAATATTTTCTTCCAGTCTATAGCTTGTCTCTTTATTCTCTTAACAGTATTTTTGACAGAGTAAAAGTTTTAAATCTTGATAAAGTTCAATTTATTGACTTTTTCTGTGTTTGTGCTTCTGGCATCGTTTCTAACCTTGGGTCACAAAAACTTTTTCCTATGTTTTTTCCTACAGGTTTTATACCTTTATGTTTTACATTTGTTTCTATGACCCATTTCAAGTTAATCTTTGTATCAAAAGTGAGATTTTTGGTCAAGGTTCATGTTTTTACAGATGGATGACCAACTGTTACAAAACAATATGTTGAAAAGACTATCCTTTCCTCAATAAACTGATTTTGTATATTTGTCAAAGATCAAATGCTTATATTCATATGGTCTACTTCAGGACTTCTGATTCTGCTCCACTGATTCATCATTAATCCCATACCGTCTTGATTACTGAAGCTTGATACTGAAAGTGATTCCTCCATCTTTGTTCTTTTTCAAATTTGTTTCCGCTATTCCGGTTCCTTGGCCTTTACATATAAATTATAGGATTCGCTGGTCTATGTCTAGAAAACATCCTACTGGGGTTTTGATTGGCTGCAAGGATTCTATAGATCACCCTAGAGGAAAATAGTATTACTACTCTGCTGAGTCTTCCAATCCGCAAGCTACGTATGTTTTTCCCTTTATTTAGGTCTTCTTAGATTTCTTTTAGCAGCATTTTGCACATTTCAGTATACAGATGAATTTATACTTAAGTAGTTCAGTTTAAGAGAGGGAACAAGCTATTGTGGATACTATTGTTTTTCGAATTTCTGTGACAAGTTGTTTATTACTTGTATATAGAAATATGATTGATTTCTGTGTGACCTTATATTCTGTGACCTTCATAAACTCAGTTAGGAAATGAAATTTTAAGAAACAATTTGCAAATACTTACACACTCAGAAACACTGAGAGATTTTCTAAAATCTCAACAATTAGAGAGAAAATAGTGAAAAATTTATACTACTTGATTTCAAGAGTTACAGAAATCAAGACCATGTGGTACCAGTATAAAGATCAACAAACAGGTTAACAGAATGGAGTAAGAACCCATAAATAAATCACACTTACATGGTTATTAGATTTTTGAGAACAGCATCAGAGTAATCCAAGAAGGAAAAGAAACTTTTCTACAAATGATACTAGATTAATGAAATACTGATATGGGAAAAAATGAACCTTGACCCTAATCTTATAGCATACATAAAACTTAATTCAAAATGGATCATAGATACTGGCGCAGTCACTATGGAAAACACTATGGAAGTTCATTTAAAAACTTAAAACTACCAGGAGTGATGTCAGTAGCATGGCTGAATAAGACATCCCTTGTCCATGTTCCCCTGTCAATGACAATTTGGCATCCATTCACAAAGTGCCTTTGTGGGAGTTACGGGATCCGGCACCATATATGAAAGGACCCAGGAGGTGTCTCATCTAGCCATGCATCTGGTAATAGGCACACAGATCTCAGTTCTAGCTCTGGAGGGTCCAAGAAACAGCTCTAGGCCCTCTCAGCCACAGTCCAGGAAACTCTGGGAAACACTGTTTTAGACAATCACCCAGAGGTGAAAGAATTTTTGTGGAAGTCCAAGTTTCAAGCAGAATGCTAGAGAAAAATAACATAAGTCTGGATGCACTGAAAGGGTAAGAAGAACTGTTTGACTATTCACATCACCTTACCCCAAGGCAGCACAATTTATGACTAGAAAAGATCCTGGCCCATGATCTCTCCCAGGAAAGTGCATACCTGAGCAACCAGGTTCCCCAGTACTAAACTGTGAACTGCATGACTGGAGGTGGGGAGGCGGAAGAGGCTGGGTTGAGTGGCAGATAGGACTCTCAAAAGGGATTAAAGGAACATGGATCCTACTAAATGTCTCATGGGGGACCATCAAGAAGCCCACCCATAAGCCTGCCTATAAGTTGGGCATCCTCCAACTACCCATGAGGCATTTCAGCACTCCATGGGCCTTACACACACCATCAACCTGTGGCCAGTTCCTTGGTCACATTCCTGATGGTGAGTGAACACATGCAGAAAGACTTGCTGGTCCAAATCTGTAGGCCATGAGAGACCACAAATTTGAGCTGCAGTGCCATCTTTGGGAAAATAAAAGGGAGGCTGTCAGCACTTGGCCTTGTGTTTTGCAGGATGAGAACAAGGCATACAAGATTAAGAATTGTGTCATAAGAAGGAACAATAAGTGCTGAGGAAGTGCATCCATAGAAGATCTGAGAAATTGTCAGAGTCTCTAACCGGGCTGATTGAAAGTAGTTTGGGAGGAGGTAACTGCTACTTCAAATGTGAAGATAACAACACAAAACTTCAAGGAAACATGATGCCACCAAAGAATTACAATAATCTTCCAGTAACCCATCCCAAAGACATGGAGATATAGGATTTACTCAATAAAGAATTTAAACGGCTATTTTAAGGAAACTCAATGTGCTGCAAAAAAACACAGAAAGACAAGTCAATTAAATCAGGAAAACTATACTACATGAATAAAACAAGAAGTTTAAGAAAGTGATAGAAATCATAAAATAGAGCCACAAGAAATTCTGGAGCTGAATAATAAAATGAATGAATTAAAAATAAAATAGAGAACATCAACATCAGAATGGATGAAGCAGAATAAAGAATCTAAGATAGACGGTTTCAAGGGTTTTGAAACTATCCAGCCAGAGGAGAACAAAGAAAACAGAAATTTAAAAGAATGAAGAAAGGTACATGATCTATGCGATGTCATCAAATGAAATAATTTGTGAATTATTAGAGTTCCTGAAGTTAAGAGACAGAGAGCTTATTTTAAGAAATAATGGCTGAGAACTTTCTGAATATGAAGAGAGATATGGATATCCAAGTTCATGAAGCTCAAAGGTCATCAAACAAACTCCACTGAAGATTTCCTCTTTAAGACTCATTATAATACACTTGTCAAAACTCAAAGAGAAAAATCTTAAAAGAAGCAAGAGAAAAGAAGCTTATAACTTAAAAGGGACTTCTTATAAGGCTATCAGTGGATTTCTTAGCACCCTTTGAGAGAGTGAGATGATAATACAAAGTGCTCATAGAAAAAAAAAATTTGCCAAACAAGAATACTCTATTCAACAAAGTTATCCTTCAGAAATGAAGGAGGGATAAAAGATTTCCCCACACAAACAAAAGCCAAGGGAGTTGATCACCACCAGATCTGCCTCACAAGAAATGTAGAAAGAAGTTCTTCAAGTTGAAATGAAAAGATTCTAATTGGTAATATGAAAACATACAATATACTGGGGTAAACGTTAAGTATATAGTCAAATTCAGAATACTCTAATACTGTAACATGGCAGTCTGTTAACCACTTAAATTTAGTATAAATGCTAAAGGAAAAGAGTATTAAAAATAACCATAGCTAAAATAACTTGTTATGAATATAAAATATGAAAAGTAAATTATGAATTCAAAAACAAAGTGAAAGTCACTCAGTCGTGTCCGACTCTTTGTGGACTGTATAGTCCATGGAATTCTCCAGGCCAGCATACTGGAGTGGGTAGCCTTTCCCTTCTCCAGGGGATCTTCCCAACCTAGGGACCGAACCCAGGTCTCTCGGATTCTTTACCAGCTGAGCCAAAAGGGAAGCCCTTTTTTTGTTTTTGCTTTTTTTGCTTTTGTTCAAAAACAAAAGGGGGAGTAAAAGGGTAGAGTTGCTGCTGCTGCTGCTGCTGCTGCTGCTGCTGCTGTGTTGCTTCAGTTGTGTCTGACTCTGTACGACCCCATAGACGGCAGCCCACCAGGCTCCCCCGTCCCCTGGATTCTCCAGGCAAGAACATTGGAGTGGGTTGCCATTGTCTTCTCCAAGAGTTGTTATATGCAATCAAAGTTATCAGCATATAATAGACTGTTATATCTACAAGACGTTTTATGTAAACTTCATGATAACAACAAAGCAAACACAAAAACCTACAATAGATTCACAAAAGATAAAGAGAAGACAATCAAAGCATACTATTGCAGAAAATCAATTCACAAAGGCAGGCAGTAGAAGAGAGAGAAATGAACAAGAAAACTATAAAACAGTCAGAAAATAGTTAACAGGGTATTAGTAAATCCTTACCTATTAATATTTACTTCAAATGTAAATGAATTAAGTTCTCCAATCCAAAGACATAGAGCAGATCAATGGATTAAAAAAAAAGAAGGGACCAAACTACATGCTGCCTATAAGAGACTCACTTTAGTTTATGGTCACACATAGGAAAAAATGAAGGGATGAAAAAGATATTCCATGCAAGTAGATATCAAAAGACAAGAGGGGTAGTTATTCTTTTACCAGATAAAACAGGCTGTAGTCCAAAACCATATCAAGAGACAAGGAATGTCATTATATAATGTTAAAGGGATTAACTCATAAAGAAAATATGTCATAAATATATATGCAGGCAACATCAGAGAACCTAAATATATCAAGTAAATATTAAAAAATCTGAAAGATGAAATAGACAACAGCATAGTAATAATGAGGGACATCAATAGCTCACTTACAACAGTGGTTATATCATCCAGACAAAACTGTGACAAGAAAATGTTGGTCTTAAACGATACCAAATGAACCTAACAGACATACGGAACATTTCATCCACTAGAATCAGAATGCATATTCTCAAGCACACATGAAATACTCTTGAGGATATATCATATGATAGGTTACAAGATAAGTCTTAGCAGATTTAAGAACATCAAAGTCATACCAAATACAGTTTCCAACTACAAGGTTATTAAACTAGGAATCAGTAACAAGAGGAAAAGTAGAAAATTCAGAAATACATAGAGATTAAACAAAACACTTCAAAACAACCAATGAGTCAAAGAAGACATCAAAAGGGAAATCAAAAAACTATCCTGAAACAAATAAAAATGGAAACACAGCATTCTAAAACAAATGGCCAACAGGTACACAAAACATGTTCAGCATCACTAATCATCAGGGAAATGCAAATCAATACCAAAATGAGATATCACCTCACACCTGTTAAAATGGCTATTATCAAAAAGATAAGGGATAAGTGTTGGCAAGGATGTGGAGAATGGGGAACGCTTGTGCAATGTTGGTCAGAATGCAGACTGATCCAGCAACTACACAAAATGGTATGGAGGTTTCTCAAAATTAAAAAAAGAACCATCATAAGATCTAGTAATCCCACTTTTGGGTATATCCAAAGGAAAAGAAATCAGGATCTCAAAGGGATATGTGCATTCCCATGTTCACTGTATTATGTACAATAGCTGAGATACGGAAACAAGTTTTGCTCTACAGACAAATGGATAAAGAAGATGTGGTACCTACATGCAATAGAATATTATTCAGCCAAAGAAAGAAGGAAATTCTGCCATTTGTGACACTGATGGACCTTGTGGGCCCTATGCTAAGTGAAATAAGTCAGACAGAGAAAGGCAAATACCATATGATATCACTTTTATGTGCAATCTAAAAAGGCCAACTTCATAGAGACAGAGTAGAATGGTGGTTGCCATGGGCTGGGAGGCAGGTGCAGGAAATGGGGAGATGTTGAGCAAGGGTACAAACTTGCAGTCATAAGATATATAAGTTCTGTGGATGTAATGTATAGCAAGGTGACTATAGCTAACAATACTGTATTATATACTTAAAAACTGCTAAGAAGTAAATCTTAAATGTTTTCACCATATAAAAGAAACTATAATTATGTGAGTGACAAAAAAGAATGAAATTCTGCCATCTGCAACAACATGGATGAACTTGGGACATTATGCTAAGTGAAATAAGTCAGACAGAGAAAGACAAATACTGTATATGTGTGCGTGCTAAAGTTGCTTCAGTTGCGTCTGACTCTTTGCAACCCCATGGACTGTAGCCCACCAGGCTCCTCTGTCCATGGGATTCTCTAGGCATGAATACTGGAGTGGGTTGCCATGCCCTCCTCCAGGGGCTCTTCCCGACCCAGGGATCGAACCCATGTCTCTTACATCTCCTGCATTGGCAGACAGGTTCTTTACCACTAGCACCACCTGGGAAGCCCATGAGATCAGTTATATACGGAATTTTAAAAAAATTCAACAAACTAGTGAATATAATAAAAAGGAGGGATTTTCCTGGTAGTCCAGTGGCTAAGAGTCTATGATGCCAATGCAGGAGGCCTGGGTTCAATCCCTGATCAGGGAACTAGATCTCCCATGCTGCAACTAAAGATCCTGCATGCCACAACTAAGAGTTTCCATGCCGAAACTAAGAATTCATATGCCACAACTAAAAATCCTAAGAGTTTGCATGCTGAAACAGAGTTCACATGTTGCAACTAAAGATCCCACATGCCACAACTAAGAACCAGTGAAGCCAAATAAATAAAGAATAAACTAATGGTTACCAGTGGGAAGAGGAAAAGGTAAAGGGCTATAAGGATACATTATACAACGCAGAAAGTCATAGCTAGTATTTTATAATGACTATAAATGAAGCATAACCATTAAAAGTTATAAGTCCCTATACTGTACACCTATAACTTATATAATATTGTACAGCAACTATACTTCAATAATAATGAGGGCAAGAGGAAATTTTTACAGGGGATGGGCAATTTATGGCATAATTGTGACAGATTCATGGATGTATAATTACCTCCAAACTCATCATGTCACATACATTAAATACATACAGCTTTATAATAAATAAATAATAGTTTAGTATGTAATAAATAATAAAGTAGTTTAAAAACACAAATGTATCACAGATCTAAATGTAAAAGTTATGACAATAAAGCATTTAGAAGAACACATAGGAGAATATATTCATAATTTAGATGTAGGCAAAGTTTCCTTATATAATAGGAAGAAAGTTAATAACCATAAGAGAAAAAATTATAAATCAGACTTAATCAAAATTAAAAACTTCTATTCATGAAAAGATAGTTAAGAAAATTAACAGGCAAAATAAAGACTGGAAGAAAACATTCATAAAATATATATCTCAACAAAGGACTGCCAACAGAAAATATAAAAAGCATCTACCTACAACTCTACAAAAAAGACTGAAAATGATTTTTAAATAGCCAAACATTTGGAAAAAACACTTCACAAAATAAAATATATGAAAAGTAAATAATCACATAGAAAAGCGCTAAGGAGATGTAAAATAAAAACTATATCACCACAAGACTAGATAAAAATTAAAACAGTAATACCAAGTGTTGGTGAAGATGAGGAACAACCAGAACTCTCACATAGTAGTGGTGGGAATACTAAATGCTACAACCACTTTGGGAAAAGCTCTAGTAGTTTCTATTCAAACCAATCACACACAATCACCATATTACCTACTAATCCTAAATCCTAGAAATTTACCCAAGAGAAATGAGAAAATATTCCCACATAAAGAGTTATTAAAAAATGCAGTTTTATTCAAAATAGCAAAAACTAGAATTTCCAGGTGTCCAATAATAGAATTAATAACCAAACTATAGTATATTCACTCAGTAGAATATCACTCAGCAATAAAACAGAACAGATTACTAAGACATACAACGATGAAAATGAATCTCAAAAACAATGCTATGTGAAAGAAGCTTTCCACAAAAGTACATGTCAGAGGACACTGTTTACATAAAGTCATAGAAGAGGCAACAATATGGCATAAGAAGTTTAGAAGAGGGGTTAAGCACGGCAGAAATTAACTGGGAAGGAGTATGAGGGAGCTTTCCAGGGAGATGGTAATGTCCTCTATCTTGATATGGGGTTAGAAACCATTAGTATACACACTTACAAAGAGTCAGCAAGTGTACACTTAAGATGTATGCACTCATTGTATGTAAAATGTACAACATAAGGAAAGTTTGTAAAAATATTTAACTCTAGTTAATGATATACACGTTAAAATATTCAGGGGACACACACAGATGTCTTGAAAACATGTTAAAAATAAGACAGACTGAAGGATAGATAAGAGGGATAAAAAAGGACAGATATGTGATTAAAAACAAGTGTAGTAAGATGTGAATGGGAGAACCAACATTGTGTAACTTTCTTGCATGCTTGAAAATGTTCATAATAAAATATTAGGGGAGTTCCCTGGTGGCCTACAGTTAGGATTCCAGCCTTTCATTGCCATGACCTGGGTTCAATCCCTGGCTGTAGAACTGAGATCCCACAAGCTGTGTGGTACAGCCAAAAAAAAACGGCGAAGGCAGGGAGTAATGAAAGAAAAAATAAAAATGAAGAGACAGTACAGACTGATAAAAAAGAGTCATCAGTGAAGGAGAAGGACACGGAAAGTATGACATCCTGAAAACCAGTTAGAAAAGACATTTAGAAGGAAGGAGTTGCCAATGGTCTATGGCACAGGTTCTGAAAATCCAAATAGTATTAAAACAGGCCCACTGAACGTGGCTGTAAGAGGGGTGTGAGTAAAGGAGAGTAAAAGCCACGGCCACGTCAAGGGAGAGAACACTGTTGGTGAGGAAGCAGAGACAGTAAATAACAACTCTTAGGAAGCTTGGCTATGAAGGAGACTAGAGACCAGGCAGCAGCTGGAGGAGGATGTGGGCGCCAACGCACTGGACAACACTAGAGCGCGTTTCTGCGTGGGCGGCAGTGATCCAGCGGAAAATCAAGGGATGTCAGGGCTGCCCTGAAACGATGTGCTTAACTCAACTCCCAGTACCTGTAAATGTGAACTTATATAGAATAAGGTATTTGCAGATATAATCTAGTTAAAACATGAGACTGTGCTAGATTAAGGTGGGCCCCAACCCAATGACCAGTATATCCCTATAAGAAAAGGGAAGGATAAAAAGAGGACTTGGACACAGATACACAGAGACCAGAAAAAACTTTATGACAGACAGTGGAGGCAGAAATTGAAGTGATGCATCTACCAGCCAAGGAATGCCAAGGACTGCCAGCCACCACCAGAAACTGGGAAGAAGACAGGAAGAATTCTCCCCTAGAGCCTTCAGAGAGAGCATAGCTCTGCAGACACTGTGATTCAGAAGTCTAGCTGCCATAGCTGGCAGACAGTAAGTTGCTGTTTTTAGGCCACTAAGTTTGTAGCACTTTGTTAGGGCAGCCCTGGGAAACTAATAATACAGGGGAGAATAATGGTGAATAGAAACAGGTGGTAAGAACAGAGGAAATGTCCTTGAGGTGATGTGGAACCATTTCCAAGATACCAGAGCAGGGGATAGCCTTTGAGAGGATCAGGGCCACCCTCTTCCATTGAAATGAGTATAGCATCATTCATAGAGGACCTCAACAAATTAGGGGTTTACCCAGAAGCTTTGGACAATAAAGAATGCTTCAGAGAGCTTTGTAATAGCTTCTCTGTCTTTTTAACTAGCACACAATATGTAGCTTGCATATTAAAGCTTCAAGTCTTCCTCTAACAAGAATCAACCCATGAATCAAATAGAGCAACTCTCTGCCTTCCAAAAGGAGTCTGAGAACAAAGAGTAAGTCTTACCAACACGAATAGAACCAGATGCTCAGCCAGTATTTGTCAAAACAAAACACAACAACCAGACACAAAGCCTGGTTATCCAAATTCAGGAAGCTCTTTACCTTGAGCTGCTGCTGGAGCTCACTGTTCAGACGGGCCAGCACGGCATTTGCCTCTTTATTTTTGCGGATAGCAGTTTGAATAGCCTTCTTCTGTTTGGAAGACTGCCTACAAAAAAGTACAGACAGTTCAGTGACACAGAACTTAGAGGTCCAGATCCCTGTGGGTCAGAACTCTCTGATTCATGAGAAGTGCTAAACTAATAAGGGGCTAACATCACAGAGCTCCAAAAATAAAATCATATATTCACAGGCAGGCAGGCACATACCAAAGGAAATAAGTTTCTTGGGATGAATTATTTACACATGAAGCAGTTTCCATTTTACAACTTGAAGAAAAGCTGTGAATTGGGCCTTTTCAAACACGTTTTGTTCCATTTATCCAAAGGCATTTAATAAGCATTTCTTTCTGACAAATGACATTAACTGGAATACCCTTTTTGTGCATCATTAATGACATTTCAAAGACCTGCAGGTGGCCCTGTGGGCAAGTCTGAAGGCAAAGAATAGAAAAACATTCTCTTCAGTAAAAATCCTACATTAACTCAGTCAACCTACATACCTATCTTTTATTTCTTTATTATTAGGCATGAATTCCTAAGTGTGTTTGTGTGTGAGTGTGTGTGTGCGCAAGTGCATACACCAACATACATCTGTGGCACTTGAGAAAAAAACACAAAATTGTTTTAATACCAGTCTTTCCAAAGTAAGTCAACAGTAAATTCACAGAACAGGTGTAACTAAGGTGACCACACACGTCCCACCTGGCCCATTACAGTCTTTGCTTACACTGCCTGACTGGCCCTAATTTTTCTTAGCAACTACTTTCCCCCTCAAAACCGTCAATGTGGTTGTAGAACCTACAGCCTTATATCCCACAGCAAGAAATACTGAATCCTCAGAGCAAAAGGACCATCTAAGTTCCCCCAGAGAAACAAACATGTTTGTGATCCCTGGGAGCCAGTGTGACTAAACTAGAAAGCATTGTGACCACTGGAGAGATCTGGTGGTGGTGCACTGAGAATGTATACTATACTAGCCACTCTATTCACCTGCATAAGGCATACTCCCTCTCCAAGTTTAAACATTAGTTTTTTACCCATAAATAGGCAGGGAAGAAGCTCCAAAACATACTTTTTACAAGATACAGACTGGATTTCTGGTTTCAGGACAAGACAGAGTAGATACATTTCTCTCTATTCCTCCCACTAAATACAGTAAAACACTGGACATAATATACAGAATAATATAAGATGACTCTGCAAAGTAGAGTGAAGAAGGCAAACCAGCTAGGGAACTTGGTACCCAAGGAAAGAATAGCAACAAACTACCTGGGTTTTCTTTTTCACTTCATATGGATCTCATAAATGCCAATGAGAGCAGACAATAAAAAGCCTCCCCAAAATTCTGCTCTCTCTAGCCAAAGGACTGGGAAAGGGGCAGCCCAGCAAGACAGAAATTTAGATAAAATATTCCTCCTGAATACAGATGTAAAATCTTTAATAAAATATTAGCAAATAGAATTCAGCAATATAAAAAAGAATTATAAATCATGACCAAGAGGAGTTATTCCAGGGATGTAAGACTGATTCAATATTCAAAAACAATCAATATAATTCATTACTTTAACAGGTGAAAAAGAGAATCACATGATCAGGTAAACTAATGTAGATTTTTATAATTTTATTTATAAAGACTCATTGAAATTCTTAGATATACCACAACATATATAGAACTTACATGCTGAAAATATACAACACAAATGAAAGAAATAAATAGGATCTAAGTAAATGGAGAAATATATGTTCATGGATTGAAAAACTCAACACAGTAAAGATGTCAACTCTTCCCAGATTGACATAAAGGTTTAACATAATTCTCATGGAAATCCCGGAGAAGGTAATGGCACCCCACTCCAGTACTCTTGCCTGGAGAATCCCAGGGACAGGGGAGCCTGGTGGGCTGCCGTCTATGGGGTCGCATAGAGTCGGACACGACTGAAGTGACTTAGCAGCAGCAGCATGGAAATCCCAGCAAGATCTTTCAGCTCAAGACAAAAGTATTCTAAAATTAAATGGAAAGTCAAAGGAATTGGAATAGCTAAACAATTTTGAAAAATACAAAGTGGGAAAAACAGAAGACTTATTATATAGCTATAGTATCAAGTGGTAAAGTAATAAAGATAGCAATCAAGACTGTGTGGTATTGGCAGAGTGAAAGACACATAGATCATTGGAATAGAATAAAGAACCCAGAAAGAGATTCACACTAGTACAGATTATTTATTTTTGATAGATGAGCAAAAGCAAGTCAATGGAAAAAGAACAGCCTTTTCAATTAAAGTGCTGAAGCAATTCAATATCCATAGGCCAAAAAATGAATCTTGACCCAAATCTCAAACTTTATATAAAAATTAACACAAAATGGATCACCAACCTAAATGTAAAGTGTAAAATTATAAAATTTTTAGAAGAAAATGCAAGAGAAAATCATCAGGACCTAGAGCTTGGTGAAGAGATTTTAGAGGTGACAAGAAAAGCACAATCCATAAAAGGAAAAGAAATCAGTAAGTTGGGACTTCATAAAAAATTTTAAACTTTTGCTCTGCAAAAGACTCTTTTAAGAGAATGAAAAGATAACCCACAGACTGAGAGAAAACATTTGCAAACCACAGATGTAACAACTGATCTATATTTAGAATATACGAAGAACTCTCAAAACTCAATGTTAAAAAACAATTCAATTAGAAAATGGGCAAACGTGATGAAAAGACAAGTAACCAAAGAGGACACGTGATGGCAAATACATGAAAAGATGCTCTAGCTATTAGGGAAATGCAAATTAACACCACCGTGGGATAGCGCTACACACCTATTAGAACAGCTAAATTTTAAATTTAAGTGACAGTATCAAAAGCTAGTGAGGATGTGGAGACACTGAATCTTGTACATTGGTGGTGGGAAGATAAAATGGTACAGTCATTTTGGGAAACAACTTGGCAGTTTCTTTAAAAACTAAATATACATTTAGCACTCAACCCAACAATCACACTCCTAGACATTTATTACAGAGAAATGAAAACATATGTATACACAAGAACCTGTATACAGATGCTCACAACAGCTTTATCTGTAATACTCAACAACTAGACACAAACAAAAGGTCTCTGAATAGGTGACCGGCTAAACAGACTGGTACATACATAGCGTAGAATACTTCTTAGCAGTATTGATTTACACAGCTTAGATGTCAAGGGCATTATGCTGAGAGAAAACAAGCAAAGCTCAAAAGGACACATGCTGTGTGATTCTATATGTATAACATTCTGAAAATGACAAAATTATAGAGACAGGAAACCAATCAGTGGTTACCACAGGTAAAGAGTAGAAAAGAGGATGAGGTAGGGGTGACTCCTGTATCTTGATTACAGTGGTGGTTACAAGACATACAAATGTGATAAAATAGCATAGAACTATACATATGTACTGTCCCAACGTCAATTTCCTGTTTTTTATATTTTACTATAAGGTAGGTAAAATGTAACCACTGAGAGAAGCTACATTAAAAATACACAAGATTTCTTTGTACTATTTTTTAATCTTCTATGAGTCCATAATTATTATAAAATAAAATTTTTTATGAAAATACATCTTGATCAGAGCTGGATGCCTCTACTTAAACAACTACCATGCTAAGTGTGCCAGCTTATAACAGTTTTCCCTTCTCTGGGAATTGTCTCCATCCCCTTCCCCTCCTCTATAGGGATAGGCCCCAGGCAGACAGTCCTATTTGTTCCATGAAACAGTCAGTTCTGTTTTCACACGTGAACAGATGCTAGCCTGTGCTAAGTTTGCCAGATTCTCTCTCCCAGGGATGTGGGTTACAGTTAAGAGTTTGGTTTAGCCTAGGCCCTGCACAATGAGAATGTAATATCTGGAGCTGAAGGTGGTTGAGAAGATTTCACAGATAAAAATGTCAGAAAATAGAGATGAATCAGGAGGAAGGCCAATAGAAATATGGTCCTCTCCCCCAATCCATCCATGTCCCTGGGTTCAATGAGTCACCCCTGTATTCTTATAATAATGAACACGGTTTTGCTAGCTCAAGTTGCTCTTTATATTTTGTCACCAAATGAGCCCTGCATAATGCAAAGACAGGATCCAGCTTCAAAAACCTCTCAAGAGTTCAGCAAAGGCATCCAACTTGCCTCACCTCTTAAGACCTGCTTCTAGAGTCTGTCTAGGTTCTCCTAACCTTGTTACTCACTGCTCCAGGCTGGGCTCTAACTGGCCTGGTTTCCAAGGAGGAAAATAAGGGAGTAACAGTGAGGCGTTTCTTTTACCTGCTGCTGTTGTTCATCAGGCAATCTCTCAGTTTAGAACTGTACACTGTGAGGCTTGTACATTGAAGGTTATGTGGCAGACTGTCCTCCAATCATATTCTGTGCCTTCCTGTTTTCAGCAGCATCTCCTCCTCAGTTTGAGCTAGGCACATGGCCATACAATTAGAAACTAGCCGCATTTCTGTGTCTTCTTTGCAAGTAGGTGAGGCCATATGGCTAAATCTAGGTGAAAGGTATCCAAGAGAAATGATGATGTCCTTAAAAGTAACTTATTTTCTCTCCATTTGTTCTTTTCCCCTTTCTGGGACCTGGAACATGAACATGTTAGAGGTGAGCCACCTCCAAACCCTATGGATAAAGGCAACCCTCATAGGATCTGAAACAAGATGACAGAAGGGACCCAGGTTCTGGACAGGTATGCTTCTGGACCACTCACCAACTCAGACTTCTACATAAGAAAGTAAGTTTCTTTGTTATTTCAGTGACTGTTACCTCATTTTTTTTTTTCAATCAGCTGAACCACTGTTTGAAGGAATATAAACTGGGATCTCTAGATAAGAAAAATCTTCTTAGCCTTCACCCTGGACCCTGCTTTCTCCCATGGAATTCTGAGTACAGCTTCTAAGAAGTGAGTTTTTATTGCCTTTTCTCTTCTTGGAAATGGTAGGTTTCCATTAGAGATGCCAATCATCAATCCCACAGATATTCATTCCACTGTTGACAAACACGAAGAGAGAAGGGAAACAGAATCCCAACCACACCAAGAACTTCATGCAGGCAAGCAGACCCTACCACGCAAGCTCCCTGGAATGCCCTGGGGTGCCACAGGACACCTCCTGGGGTTTCAGAGAAGAACTTAGGCCACAGAAGCTGGCACAGGTTCGGTCACAGTATTGCCACACAACACCCTCTAGTTCTAAACTGTTCAAACAATTCTATTTTCCCAAAATCCATCCTTAGCAGATAAACAAAATACGGGAAAAGACAATCAAGCCAAATTATTTCTAAGAAAACCCCACTTCTGTCCTTATAGGCAGTTCATTAATGACTACACAATCTAAGAGCTGTTTATTACTTATAACCTGGACTCAGAAGCTCACTTGGAGAGAATATTTTATTCGTTCCTCTCTCCTATATGGAGTAGACAATGATGGTATCTGAAGCAGAATTTGTTTCTTATTAATAGGTCACTTCTAATGTTAATTTCCCCAAAAGCTGATGACCATTTTGCAACTTGCTTTGTGACTCTTTTCTCAATTTTCCCAAAGATGGTATATAATAACAACCACTCTAAATGCACTGGAGAGAGATTAACTTACTACATACCACAGATGTTTAAGGGCATCAGAGCTTAATTCTCTCCCAGAACCCTAACCGATAAAGGACTATACAGACTAACCATTATGTGTCTGGCTGTCCTCTCTCCAGGTCTTAAAAAATTATGAGTGTTAAGTTGCTCCTTATCACTCTAAAATGAACTGGTCTGGGACCTGAAATAAGTCTTATACAGTTCCCTTATGGCAAAGCTTAGATACCTGACATTTATAGCACTATTTGTGTTGCTGGTGGGTGCTAGCCTCTCTCGCCCTGACCCCGTGAGCTCACCTAACTAGTGAAAGAATATCATGGTGAGGGATGGTGACTGAACAAGCAGATAAAACAAATGCCTCTTTTCAACAAATGCTGCTGGGACAACTGGAAATCCATATGCAAAAGAATGAAGCTGGACCCCTTCATCACACTGTACAGAAAAATGAATTCAAAATAGACCATAGGGCTCAATATAAGAGCTAAAACTATAAAGCTTGTAGATGCAAACACAGGAACTAATCTTCATGAACTTGATATGGGCAATGGTTTCTTAGATATGAAAGCAAAAGCACAAGGGACAAAAGAAAAACATTAGATAAACTTGATCAAACTTAAAAATATTGTGCTTCAAATAGTGTCATTATGAAAGGAAAAAGACAATGCACAGAACGGGAGAAAATATTTGCAAATCATATATATGACAAGGGATTTATATCCAGAGTATATAAAGACCTCATAACTCAAAAATTAAAAGATAAGTAATCCAAGTAAAAATGGGCAAAAAATATAAGCAGACATTTTCCCAAAGAAGTTATACACATGGCCAATAAGCACATGTAAAGATGCTCAACATCACTGTTCATTAAGGAAATAAAAATCAAAACCATGAGACACCATTTCACACCCACTAAGATGGCTATGATAAAAACCCTAAAAATCAAATAACAAGTGTTGGTAAGGAAGAGGAAAATCTGGAAACCTCATACTTTACTGGTAGGATTGTAAAATGCAATAGACACTGCCACTCTGGAAAACAGTATGGAAGGTTCTCAAACTGTTAAACACAAAGCTACCATCAGTCCAGTCCAGTATGAGTTGCTCAGTCATGCTTGACTCTTTGCAACCCCAGGGACTGCAGCCCACCAGGCTCCTCTGTCCATGGAATTCTCCAGGCAATAATACTGGAGTAGGTTGCCATTTTCTTCTCCAGGGGATCTTCCCGATGCAGGGATCAAACCCAGGGCTCCTGCATTGCAGGTAAATTCTTTACCGGCTGAGACAGGGAAGCCCAAAGTTACCAAATGACCCAGCAATGACCCAAAGTTACCAAATGACCCAGCAATGACCCAGCAATTTGATTCCTAAGTATAAATACTCAAGACAAATGGAAATATCAGTCCACACAAAAATCTGCACATAAATATTCACAGCATCATTATTCTTATTAGCTGTAAAGTGGAAACAACCCAAATGTCCATCAGCTGATGAATGGGTGAATAAAATGTGGTATATATCCATATAATGGAACATTAATCAGCAGTTTTAAAAAATTAAGTTCTGACTTATTATACAACATGGATGAACCTTAAAACATGATACTAAGTAAAAAAAGACAGTCACAAAAGGCCATATGTTATATGACTCCATTTAAATGAAATAGCCAGAATACGCAAATCTATAAAGACAGAAAGTATTGATAGACAATGGTTGCCTGGGATGTGGGAGTGGAAAGTGCTAATGGGCACAGAATCTCTTTTTAGGGGTGATGAAAATGTTCTACAATTAGACTGTTATGATGAGTGTACAACTATATAAATATACTAAAAACCACTGAAGTGTACGCTTACAAGAGTGAATTGGATGTTACATGAAACGCATCTAAATAAGGTTGCTTTTTAAAAAAGATGAAAAAAAAGACAAAGATTTCTGTGTGAACTCCACCAGTGGCCCTCCCATCTACTTTGGAGGATGTCATAGCCACCACTCAGCTGTCACAGAGCCAGCACTGATGTGAAGTACAGATTACCATGAAAAGTTGGGGAGAACATCAAAGAAAGTTTACACGTTTGTATCTCTAAGATCCATCCTCTAGACTGGAGGGTGGCTGGAAGATGGCCAAAGCTCTCAGGGACCATTAAGGATAAAATATACTTCCTTGATGCACTAATACCACTAGGGAACTGTCCATTTGGGAAAAAAATACCCCAAAGCTATCACCTAAAGAAGAGTGCTGCACAGATTCAGAATGAAGACTGACTTCATCAGCAAGCTGCACCCACAGAACCTGTTACTTTTCTTTCTATAACAGTGTAAGCAGGAGAAACTCTGCAGCAGACCCTGAGACCTGTAAGGAGCGGTGTTATGACACATCCCAAGCATCTGTGTTAGTGACTAGTCAGGCTCACTTGAAGTCACACATAGCAGCAGGTTTCTGCCCTCAATTTCTGCCCTCACTCAATTTCACTGAGGCAAGTGATGGGTTCTTCTTAAAGTCAAAGTCTTCTGGAGAAGGATGGCTTGTCCAGACGATGGTTTTTTTGGTCCCTGACCATGTCCACAGGTGTCCCTACCCTCTCTTCAGCTACAGAAAGATATCTTAAAGGCGCTGCATGTGACCATTCTGTGCTGAGATGCTCAGCAACAGAATCTCTTCATGGGAATGCAAAGGAGTCACATGCTGCACCTACTCAAAGTCGGGTCTGAGGGTCTTGAAGCTGGTCACATGCATCAGGGGGACATGAGATAAGACAGGTAAAGAGGGGAATGTCATTTATAGTACTGTCTTCTTCCCAGGAAAACACAGGCCAAAACGAGCAAAAAAGGTGGGAAGGAAAGGAAGAGGAGAGAGGAGGGGAAGGAAATCAAACCAATCTGAAATACACCCCAGCCTGTGATTCACACACCCCTTGGGAGGTTAAGTCTTATTGCTTAGAAATCCTCTTTCTACATGACTGGGAGACTGTAATACTATCACAGGAATGAGTGAGGTAAGACTATAACCATTAAAATCACACCAGTCCAAGGGGTTGAGTGTAAACATAAGTTTACATTTACATAAGAATATGCAGATTAAAATGAAAGTTCTGACTATGTGCTCATTTATCCGTTCTACTTACTTTTGGACTGCTGGATGGGGTTTCACGGTTGCTACAGAAGCTGGCCCGCCTACAGTGGTAGAAGGTTCTTGATTTTCTGTAGCTTGATTTTCAGGTCGGAATTTCCTACGGATGGGCTTTGATGGGGGCTGAGAATATGGTATCTCCTGTGGATTAAAAAAAAAAGTTAAACAAGTAAATGCCACTCATCTTGTCAATGCCCTTATGTTCCTCCTGGCCTGTCCCCACAGTCAGTCATGCGCTGTATTGAAACTCCACATCCAAGGACACATGGATGATTTGTGGCTTAGCAAGACCTGGAGGGACCATCAGATTCCAGGGGCCTTTCCTTCTCTTTTTTTTTTTTTTCCCCATGTTTGCAGCCTATTACCTTTTTATTACCTAGAAGGACACAGGAATCAGGTGCCCTCTTTACCTCCTCTCCTTTCTTTTTTAAATGCTGTGTGCATCTCACATCACGAGGCCTTCCCTTACTAAAGACAAAATTCTCTCTTGCCTTACTTTGGGGCTTTGGGGAATATGTTCTAAATAAGTTCTAAGTTTTAAAGTTTGTAGAGGTCTTCATCATAAACTCCTCATTCTCCTACCCCCAGCTCCTACATCAAGCCAAGCTGGTGAGCCACTGTGTCTTCTGGAAGGAGGCAGCTAGCCTGCTTTCTTGGAGGCCGTACCCCATCTGTCCTCCCAAGCATAGGCACATGCTCTGTGATGGGAGGAGGGCCTGAGAAAATGGGGCAGAAGAGAGGAGGGGGAGAAGCTGAATGGAGAACATGGTGAGTGAGTGAGCAAATGCACTGGGACTTGGTGACACAGTGGGCAAGGTAAACTGTGGCACAAAGACTAGAAAGGGGAGACCACCCAGGCCCCCCTAGGCACTCCTCGAGGTTTAGTAGGGTGCAGGGTCCTGCTAAGGGCCCTCCCCATTGCTCCTCTTGGTCTTGACAAAAGCAATGCCACCATATTTAGATTAGAGGTTGAAGACGGAAGTACAAACTGTCAGAGACATCAAGGTGGAGCCCAGGAATCATCAGGACCCTAATCTTCACAAAGAACCCAGATTCAAGGAAATCTGGATCATAAACATCATGTCAGGGCATGAAAACTTTAAGTCTCTTGGCTAATAGAGGCAAGCAGCCTAGGGGAGGGGTCACAAGGCCATCACAGTAATGTCCTCATACTGGCCTTACCTTCTTTGTTGGACTACTTTCTGCAGCTTGAGAGGGGGCCCTGTTCAGCTGGGGATGCACCTCAGCCTCAGATGCTTGTTCAGACTGTAGCAAAAGATCACAGAAAGGAAAAAAAATGAAAAAACATAACCACCTAAATATGTAGTAAAGAGAGCTTAGGAAAATAGTTACTAAGGGGAGACAGCCAAGGATAGTCAAGTCTGGCAATCCTTGAGAAAACTTTCTCTAGATCCTGCTATTCCCTCCCATCTCTCCTCCCAGCACTGTTCAGTCTTAGGAAAAGGAGTAAGAGGAATGTCTTCTATAATTGGATGTATGTATTACTAAAAACTAATGCTCTGAAAGTGCAAACTAAAAATAACAAGGCCTAGTGGAAAAGTAGGGGAAAGAAATTAAAATTTCAACTCAAGCACTAAGAAAAACAATAATTATAATAAAAAGCACTGAAATTTTTTATATTCAATTTCTGATAAAGAAACACTAGTAGATACGACTGTTTACCTTTTAAAAAAAAAAGGAGAAGTGTAAGCATGGTGGAGGGAGAAAACAAAAGGATTCTGGCTGCTGAGGGATATGGAGTCTGTGAATAAAAACACAAAGACTGGGGAGGAATGGCCCCAAAGGCCTGCAAGACAGTGCGGCCACACAGCCCAGTGGCAGAGCCCAGGGAGCAGGGACACTCCGTGCAGCTCCCTATCTCCCAGGCTTGCTACATTTGGCGCTACTAGAGTCTTTGGTTTTCAGCAGCTATTAGCCAGTGATGCAAAATGTTAACATGTGAACCAATATGACCTCCACGTTATTAGTCCTCTATAGACTCACAAGCTAATCTGCATCACAGAAACACATTGCAGCACACAAGCTGTGGCCTGAGCACACCCACTTCATCACTAACTGGGCCCTCTCCAAGCTCTACTGGAGCCCCACTTCTTCATTCCTCTGACCCTACTCCTCTCCACCTCTCCTGCCAACTGCCCTCAGCACATCCCAGCTGCCTCTAGTCTTCAGAGACCAATGTCTAGCTCGGCACTCTTGTCTCCATTTGTAAAGCTCCTGTCCCTAGCATCTGATGAGCCACAGTGTCCTACTTGGAATCATTCTCTCTTCCTATTATGGCTCCTCTTATCCCTCAGATGTGGGGTTTGGGGTTCTCCTGCTCCATTTTTCCCTCCCTGTTCACTCTTTCCCAGAGTAAGCCCATCTGCTCCTACACTTCCACTGCCTGCCCTGGATCCTTGGTGCCCAATGCACTCCCACTCCCTGCCTCTTCAAAACCCATGATGCAGGCACTCAACATGCCTGATTTCTAGTTCCAATTTTTTCTTATAGCTTTTTCCTTTCCATTAAGGCTAACTGTATTATTACCATTGCTGTTACTGTTATTAATAAATGTATACTATGAACCACCAAAACCTTGCTATGTGTCACATGTTGCTCTAAGTGTTTTGCATGGATTATTGCATTCATCATCACAGCCCTAAGAAGCAGAGGGGAAATTGAGGATCTAGAAGGCAAGGAATACCCAAGATCATAGAAATAGCAGAGTGTGAAACCAGGCTTCAGGTCCCAAAACTGGGCTGTGACCACTACGCTATATAGCTTCCAGCACTCTTGGCCCTGAGTGTTATTCAGTCAAGAAATATTTATCCAACAGCCATGACAGGCAGGGCATGTACTAGAACCAGTGTTTAAGGATGAATAAGCCCCAGACCTTGCCGATGAGGAGCTTGAAGTCTAGTGGAAAGGCAGAAAAATGAGTGGGCAAACAGGCTTCAGGGGAATAAGGACTCTGCCAAGGACATGTGGAGCCTATAGGAACAGCTGGCCTTGTGGGTGACCAAGACTCAGGCAAAAGTGACAATCCAGCTGCAAGCTGGGTGAACAGCCAGATGCGACTAACTAGAATGGCCCTGAACAGAGCCTCTTGATGAAAGTGAAAGAGGAGAGTGAAAAAAGCTGGCTTAAAACTCAACATTCAAAATACTAAAATCATGGCATCGGGTCCCATCACTTCATGGTAAACAGACGGGAAAACAATGGAAACAGTGACAAACTTTATTTTCTTGGGCTCCAAAATCACTTCAGATGGTGAGTGCAGACATGAAATTAAAAGACACTTGCTCCTTGGAAGAAAAGCTATGACCAACCTAGACAGCATATTAAAAAGCACAGACATTACTTTGCCAACAAAGGTCCATCTAGTCAAAACTATGGTTTTTCCAGCAGTCATGTATGGATGTGAGAGTTGGACCATAAAGAAACCAAAGAATTGAACTGTGGTGTTAGAGAAGATTCTTGAGAGTCCCTTGAACTACAAGGATATTAAACCAGTCAATCCTAAAGGAAATCAGTCCTGAATATTCATTGGAAGGGCTGATGCTGAAGCTCCAATACTTTGGCCACCTGATGCAAAGAGCTGACTCATTGGAAAAGACCCTGATGCTGGGAAAGATGGAAGACAGAAGGAGAAGGGGACGACAGAGGATGAGATGGTTGGACGGCATCACCGACTTGATGGACATGAGTTTGAGTAAGCTCTGGGAGTTGGTGATGGACAGGGAAGCCTGGAGTGATGCAGTCCATGGGGTTGCAAAGAGTCAGATAAGACTGAATGACTGAACTGCACTGATCCCTCCCATCAAGAAGCTTACAGAAGCCTCTTAGGTTCATCCACCAGAGGGCAGGCAGAAAAAGCAAGAAGAACCACAATCCCACAGCAGCTAAAACCAAAACCACATTACAGAAAGTTAATCAAGATGAAAAAGCAGAGAGTTATGTCCCATATGAAGGGATAATATAAAACCCCAGAAAAACAACTAAATGAAGTGGAGATAAGCAACCTTTCAGAAAAAGAATTCAGAATAATGATAGTAAAGATGATTCAGGATCTCCAAAACAGAATGGAGAAGATGCAAGAAACGTTCACCAAGACCTATAAGAACTAAAGAACAAAAAATGATGGACAATACACTAGAAGGAATCAACAGCAGAATAACTGAGGCAGAAGAACAGATAAGTGAGCTGGACGACAGAATGGTAGAAATCACTGCCCCAGAACAGAATATGGAAAAAAGGATGCAAAGAAATGAAGACAGCCTAAGAGACCTCTGGGAAAACATTAAACATACCAACATTCACATAATAGGGGTCCCAGAAGGAGAAGAGAGAGAGAGAGGACTTGAGAAAATATTTGAAGACATGATAGCTGAAAACTTTCCTAACATGGGAAAAGTCAACCAAGTCCAGGAAGCACAGAGAGTCCCAGGCAGGATATAACCCAAGGAGGAACACACTGAGACACATAGTAATCAAAATGATGAAAATTAAAGATAAAGATAAAATATTAAAAGCAACAAGGGAAAACCGACAAATATTAATAACATACAAGGGAACTCCCATAAGGTTATCAGCTGATTGCTCAACAGAAATTCTACAAGCCAGAAGGGAATGGCATGATATATTTAAAGTGATGCAAAGGAAGAGCCTACAACCAAGAAAACACTACTCAGCAAGCCTCTCCTTCAGATTTGATGGAAAAATCAAAAGCTTTCCAGACAAGCAAAAGTTAAGAGAATTCAGCACTATCAAACCAGCTTTACAACAAATGCTAAACAAATGTCTCTAGGCAGGACACACAAGACAAGGAAAATAAACCCAAAACAATTAAGAAAATGTTAATAGGATCATATATTCATAATTACCTTATATGTAAATGGATTAAATGCACCAACCAAAAGACATAGACTGGCTGGGTAGATGAAAACATGTACATGCATGCACTTTCACTTACCACATCACTCCGTTTGACCCCCAAAATTGTGTGTAATTATTTTATACTGTTTAGGTTAACCATGTTCCCATTATGGCTTGCAATTATCTTTTATTTTTTATCTGGCTATTAATTGTGAAAACTGATAAACATCTTTTACTAGTGATTATGTAGCTATTACTGACTTAATACCATTATACCATGATTGGTCAACAGAAAAAATAATAGAATTCTATATCACCAAAACCACCATTTAATAGAAAAATCTGTAATCACTTTTTAAAATTCAGATGTATATCAGAATTATCTTGGAACTTTTTGAAAAATACAAATGCCCAGGTATCACTTTTTTTCTCCAAAGCTCCAGATATGTTTCAAATCAGCAGCTATGTTTAAAAACAACTGGACTATATGATGATCTTTCACTTTTATCTAGTTTGTTTCACTTTTTCTATTTCATATTCGGTGCTCCCATTTCATTCAGTTTATATTTTCCAATTTCTCCATCTCTTCTTTTTTTGATGTTCTTTCTCAAGCCTTTATCAAGTGTAGTAGAAAAGCTTTAGAAAATGTGAATTTTTGCCCAACTAAAAATTTTATGACATTGATTCTACTTGTTTGACAGTATGAATAGAATGCTAGATTTCTAATTTAAAATAATAGAGATGCAACAATCAACAGGGGCTTACTGTATAATGGGAACTATAGTCATTATCTTATAATAACCTATAATGGAATATAATCTCAAAAATAATATATGTGTCTATGTATAACTGAATCACCTTGCTGTGCATCTGAAACACTGTAAGTCAACTATACTTCAATAAAATTTATATATTAAGAAAAAAAGAAAAATATTTTTTCATTCTGCTTTTGCAACAAAAAAACTTGGACAGGTCACATGGACTTGGAAGGTGCTGCCACTTAGGATGTTGAGAACTACTGAGGAGCTGTGATGGGACAACATGGGCTCTGCTCAGCTGGCTCCCCAGAAAGGGACATAGGCCCAGGGAGGCTAAGCATTTGGATTCTCCACCAGAAGAAGGGATCATTCACTTATTCAATTAGACAGATAATTATTTTATACATCTGATGTGCCACTTTCCAAGAATCCTCATCTCGAGCTCTGCTTTTAGGCAACCTGACCTGAGACACCAGGCAATGTGCTCCTGGAAGAGGGGAGTTAAAGCATTCTAGTATGTTTCTCCTTGGGTTCTTTCTTGAATAAACTTTTCTGGGAGAAGCCAGCTGCCATGTCCTGAAGCACTCAGAGAGCCTTGTGGAGAGGCCCACAAAGAAGGAAGTGAGGCCTCTTGCCAATAGACATGTAAGTGTGCCATGTTAGAAGTGAATCCTTCAGGCCCCGTCAAGCTTTCCAGATGACTTCTGTCACAGCTGACATCTTGACTATGGCCTAATGAGGGACCCTGCACCAGAATCACCCAGATTAGTTTCTCCTGAATCTTGAACTCATAGAAACTTTGAGATATAAATGTACATTATTTTAGGTCTCTTAAAAAACATTCCAGTATGTCTGGGACTTGTGGTCTAGTAGAGTGGAACAAGTGTGAACAGTGGAGAAAAATGGGAAAGTTGAAGCTGGAGAAGGACAGTGAAGTAGACCACACGTGGTCTTACAGATTGTTGTCCTGGCTTGTTTTATCAGCCACTCAGCGCCATTCCCCATGACTAAGCTCTTCCCTGCACTGAAGGGGATCGGAGCCTGGGAACTGCATTTATAAAATCTCCTTTCAACACAGTTCCTTGCTGCCACTGAGAGTCACTCACATGAAATCAAAGAAATAAGAAAAAACAAACCATATTACTGCTCCTCTGACAGTGGTGGGCAGAAAAGCATAGGCTTCAGGAGTCAGAGTATCTTGCCATGGATGGACTCAGGCATTTCCCTGCAAATCATGACTCTGGTGCTGCAGACAGCCTGAGCATTTCCAGCTGTTTCCTTCAGTTCTTAGAATAGCTACGCTTCCTAAAAGTTGTGGTAAACCTGATAGCATTGGCCTTCACCCACCTCCACTCCTCTAGCACATCTAATTCTTTTTGTAAGTACCTAATTCTGTGCATGAAATCTCTTCCAGTGTGAAATACCTAGAGTGGTTTCTGTTTTCCTGACTACACCTTGGTTGGTACATCCATGTTGAGGATTTAAAGCTTATCCTGGGGGTCACAGAGGTCAACAAGGGATTTTAGGTAGGGAAGTAATCTGACAAGATTTGGTGTTTTAGAAGGATTATTCTGAATATGCTGAGTGAAACAGATTGGAAGAGACCCATAATGGGGGGAGGGAACTCAGTTAGAAGACTAAAGAGGAAAACAAGACAAAAGACAACGGTCATTCAAACCAGTCTGGTGAGAGTGGAGATAGACAGCTTTGAGAGCTATTTGGACTGGAGACCGGATACCTCCTTGGAGATTGGTGGAATGTGGGAAGTGAAAGGAAAGAACAGTGACACACGGAATCCTGGCTTCCATCTTAGACAATGGGCAAATGGTTCAGAGAGGAAACAGTTTAAAGCAACAGCAAAGAAATATGGCCACACAATAGCTGAAAAAAAAAAAAACTAAGCAGATTCATCACAAAGCAGTGCTAGAACCACCCATCCAATCCGGGTTCCAAGGTAACACCAGTTTCATGAATTTCTTAGAGGAGAGATTAGCAAGCTTTTTCTGTAAAGAGCCAAAATAGTAAATATTTTCAGTTGTCCAGGTCATTCGGTCTCTGGGTCTCCAGGTCTCTGCTGCTGCTAAGTCACTTCAGTCGTGTCCAACTCTGTATGACCCCATAGACGGCAGCCCACCAGGCTCCCCCATCCCTGGGATTCTCCAGGCAAGAACACTGGAGTGGGTTGCCATTTCCTTCTCCAATTCATGAAAGTGAAAAGTGAAAGTGAAGTCACTCAGTCGTGCCTGACTCTTAGCGACCCCATGGACTGCAGCCCACCAGGCTCCTCTCTCCATGGGATTTTCCAGGCGAGAGTACTGGAGTGGGGTGCTTTTGCCTTCTCCCCAGGTCTCTGCTGCCAACCTGCAACTCTGCTGCTGAGTGCACAACCAGGTATAGAAAATACAAGGAACGGGTGTGGCTGTGTCCGAATAGACTTTATTTACAGAACAGGTGGCAGGACAGATTTGGTGTGTGGGTCACAGTTTGCCAGTCCCTGACCTGGAGGGGAAAAGATCCTACACATAAGGTCAGGAAACACTGCACAGTCTCTCTCCCTCTTAGAAATCCAGAGAACACACAGCACACCACATGCTTTGAACTCCTGTGAGGTAAAGGAAGCCACTGTCTTTGTTTAACCCAGCGGTTCCCCAGACTTATTTGGCTTCAACTCCTTATTCTCATATAATTCACATTACCACCTAACAAAACTAATGTCCTGTGTAACACACTTGGGGAAACACTGACCTACAGACTGGGTTTTAGAGGAACAAAGGAAAACCATTACACCTGATTTGAAAGGCAAACACCATTCAAGCCAAACATGCATCCATACATCCACCCCCTTCTCGCCCTGGCCAAGAGTGTGAGGCAGGGTGAGGACATTGCTGCAGGGCGAGAAAGGGCTCCCTTCCTGCCTCCCTCTTTCTCTGCAGTAGCAGCTGTTATTGCTGCTGCCAACTACTTCTCTGCATGAATTTATTTACTGGGCTCCTTTAAAACCTCCTGGACACAAACACAATAAAAATCATTCCTTATGGTAGTTAAAACAGATTAACAGAACATGGATAAATCATGGATTTTTTTTTTCTTAAAGGAGCTTAAAACAAAATAACTCAGGTTCCAGTTGCAGATGAGCTCACAAAGGCCCCATGGTGCCTGTCTGAGACCAGTTGTTCATCACATTCCCTCACCTGGGCCACTGCAGAAACTTCAGTGGGTCTTTTCCCAGCCTTTGGTTTTTCCCCTGGTCCAATCCATCCTGCATACCACTGAGGAACTCATCTTGCAAAGCACCTTCTCATCAAAACGTATTTTTTCAAAGCCCCTCGATGGGTCCCTAAGGCCTGGGCACACAACACACTCCTTCAGCCGGTTAAAGTTCTTCCAGTGTCTGGCTCCAATCTTCCTCTGCATCATAACTGCACTAGTTTGCCCATCTGGAACCCGCTCCAGGCACATAACTATTACCTAAATCTTCAAACATATCAGAAGTTTCTTCTCAACTCCATTCTGTTCTAGATCTTCTAGCCCAGTGGTTCCCAAATAGAGCTGCACAAGAGAATTATCTGGGGAATTTTTATAAATTACAGACTTTTAGATACTATCCCAGACTTCTTTAATTAGCATCTCCTAGGTCTGGAGCATTACAACTTCTATTTTAATAAGCTCCCTGGGTGATTTTTTTTTTGTAGCCTGCCCAGACCAACTAGGGACCACTGATGGCCCAAACTCTTCAGTTAAGAAATGAGAAACCCAAGTCTCCAAGGTCCTAGTCTGGAAAAGGCCACAGGTGCACCAGTAAAAACTAAGTAGGTTTCTTAATTGTTTTCGTCTCCATTTACCATGGAGGGAATACGTGGTATATGCAATATGGTTTCACAAATAAATATATATTTGAAGTTGGGAAAAATTTTTAGCAATAAGGCTTTTGTTTAAAAGTCAGATTTGCAACCAAAAAAGAATCAAATCTCATTAAAAAAAAAAGTAGTCTAGTTGCAAAACCAACTGCTACCATGTGAATAACTGATGACTTTTTAAAAGTTGTAATATTCATGCAACTGACAGATTAGAAAAAGAAACTCAAGTTTCATTTACCTCCCAAGAATCCAGGCAGATCCCAAGATGGAATCACAAAGGCTGAGGCTAATTTCTAGACAGATGAGCAAACAATCCTGCTACAGCCTCTCAGGGATCTCCAGCATCTTACTGATATCCTCAGTGTCATTCAACCTGACTCCCATCTCTGCTGGGTAAGGACACACCAGAAAAACATGTGGTCAAACCCAGGCATAGAAGTTGCAGAACCAACGGCCAGCAGCACAGTGGCCACAACAAATTCCATCATTTCAGTCACTCTCAGAGAGAGAATCCAGAGGACTGAGTTCTCTGTAAGAACAATTTCCAAAATCCACGACCCAAGTTGCTTGTGAGAGATAGCTGGAAGGCAGGAGCTGCATCTTATTTCACTCTTGCTTTCCTGGTACTGAAGCTGAAAGTCAGCAAACAGCAGGTCCTCTGATCAATGTGTGCAATGAGCCAGTAATGAATCCAACACTACTTCATATTCCAGTGCACAAGTCAAAACCGTCATCCCATGTTAACTGGTGCCACAGAGCAGAGCAGGTACAGGGCACAGACTGTGGAGTCAAATCCAGGCTTGGCATTTGCTTGGTACATAACCTGGACATTGGCTTAACCTCTCTGAGCCACAGCTTCATCATCTGCAAAAGGGGATAATCCACCTAACTTCTAGTGTTGTGAAGATTAAGGGAAACATCTGTCTTTGAAGGACAGGGAGGCCTGGCGTATTGCAGTCCATGAGGTCGCAAAGAGTCGGACACAACTGAGCAACTGAACAATAGGGTGCTAAGCACAAGAACAGAGTAGCTATTCACTAATGGCAGCTGCTATCCTGATCAGGAAGAAAATTATCATTGGTTTCCCAGGCACAGGATCTACTTCTGTAAGTAGAAGTTAACATAAGGAAATTTCCCCCTCTTGCCAAAAGATGAAAACCTTGAGCGGGAGAGTGCACCTCAAAGTCCTACCTTCACTTGATGTGTTACCACACTTATAATGTTGAATTCCTTTCCCACTTCCATTGCTCTGTATTAATGATGGAGGGTTTCAATAACACTTTTTATAACTGCTGATAGCTCATATGTAGACTATGATAAATGTCCCCTTTGGGGCTGACACGGCCCTTCCTGCATGAGCCAGGTCCATCAGAGAAAGGTGACTTCAGAAAAAAATTCAATTAGAAATAGCTGGCTAGAGAGGTAGCTATAAAAATTATGTAAGAGTTAGGACTCAGCCATAAAATAAACTCCGTATTGATGAGGATATAGAAGTGAAATGAGAATATTATTGATGGAATATAAATCAGTACACTTTATAAAACCATTTGGCAGCATCCACTAAAGCCAACATATGCTTACCGCATGACCCGGAAATTCTACTCCTAGGGACAGACCCAAGAGAAATGAAAACACACATCCACTCAAAAACTCGTACATGAACATCCACAGCAGCATTATTTATAACTGCCAGAATTTGAAAACCACCCAAATATCCATCAATAGTAGAAAACAGTGATATATTTGCATACACAATGAAGTACTATACAGCATTGATCTACAACTGCATACAACAATCTGGATGGATCACACAAACAGCATGTAAGGAGAGGCCAGACACAAGAGTATACACTTATGGTTCCACTTATATAAGGCAGGAAACAAGTAAAACTCATCTATGCTGTTAGGAGTCAGAACAGTGGGAACCCCAATAATAAGAATTGGAACTGAAAAATAGCATAAGAGGGACTTCCTGGGTGCCAGTAGTATTCTGCTCCTTGATATAAGTGCCAATAACACATGTGTTGAGCTTGTGAAAATTCACTGAGATGCACACTCAATGTGTACCTACTGATAGATATTATACTTGAATAAGAAGTTAAAAAATAAATCCAGTAAAGCCAATTTCCTGTAATGTCCTTAAAGTGCCACCTAGTGGCACAAGTCAAATGAAAACAAGGAGGAAGATTCATTTCTAGTCAAAAACACGGCCTTGTTTCTAACATTTTGGGACCGGGCTGGAACAGTCCCTAGATTTAAAAACAAACAAACAAACTCCACAAAAAACAAAAACCCTATCCCCTGGCACAGAGAATCCTGACACAAAGATTCAGTGGTAAAGTAAAGCTGTCTACAACAGAGCAGGCTGGTACCAATGAGCCAGTGATGACGTACAGCCCTTCCACTGTGCCTGCAATCATCCATGGTGGAAATATTTACAACACGGATGTCGGCAATGGCTACAAATAGTAGCTTTTTCTTTCATCAGAGAGATTTACCAGCACACCAGTAAGGGATACCTACAGAACTTGCTGAGCAGAGCAGGGTATTCAGGACACAGGAAGAAAGAACTCATTCATCCTATTTTCCCAGGACAGGCTTCTTTCCCTCTTCCTCACCTTGAAGGCAAGGCCTTAGTCAATTTCTTCTAATTATGGTTGAGAAACGGAGTTGGGAAGGTCCACTCACAGCAAGCCTTTGAAGCTGTCAGGTGAATAAAGGATATTTGCTCAAGGTTCTGCTTGTGAAGTCTGAAAGAGTATCTTGGTCAGATAAAGGTCCTCCAGGTAAAGCCGTAAACTACAGACATAGGCATCGCAATCTTCATGTTAGGAGATGATGGGTTAAAAGCTTATGGGGGACTGTCTTTATGCTGATTCTTTTCCTTATCATTTCCACTATTTAAGGTAAAAGATGAAAATGTGGATTTCACCTACAGATTGTAGTTTGTTGACCCCTGATGTAGGCCAGCCATAAAAAATCACAGATGTGGGAAAGAAAATGATTCTAACACAACTCAGTCTGGTACTCATTCTGGGCTCGTGGTCACAAAGTTCTGGCTGTCCTGAGTCTGTAATTCTGTTTGCCAGCTAGACTCCACCTCTGCTCCGCTGGGCCTGTACTGATAATTATAACAGCTCACTGTTGTGAGAGCTGACCATATGCCAGGCACCATCCTAAGTAAGTGCTTTAGAGATCTTGACCATCACAACCTTATGAGAGGAGACACTACTACTATACTCATTTCACAGACATGAGACACAGAGAGGCTAAGTAAACTTGTCCAAAGACACACAGCCAGTAAGAGGCAGAGGGAGGATTTGAACCCCGAGTCCATGTTCTTAACTATTCTGTCAGGCTTCCTCCCTAGGCCTGCCCTCTCGGTGTTCTTCACTGTCCACTCCTAATGACAGACACCACAGCACAGGGGGCACCCTCCCATCCTGCTCTGCTTCTGCACTTGCTTCTCCCCTGACACTTAGGGGTGTTTCCTGGTTTCTGTCACTGTGTGGTGGGGGATAGGGGTCAGAGAAGAGAAATAAGAATTCCATTGTTCAGGAACCTAGAAATCAGGCATAGCTGCCTCCCAGGGCAAACACTGGGCTATCTTGTTAGTTATACAAAACATGGTGTCCAGCTATCACCTACAACCCTTGACCATAGAGCATGAGGAAATGGGTTTAGATGAGACACACAAAAAATGCCAGAGTTATATAGATGCACCATGAGAGACCATGGGCTGGAGGGCATTAGGCATAACTGCTTTCAGACGATGGGTGAGAATGAAGGAGCTGAAGGAGAAGGACCACATCACAACCTTTGTGTTCCTATAGTTCTCAGCCAAGTGTGGGCCTCTCATCATCACCTGTCATCAACACCTGATGAACTCAGTAGATGAACTTAAGGAATCTTTCAGAGGAGTGATGCTAGCATAGTAAGCCTTCACAGTAACATCACGAGCAAAACACAATAAGGAGAAGGAAAACAAGCTACTAGTGGTGGGATGAAGCTAATTTATTAAGAGGTTTCAGAATATAAAATGTACCAGTGATAATGTATCGACTCTGTTGTTAAGAAGAGAGAGGTTAAGAAAATAACTCTGAGACACGGCTGTATAGTAGAGCACAGTAGGAGGAGGTGGCACTCAGAGTCTAGATAGTCTGGGGCAGAATGGCAGCTTCAGGCCTTACTTGCTCTGGGCAAATTTCTGAAGTTCTTTGTGCCTTAGTTTGCTTATCTGCAAACTGAGGACAGCAACAGAACCTACTATACATGGTTGCTAGGATTAAATGAGTTAATATTTATAAAGCACTTAGAAGAGCATCTGGCACATAAGCACTATACGTAAGTACTTGATAAATTAATAAAGTAAATAATCACAAAGCCTCAATGGTTTGTATACTTTTAAAATCAATTTTGAAATGCATAAACAATAATTATTTATGATGTAAAACTTCTGCCTCTTTTTTTCCCCTCTTTAAAAGCAGGATATGAAATACACTTGGCTTTCTGCTATACCAAATATGGTCCAGTGACCAAAATGTGAAAGCTCTTTTGGCAAAGATGAACATAAGTCTGCACTGGGGAAGGCACTTTAAAAATAAACATTTTAGCTTAATGTTAGGAAATACTTCATATTTATAAAATGGGCACAGCGACTGAAAATCCATATTAACTTGTGCTTAGCAGATCTATAGTTACTTTTTATGATGTGCAATGAATAATTTTTTCTTTCTCTTTCTCTAAAGGTTTATCATTAAATTTCAAGCACCTCCCCAGAAACCTTTCCCAGTTTTCTACTTCTACAAAAGCTAGCACTGTTACTTACTAGCTATGAGGCTCTAAGTACCTCACTTCTACTTTCTGAACTTCAACTTTCTGTTCCATAAAATGCTATGCATTGATAGATGACAGCACAAGCAAAAAAGTGTTAAAGACTGAGACCCACTCAGCAGCAAGATAAAGATCCTTGTGGGGCCAAATCACAAATTGGTAGGCAAGGCTAAGGGTTCAGAAGTAGGTGGAGGGAGCTGAGTGCTCAAATACAGCAAAGTAAGGGGTTTAAATGCCCCACATGAGGCAGGGGGCCCATAATAAGATCATTCCCTGAAGCCAGAGACTAAGGTGACACTTCACTACCTGTAAACCTACAAAGCCAGGAAGAAGCCTGTGAAGGTGTTCAGGGCTGCCTACTTAGGAAAGGAAGCAGAAGCAGATACAACATCGTAGCCCAGTCTTGAGACCAGCCACCATCTGGTATCATCTGCACAATCCCTGACATCTGTACTGGAAGGAAGTGCTGAACCTTAAGAAAAAGAACTAGCCCTAGACTAGAGGCCCATGGGTGCAGGGCTGTGGGGTATGGTTGGCAGAGACACCACTGAACTGCTAGAAATGGAGGAGCTCGGAGAAATGAGAATGAAATTTAAACTCCAATTTCAAATAAAACTGTTAAGCAAATTTCAAAATAAAAAATGAAAGGAAAAAACACAGCTCTAAGAATTTACTTCTGACAAAAATGAAGACAGAACAAGTTGAAAATAAGTAACTTTAAAATAATTTCATTTAGAACCCACAAAGTTAAAAGTAGGGAATACATCTCAAAAAGGAACTGAGAACTATGAAACAAATTGGGAAAAGCAAAACAAGAACTGACTGACATAAAAAAGAATGGACTATAAAACCTGGAATCATATACAGTTACTCAAAAAGAGTTATAAGTTTGGAAGTCAAAGATTTCATCCACAGCCAACCCAGAGAGATCATGACATAAAAAGATGAAAAGCCATGACTAGAAATAAAAGATGTGTTGACAGACATAGAAACATACCTAATGAATTTCAGAAGAAAATAGAAGAAATAAGTAAGGAATAAGAACCTGCAGAGACATGACTGAGAGTGCTCTAAAATTAAAGACATGATTTTCCAGATGGAAAGTACACACCAATCATCATCTAGAATAAATAAGTTTAAGTCTATACCTAGACCCATCACAGTGAAGTTGCAACAGAACACTGAAAATAAAATTTTAAAAGCCACCAAAGAGAAAATATAGTCACTCCAAAGGAACACAACATAGATTCACAGAATACTCAGCAGCAACAAAAGTAAATGCCAGACAAGAAGAAGGTAATACATTCAAAATGCTGAGGGAAAATAACCTTCAACCTAGAATTCTACATGCAGCAAAATAACCACTTAAGAGAATGGGCAATAAGAGTCTACTATTCAGAGAACATAGATGGATTTAAAAAACTATTAGATGATGTATTTCACTAAAGGGTTTCTTTGAGCCTCAAAGTTGCTAGAGTTATCATAACTTTATGATTATGCAATATTATATGCTTCAGCACAAGTTCTGAGAGCATGGTCTCTTAAAAGTAGCTTCCAAAGGCCATTTTATTCTGATAGAGCTTTGACTTTATTTTGCTTCTCGTAACACTTTTTTCCTTTCTCTCGATCAATCTTTAGTTTAAAGAGCAAATCTTTGTAAGAAAAACTGCCTAATTTCCCCACCAAAACAGCTGTTTAAACTCCTACCAATTACTTAGGAGTCTACTTCCAAATGGTAAACAGTAAACACGTGACATTTATGATTGAAACATATAGAGACATTCAAGGATATTCAAATTCATATACCTACTACTCACACAGAGTCTCCTCAAAATAGAGAAAGTAGTTATATAAACAAGTTATCATAAGATGAGATCAGTTCAGTTCAGTCCCTCAGTCGTGTCCGACTCTTTGCGACCCCATGAGTTGCAGCATGCCAGGCCTCCCTGTCCATCACCAGCTCCAAGAGTTCAGTCAAACTCATGTTCATCAAGTCGGTGATGCCATCCAGCCATCTCATCCTCTGGCATCCCCTTTTCCTCCTGCTCCCAATCCCTCCCAGCATCAGAGTCTTTTCCAATGAGTCAACTCTTTGCATGAGGTGGCCAAAGTACTGGAGTTTCAGCTTTACCATCAGTCCTTCCAATGATCACCCAGGACTGATCTTCTTTAGAATGGACTGGTTGGATCTCCTTGCAGTCCAAGGGACTCTCAAGAGTCTTCTCCAACACCACAGTTCAAAAGCATCAATTCTTCGGCACTCAGCTTTCTTCACAGTCCAACTCTCACATCCATACATGACCACAGGAAAAACCATAGCCTTGACTAGACGGACCTTTGTTGACAAAGTAATGTCTCTGCTTTTGAATATGCTATCTAGGTTGGTCATAACTTTCCTTCCAAGGAGTAAGCGTCTTTTAATTTCATGGCTGCAATCACCATCTGCAGTGATTTTCGAGCCCTCAAAAATAAATTCAGCCACTGTTTCCCCATCTATTTGCCATGAAGTGATGGGACCAGATGCCATGATCTTCGTTTTCTGAATGTTGAGCTTTAAGCCAACTTTTTCACGCTCCACTTTCACTTTCATCAAGAGGCTTTTTAGTTCCTCTTCACTTTCTGCCATAAGGGTGGTGTCATCTGCATATCTGAGGTTATTGATATTTCTCCCGGCAATCTTGATTCCAGCTTCTGCTTCTTCCAGCCCAGCATTTCTCATGATGTACTCTGCATAGAAGTTAAATAAGCAGGGTGACAATATACAGCCTTGACGTACTCCTTTTCCTATTTGGAACCAGTCTGTTGTTCCATGTCCAGTTCTAACTCTTGCTTCCTGACCTGCATATACATTTCTCAAGAGGCAGGTCAGGTGGTCTGGTATGCCCATCTCTTTCAGATTTTTCTACAGTTTCTTGTGATCCACACAGTCAAAGGCTTTGGCATAGTCAATAAAGCAGAAATAGATGTTTTTCTGGAACTCTCTTGCTTTTTCAACGATCCAGTGGATGTTGGCAATTTGATCTCTGGCTCCTCTGCCTTTTCTAAAACCAGCTTGAACATCTGGAAGTTCATGGTTCGTGTATTGCTGAAGCCTGGCTCACAGAATTTTGAGCATTACTTTACTAAGATGAGATAGCTAAATTATAAATTAATTACTTAAGTGACCCTTTTAGATTAATAAAAAGAGTTAGTGGGAATTCACTGAGGAATTAACTTCAGTGGCCCAATGAGAAGACAACATTGGTCAGCAACAATGGGAAAGGAATTCAAACTCTGACCACAGCGTAACGGCCAACACCTTCAGAATCACCTTCAGAGAGAACACCTTATTATCAAAAGTCTACTAAATACTTTTATGTGGTACAATCAATTTTCTATATTCAGGTATTTTCTACTATTCTCCATGTAGTCATTCTAATGGCTGTCTAATATTCTATTAGGTAGATACACATACAATACTCTTAACCAGACCCTCCTTCTCCAACATCTGTGTTGTCTGTACTGTTTTAATTTTTATTTAATACTAAAATAAATGTCATATACAATTTTTTCTTTCTTTTGAACTAGTTCTTGGGGAAAATTCTAATGGCATTTGTTGAAAGATGGCACACTTTGAGTGGTCCTTTAAAAAGGAGGGAATTATAATTAACCTTTCCTCCTCTATTCCAAGCTCAATATTTTGTCACTCCCTCTTCTCCTTGAACTTCTCACTATAGCCATTTCCTTTGCTTTTTGAGTTTCTCATGCAGAGTCAACTGTTTGAAAATACTACTTTTCAAATCTCTTTAATAAATCCTTATAAGAGGACTTTCAGAACTCTCAAAATTCTATCTAAACAACAACTGCTTCTTCATGGTATACCAACCTAGGATTACAATTAACTTTCTGAGTAAACTATGAAACAATTCTACAACTATGTATCATAGAGTAAAATGTACTGGCAAAGTCAATACAAGAAATAAGGTCTTACACAAAGCAGAATAATCTACTTGAATCTTCAGCCTTGATAAATTCAAAACAGTGTGATCTATAATGAAAGATACATTTATCATAACCTATTTTAATTTAAAATACAGCCTTTTATTTTAACTAGAGGACAACACAAGATTAATTACATTCTTGGTCAGTAAAGCTAAAGGTTTATCCATTTTGCTGATCTTCTCAGAAACCCGACTTATGATTTCAATGATTTCTCGCTTGTTTTCCTATTCTCTATTTATCTCCACTCATTATGTCTTTCCTTCTGCTAGCGTTGGGTTCAGCTAGTTTCTCTTTTTTTTAATTGAAGTATAGTTGATTTACAATATTATATTAGTTTAAGGTGTACAGCATAGTGATTCAGCATTTTTATAAACTATACTTCATTTAAGGTTATTACCTTAAAATAATGGCTATAATTTCCTGTGCTGTATTTAATCCTAACCCTTGTTGCTAATCTATTTTATACATAGTAGTTTATACCTATTAATCCGATATGCCTATCTTGTACCTCTTTACTTCCCTCTCCCTGTGGTATCCACTAGTTTTCTTTAACTGTGAGTCTATTTCTGTTTTACTATATACATTCGTTTGCCTTGCAGATCCCACACATAAGTGATAACACAGTATTTGTCTGACTTACTTCACTAAGCATAATATTCTCTTAAGTCCACTCACATTGCTATAAATGGTAGAATTTCATTCTTTTTTATGGCTGAGTAATATTCCTGTGTGTGTGTATGTATTTATGTATGTATGTACATATGTGTGTATGTATATACACTCACACCACTTCTTTAACCATTACTCTATTGATGGATCCTTAGGTTGCTTTCATATCTTATAAATAATGCTGCCATGAATACTGGAGTGAATATATCTTTTTGAATTAGTTTTTTCATTTTTTTTTTTTAGATGTATACTCAAAAGTGGAATTGTTGGATTATAGAGTTCTATTTTTACTTTTTTGAGAAAAAAACCTCCATACTATTTTTCAAAGTAACTGCACCAATTTACACTTCTATTGACAATGTACAAGAGTTGCCTTTCCTCCACATCCTCGTCAACATTTGCTATTTGTGGTCATTTTGATGACAGCCATTCTGACAGGTGTGAGGTGATGTTTCATCATGGTTTTGATTGTATTTCTCCAATAATTAGCAACACTGACCATCTCTTCATGTGCCTGTTGACCATCTGATATCTTCTTTGGAAAAATGTCTATTCAAGTTTTCTACCCATCTTCTAATAAGGTTGCTTTTATTAAAATATCAAGTTGTATGGGTATTTATTTATCCTGGATATCAGTCCCTTGTTGGTCATATAATTTGCAAATTATTTTTTCCCGTTAACTAGGTTGTCTTTTGTTTTGCTGATTATTTTCTTTGCTGTGCAAAAGCTTTTAACTTTAACTTGGTCCCTTTTGTATATTTTTGCTTTTATTTCTTTTGTCTTAGGAAACAGATTAAAAAATATATTGCTCTTACTTATGTCAAGGACTATTCTAGTTTTATGGTTTCAGTTCTTACAGGTAGATTACTAAACCATTTTAAGCTTATTTTTGTATATGGTATGAGAAAATGTTCTAATTTCATTCTTTTACATGTAGCTATCCAGTTTTTACAACACTATTTACTTTAGAGATTATCTTTTCTCCATTGTATATTCTTGCCTCCTTTGTCATAGATTAACTGACCATACATGCATAGGTTCTGGGCTCTCTGTTCTATTGATCTATGTGTCCTTTTCTGTGTCAGTACCATGCTATTCTGATTACTGTGGCTTTGCACTCAGGGTGCATGAGTTTCTATGAGAAAAACCTCCAACTTTATTCTTTTTTTATTTTTCCCTCAAGATTGCTTTAACAATTCGAGGTCTTCTGTGGTTCCATGTGAATTTCAGGATTATTTATTCTAGTTCTGTGAAAAATATCATGTGAATTCTGATAGGAATTGCATTAAATCTGTAGATTGCTTTGGGTAGTATAGATATTTTAACAATATTAATTCTAACAATATATGAACATGGGATATCTTTCCAATTCATTGTATCATCTTCAATTTCTTTCATCAATGTTTTAGTTTTCAGAGTATAAGTCTTTCACCTGAAGTTTATTCCTAGGTATGTTGTTCTTTTTGATGCAAATTTTTTTTTACTACTTTCACTTTCCAATAGTTCATTATTAGTGTATAGAAAACAAATAGATTTCTGTATATTAATCTTGTATCCTGCAAGTTTACTGAATTCATTAATTAGTTCTAATAGTTTTGAGGTGGAGACTTTAGGGTTTTCTATGTATACTGTCAGGTCATCTGCAAATAGTTTTACTTCTTCCCTTCCAATTTGGGTGCTTTTTATTTCTTTTTCTTCTCTGATTGCTGTTGTCAGGACTTCCAATACTATGTTAAACAGAAGTGACAAGAGTGGGTTTCCTTGTCTTGTTCCTTATCTTTAGAGGAAATCCTTTTAGCTTTCTAAGCTAAGGATGATGCTAGCTGTGGGTTTGTCATAAAGAGCCTTTATTACATTGAGATATAGTCCTTCTACACCAACTTTGATGACAGTTTTTTCAATCATGAATTGATACTGAATTTTGTCAAAGGCTTTTTGTGCATCTATTGAGATGATTATGTGATCATGATCCTTCCTTTTGTTAAAATGGTGTATATCACATTGATTTGTGAATACTAAAACATCTTTGCATCCTAGAATACACCCCAGTTGATCGTGGTGTATGATTCTTTTTATATATTGCTGGATTGAGTTTAGTAATATTTTATTGAGATTTTTGCATCTACATTCATCAAAGATGTTGCTCTGTGGCTTTTTTTGGCAATGTCTTTCTCTGGTTTTGGTAACAGGGTAATGGTGGCCTCGTAGAATGAATTTAGGAGTGTTCTGTCCTCTTAAAATTTTTGGAATAGTTTGAAGATAACTAGTAGCTCCTCCTACATTTGGAAGAATTTCCCTTTGAAGCTGCTGATCCAGGACTTTCGTTTGCTGGGAGCTTTTGTTTTTTAATTACAAACTCAATTTCACTATTAGTGATAGGCCTGTTCAAATTGTCTGTTTCTTCCTGATTCAGTTTTGGCAAGTTTTTTGTTTCTAGAAACTTGTCCATTTCTTCTAGGATGCCCAATTTGTTGGCATATAACTATCTGTAGCATTCTCTTATTATTTTTTGAATTTCTGTGAAACTGGTTGTTATTTCTCCTCCTTCATATCTTATTGTGTTCATTTGGGTTCTCTCTCTTTTCTTCTTGATAAGCCTGGCTAAAGGCTTATAATTTTGTTTATCTTTTCAAAGAACAACTCTTGGTTTCCTATTTTCTAATGTGGGGTATGTTACTTTTTTTGGTCTATTTATTTCCTCTATGATCTTTATGATTTCCTTCTGCTGACTTTGGAATATGTTTGGTCTTTTTCTAACTCCTTTAGATTGTTTAGGTCTTAAGGAAGGCATGTATCCCTATAACTTTCCTTATGGAACTGCTTTTGCTGCATCCCACAGATTTTAGAAAGTTGTGTTTCTATTTTTACTTGTCTTGAAGTATTTTCTCTTTTACTCTTTGATCTCGTCATTGACCTATTGGTTTTTTACTAGCATGTTATTTACTCTCCATGTGTTTTTGCTTGTCCTGTTTTTTTCTGTAATTGATTTCCCTTTCATACCATTGTGGTTGGAAAAAATGCTTCACATAATTTCTATCCTCTTAAAATTGTTGAGACTTCCTTTGTGGCCTAGCTTGTGGTCTATCCTGGAGAACATTCCATGTGCACTTGAAAAGAATATATATTCTGCTCTTTTTAGATGAAATGTCCTTAATATTTATTAAGTCCATTGGTCTACTGTGTCATTTAAGACCACTGTTACCTTACTAATTTTTTGCATTATCTATCCATTGATGTATGCGGGGGTGTAAGGTCTCGTACTATTATTGTATTATTGGCAATTTCTCTGTGTATATCTGGTAATATTTCCTTTATATATTTAGGTGCTCCTGTATTGTGTACATATATATTACAACTGTAATATCCTTTCTTGTACTGATTCCTTTGTCATATAATGCCCTTCTTTGGTTTCTGTTATAGCCTTTGTTTTAAAGTCTATTTTGTCTGATATGAGTGTAAATGCTCCTGCTTTCTTGTCATTTTCATTTACATGAAATATCTTGTTCCATCCTCTCACTTTCAGTGTGTGTGTGTGTGTGTGTGTGTTTAGCTCTACAGTGAGTGTCCTGTAGAAAGTATATTTTGTTAACTATTTGGGGTGTTTTTTTTTAGACTTTTTAGTTCCTTTCTTCTTCTTTTGTTCTCTTGTGATTTGATGACTATCTTCAGCATTATGTTTGGATTCCTTTTTCTTTTTTGTGTGTACATCTAATACTGATTTTTGATTTGTGGTTACCATGAAGTTTTTATATAGCAATATATAAAATATGCTATAAATATCATACAAATAATATATACATGATTGTTTTAAATTGCTGATCTCTTAATTTAACAACCCTGCATTTGTACTGTCCTCCCCTCATGATTAATGTTTTTTGCTATCTTAATTTACATCTAGTTGTTTTGTGTATCCCTTAAGATCCATTGTTTTCTGTAAGGATATGTCATCTAATTTCCACATTACTGAATCTTCCAGTTTTGCTTTTTATTGAATTCTAGTTTCATTTCACTGTGGTCAGAGAAGATACTCTATATGATTTCAGTTTTTTAAAATGTGTTGAGACTTGTTTTGTGGCCTAACATACTGTCTATCCTAGAGAATGTCACATGTGCACTTGAGGGAAAATGTATAGGCTATCATTGAGTAGAGGGTTCTATAGAGGTCTGTTGGGCCTCTATTTCCTCATTTGTCTTCTGCCTAGTTGTCAATCCATTGATGAAAGCGATGTATTAAAGTCTCTATTATTGTAGAATTGGTTATTATTCCCTTCAATTCTGTTGGTTATGCTTCATATATTTTGAAGCTCTGTTGTTAGGTGTGTATAGGTTTATAATTTTTAACATATTAATGCACTGACTCTTTTATCAATACATAATGTCATTCTATGCCTCCTGTAACAATTTTTGTCTTTAAGTATATGTGGTCTGGTATTAACATATATATGCCAGCTCTCTTTTGGTTACTATTTGTATGTTATATCTTTTTCCATCCTTTCACTTTCAATCTGTTTGTATCACTGGATCTAAAGTGAAGTCTACTGTAGACAGCACATATTTGAATAATTTTTTAATCAATTCAATCTCTGTCTTTTAATTGGAGACTTTAATCTATATAATTTAAAGCAATTACTAAAAGGAAATATTTACTTCTTCCATTTGCTGTTTGTTTTCTATGTCTTGTATCTGTTTTGTTCTCAACCCTCCATTACTGTCTTCTTTTGTGATTAACTGATTTTTGGTAGTATACCATTTTTTAGGTTTTTCCTTAGTAGTTACCCTCGGAATTACCGTTAACATATTAACTTTATAACAAGTTTGAATTAATACCAACTTAGTATCAATAGTACACATACCTCTGGTCCTGTATAGCTCTGCTGTCACCCTATATTACTTATCTCACAACCAACATTTTTATACATGTGTGCCCATTAACACAGATTTTAAATTATTTACTGACTTTTGTATTTACCTATGTAACTACCTATACCTTTCTTAATTTCTTTTTATAGCCTCAAGGTACTGTTTAATATCCTTTCATTTCAGCCTGGAGAACACTGTTTAGCATTTTTTATAGGGCAAGTCTACTAGTGACAAACTCTTCGGATTTTCTTACCTGGGAATGTTTCAGTCTCCAGTGACACCATCTGGGAGGGTGTAACATGCCTCCCCAGGCTACCTGCTACCATTAGTCACAGTTAAGAGACTAGATTCCCCCTTTAGTCTCTGCTGAAGCCATCTCTGCTGGCTAAGAAAGCACCACTCTGGGATGTCTACTGCTACCACATAAGGGGCAAGACCTCCCCAGTAGGTCTCTGCTGACACTGGAGGGAGAAGCAACCATGGTGTTTGACTGGGGTAGAGTTGCTGCTGCTGCTAAGTCGCTTCAGTTGTGTCCGACTCTGTGCGACCCCATAGATGGCAGCCCACCAGGCTTTCCGTCCCTGGGATTCTCCGGGCAAGAACACTGGAGTGGGTTGCTATTTCCTTCTCCAATGCATGAAAGTGAAAAGTGAAAGGGAAGTTGCTCAGTCGTGTCTGACTCTTAGCAACCCCATGGACTGCAGCCTACCAGGCTCCTCTGTCCATGGGATTTTCCAGGCAAAAGTACTGGAGTGGGGTGCCACTGCCTTATGTCAAAAAAAGTTTATAACCAGCTTAGCTACCTCTTTCCCAGTCCTCTGGCTAGATAGTACATTTTCTTTCTGTTTGCATCGGTCAGTGGTTCTGGGTCGCAGGCTTTTCCTGTGCCCAGTCCAGGATATGTGAAAGATTTTTTTAAAACTCAAGGAACTCACTACTATGCTGTTCCTCAAGTCCTGAGGCCCTAGCCGGCTTGCTTTCCTCTTCACATCTTTTAAAATCCTCTTTCTGCCATATTATGCCTAGAGTTTTTAGTTGTACTTAGAGGGAAGTGGGAGGGAAGCAGGGAAAGATTAGTCCAAGCCATCTTGTACTCAGTTATGTTTTCTGATGTTTCATCTATATTTTCAACAAAATTTTCTTTGGACAGAGGAATACAACATATAATCTGACACCTTAAGAACTAAGAGGATCTATCTAGACTAATCTTCTCATTTCCTAGAAGAGATAGTAGGTCTGTCAGTCGAATTTGCTTACTTCCCACAAAGCCATAGAGCTACACAATAGCAGGGCTAAGGATAAGACCACAGACAGACACATTTGTATAATGTTGTATAGCTTTCATTATGTTCTTTTATCATTGCAAATAAAGATAAATCCTGGGCCTAGATCTTCTTTCTGTAATCACTAAAACACTCACTAACATATTGTGATTTTCAGCTAATCTTCAGCATGCACTGTAGGACAGAAGAGAGTAATAATTTGGAAGAAAAATGCCTGCAAATTCTCTTCAAATAATTACTGAGTTTCCAATACATAAATACATAGAAGACTATCTCTTGGCATATACTAAATTTATATTTTGATGAGTAAAAATCAGGATGTTGTATATACCTTGGAAAGCTTACAAACATGATTTGTCTACATAACCAATATATTGAGGTGATGTGGTGACTAATGTACATTACGTGAGATCATGTGAATATATTGTAAAAAGATCTCATGATATGTGATATATGCCTTCTGAGTTTTAATTTGATAAAGAATAAAGGCACAAAATTTTAGAAGCTGTGACATTTCTATATTGTTTACACACAATGTTTCTTGCTGTTTTCCTATAGATATTTGAAAGCTACCAATGAGATACTTCATTTTACTCTCCTAAAAATGTATTTAACATGCATTTTAAACAGATTCAGTATGTATGCTATACTTTAATCAAATTTACATTCTAAAAACGTACTACATAACACTTTAAGACACTTACATAATCAGTAGTAATGTCAAAAAAGAGAGAGATCTAAAACTCTTAATTTCTCCCAGGAGAACTTACTATTTTGTATTATCAGCTATATATTAATTTGTGAAAAGCATACTTGAAATGATAAGATATTAATTTATAAAAACAATGTATTTATCTTTTTAAAAAGCATGGAGTATCAAATATTTCAGAACTTCAGGGCCTACAAACTACCATTTGAGTTTAAGTGAACTTCAGTCTTTCCTTCCAAATGAAATGAAGAGAGTATTTTATATTAAGTTGTATCTAAGAAATTTGGCTTTGAAGTAAAGTATCATGCCCAGCATATTCCCAGTGGGTTCAGTATTGCCTTAGAGACCTGATCCTAGCCAGAGGACAAAGTTAGATGACAAATTAGCTGAATGGACTATGATTTCTTTTCAAGGCCATCTGTGTTCAACGCTACTTCTTCACAACAGTACACACATGACCAGAGGCACACAGCAACTAGTTCTTCCAGCAAGACCTTCCATCACATCCTCTGACCCTGCTAAAATCAATCATCAGTAGAAGCCCGAGACCCCTAGGCCATTCACTGCAATTGGGATTCCTGTCCCCACAGGGCCTGGATGTATCCTAGCTGGACTGCATGCCTCCAATTCCCCCAACTTGAGAAAGCCTCCCACCATACCCTTTAAGAAGTCAGGGCAGATCATTGACAAATCCCCTATATTCTCAACTTCTTCTTTGAACATTCCTTCCTCTCAGCTTAGTTCAGTGCTTCTCAATCCTGACTGCACTTTCAGAATTACCTGGGGAACTTCTATAAACTCCCAGTGCTCAGGCCTCACCCCACACTATAGGTTCTGGGGATGGGGCCCAGGCCTCAGTAGGTTGAACTCCTCCCCCATCTCAGATGATGGTGATGCCTGCAAAGATAAGCTCCGCTGGGCTGTGTTATACCCTGTGCTGTGCCCTCAGGGGCTGCTCCCCAGACAGAACTCTAGGGTCAGGAGGTCCCTCTCTCACAGCTCTGGCACCACTAGGTCTCAATTGAGCAGGCTAGCTGCTCTTTACTGCCACATTCAAACACAAAATCTCTCTCACCTAAAATCTACAAGGCTTTCCAAATTGTGGGCAGTTCCACCAACATGCAGGGACTTCTCTTAAGCTTGTTTCTTTGCATTTGCTTTTTCTCTATAGTAATGCTCTGAATTCTTCAGCCATTGAAAAGAAAAGTTCTCTCGTTTCTGTAAAACTCAATTTAACTGGTAACTTCAGCACTTCCATGAAGCCCTCCTGGTTTCTCAGAGCTTAGAAGTACTGCTAAAAGGCTTCTTCCATAGTGATTCATCCCACAGTGCTATTGTAGTGCTCACCTCATTGCTTGCAAAGAGCACTTGCCATTAAAAGGTAAGAAATTAGTGATATAAGTAGGAAAATTCAGAGCACATGAGTCTAGATGGAGCCCCAATTCATCAAATGTGGTGCTAATATAAAACTGAAAAGATTATCCTTTGGACCAAAAAAAAAAAATCTTCTCTTTATTAAACATAATTACACTGAAGCTGTGGTTCTATCACAATTATCATAAGAAATCTGGCATGAGAAGTCCAGGTTCAATGCATGATACAGGATGCTTGGGGCTGGTGTACTGGGATGACCCAGAGGGATGGTATGGGGAGGGAGGTGGGAGGGGGGTTCAGGATGGGGAGCACATGTGCACCTATGGCAGATTCATGTTGATGTATGGCAAAACTAATACAATACTGTAAAGTAATTAGCCTCCAATTAAAATAAATAAATTAAAAAAAAAGAAATCTGGCATGAGATCAACACTATTAAAGAGATTTGGCTATTGAAGTACCATACAGGCCCTGAACAGAAAAGAGACCTACAAGACAAGTACCAACCCTGTTGATGGCATTTTACTCACTTTTTATGCAAACAATGAACTAATAAATTTAACTAACTCTCATTTTAATACTGCTCCATATAGAACTTCTGATTGCTTTTTTACCATTTACACTATGAATCAGTCTTTTTTTTTTTTTTTTTAAAGTGTTACCTCTGGCTTCTAGCCTGAGCCAAAATACCACACCCTGCTCTCTGGCTTGTCCACAGGAAAACATAGAACCAAAACATTTGATTCTTTATATACTACTTGGCCCTTCTTGATCTTACCTATGGTGGCTCAGATGGTAAAGCGTCTGCCTACAATGCAGGAGACACGGGTTCAATCCCTGGGTCGGGAAGATCCTCTGGAGAAGGAAATGGCAAACCACTCCAGTACTCTTGCCTGGAAAATCTCATGGACGGAGGAGCATGGTAGGCTACAGTCCATGGGGTCACAAAGAGTCGGACACGACTTAGCGACTTCACTTTCAGTTTTCCATATAGTATGAGAAATAAGATCGGTTTCTTTGAATTTATTCATTCTCCTAACTCCAGGGCCCCATCTGGATAACTTAATCCAGATGTTCATATCATGGTGATGTCTGGTCTAAACATGGGTCAGCTAGACTGCATTTTATGCTGAAAATCTACACCTCATATCTCTCACTTGATAAAAATAGAGATGGACTTTTGGTATACATAGGAATGATCTATCTAAGGTCTTCTCTATCTATCTATCTATCTTTGTGCACATATCTGCAATATACAAACTCTCTTACATACTTAAAACCTGATAGTGCATCACTGATTGGCCAAATCATTTTTTAAACAGCATACTTTTTGGAGAAATAAAATGTTTTCTCATTTATTTATTCATCTTTTGGGGGGCGTTAGTTTCTTTTTTTTTTTTTTTAATTATTTGGCTGCACCAGATCTTAGTTGTAGCATGTGGGATCTAGTTCCCTGACCAGGGACTGAACTTGGGGCCCCCTGCTTTGGGAACACAGAGTCTTAGCGACTGGGCCACCAGGGAAGTCCCTTCTCATTTATTATAGTCTAGTCTTGGCCATTTATCAAGTTAAATAATATGAAAATGTTAAATCCAAAAATAATTCAAAAACTTTTAAACTTAATCTCTTTTCAAATCTACTAATAAATATAATTATTTTAATTATATCAGGCTTCTTGGTTTCTCCCCCAAGGACTACAGTTTTAAGCCCCATAAAAGAAGTCTCTGTAGTTAAGTATATATATATATATTTTTTTTTTTCCCAAAGTAAGCTTGATTGTCGATACACACCAAGAAACATTTTTTTTTACCAGAGAAAAAGAATAACTCCAAGTACTTAAGTTCTCTGTAATAAATTGTTGTGAAGTGGTAAAAATAACCTCATGAAAGAAGAAGGAGAAATGAAGAAAACACAGCAAACAAAAAAACACTACAATCCCAAACTAATGTGTGATAAACTCTTGTTTTCATTCTCATCTCTTTCAAGGAAAGCTATTGGCATAAGATATAAAAATTTAACTTTAATCACATAATACAGAGATGAGGTGACAGATTAAAGATGTCTGGAAATGTTCTTACCAACACCTTAAGGCTGGTGTTTAATAATGTGTCCTAACCACTAAGTCCTTAGGATATTAACAGGTATTTCATAAAGGGATGAATGGTCACACAAGCTAGAAAACTGCCAGCTTTAACAAAATTGACCAGGTTTCTTTACTGCAGAACTTCAAAGCCTTTAATGGGCTTGTGCACCCTGTGAATCTCCCAGAGCAGGCACAGAGGCAGCAAATTCATCTTACCACAGAACTCTATTCCTAGGAGGCTACTTTATCAAAAGTAGTTTGGGAAAGATTGAAACATATAGGTGCCCCATACAGGTGGTTAGGTAATTTACTCCTAGGGCCAATATTAGGAATTTGGCATGGCACAAAGACAACGCACCATCATGTACCAATCACCCAAGACTTCCTCTAGTGTCCCACATACAGTGGGTGAGGGGAGCATGGGGGAGGGAAGTGGTGAAGGGTTTTTCTGCCTGCTTTTCTTACACACCTGTTTCTGGAGTCTGAAATCTCCATGCTTAGGCAGCTGAGCTGGAGGCTTGGGCTGAGCGCTGGGCTCACTGTTTACAATGTGATGGGAAATTTGGTAGACAAAGAAGCAGTCTCCTTCATTAACAGTGACTTGAGCCTTCCCAGACCCCCATCAGCTCCTCAGTCACCAAGCCCCAGAGCAAGTAGGAAACCCACATTGAGTAGCTCAGATAAGAACTGCTGATAACAGAAGCACAGTTCACAACCAGGAAGTAACTACTGTCACTTGCGCAGCAGGAGAAACATAAGGAGGTTGGTCACAAAAGCCTTTTCAGACAAGTCTTTCATGCATTCATCCAGGTGACTCCCAAGCCCCATTCGGAAACCAGTAGCTGGTAGATAAGCACCTCCGGAATGTCCACTAATTCTGTTGTGACAGTTTTACTGTTGGTGCAAATCAGGAGTCAGCTCATCTAGGTCCTTCTAGGGGTATGTGGTGAAAGTCTCAATTGCCAGTGCAATGGATCCCTGTCTTCCCACGCACACAGATACTTTGACTGCAACTACAGGAAGGGGGAGAGACCTTCAGGAAGCGGACTTTGGCTCTACTGTTTACCAACTATGTCACCATGGGTGACTTGCTTAACCCCTGTATGGTTCAATTTCCTCATCTGCTTTTCTAAAAGGTTAATAGAAGGGGGCGGCAGAGGATGAGACTGACGGCATAACCAACTCAATGGACGTGAATCTGAGCAAATTCCAGAAGATAGTGAAGGATAGGAGAGGCTGGCATGCTGCAGTCCATGGGGTTACAAAGAGTCAGACACGACTTTGCAACTGAACAATAACAACAAAATATCTGTACCTATATCAGGGTTTTTGTGAAGATTAACTAATATACTGAAAGCACTTAAGGGGCTTCCAAGGAGGTGCTTCCAATGCAGGGGGCCTGGGCTCGATCCCTGGTTGGGGAAACAAGATACCACATCCTGCACACCATGGCGAAAAAAAAAAAGAAAACCGAGAAAGAACTTAGCACAAATTCGTGCTGTATTGCAGATGCCCAATAAACACAGTAATTTAAATCCCGCGCTCCAGCAGCCCAGGACTGTGGCCACGGTCCTGTGTTCCTGCTGGGATGTCAAGCCCAACTTCTTGCCTGGAGAATCCCAGGGACGGGGGAGCCTGGTGGGCTGCCATCTATGGGATCGCACAGAGTCGGACACAACTGAAGCAACTTAGCAGCAGCAGCAGCAGCAGCAGCAGCAGAGAGCTCTTCAAGAAAATTAGACACACCAAGGGAACATTTCATGCAAAGATGGGCTCTATAAAGGACAGAAATGGTATGGACCTAACAGAAGGAGAGGATATTAAGAAGACGTGGTAAGAATACACAGAAGAACTGTACAAAAAAGATCTTCATGACCCAGATAACCAGGATGGTGTGATCACTCACCTAGAGGCAGACAACCTGGAATGCAAAGTCAAGTGGGCCTTAGGAAGCATCACTATGAACAAAGCTGGTGGAGCTGATGGAATTCCAGTTGAGCTATTTCAAATCCTGAAAGATGATGCTGTGAAAGTGCTGCACTCAATATGCCAGCAAATATAGAAAACACAGCAGTGGCCACAGAACTGGAAAAGGTCAGTTTTCATTCCAATCCCCAAGAAAGGCAATGCCAAAGAATGTTCAAACTACCACACAATTGCACTCATCTCTCACGCTAGCAAAGCAATGCTCAAAATTCTCCAAGCCAGGCTTCAACAGTACATGAACCGTGAACTTCCAGATGTTCAAGTTGGATATAGAAAAGGCAGAGGAATGAGAGATCAAATTTCCAACATCTGTTGGATCATCACAAAAGCAAGAGAGTTCCAGAAAAACACCTACTTCTGCTTTATTGACTATGCCAAAGCCTTTGACTGTGTGGATCACCACAAACTGGAAAATTCTGAAAGAGAAGGGAATACCAGACCACCTGACCTGCCTCCTGAGAAATCTGTACGCAGGTCAGGAAGCAACAGTTAGAAACGGACATGGAACAACAGTCTGGTTCCAAATAGGGAAAGGAGTACGTCAAGGCTATATATTGTCACCCTGCTTATTTAACTTATATGCAGAGTACATCATGAGAAATGCTGGACTGGATGAAGCACAAGCTGGAATCAAGATTGCTGGGAGAAATAACAATAACCTCAGATATGCAGATGACACCACCCTTATGGCAGAAAGTGAAGAAGAACTAAAGACCCTCTTGATGAAAGTGAAAGAGGAGAGTGAAAAAGTTAGCTTAAAACTCAACATTAAAAAAACTAAGATCATAGCATCCAGTCCCATCACTTCATGCAAATAGATGGGGAAACCATGGAAACAGTGACAGACTTTATTTTTGGGGGCTCCAAAATCACTGCAGATGGTGACTGCAGCCATGAAATTAAAAGACGCTCCTTGGAAGAAAAGCTATAACCAACCTAGACAACATATTGAAAAGCAGAGACATTACTTTGCCAACAAAGGTCTGTCTAATCAAAGCTATGGTTTGTCCAGTAGACTTGTATGGATGTAAGGGTTGGACTATAAAGAAAGCTGAGCACTGAAGAATTGATGCTTTTGAACTGTAGTGTTGGAGAAGACTCTTGAGAGTCCCTTGGACTGCAAGGAGATCCAACCAGTCCATTCTAAAGGAGATCAGTCCTGGGTGTTCTTTGGAAGGAATGATGCTAAAGCTGAAACTCCGGTACTTTGGCCACCTGATGCAAAGAACTGATTCACTTGAAAAGACCCTAATGTTGGGGAAAATTGAAGGCAGGAGGAGAAGATGACAACAGAGGATGAGATGGTTGGATGGTATCACCGACTCAATGGACATGATTTTGAGCAAGCTCCGGGATTTGGTGATGGACAGGGAGGCCTGGCATGCTACAGTCCATGGGGTTGCAAAGAGTCAGACATGACTGAGTGACTAAACTGAATAATTTAAATAAGTAGAAATCATAGCCAAAGAAGGACAAGGATGGAACTAAAGCTTTTGGTAGTAATGTACACATACTCGGTCATGTCCAACTCTTTGTGACCCCGTGGACTATATCCCATCAGGCTCCTCTGTCTGTGGGATTTTCCAGACAAGAATACCTGAGTGGGTTGCCATTTCCTACTCCAGGGGATCTTTACAACCTAGAGGTCAAACTGGCATCTCTTGTGTCTCCTGCATTGACAGGCAGACTCTTTACCACTGTGCCACCTGGGAAGCCCCTGAACTAAAGCTTAGCAGGAGATAAATAGTGGAAATTCAATAAACACTTGTTGGTTAACCAACCTCTCATAAAGCTAATGCTGGACTATTGGAAAAATAAGTTCTCACTTGTTTATATGTGGGTCAGGAGGAATAGGGCTTTTAATTACCCTAAAAACTGAAGGATGGAGCCAATGTCTCATGGTATTTGCATCCTGAGGTTGAGCGGACACTAAAGACCATCTAATTCTCTAAGAGAAGGACAAATCAATGTTAAAAGTGGTTTCAGCCACTCAGCGAGTCCTAAGATGCACCATATGGAAAGGTATGCTCTGAACTGTCCAGAGCAATGAGGTAGAAAATGAGACTGTGTACAGAGACATTTGTCAACATTTTCTGCCAAAAGTTGTTAGAGGGTCCTTAAAGATAGTTTCTTCAGCAGCAATTAATGAAAGGAAGGATCTGTAGCACCCTTTACCACACTCTATGGATTTGCTGCTTGCTTCTCATTTTCAACTCTACAAAAAGTGATGAATAAAGACATAGTAGCACATGTCAAAAAGGCAGAATTCATTCACAAATGAAACAGATTCAGGTGACATACTCTTCCACTCCTGCTAGATCAGCTTATTGTCCCAAAGGAAAATACCATCCTAAAAAAAGCACTGTGAACCCAAACCACAGCACTAAACCCATGCTGATGACCATTTATTTTTAGTTTATGCAGAATACCACTCCTAAAACAGCAAGGAAAATATAGGTGCTCAATGTACATATACTGCACAGAATATACATGTTCCCTAGCCACAGAGAGGCACCCCTTCTGCTCCTCTGTGTGTGAAAAACCACATGCAACCCTCCATAGCCAAGACTGAACTGTTTCACACATTTGCTTAAGGAAACTATCTCTTCCATCTGAGGCTGGGGGCTGGCTGGATAGGAAGAAATTCAGCCATGCTCTGCTCTCCCAGTCCAGTCCAGACATCATGTTGGAAACCTGACTGGCCAGTTCGGTGGTGATCAACCTGTGCAAAGGAAGCACAGTGGGAGGACAACTCCCTACGGAAAGACAGTATACAAAACTCAATGCTGTCTCCTACCTGTGACGGACAAGGTCTTGGAGGGAGCGCAGGTGGTGGAGGTAACAATCCTGACTTTGAAGCTGAAAAGAAAAACACACTGTTAAGGACCACCGGTGGGGGCGCTGGGGGAAGCCCTCTTTCACTTGTAAAACAGGAAGAGCTATTGCATTTAACTTGTTTAAACTTTTAAAATCTATGGGCTAAATTAAAAAAAAAAAGACCACATGCTATTCCAATCCCTTTTTCACTTCCATCCTATTCAAAGTCCAAATATTTATATAGGCTGTTGTAATTAAGATAATGTAAAACAGTAAGGAAATGACACCGTTTGATCAAAAAGGCCGGGATGTAGAACAGGATGGACAGTCAATCCCTCATTATTCCAATATTAATTATTTAGTTTCAAATACTCTAGGCCCTTTGGCTTCTCGCCTATTTCTCACAAGCTCTCAGCCATTACACTGCTCATTAGCTTGAGTTGGGAGCCAGAACCCTAATAAGGCAGTGCTGCTGCCCTGTAAGTCAGTGGGTCTGACAGCAGTAGGGGAGGCTGAAAATGATGGATGAAAATGATATTTAGGGATTCTTCAAAGATCTCAATTTCTGATAATTAAACCTGTTTCTAAAATAATCTGGCCCCATTTGAAGCATATTCTGAAAGAAAGTTTCATTCTAACTTTTTAAAAAATTTTATGAGATATAGAGAAAACTGGAGTTATGCCAAGAATGTCTGAGTTGTAACTTCACAATGAAAACAAACATCTGCTATTGAATTATAAATTAGGCTCATGATCACATGCAAGAAATGAGTTTATTATCACACACTGGTCAAGTAAAACCACATTCTTTACAAACTTCTTCGAAAAGCATACCGTGCTCTATATAACTATAGGCAGTTTACTTCCAAATCTGTAATATGTGTGCTAATATTTGGACAACTTTCTATGCCTTAAAAATAAATCACAGCAATGTGCCAAGAACATAAAAGTTTTTGCAAATCACTCTTGATTTGATCCAGCTAGATCAGACAAGCTAGAATATGGAGTTCAGGGCTTTCCACAAAGGTAACTCAGAGTAATTTCATAGAGATTTTCCTCCTGAGCCAGTGCATGAATACAGTACAACCATGTGGGCCCATCAGCGATTTCTCTCAATCTGTCTTTCATTAAAATTTATTAAACACATCAGTAAGTCAAAACTCCAGAAATGGTGAGACCATGAAGAGCCTTCAGAAACAAACCATGTAGCAAGAGAAAATGACAAAAGTCTCAGGAATTATCTACCTCAGGGCCCCCACTCTATGGGTCCTCAAAGTCTGGGCCTTTAAATACCAGTTATTTTAAAAAATAAAACAAAAAAACAAAAATAAACACAAAATCTATGCTTGCCTTTAAAGGAAAGGCCTTTCACCAGAATGAAGTCTATGTTAAACCAACCCTTCATTAACAAAACAGGACTAAGAAATGATCAGACATTTAATTAAATGAGTTCTGATTCCAGTCAAGATGGAGTAACTGAAGCCAGATTTACCCTCCTTTTTGAAAAAGCCAAAAACAAATATATAGTTTTTTTATATAAAATAAAGTTTCTTTGACACTAGGAAATCAGGCAACAAAAGACAGTGATTCCTGAGAGACAGGAAACAAACCAGGTGAGTCATGTGACTCACGTCCCTGCTGACAGCCCTGCAAGTTACTAGAAAAAAGAATCTGCCTCTAGATTCATGTCTAATTAATTTCATTTTTATTATTATTTAATTTTTCAAAAACAAATGCCCTATTTTTATAAATGATATTAAGGTGTGCTTCTGAATATACTTTTGGATAAAATTATATCATAAATATTAACAAATATAAACAAGGGTCCCTATAGTCAAATCTATGGTTTTTCTAGTAGTCATATAGGGATATGAGAGCTGGACCATAAAGAAGGCTGAGCTCCAAAGAATTGATGCTTTCAAACTGTGGTTCTGAAGAAGACTCTTAAGCGTTCCTTGCACAACAAGGAGATCAAACCAGTCAATCCTAAAGGAAATCAATCCTGAATATTTACTGGAAGGACTGATGCTGAAGCCAAAGCCCCAATACTTTGGACACCTGTTGCAAAGTGCCGACTCTTTAGAAAAAGCCCTGATGCTGGGAAAGACTGAAAGCAAAAAGAGAAGGGGATGGCAGAGGATGAGATGGTTACATAACATCACCAACTCAAAGGACATGAGCTTGAGCAAACTCTGGGAGACTGTGAAGGACAGGGAGTCTGGAGTGCTGCAGTCCATGGGGTTGCAAAGAATCAGACATGATTTAGTGACTGAACAACAGCAACATGATCTCAAGGGTAACGCATACATTATTTCACTATGAAGCATGGCATTTGCTGTATGTTTGTTTTCAGTTCAGTTCAGTTGCTCAGTCATGTCCAACTCTTTGCGACCTCATGAACCGCAGCACGCCAGGCCTCCCTGTCCATCACCAACTCCCGGAGTCCACTCAAATCCATGCCCATTGAGTCGGTGATGCCATCCAACCATCTCACACTCTGTTGTCCCCTTCTCCTCCTGCCCTCAATCTTTCCCAGCATCAGGGTCTTTGCAAATGAGTCAGCTCTTCACATCAGGTGGCCAAAGTATTGGAGTTTCAGCTTCAGCATCAGTCCTTCCAATGAACACCCAGGACTGATCTCCTTAGGATGGACTGGTTGGATCTCCTTGTAGTCCAAGGGACTCTCAAGAGTCTTCTCCAACACCACACTTCAAAAGCATCAATTCTTTGGCACTCAGCTTTCTTTATAGTCCAACTCTCACATCCATACATGACCACTGGAAAAACCATAGACTTGACTAGATGGACCTTTGTTGACAAACAGATGTCTCTGCTTTTTAATATGCTGCCTAGGTTGGTCATAACTTTCCTTCCAAGGAGTAAGTGTCTTTTAATTTCGTGGCTGCAGTCACCATCTGCAGTGATTTTTGGAGCCCAGAAAAATAAAGTCAGCCACTGAGTCCACTATTTCCCCATCTATTTGCCATGAAGTGATGGAACCAGATGCCATGATCTTAGTTTTCTGAATATTGAGCTTTAAGTCAACTTTTTCACTCTCCTCTTGCACTTTCATCAAGAGGATCTTTAGTTCTTCACTTTCTGCCATAAGGGTGGTGTCATCTGCATGTCTGAGGTTAGTGATATTTCTCCCGGCAATCTTGATTTCAGTTTGTGCTTCTTCCAGTCCAGCGTTTCTCATGATGTACTCTTCATGGAAGTTAAATAAGCAGGGTGACAAAATACAGCCTTGACGTACTCCTTTTCCTATTTGGAACCAGTCTGTTGTTTCATGTGCAGTTCTAACTCTTGCTTCCTGACCTGCAAACAGGTTTCCCAAGAAGCAGGTCAGGTGGTCTGGTATTCCCATCTCTTTCAGAGTTTTCCACAGTTTGTGGCGATTCACACAGTCAAAGGCTTTGGCATTGTCAATAAAGCAGAAATAGATGTTTTTCTGGAACTCTCTTGCTTTTTTGATGATCCAGCGGATGTTGGCAATTTGATCTCTGGTTCCTCTGCCTTTTCTAAAACCAGCTTGAACATCTGGAAGTTCATGGTTCACATATTGATGAACCCTGCTTGGAGAATTTTAAGCATCACTTAACTAGCGTGTGAGATGAGTGCAATTGTGTGGTAGTTTGAGCATTCTTTGGCATTGTCTTTCTTAGGGATTGGAATGAAAACTGACCTTTTCCAGTCCTGTGGCTACTGCTGTGTTTTCCAAATTTGATGGCATATTGAGTGCAGCACTTTCACAGCATCATCTTTCAGGATTTGAAATAGCTCAACTGGAATTCCATCACCTCCACTAGCTTTGTTCGTAGTGATGCTTCCTAAGGCCCACTTGACTTTGCATTCCAGGTTGTCTGGCTCTAGGTGAGTGATCACACCATTGTGATTATCTGGGTTGTGAAGATCTTTTTTGTGCAGTTCTTCTGTGTATTCTTGCCACCTCTTCTTAATATCTTCTGCTTCTGTTAGGTCCCGACCACTTCTGTCCTTTATAGAGCCCATCTTTGCATGAAATGTTCCCTTGGTATTTCTAATTTTCTTGAAGAGATCTCTAGGCTTTCCCATTCTATTGTTTTCCTCTATTTCTTTGCATTGATTGCTGAGGAAGGCTCTCTTATCTCTCCTTGCTATTCTTTGGAACTCTGCATTCAAATGGGTATATCTTTCCTTTTGTCCTTTGCTTTTGTTTCCCTTGTTTTCACAGCTATTTGTAAGGCCTCCTCAGACAGCCATTTTGCTTTTTTGCATTCCCTTAATAGATTACAAAAATTCCCATCTATTTTGAGACTTTTTATGATAATTCATTACTGAATATTGAACCAAATCCACATCTCCATCTGTTGAGATAATGCTATGATTTTTCCTTATGATTTGTTAATATGATAAATTACACTATGAATGTCTTAAGACACTCATACACCCCTAGGATAATCCCAACTTTGTCAGGTTTTTCTATCTGCTATGCTGAGTTGGCTAATACTTGTTGAGGATTTTTGTAACTATATTCATGAGTTAGACTAACAAGTGAATTTCCTTTCTCATATGGTCCTCTGGTGTGTTTGATTTGGCTAGAGAGTGATCCCTTTGTCTATACTCTGGAATAGGGTATATGAGATCAAAAATTGTTGCTGTTGCTGAATATCAGTTAAAACATGACATCAGAACCATCTGGGCCTCAGGTTTCATTGAAACAAGATTTTAAATGATTTTACTTCTTTAAATGTTATAGGATTATTCAGACTTTCTAATTCTTAAAGTCATTTTTGATAAATGGTATTTTTTAGACAGTTATTCATTTCGCCTAATAAATTTTCACATTTATTGCCATAAAGGTGTTCAAACCCCCCTTATCATCTTAATCTCTGCAAAGGAAATCTTTTTCCATTCCTATATACTGTTTGTGTCATCACTGTAGTTTTCCTTCATCAATCTCACCTGACATTTGTCAAGTTTAATTCTCTTTTCAAAAAGCCAACTTTGAACTTTTTGTGTCTCTGGATTATATGCTTGCTTTCCGTTCAATTTGTGTCTGCTCATCTCCTTCCATTTACTTTCTTTGGGCTTATCCTATTGTTCTTTTTCTAGCTTAAACTGGTTGCTTGGCTCATTATTTTTCAGCTTTTCTTCTAACATAAGCATCTAGCATTACAGCTTTCTTCCAAGTATCTCTTTAATATACTCCCATAGGTTTTGATATGTGATACCATTCAGTTTTTAAATTTCCCCAATTTCCATTACAATTTCTTTTATAATAGTAACTTCTTTCTGAAGTTCATCCTTTAGAATTTGCTTTATTGAGTGTCTATTAGTAGGAAGCTTAGTCAACTTAACTAAAAACTATTTTGCCCTCATTCTTGAAAGATGATTTCACTGAGTATGGAATTCTAGATCGACAGCTATTTTCCCCCCACAACACTGAAAATAACATTTCCCTGTCTTCTGGCCTCCATTATTGCTGTTGAGAAGTCAGATGTCAATGGAATCATGTTTTTCAGTAGGTAGGCTGTTCTCTGTCTGGTTGCTTTTAAGATCCACTGTTTTGGGTATTCTGCAGTACCAAACGTACCTTATACCTGCACATGTATTTCTTCATCTTGCTTTTCTTTCATAAGTTGCTAAGCATTGTCAGAATTTCTGAACTATGTGGCATCCCAGTAACTTTGGGAAATGTTAAATGACTTTTCAGTCTTTGCACTACTTTCTTTCACCTCTCCTTCTGAAGCTCTTTGTCTAACTGTGTGGTATTCTGGATAATTTTCTAAAACTTGCTGTCCAATTAACCAGTTCCCTCTTCAACTCTTCAACTGTACTTAGTGATCTAATAAGCCAGTCTTTGATTTTATTTAAATTACTATATTTTTCATTTCTAGGAGTTCTATTTGGTCTTTTTTTCAAAATGCCTTTTTCATTCTTATAATTGATTGGCTACTTACTCATTTTCTTCATTTCTTTTTCTTTAAATATACTAAACATATTACTTAGTCTATGTCTGATAATTCCAAAAACTAAGGGATTGGTATTTTACACTTTTTTGTTGCTTCTGCTGGCTCTCTCCTCATTGTGTTCCATTTCTTTGAGTGCTTGGCAACCTTTAACTCTGAATGCATATTCCTTGGAAAATTACCTATAGGAAAACTTCAGGGCCTGAGAGGAAAATGCGTTCCTCCGCTATTACTCCTGCTAGAAACCTAAAGGCACCATCAACCCGGGCTACTGTGGACTGAAATCTTGGCTTGATAATGTGTAGGATTCCTCATTTCTGCTGTCCTAATGTTGTGTTCAATGTCCTATAAATATGACCTTTGAGTAAAGATAGTAGTTTAAATATTTGCAATTAATCTCACTATTACCTCATCAACAGAATAGTGACAAGAACTGTTAATGTTTTTTGTTTAAATTGTTGACATTTGTAATTGGGAAAAAGGATAGATGACTGATAGATGAATGAGCAGTAGAGAAGGCAGACAGTAACCAATCTGGACCATAGAAGCCCCCGGTTCTCAAGAACTAGTGACAGCAAACTCTTCAAGTAGGGGTAAAATAAGGAAAGTAGTAAAAAGTAAACAAAGTTAACTGATAGTGGATCCTATTTCCCACCCTTCAGAAGAAAGGTGTATCTCAACAAGACCCTTGACAATCTAGTTCCAGCTACACCTCATGCCACTTTGGGCTTCAGGATCCCTGTTCCTGTGGTCCCTTCTGCCTGTTAGTGGTTGTGTTCTGCCTTTAATTCACCTGGATAACTCAGAATACAAATATTTGCTTGAACTAACATTAGAAAGAACTATACAATTATGTTCCATTCCCATATTTAAAAAAAGCTGACTGAAATAGAGTTTAGGAGCAGTTAGATCCTGAGATTCTTCTCATACATTTAGGAGCAGTTAGATCCTGAGATTCTTCTCATACATTCTGCACAGTTTCATCCTGTCTCTCACTCCAGAAAAAGGCTAGAAGTATTTTCTTCTCCAGGGAGGACACAAGGCCCAGGGGCCATATTGACAACAGCAAATGTAGTACTCTGGATGTTGAGACACTTCCAGCCTGTTTGCTTCCAGACTATTGTACCCAAAGACTAGGAGATTGTGCTCTGGGGAATTGGACCAGCCAGGATGGAAATCTAGGTGTCAACATCAAGAGAAACCAACAAGATGGTCCAGCCAGAATCATTCTACCATGAAGCCCACACACGCCAAGTCCCAACCATTTACTCATGTATTCCATCAGCTTTTTAGACCCCATTCTTAAATATAAGCAGATGATGAAGTACTGCCAGATATCTGCCCCAAATTTTCTAACCTAAGTTAGAACAACAAAAATAGAAAACAACTGACCTCAATGAAACAGATTAGCTCTATATGAGAAAAAAATTTAATGTTATTAACATCATCAGAATGATCATTCAGTTTATTCCAGAAATATTGAAACATTTACTGTGTGCCAGGCACTGTTTAAGGTGCTGGAAATATATCAGTAGAAAAAAACACAGGAAAAAAGCTCTATCTTCATGAAGCTTATATACTACTGAGAAGACAGATAATGACGTAAGAGTGAGGGATCAAATTTTTAATATAGTCATCAAGGAAAGCATCAAAAAGAGATTAAAAAAATGCTATTTGTAAAGATAAAATAATGGGATGCTACTGAAAATAGAATATTCAAAAAATTAAAAACAGCACTTGAAATTAAAAACATGACAGCAGAAAGAAAAAAGCTTAACAGAAATATTCAAAGATAATCTAAGGAAATCATAAAGAAAGCAGGTTAATATCCAAATAAAAGTTCCACAAAAAGAAATGGAGAAAATGGTAATAAATCAATTAACTAGTTCAAGAAAATTTGCCGAAAATGAAGAATATGAGTTTCTAAATTAAAAACATCCACTAAGTATTCAGGGATGGTGGAAAAAAACAGACCCATGGCAAGGTACATCAACATGAAATTTCAAAAAAGTGGAGTTAGAAGATTCTACAATTTCCAAGCACGGGGCAGAAAAGGAGGGCAGACTATATACAAAGGATCAGGTGTCCAAATGGTTTTAGATTTCTTATTATACCACTGGAACCTAGAATTCATTGGAGCACTACCATCAAAACTCTGAAGAAATCTGATTTCTAATCAATGATTATTTACCCAAACTAGCAGCCTGCATGATGGTTCAATTAGAGATATTTTTAGACATTCAGTGTCTCAAATTGAGCACCACATACCCTTTCCAAGAAAGTTACTCAATGATACATGCTTGTGTGCTAAGTCACTTCAGTTGTGTCCAACTCTTTGCAATCTCATGGACTGTAGCCCACCAGGCTCCTACGTCCATGGGATTCTCCAGGCAAGAATACTGGAGTGGGTTGCCATGCCCTCCTCCAGGGAATCTTCCCAACCCAGGGATTAAACCTACGTCTCTTACATCTCCTGCATTTGGAAGTGGGTTCTTTACCACTAAACAAGAGAATAAAGCAATAAAGACTAAGACATAACAGGATAAAGGAGATCCAACATGGGAGAAATAGGAAGGGAATCCTTGGATGACAGCACAGGAGGATACCATGATGAAAACTAAATACCAGGCATAGAACACAATCATTTAAGATTTCTTCACTAAGACGAAACTGATAACTGATATTTCAGAATAAGAGTAACCTTAGAAAACTGAGAGAGTCTATAGTTGATTCACGGGAAAGTACACTAGAAACAAGATGAGTATTCACTCCAAAGCAAACACAAACCTGTGCAGCAGGAAAAGTGAAAACTTTACTCTGACTCACATAGCCACAAAAATAATATAAACACAATATTAATCTAATCAAAATGATAATAAAAGTATACTGGGAGGGTAGAAGAAGGGAAAGGTGATAGTAGAGAGAAGACAGTAGATGATGACTAAAATTGAAAAGTCAATTAGAGGTTATACAGTATTTTATTTTGAAATATGAAGGAAATACCAAAATAATTAACATTAAAACTCTGTAGCAGAGTGCCTTCTCCCAAATCTTGAGGTAAATCAATGGCCTCAGAGGAACTTCCCAGATCTTACTATGTCCCCTCAGTTCAGCATGGAGCCCTGGCCTCCCCTTCCATCATATCAGGATATCAGCTGTGACTGATTACTCCCTTTTCCAGGTTTTCCGCTCTTTCCAAAAGTTAGGTCCACTGACCTTCAATCAAGAGAAGGGAAAACTAAGAATTCCCACTTATTCTACTTGGCTTCAGATTTGGACCATCAGTAAGAAATGTCAAGATTTACCTACTTACACACATGGCTCCTGGAAGGAGGCAGGCAGAGCTGAGTGTTACCCAAGCCTCAGCTTTTTCCTTAGCTGCTATTCTTTCCCTGCTCCAAATGGCATTTCTTCCTGTTTATGATTCTGTGTTCATTTCTTTTAATGGCAGGAGATACAAATCTAGCTTCATTCTACCAATTTTATGTCTAATTCATCTGTTGGTCTTCCAAAGCACCTAAGCATACTACCTTGTGTTTAGTAAGTACACAGTGGGTGAATAATTAGAATTGAATTTAGTGAAAAATCTTTCTTATAACATCTTCAGTCCATTCACAACCTTAAATTGTTGTTCAGTTGCTTAGTCATGTCCAACTCTTTGCAACCCCATGAACTGCAGCACGCCAGGCTTCCCTGTCCTTTACCATCTCCTGGAGCTAGCTCAAACTCATGTCCATTGAGTTATGATGCCATCCAACCATCTCATCCTCTGTAGCCTCCTTCTCCTCATGCCTTCAATCTTTGCCAGCATCAGGGTCTTTTCCAATGAGTTGGCTCTCGCATGACATGGCCTAAGTACTGGAGCTTCAGCTTCAGCATCAGTCCTTCCAATGACTAGTCAGGGTTGATTTCCTTTAGGATTGACTGGTTTGATAGATAAACTTGCTGTCCAAAGGAATCTCAAGAGTCTTCTCCAGCACCACCATTTAAAATCAATTCTTGGGCACTCAGCCTTTTGTATGGTCTAGTTCTCACATCCATACATGACTATTGGAAAAACCATAGCTTTTACTATACAGATTTCTGTCAGCAAAATGATGTCTCTGCTTTTTAATATGCTCTTTAGGTTTGTCATAGTTTTTCTTCCAAGGAGTAAGTATCTTGGAAGAAGACACTTTTAATTTAATCACAAAATTAAAAGACCTCAAATTAGATTCAAATATTTTATCCAGCATGCTCCAATCAATTTTTTAAAAAAGTACACCTTCATGCAAATTGAAACTGAAAACATACTTTGGCTGAATAATCTCTTGTATACATGCAAAAGATGACAATGTACCTGTTAATAGTATCACCTGCTTTCCCAGAAAGGAAGAGAAGGGGAGAAGGCAGGGGAGGAGAAAACATTTTCTGCATACATTAAAGGCTATCATGCCTATGAATCAATTACAGGTTTATTCTTAAAGTCTCATAGTTAATAAGGTGGGGCATCAGATATCAGTAAGGCTTTGTCAAATAAGTGTCCATTGACAGACAAAAGGATAAAAAAAGTGGTACACACACACACAATGGAATAGTACTCAGCCATAAAAAAGAATGAAATAATGTCATTTGCAGCAACATGGATGAACTGTGAAGGTACTATGCTTAGTGAAGTCAGAAAAAGGCAAGTACTGTATGTTTTCACTTGTATATGGAATCTAAAAAAGTGAAACACATGAATAGATGTAACAAAACAGAAACACAATCATAGATACAGAGAACAAATTACTGGTTACCAGTGGAGAGAGGGCTAGACGGAAGGGCATGATAGGAGTAGGCAATTAAGAGATACAGACTACTAGGTATCAGATAAATGACACAAGGATGTAATATACAGCACAAGGAAAATAACCAATATTTTTGATAACTTTAAGTGGAGTATAACCTACAAAAATATCAAATCACTGTGTTGTACACCTGAAAGTAAAACATTGTAAATCAACTATACTTGAATTTAACATTTTCTATAAGTGTAATCAGGGAAAAACTAATAAATACTCACATCTTGAAAAATAAATTAAAAACTTCATAAAAGAACCTACCATTTAATCACAAATTCAGAAAACACAGTAATAATTTCCAGTGTTTATTAAATTTATTGAAAGATGTGCATTTTCTGACACTGATCTGCTGAATATGTTTCTTAGAACTGAGATTCTAAAACACTAACCTCTAAAATTTTTTATCCTCTTACTTCATTATGCTTAGAAATTTCCCAACACAATATTATTCATATTTATTACTGTCTATTTACTAACTTCCTTCAGATTTTTACAAAGCCCTAAATCAATGACTAAATGAAAACATGTTGCAGCTTACTGAGTGGAAATAAAGCAGCAGATGTAGCAATTGAAAGCTTCAAGGAACAGAAAGCCAATTCTTCAGGGGAATAAAACTTGGAATAACCTCAGCTGTGGAAAAGGGCTCCCATCCCCCCAGACTAGGAATATTTTATGAAGAAAATAAAAGCTTTCAAATGCCAAAGGAAAAAAAAAACCTTAAAGGATGGAAAATGTTGAAAGAAGCCTGCCAGTGGGACCCATACTTTCAAGTATCAATCAAATAGAGTTGGCCATATGCAAAGCTTCAAGGATTTCATCAGTGAGGACCATTCCTCTTCTTGGCAAGTTCATAAAAATGGCTATTTCTCTGTAAAAAAAAATTTTTTTTTCTTTCTTTCTCTTCTTTCTAATCACGAAAGCATGTGTAAGCCTCTGTCTGCCCCCTGATCACCCAGTTACACACAGTGATGGATTCATGTCATATACACCTATATATACAATAAAGTATGTGCCAGGAGTACCTTTCCAACAATACTTGTGCCCTGATCCCCTGACAATCCCTGACTCACCTTAAAAAATAAAAGGGCATTAAATTCTCTGTTAAGTAGAATAATTTTTTCCACCAGTTAAAATAAATGGACTTACCCATGCCTTGGAACTATTCAAGAAAATATTAATGATTGTATTTGGAAAAGTAATTAGATCAAATTCCATTCTTTCACTTTACAAATGAGAAATTTTAAGCCTGGGACAGTAAAATGACATCATCAAAGTCACAAGGCTACTGTGATTCAGCAATCAGTATCATATTTTGAATCTATAGGACATGTAGTGGTAAAAAGCAAAAGAGGGCACTGATACAGGAAATAAGCAGTTCCAAAGGGGTTACTCTCCATCCAGAGAAAAAGTATGTCAGAAGGCTGCAGAGAAAGACTACTGGAACTAAAGGATGTTTCTGTATATGCTGCTGCTGCTGCTGCTAAGTCGCTTCAGTCGTGTCCGACTCTGTGCGACCCCATAGACGGCAGCCCACCAGGCTTCCCCATTCCTGGGATTCTCCAGGCAATGACACTGGAGTGGGTTGCCATTTCCTTCTCCAATGCATGAAAGTAAAAAGTGAAAATGAAGTCGCTCAGTCGTGTCCAACTCTTAGCGACCCCATGGACTGCAGCCTACCAAGCTCCTCCGTCCATGGATTTTCCATGCAAGAGTACTGGAGTGGGGTGCCACCACAAACTCACTTAAGTGAGATGCTAAACACTACTTAAAAATGTGTCATTTAGCACATATTTAGCCTTCTTAGTCATGTGAACACCTCTTCACAAGCCTACATATAATTCCTCTGCTTTGGAAAATATTCAATGTAGTACTGACATACAGATCAATGAAACAGAATAGAGGGTCCAGAAATAAACCCTTATATTTACAGACAAATGATTTTCAACCAAGATACCAAGGCAATTCAATAGGGAAAGGAGAGTATTTTTTCAACAAACAGTACTGGGACAAGTGGTTATCCACATATAAAAAGAAGAACTTAGACTCTTACCTCACACTATATATAAAAATTAAATCAAAATGGATTAGAGACATGACTGTAAGAGCTAAAATTATAACACCTTTAGAAGCAAACAGGATAAGACCTTCAAGACCTTGAGTTGGGCAAAGATTTCTTAGCTTTGACACCAAAAGCACAATCAAATCAGGAAAGAATTCATAAATTGCACTTCATCTAAATTTAAAACTTCTGTGCTTTAAAAGACACAATTAAGAAAATGAAAGGACAAGGCACAGATTAGGGGAAAATGTTTGAAAAGCACATATCTGAAAATACAATGAACTCCAGAATATACAACTCAACAATAAAAAAGACAAACACCCAATTTAAAAGTGAGCAAATGATTTGAGTAGATATTTCACCAAAGAAGATATAGGCATCACTAACATGCACATGAAAAGACACTCAATATCATTAGTCATCAGGGAAATGCAAATAAAAATCACAAAGAAATACCACATTGTACCACAGCTGTAACAAAAAATAATAAGTGCTAGTGAATATATTAAGAAATAGTAAGCACTGCTGATGGGAATGTAAGATGGTACATGTACTTTAGAAACCAGTTGGCAGTGTCTTTAAAAGTTAAATAAAGGGACTTCCCTAGTGGTCCAGTGGTTAAGACTCTGCACTTCCAATGTAGGGGGCATGGCTTCAAACCCTGTTCTGAGAACTAGGATCCCACATGCCATTCAGCACAGCAAAAAAAAAAGTTACATCAGCAATTCCACTCCTAGGTATCTTGACAAGAGAAATGAAAACATATCATCACATAAAGATTTTCATGCATTCAGATCCTGACATCATTACTTATAATAGGCAAAAAGAAAAACCAACTCAGATGTCCACTGAACTGAAGAATGGATAGACAATTACTGTTCAGCCATACAATGGACTACTATCCAGCAATAAAAAGAAATTAAATACAGATACATGCTACAACATGTATGAACCTCAAAAACATTATACAAAGTAAAGGAAGCCAAACACAAAAGATCCCACATTGTATGATTCTATTTATTATGAAATGTCCAGAAAGGGAAAATCTATAGAAACAGAAAGTAGATTAGTCTGGGGCTGGGCACTGGGATTAACTCTAAGGCATTAAAGGATATTATTGGGATATTGAAAATGTTCTAAAACTAGATTATGGTGATAGTAGCAAAATTTCATAAATTTACTAGAAATCATTGACCAGTTCACTTAAAATGGATGAATTTTATGGTCTAGAAATCATACCTCAATGGTTGCTTTCTTTAAATTGAAATAAAGCTGATTTATAAGGTTGTGTTAGTTTCTGGTATACAGTAAAATGAGTCAGTTATATATATATACACATATATATATATGTATATATATTCTTACAAGATATTAAATATAGTTCCCTGTACTACACAGTAGGATCGTGCTGTTTATTCAATATATTTTTAAATCTACCCATGGGGAAAAAGTAAAATTAATCATATGGGAATACAGGGGAAACACGATGGGCCATAGTTAATAATTGTTGAAGCTACAGGTTCAGTATCCCATACCTTTTCTCACATATATATGGCTTTTTATAATAACCTAGTTTTAATAATTAAAAAATAGATATATTCCTAACATCTCCAAGTATTTATGAACGCAAAACTTTCTTTCCTATCATGTGGAAGGAAACACAAGAAAATTATACTATTTAGTTTCTTGCATATAAAGGGCAACAAATTTATTCTCTAGTATACTTTTAAACGTTAGATATTAGTGTTATTACCTATAAAAAAATAGCAAAGTATGCTCCCCAAATGAAATTCACACAAACTGCTTTCTCTGATACCAAATTTGCTGCAGCAAAGATCCGAACAAAGATTTCCCATCTTCAAAGGATTCTTTTCTAAAATTTTTTTAGTGTTTTATTAAAGAAATTTTAATCTCTATTTTTTTTTTTTTAATGTCTTAGGCTAGGCCGTGAGCAGCATGCAGGATCCTGGGTCCCCAGCTAGGGATCAGACCTGTGCTCCCTGTATTGGGAGTACACAAACCACCAGGGAAGTCCTATCTTTAAAGGATTCTGATGGACAACAAGCAGTTACATTCTCTGGATCTCTGTCTCCTCACATGGAACATGTGAGAGTTGGCCAAAATGATGAACTCAAGTTCTTTCTCTTCTCCTTTAGCACTGATATTCTAACATTCTAGAATTTATTTGACAGTGTTTACCAATAACTCCTTCTTCCTGCACCCCAGGATATGTGTGTGACAAGGGTTAATTAAGTCTCAAATGGAGACACAGATGGAGTTAAATGACAAATACACCTAAGATTTAACTTCAGTGAAAGTCAAGTTTCATTTCTCATATGAGAATTTATATAAGTGCATTTTTCCTAATCCTTTTACTATTAAACTCCTTAAATCACCAGTTGTGTGCATGTGTACGTGCACGCCTGAGTAGGCATGTGTGTTGGAAGGAAGGAAAGTAGGCGGGAACGCAGGCACGAAGCCTAGAAATAGATTCCATCAGAACTCTTTTCCATCAAGAATTTTTAAAATAAGACTTTATAGTCAAACTAAATTTTACTCTTAAACATTTCAAGATGATAACAACTGCTTCACATCAAAGTTTCCTAATCACTCCACAACTATTTGCAATCTGCGTTAACTCTACCATGCCAATGGAAGGCTCTAAGACTTCTTGGGAAAACAGTTTACAAACTCTCTCTCCACTAGTCTCCATTTTCTTTGGCCAGTCAGCAGACATTAGCCTTCCAGTCTCCACTTTATTCTGAAATACACTTCTCCTTGGGCATGCCAGGCCATGGTACTGTGTCCCTTAGTTTTTACATAGAAGGTCCTGAAGGATTTGGGGGAGGGAGGTGACATCATAGTTGTGCTCAAAACAATCCTACTGATCTATGAAGTAAAGAATGAAACAAGCATATCAGACTGGAGATTACTTTAGAAGACTCCCAGGCAATAAAAACTGAACCAAGGCAGATATCAAAAAAGCATCAACAAATTGGAGTCAAAGAATTTGACTCCAAAAATCAGATCCACCCTTCAATGGTTAGCTTAATTGTATGGCTGGCACGCCCCCCAGCAACACATCCACAGATCATTCCAGTTAAAAACCACCCAGACTCAGCACCATTCTCACGTGTAACTGTAATACTAATTGGCAGATGTGGGGCCGTATCCATATTCCTCTTGGGAGTCTCTATGGTACCAACCACATAGTTAAGTGCTAAGTAAGTACTGGTTAAATGAATAAGACATTTTTCCTGGTCACCAGGAATGAAGTCTATTTCAGTTTTCATATACTTCTATAAACTCAAAATTCATATAAGGAATTTAGTGATGCATTGAGAATTAAATTGTTGTACAGTACTCTTCAGCTTAAAGCTTTATAAAGGTGATAAGCAAAATGTTCAACAATTGGAAAATGGTTAAATAAGCCATGGTTGGGACTTCCTTGGCAGTCCAGTGGTTAAGACTCTGCTTCCACTGCAGGGGGCATAGGTTCAATTCCTGGTTGGGGAACTAAGATCCCACATCCCACGCAGCATGGTCAATAAATAAGTAAGCAACCAAGCAAGCCGTGGTCCAAGTTAACAGAGGTAAAAGAAATAAAAGAGAGTATCACCATTTTGCAACTACTAATTAAGTCAAGGATCTAAGCAGTGGTTTGCTAGAAACAGCTCATACTAGCTTGGGAGAACCAACTGAGCAGATCTGTCCCAACCTCACATTCAGTGACACATCAGTAAGACTGAAATTGGCCATGGCAGGAATGTTAACACCATGAAAATTAACAATGCCTAGTTGTTAAATATTCATTATCATGCCACTAGATATACACAATGGTGATCAATATTTGATAAAAAAAAAAAACATTGTTGGAAAGGTTGTTGGGATGTTTATCATAAGGTACGAATCAGGCTAATACTACATGAACCCACTGATCAATCAAACATTACAAAAACAGAGGCATCAGACATTAAGAACCTATTAATGTGATGCAGTAGGAAGTACACAGCATCACTAAGAAGTCTTCTTGCCAAAAACAGAATCTGATTCTAATCAAGTCTAGACCTATCCACTTGTTTATAGGACATACAGGAGACAGAAGAGGAGAGAACAAGCCAAATACAGAATGTGGAAATATCTACAGAATGGATGATTTTCTAATGAATAGCAAGGGAGGGGCCAAAGAAAGACTCTATTAATAAAAGAGACTTAACAAATGCAAAACAAGTGCAATGTGCATGCTGCCCTTGCTTGGATCATGAGTGGAACAAGCTGCTATAAAAAGACATACTTGAAACAATTCAGGGAATCTGAACACTGGCTAGATAGTAGACAATATTAAGGAATTATTACTAATTTTGTTACATATGATAAAAGCTTAGTCATTGCTTTAAATGCCTTATCTGCTAGAGATACAGCTCTGGGAGTTGGTGATGGGACAGGGAAGCCTGGCGTGCTACAGTTCATGGGGTCTCAAAGAGCCGGACATGACTGAGTGACTGGACTGAACTGAACTGATGTATGAAACTATTCCACCACCTGAGATTTGCTTTAAAATAACCTGGGGGTAGGGGTTCTCTACTTTGACACACATTTAAAAATTTTCCATAATACAGTTTTTTTTTAATATTTTATTTTATTTTTTAACTTTACAATATTGTATTGGTTTTGCCATGTATCAACATGAATCCACCAGAGGTATACACGTGTTCCCCATCCTGAACCCTGCTCCCTCCTCCCTTGGAGGGATGATTTGGGAGAATGGCATTGAAACATGTATAATATCATATATGAAACGAGTTGTCAGTCCAGGTTCGATGCACGATACTGGATGCTTGGGGCTGGTGCACTGGGACATAATACAGTTTTTAACAGAGTAGCCAGAGTACAGAACATGTATAAAAGAATGACAAAATTACCAGTACTGACATGGATGTATCTTCAAGAAACAACATAGTATGCAAAAGCATGGAGGAAACATGCACAATGTGATGCCAATTATTTTAAATACAAAAAACATGAAAATGATGTCATAGGTACACATGTACATTAATAAATGCACCAGAAAATGTCAGAGAAATACATTCGCAGGGGAGGACACTAGGTTTGCTGGGGATGAAGTTAAGGGGCACATCAGTAATGTGTGAATTTTACATACAAAAAAGTATTTTTCTATTACTTAACAAATTTTATAAGCATTTTAAAAACAAAGGTTATACTAACATCTCCCACCACATCTTTCAGAGACTCTGGTCCCATTCCTCCCCTCATTAAAGCACTCAGACAGCAGGGATGCCTGTAAAACTGGACAGTGGATCTAAAACAGAAAGTACCCTGCCCAATGGCAGGACCAGCTGCACCTTTACCTCGGCCAGCCTTTGTAAACCTCCAGCTTTTTGTCTTCTACAGATACAAATCATGCACTGGTACTAGAGAAACTTTCACATAGCTTATTGGAAAAGAAGAAACCCCTACAAATGGAGAAAGGAACCAGGAAAAGCAAAAAAAAAAAAAAAAAAAAGCCGAAGACAGTACACTGCAACCACAGCTTCAAAAGGCTGAAGTTGGCATGACTCTGGATGAACACGCTGAACACTGGCACAGATAAACTTGAATCACCTGAACTGGGTTTTAACCTTCAAAAATATTCATCAAGCCCAACAGCCCATTCACATCTATTTCTCTATGTTTAAATAAACTTCTAGACTTCATAGCTCATGACAAAGTGACACTATACTGCAGCCAACACCTTTCATCTATCAACTACTGAGAAGTCCAATGGGAAATTTAATGTTCTATCACTATGAGTTGTGAGTGTGTTACTTCTCACGATAGATCCCTCCACAAACAAGAGCAGGCCTGAAAGCAAGGACTGAGGTCTAGGAAACTAGAAGGCATCCCCTGGCCCTTCAAAGACAAACGACTGCAGTGGCAGCCAATTGCCCAGGTCTGGAGATGAGTTCCAGTCCTCAGCTGGTTAGTGAAGCAGGGTGAGGCCTGTGACCAGGAGGAATAATAGCATTCTGCCTTCTACCCTCTCTAAGAACTCAATCTGCAGCAGAGGCAGCTGAAGAGAGAGAGAGAGACATGCCTAGTAAACATCTGGTTAAGTAGACAACCTGGGAGAGGCAAGTAGGGTAGAGAGAAAAGAAATACTTGCCCCTTCTTGAGGCAACAGAGTTTAGGCTCCCGCATTGGACTGCACAAGTTTAAGCCTAGCTCCACTATAAACTACCTCCATAACCCTGGCCAAATTAACTTCTGCATCTCAGTTTCTGCATTTCTAAAACACTGATCAAATAGCATCTACCTCATTAGGATTGTTGTGAGAATAAGAGATAATGCATATAAAGTGCTTTAAATGTATCCTTTGTACAAAGTAAGCCTTAACACGTGTACACCCGTGGTGGATTCATGTTGATGTATGGCAAAACCAATACAATACTGTAAAGTAATTAGCTTCCAATTAAAATAAATAAATTTATATTTAAAAAAATAAAATAAAAAAAAACAACAAAGTAAGCCTCAAATTCTTAACAGCCATTCTCATTCTGCTATCTAGTACTAATGGAGTTAGTGTTAATGGAGTAGAGAGTACCCCCCCAAAAAAATAGGGAATGTTGCAAATAGGGAAACCTTGCTTAGGACAGAATGGATACAGCATACTGATGGGTAAAGAATATACTATTCGACAAATGGGACTAAATCAATTAGTTTCACATATGACAGAAGATTGGATACTTTCAATAATGATTCTTTCAAAGTTGTTGTTGTTGCTGTCACTCAGTTGCGTCTGACCCTCTTGCAACCCCATGGACTGTAGCTCGCCAGGCTCCTCTGTCTGTGGGGTTTCCCAGAGAAGAATATTGGAATGGGTTGCCATTTCCTTTCCCAGGGGATCTTCTTGACCCAGGGATCGAACCCGCATCTCCTGCATTGGCATTGCTATTTAGATAGCAATACTTTACCGCTGAGCCACCAGGGAAGCTGGTGTTTCCTAAACATTAAAAGGGATTTCCTCTTTGATTTGTGGACAGATGCAAGATTAAATAAGCAGTTAGAAGTCCAATAATGAGTATGTTCCCTGCCTCATTAATCTAAGTTAAGGATAGTACATGCCCAGACAACTAATAGACAAGTTCAATAAAGTTTCAATATAAAAGATCAGTATACCAAAAAAAATTATATTTCTATACACCAGCAATGAAGACTGCAAAAATTAAATTAAAATAATTTCCTTTAGGATAAACTCCTAAATAAAATACAGTCATTCCTCAGTATCCCTGTGGGACTGAATCCACAACCCCCTGTGGATGCAAAAATCCAAGGATGCTCAAGTTCCTTACTTAAAATGATGTAGAACTTGCATATAACCTATGCACATCCTCACATATACTTTAAATCAACTCTAGATTACTTATAATATCTACTACAATGTAAATGACACATCAAACTTTGTTGTATAGAACTTTTTGGAATTTTTTTCTCTAATACTTTCAGTCCACAATTGGTTGAATCAGTAGATGCACAAACTGAGGACACAGAGGGCTAAGAATTTGAAGAAGTGAAATTTGTATGCTGAAAATCACAAAACATTGTTGAATGAAACTAAATACTCATATAAAGGGAAATACATCCATTACAACTAGAAGACTTAACACTGTTAAAATGAAAAATATAAAGTTGTACTATATATATATATATATATATATATATACACACACACACACACACACACTTTTAATATATATTTAAACAAATTTTATTTGTCAATTAACCTCAATAAAGTTGGGAGGGTAGAAATATGAAGATAGTAATACTAACCAAACTTACCTACAGATTCAATACATTTCCCAACAAAATCCCAGCTGGCTTTTTGTTTTTGCTAACAGAAATTGACAAGCTGATTCTAAATTTCATATGAAAATCCAAGGGACCCAGAATAACCAGAACAATCTTGAAAAAGAAGAATAAAGTGGGTAGTTACATACTTTCCAAATTCAAAACATTACAATTCTGGAATAATCAATATAGTATGGTACTGGCATAAGGAAAGACATACAGATGAATGGAATAGAATTAAGAGTCAAGAAATAAACCCTTATATTATGGTCATTGATTTTCAAAAAGATACCAGGAAAACTAACCTAGGAGTCATTCATTTTGTCAACAAATGGTGCTGGGACAACTGAATAGTCATATGCAAAAAAAAGAATTTGGACCTCTATATATAAAAACCACCTCAAATGGATCACAGACCTAATGCAAGAGCTAAAAATATAAAAAACTAAACAGAAAACAGGAGTAAATTTTTGTGACCTTGAGTTAGGCATTGTTTCTTAGATATGACACCAAAAGCACAAATGAGAAAAGAAAAATAGATAAAGTGAACTTGATCAAAATTAAGAACTTTTGTACTTCAAAGAACATCATCAAAAAGGGTGAAAGGACAACCCACAAAACGAGGGAAAATATTTGTAAATCATATATCTGAAAAGGGACTTATATCCAGAATATATAAAAAACCCTTACAACTCAACAACAAAAAAAGACAACCCAATTTAAAAAATGACAAAGATTCTGAATAGACATTTCTCCAGAGATGATATAAATGTAGCCAAAAAACACATGAAAAGATGTTTGACATCATTAGTCATTAGAAAATGTAAATGAAAACCATAAAAAGATATCACTTCATACTACTAGGATGGCTAAAAAATAAAGGACAGACAATACGAAAGGTTTCAAGGATATGAAGGAATTATAATCCTCATACATAGCTTATGGGATGGTAAAATGGTACAGGTGCTTTGGAAAATAGCTCAGTAGTTTCTCAAAATGTTCGACAAAGAGTTAACATAGAACTCAGAAATTCTACTCACATAGATGCCCAAGAAAAAGAAAGTGAAGAGGAACTCAAAAGCCTATTGATGAAAGTGAAAGTGGAGAGTGAAAAAGTTGGCTTAAAGCTCAACATTCAGAAAATGAAGATCATGGCATCCGGTCGCATCACTTCATGGGAAATAGATGGGGAAACAGTGGAAACAGTGTCAGACTTTATTTTTCTGGGCTCCAAAATCACTACAGATGGTGACTGCAGCCATGAAATTAAAAGACGCTTACTCCTTGGAAGGAAAGTTATGACCAACCTAGATAGCATATTCAAAAGCAGAGACATTACTTTGCCAACAAAGGTTCGTCTAGTCAAGGCTATGGTTTTTCCTGTGGTCATATACGGATGTAAGAGTTGGACTGTGAAGAAGGCTGAGTGCCGAAGAATTGATGCTTTTGAACTGTGGTGTTGGAGAAGACTCTTGAGAGTCCCTTGGACTGCAAGGAGATCCAACCAGTCCATTCCGAAGGAGATCAGCCCTGGGATTTCTTTGGAAGGAATGATGCTAAAGCTGAAACTCCAGTACTTTGGCCACCTCATGCGAAGAGTTGACTCATTGGAAAAGACTCTGATGCTGGGAGGGATTGGGAGCAGGAGGAGAAGGGGATGACAGAGGATGAGATGGCTGGATGGCATCACTGACTCGATGGACATGAGTCTCAGTGAACTCCGGGAGTCGGTGATGGACAGGGAGGCCTGGCGTGCTGCGATTCATGGGGTCGCAAAGAGTCAGACACGACTGAGCGACTGATCTGATCTGATACAAAAACTTGTACATGAATGTTTATACCTATATTATTCATAATAGACAAAAAGTAGAAACAACTGAAATGTCTATTAACTGATAAATGGATAAATAAAATGTGCCATACCCATACAACAATGTAATATCATTCACCCATAAAATTATTAAAGCACTGATTCATTCTATTACATGGATAAACCTTGTAAACATGATGCTAAGAGAAAGGAAGCTCATCACAAAAGACCATATATTGTATGATTCCATTAATATGAAATGTCCAAAACAGGCAAATTCATAGACACAGAAAGTAGGTAGTGCTTCCCCACAGCCAGGGGGAGAGAAGAGGTGGGTGGAGAATGATTCCTAATAGGTATGGGGTTTCACTGGGGGTGGTGAAAATGCCCTGCGGCTGTACGACGCTATGAATATACTAAAAAGTCATTGAATTGTACAAATTTAAAGGGTCAATTCTATAGAATGTGGACTATATCTCAATAAAGCTGTCATTTTAAAAAAAGAAATTGTCCAGACTACCAAACTGAACCCTTGACTGGCTAGGTACTGAGGACCCAAAAGTCTGGGCATGGGGCAGGAATCCCATAATTCTACTAGATTTTAAAATGTAACAAGTAGTTCTTCTGGTTCAAGATGGCAGAATGGAAGGACACAAACTCATCTGCTCCTGAGAGAACAACAAAATCCCAACTAGCTGTTGAACAACCATCAAGAGGAGAACACTGGAACACACCAAAAAAGATACCCCGCATCCAAAGACAAAGAAGAAGCCACAACGAGATGGTAGGAGAGATGCAAACCGATAAAATCAAACCCCATACCTGCCATGTGGGTGACCCACAAACTGAAGAACAATAATACCAAAAAAGTTTTCCACTGTTGTGAAAGTTCTGAGCCTCACATCAGGCTTCCCAGCCTGGGAATCCAGCAAAGGGACTGGGAATCCCCTGGGAATCTCACTTTGAAGGCCAGTAGGATCTGATTACAGGACTTCCACAGGACTGGGGAAAATAGAGACTCCACTCTTGGAGGGCACAAACAAAATCGTGTACACACCAAGACCCAGAGAAAAGGAGCAGTGACCTCACAGGAGACTGAACCAGAGGTGTGGGTTGGCAGTGGCTTGCTGCGGGAACAGGGGTTACTGGCAGTGACAGTCTGGTAAGTTAGCGCTTGGCTTAAGCCCTCTTAGAAGTCGCCATTAACCCTACAATAGCAGCCACATAGCCCAGGGCTGGGTCACCTCAGGCCAAACAAGTGACAGGGAGTGCAACCCGACCCATCAGCAGATAATTGGATTAAAAGTCTTACGGGGCACTGGCCCTGCCCACCGGAGCAAGACCCAGTTTTTCCCAGTCCCTCTCATTAGGAAGCTTACACAAGTCTCTTAGCCTCATCCACCAGAGGACAGACAGAAGCAAGCAGAACCACAGTGGTTGAAACAAAATACCCAATGTAAAAATTAATCAGAATGAAAAAGAAGAAGGTTATGTCCCAGATGAAGGAACAAGATAAAACCTCAGAAAAACAATTAAAAGAAGTGGAGATAGGGATGCATGTGTGCTAAGTTGCTTTAGTCATGTCCAATTCTTTGCAACACTACGGACTGTAGCCTGGCAGGCTCCTCTGTCCATGGAATTCTCCAGGCAAGAATACTGGAGTCGGCAGTCATTAGTTTCTCCAAGAGATCTTCCTAACCCTGGGATTGAACCCGGGTCTCCTGCATTGCAGGTGGATTTTTACCATCTGAGCCACCAAGGAAGCTCTGAAGATAGGCAACCTTCCAGAAAAACAATTCAGAATAATGATAGTGAAGATGATCCAGGATCTTGGGAAAAGAATGGAGAAGATGCAAGAAATGTTTACCAAAGATCTATAAGAACTAAAGAACAAACAAAGATGAACAGTACACTAAAAGGAATCAATAGCAGAATAATTAAGGCAAAAGAATAGATAGGTGAGCTGGAGGACAGAACGGTGGAAATTACTGCCACAGAACAGAATATAAAAAAAAGAATGAAAAGAAATGAAGTCAGCCTAAGAGACTTCTGGAACAACATTAAATACATGAACATTCACATTATAGGGGTCCCAGAGGAGAATAGAAAGAGAGAGAAAGGACCTGAGAAAATATCTGAAGAATAGCTGAAAACTTCCCTAACATGGAAAAGGAAATAATCAACCAAGTCCAGGAAGCATAGCTGAAAACTTCCCTAACATGGAAAAGGAAATAATCAACCAAGTCCAGGAAGCATAGCTGAAAACTTCCCTAACATGGAAAAGGAAATAATCAACCAAGTCCAGGAAGCACAGAATCCCAGGCAGAATAAATCCACGGAGGAACACATTGAGACACATAGTAATTAAAATGACAAAAATTAAAAACAAAGAAAAATATTAAAAGCAACAAAGGAAATACAACAAGTATTAACAACATATAAGGGAACTCCCATAAGGTTATCAGCTGATTGCTCAACAGAAATTCTACAAGCCAGAAGGCAATAGCATGATATATTTAAAGTGATGAAAGGGAAGAACCTACAACCAAGAATACACTACCCAGCAAGACTCTCCCTCAGGTTTGATGGACAAACCAAAAGCTTTCCAGACAAGCAAAAGATAAGATAATTCAGCACCACCAAACCATTTACAACAAATGCTAAATGAACTTCTTTAGGAAGGACACACAAGAGAAGGAAAAGATCTTTACAAAGTAAACCCAAAACAATTAAGAAAATGGTAATAGAATCATACATATCAATAATTACCCTAAATGTAAACAGATTAAATGCACCAACCAAAAGACATAGACTGGCTGGGCAGATGAAAACATGTGCATGTATGCATTTCCACTTACCACATCACTCTATTTAACTCCCCAAATTGTATATAATTATTTTATATAGTTAGGTTAATCATGTTTCCATTACAGCTTGCAATTATAATTATCTTTTTAAATCTGGTTATTGATTGTGAAAATTGATAAACATCTTTTACTATAGTGATTATGTAACTTTTATTTGCTTAATACCATCGTATCATGAATGATTAACAGAAAATAATACAATTCTGTATCATTAAAGCTACCATTTAATAGAAAAACTTGTAATCACTTTTTAAAATTCAAATGCATATCAGAATTAACTTGGAATTTTTTGAAAAATACAAATGCCAGGTACTGCTTTTTTTCTCCAAAGCTGCAGATGTGTTTCCAATGAGCAGCCATGTTTAAAAACAACTGGACTATATGATGATCTGTTACTTTTACCTAACTTGTTTCATTTTTTCTATTTCATACTCAGTGTTCCCACTTAATTTAGTTTATGTTTTCCAATTTCTCCATCTCTTTTTGTTGCTGTTGTTGTTCTTTCTCAAGCCTTTATCAAGTGTGGTAGTAAAGCTTTTGAATACATACAAACAGTATGTATAATATATATATTTTAGAAACTTTATGAATTTTTGCCTAGCTAAAAAATTTATGACATTTTGATTTACTAATGAATGGAATGCTAGATTTCCAATTTATATTCACTCAAAATTTTGACAGTTTCAGGTATTCCAGTATCTAGTATTACTGCTAAACGTCTAGAAAATTTATCTCAAAAAAAAAAAATTTAATGAGCCTTGAAACTTCTAATCCAATTCCAAGGATATAAAGAAATAATGTTGTAAAAAAAAAAAAAACAGGAAATTAACATGTAATACAGTATTAAGTAAAGTTCGAATTCGCAAAACTTTATGCTAATGTCCATTATTTGTTTCCACACCTTATTCAAGACTCCACATTGTATTTAACTGCACTGAGCAGGTTCAGCTGCATGCAACAAACTCTGGTGAATTCTCTTTTCATTTTTATTCTTTATAAGTATCTCCTAATTTCCCTTATTATGGCTTCTTAGATACACCCATCAGAAACATCTATCTTCTTGGATATATTCAAAAATGGACATTTAATTTCCAAATACATGGGATTTTTAAAAGTATCTTTGATATTAATTTCTCATTTTGACATTAATTTCTCATTTAAATGCTTTCTTCTCTATAATAACTCTCTGTGTTTTTGCCATCTTTTAACTTTCCTAAGGCTTTCTATGGCTAAGTCAAAGATTTCTCTTGGTAAATGTCAAACTGCACTTGAAAATATGTGGGTTATTTTCATGTATCTTTTAACATTGATTTCTAGCTTAATTTCAAGTGATAAGAGAACAGATTGCACATGAATTCAATACTTTTAGACAATGAAATTTTTGCACCTTGTTTCATGTCCCTGGACATGCTCCAGTGTCTCCCAGTTTATAGTCTATGGGAACTTGAATTTGTATCCTGTTGTGTGAAAACTATATAAATCTTAATTATGTTGAATTGGCTCATAGTGCTTTTCAGGCCTACTATGGTGTCACTGACTCAATGGACATGAGTTTGAGCAAACTCCAGGAGATAGTGAAGGACAGGGAAGCCTGGCATGCATCCATGGGGTCACAAAGAGTCAGTCGGACACGACTTAGCAACTGAACAACATATCCTTCTACTTGTCTGTATATTCATTCTATTAATTGTTGAGAGTTTGATATTAAACTCCAACTAAAAATCCTGATTTATCTACTTTAAAAATAATTATATATGAAAGTGAAAGTGTTAGTCAATCAGTCATGTCCAACTCTTTGTGATCCCATGGGTTATAGCTCACCAGGCTCCTCTGTCCATGGGATTCTCAAGGCAATAATACTGGAGTGGGTTGCCATTCCTTTCTCCACGGGATCTTCCTGACCCAGAAATCGAACCCAGGTCTCCTGCATTGTAAGCAATTCTTTACCATCTGAGTCACCAGGGAAGCCCATGATTGTAATATATACTGGAAATACATGTAACCTTGGGGCTTCCCTGATAGCTCAGTTGGTAAAGAATCTGCCTGCAATGCAGGAGATCCCAGTTCAATTCCTGGGTCAAGAAGATCCGCTGGAGAAGGGATAGGCTACCCACTCCAGTATTCTTGGCCTTCCCTTGTGGCTCAGCTGGTAAACAATCCGCCTGCAATGCGGAAGACCTGGGTTCAATCTCTGGGTTGGGAAGATCCCCTGGAGAAGGGAAAGGCTACCCACTTCAGTATTCTGGCCTGGAGAATTCCGTGGATTGTATAGTCCATGGTAATTTCTTAACAATGGAATGAACTTTTATTATCAGTATGTCTAAAGCAGAGAGAGGACATTAGCTACCCATGGGCAGATACCAACCTTGGTTTTTGATGGCCAAGGTAATGGTTTTAACATGTGGCTCTCAATGTCCTTGGCCATACAGGATGTGGTGGAAAGAGCTGTCCACCAACACCCGATCTCTCTTAAAGTAAGCAGCGTGGCACTGGGAAGTTATGGCCCTGCCAGGGACTTCATTTTGCACTGCCTGGCAGCTAACACTATCCAAGGGACTAAGTTTTCCACTTAGATTTGTGTGGACATGATGAAGGTTCCTGGTTTGAAGCTCTAAAAGGATAGCTACATCTCCCCCCACAATTTCTGCTGCTCCTGTCAGTGGAGGTTCAGTGGCTGAAACAGTGCTATATGTGGCACTGAAGCAGCTGACTGTCACTATGGCAACCTCAGGCTGCAAACCCAAGACTTTGGAGGAGGTAGGACAGTGTCAAGAGTGGGAGGAGGGGCCTTTTCACCCCTCACAGTCACAAAAGAAACCCTTTCATGAAGGGGGTAAAAACCTTATGAAAACAACTGCTTCAGTGAGGAAAAGGAAGTTAAAGTCTAAAGTATTATCTTCACTGTGTTGATTTTTCTTATAGGAATATCAGTAATATTATATGTTATATGGCAGAAAGCGAAGAGGAACTAAAGAGCCTCTTGATGAAGGTGAAACAGGAGAGTGAAAAAACTGGCTTAAAATTCAACATTCAAGAAACTAAATTTATGGCATCTAGTCCCATCACTTCATGCAAATAGATGGGGAAACAGTGGAAACAGGGAGAGACTTCATTTTCTTGGGCTCCAAAATCACTGCAGATGGTGGCTGCAGCCAAGAAATTAAAAGATGCTTGCTCCTTGGAAGAAAAGCTATGACCAACCTAGACAGCATATTTAAAAAGCAGAGATATTACTTTGCTGACAAAGGTTGGTATAGTCAAAGCTATGCTTTTTCCAGTAGTCATGTACAGATGTGAGAGTTGGACCATAAAGAAGGCTGAGCACCAAAGAATTGATGCTTTTGAACTGTGGTGTTGGAGAAGACTCTTGAGAGTCCCTTGGACTACACGGAGATCCAACCAGTCCATCCTAGAGGAGATCAGTCCTGGGTGTTCATTGGAAGGACTGATGCTGAGGCTGATGCTCCAATACTTTGGGCATCTGATGTGAAGAGCCGACTCATTAGAAAAGACCCTGATGCTGGGAAAGATTGAAGGTAAGAGGAGAAGGGGACAACAGAGCATGATATGGTTGGATGGCATCACCGACTCAACGGACATGAGTTTGAGCAAGCTCTTGGAGATGGTGAAGGACAGGGAAGCCTGGCGTTCTGCAGTCCATGGGGTTGCAGAGTCGGACACAACTGAGCGACTGAACAACAATGACATATGTTTCACGGCTCTAAGTATAGAGCTATAATATCTAAACCTCACTGAGGAAGTCCAGGGTTTGACTGCCTCTAGATTTTGTACACTTGCCTCATCACTTCCTTAGATCATCTTATACATTTTTTTTTCCTAACAGAGCAGCTGCATGGGACAGCAAAAGGGTGGATCCAAGGCCTGGAACAGCTGTGACAAAGATGAGTTCCCTTTTCCACACAGGGACCCTATTATGTCAATTTCTTCCTATGAAAACACACATTTTAGGTATAATGCCAGCACCTATCTATCTGGAGCTCTATGACAGCCAGAATCCTATAAAACACATATTCACATCCTCTTCACAGACACCAAATTAATGCCAACTGTCACCTGTGGCCAGAGTTGAGCTCATTCGTTTCTATAAACTCACAATCTAAATCAGTCCTTCATTATTTTCTATATCATGTTACCTATCATCATAAATTTGAAGGCATTAATACCACCCACTTCCGAGTTATTCCTTCCTTCCCAAGAATTGTAAACCAAGTCTGCAGACTTTCCTCCCCTTGGTCTCTACAGGCTCTTATCCTATTTGCTTCACCCTCTGTATAAACATCATCACTCCTATACAACAACCATCTCACCTTTTCCTTCATTTCCTGCTCTCATGCTTGCTTCTTTGCATCTTCTCTCCATCCTCTTTCTTCTCCACACTATCACTACACTCTAGGCTACTCTGACTCAGCAACTTATCCTCATTCACTGTGTTTTTCACAGTCCTGTGATTCTCATTTTTAAAAAACTGGCTTCATTGTATATGTCCCTTTCAACTCAAGTTTACATCTTATTTCATTGCACACTCAGTTCAGTTCAGTCACTCAGTCGCGTCCAACCTCTTTGTGACCCCATGGACTGCAGCATGCCAGGCCTCCCTGTCCATTGCCAACTCCAGGAGTTTACTCAAACTCATGTCCATTGAGTCAGTGATGCCATCCAACCATCTCATCCTCTGTCGTCCCCTTATCCTCCTGCCTTCAGTCTTTCCCAGCATCAGTGTCTTTTCCAATGAGTCAGCTCTTCACATCAGGTACCCAAAGTACTGGAGTGTCAGCCTCAGCATCAATCCTTCCAATGAATATCCAGGACTGATTTCCTTTAGGATGGTCTGGTTGGATCTCCTTGCAGTCCAAGGGACTCTCAAGAGTCTTCTCCAACACCACAGTTCAAAAGCATCAATTCTTCGGCGCTCAGCTTTCTTTATAGTCTAACTCTCACATCCATACATGACCACTGGAAAAACCATAGCCCTGACTAGATGGACCTTTGTTGGCAAAGTAATGTCTCTGCTTTTTAATATGCTGTCTAGGTTGGTCATAACTTTTCTTCCAAGGAGCAAGCATCTTTTAATTTCATGGCTGCAGTCACCATCTGCAGTGATTTTGGAGCCCAAGAAAATAAAGTCTGTCACTGTTTCCCCATCTGTTTGCCATGAAGTGATGGAACCAGATGCCATGATCTTCGTTTTCTGAATGTTGAGCTTTAAGCCAACCTTTTCACTCTCCTTTCTCACTTTCATCAGGAGGCTCTTTTACTTCTTCACTTTCTGCCATGAGGGTGGTGTCATCTGCATATCTGAGGTTATTGATATTTCTCCCAGCAACCCTGATTCTAGCTTGTGCTTCCTCTAGCCCAGCATTTCTCATGATGTACTCTGCATATAAGTTAAATAAGCAGGGTGACAATCTACAGCCTTGACATACTCCTTTCCCTATTTGGAAGCAGCCTGTTTTCCATGTCCAGTTCTAACTGTTGCTTCCTGACCTGCAAACAGATTTCTCAAGAGGTACACTATCTCTCCCTATCTTCTTTACTTTTTCTTATTCTTCTATTGTTATAAATAGCATGGTCTAGGTAGAGTCTGTCTTAAGTGATAAAGTTATCCAAAAGATGGGGTCTGGGAGGATATGCACCCCATGAAGGAGCAAATTAGCTTAGCTTCCCCAGGGTCATCTTCACATTCCCAAGTGTCTGAGATTAAAACAGGCCCAGAATCTCATAGGAAAAATGAAGAGGAGACACTGTGGTCTCTGTGGTTAGGTACAGAGCAGGAATACCTGAAGCTAAGTGTGCCTCCACATAGCAATTCACAAAAGAATAAATATTAATGCCTGATAATGATATGCAAAGATGTTTGGCTTCACTAGGAATCAAGGAAATGCAGACATTTGCCCATTAAATAGGTAACGATTAAAAAGATGAACATTAGCCAGTGCTAGTAAGGGTGTGAGGACACATTCCCAGACAATGTTACAGGTGGGGTAGGTTGATAGGTATAAGTTTCTGACAGCACAGTTTGGCAATGTTTATTTACACTTCAAAGGTATTTTGAGTCAGCATCTCCGATTTCAGCCAAAGAAAGTAAGTACACAAGGAAACAAAGATATAGCTACCAAGTCATTAATAACCTCCGCCATGTTTATGACATGAGGGTAGTGAGAGGATGGGGGGAGCCTGGGAAAGAGAGGCCCACAACCTTTGAAGAGGTGAGGGGAGGACAGAAACTAAAAGGGGAGGGGAGGAGAGGGGAACAGGAGTAAACACTGCGGGGAAAGGAAGAGGCTCACAAAGGACCCCATGAGAAAGGTGTGAGGAGAGTACACACGAAGTGGGTGTGAGGAAGAGACAAGGAGGAGGCAGGGGGTAGGGGCAGACAGGGAGAGAGAAACCCCCATGCGGTGCAACCCACTGCCACTGCCATACATCCGCATCACACAGGCACAAAGAAACAAAAGTTGAAAGAGGGTTGATGAGGAAGCTCACGATACATGACAGCAAACACTGTGTGACCAAGCTTAGCTAGAGTGATACATAAAGACAAATGCAGCAGAGGGTGACTAGAAGGGAACCGCAGTTCTCACTAAGGGCGCTATGGTAACTGGTTTAGACTCTATCCTGTGTTTTCCTAGACTGTCAGAAATTTTAGTAAGTAATTTCTAGCAATAGGGAATATACTAAAATTCCACAGAGTTGAGACAGACCTTTGTTCTTTCCTGTGAGAATTAACACACATGCAAACAAATTAAGTAGGTGCAATGGTGTCCCCTGCTTGTCATACTACAGAAATGATCCTCGTGTGATCAATTTAAACTGCCCATTAAAATTTCATTTGTGTACACTGTACTAGAAAGATAATGGAATTAATTTACAAATACAGATGTCACCCATCTAACTAGTCTTTGGCATTTATCAAACCAAAATGCTTTTCACTTGAAGTTGTATCAACATCAGAGATGTAAAAAGAACCTGTGTAAATTCTCAGGAGCAGGCATTTGATGTAGGCACGGGGCAAGCACAACAGGGAAGCAGGGCAGTGGGCCCAGAGAAGTTGTTAATGAACAGGTGACTGCCACAGGCCACCGAGGCTTGATCTTTCTGCGAGCCATCCCAGGCACTATGGAGAATGAGTCACACAACTGTCCCACCGGGGGCAGGGAGTCAGGGACCTTCCTCAGACCCTCTCTCCCCATTGGGCTTTGGTAGGATTGAGAGTCTAGGGCCTGAACATGGCACTACTTGGATGACGTCTATTATCTCAACATCCCATTAATTCTCTGGAGGGTTGGCCCTGTTTCCCAGATTAGGAATCTGAGATACAGAAAAGATTAAGCCACTTGCTAAAAATCAAATAGTTGATAAGTAGCTGGGCTAGACTCCAAATTCAGTGTTCTCTCTCCCACTCTAGGGTGCCACGTCATAAAGGCCATGGCCCGTCCATTCTCCAGCACAGCTGGCACTCCTCATGCGGAAAGACATAGCCTGAAGGAGGGGGCATGTTTCAAGCCTCTCTCCTCTCAAGGAAAATGTATGGCTTCCCAGATTGTTTTAATAATCCTGCATCCATAGAAAAATCTTCTAGGTCTTTATCCACCAGAGCCATGTGAAATTTTTATAGCATCATCATCTGTGCCTACTCCCACCCCAAATACCAGTTACTATGAAATTATGCCAGAATTTGGATCAAAGTATGGGGGAAAATTCAAGACAAATTTTTATCTGATGAACTCATGGCAGAGAATCAAATTTCATAGAGAGTTCCAGATTCTAGTATATTAAAAAACAATCTGTAACTTTTCTGTGAGGAGAGTACTTTATTAGAATAAATAAAACATGCTGAGCTCTGTCGGGACATAGGGATCATGCTAACGTGTGAGCCAAGGAGAGTCTTTTCTTGCTTTAGTCGAATGGATAACCACCTGCAAATCACTAGCATCTGAGGTTAATTTAAAATGCATATAGATATAGAAAAAAGTTCCAGGAAATTATTGCATTTATAGCTTGCCTGCAGTAGTCAATGGAAAGGCCCTTGTGGCCCCCAAAATAACACTCTGGATAGCCCTGTATGCTAGCACCTTCGCTCCCTTCAAGCTATGGCTCCCATCTGTGCTTCCACAGTCTCCCCAGGAGGACAGCCCCTTTTCACAGGGTGCCAGGGGAGCGAATACAACCCCAACCCCCCTGTCCCAGCTGTACAGCAGCTGACTTGAGCAAGTTCCATCCCCAGAAGCTCCAGAGCAGCCGACCTGAAGAAGCATTTGCCTTAGACACCTACACCAAACACCTAATCATCGGTCACTTAGAAAGCAGAGACCCCCTTAGTATTAACACTTGGAGGACACAGGATCTTCACCAAAAGGATAAAATGCAGAAAATTCTGGCCAGGCAATAATCACTGAGACCTTTCATAGAACAGCATAAGCATCTGAGGAAACAACAGATGGCAATCCTGGACACAAATTACCATGATGCAAAGAACAAGACCCTGGCCAAACATTCAGTGGGCTGTCTGGGGATGAAGCATTTTCATCCTCTGGGTACAGAATTCTGTAATTCCTGGTCCATCATGAATGTGGGCAAGGCTCCAGACACACACTATCTATGTGCCTAGAAGGGCCTTCCTACCTAAGGACACCCCAGCCACGTGAAGGCCAATTGGGCCTGGTCTGCTCATTCTATGGACCCATAGGGACCTCTGTGGTGACACCCATCCACTCACTCCAACAGGAAAGGGAAGGGCTGGCGTGCAGAAGGGCACTTCACCTGGCACACTGGGCTGGAAGACTTTATTCAGATCCAAGGAGGAGGCTCTGGAATGGGTTTTCTGTGGCCGCGGTGGCGGGGTGGGAGGGTCCTCGCCCCTTTTCATGGCCTCTTCTATGGAGGTGCTAGAGTAAGATCTGCAGCAAAATAAGGGAAGGTCAGAAGGGAAACAGCAAAGCTTCACTCTCTGAAGTTGGGCTGAAACAGAAAATACCCACAAAAGTCTAAGTGACCACCAAGGCCTGTGGAGCTCCCAGAGAGGCCATGTCCCTGCTTCCCTCTCAATGCCACACCAGCTGCAACAAGCACCCAATCCCCACCCGAGTCACAACCTTTTTTAACCTCTTTGCTTTTATTACACCTTAGACCTAAACTTACCCAAGAGGAAACACTTTCTGTAAATTCAAATCCATTTTGATTGGAATTGTTAATAACAATAATATGTCAATGCATCTGGTTAGGTACATCCATATTTTAATAGAAGGGCTTCATGGTATTAACTGACCACAGAACTTGACTCCTGTTTACATGTAAATGTGATAACAGGCACATATGGAACTGGGACAGATAAGCAGAGAAGAAGAATCAAATGTTCAACAGAATATGCCACAAATGAAATTCAGGAAAGGAAAACATACATCAATCAGATTGAGGGGCCTTCGGTGTCTTATCATGAGAAACACAGGTTTGGGGGAAATTTCAAAGCAAAAGCATCCTCAACCTTCTCTCTCACTCAATCTATAACAAGGCAGGAGCTAACTAGGCAATTTCTGAGATTATAATTCCAATTAATGGCATTTAATGAAAAAGGAACTGGGTAAATTAGCAACTTAAATACATTTCATTCAAACTTCAATCTCAGTTTCTACATTCCATTTTTTAAATGCTTCGACACTGTCTATGAGCCAGGGAAGAAACCTTTGTATAGGAGCAGGTAGACTATTAGAATCCTGCTTATCTTCTAAATTAGTTCAGCTAAGTACATTAGTCTATTGCTGAAGACTATGTCAGTGAGTTCCCAATATGGTTTTCTAAGAAGTGCATATATACATCTTATGTCTGTTCTATTCAGCTTCTGAGCTAACTTCATGCCAAAGAAGAAAATGACCTTTGAGTCAGAGATGTGTCCTAGAGACAAATTAGCCTCAGGAAATTGCCTTGATATTTAGCTACTACAGTAGCACTCAGGAAATTAGAATCTATTCATTACTCTTAAGCAACTTCAGTTCTTGGTAAAGCTAGTTTTGACATAGCAAGTTCTTATTTTCCTGAATAACTTCCTCAAGGTTTCTATGTGGTAGTCCAGAGTTTTGTTCATCATGCAACGTTGCAATCTTCAATAAAGCCACCATAATGACATGTGATATGCTCTTGCAGTGATCCTTGTAACACAGCTTGCAAGACACGCAAGGCAAAGGCAGGCAAGAACTAACAGGAAGAGTGCTCTGATCCTTTCAACCAGAATAAAAAAATCCACAGAAAAGGGCAACAAAGTTTTCAAATGGGAACTCCTGATTAAATAAGGAAATTAGGGACCCTAGCTAGAAAGAACTTTATATGCCAGATATAGCTCTAGTGACATTTTTTACTCAAGAAAGAAAATATAATGTGGCATGTATAAATCGTGTGCAGGTATATATACACACATATATATATACTTGAACATACAATCTCATACTACGTATCTTATTTTATTTTACTTCCATATATAACCTGTATATTTATATTTTTATACAGAAAGGTAAATGAATATTCAATAAGTGATACTATAAAACTATGAATACAGCCAATTAAAATATAAATCTGCAGGGACTCAACAAGATAATGAATGTAGTAGTATTAGAAAGGTGATTTCCCTTCCCCTTACACTTCTAAAAAGTTTTGTTATTCTAAAGAGGAGGATTAGGATTCAAATAATTTGCTTCTCATGGTCTCAGTAAAGACCCAGTTGGGTGTAGTGAAAATAACAACATCCAAATTAAACCAAGAGGACAATCCCTAAAAGAATCATATATAAAATTTAGGCAGAAATATTAATAATAGAATGTGTGATTGTGGTTTTTGTCATTTCACTTGCTTTGAGAGACAGAGAGGAAGCTAGCAGAATAAAAAAAAAACTATGAGGGTTGATTTCTGACATTCAGAGAAGTATTTGTCTACTATGAAGGCAGACAAATGTTACTACTCCTACATCCTAGAGCCAGGACAGAGTAATTTGTAAAAGATCCATTCATCCTTTAAAAACAGGATGAGTAAATGTGGTGGCCATAGAGAGAAATAGGGACTATACCTTTTTTTCTACCAAAAATTACTGTACCTGTTGTTTTAACAAATATGAACTAAAGTATCTATTACTTGTACATATTTGCTTTAACAAATATGAACATAGGTATCTGTATCTTCTATAAACAAGGAAACAAAACTCTAACTTGGAAATTCCAGATATAAAAAGTAAACTAAGGTGTAATTATTTGACTTACAAGGAGACCAGAGTTCCTTAAATGGCAGTATTTCAAGCATACAAAATATGATCATATTTAAATTCACCTTCTCAGGAACACATCTAGTAGCCAAAGGAGGGAAAAAAGTCATTGAGAGCCAAAGCAAAACTTGGAAAACACACAAGCAGCATCCCATCTCCCACTGCAGTCTACTGGTGAACAATAATCTCAATACCATGTCCCCTCCTTGAGGTCCTAGGAGTTCTATCAGCATCTCTGTATTCCTCTTCACTCCTCCTATCTACTATCTGATGGCTCTCCCTTTGCTCCTAGCCTCTCCTGACTCAGCGATTAAGAAGCTGAGAAGAGACTCTAACAGGATGAAACAGTCCACAAACACTGCTTACCTGCAGTTTTGAGCCTTACTGAAATTGCCAGAGCATTTTCATTCCCTACTCTAGATTTTATACCCAGACTTCTTATTTTTTTGGTGTTCACCTTGTCATGACAGGAAATTTCAGTGTTAGTTACCTTTTAACCATATTTCCCTCTTTCCAAAGGTACTTTCCCACTATTCGTTATCATCCTGCAGCAACTGGGTCATGTCACACAGCCCCCTTCTTCATGTCAGCTTGCCAAAGAGCTGCAGCCCCTCTTCCGGCACCAGTAAACACAGAAACTAAGAGCCTCCCCAGCAGCACTGTGGGCTCCAGTCAGGCCCCTAGAGACAAGTGAAGTCACCTACAGGCTAAGTGTCAAACTGAAGGGAAAGGAGATCATGGGTTAGGTTTTTCGTTGGGAGATTTACTTCTAGTCAGGAAGAGGGCACAAAGGGCATTAAAGCAGAAATTTAAACAAACACTACCTGGATCTTGGTCTTGCTTTGAGACTGTTGGAATCCTTAGGAGTGGCTGAAACAAAGATTATTTGCTGTTTGCTTGGGTTTCATGTCTGCAGTTAAACAGGTTTATAAGCAGCACCTGGGCTAGTATAGAACACATCAACAGTAAACGTGAGGTACAAACATCCCTGTGGAAAACTTGACCACTTCCACATTTTTGTGATTTCATAATTTTATTTCTAAAGCTAAAGGCACAATTAACAGGAAGGAAAAAGTAACATATTTTTCCTTTCATCAGAGCACTAGCCACAAAGCCATTCTTAAATCGAAGCTGGCTAATGAAGAAATTCCAGTCTAAAAAGACAACTCCCTCAAGAGGTTATCTATTTATACAATGATGGGTTCAGACTTGAGGGTTTCTTGGTCTCTCATGATAGTCAAGTATTAAATAATAACAGATTTTGAACCAGTCTTCCCTGAATTCTAAGAAGAAATCTATCAGGCTATATATTTTTAAGGTTTTCTTAAAATACACCACCAGGACAGCATGACCACAAGAAATCAAAGCTCCCATAATTAAGCTGAAATGAACTATGCAGTTTTTTCCATAAGAAAATATTATTGTGTCTCAAATTATACAGAGAGTATTATGGAATATATTTTGTCAACCAGACAACTTTTCCTTCACCAATTTATATCATAAACTAGCTTGCTCACTACCAACACACATGAAGCCTACTTTCCCATCGTAAGTTGTTGGGAATAATGAGAAAGAACATGTTTCATTGCATGATGTCATCCTCTTTTACATTACTCCAAAGATAAAAACCTTCCTTGGTGGGAAGCATGCTGGATTTCTGACGATCATTAAGTGAAAGTGTTAGTCACTCAGTCATGTCTGACTCTTTGCGACCCCATGGACCATAGCCCACCAGACTCCTCTGTCTATAGGATTCTCCAGGCAAGACTATTGGAGTGGGTAGCCATTTCCTTCTCCAGGAGATCTTCCCAATCCAGATATTGGACCCATGTCAATTGCATTGCAGGAAGATTCTTTACCACTGAGCTACCAAGGAGCCCTTAAACTCCTTAGGTTAGATAAGCAGGGCAGAAATGGGGAACTGAGATGCTATCAAGGTACAAAGCAAACTAGGAACACACATTCCCTTCACTATGGTCAGCTGCAGAAGACATGCATTTCTCCCGACCAAAGCACCCTGGCTTCTCGGAGTGAGAATACAGCCACCTTTTGACTATAAACCACCGGAAGGCTGCCAGAGCCCCGAGAAGCATGGGAGGCCAAGCAGTGTGAACCTGCCTTGCTGGGTCTCGTGCACCCACAGTGGCACCTGCCCGAGGACAGACAACCACCTCCCCTCCTCCAGGCCCCTGGGCAGCAAAGGATAGTGGCCCAAGAGAAACTCTCCTCCAGCCCAGCAAGCTTTCCAGGAGCTGGGCAGACAGTGGGATTCCATTCACCATGGCTGGCTCTGATCCGCTTCTCTCAGGCCCCACTGCTTCCCAGAAATGTGTGAGTCAGAGAAGTCTAGGTCATGTTAAAAGACTATTCACCAAACCAGACCATGATAACTTGTTAATTCCTTTGTCCACTGCCACTATCTGTCTTTATGCTGGGGTGTGGATGGGTGTGGAAGGAGCAGGAATCCTGTTGGTGATAGACAGGCAGACAGATGGGGTGAGGGGGGTGGCTGAGGGTTAGAGACTAGGCCAACTCCTCCTGGCTGCAACATTCACTAGCTGTGATTTCTCTGAACTTCAGTCTCCTCACCTACAGAATGAAGAGAATAAAAATGAGGCCCCTTTCTCACACGGAGAGATAAGAAGGTGAAAGCACTTTAAAAACTAAATGTGTTCTAGAATTGCAAAATATTACTCTTGTACAGTGTCCTTAATTTTTAAGCTTAGAAATTTGGTTTCAAAATTTAGTTTTTTCTAAGACAGCAAAGGAGATACAGGTGGGTGCAGGGAATGGAAGGAGAGAAGTGCTCTGCTGCTTAAGACCATCAGGGTGGCAACTGCGAGAAACACCAACAGCAGGCTGAAGGCTACAGTTTAAGGACAAGCAGGTCTGACACCCTTGGCATGATGTGGAGACACACAAAAAAAATGGCCGTGGTGCAGAGTGGCCTGGTGAATTAGGCTGGAATGTGGCATTAGCTAAGAAATCCATCAGATTCTACTACTATACACACACTCAGCAATTAAAAGGGTAAGAGCCTATGAGAAAAATTACATATCAAGGAATACCCAACTCCCTGATGATACAGTCCCATCCCACCTATAAGCCACAACATTCTCTTCACTGCCATTACTATTATCATGGTTATCACCACCCTCTGCAGAAGGAAGGGCAGAAGTGGGAAATGAGATCCCAGGCAGGGCTGGTAAGTCCCAACATGTTCCAGATCAGAAAAAGCTGGAGAACACAATTCTAGTTAAGTCTTCCATCAGCTTCCAAGCCCCTGAAAGTCGGACTCAGCATTTGGAGCATGTGAACATCTGCAAAAATGGTGAGGGCAGGTTGTGTCAGAATTCAGGCAGAAGACCACGGGCAAATCATAGCTTCTCACTGAGCTTCGCAGAGAGAAGAAGAGTGAGAATTTCCTAGAACACCCCAGGCACATCACCTTTCCAGGAAACAGAAACAGGACAGGAAGGCAAGCCTAAAGTTTAATTCTCCAGAAGACAGCAACTCAACCAAGGTGAACTGCTAACATGGTATGGAAAGCCTCCAGAATTAGAAACCACCATCTTAAAACTCCTGTCTTTCACTAAGAATCCAAATGTTCCCCGGGTATTAAATAAGCTTTCAGATGAGGTATTCCCTCAAAACCACTCCAGAAAGGGCAGCAAAGAACAAATCAGAAACCACACAGCATGCTCCCAGGCAGAATGTGAAACAAATTCAGATATACTTTACATACTGTGGCACACATACCCTGATAGGCTCTGACTGGTGATGGATGCCATGCCCTATTAAATGTTGAAAATGACATCTAAAACTCCCGCCCCAGAGAACATGGGGCATGCTCACGGAAATAAACAGGAAGAGTTATAAGCCAAAAAGGTTATTGGAGAAGCACAATTTAACTTTCCAAATTTAAATAGCTTTTATTAATACCATAACACGAAGTTTACAAAAACTGGGACGTATTCACTTCATTTCCAACAATTAGAGTTGGAAGGAACCTATGTCAGGTGATTGTCCTATGCAAATAGAGCATTTCCCCCATGATGAAGGAACTTGAATCAGTTCCAAAAACCAAAACACAGCTTGAAAATTCCTACCATTTTTGGAGTCACAGTTGATTTACAATCTTAATTTCCTATTTCTTAACATTGTTTTTGAGAGGTAGTGGTTCCCCAAATAGGCTGAACATCAGAATCCTCCGGGGGTTGCCTAAAATACAGATTCTTAGGCCTCATCACTGTAATCAATCATATATTCTCCTTCATATTCATTCTCTCTTCCTCCATCTCCCTCTTCTCCTCTCCCCTGCTCCCCATTCCTTTCTCTATCTCTATACCTCTTTCTTTTAAACCTTAAATGAACTTGGTGTTTCGGAAATACACTACTAAGCCTCGATAAATATTGGTTCCTTTGCTCTAACTTTAACAAATAAAGCCTGGATGATACCTAGCTAACTGAAACAAACATGATTTAATTATTAAATATTAAAAGAGAAAACAATAAACAAGAAATGAGCAACTTCTTTCGTGTCCCTATAACCAGAACTACAAACACGCCTAGCCAGTAGTTCTAAACTAGGTTCATCTTGGTTCAATGACAGCTCCATCGAGAAAGCTGAGCACACAGGCCCGGCCATCTCCATGGTCCACAGACACAGTCCTGACTCTCCAAAAACCTGGGCAAACACTACTTTTATTTTTCTCCATGGAATCTACTCCATGTATAAGCACATTTACCTGTTTTCCTGGTGGTGAAGTATAATGAAAATATTTGAGATTTTTATTTTGGAAATGGAAAGTTTCACCTATGAGCCTCCCATTGATCCACTCCATCAGCTCCTTACTCTACAGAGAAACCACAATGGCTTACCAAAATCTTCTCAAATTAAAGCCTTCTCAACTTTACACTTAGTGACAATGAGACCCTCAATTCAAACGGAGGGATCCTTTCAGTGAAAACTATATTTAGAACTTACAAAGAAATCACCCTCTTCTCATACCTGAGAAGAGCGAAGGAGTGAAAAAGAAACCAAAAGGTTTCCTTAGAATAAAACACACAACAAATATTTGGAAAGAAATATATATATATATATATATATATATATATATAAAATCACAAATGTGCCAGTCTTCTCACTGAAACTACAAAGCTGTTTTTTGGTTTGCTTGTTTTTTTTTAGAAATAATTACATTTAAAATATATTAAATTGGTTTTCTCCTACCTGAATCCTCAGACATGTCCTTTGGTAAGGCTTCATCAGTAGCACTCTTCAAAGCTACCAGTGTTTTGTTTTTAAAGAAAAAGAGAAAGAAAAGAAGAGGAAAGAAAAAAAATTATATCTAAAGCATGTTACATTAAAACAAAGAATTCCAGGTTATCACTTATGAAAACAGTGTTCTATATACCTATAAGTTGCTATAGCACTTACTAAAACAATAAAAGCCTCCTATGATAATGGGCTCTACTCCTACAGAGAATAAAGACATATTTTCAATGTTTCAGAGAGAGTGCCACCAGTGGCTTGGGAGAGTATTACCAGGAAATATCAAAATTCCCCATTTTTTCCCAAGCAAAGACATCAGGATCTTTCTGGGAGTGAGAGCCAGGCTTCAGGATTTTTAGAGCTCGCCAGCTTCCCTGGTGGCTCAGAGGATAAAGCATCTGCATGCAATGCAGGAGACCAGGGTTCGATCCCTGGGTTGGGAAGATCCCCTGGAGAAGGAAATGGCAACCCACTCCAGTATTCTAGCCTGGAGAATCCCATGGACAGAGGAGCCTGGCGGGCTACAGTCCACGGGGTCACAAAGAGTTGGACACGACTGAGCGACTTCATATGCACACAGGTTATTCCAATGGACATTTAAGGCTAAGATCCACTAGTAAAGAGAGTTATCAAAGTACTTGCTGCTATAGACAATGTCCAGGTCTGCCTGCCCCTCCTGATCAAACACTGAAATAGAGAGCATGCAATTATTGTAATTGTTTCCCTGTTGGCTCAGTCAGTGAAGAATCCGCCTACAATGCAGGAGATCTGGATTTGATCCCTGGGTTGGGAAGATCCCCTGGAGAAGGAAATGGCAACTCACTCCAGTATTCTTGCCTAGGAAAGCCCAGGGACAGAGGAGCCTGGTGGGCTACAGTCCAATAGAAGGGATACTGGCTTGAGAATTAGAAAATCTTAGTTTTTACCACTGCTCTTTTTCTTACTGAATAAATGATTCATACTGCCTGAACTTGAGTTTACTCATCTATATATTTTAGGCGATAAAATATACCAGCCTCCATTCAATTTTGTGAGGACTGAATAATGCAGTGCATGAGGAAGGACTCGATCAATTATAAAGCATTATAATAGAAGCATGGGAGGAAGTAGGGTGTTCTTCCTTCTCTTCTAGACAGTGCCAAGCCAAGTCATCCCTGTGCTTTATGCTAGCTATAACAAGCAACACTGTGCTGCAATGCTCTCACCCACCCAGTAAGATAAGGCTCCACGTCACAGCCCAACACCCACAAGGTCACAGAGAATAAAGCCCAGGGACAGAAACTCTCTCTCCAGAAGGTAACTTCCTCAATGGTTAGATCTGTGTGCAAATGTACATTTATATTGATATTCTGGGATCACACCTGCCAACACAAGATGTTATGTTCTCAAACCATTCAGCTTCCAGTCATTTCCTAATTAGTATGGCCAGATTCCAATATAAGGTGTCAGAGTAGCCTGAGGATCAGCTGTGAGTACAGGGTCGTAACTGAAGGCTTTGGACACTCAAGCTCATTACTGCTTTATGAACTATAGTTCAGTGACAACAACTGAACAACTTAATCCATCCAAATGTGTTCATATACTGAGAACAGTCCTCATACACTCTAGAAACCAGCCATTCCAAGAGAAATAGATTTTTTAAATACACAGAAAATGTTCCCAAAGGGAGAAAACTCATTCTTTTCATACCTTGTTTGTCATCACCAGTCACATCTTGGGTAGGGACAGGAAAGTCGGCCATGTCTTTAATAGACAGCTTCTTGGAAAGAAAAGTAAATTAATAATATGGGTTGGAATGAAAATGAAGTGATGTGCATATTATGATGAAAATGTTTTTAAAAGCTGTATATTTTGCCAATATTTCTGTCTTCCATAAACCTTGACATTTAATTTTTTTTTTTTTTAGGTTTCTAGTGAGGTATAAGTTAATTTGCATTGAAGAATTTTATATACACAGAGGAAAAACATAATGATTTAGGCTGAGGAATATGTATAGAACATACATTGTATCTGAATCTGGTATGGGATTCAGCCAGAGTCGTAGAGCATTTGCCCATGACTTCAGTCAAGAACAAACCTATGCTCTAGGCATTTTCTCACAAGCAGCAAGAGGTTCTGACAAGCAGTCCCATCATGTGGGTATTTGCCAGAATCTCTTATGCAGAGGGTGCTCAACCCTGATTCAAATAGCCTCCCTGTCATGAAATAAGAGAATTTTATTGGTGTGCAGAAGAAAACTTTCTGCTAACTCATTTAAGGGAGACATTTCCACTTATACTAAGATGAATACCCAAATTGATCATGTGCTGATTAGTTTAAAATTCTGTGTAAAACCTACTTACTATAATTTCTTATAAACTCTCAATTAGCATGGAGTCTGTCCTCTGATAAAATTAAAGGATAATATATTCATATTTGGTATACATATAAACAAATTCTAGAAAGATATATAAATTTTTTAAGGGTGACTGGGTAGATGCAGATAGGGATAAGAGGAAGACTTGTCACTATAAGCCTTTTGGTATTCTTTTTATTTTAAATATATTCAAAGAATCAAATAAAGATAAATTCTAAAACTTAAAGTAGGGTAAATTCCTGGAGTTATCTGGTGCTCCCAAAGGTTAATTGGTTTACCTCTCAGAATCAGAACAGCCCAAGAGAGATAAGCAATACTTCTGTTTTCAAACTGTTCCAAAGAATGGAGTTACAATACTGCCTGGTGGTAATCTGATCTAGGGTTTAAGAATGCTCAGACAAGTCATTCTTGGCATCACAATGAAGCCTCCAGACTTAATTTAGAACACAGAATGTGTCTCAACCAAATGTATCTCAACTGTGCCCTTCTTTCATTTTCTTGTCCCAGCTGGATTATAAACCAGATCCTTAATGAAATAAAATAATTTAGGAGTAGAAAAAAAACAGATAAAAAGAAATCCAAAAGAACACCACTTAAAGAAATTTTAAAAATCTAAATAAATGGAAAGACATTCTGTGTTCATGGGTCAAAAGACTTAATACTGTTAAAACGGTGATCCTCCCAAAATTCATTTACAGAATTGAAGCAATCCTTCTTATTTTTTTTTTTTAGCAGAATTCGACCAGCTGGCCCTAAATTTCATATAAAAATGCAAGGGACCCAAAATAGCAAAAATATTCTTGAAAAAGAACAACTTAGCAAAAACTAACAGGAATCAAGACAGTATAGTACTCACATAATGACAGACATATAGATCAATGGAACTGAATTGAGAATCCATAAATAAACCCTTACATTTGTGGTCAACTGATTTTCAACAAGGGTACAAAACAATTGAGTAGGGGAGAAACTGTCTATTCAATAAATGATGCTGAGACAACTTGATATCCATATACAAAAGAATAAAGTTGAACCTCTTCTTCACAATCTATATAAAAATTAACTTAAAATGGATCACAAACCTAAATGTAAGGCCTAAAATTATAAAACACTTAGAAGAAAACATAGGAATCAATCTTCATTATTTTGTATTAGGCAATGGTTTCTTAGACATGACACCAAAAGCACAAGTAAAAAAAGAAAAAAATTAGATAAATTCTACTTCATCAAAATAAAAAACATTTGTGCTACAACGGATACTATCAAGAAAGAGGAGAAAAACAAAGAAAAATACTTGCAAATTATGTATCTAATAAGAAACTTACATCCAGAATATATAAAGAACACTTAAAACTCAATAATAAACAACCCAGTTTATAAATGGACAAGAGATAGGAAGAGATATTTCACCAAAGAAGACACACAAATGGCTAATAAGCACACAAAAAGATGTTTAATATCAGTAGTCATTAATTCAAATAGAAACCACAGTGAGATACTACTTTATTCCCACTAGGATGGCTAAAATCAAAGAGAGAGAGTAACCAAAGTTAACAAGGATATGGGGAAATTGGACCCCTCATACATTGCTGGTAGAGGAATGTAAAATGGTATAGCTGCTTTGGAAAGTATTTTGCTAGTTCCTCAAAAAGTATAACACAAGGTATAATGTGATCCAATCAATTCACTCCTCAGTTTATACCCAAGAGAAGTGAAAACATGTGTGCACACAAAAACTTGTACATGGATATTCACAGCAGCATTTTTTCTAACAGCCCCAAAGTGGAAGCAACTCAAATTTCCATCAGCTGAAAAATGGATAAACAAAATGTGTTCTATCCATACAATGGAATATTATTCATCAACGAAAAGGAATAAAGCGCTGATACATGCTACACTGTGAATGAACTTTAAAATATTATACAAAGTGATCTCATCACAAGAAAAAACTATTTTTTCCTAATTCTTTAATGGTGTCTATGTGAGATGATGGATATTCACTAAAGTTATTGTGGTAATCATTTCAAAATGTGCATAAATCAAATCATTTGGCCATACACCTTAAACTTATCCAGTTGCATATATCAATTATGGAAGCAGTGACAGATTTTATTTTCTTGGGCTCTAAAATCACTGTGGACAGGGACTACAGCAATGAAATTCAAAGGCAGTTGTTCCTTTGAAGGAAAGCCATGAGAAACCTAGAGAGCATATTAAAAACCAGAGACATCACTTTGCTGACAAAGGTCCATATAGTCAAAGCTATGCTTTTTCCAGTAGCCATGGACGGATATGAGAGTTGGACCATAAAGAAGGCTGAGCGCTAAAGAATTGATGCTTTCGAACTGTGGTGCTGGAGAAGACTCTTGAGAGTCCCTAGGACAGCAAGGATACCCAACTAGTCACTCCTAAAGGAAATCAACCCTGAATATTCATTGGAAGGGCTGAAGCTCCAATACTTTGGCCACCTGATGCAAAGAGCTGACTCATTAGAAAAGACCCTGATGCTTGGAAAGATTGAAGGCAAAAGGAGAAGAGGGTGGGAGAAGATGAGATGGTTAAATAGCATCATCAACTCAGTGGACGTGAATCTGAGCAAACTCTGGGAGACAGTGGAGGACAGAAGAGCCTGGCATGCTGCAGTCCAAGGGGTCACAAAGAGTTGGACACGACTTAAGAGACTGAACAACAACAACAAATACATCAGCTATATCTCAATAAAACTGGAAGATCAAAAAACAAACATTATACTAAATGAAGGAAGCCTGTCACAAAAGACCACATGTCATATGTTTCTATTTATATGAAATGTCCAGAGTAGGCAAATTCCAGAGACAGAAAAAAGCTTAGTGATTACTAGAGGCTGGGGCAAGAGGAGAACAGTAGATGACTGCTAATGGGTACAGGTTTTCTTTCTGGAGTGATGAAGATGTTCTAAAATTAGACTATAATGACAGTTGCACAACTGTCAATATGCTCAAAACCACTGAATTGTATACCTTAGCTGAATGTGGTATGTGAATTATATCTCAATAAGCCTGTTTACAAAAAAAGCAACTCAGTAACCTAAGAAACGTGGCTAAAGACACATATACTTGAAATTGTACTCTTTAATTCTTGATGGAAATAAGTACATGGTACAGGTCTGTTGTCTTCTAAAAAAGATGTACTGCTGAGCAAACTTCTCAAGACCTGAATCAGCTATAGCTCCATTCACAACAAACACCTGCATGGAGTCATCCCTCACAGGGCTGCTGGTACCAAGTTCTATTTAAACTCCAAGCATGAGGACTTTCCTGGTGTTCCAGTGGTTAGGACTCTAAGCTTTCACTGCCATGGGCCTGGGTTCAATCCCTAGTCAGGGAACTAAGATCCCACAAGACATGCATCACAGCCAAAAATAAAATAAACTTTAAACATGCATTCCTGTGTTTAAAATATCTCCATTTCCAGATTTGACAGCCATCTGTATATTTGGTCCTTTCCTTTTAGACAGATGATAAGTGAGTACACCAGTAGTCATGTATGGATGTGAGAGTTGGACCGTGAAGAAAGCTGAGTGCCGAAGAATTGATGCTTTTGAACTGTGCTGTTGGAGAAGACTCTTGAGAGTCCCTTGGACTGCAAGGAGATCCATCCTAAAGGAGATCAGTCCTGGGTGTTCATTGGAAGGACTGATGCTGAAGCTGAAACTCCAATACTTTGGCCACCTCATGCGAAGAGTTGACTCATTGGAAAAGACCCTGATGCTGGGAGGGATTGGGGACAGGAGGAGAAGGGGACGACAGAGGATGAGATGGCTGGATCACATCACCGACTCGATGGACATGAGTTTGGGTAAACTCCGGGAGTTGGTGATGGACAGGGAGGCCTGGCGTGCTGCAGTGCATGGAGTCACAAAGAGTCAGATACGACTGAGCGACTGAACTGAACTGAAGTGAGTACACGGGGGAAAGCAACATGAGTCAGTAATTAATTTCTCAAAAAAAAAAAAAACCCAAAAAACCAGCATTATTTGTCTCTGTTGGAAAGGCGAAGGCTATCTCATACCATGGCAAGATGGAACAAAATGTTTAACCAGAAAGAATATGAATTAAGAAATTTTTTTTAGTAAATCACCTAACAACAATATAATTTTACACAAGCAGGGCTACCCATAGCAAAAAAAAATTTTTTTATTTAAAAATAAAACAAAAAAACAAAACCAGGGCAACTGCATAAGAGTTGTAGCATCCTGGCCTGACAGACAAACTTCCACAGACACTGCCAGCAACCCAGAATACACTGGGGGCTATGAAAAGTGGCTGACAATCATGTCTGCTTCACCATCATGCATATTCTACAAAAAGAAATTAAAAAAGCCAAAAGTCTTTGAATGCACATCTATCATTCCACCTGAAATCACTTTATCTCTTTCCCCAGAGGAGAAATCTGCTAAGCAAAGGAGCACAGAGGCTACAACTCCAAAAAAGAGTAGCAAAGAGGCTGAGAGATGTTATCAGAGAGAATGATGCAGAAGGGGGCTGGACTGGCTCAGAGAGGATGGCATCCACAATGCACACTACAGGCACCAGAGCCTCCTGGGGGAAGAATAAATAAGGCAACGCCATGCTCTGACGTTGCCTTTGACTTCTATCATCTTGCAACATCAGAGCATGGTAATAGAAGCCTATGTACAAACCTCCATTTATGAAATACTTCCAGACTTTTCTCAGGGTGGGAACAACAGATATCATAAGTTGTCATCACGGCAATTATAATGGTGGTGATGGTGATGATAGTGCTGATATTAACAAAAACCATAAGGACCCCTAAGCACGCGTCTAAGCCCATCAATGGCCTATCATTAAAGGAATTCTTCAGGTTTCTCTTGAGGATCATCCAAATTAGGCAGCTTTGAATGTGATTTGGGGCCCTCATATACAGTTCTCAAGCTTCCTCTCAAAACTGTTCTGATTCATTATACCTGGTTAATACTCAGCTGCTAAAAATACAGCTTTACAATGTTTACTTCAGAATTAAAGTTTGATTAAAGTAAATAATCTGCCTTCCATTTTTTTGGCTTAGTTTGGCAATACCTAAATTTCACCTCTAAAAGGTCAAGAGGCTACTTTGATTTTTTTCTCCAAATGTAGTTTTAGGGAGAAAAGAAAAAAAAAGATAATTACAGATATATCTGGTGTCTAAATCTGAAATGCTGAGCTTCAAAGTACTAAGTATGAAGAGAAAACGTTATGAAAGCAGATTTTCCAGAGTTTGTAAAGAACATCAGCTAACGGATTTAAGTGTACACACATCCTTACTTACTAACATATGATGATTTTTTACCTCCATCCGATTCAAATCACGGGGTTGTTGGTTTGCTGGTATTGACTCAGAATAAGAATCAAATAATGCACACTCCCACTTGGGCTTAGGAAAGGCTAAAAAGAAACAAAAAGAATACATAAGAATATATATTTTAGTCATAGTGATCATTGTTTCCTTGCAGCTTTTCTGTGCTTCATAAATAGAACAACAAAATCAGCCAGCTCCTATACTAGAGATGGCACTCATCACGCTGAGGTAGTATTTCATGTTTTTACATATACAAGCTGGTACTTCTACCATGCCTACTCTACACACAATAAAACTAAGAAACAGTGAAGTGAAGCACCTCAGTCAATGTCAAAGAGCCAGTAAATGAAGAACAGGAACTTGAACTGCCAGCAGTCCTGCTGAAGAGTCCATGCTGTCAGCATTTCATGTTATATTAAGAACACAGAAGTCATTTTCCACCTTAACCATCAGTATCACAATACTTCTGTTTTAACTATGATACTAGCAACATATTTAAATGGCAGTAACTATATGCAGAGTACATCATGAGAAACTCTGGACTGGAAGAAGCACAAGCTGGAATCAAGATTGCCAGGAGAAATATCAATAACCTCAGATATGCAGATGACATCACCCTTATGGCAGAAAGTGAAGAGGAACTAAAAAGCCTCTTGATGAAAGTGAAAGAGGAGAGTGAAAAAGTTGGCTTTAAGCTCAACATTCAGAAAACGAAGATCATGGCATCTGGTCCCATCACTTCATGGGAAATAGATGGGGAAACAGTGGAAACAGTGTCAGACTTTATTTTTTTGGGCCCCAAAATCACTGCAGATGGTGATTGCAGCCATGAAATTAACAGACACTTACTCCTTGGAAGGAAAGTTATGACCAACCTAGATAGCATATTCAAAAGCAGAGACATTACTTTGCCAACAAAGGTCCATCTAGTCAAGGCTATGGTTTTTCCAGTGGTCATGTATGGATGTGAGAGTTGGACTGTAAAGAAAGCTGAGTGCCGAAGAATTGATGCTTTTGAACTGTGGTGTTGGAGAAGACTCTTGAGAGTTCCTTGGGCTGCAAGGAGATGCAACCAGTCCATCCTAAAGGAGATCAGTCCTGGGTGTTCATTGGAAGGACTGATGCTGAAGCTCAAACTCCAGTACTTTGGCCACCTCATGTGAAGAGTTGACTCATTGGAAAAGACCCTGATGCTGTGAGGGATTGGGGGCAGGAGGAGAAGGGGACGACAGAGGATGAGATGGCTGGATCGCATCACCAACTCGATGGACCTGAGTTTGGGCAAACTCCAGGAGTTGGTGATGGACAGGGAGGCCTGGCATGCTGCGATTCATGGGGCTGCAAAGAGTCGGACATGACTGAGCGACTGAACTGATTGAACTGAACTGAACTATGGTGATAGTTTGCATACCATAAACATTAACTGAGGAAATACTGCATTTTAGCTATTACTATTGGAAGTAAATAGACAAGATCTTACAATGCTGTGTGCTGAAGAAAATTTTATGAAATACTCATTTCTTTTGATTAGCACGAATAACAAAAGTAAGAGCACAAGTTCTTACTGATTTATAACAATGAAATAAGAATCACATTATGGGTGTATTCCAACATAGTAAGTGCAGAGACAGCAGTTGTTTGCCGCATAGATGAGTGGATCAGCGTAAGAAAAATCATGCTACCTAGTAAGCTAACACTGAACACTCACACTATTTCTTAGAAGCAGATTCTGTTTCACCACTTTTGTCACAAAGTAAGTAAAAAAAAAATGTCTCAACAGCTAAGGAAATTGTCAATATTCCAAAGAGGAAAAGCAGACTGGGGTAGACAGTAAACAGAAGCTACAAATCAAGTTTGTCAAGACCAGCTATTAAGAAATCAAAATTTTAATGGCATGTTTTTAAAAATATTGTTAATCAAATGTTAAAACATGGACTGGTGTTTTTAATCCTTTCTCACCCTCCCATCACCACCAGGGTTTGAAATGCCAACTTCCCTCTTGGTCAAGTAGTGTCCACCAAGAAAGAGCTGCCACACGCAGCTGAGCACAAGCACCTTAGATTGTTCCCCTGCTTCCTCTGGTCTGCGTTTCACTGATAGCAGGTGGGACAAACCTTGAGCCCCAGTGATTTTTCTAACTATACCAAGTCGTCTCACCCTTTCCTTGGTTAAAAAAAAAAAAAAAAAAAAAAAAAAAAAAAAAAAACCTCAGCAAAACACGTTTCCAAGTTTGTACCATCCCTCAATCCAGCCCCAAGAGGAGTTTTAACCAAGATAAGATTTCTCTTTCTAGCTGACCAATCAGTGACCTGGCTACAATTATACACTGATGCCTTATCAAGGAGGAGTCGAGCTGCGTAGAAAGCTAACACTTTCAAAAACTACCAAGGCCATGCATTCACTGCTAAATCTCTCCCACCATGACCTGAAATTCACATGACTCCCCTACTCCAAACTCCCTATCAGAGAGGGACACTGCAGCATACATGCTGTCCCCTGTGCCCAGAGCCCACTCTTCCCCCTTCTTCACCTGCAGTGCCCTTAGCTCACCCTTCACATTTAAGTGCAAACATTTAAGGAAGTCCTCCCTAAAGTCATCCATTCTCCAACTGTCTCTAAGTCCTATGATGGTAAGAACTCTCTTTTATATAGCACTCTGACCACAGAGAATAACACAGTGCCTCTGACATAGGACATAACCAGTAAGTACTTTTAACAAATTATAGGCTAAAAATCTATACCAAAATCCACCCAGTCACCTAGACATAAAAATATCCAAAAGCCCATGAGTAAGCCACCAAATAATCCAAAGTCTCCTTCCAATTCTGCCTGTTAATTTTCACTGTTGGCAGATGGAGGGGGGGGGAATAAGATACGACAGTTCTTGTTTCATTACTTTATTGAAAACAAGTTTATATATTTATGAATGCACAATGGTATCAACCAAATTTACACTCTTCACCAATGTTATTGAAGACCGGATTAATTTGTTTTAAAGACCAAATAGAGATCAATCTGAAAATTCTTGAAACAAGAGCTAAGTTTTTTAAAAATTTAAATTTGGTCTCATAAAAATGAACCCTCAAAATGAATAGGACCAGTCATATTTTTCAAAGTCTAAAAGCATAGAGAAGACCTCAATACTTCTGGCCATTTTCTTGAATCAAATACAAAAATAAACAAGGGTGATAAACCATTTAAAAGTTAACTACTAAACCTTTTACTATCACTATGTTTGATGGGGTTTTATGAGGTCTCATGATTTTTGCTAGAACTATATAATTATTATTTAAGATTAATACCACAAACTGGAAATGATGGGCAATTTTTATTTAATTGAAGAGTATGTGATAGATTCTTCCTTTTTTTCTATATAAATGCATGCTCCATAAAAGGTCACAAACAAATTGGTGTGTGGCAGGGGGGTTCAAACAAGGAGTCATGACATGTGGCCTAGGTTCCATGGCCACATCACAGATAAACAAGGAAACCACATTCATCAAAACCCCAAAATGGAAGATGGAGGAATAGGACGGGGAGACCACTTTCTCCCCCACAAATTCATGGAAAGATCATTTGAATGCTGAGCAAATTCCACAAAACAACTTCTGAATGCTGGCGGAGGACACCAGGCACCCAGAAAGGCAGCCCATTGTCTTCGAAAGGAGGTAGGACAAAATATAAAAGATAAAAAGAGAGACAAAAAAGCTAGGGATGGATACCCATCCCCAGGAGGGAGTCGTAAAAGAGAAGTTTCCAAACACCAGGAAACCCTGTCACTGGTGGGTCTGTGGGGGGTTTTGGAATCTCAGAGGGCAACATAAAGTGAAGTCACTAAAGTGAAGTTGCTCAGTCATGTCCGACGGTTTGAGACCCCATGGACTGTAGCCTACCAGGCTCCTCTGTCCATGGGATTCTCCAGGCAAGAGTACTGGAGTGGGTTGCCATTTCCTTCTCCAGGGGATCTTCTCGACCCAGGGATCGAACCCAGGTCTCCCGCATTACAGGCAGACGCTTTAACCTCTGAGCCACCAGGGAAGATCAGAGGGCAACGTAACTGGGAGGAAAAAATAAATAAAACCCACAGATTAAGCGCCTAACTGCAAGTTCCAGTGGAGAAGTAGCCCAGATGCTTGCGTCTGCCACCAGCAAGAGGGGGCTGAACAGGTAGGCATGGGCTGCAGTGCTTAGGGTAAGGATTTGGCCTGAATGCCCTGAGGGCAATCTGAGGGAGCTAACATGAGATAGCAACCCAAACTGTGGGATAGCCAGAGAGAGAGAAGAAAAAAAAAAGAGGAAAGAGAGAGAGAGAACTTTCCCACAAAAAGCTCTAACCTAAGGCACTGCCGGGCCACTCACAAAACAAAGAACTGAGCAAATACCAGAGGAGAGCTAGCCGGCAGTGGACTGGCCCATCCCCGCCAGAGGCAGGGAGGCAGGCAGGTGCCAGCCAGAGACGGAAGGAAAGGGGCAAATTCGGCCCCAGAGACAGCATCCTCTATCAAACTGCGAGCAGGCTCCCAGTTGCTCACCAAGTCTACCTGGGATCCTGGACGGTTGACATCCACCAGGAGGGTCGCAGCCAGAGATCAGCTCCCCAGAGGAGACACACGGCACACCTGAGACAGTGCTCCCACTGAGCACTGGGAAACTGAGCGGCCAGGACCATGGAGGTGATAAGATGCACCGCCCCACCTGAGGAGAGTACACTCGCCAAGCACCTGGTTGCCTGAGCTGCTCAGACCTGGGAAGGGCACAAAATGCAGGCCCAACCAGTCTGTGCTTTTGTGGAGTACCCAAGAACCTGAACCTGAGCGGCTTAGACCTGGGAAGTGCACACAACCCAGGGCCCGCCTTAGATAGTTCGCCTGCAGAGCAACCTGGAGCCTCAGTAGTGTAGACCAGGAAAGCACACATGCCGAGAGCAGGGGCAAACCCAGTGTGGCCCAGACACTGTGAGTACTCCCCACACATGCCAGTGATATTTGCTTGCAGTGTTCCTCCCTCCCCACAGCACAACTGAACAAGTGAGCCTAAATAAATGACCACCTTTGCCCCCTTGTGTCAGGGCAGAAGTGAGATACTGAAGAGACTTGCAAACAGAGGAAGACAAAATAAACAAAGAAGAGGGAACCACTTTGTAAGTGACAGGTGCAACAGATTAAAACCCTGTAGTTAGCATTGGCTACATTGGAAGGGATCTATAGACCTTGAGAAGAAGTATAAGCTGGAACAAGGAACTATGTGAAACTGAACTGACCCCACACTGCCCTCAACAGCTCCAGAGAAATTCTTAGATATATTTTACTATTATCATTTTTAATTTTTGAAATTTTTTTAGTTTTAAGTTCTTTATTATTCCTTTTATTTTCATTTTTAAAACCTATTACCTTGCAAAAAAAAGACTATTTTAAAGCAAATTTAATATTTTTTATAACTTTTGCAATTTTTTTTAATACTGTATTTTTGAGAGTCTATCCTCTACTCTAGATTTTTAATCTTTGCTTTTTGGTATTTGTTATCAATTCTGTACCTTTATGAATCCAATCTTCAGTACCCATTTTTACTCAGGAGTGTGATTACTGGCTTGATTGCTCTCTTCCCTTTTGACTCTCCTTTTTCTCCCCCAGGTCACCTCTATCTCCTCCCTCCCTCTTCTCTTCTCTACCCAACTCTGTGAATCTCTTTGGGTAGTCTGGGCTGTGGAGAACACTTAGGGAACTGATCACAGGCTAGATTGGTCTCTCTCCTTTTGACTCCCCCTCCTCTCCTCCTGGCCACCTCTATCTCCTTCTGGTCACCTCTATCTCCTTCCTCCCTCTTCTCTTCTCTGTGGAACTCCGTGAACCTCTCTGAGTGTTCCAGACTGTGGAACACAAACAGGGCATTGATTACTGGCTAGACTGCTCTCTCCCCTTTTGATTCAACCTCTTCTCCTCCTGGTCACCTCTATCTCCCTCCTCCTTCTTCTATCAAGAAGAAGACAAAAAGAAAGGCCATGAAAAAATACTTGAGGAGATAATAGTTGAAAACTTCCCTAAAATGGGGAAGGAAATAGCCACCCAAGTCCAAGAAACCCAGAGAGTCCCAAACAGGATAAACCCAAGGCAAAACACCTCAAGACACATATTAATCAAATTAATGAAGATCAAACACAAAGAACAAATATTAAAAGCAGCAATGGAAAAACAACAAATAACTCACAAGGGTATCCCCATAAGGATAACAGCTGATCTTTCAACAGAAACTCTTCAAGCCAGAAGGGAATGGTAGGACATACTTAAAGTGATGAGAGAGAAAAACCTACAACTCAGATTACTGTACCCAGCAAGGATCTCATTCAAATATCAAGGAGAAATCAAAAGCTTTACAGACAAGCAAAAGCTCAGAGAATTCAGCACCACCAAACCAACTCTTCAACAAATGCTAAAGGATCTTCTCTAGATAGGAAACACAGAAAAGGTTTATAAACTCGAACCCAAAACAACAAAGTAAATGGCAATGGGATCATATTCATCAATAATTACCTTAAATGTAAATGGGTTGAATGCTCCAACCAAAAGACAAAGACTGGCTGAATGGATACAAAAACAAGACCCCTATATATGCTGTCTACAAGAGACCCACCTCAAACTTAGGGACACGTACAGACTGAAAGTGAAGGGCTGGAAAAAGATATTTCATGCAAATGGAGACCAAAAGAAAGCAGAAGTAGCAATACTCATATCAAATAAAATAGATTTTGATATAAAGGCCATGAAAAGAGACAAAGAAGGACACTACATAATGATCAAAGGATCAAACCAAGAAGAAGATATAACAATTATAAATATATATACACCCAACATAGGAGCACCGCAGTATGTAAGGCAAATGCTAACAAGCATGAAAGGGGAAATTAACAGTAACACAATAATAGTGGGAGATTTTAATACCCCACTCACACCTATGGATAGATCAACTAAACAGAAAATTAGCAAGGAAACACAAACTTTAAATGATACAATGAACCAGTTAGACCTGATTGATATCTACAGGACATTTCACCCCAAAACAATGAATTTCACCTTTTTCTCAAGTGCACACGGAACCTTCTCCAGGACAAATCACATCCTGGACCATAAATCTAGCCTTGGTAAATTCAAAAGAACTGAAATCATCTCAAGCATCTTTTCTGATCACAATGCGGTAAGATTAGATGTCAACTACAGGAAAAAAAACTATTAAAAATATAAACATATGGAGGCTAAACAACACATTTCTGAATAACCAACAAATCACAGAAGAAATCAAAAAAGAAATCAAAATATGCGTACAAATGAATGAAAATGAAAACACAACAACCCAAAACCTATGGGATTCAGTAAAAGCAGTGCTAAGGGCAAGGTTCATAGCAATACAAGCCTACCTCAAGAAACAGGAGAGAAATCAAATAAATTACCTAACTTTACACCTAACGCAACTAGAAAAAGAAGAAATGAAGCACCCCAGGGTTAGTAGAAGGAAAGAAATCATAAAAATTAGGGCAGAAATAAATGCAAAAGAAACAAGGAGACCATAGCCAAAATCAACAAAGCTAAAAGCTGGTTCTTTGAGAAGACAAATAAACAAACCATTACCCAGACTCATCAAGAAAACAAGGGAGAAGAATCAAATGAACAAAATTAGAAATGAAAATGGAAAAATCACAACAGACAACACAGAAATACAAAGGATCATAAGAGACTACTATCAACAACTATATGCCAATAAAATGGACAACTTGGAAGAAATGGACAAATTCTTAGAAAAGTGTAACTTTCCAAAACTGAACCAGGAAGAAATAGAAAATCTTAACAGATCTATCACAAGCACAGAAATCGAAACTGTAATCAGAAATCTTCCAAAAAACAAAAGCCCAGGACCAGATGGCTTCACAGCTGAATTCTACCAAAAATTTAGAGAAGAGCTAACACCTATCCTACACAAACTCTTCCAGAAAACTGCAGAGGAAGGCAAACTTTCAAACTCATTCTATGAGACCACCATAACCCTAATAACAAAACCAGACAGTTCAGTTCAGTTCAGTCACTCAGTCGTATCCTACTCTTTGTGACCCTATGAACCACAGTATGCCAGGCCTCCCTGTCTATCACCAACTCCCGGAGACTACCCAAACCCATGTCCATCAAGTCGATGATGCCATCCAACCATATCATCCTCTGTCAAACCCTTCTCCTCCTGCCCTCAATCTTTCCCAGCATCAGGGTCTTTTCCAATGAATCAGCTCTTCACATCAGGCGGCCAAAGTATTGGAGTTTCAGCCTCAACATCAGTCCTTCCAATGAACACCCAGGACTGATCTTCTTTAGGATGGACTGGTTGGATTTCCTTGCAGTACAAGGGACTCTCAAGAGTCTTCTCCAACACCACAGTTCAAAAGCATCAATTCTTCGACACTCAGCTTTCTTTATAAAAACCAGACAAAGGTGCCACAAAAAAAGAAAACTACAGGCCAGTATCACTGATGAACATAGATGCAAAAATCCTTAACAAAATTCTAGCAAACAGAATCCAACAACATATTAAAAAGATCATGCATCATGACCAAGTGGGCTTTATCCCAGGGATGCAAGGATTCTTCAATATTTGCAAATCAATCAATGTGATACACATTAACAAACTGAAAAATAAAAGCCATATGATTACCTCAATAGATGCAGAGAAAGCCTTTGACAAAATTCAACATCCATTTATGATTTAAAAAAAAACCCTCCAGAAAGCAGGCATAGAAGGAACATACCTCAACATAATAAAAGCAATATATGACAAACCCACAGCAAACATTATACCGAATGGTGAAAAATTGAAAGCATTTCCCCTAAAATCAGGAACAAGACAAGGGTGCCCCCTCTCACTACTACTATTCAACACAGTTTTGGAAGTTTTAGCCACAGCAATCAGAGAAGCAAAAGAAATAAAAGGATTGGAAAAGAAGAAGTTAAACTCTCACTGTTTGCAGATGACATGATCCTCTACATAGAAAACTCTAAAGACTCCACCAGAAAATTACTAGAGCTGATCAATGAATATATAAAGTTGCAGGATAAAAAATTAACACACAGAAATCCCTTGCATTCCTATATACCAACAAGAGAAAACAGAAAGAGAAATTAAGGAAACAATTCCATTCACCATTGCAATGAAAAGAATAAAATACTTAGGAATAAATCTACCTAAAGAAACAAAAGACCTATACATAGAAAACTATAAAACACTGATGAAAGAAATCAAAGATGACACAAATAGATGGAGAAATATACCATGTTCATGGATCAGAAGAATCAATATAGTGAAAATGAGTATACTACCCAAAGCAATCTATAGATTCAATGCAGTCCCTATCAAGCTACCAACAGTTTTTTTCAGAGAACTAGAACAAATAATTTCACAATTTGTATGGAAATACAAAAAACCTCGAATAGCCAAATCAATCTTGAGAAAGAAGAATAGAACTGGAGGAATCAACCTGCCCAACTTCAGGCTATACTACAAAGCATCAGTCAGTGATGCTTTGTAGTATAGCTACAAAGACAGTATGGTACTGGCACAAAGACAGAAATGTAGATCAATGGAACAAAATAGAAAGCCCAGAGATAAATCCACACACCTATGGATACCTTATTTTTGACAAAGGAGGCAAGAATATATAATGGAGAAAAGACAATCTATTTAACAAGTGGTACTGGGAAAACTGGTCAACCACTTGTAAAAGAATGAAACTAGAACACTTTCTAACACCATACACAAAAATAAACTCAAAATGGATTAAAGATCTAAATGTAAGACCAGAAACTATAAAACTCCTAGAGGAAAACATAGACAAAACACTCTCCAACATAAATCATAGCAGTATCCTCTATGACCCACCTCCCAGACTAACAGAAATAAAAACAAAAATAAACAAATGGGACCTAATTAAACTTAAAAGCTTTTGCACAACAAAGGAAACTATAAGCAAGGAGAAAAGACAGCCTTCAGAATGGGAGAAAGTAATAGCAAATGAAGCAATGGACAAAAAATTAATCTCAAAAATATACAAGCAACTCCTGCAGCTCAATTCCAGAAAAATAAATGACACAATCAAAAAATGGGCCAAAGAACTAAACAGACATTTCTCCAAAGAAGCCATACAGGTGGCTAACAAACACATGAAAAGATGCTCAACATCACTCATTATCAGAGAAATGCAAATCAAAACCACAATGAGGTACCATCTCACGCCGGTCAGAATGGCTGCTATCAAAAAGTCTACAAACAATAAATGCTGGAGACGGTGCGGAGAATGAGGAACCCTTTTACACTGTTGGTGGGAATGCAGACTAGTACAGCCACTATGGAGAACAGTGTGGAAACCAGAATTGAAAGCGACACGTGTACTCCAATGTTCATCACAGCACTGTTTACAATAGGCAGGACATGGAAGCAACCTAGATGTCCAGCGGCAGACGAATGGATAAGAAAGCTGTGGTACATATTCACAGTGGAATATTACTCAGCTATTAAAAAGAATGCATTTGAATCAGTTCTAATGAGGTGGATGAAACTGGAGCCTATTATACAGAGCAAAGTAAGTCAGATAGAAAAACACCAATACAGTGTATTAACACAGATATATGGAATTTAGAAAGATGGTAACAATGACCGTATATGCGAGACAGCAAAAGAGACACAGATGTAAAGAACAGACTTTTGGACTCTGTGGGAGAAGGCGAGGGTGGGATGATTTGAGAGAATAGCATTGAAATATGTATATTATCATATGTGAAATAGATCGCTAGTCCAGGTTCAATTCATGAGACAGGGTGCTCAGGGCTGGTGCACTGGGATGACCCTGAGGGATGGGATGGGGAGGGAGGATCAGGATGGGGAACACATGTACACCCATGGCTGATTCATGTGAATGTATGGCAAAAACCACCACAATATTGTAAAGTAATTAGCCTCCAATTAAAATAAAGAAAAAAAACCCAAAATGGAATGATAGAGGGGAGAGTGAGACAGAGAAAGGGACATAGAGAGAGACACTGAAGAGGAAATAAGCAGTGTATCAATGCTGCTCACTTGCAAACTAGTTCTTAGGGACTCCTGACAGTCTCCACAAGCCTGTAAGGAAAGGGAGCAGGCTGGAGTTACAGTCCACTGGTGTCAGAAAGCAGCTGCTATAAGCAAAGTCCAAGTTCTGAAATATGTAGTTGCATTTGCTCTGTGAACCCTCCCCTTCATACATTTTCTGAGGACCTCTGGTCGTGATCCTATGGGTCATGCTTCCTCCAATTTTTCTACCTGTCCCTGGCACCAGACACTCTTCCCTTTGGTTGAGCCTCCACCCATTAGTACCTACCACAGAATGACAGACTTTTTATTAATATTTAAGAGTCAGTGATCTCAAGACTGACTTAGATAAGTAACTGGTCACTTTGAATCTCATGCCTTTATGAGGAAGGGACAAGACAAGATAATCTAACCACAAAATTTATGCTCTATTAATGACTAATCACATTTTCTTTAGACACTGGTTCCCTCTTGCCAATAATCATCAATGACTAAGCTATCATGTTTTAGAGATCCTCCCTAAAAAGTGAAAATTGCTACTTTAACTACCAGCTGTTTCTGGACAGCTGTTTCTTTCAAAGGAAGCTATACTTCTGTGAGTAATAGAATTCACATCAGAAATCAGCCCACTGCTTTGAATGGTCAAAAGACACTACTAATTTTTTCAATCTTCCAAAGAAGTTAATACAAATGTTGGACTCACCGTAACTCTTTCCTCTCCAGAGAATTGGGGATTGCTGTTAATTAATGAAAAAGACAAAGAGAGTTCTATTCCAACTTTCTGGCATGCTAGAATGTTCTGTATCTTTCATCTGATTGCAGTTATATGGGTGGATACATATGAAAAAAATTAAGTGTACCTTTAAGATTACAGCCTTTCATACATTTTAAACTTTTTCATTAGGTTCAAGAATCCTAGTCCATTCCATTACCTAAGGTCACTTGGGGACACCAGAATTGGCCTGAAGATGCCAAGTCAGCACTGGCTCTAAAGGAAGATCTTCCTCTTCATGCTTTTATCAGCTGGGGGTTCAGGAGTTACCTGGTCCACAATTTTTATGAAAGATGCAAAGAGCTGACTCATTTGAAAAAACTCTGATGCTGGCAAAGATTGAGGGTAGGAAGAGAAGGGGACAACAGAGGATGAGATGGTTGGATAGCATCACCGACTCAATGGATATGAGTTTGGGTGGGCTCCGGGAGTTGGTGTTGGACAGGGAGGCCTGGCATGCTGCAGCTCATGGGGTCGCAAAGAGTTGGACATGACTGAGCGACTGAACTGAACTGAAGTAACCTTGGTTTAAATCCATCCAGACAGTACTCACACTTACCCAGATCATCCCTATGACTCACATGATAAGTTGTGAGTCTAATACCAGTTAAAGACAGTAACTATAGATACAAAGAACTCCTCAAAGTATGTGGACATCATCTTAAAAAACAAAAGTTTCTTATAAGGTCAGGATGGGAAACACCTAAGGTCTGGGATTTATGACCAGGCCTTACCTGCTTGCAGGTACTCTGGCTGCAGAGTTGGAGGCAGGCCCTCAGGCAGCGGGTAGCCGTTCTTTCGGGCCACAATGAGATGAAATGCAGCACAGAACTCTGGCAGGGTCAGGGCTCCATCGCAGTCGGCATCACTCAGTTCCCTAAATATAGCAGATATCATGAGCGCCTAACATGGGGCTCAGAGGGAAAGTTGCTCAGCCTCAAACATGCAAACACAACTCCTAGGCTCCCTGGTGGTGGCCCTGCAGGATCCCCCAAACTCATATAAAATCTCAGGAGGCCACACAGAGGAAGAAAAATCAATACCACTAGCATGAGTAGCACTTTATAAATAAAAATTTAAAGTCTTCAAGTTCTCCAGTAGATCTGTTTTTCTAAGAGAATGCACAATCAAAAAACTATGGGATAAAAAGGAACAGGATGCCCACAATTTCACAGTTAGTTGACACTCATTCAATAAATGCCTGGTGTGAAGTGCCCAAGGCTGGCACCTGAAATAGTTGGAGGAAGGGCTGGCCCTGCCCTTTCACCAGTGTCCTGGCCATTACTCAATTACCCAAACTCAGATACAAGCACTTCATTTTTCAGCTTTAAGGAAAAACTTTGAACTTTTCAAGTCACACAAATGTTGTATCAAAAATTTGCTTGAAAATTCTCTCCTGGAAAAATACAAATAAGCTCAGTAAATACTTGTTGAAATATGTTTTCAGATAAAAAGAGCAACTAGGGAAGGCTGGAACCAGATGAGATGAAAGTAAGAAAGGGAGAGGCTTGAAAAGGCTTTTCTTTGCTTCAGTCATTGTTTTCCACTGAAAAGCAGAGACCTATTTGCCAAAACAACTAAGACCCCATAAGCTCAACCAGTCTCTTAGACATACAGAGACAAATATGCCTGTGTTAGGACAAGCAGATAGAGAAGGCATATTTTTTCTACTTGAAAGAAAAACCATGGAAGGTAAGCTCTGGAACTTTCCTTTGGAACCTCACACCTAACTCTCCTTGGAATATTCAGAAAATACCAGCCCCCCAGGATAAGGAACCAGGGATTTTTTTTTAAACGATGGGTGGAGAGAAGCCCACAAAGCTTCTGTGGATATGTCTCAACAAAAAGATAGGAACCCTCATGCCGATAATGTTAAGACTGGGAATTCTGCCGAAACAGACTGTATTCTTTAAAAAATGATAACTTCTTTTTTCCCAAGCTTTAAAGCCTAATAAGGTTTGCCATTTTTCTTTAATGTTAGAATATATTGCTGAAGAACCAAAAGCCAGCTCAGGATCCCAGATACAGTAGCATTTACAAGTGTCAAGGGAATAGTTTTTCAATATGATGCACAAAACATGACAAACAATTTTAAATCCTACTATAATTTTTTGTAAATCCTCATTTTAAAAGTTTTACATAAATATTCCAATACTTTAATTATATATTTATAGCAGCATGGCCTCCCACTCAGTCTCGAGGAAGAACAGCCCACACGCAGCCAGGAGCTTATAGAGGCACCAAATGCTTTCATAAAAGCAAACAGAGCCATCTGGACCAGGCTGTGAAGCCCTTCTGGAGCCAGGGATGCAGCTGGCACGGCAGCAAGGTACAGAGCGCACCATAGCTGCAAGTCTGAGCCAGGGTCCAGCTGATAAACACAAGCCAAATTTATGAAACTCAGAGGCAGCAAGAATAGTCAAATTTAACTTAATTCCAAAATATCTGTGGACCTTCTGTTCACCTGGCCTCATAAAATATTATAAAGAATAGCTTTTCAAGGGTTTCTAGTTATGTGCAGCACTTGAAGTAGAAAAATCTGAAAATACACAAGATGGAAATTCTCATATGCTCACACAACTGCTTATATTGAAAAGGCATCTAGGTGAGGATACTAATCAGGAAATTACTTTTTAAATGATCAAAATAGTGAATAATACATTCCAGACACTATTCATTGTGCTTTTCATATAATAACTTAATCTTCACAGCAACAATAATTTAAGTTCTATTCATATTCTTACATTGTTTTTAAAAAATTCAAAACTTTATTGCTTTAAAATGCAAAAGTAGGAGCTAAGGGATAGCTATGGATAACAGTATGAAACTACAAAGCATTAATTGTACTTACCATATATAGGAGAGTTCTGGAATGGAAAGTTTTGATTTGGTGAAGAAGTTTTTGGCAACAGAACCTGTCAAGAGCCATTGTTTAAATAAATCATTAATTACTTACCTAGAGCAGCTTTTTTATTTATGTAGAGATGAATTACCATTTTTTTTCATTCAGCCATCCCTACCATATAACAACCACAAACATAACAATTATTCATCAAAGCAACTACAAATCATGTGGCTAAAAGCAACATACAAACAGCTTTTAAAAGAATATGTAAATCAGAATAGGGCAAAAGAAGTAGTGACATAATACTTATTATCACATGAAAAGTATATTATGTTCAGGTTCCTTCATTTTTCTGAAAATCTGCAAAATTTACTAAAAATTTAAAAGATAAAAATATCAAAATTTTCAAAGTAAAAATCTTTCCAGCATTTTAAATGAAAGGGTGTGTGAAAGTAGTACACAATCATGGTAGGAAACAAAGCAAAAAGAAAAAAATGAACACCACTACCCTCATCATTCTACAGATAAGACAGGCATCATGGGAAAGTGTTTCAGTGAGATTTTAGATCTCTTGGTGGCTCTTCAAGAATTGTATCCAGGAACCTATTACTACTTCTTTTATTCATTGGAAATTCACCAATATCAATGGAAATCAGGAAATGATTCCATTCTGCATCTTACATAGCTGCAAGCTCCAACTGCACTTAAAATGTTTAGCCTCAATCCTTATTGAGATTGAAATTTTTATGCTTTCTGCTCTCAAAACAGTTTCACAATTCTAACACAAAAATTAGTCAAGTTAAAGCCCTAAATGCTATTCTTAACTGATAAAGTCAAATGTCTTTCCTTAGTGATTATAAGTCTTCTAATTGGCCTTAAAACAAAGGATTATAATGGACACTAAAGCAGACTTATTTTCCGTTGATATATAAAGGATTAAAAACAAGTACCCTATAAATGAATGAGCTTCCTCCCCCTGAGCACCCTGGAAATAATGGTGACATAGGACTGTTGGCCATCCATATAGCCACCTTGTCAAACATTGGTCAGAAATGTCTTGAGGGAATTCCCTCATGGTACAGTGGGCAAGAATCCGCATCATGGGTTCAATCTCTGGTCTGGGAGGATTCCACATGCTGCAGAGGAACTAAGCCCTTGTGCCACAACTACTAAATGCTCGCTCTAGAGTCCATGAGCCACAACTACTGAGTCCACATGCTGCAACTACTGAAGCCCACACACCCTAGAGCTTGTGCTCTGCAACAAGAGAAACGACCACAATTAGAATCCCTGCTCACTGTGAACTAGAGAAAGCCCACGAAGAGCAACAAAGACCCAGCACAGCCATAAATAAATAGTTTAAAAAAACTGTGTTGAAAGCATACTTGTCAGCTATTTTATAGATATAATGGCATTCTCTCATTTCATTCTTCTTTTTCCTCACTGATTACCTTTCTTCAAAGCACAATACACTCAAACCCACAGCTAGAGATCTGGCCTGGCTTGGCCTTCACACAGTAGAAAGAGTAGTGGTTGTCCCACCCACAGGGAAGCTGACAGCTAACAAGTTCAGAGAGAGGACACTTGAGAAAGCCCAAGTGCTCCCTCCTTTGGTGTGGACAGATGCTCAAACCAGGAGCTGGAACCCACACCCCAGCCTCCTCCCAAGCAATGAAGAAACCCCAAACCAGCCTCCTTTTCATCTTCTCTCCAGTCATTTTCTTATCTATTTGAGACTGACATAAGAGAGAATGGGTAGAAGGGACACTTAAAAGCTGTTGGCATTCAAATATTAAAACCATGAATCCAGACTTTTTCTTATAAAAGGGTCTCTCAGCCCAGTAAACTACAGCTACACACAGCATTTCCCTTAGAAGAAATGGAGTAGCACTTATAGTCGAAAAAAAAGAGTCCAAAATGCAGTACTTGGATGCAATTTCAAAAACAACAGAATAATCTGTTTGTTTCCAAGGCAAAGAATTCAATATCACAGTAATCCAAGCCTATGCCCCAACCAGTAATGCTCAAGAAGCTGAAGTTGAATGGTCCTATGAAGACCTACAAGACCTTTTAGAACTAACACCTAAAAAAGATGTCCTTTTCATTATAGGGGACTGGAATGCAAAAGTAGGAAGTCAAGAGACACCTGGCTGCTGCTGCTGCTAAGTCGCTTCAGTCATGTCCAACTCTGTGCGACCCCATAGACAGCAGCCCAACCAGGCTTCCCTGTCCCTGGGGCAAGAGAATACACTGGTCATAGCAAGTGCCCTCTTCCAACAACAAAAGACAAGACTCTACAAATGGACATCACCAGATGGTAAACAGCAAAATTAGATTGATTATATTCTTTGCAGCCAAAGATGGAGAAACTCTACACAGTCAGCAAAAGCAAGACCAGGAGCTGACTGTGGCTCAGATCATGAACTCCTTATTGCCAAATTCAGACTTAAATTGAAGAAAGTAAGGAAAACCAGTAGACCATTCAGGTATGACTAAATCAAATCCCTTACGATTATACAGTGGAAATGACAAATAGATTCAAGGGATTAGATCCGATACAGTGCCTGAAGAACTATGGATGGAGGTTCATGACATTGAAGACAGGAGGCAGTGATAAAGACCATCCCCAAGAAAAAGAAAAGCAAAAAGGCAAAATGGTTGTCTGAGGAGGCCTTACAAATAGCTGAGAAAAGAAGAGAAGCTAAAGGCAAAGGATAAAAGAAAAGATATACCCATTTGAATGCAAAGTTCCAAAGAATAGAAAGGAGAGATAAGAAAGCCTTTCTCAGTGATCAATGCAAAAAAAGAAAGAAAAACAATAGAACAGAAAAGACTAGAGATCTCTTCAAGAAAATTAGAGAAACCAAGGGAACATTTCATGCAAAGATGGGCACAATAAAGGATGGAAACAGTAAGGACCTAACAGAAGGAGAAGATATTAAGAACAGGTGGCAAGAATACACAGAAGAACTATACAAAAAAGATCTTCATGACCCAGATAACCACGACGGTGTGGTCACTCACCTAGAGTGAGACATCCTGGAGTGAGAAGGCAAGTGGGCCTTAAGAAGCATCACTACGAACAAAGCTAGTGGAAGCGATGGAATTCCAGTTGAGCTATTTCAAATCCTAAAAGATGATGCTATGAAAGTGCTACACTCAATATGCCAACAAATTTGGAAAACTCAGCAGTGGCCACAGGACTGGAAAAGGTCAGTTTTCATTCCAATCCCAAAGAAAGGCAATGCCAAAGAATGCTCAAACTACCGCACAATTGCACTCACATGCCAGCAAAGTAATGCTCAAAATCCTCCAGGCTTCAACAGTACATGAACTGTGAACTTCCAGATGTTCAAGCTGGATTTAGAAAAGGCAGAGGCACAAGAGATCAAATTGCCAACATCTGCTGGATCATTGAAGAAGCAAGAGAGTTCCAGAAAAACATCTACTTCTGCTTTATTGACTATACCAAAGCTTCTGACTGTGTGGATCACAACAAACTGTGGAAGATTCTTCAAGAGATGGGAATACCAGACCACCTAATCTGCCTCTGAGAAATCCGTATGCAGGTCAAGAAGCAACAGAATTGGACATGGAACAACAGACTGGTTCCAAATCGGGAAAGGAGTACGTTAAGGCTGTATACTGTCATCCTGCTTATATAACTTATATGCAGAGTACATCATGCGAAATCCAAGGCTGGATGAAGCGCAAGCTGTAATCAAGATTGCCAGGAGAAATATCAATAACCTTAGATATGCAGATGACACCACCCTTATGGCAGAAAGCAAAGAAGAACCAAAGAGCCTCCTGATGAAAGTGAGAGAGGAGAATTTAAAAGTTAGCTTAAAACTCAACATTCAAAAAACTAAGATCATGGCATCCAGTCCCATCACTTCATGGCAAATAGATGAGGAAACAATGGAAACAGCAGCAGATTTTATTTTCTTGGGCTCCAAAATCACTGCGGATGGTGACTGCAGCCATAAAATTAAAAGACACTTGCTCCTTGGAAGAAAAGCTATGACCAACCAAGACAGCATATTAAAAAGCAGAGACATTACTTTGCCAACAAAGGTCCATCTAGTCAAAGCTACGGTTTTTCCAGTAGTCATGTATGGATGTGAGAATTGGACTATAAAGAAAGCTGAGCACAGAAGAATTGATGCTTTTGAACTGTGGTGTTGGAGAAGACTCTTGAGAGTCCCTTGGACAGCAAGGAGATCCAACCAGTCCATCCTAAGGGAAATCAGTCCTGAATATTCATTGGAAGGACTGATGCTGAAGCTGGAACTCCAATACTTTGGGCACCTGACGCGAAGAGCTGACTCATTTGAAAAGACCCTGCTGCTGGGAAAGATTGAAGGTGGGAGGAGAAGGGGATGACAGAGATGGGTGGACAGCATTACTGACTCAATGGACACGAGTTTGAGTAAGCTCCAGGAGTTGGTTATGGACAGGGAAGCCTGGCACGCTGTAGTCCATGGGGTCGCAAAGAGTTGGACATGACTGAGTGACTGAACTGAAGTGACACACAGCATTGATCCATCAGTGACCAAATATTAACACATCCAATATACAGAGAGATTTAAAAAAAAAATAAAGGCCAGTAACCCATTATAAGCTTCACAGGTGGTTTAACAGTAAAGAACCCACTTGCCAATCTAGGAGATGCAGGAGACCCAGGTTGGATCCCTGGGTTGGGAAGATCCCTTGGAGGAGGGAACAGCAACCCACTGCAGTGTTCTTGCCTGGAAAATTCCATGAACAGAGGAGCCTGGCGGGTTACAGTTCATGGGGTCACAAAGAGTCGGACACAGCTGAGCAACTAACATTTCATTTCATTTCCCAGAATTAAGATATCGCATGAAAGAAAGAGAAAAAGGGAGAGAGAAAGGGAAGGAGGGAGAGAAGAAGGAAGGAAGAAAACTATGATATAAGGAATTGTCTGGCAGTCCACTGGTTAAGATTCTGTGCTTTCACTGCTGGAGGCCCAGGTTCAACCTCTGTTTTGGGAACTAAGGTCCCACAAGCCAAAAAAAATAATAATAAAACTGTAATATATCAGATCAGATCAGATCAGTCGCTCAGTCATGTCCGACTCTTTGCAACCACATGAATTGCAGCACGTCAGGCCTCCCTGTCCCTCACCAACTCCCGGAGTTCACTCAGACCCACGTCCATCAAGTCAGCGATGCCATCCAGCCATCTCATCCTCTGTCGTCTCCTTCTCCTCCTGCCCCCAATCCCTCCCAGCATCAGAGTCTTTCCAATCAGTCAACTCTTCACATGAGGTGGCCAAAGTACTGGAGTTTCAGCTTTAGCATCATTCCTTCCAAAGAAATCCCAGGGCTGATCTCCTTCAGAATGGACTGGTTGGATCTCCTTGCAGTCCAAGGGACTCTCAAGAGTCTTCTCCAACACCACAGTTCAAAAGCATCAATTCTTCGGCACTCAGCCTTCTTCACAGTCCAACTCTCACATCCATACATGACCACAGGAAAAACCATAGCCTTGACTAGACGAACCTTTGTTGGCAAAGTAATGTCTCTGCTTTTGAATATGCCATCTAGGTTGGTCATAACTTTCCTTCCAAGGAGTAAGCGTCTTTTAATTTCATGGCTGCAGTCACCATCTGTAGTGATTTTGGAGCCCAGAAAAATAAAGTCTGACATTGTTTCCACTGTTTCCCCATCTATTTCCCATGAAGTGGTGGGACCGGATACCATGATCTTCGTTTTCTGAATGTTGAGCTTTAAGCCAACTTTTTCACTCTCCACTTTCACTTTCATCAAGAGGCTTTTGAGTTCCTCTTCACTTTCTGCCATAAGGGTGGTGTCATCTGCATATCTGAGGTTATTGATATTTCTCCCGGCAATCTTGATTCCAGCTTGTGTTTCTTCCAGTCCAGTGTTTCTCATGATGTACTCTGCATATAAGTTAAATAAACAGGGTGACAATATACAGCCTTGACGAACTCCTTTTCCTATTTGGAACCAGTCTGTTGTTCCATGTCCAGTTCTAACTGTTGCTTCCTGACCTGCATACAAATTTCTCAAGAGGCAGATCAGGTGGTCTGGTATTCCCATCTCTTTCAGAATTTTCCACAGTTTCTTGTGATCCACACAGTCAAAGGCTTTGGCATAGTCAATAAAGCAGAAATAGATGCTTTTCTAGAACTCTCTTGCTTTTTCCATGATCCAGCAGACGTTGCAAATTTGATCTCTGGTTCCTCTGCCTTTTCTAAAACCAGCTTGAACATCAGGAAGTTCATGGTTCATGTATTGCTGAAGCCTGGCTTGGAGAATTTTGAGCATTACTTTACTAGCGTGTGAGATGAGTGCAATTGTGCAGTAGTTTGAGCATTCTTTGGCATTGCCTTTCTTTGGGATTGGAATGAAAACTGACCTTTTCCTGTCCTGTGGCCACTGCTGAGTTTTCCAAATTTGCTGGCATATTGAGTGCAGCACTTTCACAGCATCATCTTTCAGGATTTGGAATAGCTCAACTGGAATTCCATCACCTCCACTAGCTTTGTTCATAGTGATGCTTTCTAAGGCCCACTTGACTTCACATTCCAGGATGTCTGGCTCTAGGTCAGTGATCACACCATCGTGATTATCTGGGTCGTGAAGATCTTTTTTGTACAGTTCTTCTGTGTATTCTTGCCATCTCTTCTTAATATCTTCTGCTTCTGTTAGGTCCATACCATTTCTGTCCTTTATCGAGCCCATCCTTGCATGAAATGTTCCTCTGGTATCTCTGATTTTCTTGAAGAGATCCCTAGTCTTTCCCATTCTGTTGTTTTCCTCTATTTCTTTGCATTGATCGCTGAGGAAGGCTTTCTTATCTCTTCTTGCTATTCTTTGGAACTCTGCATTCAGATGTTTATCTTTCCTTTTCTCCTTTGCTTTTCCCTTCTCTTCTTTTCACAGCTATTTGTAAGGCCTCCCGAGACAGCCATTTTGCTTTTTTGCATTTCTTTTCCATGGGGATGGTCTTGATCCCCATCTCCTGTACAATGTCACGAACCTCATTCCATAGTTCATCAGGCACTCTATCAGATCTAGGCCCTTAAATCTATTTCTCACTTCCACTGTATAATCATAAGGGATTTGATTTAGTCATACCTGAATGGTCTAGTGGTTTTCCCTACTTTCTCCAATTTCAGTCTGAATTTGGCAATAAGGAGTTCATGGTCTGAGCCACAGTCAGCTCCCCGTCTTGTTTTTGCTGACTGTATAGAGCTTCTCCATCTTTGGCTGCAAAGAATATAATCAGTCTGATTTCGGTGTTGACCATCTGGTGATGTCCATGTATAGAGTCTTCTCTTGTGTTGTTGGAAGAGGGTGTTTGCTATGACCAGTGCATTTTCTTGGCAAAACTCTATTAGTCTTTGACCTGCTTCATTCCGTATTCCAAGGCCAAATTTGCCTGTTACTCCAAGTGTTTCTTGACTTCCTAGTTTTGCATTCCAGTCCCCTAATGAAAAGGACATCTTTTTTGGGTGTTAGTTCTAAAAGGTCTTGTAGGTCTTTATAGAATCGTTCAACTTCAGCTTCTTCAGCGTTACTGGTTGGGGCATAGACTTGGATTACTGTGATATTGAATGGTTTGCCTTGGAAATGAACAGAGATCATTGTGTCGTTTTTGAGATTGCATCCAAGTACTGCATTTCAGACTCTTTTGTTGACCATGATGGCCACTCCATTTCTTCTGAGGGATTCCTGCCCGCAGTACTAGGTATAATGGTCATCTGAGTTAAATTCACCCATTCCAGTCCATTTCAGTTCGCTGATTCCTAGAATGTCGACATTCACTCTTGCCATCTCTTGTTTGACCACTTCCACTTGATTCATGGACCTGACATTCCAGGTTCCTATGCAATATTGTTCTTTACAGCATCAGACCTTGCTTCTATCGCCAGTCACATCCACAGCTGGGTCTTCTTTTTGCTTTGGCTCCATCCCTTCATTCTTTCTGGAGTTATTTCTCCACTGATCTCCAGTAGCATATTGGGCACCTACTGACCTGGGGAGTTTCTCTTTCAGTATCCTATCATTTTGCCTTTTCATACTGTTCATGGGGTTCTCAAGGCAAGAATACTGAAGTGGTTTGCCATTCCCTTCTCCAGTGGACCACATTCTGTCAAATCTCTCCACCATGACCCACCCGATATTCCTGCTTAGAGGCAAAGAAACACTTAATTTTCATGACCTTGAATTAAGCACTGATTTTTTTTAGATATGATTGTTGTGCAAGCAACAAAACAAAAAATAATCTGGACATCAAAATTAAACTTTTTTGCTTTGCAAGACACCATCAGAAAAATAAAAGGACAAGCCACAGACTAGGGAAAAAATATTTTCAAATCATATGTCCAGAGAATTTGTATCTAGAATACATAGAGAACTCTTATCACTCAACAATTTTTTTTAAATGGCAAAGGAGGGACTTCCCTGGTGGTCCAGTGGTTAAGAGTCTATGCTTCCACAGTGGGGAACACGGATTTGTCCCCTGGCTAGGGAATAAAGACACCATATGCTGCAAGGTATGGCCAAAAACTAAGAAAAATTTTAATTACAGAAAAGGATTTAAATAGGCATTTCTCCAAAGAAGATATACAAATGGCCAATAAGAGCATAAAAAGATGGTCAATGTCATTCTTCATCTACAAAGAGATATCACTTCACATTCACTAAGGTGGATTCAATCAAAAGATAGTAACAAGTGTTGGCAAGGATGTGGAGTAATTAGAACCCTTAGACACTGCTGGTGGCAATGTAAAGTGGTGCAGTCACTTTGGAAAATAGTCTGACTGGTTCTCAAAAGGTTAAATGTAGAGTTATCATATAAGCCAGATATTCCACTCTTAGGTATATATCCAAGAGAGACAAAAACATACATCTACACAAAAACATGTACACAAATGTTCAGAGCAGCATGATTCCTAATAGCCAAATAGAGAAAACAACCCAAATGCCAATCAAATGATGAAAAGATAAATAAAATGTGGTCTATCCATACAATGGAATGATAATGTTATAAAAAGGAGTAAAGTTCTGGTATATACCACAACATGGATGAACCTTAAAAACATTATGCTACGTAAAAGAGGTCACACACCAAAAAATACATATTACACAACCCAGAACTGGTAACTCTATAGACAGAGAAAGTAGTTTAAAATGGTAACCTAAGCCTAAGGGAGGGGTGGTAGGGAAAGCAGGAATGGGAAATAAATACTAGTAAGTAGGTGGTTTGGGGGGAAGTGTTCTAAATCTGTTGTTCTTCAGTTGTTAAGTCATATCTGATTCTTTACTACCCCATTGACTGCAGCATGTCAGGCTCCTCTATCCTCCACTATCTCCCAGAGTTCTACATCTAGATTGTGACTATACTAAAAACATTGAATAGGACACTTTAAATGGGTGAATCTTACAGTATGTAGACTTAAAATGTTTTATAAAAGGGGTCATCAATTGATTGCAATGTATGAATCTCTCCTGCCCTTGATCAAACTAAAATTTTGAAAACGCAGCTGCGAGACAATCAGGGAAATCTGAGCAAGACTTGATATTAAGCAATTTGTGGGTTATTTTGTGTTTTTTTTTTTAATGTGCCAATGAGTTGTGGTTATGTTTTTAATAGCGGTCTTATCTTTACAGATACATCCTGAAATATTTTCAAATGAAATGGTCTGGAAATTGCTTCAAAACCGTCAAGGCTCAGAAAGGCTATAGATAAAACCAAATTGTGAGAGCTGAGTGATAAGTATATAGAGGTTTGTTATACTAGCCACTAGAGTTGTGTTTCAGAGAAGGCAATGGCACCCCACTCCAGTACTCTTGCCTGGAAAATCCCATGGACGGAGGAGCCTGGTAGGCTGCAGTCCATGGGGTCGCAAAGAGTCGGACATGACTGAGCGACTTCACTTTCACTTTTCACTTCCATGCATTGGAGAAGGAAATGGCAACCCACTCCAATGTTCTTGCCTGGAGAATCCCAGGGACGGAGGAGCCTGGTGGGCTGCCGTCTATGGGGTTGCACAGAGTCGGGCACAACTGAAGCGACTTAGCAGCAGCAGCAGCAGAGTTGTGTTTGCATTTGAAACTCAGTGAGATATAAAGGTTTAAAAGAAATTAAAAACATTCCTAACAAGTACCTATTTTCATTTGGCTAAATATCTCTCTATATATTGTGAAGAAACTCATTTAAGCAGTGTATAAAATGAACATGTGGTCAATACATGAAATCTGGGTTTCTGGTTTTTTTTTTTAATCATTTTGTCAACATTAATTTGTTGTATCTACAACATTCTGCCTTCAAATAAAGCCATTACTACCAATCAGACAATGATATCTGTGTTTATACAGGTATATTCCAACTACACACCATATGTCAGGAGAGAAAATTAATTTTAGTCCACACTGCAATGTGTCAGGTAACAACTATCAATGACATATTGTCATTCTTCACAATTGAAGTATAAAAAGAAAGTTTTATGAATTTTTCTTCCAGACTCTACTATTTCAGCTTGTTTAGCCTTCAGCCAGGTGAAATATAGGCACGTAGGAACGAAATCAATTCCTCTCAGCTTGAATTTTGCATGAGAACTCAACAGGAATATATATTTCTGAAGATACTACAGAACTAATATATGGACATGAAAATGCTGGCCAATTTTCCTCCAATTTTTTTCTCTCAGAAAAATCAGAGAAAGACTGGAGTCAAAGAAAATGAGCATGAACTTGAACTCTAAGGTGTATATAACATAAGGAAAACTGTGACAGCAACTCATTGGGAGGCTACACTATGTCCTTGCTCTAATACCAACATAATGAGTAAGCAATTAAAGGTGTCACCTTGGTGTAACACTCATTTCCAGAACTGCTCCAGCTAATAAGGCACAGAATCTGGACCAGGATGCTTCATATTCCCATTTAACTCCTTTGAAATGGAAACACAAACTTCCAAATACCGTTGGCCAAGTATTTTTCTACATGGATTATAGTTGGTAAGAAATTCAGAGAGATGGTATGGGGAAGGAGGAGGGAGGAGGATTCAGGATGGGGAACACATGTATACCTGTGGCAGATTCATTTTGATATATGGCAAAACCAATACAATATTGTATAGTTAAATAATAAAATAAATTTTTTAAAAAAAGAAATTCAACCCCAGAGAAAAACAAACTGAAATCATAGAAGGTTTTGGTACTCATTTTGAATGGACTATTTCTCAAGATGGGCACTGTTATTTATGTGAGACAGCAAGCTGGGACCTGTGTCCTCACCCACCACACTTCATTACCTGAAATGAAGGAACTCGGATCAGGCTGAAGGGACCGGAACTGGTTGACATAGTACTCGCGCTGCTCTTCCGTTATCCTCCAGGGTTCGTCTGGGTAACTAGTGCTGCTATCCTGCAGTTCTCTCTCCACTGAAAAGGACTTTAAAAAGAAATAAATAAGCAAGTGCTCACAGAATCTGTCTTTTGTGAAATGAAGTAGAAATATTAAATCCCAATAAAAGTTACCAAGGATTATACTTATTTTTTTCTCAAGGGAATAAATGTGAACACCTCATGACTAGAGTTTAATGTGAACATAAACTTCTGAAGGGCAGACCTGATGCTTTATACTTTTTTGTGTGTGGTCCCCAAAATTGCTAACAGGACTAAGCATGAAATATTGAACACTCGGGTAAGTGACAAAAGATTTACCAATGTGATGAAGGGGGGAAAGTACAATCATTCTTTTCTTCAAATATTCGCCACATTTTGACCCTTTCAAATTAGCTAAGCAGATCATAAAATAATCTAGATTCTTTTTAAGTCATTTTTTAAAAAATCTAGAACAGTTATAACTACACCATCTTTTTTTCTGAGGCATTCCCAGTGTATAAATCTGGGAATCAAATGCTCAGAATCAAGTCCCATGTCCCCAGGTCCCACTTGAGTGGCAAGTCAGAATCACCAAACCTCTCATTCCACATTTGTGAACTGAGGGTTCTACTTAGTAATAGAGTGGAGTGCAGAGATGGGCTGTCATGGTACCGCAACAAACAGGGTAACAAGGGGTGCATCTGACCTGCCACTAGAGGGCATGCAAGCCAAATTTGAGAATTTAAGGATACAGAACCAGTGTAGTAGTGCAGGAGAACAAGCTCTGCAAGGGAACCGGAAAAGAAGCAAAAATGGTGATTCTGGAAAGAGCAGCCCAGAGCTTTGTTCCATCCCTCCCGTCTACTCTGAGGTTAAGGTGCTTCTTGCAAACGCCACCTTCATGGAACAAGGAGGGTAAGCCTTTAAGACAAAAGGAGACTAGGAAAGGAGAAGTATTACTACTAATGAGCCATCAAGCTGCCTGCTTCTTGAACGCAGTATCAAGGAACTAATCATTAGGAAGGTATTCTAGTCACTAGCGCCAGAAAAAAACAGTAGATCATCTCTGTCCCCTGCCCCAAATTCCCCAACACACATACACCCCATTTTTGGAAGTAATTCTTCCCAGGAACACTTGACCTTCCTCTAATGCCATTCAGAGAAGAAACAAGTCTATAAAAGCTTGAGTTGTAATATAACCTTGAGATGCCATCTTTGAAGTTTTCATACTAGATGAGTTTCCACTAAATGTAAATCAAACCATTTTTAAATGCCCTGGAAGTCATTATCCATTAGTTAATGCCTTAAATTCAAAGAGTGTTTTGAAACTCACAAAGTATTTCACCCTCTATCTCACCTGAGTACCTCAAACTTTTGAGAAGTAGCCACAGGAGTTAGTAGTATCATTTTCCCAGATGAAAACTGAGGCTCAGAGAGTTTAAGGGACATGCCCATAGACTTCACGGAACTCCTGGAGTCAGCAGATAAATGCAGTTTTTTTAATCTACTGCCAAAATTTCCATGCTAGGTGTTGGCTGCTACATTCCTTGGTACTAACATGGAAGCTTCTACTCCCCTAGAACACACTCCCCTTCATGCCTGGAACCAAAGCTGCCATACCCAATCGTTGTTAGCATCAGCCCACGCTTGTTCTTTTCCCAATCCCATGACCATCTGTTCACTCTATTTCCTCTCTCATATTACCTGACTCCTGAGTGGCATCAGTAGTCTCTCGTTCTTAGTTGCTCAGTCGTGTCCGACTCTTTGTGATCCCATGCACTGTAGCCCATCAGGCTCCTCTGTCCATGGGGATTCTCCAGGCGAGAATACTGGAGTAGATTGCCATGCCCCTCCTCCAAGGATCTTCCCAACCCAGGGATTGAACCCAGGTCTCCCACATTGCAGGCGGATTCTTTACTGTCTGAGCCACCAGGGAAGCCCAAGAATACTGGAGTGGGTAGCCTCTCCCTTCTCCAGGGCATCTTCCTGACCCAGGAATCGAACCGGGGTCTCCTGCATGGCAGGCGGATTCTTTACCAGCTCAGCTACCAGGGAAGTCTAATCTGACAGTAGAAATCAGGAATAAAAAGGAGTAAGTGATTGATTTTCTCTGCTTAAAAGCGTACAGTATGACCTGTTACTCAATAAAACAAATTCACCTCCTCCACCTTGCTTTTACAACCCTTATAATCCAGCCTCCTCCTTGGTCACATAGCAGGCTTCTGATAGCCCATATGCTCTCTCCTCATGGGTCAGATTTGTGCCTTCTCCCCAAAACACTCTTTCTCTGATCCCAGTGTGCACAAATCCTACCCATTCTCAAGCTCCATGGCCCTGAAGGGCTCTCTGATGTACCTGCAAGGCCCACAGGCACTGCAGAGGTGCTGCCTGCTCCCTAGCCCCCCAGCTCTGCTACAAAGATGGGTCTGGTACCACACGTGCACCACATGGCCCACCTCATGCCTGATCTCCTCCGCCTCAGTCTGAGTAAGGGTGGGTGGGCACACAGGATGCTCTGGTGTAGAAAGCTCTTCTCTAGAGAGAACAAGCTGGGCCAGATGTTCATTCTTGGGGATATAGATAAAAGTGGAAAGATAAACCAGCAGAGAAAGCAGACCCTGAGCAGATGTACAGCAGAGCTACGGTGTCAAGCTGGGGCCAGCTGGGACTTAAAGTCATGGGAGAGCCAGAACCAAGCACAAGCAGAACCTGCAAGGTACAGAAGTACTAGAAAGAGTCCGGGGGTTGTTGGGAGCCAAAAGGTAAATGGACACTAAAGTCAACTCAACTAGGGCAAAGCCTGTTAATAGAGGAATAAATATGAATAACCAAGAGCTCCCATTCCTGGGGACCACTGGGCCACTCTTTGTCTCTCATTTTTTGGATTCCCATGAGAACCCCAACCCCTTTCTCCTTCTCAAGAAAACTTAAGCTGACAGGAAAAGTTCCCACTCCTTAAAACCAAAAGTGCCTTCCAACAACAAGGGAGGACATGTGAACACTGGGCAACCTGTACATGGTGTGGCCCTTCTACCAGCTCACACAAAACACATTCATTGACCCCAGTCTCTTTCCCTTTGCTTTTCACTGCATGTTTTTAACTGATTTGACAAACCAAGTGATTTGAACATCTTACAATGTGAATCCCAAGTATCATACAGTTTTTGAACATTTAAAGTGTTGTTAAATATCTTCATTCAGGTTTCAATCTGGAGGGCAAGAGTTGTATCATCTAAGCCTTCATTCCACACACAACCCCTAGCAAGCACAGCACAGACACTACAAAGCCAGGTGGAGGGCCACTTATTGACAGGCCCTAATAACTTCAGGGTTATATCTTATATTGAAAGAGATGCAGAAACACTTCTCTAAGCTGTGCTTAATGAAAGAAAGCCTGTAAGTCCATTTCATCTTTTAAAGCTTGAGATCTATCAACAGACATCCCTGTCAGTCTCAAGGTCTGATCTCTATGGAGAGGTCTCAAGTTCCTCATCCATTAAGTGAGCAATTTCAGAGACAGGTAAAGGCATATGGAAGGGGCAGATCACATTCCACATACCTGAAGCCAAAATATTCCAAAACAAAGCTGATCTATTCCCTGGTGGCTCAGTCGGCAAAGAGTACCTGCAATGTGGGAGAACTGGGTTCGATCCCTGGGTCGGGAAGATCCCCTGGAAAAGGGAATAGCTACCCACTCCAGTATGCTTGCCTGAAGAATCCCATGGACAGAGGAGCCTGCTGCGCTACAGTCCATCGGGTTACAAAGAGTCAGACACAACTGAGCGACTAACACTTCATTTTCACTTTGGGTTCATTTAGAGGAGATGGTTCCCTGTATCTGGTCCCTGTGGTGAGATGGCAAACCTGGGTTCTCCTGCACTGCAGGCAGATTCTTTACCATCTGAGCCAACCTCAATGAACCCAAAAGGCAACCATAATAATCAAAGATCTGAAAAGTCAGTCACCTAAGAGAGAATGTCTACTTGCAAAGACTAGAGGCACTGAGAAATGGAGATGGGGGAGCAGTGAGCCTTGAGCCTCTGAAGAGAAGCCAGAACCAGGAGGAGCTCCACCTCCACATGTGCCCAAGGAGCACCCCCAGTTTCACCCCATCTCTAGTGGTTTGGTTGGCTGGGTGGAGATCTTTGGTACTTGGTGCCAATTTTGAGCTCTGGCAGTGTTCTCAAGAAAATATGAGAGAGAGAGAGAATCTTCCACATCTGTGTGCTTAAGCCACATACATATGGTTCATTATACAGTTTCTCTAGACACAGGAGAATTAGATTTGCTTATATTTAAAACATTCAAACCCTTGGTTTTGTTTCAAGTGAAATCCAAATATCTCACACTGCAAGTTGTTATCTCTGGGGAAAACAGGCTGTTTATAATGAAAGAGACTTCAAAAGACTCATTTTAAAAAGTAATACTATTAATAAAATCCCAAAAGGCAACATCTACCCCTAAAGTATCTTAAAATCAAACATAGTTGAAAAATATGAATTGCAAGAAGGCATGTTGGGGAGAACTTAAGAAGGGAGTGTGTATTTTTTCAACTATAGAACATTTCTGTTTAGCATATAATTCTACCCTGGAGGCCTCCTATAAATGCTGCCTTAGAGTCCAGCCATTTCACCTGAGGGTGCAATGATGATCGTAGAACAGAGTCCTTTTGGTGCTTAGCAAACAACAAACCATCTGGGGGAGCAAAAACTCCTAGCAAGCCCACAGTGTCTATGTGAGGACACCTCCCCTGATAACAATCTTTTGGAAATAAGAATGCCATAGAATAACCACAAATCAAAGCATGATCTCATGAACAAAGGTGTGAGAGGACTCAACCACCCTAAAGGGAAAGACTGGCTCACAGGCTGTAAGACCAGACTATAGCCTACATGATCATTAAACTGCCTAAAGAAAGATCATAGGAACTGATCCATCATGGGGCAGAGAAAAAAGAGTCAGAGAAGCAAATGATAGCTGTGCTTCTCTGTGGGATTATGCTGGCTGTCCTTTGATCATTCACACCCTACCTGCCTGGTGCATGGGTCTCACTGAGTGGCTGCCCAGCCAGGAATGACATTTTCCAGCCCTTCTTGCAGTTAGCCACAGACACATGACTGAGTTCAAGCCAATGCAGGGGGAGTGCAAGTGACCTGCACTACTGCCCAGAAGGGCTAGCACCCCATGGTTCTCCTCTGTGCTTCCCCCATTGGCCCACTGAGAAGGGGATAGCAAGGCCACAGGACACAAGGAGCCCTGGCGCCTGAATTACTACGTGGAGGAAGGCTGTCTGCCAACCTGTGAGATAAGTGAGAAACAGACCTATTGTGGGAAGTCATTAACATGCAGGGCATTTGTTATAGCAGCTATAACTCTAACCAACCTACTCTTCAAGCGAGGCCCAAAGGAAAGGCAGACCTGCCTAGTACCAATGGCACAGCCACTCCTGCACCAAAGATGAAGCATGAAGCCATCTTTTTGTAATATGACCACCTAATAACAGCTTTCTAATTGGATTGCTCATGCAGACTATCTAGAGGCACAGCATGCAGATGCATCTTTACAACCATCTTTCTGTGCTTGGTTAATATGACTCTATCTTTCATGAGTTTGCAGGAGACTCTCAGGGAGTTAGTACAGAGTAAAGAAAAAAAGAGGGTTATGGTAAAACTGAGAGAAATTGTTAAATGAAGAAAGGAGCTAGAGGAGTAGACAGAACTCAGTGATTTTGTCTTTCACATCCAACCATTCTGTGTCATACTCTGTCTATATAGTCTTGTCCTGTTTCCCACCTCACTCTCATTCTAACATAAGGCCCATGATGACAGGAAATTTTTTCTATTCTGGTAACAGGTATATCCCCAGAGCCTAGAAAAGTGCCTATCAAGCAGTAAACACTCAAAAGATGTCTGGCAAATGACCGGAAAAACTGTCAATTCTAACTCACAGAACAGTTAACCTGAGTTCTCCTATAATGACTGGAGCTGAACTTTAAATGCACTTACCAAACAACTGTCACTCTGCAGTGTAAAGGCTGGACTCACCTATGAAATCAGAGAGGGTAAAAAACTTTTTTTTTTCACTTTTTAGCTTGAAATAATTATAGATTCACTGGAAGTTGCAATAAATAACTTCTGGTTTTGCCTACAGTGAAGTTAGTTACAATTAAATCCTAACAGAGCAATTTAACTTTATCAGTTTTTCATGGAAATAAATCTACAAAGATGCCTTTAATCACATACTACCAAGCTTACTTAGGGATCTAATCTCAACAGCTTAGAAGCCTGAAGGCCAAACTATAGAAATCTCTTGAGTTTAATGAGCAACGCACAGTTGCTGCTTATTAAGATAAACTAAAAAAATTTTAATGATCACCACAGACATCGAAGAATGTTACATAACACATATTCATGATTTTGCTAAGTGTCATTGTGAGCACCTAATATACTGGATCTGTTTTCATCTTGACAACAACCCTGCAAAGTAGGCCCCATGAGCTTCATTTTGGAGAACAGGAAACTGAGGATTAGGGAAGGGAAGTGACATACCAAGACCACACACCTAGTAAATGGCAGAGTCAGAATATGAACAGAGTCCAGAACATGTACTCTCACTCAGCAAGCTCTGGGGTTCTTCCTATCTTAAACATCCATCCATCCATCCTTTAACGATGTACCATTTCCTTTTAAGAATTAACCTCACTGCAATGCCTATATTATTTCTGTTAATTCTGCAGATTGAAGATCTCAGCTGAGGATGTGAATATCCTATACTTACACCTCCCTCCCCATTATCTAGTTTAGTTGCAGATTCTGGCCAGCGAACTATTAAATTATACAGAGCACCATCTTATTTCTTATGTAACTTTTGCTTATAAGCATCTGGTATGTTTTCATATCAGGAAAAAATGACCATGTCTGTCATCCTCAGGGCATGCTGGCATGGTAGCTAACCCTTAGAGGTTACTTACTATTTCCCAATGGATGAGTCAAGGACAAAATGTTACAGGCAATCTACCCTGCAAGCAAGACTGCTGGGAGGACTGAAAGGATGCAGACTAGTGAAGAGTCCAGAAGAGTAAGGGGGCCAGAGAAGAACTCGGTCAGTAGCACCTCCTGTTGGGATAGGTGATGGGGGCATGACACCGCCTGCCCCGCTGAAGTCTGGGGATACTGATGCACTTAGGGGTGAAATGGTGCTGCTGTAAGGAGCCTTTCCTGTTCACACCACACTATCTACTAAGACCAAAGGGGCCTAGGAATCAAATACCACACTCCTTTCCAGCTTTACAAAGTACTTTCTGACACCAGGAGTTCAATCGGGTGTTTTCAGCTACATCTAAGAGGCTAATTCAGAGGCACCCTGACTATCAATCGGGGGGGGCCCCAGCTACTTCCACAAAACTTCTGAACACCATAAACCTTTAATGAAATGCTCACAGAGATGGGGTGGAAAAGCAACACTGACCCCACAAGTAAAATGTGCTCATTTGCTTTCATGTAACCAAGCTGTCTAACCACATGGATGCTGGAATCCTCATATGTACCATCCTACCATTCTGACATTTCTCACTGCCTCTAAGCATGGATTCTGAAATACCTTAAGGTGGCAACCCAATTAGTCATGCTATTTACTGAATCAACATCTTTGCTCCATAAACATCCTTCAATCTCTATCCCAAGCACCCTCTTCTTATGTCCTGGAGCCACCTTTCTTTCAGTGATCCAGTATCTCCTTAATATTCTCATCCTGTAATACACATGTTTGCCTTTCATGTAGAAGTGTCTCTCAGTGAAGAAATTAGGTGACTACAATCACTTGAATCATTAAGAAGTAATTACATTGGGAGCACCTGGGGATACCACAAGAGACAGCTACAAAAGATGTAGGCTGAGAAAAGTAAATTTCAGTATCATTCAGTAAAATGTTTTAAAAATAAGGGATAGCAAATTTCAAAACGAATTATAAGTAGATGAAGGAAATAAGTAGGAAAAGGAGGCTGGATGCTGTGAAATACAGGACCTCTTTGTGGTAATAACAGTGACCACTGGGGTATCTGTGGGTTCTAGGTAGAGTCAGGGAAGTAGAACACACATATCGACCTTCTACCCCTTAGGAGATGACCAAACTCCAGCTAGGGTTTGAAATCAAATGGGGAATGAATGTGGTAAAACAAGATGTCAAACTAAGAATAAATCACATGCATTCCAATAAAATGTATCAAACTAGTTTTTCCAGTTACACACAAAGGCAAACAAACATATACCCTCTCCCTCCCTCCCGTCTTTCCCTCTCTCCCTCCCCCTGCTCTTCCTCCTCCCTCCTTTCCCCTCCTCCTTCCATTTAGTCAGAGGAAGAGAATTGAGCTGTTTGAGCAACTTTGAGAGGTCAACACGCGCACACACACACACACACACACACATTGTGTTGACATTTACCATCCCTAAAACAGGTTTTCCCAGCCCTAATCTCTACCCATAAAGAATCTGCCTGCAATGAGGGAGACCTGAGTTTGATCCCTGAATTGGGAAGATCCCAATGGAAATGGCAACCCACTCCAGTATTCTTGCCTGGAGAATCCCATGGACAGAGGAGCCTGAGTGGGCTACAGTCCATGGGGTTGCAAAGAGTCAGAAACGACTAAGTGACTAACACTTTCACCCTAACTTTCACTCTCTACCCATAAACTAATTCAACTTTGCTGTCAAGAAGGTAGAAACAAGAAATCAGTGCTAGCAGGCCTGGGGTGCTCCAGACCAAAAAGAAGTGGAGTTCCTAACCTCCTCCAAGTGCATCGGGGGCCCAGGACCTCCTCTCTACCATATAAGAGAAACGATAAGAACTACACCAAGATTTCATTTTTCACTTATCATACTGACCAAGATTCCTAAGTTTCTTAGCACACTGCATTTGCATGGATATGAGAAAAGACACACTCTCATACATTGTTAGTAAGTGTGTAAATGGGCACAGTCTCTAATTTGAAAATCTCTACCAAAAACTAAAATTGTGTAGCCATCTCACCCAATTATTCCATTTCTAAGAACTAATCCTACATATATACAGTGAGTTTTGAGAATCTGCCCCTAGAAGACTATTAAATTCATTCCCTTCAGAAAGGAAAAAAAAAATCACAGCATGTATATTTATGGTTTAAAAATTGAGTAAAAGATATTTTTAGTGGGATCTATTTGGAAGGATATTTTATTTCTCAGACCAGTCTCCCTAAAGCGAGGTTAAGGTATACTGCATATATTAGATATATAAGAATAGCTATATGTGCTTATATATACATAAAACATTCCCAAAATGATACAAAATAAATGGACTATCTTGGCTACCTCAGGGATGGAAAACCAAGAAATATAGGATGCCCATTCCTCCAGGTGAGGCTCACAGATAAATGAGTGAACAAGCAATGAACTGCTTTTTAAGAATGAAAAAAAAATGGGAGCCCCACATGTACAAGAAACATTAGAAAGTTCTCACACTTCATGCTATCAACGGGAAAAAAGCATAGATAAATTGAGACAAAGGAGAAAACCAAGAGGGCAAGAGTGAGGCTGAAGAGGGCATTTTAAGAAGGTGGTCATTGTTAAATGCTGCCAAGGGGTCAATGAGACACGGACTTAACACAAGGTAGTTTCTGGCAACCATGGCAAAGACAGAAGCAGTGGTGCATGGTGGGAGCAGGAAGGTCAATTCCAAACCCTACACCAGCAAAATCATAAATGACTATGCGATCTAGATGGTTAAGATCACTTGTGAAAAGTAAACCACAAAGGGGCTTCCCTAGTGATCCAGTAGTGAAGATTCTATACTTCCAATGCAGAGAGAGTGGGTTTGATCCCTGGTTGGGGAAATAGGATCCCGCATGCCACATGGCCAAAAAAATTAAAATTAAAAAACCACAAAATGATCTATCAATACACTACAACAGAGAAGGAGGAAATAAGATTTATCATTTCTTTACAAATGCTGTCAACTATTCATCAACATAGGTTGTGTGCTCAGTATCTGAAATTTCAAAGGGAAAAATATCCAACATCTGAATGAAAAAATAAAAATATCTGGGCACTGAATCCACATAAGCACCTCTGAAATGCCAAGCCCACAAGCTGCAACAGTGCCGACCCAGAGTCCCTAAAAGCCTTCCCCAGTTCCCAGAGGCCATGTTCCTTCCAACGAAGACAGGAAGGACTTAAATACAAGGCCACAGAGGAAGCTACAAGTGAGGCTGTCATGGGCTTAGCAACGTGGGGAATGAGTGACTCGCACAGTCTAGCACCACGACCAATCCCTATTAATCGCTTACCACCAAAACCCTTCACGTCACATCCCCTCATCTACATGGCTAATTCTGGTTAGCATCTGCTTTCTGTGATGTGCAGTCCAGCCAAACCAAGTTGACAGGCATAAGAAGGAAACCTAAGAACTGAGGAAAAACACATCAGCCATGAAAACCACAGACTGCTGTCCCAAAAAAAGGCCCCTTGTTCTCATCTTAAACTGAAGGCTCCAAACAGGAGGAGGGACCTCCACTGACACCAAACAAACATTAAGGGAATCAGACAGTTGCAGAGAATTACAACGGACTATTAAATTCATTCCAACTAATTCATGTTACAGAAAAGAGAAGGAACTTGCCTAAGGTCATGCAGCATATGGCTAGACCTGGGCAAGAAACTGTCTGACTTTTGTGCATGATCCCATAAGTCCTCTTAATGGCCAATGGCTGCCAAATACTTCTATTCAGTCCTGACTGTCCCCAGCCTCTGGCCACATATATCCTACCATCTCCTTGACACTGCCTTTTGGCTGTCTCAAAAGCTCAAATCTCAACACTGATCTCATGATCTTGCCTCAATACTCCCAACACTAGTTTTTCATTCAGGGCTTCACAGATTAACAGATGACATCACCATCCATCCACTTCCTGAGACAAAGACCAGAGAGTGGTGTCCAGTGTTTGAACTCTAGCCCAACTGCTTCCTAGCTGTGACCTTAAGCAAGCTAAATGAAGTCTTTATACCTCAGGTTCTGTCATCTGAAAAATGGGATAATGATGGAAATTACCTTATAAGATAGTTCTAAGCACAGCAAGAGAGGTGAATAAAATGCAAAGCTCATAGTAAACATCTCTGTTTGTGCAGCTCCCTCTCTCCTCTTGCCTGCTCTCCCTCAGCCCTACTCCCTCACTTGGACAATAAGGATCAGCCGTTACCCTTTCAACTCAAACATGATTTCCCACTGGAAGACTTCCTTGATCAACCCCTGCCTGCTAAGGCTGGGTCCTAACTTCCCACCTCCTTTTTAATCCTCAAAGCACAGTATAATTTCTGCTCACCACACATCATAATTATATATTTGCTTTGTGATGGTCTGATCAATAGCCACCTCCTCCAATAGTCCGTAAGCTCTAGGAGGGCAGGGAATAGGAGTATTATATCTCATTTTTGTACTCTCAACATGGTACCTGGCACTTAACAGGTGTTTAGTAAACATTAGTTGCTTAAAGTACTCAAGAAATAGAGGAAAATAAGAGAATGGGAAAGACTAGAGATCTCTTCAAGAAAATCAGACATACCAAGGGAATATTTCATGCAAAGATGGGCACAATAAAGGAAAGAAAAGGCAAGGACCTAACAGAAGCATAAGAGATTAAGAATAGGTGGCAAGAATACACAGAAGAACCGTACAAAAAAGGTCTTAATGATCCAGATAACCACAATGGTGTGATCACTCACCTAGAGCCAGATTTCATGGGAATGCGAAGTCAAGTGGGCCTTAGGAAGCATCACTACAAACAAAGTTAGTGGACGTGATGGAATTCCAGCTGAGCTATTTCAAATCCTAAAAGAAGATGCTGTGAAAGTGCTGCACTCAAAATGTCACCTAATTTGGAAAACTGAGCAGTGGCCACAGGACTGGAAAATGTCAGTTTTCATTCCAATCCCAAAGAAAGGCAATGGAAAGAATGTTAAAACTACCATACAACTGCACTCATCTCACATGCTAGCAAGGTAATGCTCAAAATCCTTCAAGCTAGGCTTTAATAGTATGTGATCCAAAGTCTTCCAGACGTAAAAGCTGGATTTAGAAAAGGTAGATTGATCTTTGATTAAAGATTAAATTGCCAACATCCAATGGAGACAGAAAAAGCAAGAGAATTTCAGAAAAACATCTACTTCTGTTTCACTGACTATGCTAAAGCCTTCGACTGTGTGGATCACAACAAACTGTGGAAAATTCTTCAAGAGATGGGAATGCCAGACCACCTTACCTGCCTCCTGAGAAATCTGTATGCAGGTCAAGAAGCAACAGTTAGAACTGGACATGGAACAACAGACTGGTTCCAGATTGTTAAAGGAGTACATCAAGGCTGTATATTATCACCCTGCTTATTTAATGTATATGCAGAGTACATCATGGGAAATGCTAGTCTGGATGAATCACAAGCTAGAATCAAGATTTATGGGAGAAATATCAACAACCTCAACTATGCAGATGATACCACCCTAATGACAGAGAGCAAAGAGGAACTAAAGAGCCTCTTAATGAAGGGAAAAAGCTGGCTTAAAACTCAACATTCAAAAAACGAAGATCATGGCATCCAGTCCCATCACTTCATGGCAAAGAGATGGGGAAACAATGGAAACAGTGGCAGATTTTATTTTCCTGGGCTCCAAAATCACTGCAGACAGTGACTGCAGCCATGAAATTAAAAGACGCTTAGAAGGAAATCTATGACAAACCTACACAGTGTATTAAAAAGCAGAGATATCACTTTCCTGACAAAGGTCCGTATAGTCAAAGCTATGGTTTTTCCAGTAATCACGTATGGATGTGAGAGTTGGACCATAAAGAAGGCTAAGCACTGAAGAATTGATGCCTTCAAACTGTGGTGCTGGAGAAGACTCTTGAGAGTCCCTTGGAGAGCAAGGAGATCAAACCAGTCAATTCTAAAGGAAATCAGTCCTGAATATTCATTGGAAGGACTGGTGCTGAAGATGAAATACTTTGGCCACCTGATGCATAGAGCCAACTCACTGGAAACAACTCTGATGCTCGGAAAGATTGAGGGCAGGAGGAGAAGGGGGCGACAGAGGATAAGATGGTTGGATGGTATCACTGACTCAATGGACATGAGTCTGAGCAAACTTTGGGAGACAGTGAAGGACAGGGAAGTCTGGCATGCTGCAGTTTATAAGGTCACAAAGATTCAGATATGATTTAGAAACAACAATAAGTTTTTTAAAGTGCTCAGGAAGCATGTTTACCAGAAGAAAAATGGGCCTAGAGATTAGAAGAGAAGGCTTGGGACACCAATCTAAATGAGAGCCCAAGGCTATCGCCTGCCAGGTGGCCACACAGAAAGGGCCTGGTGAGCCCCATCCAACCATAGTGAAGCTCAGGGTTTACTGCTTGTTTGACCATCATTCTAACAATTCAGGATGTGGTCTCCACAGCACTAGAATCAGCACTAGACTCTGCAGAAACAAGGACAGCCACACCTTGCAGATTTTTTTAGATGAATCCCAGTCCCTCTGATACCTTTCTTAATGTAACTATCACTCCACAGTGGGTATGATTCTCATGTTTAAAAACACTTATTTCTGTACCATAGGACCTCCAAATACAGCCAACTACTCCATCTGGGCGCTCAGCTGAAGAAACAACTGTCTGTTCCAACTTAGGGGTAAAACTAGCTCTACTGGACTTAGGAGAGAATGGCATCTTGGCTCCCCAGTGTGGTACCAATAAGGGATTTTCAGGAATATTTTTTACTATAACCAATGTTTATTTATACAGCAACTCTAGAACCTAGTCTCCTTGTAATATGGCACTCTAACGAATATAGTGAAGTATTACAAAGAACAGGTTTTGACACTGGGAAGCCTGGTTCAAATTCTGGCTCTGCCACTTACTAGTTATAAATGAAACTTTAGACTCATGACCTGACCTCTCTCAGTTACCTCATCTGTAGTTAGATATGATAGATGGAGGAAGCGTTACACACAAATACACAGCATAAAGCTGAATTATCTACCATCTTTAAGAAAATTCTTTGTACACAAGAGTTCTACCTCAGAAATTCTGTATCATGCCTGCCGTATCATGCCTACTTATCTCCAGAGGCTATAAAGTGGACACCTCAACCTCCCTTAGCCTTGTTTATTCTCTTCTAGAATACCAGCCCACTTCATTATGGGACTATCTAAGATCACCCTCTATTGTGAGGAGATCTCCCTACACATAAATGATGTTTCTTCCTCAGTTGGACAACTGAAATGTTATACAAACCACCCTACGTCTTCCTGTCTTTAGAGTCAAACAGCCAACTCAGTTTTCCCACAGTTTCTCTCACACTACTGCACTCACCCTTTTTTGGGAATATGACTCCACCAGCATAGGACTCAGAGGTACTACACAACCTAACAGTTGCAGACATGGGGTGAAAAAACAGCTCTTTATCCAAAGGAAACAATGGAGAAAAGGAAAGTAAAATTTTATAAGTTGTGTAACAAGGAGAAACTGAGATATCACTTGTGCTTCTACCATATTTCTTTTGTATCAACTACAAATAGGAAACTGTATGCTGCCAAGTAACTGTTCTCCAAATAGCAGTGGACTAGGCACTGACAGAAAATACAGGAGAATCACCTCTGCCTTTCAAAGCTGGTAATTTAACTGGAGGCACAAAACAAATGGGCAATAGCAAAGTATGCATGGAATATGTAATAGTAACGAATAAGGCAGAGATAAAACTAGTCTGTTTTAGACAAAGTAAAGGCCTCCTGAAGGAGGTGCCTAATGATTAAGCAGATGAAGGTGGAAGGGCATTTTGGACCAAAAATCAAAAACCAGGCCAGAGTAGTCTAGAGACACAGAGAAGGGAAGAAACAGACACAGTAAAAAGATTTAGAAAATATACAAGCAACAGAACAAGAAATACAATATCTGCCTTAGGGGATAGCTTTATACCCTCCTTAAAGAGGGGGCGGGCTTCAACAAGTCACACCCCTGAAGTCTCCCACTGGCATAACCCAACAGAGGCATCACTTACCCGGATAAGGGAAGCCTGATGCCGAGGGGGTTTGGCTCCTGGGCCTCCCGTTGAGGGTCCCTCAGGCTGGACAAGGGGCTGTCTAGCTTCATAAGGAGCTGAAATGGCAGGAGGGAAAGTCAGCATGGTTCACAAAGATTCCAATTTATTGCTAATCTTAACCTGATGTAAATATCTCCCTGCTTTATTATGAATTCACATTCAAACTGCTATAGTGTCTGCTCTTTGGGGAAGAATTAGTAATTAGTTTATACACAAAGGGTCACATAAGACAAACAAGGGCTTCCCTCATAGCTCAGTAAGTAAAGAATCTGCCTGCGATGCAGGAGACCCCGGTTCAATTTCTGGGTCAGGAAGATCTGCAGGAGAAGGGATAGGCTACCCACTCCAGTATTCTTGGGCTTCCCTTGTGGCTCAGCTGGTAAAGAATCCACCTGCAATGTGGGAGACCTGGGTTCGATCCCTGGGTTGGGAAGATCCCCTGGAGAAGGGAAAGGCTACCCACTCCAGTATTCTGGCCTGGAGAATTCCATGGACTAAGTCCATGGGGTCGCAAAGAGTCAGACACAACTGAGTGACTTTCACTTTCACTTTCTTTCACTTAAGACAACAAACCTTGGTGCCCCTGGGTACAATTTAACTGAACCATCTAAAGATAGCCAACAAAGTCATAATAAAGCAGGGAGATATTTACATCAGGTTAAGATTAGCAATAAATTGGAAAGGTGGAATGGTGTAAACCTAAACTGGGATAGAAAATAATGAGAGTAGTTAGAAAAGTGCCATGTTTTAAGTGTTCAACTTCTAAATATAAGGTAAATTCTATATATACCCTGCTATTTAGAATGCTTCCACTCATCATCCACACTCCCAAGAAGCAAGAAAGTGAGTATGAATTTTGAACATTAAGAATCAACATTATCATTTTGCTTATTTTTGAAAAATAAATGCCACTATCTTCTTTTCCTTATGGAAAGAATGTAAAACCAAATAGAGAAAAACACAAAAAGGAATAAATGCATTTTATATTTATTACTTTATCATCCAATAACCAAACTAAAAATAATTTTTCTACCTTTAAGAAAAGTTTTTAAGTCACAAAAATGAATGCATATTTTTCATTCCTTTTATTTCCAGAACACTTAATAACAACTTTCCCAATATGATACGAAAACAGTTAAACATAACCAGGCAATATTCAGCTCCAACAGAAAGGGGAAATTATCACTCAAGATGAAACCATTTCTGATCTCTGTAGGTTAACAGTTCAGGTTTTTGGAAGTATATAAATAAATAAAAGGCTTTCTTTCTATAGCTTCCTTATACATCAAATTAGGTAGAGACAGAACAGCAGCCTGTTGTGGCATCATCTTTAGCAGAGTTCGAACTTTTTAAAATAAAGAAGGTATAACAACAGGACATCAAGAACAACAAACCACTCTTGGGCTCACATCTGCTCTTTGTATTTCCTCCAAGGAAATGGAATACATTATTATACAATTATTATTAACACAATATTATAACATTAAATTACATTAAAACATAAAAATCACTGTCTGGAAAAATGCAAAGCAGATTTTCTGATGCTGCTAAGAATATATGAAAAACATAAAACCTGCAAAAGAAACATACATAGAGAATTCATAGTCCAAATCTTAAAATATAAGTTTCAGATGGTAGGCAGGTATTGTCCTCAAAGAAGGATTTTTAAGATCATTCCATTTTGAAGGATCATCAAATTTAACTCCTACTGAAAGGTCTGAACCACAGCAAACTGTACCATGGCTGGGATACCAATGGTCATAAGCTTTCCCTGGGAAGCTGATCCCTCTGCCTCCCCTTAGAGGGAGGGAACTTCTACTGCTCAGGAAGGACACATGTAGGGGGAGGCTGACTGGCCCATGGCTCCAATCCCTCACCAACAATGGCCTTCCTTCCCTTTAAAGAGACAGACGTATCTTATCAATAAGGCTTAAATGAACACTGAGCCACATGGTGGGTCATTTTTCGAGAGGCCTGGCCTCAATGGCAGATTTTCTCTTCATACCCGTGTGGGAAGCGTGGGTTGGTCACACCTGCCTGTGACTGGAAAGATGAGTGTCTAAAACCTTCTGGTCACAAATCTTAGACACATGCTCCTATCAGTTGGTACCAGAGCTGATATTCAGGCCACTATCAGTCTGACTCCTGTCTCATTCCTCAACTGAAAATGAACTCAGGAGGCAAAAGATAGGTACTACTCATTGTCTCTACTCTTTCCCTCCCAAATAAAACCTGAAACACGCAACTCAATACAAAACAAATAATTCTTAGATCCCCTTATAAGAGGTTGAACAAGGAACTAGAAGTACCACCTTTCTCCAAGGGGAAGATTATAAAATGAACCTTAAAAGATTTCATCACTCTGAGATTCAGTGTCAAACTAGAACAGAAATCACAACTAACTGCCCAATAAAGACTCTCCATCTGCAGTCACCCAATGAATAATATCTAGAAGGTGACTTTCAAGAATACGTGAGCTTCAAAAACATAATGAGTACCATATTCTAGAAACACAAAAGAAAATACAAGGGAACATCTTAGCACCTACAATGTGCCAGGAATTGTGCTAGGAATAGACGTTTATATAATATTACTCATTTCATCCACAGAGCAAAATTCTAAGGCAGACTTTATTTCATTTCACAGGTAAGGGAAATTGAAGCTCAGAAAAGCAAAATACCTAGTCATACAGGCTGGAAATGGAAAGAAATGAGAAATGTAGGCCTATCAAGTCTACCTTTAGGCCCAGGAGACCAACATCACAGCCCATGCTCTTAAGTGAGATGATACCTAGCACTGATACATAAGAATAAGATGCATAAGAAAAAGTAGAACAGACACTGATTTTAAAATAAGACTTTAGACAGCAGAAGAAGCAGGTTTAAAGAGTCAAAAGTAGTTACCTCTGCATAGAAGAAATATATCTCAGCATAGCAATGAATAGCCCATATATGACAAACGCACAGCTAACATCAAACTTAATGGTAAAAAGCTGAAAGCACTTCCTCTAAGATCAGGAACAAGACAAGGATATCCACTCCCACCACTTTCATTTAATGTACTTTTGGAAGTCCTGGCCATAGCAATCAGATAAGAAAAAGAAATAAAAGGAATCCAAATTGGAAAGAAGTAAAACTGCCACTGTTTGCAGATGATGTGATACTACACACAGAAAATTCTAAAGATGACACCAGAAAACTATTAAAACACATCAATTAATTTGGTAAAGTAGCAAGATTCAAAACTAATATGCAGAAATCTGCTGCATGTCTATACACTAACAATGAAGTATCAGAAAGAGAAATTAAGGAAACAACCCCACTCACCATCACATCAGAAAACAATAAAATACCTAGGAATAAACCTACCTATGGAAGCAAAAAACCTGTACTCAGAAAACTATAAGACACTAATGAAAGAAACTGAAGATGATACAAATGGAAATATATACCATGTTCTTACACTGGAAAAATAAATGCTGTTAAAATGACCATACTACCCAAGGCAATCTAGAAATTGAATGTAATCCCTATCAAATTACCAATGGATTTTTCATAGAACTAGAACAAAAAAAATTATATTTATATGAAAACAAAAAAAGATCCCAAACAGCCAAAAACAATAATGAGAAAATCAGAATGGAGCTGGTGGAATCATACTTCCTCACTTCAGACTACACTACAAAGCTACAGTCATCAAAACAGTATGGTACTGGCACAAAGACAGACACACAGATCACTAGAACAGGATAGAAAACCCAGAAATAAACCCATGCACTTATGGTCAATTAATCTACAACAAAGGAGGCAAGAACATACAATGAAAAGACAGTCTCTTCAATAAGTGATCCTGGGGAAAGTAGACAGCTACATGTAAAAGAATGAAATTACAATATTCTCTAATACCATATACAAAAAAACTCCAAATGGATTCAAGGCCAAAATTTAAGACCAGATACTGTAAAACTTTCAGGGGAAAATATAGGCAGGACACTCTGACACAAATCACAGCAATATTTTTTTGGATCCATCTCCTACAGTAGTGGAAACAAAAAGAAAAATTTAAAAATAAGACCTGGGACTTCCCTGGAGGTCCAGTGGCTAGGACTCTGTGTTCCCAGTGCAGGGGGGCCAGGTTCAATCCCTGGTCAGGGAACTAGGTCCCACATGCATGCTGCAATAAAGACCCAATGAAGACAAGAAACAATTTTTTTTAAAAGGGCTTATTTTTTTTAATGGGACCTAATTAAACTCAGAAGTTTTTATACAATGAATGAAACAATAACATATACATACTACTAAATACAAAATAGATAAACAAGGACTTACTGTATAGCACAGGGAATTCTATACCTTGTGATAACCTATAATGGAAAAGAATCTGAAAAAGGACACATACACATATATATATCACTTTGCTGAACACTGAAACATTGTAAATCAACTGTACTTTAAAAAAATAAATTTAAAAAAAAAGAAAGAAAGAAAGGTAGTTGCCTCTAGAAACCAGAAACAGGTTGAGTCAGAAGGAGAAGTATTACTGTGATTTAAACATTTTTAAAAATACAGATGGCAACTTCTGCCTCTGAGGGTTGTGGTAAGTAGAAAACAGTGCACACAAAGAACTTGGAACGATGCATGGCACTTAAGTCTTATCCAGTGAGCATCAGCTATAGCTACATCCAGCAAAGGAGGTGAGCAGGCACCCAGGAGAGAGGCAGAAGAGGGGCTCTGAATCACAGACTGTCCAAAGATGCTGCTGCTGCTAAATCACTTCAGTTATGTCTGACTCTGTGCAACCCCATAGATGGCAGCCCACCAGGCTCCCCCATCCCTAGGATTTTCCAGGTAAGAACACTGGAGTGGATTGCCATTTCCTTCTCCAATGCATGAAAGTGAAAAGTGAAAGTGAAGCTGCTCAGTCGTGTCCGACTCTTAGCGACCCCATGGACTGCAGCCTACCAGGCTCCTCCATCCATGGGATTTTCCAGGCAAGAGTACTGGAGTGGGGTGCCATTGCCTTCTCCTGATTTAAAACGTACACATATGGCCCATTAGCCAGAAATCATGGCAGAATCTTGGACAGAAAAACAACCCTAGAAAATGTATTCCTAGAAAATTTTCCTAGCAGCAGAACTCATTTCTGAAAATGTATAAATTCAAGTTTAGGGATCATGATGTAGGAGAAAAACCAGGAAGGGGTAACAGAAACTTAGAAAACAATGTTTCAAGAATAAAAGAGTGCCCACAAGAAAATGTCACTTCACATGTAACAGAATAGCTAAGATTAAAAACACTGAAGAAAGAAACCAGAGTACCAACTGCTGGCAAGAACACTGAACTCTTATACATTGCCTATGGGAGTATGCAGTCACTTGGTGAAACTCTTTAGCAGTTTCTTATACCTACCCTAAGGTGCATCAATTCCACTCCCAGGTGCCAGAGAAATGACATATGTCACAAAAAGACTCATAACCAAGTGTTCACAGCATCCTTATTCATAACAGCCAAATGCTGGAAATAACCTCAATATTCATCAACAGAAGAATGGATCATCACTCCATGATACATTCATACAGTGGAACAACACTGAGTAATATATTAACGGGAACAAACTGCTAAGACACGTAACATGAAGAATCTCAACACTGTGCTGAGGAAAAGACACCCAAGAGTACGGTTATTCACTATGATTCCATTTATATGAGTTTCTAGAAGAAGCAAAACTAATCCACAGTGATAAAAATCAGCACTATGTTTTCATGGGGGAGGCAGGGAGCACAGAGAAAGTGACTGGGAAAGGGGCATCTCTGAGGTGGCAGAAATATTGGTTCTAATGTCAGGCAGACTTTTTATTGAAGTATACAGTTGATTACAATATACTTTTAGCATAGTGATTACAGTATTTTTATAGATTATATTCCATTTAAAGTTATTTTAAAATAATTGCTATATCTCCCTGTGCTGCCTAATATATCCTTGTAGCTTATGTATTTTATACATAGTAGTTTGTACCTCTTAAATGAACCATTATTTTTTTTTTGGCTGCACTGGGTCTTCATTGCTTTTGCATGGGCTACTCTCTTCATTGCAGTGCTCAGGCTCAGTAGTTGTGGCATGCAGGCTCTAGAGTTTGGGCTCAGTAGTTGTGGTACCTGGGTTTAGTCCCTCCATGGCATATGGAATCTTCCTGAACTAAGGATCAAACTCATGTTCCCTGCATTGGCAGTGGATTCTTATCTACTGTGCCACCAGGGAAGTCCAAGTAGTTTGTACCTATTAATCCCCTACTCCCTCCACTTTCAACCACTAGGTTTGTTTTCTGTATCTGTGAGTAGGTTTCTGTCTTATTAAATTTATTCACCTATTTTATTTTTTGGATTCTACATATAAGTGATAGCATTTCTCTTTCTCTGCCTTATTTCACTAAGGATAATACCCTTTAGATCCATCCATGTTGTTACAAATGGTAAAATTTCATTCTTTTTTATGACTCAATATTCCATTGTGTATATGTATGTATGTGTATCTTCTTTCTTCATTCATCTGTTGATAGACACTTAGGTTGCTCCTGTATCTTGGCTATTGTAAATAATACTGCTCAGAACACTGGGGTGCATGTAGTTTTTCAAATTTGTGCCTTTATTTTTTTTAGATATATACTCAGCAGTAGAACTGCTGGATCATATGGTAAGAAAATACTTTATCCATGATAAAAGTGGTAGATACTTGGGTATATCCATTTATTAAAACTCAAATTGAAGATTTTAAACATGTGCATTTTATCACATGTAAATTTTAGCTCACGTTTTTTAAAAAGGCTAAGAAAGAATGAAAGCATGGACAACCTTGACACAAGCTGCTAAAAGTCAACAACAAAGAAGAGAAGCAGGTTGTTTCCTTGACACTAGGGGAATGAAAGCCCAATTTGAATGGAATGAGGAGAAAATGGAGTATGAAGGAGAGAAAGCTGGTACAGACAGGTTTTTTAAGGAATAACAACCAAAAAAAGACAGGGTAGAACCTGGTGACTCAGTAGAACAAAAATGACTCACCTTTGAATTAAAAACCAAAAACTAGGCACCATGCTGGGCACTGGACTCCAACTTCCAAAATTAGATGAAATTAAGAAAAAAAAATCCACTTCTAAAAACAGGGAAATGTGGCAGGAGAGACTACAAGAGGAATATGAAGAATTCTCAATCCCATTTCATTTTCAGACACCAATGGCACACTGAAGTTCCAGGGGAGTGATTTTTCATTCCTATTCCCTTACACTCATGTTCTCGCTTATCCTCACAACAGCCCTATAGGATACTATTACTCTGTTTCAAAAGAAGAAAATCATGGTTCAGAGTAGTAAGTAGCTTGCCCAAAGTCACATGGCTAGTCACATAAACCCTCATCTTCTGATTCCAATCAAAAGATTTTCCCAGGACTTCCCTGGTGACACAGTAGATAGGAATCTGCCTGCTAATGCAGGAGATATGTGTTTGATCCCTGGTCCAGGAAGATTCCACATACCACAGGGCAACTAAGCCCATGAGCCACAACTACTGAGCCCGAGAGCTGCAACTACTGAAGCTCATGTACCTAGACCCTGTACTCCACAACAAGAGAAGCCACCACAGTGCGAAGCCCGAGTACCACAACAAAGAGTAGTCCCCGCTTGCTGCAACCAGAGAAAGTCTGTACAAAGCAACAAAGACCCAGCGCAGCCAAAAAGAAAGAAAGAAAAATTAAAGAAAAAAAGATTTTCTCATTATGTCATACCTGCTTCTTTCAGCAAGATCATAGCCTCTCTTTAGTTCGGTCTAGCACACTTTTATCTGTGTCCCTCTAGAAGTCATCACTATTTTCAATGCAGCAAAAACCTGCAGAAACTGGGTCATTTTCAGTTACAGCTCACAGAATAAAAAGGGTGGGGGGTTAGAGATATCCAATTCTAGAATACCTATAAAGGTCATATCTTCAGCTAGGAGCCTGAACTCCACAAGGACAAGATGCTGCAGTGAATTTGTGGAGCTGTAAGCACTGCAGCCTAGGCAGCCAACCGTACAAGTCATTCTCAGAACCAACTAACGTATTTTACCACTAACATAGCCAATGTAACACAACTGTGAGCAAGCAAGCAAGGCCACAATTGGGTACTTCACACACCTCAACACAATGCTTCCCCTGGCATTTCTCTTATTATTCTTATTCTCAAGCACAAGAGCTAAATATTTTCACTTATGTGCTCAGTCTTTAAAGGTTGAATCAATTCTTCTGCAGAATTCTATTTTTTAAGTAGTTTCATGAGAGCAGGTATCATATAAATATGTTTGGTATGTTTGCAGAAAGGAATAAGAATTCCAAAACAATACAAATTCTTCATGTGCGATGTTCCTGTGTAATGAAATTTGTAAACGAAGGATTAAATCGTCTAAATCATTATCTACAAGTCTAAAGATGAACTAGTTTGTAGGACAGAAAACAAGGCATTACTAATATAGATTTCATTTTATGTTTTTTTTAAACTTTGCTTGAGAGTATGAAATTAAATTGAGTCTGGTTTACAGAGCCAGAGATAAGTCAGGAGACTCAGAAACCAGTCGCATTGCTGACTGATAGAGGAAGGTGTCTCTAAGATACTGCCTGGGACAGCTGGCCTCTTACCTGAATGCATCTGCTCCGTGCTGCTCCGCAGTTTGCTGTAGCCATGGCTCAAGGGCACCCTCTGGTAATGAGGCGGGGAAGAAGGAGGGGAGGCAAGAGGTGACATCGAGGGAGACTGCGTTTCCTGCTTCAAAGAACCAGAGCAGAGTTCAGAGGGAATCACTCAAGGAGCCTGGTGCTCTGAGCTGCAGTTATGAAGTATAATGCAACTCTATTGCCAGTAAGCCAACTGCTTTAACAATGAAGATATTTTCTCGAAAATGCAGCTTGGTTAAAAAGCACTGTCTGAGGATTCAAAAGTCTCCCAGAGAACAGTCTCACCAGAACTCAGTTACCTAAATTACTAAAACAAGCCTGACACACTTCCAGTTACTCCAATAATACTTTCCTTGGGAAAACAGAAGACAACTGATCACATGAAATAACATTCATACTCTACAATTTTGATCTCTTTGTGAATAGATTCAATTTTCATTCATTAATAAAGGCTCTTATTTCCTGGATCTACACTTATCAAGTCTTCCAAAAATGTGGATATTTTTAAAATATTTTAAATGGTAATGCTAAATATTCTTGGAGCTGACTAGCCAAAGTAAAATGTCAACTTTTTTTATACTGAGAAATTCCAAAACAATTCATTATGGGTAAACTCCAACTAGCCTACTCCTAAACACTAGGATGGCACCTTAATAAAGTACAAATCTCAATTCGAACGTGAACTTTATGTAGGACCACAGGCGAGACAAGCTATTATTACTTGGCTTTTTACTATTACTCGACTACTGGGTTTCCTCTTTTTTTTAATGCTACTAATAGACTGGTAACAAGGAAACCATACTTTTTATCAGCATAGAGACTATATATGTGTTCTTAGTCAAAAATAATAATAATAATAATAGTAATTCAATCTGAGATACCAATCAAGTACTCTTTTTCAAGTAAAAGAAAAGAATATTTGCTTTGAATTATAAGTTCACAACCACAGACTGGGTGGGCCTAGCATAAATCCAGACTGAAGCGAAAGGATGTGTCCTCAGTGACACAGCCAGGGGATGGGCCTGAAAAGTTCCCAGAGCATCAATCATCCTGGGATAGTGGGCCCTCATTCCTCTCCAAACGCTGGTGGGAAAACATGCCAAAGAGTACTGGCTGAAGATTCTGATACAGGCATACCTCATTTCATTGCACTTCACAGCTATTACTTTAAAAAAAAAAAAAAAAAACAAAAAAAAAAACAAAGTTTATGGCAACCCTGCATCAAGCAAGTCTACCAGCACCGCTTTTCCAATAGCGTTTGCTCACTTCATGTCTCTGTGTCACATTTTGACAATTCTTAACAATATTTCAAACATTTTCATTATTATCATATTTTATGGCAATGTGTAATCAGTGAGGTTTGATGTTACTACTACTTGCTAAGATGGTAAGTTAGCAGTTTCTAGCAATAAAGCATTTTTTTAAATAAGATATATACATTACAGCTTTTTAGCCACAATGCTATTGCACACTTAGTAGACCACACTCCTCTGTCCATGGGATTTTCCAGGCAAGAGTACTGGAGTGGGTTGCCGTTTCCTTCTCCAGAAGATCTTCCCTCTCCAGGGATCGAACCCAGGTTTCCCACATTGTAAGCAAGACGCTTTACCATCTGAGCCACCAGGAAGTCCTTAGTAGACCACAGTATAGTGTAAATCTAACTTTTGTAAGCAGCAGGAAACCAAACACTCGTGTGACTACTGCAGTGGTCTGAAACTGAACCTGCACTGTGGCCAAGGTATGCCTGTTCTCCTTTTTATTTAAGTCCCTGAAGAACTCGTTTCAAATGTATGAGAATTAGGACGTTATCCAACAGAACATGCTGTATGTCACTTAAATATGAAATTTCTGCAACAATACTTCAAATACCCAGCATTATTAGCATATGAACCATATACATCAGTTTCCCAACTTAAGTCTTTAATAGTCATTGCATTTGAAAAACTTTTTTTTTTTTGGTCTTTCTAAAACATGACAAATTTCTTTTCCATACAGAAGGTACTACGTTGAATATGATTTGACTTTTCTGCATAATTTAGTATCTTCATTGCAAGTACCTCGATGCCCTGAGTGCTCACTAATGTGTAAGTCTATTTTACCTCTTATTGACAGACTCACTCATCTGGAATTTTACACTTTTCTCTCTACTCATCACTATCTGACTATTGCAATTAGTGGTCTGATTTTAAAAGCCTGTCCACCCTATTCTTGTTCCTGACCTGTACATGTAAAGGCAGCATTTCCCAAGATGGCCCTCCAAACACGCTCCCCAAGAAGGGATTTCCCTGGTGAAAGAAGTTTAGTACATGCCAATCTCCAGGTCTCTTTATTGCAGGACTTGTCAGGGCCTTTACTGTGCTAATGTGCACCGTGAATGTCTAAGACAGAGAATTTAGCCTTTCCCCCAAGAATAAGGCATGAAACAGCATTCTCCAACCACATTTAACCAGAGAAACCAGATTTTTTGGAAGAAAGTACTTATTAAAAACTCCTAGAAGTTACATTTCAAAGAATGCATTTGGAAATGGTGGTTAGATAAATCAAATAAGTGTGTTAAAGCAGTAGCCTTACTGGAGACACAATTCTACATTAAAGTAGGTTCTAAATGGCCCATAGATGGCTCATGGTAATTGCTATGCATCAGCCTCTTCTTCTTGCTACAAGGAAACTTTATAGGCACACTCCAAGCCTATAATTGTATCCCAGATGGTGCAATTCAAGGAACTGGAAGTCTGACAGCAGCTATGAGGCACTGCTCTGTGAGGGTTCATGGTCAGAAGCAAACAGACTTGCCTGATCAGACTATTTACCTGTTTATCCTCATCATCGATTCTTTTGAAGGTATTTTTTTCTGTGATTAAATATGGAATCTGAACTTTAGTTCCATGCAGCTCAGCTGTGTTCCCAAACCGGATTTCAGCATCAGTCTTTGACATCATAAAGCGAGGCAGCGGCAGTTCTTTAGGAGCAGAATCAAAGAAGCTCAAGTGAGATTTTATTTGAAAACTGCAAAAAGGGGAACTCAATGGCCAAAAGATGAGTCACTTTTGAGGAAAAATTCCAGAGCACTAAATATAGATTAAATCTGATTTCAACACAATAAAGACTCCTATAATAATGTCATGATAGAAAAATGCTACAGTTTAGCAAGGTATCTTGGCTCAACATTTTTAAATGCGGTCCAAGCATTCTAGAACAAATTCAGGTTTTGAACAGATCTCCCATTTCGGCCTTTAGTTTGGCACCAAGAAAAGGGATGTGACATTGTAGAAATCAGTATCAAGTGACAACAGTAGCAGGCAAAACTTATATAGTGTTTATTATATGCCAGAGATTATATTAAGATCTGTAACTATTAACTCATTTAATCCTCACAACTCGCTACAGTAAGATGATCATTACCCTTCTTTTACAGATGTGGACTCAGACCGGAAGGAGCTAAGATGACACATCGTATCTGTGGCAGAGGTGGCTCTTCACAAGTCAGTGCTGCTGCCCTATAGAAAGGCCCCTCATTCTCAGGGCAAACACTGGATACAGCACGTTCTCATCCTATGTTATTGCTCAAGGAATTTTCACACACAATCTCTAGTTGTCTTTTTGTAATGGAATAAGGAAAATGGCATCAAGTTAGAGCAATCAATCCAACATTCAGTCAAATTCTACTCTCAAAACCATTAGCCACACTCAATACCACAAAGAGCTGAAATGCAACAGTCTGGTGTATTTACTTACCTTTCAAATTTCTGACAAAACTATTCTAAAAACAGAAATGATACTTTGGCACACTTCAAGTTCTCAGCACAGCAAATCACACACAATAACACAGCACAAAGAACACCAAAAATGGGTATAATATTCTGGATTAGGCATAATGATTTGCATCTGGATTCATTGTTTAGGATAATATTCATCAGTGTGCCTTTGCCTTCCCTTAGCTTGCTCTTCCAAAAACACAGCTGCACTTCCAGTGACTGCTGCTGTGTTACAGCCAGAAAACATCTTAGCAACGGCAAGCAGTATCTTAGCTCCCCAGGCAAAGAAGGCCCCTGGTTCTCTAATATCCACATCATGTTTATTTTTAGTTGCTATGTCCACATTCAATTCAAAGAAGTAGGCAATATGACAAATCCCTGCGTGATCAATCAGCCAAGAGCCCAAGAGACATGAAGAGAATAACCAATCTGGAAAATTAAACCAAGACTTTCCCCTAAAGAGACAATGGCCACCATTTTTAATATATTATTATTTCCTAACCCTGGCAGCTCTTCAGCACTCAAGGCAGGACTGGACTTCAAAAGAAAGGCAAGAGAAAGAAAGTCTAGATTCTCAGTAAATCAAATATGAGCTAATCCTATGGTTCTCTTCTCAGAAAGGTATTTATTACAGCTCAGTCTGCAAAAAGGATCTTAAAAAATTGAACAAGATCACATAAAATAACTTGTACTCTAATCTGCCCACAAGAGGATGACGCTACTTACAAGCCCTATCTGAAAAAAGAAGAAAAAAAAAGGAAATGTTCAGCATTTGTAAGCTCCCTGACCAGTGTTTCACTGGTATTTAACAGATAACTCCAGGAACAATGGAACACAAACCTGGTTGGTGAATATCAGCTATTACACTAGGGCCCCCAGCTGTCCTTTAGGACACTGTCATATCACAAATTCTCCTTCCCTGGCTATGGCATTCCTCCAGAATTGTTCACCTGGGAAAGAATCTCCCTCCCTCAGACAGCAAAGACAAAATACAGCTGAATTTCTCTCATACGTTCTTTGTTTACAAGGCTTTAAACAACTTTTACTTAACAGAATTGTAACCATATATAATGATATTCCTATTATTGAAAACTAATGAAATGCTATTTTTCTTAAGGTGGTGCAAGCTTTTTTTTATGCTACAAGCTTTTTAAAAGTGAAAAGCAAAACTATAGTTTGTCAACGTTCAGTCTAAATGTTGTTTCATAGTCATACATACAGCAAATTTAATAGCAAAACTTTATTAAAAATTAATAAAGTACCTACTATCCAGTGATATATGTCAAGTAATCACAGGAGAAGATCTATCTGCAGTAATTGGTTAGAATCTTTTCTCCCAAACTGAATTAAATTAGCACACAGGAAACAAATTAAGAGTTCAAATAAAATACTGACAGGGGCCAAGGACACAATGAGCACAGCAATCATTTGTCTCATAATGGTATTTTAGGCTGTATTCTTTGAACACAGAAATGCTTTGTATATTAAATAGAAATGACTATTTTCCCCTTCCACAAAGAAAATTATGTTTCTGCTTTTTTAAACATGTGATCCTCTAAGGAAAAAATCCTTTGTTTTCCCATGTTTGATGGAGTCATGAATATTAGAAATACATCAATCTCCTCAATTCATTAGAAAAAACATAAGCAGCATAAATACAGTAATAAAAGATTAATTACAAAGAGGCAGCTGCTGTGCACTGTCCTCAAAAGACCCTGATACTGGGAAAGATTGAAGGTGGGAGAAGGGGACGACAGAGGATGAGATGGTTGGATGGCATCACTGACTCAATGGACATGAGTCTGGGTAAACTCCGGGAGTTGGTGATGGAGAAGGAGGCCTGGCATGCTGCAGTCCATGGGGTCACAGAGTTGGATATGACTGAGCGACTGAACTGAACTGAGAAATATAATCTCAGCCACATGTATCATTGTAAATTGTATAGTAGCTACATTAACAACAACAAAGAAATGTTAAGTGAAGAAGCCAGTGAAAAAATACAAATACTGCATGGTTTCACTTACATGACGGATCAATCATCAAACTCATGGGAACAGAAGGTAGAATGGTGGATGCCAGAGGCTGGAGGGAAGGGGACTGGGGAGTTGTTTAATGGGGGTGGCGTTTCCACCTTGCAATGTAGGCAGATTGGTTGCACAACAATGTGGATATACTTAACACTACTGAACTGTATACTTAAAAATGGTTAAGATGATTTTATATTATGTATGTTCTGTCACAACTAAAATTTTTCAACTTAAAAAAAAGCAAAAAACAGAGGCGAAATTAATTTAGTATTTTTTTAATTTAGTATATTTTAACCCAATGTTATCAATGACAGCATGTAAACAAGATAAAAAATTACTATAAGTTTACATTCTCTTTTCAGACTAATGCTTTAAACCCCATGTGTACTTACCTATACCACAGACCTCAATTCAGATACACCACATTTCAGGCACTCAGGAGCTGCAGTAGTATGGCTACTGGCTGCCCTACTGGAAAAGCACAGTTCGGCTGATGGTTGCTATGAAGCAATATGGACCACTATGGCCAGAGATCTAGATTTTACTAAGAAATACTATAATGTTAAAAATCAACAAATAATTGATTTCTTCTTAAATTATGTAAGGAGTATTTTGTATGGAGGGATGATGATGTTGTACACAGAGCTTAAGTATTTGAAGACTTTTAAAAATTTATTTATTTTTGGCCATGCTGGGTCTTCATTGCTGCAAGCCTTTCTCTAGTTGCGGCAAGGGTTTCTCATTGCAGTGGATTCTCTTGTTGCAGAGCGCAGATTCTAGGGAGCACACGCTTCAGCAGTTGTGGCTCCCAGACTCTAGAGCACAGGCTCAATAGTTGTGGTGCACAGGCTTAGTTGCTCGACAGCGTGTGGAATCTTCCCAGATCAGGGATCAATTCTGTGTCTCCTGCATTGGCAGGCAGATTCTTTACCACTGAGCTACTAGGAAGCCTCATTTGAAGACTTTTAACAAATGTATATATAACCTCATAACAAATACCCAAATTGCTTTCTAGTTAATCACCTCCCCTTGACCCACTGAGCAATGTATTCTAATTTCTAAATCCACAGATAACCTTTGCCACTATAGAACTTCACATAATGGAATCATACAATATTAATCTTTGTGACTAGCTTTTCTGATGACACTTTGTGATAATCATCCAACATACAACATAATCATTTAAAGACACAGTTCATTCTTTTTCACTGCTATGGAGTAATCCACTTTTATGAATATACTAAAAATTTTCAAACCCAGTCTCTGTGATGAACATTTGGGTTGTTTTCAGTTTGGAGTCATTATGAATATAGCTGCTGTGCACAGTCTTATAAATTACTTTTGAGAGACATGAATTCATCAATCTTGGGATGTATCTATGAGCCACATTCAACCTGCTGTCTATTTCCATATAGCTTGAGTACTATATAGTAGTAGTATAAGTATAAACTATGTACAAAATAAGCTACAAGCATGTATTATACAACACAAGAACATAGCCAATATTTTATAAGTATAAATGGAGTATAACCTTTAAAACCTGTGTGTGAATCACTATATCATACACCTGTAACTTATATAATACTATACTTCAAAGTATACTTCAGTTTTAAAAAATAGTATTTTCATTAAAAAACAATAGGTTTTATATTTTGAATGCTTGGAAAACATCAAAAGAAAAATAATTCATGATGTGAAAATTATGAAATATAAATTTCAATATCAATAAATAAAGTTTTACTGGAACACAGCCATGCTCTTTTGTTTACACATTCTGCTTTCCCAGTTCAAGAGCAGAGTTGGATATTTGCAATAAAAGCCATATAGCTCACAAAGCCTAAAATATCCACTACCTAGCCCTTTACAGGAAAAGTTTGCTGACACCTGTCTTATAAAATACAGTGCTTAAAGTAAAACATAGTCTCACTAAAAAAATAAAGTTTCATTTAATGGAAAAATATTTTATGTTACTTGAGCTTTAAATTTTAAGTAATTTAAATTGTTGATTTAATTAAAATTCAATTTCTCACTGGCACTAGACACATTTTAAATGCTCTATAGCCAGTTTCACAGGACTAGTGACTACCATATGAGATAGCACAGTTTAGATGCCTGGCCAAAGGATTATCCAATTTTATGCTCACAAAAACACTACAAACCAGCTGCTACTGAACACCTGCTCCAGTATGAAAAACATAGACAGTGTATTAAAAAGCAGAGACATAACTTTGCTGACAAAGGTTCGTATAGTCAAAGGTATGGTTTTTCCAATAGCCATGTATGGATATGAGAATTGGACCATAAAGAAGGCTGAGCATCAAAGAACTGATGCTTTTGATTTGTGGTGTTAGAGAAGATTCTCGAGAGTACCTTGGACTGCAAGGAGATCAAACTAGTCTGTCCTAAAGGAAATCAACCCTGAATATTCACTGGAAGGACTGAGGCTGAAGCTGAAGCTCCAATACTTTGGTCACCTGACGCAAAGAGCCAACTCACTGGAAAAAGACTTTGATGCTCGGAAAGATTGAGGGCAGGAGGACAACTAGGCAGCAGAGGATGAGATGGTTATATAGCATCACTGACTCAATGGACATGAATTTGAGCAAACTACAGGAGATAATGAAGGACAGGGGAGCCTGCCGTGCTCTAGTGACTGAACAAACTCTCGAGTAGTTCAAGGGTCAGTTGTAATTGTTATCCAAACATATGGATACCAAGGGGGAAATGGGGATGGGATGAAATGAGAGATTGGTATTGACATACATATCCTACTATGTATAATGTCTATGCCCCAACCAGTAATGCTGAAGAAGCTAAGTTGAACGGTTCTATGAAGACCTACAAGACCTTCTAGAACTAACACCCAAAAAAGATGTCCTTTTCAATACAGGGGACTGGAACGCAAGAGTAGGAAGTCAAAAAATACCTGGAGTAACAGGCAAATTTGACTTTGGAGTACAGAATGAAGCAGGGCAAAGGCTAACAGAGTTTTCCCAAGAGAACAGACTGCTCATAGCAAACACCCTCTTCCAACGACACAAGAGAAGACTCCACACATGGACATCACCAGATGGTCAATACCGAAATCAGACTGATTGTATTCTTTGCAGCCAAAGATGGAGAAGTTCTATACAGTCAGCAAAAATAAGACCAGGAGCTGACTATGGCACAGACCATGAACTCCTTATTGCCAAATTCAGACTTGAATTGAAGAAAGTAGGGAAAACCACTAGAACATTCAGGTATGACCTAAATCAAATCTTTTACGATTATATAGTGGAAGTGACATATAGATTCAAGGGATTAGATCTAACAGACAGAGTGCCTGAAGAACTAAGGATGGAGATTCGTAACACTGTACAGGAGGCAGGGACCAAGATCATCCCCAAGGAAAAGAAAAGTAAAAAGGCAAAATGGTTGTCTGAGGAGGCCTTACAAAGAGAGAAGCCAAAGGCAAAGGAGAAAAGGAAAGATATACCCATTTGAATGCAGAGTTCCAAAGAATAGCAAGGAGAGGTAAGAAAGACTTCCTCAGCGATCAAGGCAAACAAATAGAGAAAAACAATAGAATGGGAAAATCTAGAGATCTCTTCAAGAAAATTAGAGATACCAACGGAATATTTCATGCAAAGATGGGCACAATAAAGAACAGCAATGGTATGGACCTAACAGAAGCAGAAGACATTAAGAAGAGGTGGCAAGAATATACAGAAGAACTATACAGAAAAGATCTTCATGACCCAGATAATCATGATAGTGTAATCACCAACCTAGAGCCAGACATCCTGGAATGGGAAGTCAAGTGGGCCTTAGGAAGCATCACTACAAACAAGGAGGTGATGGAATTCCAGTTGAGCTATTTCAAATCCTGGAAGATGATGCTGTGAAAGTGCTGCACTCAATATGCCATCAAATTTGGAAAACTCAGCAGTGGCCACAGGACTGGAAAAGGTCCATTTGCATTCCAATCCCAAAGAAAGGCAATGCCAAAAAATGCTCAAACTACCACATCAATTGCACTCATCTCATACACTAGTAAAGTAATGCTCAAAATTCTCCAAGCCAGGCTTCAACAGTACGTGAACCATGAACTTCCAGAGGTTCAAGCTGGATCTTGAAAAGGCAGAGGAACCAGAGATCAAATTGCCAACATTTGCTGGATCATTTAAAAAGCAAGAGAGTTCCAGAAAAACATCTATTTCTGTTTTATTGACTATGCCAAAGCCTTTGACTGTGTGGATCACAATAAACTGTGGAAAATTCTGAAAGAGATGGGAATACCAGACCACCTGATCTGCCTCTTGAGAAATTTGTATGCAGGTCAGGAAGCAACAGTTAGAACCGGACATGGAACAACAGACTGGTTCCAAATAGGGAAAGGAGTACATCAAGGCTGTATATTGTCACCCTGGTTATTTAACTTATATGCAGAGTACATCATGAGAAACACTGGGCTGGAAGAAGCACAAGCTGGAATCAAGATTGCTGTGAGAAATATCAATAACCTCAGATATGCAGATGACACCATATAAGAAGAACTAAAGAACCTTTTGATGAAAGTGAAAGAGGAGAGTGAAACAGTTGGCTTAAAACTCAACATTAAGAAAACTAAGATCATGGCATCTGGTCCCATAACTTCATGGCAAATAGATGGGGAAACAATGGAAACAGTGACAGACTTTTTTAGGGGGGGCTCCAAAATCACTGCAGATGGTGACTGCAGCCATGAAATTAAAAGACGCTTACTCCTTAGAAGAAATGTTATGACCAACCTAGACAGCATATTAAAAAGAAGAGACATTACTTTGCCAACTAAGGTCCATCTAGTCAAACCTATGGTTTTTCCAGTAGTCATGTATGGATGTGAGAGTTGGACTATAAAGAAAGCTGAACACAGAAGAATTGATGCTTTTGAACTGTGGTGTTGGAAAAGATTCTTGAGAGTCCCTTGGACTGCAAGGAGATCCAACCAGTCAATTCTAAAGGAAATCAGTCCTGAATATTCATTGGAGGGACTGATGCTGAAGCTGAAACTCCAATACTTTGGCCACCTGAAGCGAAGAGCTGACTCAATGGAAAAGACCCTGATGCTGGGAAAGATTGAAGGCAGGAGGAGAAGGGGACGACAGAGGATGAGATGGTTGGATGGCATCACCAACTCAATGGACATGAGTCTGAGTAAACTCTGGGAGTTGGCGATGGACAGGGAGGCCTGGCATTCTGTAGTCCATGGGGTCACAGAGTGTAAGACTCAACTGACTACGTTAAAATAGATAACTAATGAGAACCTACTGTATAGCACAGGGAACTCTCTCAGTGCTCTGTGGTGACCTAAATGTGAAGGAAATCTAAAAAACTGGATGTATGTATGTGTGCTTAGTTGCTCGTCATGTCCAACTCTTTGAGACCCATGGACTGCAGTCCACCAGGCTTCTCTGTGCATGGGGATTCTCCAGGCACAAATACCGGAGTGGGTTGCCATTCCCTTCTCCAGGGGATCTTCCCAAACCAAGGATCAAACCCAGGTCTCCCGCATTGCAGGCAGATTCTTCACCATCTGAGCCACCAGGATATACATATATATATGACTAATTCACCTTGCTGCACAGCAAAAACTAACACAACATTATAAAGTGACTATATTCTGATGATTTTTTTTAATTGCTCCAAGAAGGGGTCCACAGATTTCACACTGTCAAAGGGGCCATGGCACGATAAAGTTTCAAAACACTACTCTAGACCCTGCTACACCTTCCCTCAGTCCTCACACTTCCTCTTGGCCTGTCTTTGGAAAGCAGGAAGGTTTGCTCCCAGGACAGATGTTCACACATGGTTTCCTCCACAAGAACTCTCTGCCAGCCTTGAACTTCACCCCAACACCACCTTCTGCCCTCCTAAATTAGCTTTCCCAACAGCATTACCCCAGCTCCCACTAGGGTGAGGCTAGAGAAAAGCCTGGGGCTAGCACTTGAGGTACTCCCTCTCAGGGCCCTGGAAAGTCAGAGTCAGCACTTGCAGGGTCCAGGGAGCTAGCACCCCCTACAGTTATACATCCCCTATAGTTATACACCCTGGGTGCCTCTTGCCTCCCTCCAGTTTGGGCCCTAATGTGACCAAATCTGTACTCAGAGCTTAAGCAAAGCTCTTGAAGATACTCCACTTGACTGTCTTTAGAAGTCACTCTCAACCCTGGCTCCACAGAAGAATCACCTGGGGTGCTCTGAAAAACCCTGTGCTAAAGCCACATGTCTGCAGGTAGCCCCAGGTTCCTGTAGTTTTTATTTTGCATTTAGAGTTACCCAGATGATTCTCAAGTGCATACAAGGTTGGGAACCAATGCCTGAGAGAGACGACTTCTGTAAGCATCCCTCAGAAGTTCCTCGTGAACGTGAATTCCAAATGTTTGCGTTAAAAAGAGTGACAGACGATTAAGACTCACTCCCCATGACAAGGCATTTGTGTCTTCGTGTATTCATTCAACAAACATGCCCTGAGTATCCACAAGGTCCCTCTCAGTACAGGGTTACCAGATGCTCCTCCCTTCCCCTTAGATGTGCAGAATGCTGAGGAAGGCAGCCAAAAAATTACTCAAACCTGTAAAGGAGTACTTACAAACCCTAACTAAAGAGCTATGAAGGAGCAGACAGTGAGAGAATTAAGAAGGGAACTGTCACATTATCCAGCACTAACAGGCCCATCCAAGGATTACCTAATTCCCTAGGGATGCATGCTTTTAAGTTTCTATTTACTCTTGATGAAGCATTTTACAATTCTGAAAGGGTAGCTATTAACTTGTGGAAAATTTGTTAGATAACAAACACTTCTTTTCTGATAGCAGTGCAAATGAATTTTATCTTACAAAAGAGTATAATAACCCAGTTACAGTTTTATTGTCCTGTAGGACATTAATCAATTTTATACATAATTTAGCAATCTTATTCCAGCATTCTTTCTTTCCGTGACTATAAATACTTCTGACTTTCCTACACTTTCTTGAACCAGCTCTACTATATGCTGGTTCCTTTGTTAATGAATTAATTTGACAGGACATACTTTAGATAGGGTGTCAGGTACAGCCTTGGAGCCCTAAAGAGCGAGGAGGAGACGCAGCACTGGAAGGAGAGGATGGAGAACAGACCACTAGCAACCCAAGATCTTGACATAACATGCTCTTTCCTGCAGTAGGAAAGAGGTGGCCCAGAAATGGATACACAGCCAGTAAGGCTGGGGGACAGATTACACGAAAGAAAAGAGATTTGAGATGAGGAGGGGTAGTAGGCAGAGACTAGATTATGCAAGGCCTTACAGATAACTGTAGGGACTTCGAACTTGGAGCTATGTACAATAAGCAACCACAGGGAGAGTTTCAAGGAGCTATATAAAATAATCTATTTTGAAAAAGCTACTCTTAGTGCTATGTGGGGAAAGAGACTGGAGTAGAAAAGAGAGAAGGCCAAGAAACTAATGACAAAACCATTGTGGTACTCAGGAATGTGGCTGCTGGTGGCCTCATTTAGCAGAGGTAGAAAGATGCAGGAAGCAAGCAATGAGACTAGAGCCATATTGGCAGAATTTTTTTTTAATTAATTATTTTAATTGGAGGATAATTACTTTACATATTGTGATGGTTTTGGCCATACATTGACATGAAACAACCACAGGTGCACATGTGAGCCCCCATCCTGAACCCCCCTCCCACCTCCCTCCCCACTCCATCCCTCCAGGTTGTCCCAGAGCACAGGCTTTGGATGTCCTGCTTCACTCATCGAACTTGCACTGGTCATCTATTTTACATATGGTAATACACATTTCAACGCTATTCTCTCAATCATCCCACTCTCACCTTCTCCCACATAGTCCAAAGGGCTGTTCTTTACTTCTGTGTCTCTTCTGCTGCCTTCCATATAAGATTGTCGTTACCATCTTTCTAAATTCCATTTATATGCATTAATATACAGTATTTGTATTTCTCTTTCTGACTTATTTCACTCTGTATAATAGTCTTCAGTTTCATCCACATCATTAGAACTGACTCAAATGCGTTCCTTTTTATAGCTGAGTAACATTCCATTGTGTGTATGTACCACAACTTCCTGATCCATTTGTCTGCCAATGATCTAGGTTTCTTCCATGTCCTAGCCATTGTAAACAGTACCACAATGAACACTGAGGTACATGTGTCTCTTTCAATTCTGGTTTCCTTGGGTGTCTCTTTCAATTCTGGTTTCCTCGGTGTGTATGCCCAGCAGTGGGATTGCTGGGTTGTATGGCAGTTCTATTTCCAGGTTTTCAGGAATCTCCACACTGTCCTCCACAGTGGCTGTGCCAGTTTGCATTCCCACCAACAGTGTAAGAGGGTTCCCTTTTCTCCACACCCTCTCCAGCATTTATTGTCTGTAGACTTTTTGATGACGGCCATTCTGACCAGCATGAGATGATACCTCATTGTGGTTCTGATTTGCATTTCTCTAATAATGAGTGATGTTGAGCATCTTTTCATGTGTTTGTTAGTCATCTGTATGAGTTCTTTGGAGAAATGTCTATTTAGTTCTTTGGCCCATTTTTGCTTGGGTTGTTTAGGTTTTTTTGGTATTGAGCTGCATGAGCTGCTTGTTTATTTTGGAGATTAATTCTTTGTCAGTTGTTTTGTTTACTATCATTTTCTCCCATTCTGAAGGCTGCCTTTTCACCTTGCTTATAGTTTTCTTAGTTGTGCAAAAGCTTTTAAGCTTAATTAGGTCCCATTTGTTTGTTTTTGTTTTTACTTCCATTACTCTGGGAGGTGGGTCATAGAGGATCCTGCTGTGATTTATGTCGGAGAGTGTTTTGCCTAAGTTTTCCTCTAAGAGTTTTATAGTTTCTGGTTTTACATTTAGATCTTTAATCTATTCTAACTTTATTTTTGTGTATGGTGTTAGAAAGTGTTCTAGTTTCACTTTTCCCTGTGGCTAACCACTTTTCCCCAGCACCACTTGTTAAAGAGACTGTCTTTTCTCCATTGTATATTTTTGCCTTCTTTGTCAAAGATAAGGTGTCCATAGGTGTGTGGATTTATCTCTGGGCTTTCTATTTTCTTTCATCGATCTACATTTCTGTCTTTGTGCCAGTACCATACTGTCTTGATGCTGTAGCTTTGTAGTATAGTCTGAAGTCAGGAAGGTTGATTCCTCCAGTTCCATTCTTCTGTCTCAAGATTGCTTTGGCTATTCGAGGTTTTTTGGGTTTCCATACAAATTGTGAAATTATTTGTTCTAGTTCTGTGAAGAATACCATTGGTAGCTTGATAGGGATTGCACTGAATCTATAGTTTGCTTTGGGTAGTATACTCATTTTCACTGTATTGATTCTTCCAATCCACAAACATGGTATATTTTTCCATCTATTTGTCATCTTTGTTTTCTTTGTGTCATCTTTGATTTCTTTCATCAGTGTTTTATAGTTTTCTATATATTAGGTCTTTTGTTTCTTTAGGTAAATTTATTTATAAGTATTTTATTCTTTTTGTTGCAATGGTGAATGGGATTGTTTCCTTAATTTCTCTGTTTTTTCATTGTTAGTGTATAGGAATACAAGGAATTTCTGTGTATTAATTTTTTATCCTGCAACTTTACTATATTCATTGATTAGCTCTAGTAATTTTCTGGTGGTATCTTTAGGGTTCTTTATGTAGAAGATCATGTCATCTACAGTGAGAGTTTTAATTTGGATTCCTTTTATTTCTTTTTCTTCTGATTGCTGTGGCTAGGACTTCCAAAACTATGTTGAACAGTAGTGGTGAGAGTAGGCACCCTTGTCTTATTCCTGATTTTAATGGAAATACTTTCAATTTTTCACTATTGAGGATAATGTTTGCTGCGGGTTTGTCAGATATGGCTTTTATTATGTTAAGGTATGTTCCTTCTATGCCTGCTTTCTACAGAGTTTTTATCATAAATGGGTGCTGAATTTTGTCAATGGCTTTCTCTGTACCTAATGAGAGAATCATATGGTTTTTATCTTTCAATTTGTTAATATGGTGTATCACATTGATGGATTTGTGAATACTGAAGAATCCTTGCATCCCTGGAATAAAGCCCACTTCGTCATGATGTATGATCCTTTTAATATGTTGTTGGATTCTGTTTGCTAGAATTTTGTTGAGAATTTTTGCATCTATGTTCATCAGTGATACTGGCCTGTAGTTTTCTTCTTTTGTGGCATCTTTGTCTGGTTTTGGTATCAGGGTGATGGTAGCCTCATAGAATGAGTTTGGGAGTTTGCCTTCCTCTGCAATTTTCTGGAAGAGTTTGAATAGGATAGGTGTTAGCTCTTCTCTAAATTTTTCGTAGAATTCACCCATATTGGCAGGACTTCAGATGGACTATATTGTGAGGGAGGGAAAGGAGGAAATCAAGAACGTCTTCTAAGTTCCTGGCTTAAGCAACTGCATATGGTAGAGGTATTTAGCAAAATGGGAAAGACTAGGGGTTAAAGGTTAACACACACATACACACAGGCACATGTCACTCATGAAGTAAGGGTATGACTCTTATAGAAGAAGGACTAAAAGGACTCACAACTCCCTGTGTGATAGGTCTTTCAGATTAGGCTCTCAGCATTCTCTTTCACCTTCAAGGTTTATGTCATCAAACATTAAGCTAATGGATTTCAAGCAAAAAATTGGAAAATGCTAAGTGGCAGCTCAAAGCTTGGCCCAGTCTTGCACTCATCCTTATTCAACATATGCTGACTGCAAGTAACTTATTTAAAAAACCTTTACATGAAGGAAGAAAATCAAGAATTAACTCTGAGTAATACTTAAACCCTCAGTGGTAAAAAGCAACATCAGGATTTATAAAATGGAGAAAGCCTCATATTTGGAAAAAGGGTTAATCCCTTATACAAGTGATAATTTAAGACAATCCACCCCTTCCAACCCCTCCCCCATCCCCAGGAAATTAAGCTATAGATCTGAGCACAGATCAGGTAAAAGATTTCAGTCTAACCAAATGTAAGCAACAAAAGTATCAGAAGTTTATTCTTTTATACAACAAAGAAGCTCTGAACTCTTCCAGAAGATGAAGTTGGGAGATACTATAATAAATATTAATGATCATTTACAATGGAATGGAAACTTTCAGTGCCTACCACAAATCGAAATTCAGTGAGCTATAACTCTGAACAAATCACAGCAAACACTGACCAACAGACACCAAACCAGCCACTGAAATTACACTCCATCAAGAAACCTATTTCAAGGAACCAAATTATATAATACCAAGGGATGCTTTGGGGGTCAGGTTGTTTTTGTTTTGTTTTTTTTTTCCTGTTCAGGAAACATTCCAGATTTACAGATTAGAATCGGGATCTTACTAAACAGAAAAAATCATCCAGAAGAGGCTACTCTGCATAACAATAAAAAGCCTGGGAAATGGAGGCTGAGATCCTGGTTGGAGCTGGTTAGAACCTAACATCCTTAGGCAAGTTGCTTAATTCCCCTACACTTCCATTTTCACATCTGTAAAATGGGGATAATAACAGCACCAGGATAGAGACTTTCAGAGTTCACCCACATCCAGTCTCCTCTACTTGCAGGCACACGAGGGAACTACAACCCCCAAAGCCCGCTCTGCATGTCAGTAGATCCATGTGCCAAGTTCTGGCCAATGCACTGTGAGCAGCAGTAACCTGAGTCACATCCACGCCAAAGCATTTAACTGCTAGGCTGAGAAACTATTTCTCTGTCATGGCAATTACGGGAACAGGTGCTGTGTTGGAGGTGCCACAGGATAAAGCTGCCAGGATCACAGAGCCAACACATGGAGGGCAGCTGCCCTGGAGGGTCACCCCGACCCACTGCAAAGCAGTAGGCAAGCCTTTGTTCCATTAAGGCACTCACATTTCAGTGGTATTTGTTATCACAGCTTATTCTAGGCAATGTAAATTGACACAATTATCTAGTTTAGGTAAATGTCATGAGGACTAAATGATATAGTGTCTGGCACACACTAGGCCTTTAATAAAGATTAGCAGGATGATTGCAGCTTCCTAATGGTTAGTGTAAAAAAAGCTTCATTTTCTATAGTCAATTTATCAGAATCTTCTCTGCTATTTGGAGCTACAAGGTTACCATGGACTAACCATAAATCCTGAGCCCACAAAAAGATCCACCAGGGACTTCACAGAACAGATAGGAATAGTTGGGTGATTTTTGTCTCAAATGAGGAAAAGGGCAAAGTTCCTGCATAGCTGTGTAGACACAGGAAAGTAATTCATATCACAGTGAACTAACAAAAGACCTCAGCACATCCACTGAATAATCACGTTCTTTAAACAGCTTAGTAAAACCAGTACTGAAGCAGGGCAAATGATGCTAAGAGTTTGGGTCTTTGCTTTTGGTTTAAGTCGTGAAAAGTGCTCAAGTATGTGGTGGGTTTGGGGCAGGAATAGCAAGATAAGAAAATGATAAATAAAAACTCTGAGAAGATAAATTCATTATGAAAAATATTTAGTAGCCCCCAAGTACTTAATAGGGCTTTGGGAATTGAGAGATTAAAAGATAATCATACTTGACATGCCTGGCAAGAACAGGAGAGAGAGAGAAGGGGCAGCTCCACTCAAATTCTCCCTGTTACTCAGTTCCTTGTCCCTCATAGAACCTTAAACAACACAGATTCCTCAAGTGGAAAATTAAACTGAGTCTTACTATTTTGCCACAGGTTCTAGAACCCTTGTCCCAATCTTTCTCAGCTAAAGAACAAAATCTATTTTTAACGGCAAGTCAGATAAAAGAAACTAACCTCAGGTCACTCTCTGAATTTTTTCTCATTAAAAAAAAAAACTAAGACACCTGGTAAGTCCTATTTAATAGAAGAGATGGAAGAAGAAACAAAAAATTCCACAAATGCTTACAGAACAGGCCTTAAACCCAGGTCTCTTTTTCATGACAAAAATGGTTCTCATTAAAAAAAAAAAACTGTCACGGATAAAAGAATGTATAAATGGGAGATACTTACCACATTTAATACTCTCTATCCGCACAGGGAGGCCAGACTGTGCCGCAGCAATTAATTTCAGGGCAACGTAAAACTGTGTCGGACCAAAATAACCAACCCGCTTGGCACCACACAATTCTGTGATCTGAAAACAGACAAGAGAAGGGATGCTGAAAATTCCATTTCATAATGGGGAAATGAGACAAGATAGATTATGAAATCTCAAGGATTTCACGGGGTAAATAATCAAAAAGTCCCTGGAGAGCCTATGTGTACACGCTGGTGGGATTCTTTATCCTCTAGTTTGCAGGGAGGTTTTCAATTTGGGTAATTCAATTCTACCCACGCATGATGTTTCAGAACTGGGTGATTATTCCTCCTCTTTCAAAGATAAAAATAAAGGTGACAAAGGATGGCTGTTAATCTTCTTACAAAAGAGTGACTTTTTCAGGGGGTGGACTGTAATGTACAAAGTCTAGAAAGTCACGAAGGTGAAAAGAGAACAGTTTAGTCATCATCATTATTTGTGGATTATCCCAGTTGATCGAAATTAAATGTGAGTTCATTATTTTTTTAAAGTTCTCAAGCAAAATGATTTCCTAAGCATCAAAATTACATCTTGAGTGCACACTTCAAGGAAACAAAAAAGAAGTACTACATATACAAATATTATTATCAAAATATTGCAATCTTTATCACTTGTAGACCTTAAACTAACATGATATGTCCTATTGGTAGTTTAAAATAACAAATTAAATATACAATGACTTCTTTAAAGTTATTTCTAAGTAATAGATACTCAAAAGTTCAAATAATACTAAGTGGGGGTAAAGAACTAAGAAGCACCCTCACTTCCTATGTCCCAGAGGAAAATATTACATATTTATTGTAGAAATGATCTCTGCATATATGTAGTACACACCTGTGTTTTTCCTGTTGTTTATTCAAACTTTATACAAATAGACTATCACATACTATTTTGGGACTTGTTTTTCTTTTAGCATTATCCCTTGACTATTCTTCTCTATCAGCACAATTAAAATTACCACGTTGCTTTAACAACTGCATAATATTCTGCTATAAAGATATACTGTGCATTTTTTATTATTATTATTAGTTGGTTCCTTATGGATGGAATTTTAGATTTCCAATAATTACTTTTAGATTTAGATTTCCAATAATTATAGGAAAAATCATTATTCCAATAATTTCCAAAATATCACAAATGCTTTCAGAACAAACTATAAGCAGCCACTAAGTAATCTTAAGAAAATTACAATAAAAATTCAACTAGGATGTAAGCAAAAAATAGCAGCATAAGGGTCACCAAAAACGCTCTCCTCCATCAGAACAATGAGAAACTAACTAAAATGGACAGAACTCTGGAAATTGACCAAAAGTTTGCAGCAATGGGGGGGGGGAGGGGACGGGGGGGCACACAGTGGTGTTATTCAAGAAAAACAGCCTAATCTCAGGAAGAATGGTGAGTTTTGTGGCATTTTAACTGGCCTTACTTCCATTCTCTTTCACTCCTACTCTGGGTGTTTTCACTGTATTGCAGACATCCCCAGCCTGCAGTCATAGTAAGACTGGCAGCCACTGAAAGGACAGAGCTGGGCTTCTTGGTTGTGAAGGCTACTGTTTGTCATCAAACTGGGTTATCTTGAGGCCATTATTTCTTCAAATATTTATCTGTCCCTCTCTCTTTCTCCTTCTGGTACTTTCTGTCTCCTCTCTTTCTCCTTCAGTCTACTGTCTACTGCTCCTAGTCCTAGACTAGGAGCTACAGTTAGGGGGGTAAGTCCTATCTTCTCAGCTATACTTACCAAGAAGAGTCCTCCATTGCATGGAACTGATGGGGGTCAGGAGAGGATGAGGTCATGGCCCAAAGGCTGCTGGCTCACTGTTCTTACTAAGATTTAGTAGATTTTCTTGAATAAATCTTTCTACATTTGCTGTATGTTTTCAGGCCAATTTCCAGAGACTTTAAATGATTGTCCTTTATAATTTTTACAGTTAAGAGGCTATTTCACTGGGAAGAAGATCTGCTGAGTTTTTCACACTGCCATTCCAAAACTCTCAACCCTCCCAGACTGAGTCTTGAGTGGAGAAGCAATAGAACACTATGGTATAAAGAACAGTTCTTGGAGTAAATGACTTAAGTGTGAATTCCTGCCTTAGCACCAATTGGCTGCCTGTATAACCTAAGGCAAGTTACTTACCTTTTGTGCCTCAGTCTCCCCTTAAGTGTAAACAGGTACTCACCTCATGTAAGTTAAAGTAGCAGTGCCAACAATAGTGTCCATTCAATAAACATGCGATTGTCTAATTTTTTGGTCCACTTGCTTTTTTTGTTGCCATTCTAGCTGCATATTAGAATAACCTAAGTAGATTTTGAAAATATAAAGAGACCTAGTCTCCACTTCCAAAGATTCTGCTTTAATTAGTCAGTGGTGCAGCCCAGGCATGGGTATTTTTGTAACACTCTCAAGGTAATTCTAAAGTGCAGCAAAAGCTAAGAATCACTGCTCTTTGATAATCTTATTCTTTCCCAAGCTTCAATGACCATACATAAATGCTAATGATCACCAAATCACTCTCTCCAAACCTAACAACTTGGATACTTGATACAGTTTTCCAAAACCCTACTGGACATCTCTATGTGGATACCCTAAGCCATCTCAGACATAATATAAATAAGCCCTACTCATTTGCCCCTCCTCACATATCATTGAACCTGCTGATCTTCCAGCAACCCTCGCCTCAGCTGTTGGCATCAACCATACTATACCTTGAATCAGAAACTTATTTTCAATGCTAATCACATCCAGTCGATTCTATCACAGAACCATCTACCAAATCAAGCCTATCTTCTCATTTGCAACACCTTAATCCCTTCCTAATATCTCACTTGGCCATCATGACAGATTTTATTTTTTAGCAAAATTCACACAAATTAGCATAAAGCAGGGACAAGTTTCTTTTTTTTCTTTTTTAACTTTATTCCAACAGTTGGTGTTCTTCTCTCAACAAAAAGGTCAGGCACTAGGATCCCACAGGCTGAGTGGTGCAGCCAAAAAATATTTATAAAAAGTAAAAAAAATATCCTGCATTGAACCTGGACTGGCGATTCTTTCTTATATGATATTATACATGTTTCAATACAATATTGTAAAGTAATTAGCCTCCAATTAAAATAAATAAATTTAAATTTTTTTAAAAAGTACACAAAAATTTTTTTTTATTTATTTTTAAACTTTACATAACTGTATTAGTTTTGCCAAATATCAAAATGAATCCACCACAGGTATACATGGTATAAAAAGTAAAAAATAAATCACATCACAATAAGCCATCTATCTGCATGTGACTAACTCTCTACTAGGCTAAGCTCTATGAAATAGGGAGATGTGTCTTGCTTATTAGTTTCTTTGCCCACCGCATTCTTTGTGCTTAATAAACAGTGTTTGAACAGTTTGCTTGAACCAGTCTCCCCTCAGCAGATTTTCCAATCCCAGTTCATCCTTAGAGTGCCTACATATCTGCCTTTTAAAAGCTGACAATACTGTTCTCAGGCTGAAAGACATCTCAGCCTGGATCCTCACCACCCTCAAGACAAAATTCTATCTTCGTAGCATAGCATTAAAGTTCCTTCACAACCTGGCCCTGAGCAGCTTCTCTAGTTTCACCTCTTGACACACACACACGGTCACAATTCTATAGCTGCATTCATCTCTTGCTTCCCCAAAAACATCTTGCCCATTTACATTTCTGTGCCTAGTGCACACAGTGCACAAGATGGGAAACTAAAGTAGCCTTGAAGTCAAGGCTGGTCAGGCTGAAATCTAGCCTCCTCAAATATAAAATAGATATTGTCACTCCCATAAGAGTATGAGGGAAAAAATAAATAATGTACTAAATGAACCTGCTATAATGCTTCATTGTTGTTTAGTCACTAGGTCATATCCAGCTCTCTTGGGACCCCATAGACTGCAGCCCACCAGGCTCCTCAACCCATGGGATTTCCCAGGCAAGAATACTGGAGTAGGTTGCCATTTGCCTCTCCAGGGGATCTTCCCAAACCAAGGATCAAACCTGCTTCTCTTGCATGGCAAGTGGATTCTTTACCACTGAGCCACCAGGGAAGCCCGATATAACGCTTAGCAGTGTTCAATAATTGTTGAGTTCCATCCTATTCACCTGGACCTGGAACATTCTCCCTCCCTACTAGATTAAACTCAAATGTTACAGGCTCTATAGCTTCTTCCCAAGTCCCCAGGTATAGTCTATTTTCCCAGTGTACACTCCGATTATTCAAATATCTATAAATGTGTATTACATGATATATTATTATCTTGGATATGTTCCAAAACAAACGAGGGGAAAGAAGTAAGTGACTATTATACATTTGAAATTCTCCATTTTCAAGCATTTTACTGTCTATTTCAACACTTATCACATATTATAATTATCTGTTTATCTTTGCCTCCCATTAAAATTTTTCTCTCCTAGGGCAAGGGGTAACTTCTATCAAGCTCCTAGTGCAATGATAGACACCCAGGATACAGTCCAAAAATTCTCAATCAAGTGAATGAAGCAACACTCACAAATAAAATGTAATTGAGTTTTACAATACATTCCTTATTGCGAATAAATAAATTACACATCTTCAGATACAAGCTTGCCTATACATGGCAAAAACCAACATCATCAATACAGCTGTCTTGTAAAATAATTCCTAATATTAATAAATTATGATCCTTGCTATGGAAACAATTTAACAACCATAGTTCAGTCAGTGTTAATTTATTATCAAGGTAACCTTCAGTTACTCCTTTATAATATCTACCACATGGAACTAGAAAAGTTCTTAACTAAAGGTAACTGAAATTTCTGCTGAAACATTCACTATGGTACTTTCAGACTAACACCCAAATCTCACATCAGTAAACTGCCTCATTACCTTGGAATCTGTCCTTAGCTGCCATATACCAGTAGAAGCACTACTTTGTAGCCATCGTAGAAGATACACACATAAGTGAGGTAAGCCCATGGGTCACCTTTCTTTCTTTTTGTCTAAGAGACATGCCAAGAACTTTCTGAAATATTCAAGCAGCAAAGAAGATAAATTATAGGCCTTTGGAACTTACATATGGAGCCTCATAAACCTGAGACTTCTCATTCCAAAAAGTAGGTTAATTCTGTTTTTTTTTTTTTCTTTATTGAGGTTCAAAATGTTCTAATTCTAAATTCTCCATGGAAAAGCTCTAAATTGTGGGTAGAAATGTTTTAATGTAATCTAAAGAAAAAATGGCGGTACCTTACCCCAGATACTCAATTAACAAGGGATATTTTATATAACTGCTCCTTCAAACAGTCCAAGTTGCCAAAATTTTCTCAAAATAAAGAAAAAAAGGAAAGATTCCACTCCTCTTTTTTAGTCTAAATTCCAAAACTGCAACCCTCTCAGCTGGACCCATCTTAAGTTACACATTGTGGACATTTCTAATGCAGAACAAGAATCTATGGATTCATGTTTGTTTTCTCAGGTGGACGGCAAGAGATGAAAAAAAAAAGAAATGGATGAAATCAACTTCCTCACAGCATACATATGCATGAGTGCTGGATGTGCATCAGAAAAACTCATCGACCATTTGGGAGGAACCTGGACAAAGTTCTGGAAGAAGACGGAAGGCCACTAAAATAGCTTCCCTCCTACCTAATTCTGAAAGATTAAGTGGCTATGCTGAGTAATCAGTCCACATCGGTTTGCCTGAAATAATACTTTCTTTCCAAGCTGAAATGTAATAAGTTTTCAAAACTGTTCAAAGGTTTGAATAAGCTTCTCTCTTTCAAGTATTTTTAAAGACTTCCTTAGAGAGATTTAAAAATCCAAAGTCCTGGTGGGAGGGGTTGAAAGAATGTTCCAAAAACACTAGTGGACCCCTATTTTCTATTCTCTCTCCACCGCAGCTGGCCAAGTTCAGGGTCTCTGCTCACACATCTATTACTTCAAGTCGTGTCCCCAGACTTCTGCCACCTCACACACCATCCTCCACATTCCCTCCATGATATCTTATTGAAACAAGACTACTCCCAACTCAAGTAGGCTTCCAGGGCTCCTCATGCCCTTTCCTATAAAACCCAGAGCACAGTTTTGAGGCCCTCCCATCTCGTCCAAACTACCTTTCCAACAAGCCCACCCATGTCTGTCTCCTCCCCACTCTGCATCCAAAACTTCAGCCACCCCAGATGCTAACAGGTCTCTCAACACAGGACAGCCAGGCAGGCCTCTGGGCACCTGCCATGTCACCCACCTGGAAGCTGGATGCCTCCCCACTTCTTTACCCACCAGACTCTGACTTCAAATCATCTCAAGACCAATCTTACCTTTGGAACCATGCTCAATTCCACATGGCATGTTTTCTGCATTCTCATTGTCCTCACTACTTTTCTATCACATCACTAGCCTTGTAACACAGCAAAATCAGTATTGTGGTCATTGTCTCCACTGTACTCCATCTCTTTCCTCTACCCCACAAATGCACAGCACAAGGTAAAAAGTGTATCTTTTATCACAGGTATCCCCCAGGACTCATACTTTAGGGTTCTTACTACATATTCAGCTGCTCAACAAGTGTTTGTTGAATTAATTAGTTTTCGTAGCACATAGTCGCAGAATGCTCTTCTTTCTCTCATCTTGTAATTATTTTTACAAGTGGCTGCTAAATGAGCTTTAGTCATCTCACACTATAGAGCCTGAAGAGCTCCTGCAGGAATATAACAGCATATTAGCTGCTCTGTCCCCTTCCTGCACAGCTAGAACAGACTGGTCAGGATCAGAGCATGAGAAGCGGCCTGCACTGCACTCTGCCCTGGTCCTTGGCCTCCACCCCTTGTCCTCAATCTCACAGCCAAGGACACCTCAGCAGTGCTCCAGCCACTCAGAGCCCTCAAGATGCACTGTCAGCTTCTACGTCCAGCCTCCTTCTGCTTAGCATACCTCCAGAAGATGACAGCCCACACACTGGCACCCTCAAAAACGGACATAAAGAGAATTTAAAGCACAAGCTTGTAAGTTGTACCTCAGCCTCTCAGGATATAGCTGAAGACTCAGGTTCACTATCCTGGATTTTCCTTTCCTACTCACGTATATGTTCTAAATATCAAAAGGGACTTTCAATCCAGAGGGACCTGGGTGAGCCACCCAAGAAAATATGAATCCCCATGTCTGATCACCCAACATGAGGTGCCACAGCACATGCCTAAGCCAAACCCTCACCCCATTAAAGAGAGGACAGACATTCAATGCTCAGGTGTGACTTCAGACACGGAAGCCTACTAATACCTAAAAGTACTTATTAAAGTGTCCTGGGCAGCATCCCACTGAAAACGCTGCACTCAATGCCAAGTCAGGAAGTGAGCTGCGCTGAACAAAACAACTTACTCTTTTCTCTCTCTTATCCTCCCCCAACTTACTTTTCCTCCCTTCCTCCTTTTCCTCCCTCTCAGACCTCTAAATAGTTTATTGCGTGCTTAGTCGCTAAGTCATGTCCAACTCTTTGAGATCTCACGAACTGTAGCCCACCAGGCTCCTCTGTCCATGGGATTTTCCAGGCAAGAAAACTGGAGTGGGTTGCCATTTCCTCCTCCAGGGGATCTTCCCAACCCAGGGATTGAACCCATGTCTCCTGTGTCTCCTGCACTGGCAGGCGGATTCTTTACCACTGACCCACCTCTCAAAACAGGACTATCTCCTATACCATCACCACATCTGAGGAAGTCAACAATATAATCACACAACATATGGTCCATACTCTCATGTTCTCAACTCTTAAAAACGGTCCATATAACTGAATTTCCTTTCTCCCATCCAGGACTTAATGTTCATGCATTACATTTTTATCTTATGTTTCCATGGTCTTTCCCCAATCTAGAACAATCTCACCTCTGTTCTTCATGACACTGAATCTTTTCAAGAGCTCAGGCCAGTTGTCCTACAGAATGTCCCACATTTTGAGTTTCTGTCTCCTTGGGATAACATTCAAGTCAAACATTTCTGGCAAGGACACCACACAGTGACGTCATGGTATAGTAAGAGGTACACATCAGTGAGGGGTACATAATTTCAGAACATCCCACCACTAATTGCTAAGCTTGGCCACTTGGTTAAGATGGTGACTGCTAGATCTCTCCACTGCAAAAACATGTTTTCACATAATACACTGAGAACTTTTGAAAATTCTATTCCCTGACAGACTGACTTTTGACTCTGCTCAATACTAATTCCAAGTAAGTCTAGCTAAATGACATCAGCATCTACAGAACTGGAATCTTAACACAAAAACCATAACAAAGATAGGATGATATTTATTCCATGGCTGTCATTACCTCCAGTTTATGCACAAATAAATGCCACAACTCAGAAAGTTAACTGAAGTGTTCAAGGTCACAAGTTCAGAGCCAGTATGCAAACCTCTATGTGCCTGGGTCCAAATGTAAAGGCTTTTCCATTACATCAGGGGTTGGAAAATTGATGTTCATAGGCCAAATCTGGCCCACTGCCTATTCTTATATGGTTTTTACAGATGAACATTTGCAGTCAATTTGATGGTAGGGAACACTAACTTTGAATCCTATGAGATAAAATGTTATCTCCAAAATAAGAATTCCATGCTTCTTACTAGTAGATCTGTATTACTCTTCTGAAAGAAAAAAAAACCTGTATTCAATTATTATATTTTGAATTTTGTCAATAAAATCTCTGAGGAAATTTGTTTTCTCTCTTGTTATATGAGTAACTATATAGTATCCTCAATTTTGTCTCTTGACACTCAAAGCCTAATATTTACTACCAGGCCCTTCAGAGAAAGGGTTACCAGTCCCTGATGAGACACTGCCTCCCAGAGTTATACATGACATCCTGTGGATACACTCAAAGACATGCAGAAAGGTATTTTCCTAAAATAATTAGCTACACTAAGTAAATACCAACTTAAACAGTGAACACTTCCACTAGAGGAAAAGAGCACATCTGTATCCCCCCATTTTACACCCATTTATGTACATTTGTTTAAAATTTTCAGGAGCTTTTGAACTAGGGCTTCCTATATTACTATTAACTTCCACAGCAACCAATTGGAGCCATATTTCAGATACAAGCAAAATCTATGCAATAATTCACATACTAAAAATAGGATTTTGCTTTTGTCTACCTTACTGAGATAGTATAATTGACAAATAAAATTGTCATATATGTAAAATGACCAATGTAATGATCTGATGTACATATAGACTGTGAAAGGATTCCCACTATCGAGTTAATTTATACATTCATCACCTCTCATATTTACTTTTTGTGTATGTGTGAGAACACTTAAGTTCTACTCTCTAAACAAATTTCAATTATACAATACCATTATTAACTACAGTCAACATACTATAGGGCTTCCCTGATAGCTCAGTTGGTAAAGAATCCGCCTGCCATGCAGGAGACTCCGGTTCAATTCCTGGGTTGGGAAGATCCCCTGAAGAAGGGATAGGCTTCCCACTCCAGTATTCCTGGGCTTCCCCCTGTGGCTCAACTGGTAAAGAATCCACCTGCAACGCGTGAGACCTGGGTTTAATCCCTGGGTTGGGAAGATCCCTTGGAGAAGGGAAAAGCTACCCATTCCAGTATTCTGGCCTAGAAAATTCCACAGACTGTGTAGTCCATGGGGTAGCAAAGAGTTGGACACGACTGAGTGACTTTCACTTTTCACCATATTATATATTATACAGCAGATCCTCAGATCTCATTCATCTTAGAGCTGAAAGTTTATACCCTTTCAATAACAACTCCCACTATTTCCCCCACCCTACCATCCTTGGCAACCATCATTCCATTTTCTGTTTCTATAAGTTCAACATTGTCTTTTTTCAGATTCCATATATAAGTGATATCATGCAGTATTTATCTGTCTTATTTCACTTATTTGCTTTTTAGTTTTAAAAAGAAAAGGTGTTATAAATCTTCATAACCATTCTTTGAAAACATCCTTATGTATTTGTGAGCACATAATGATCTAAGATCTCCCAACATATAAGCTACTCCCAAGTTGCAAACCATTTTTGGAAGTTAGATTATCTTTTAGATCCCCAAGATGCCATTTAATTTAGGACCAAAGAGCCTACAATAAATTATAGACCAAATCCAGTCAAGATAATTAATTGATAGATGAATGAATGAATGACAGAGGTTATGGCCCCAGATCTGGTTTGTCAGCATTCTTGGCCCAAGGCCCAAACTCACCCCAGTAGTGGGGAAAACCCAACCTGTGACCCTGACTCAGATGGGATCTGAACAGGAAAAAGACTCTAGGCAAAAAAACAGGAACCTGTACACTGTCAATGGAAGAACAGAACAGTGTAACATCCAGAGACCATTTAGCAACATCCATAAAAATTACAATTAAAAAAACTGTAATCAAACCTTGGATCTAGCAATTCTACCTCTAGGAATTTTAGGAATTCACATTGCACTTTACACAAGCAAAATGACATATTTAATGACAAGGTTATTAAATATGTTATCATCTAAGATACAGATTTGAAAACACCCAGAGGTCCATCATTTGAAATATTAGCTTAATCAATCATGGTTCATCCACACAGTGAAATTCTAGGCAGCTCTGGTAGACATCTGTCATATCTGTGATAACCTCATAATCTTTCAGAAAGCCTTTCTCTACTGAGAACTTTCTCATATTACAAATCTCACCCCCCAGCTTGAAAGCTGAGAATCAAATTGTTGCGTCCTTTGCAGCTAAACTGCAAATGTGTGACCAGGTCTCAAATGATGGGAATATCCATACAAGACTTTGCTTGAGAAGTGAGAAATGTAAGGGAAGAGACTCTGCTCAGAGCTTCTACTTCTGCAGGGGAAGCTGCCTTTTTGGCTCAGGATGACGGTGGAAGCAACTGCAGTTCAGTCAGAGCCCTGCTACTTGCTACTCAGCACAGGCAGGAGCACAGGTGGCACCCACCTAATACTAGAGCTATATATGGCGTGGTCGTTGTTTCTGGGAAGTCAGATGCCCCCTGTCTTGTAATCCTCCAAACAATTCCATGAGTTACCTAAAAATTCTAATCCCTTTTTGGCTTAATCAGCTAGAGTGGATTCAGTTGTTAGCCACAAAAACCACCAACTAAAAAAGAATGAGGAAGCTCTTTGTGTAATGATATGGAAAGATCATCAGGTTAAACTGCTGAAAAGAAAAAAGCAAGACACCCTGGGGGTTGAATCTAGATGCATCGACTTCTATATTCATATGCTCTTCTGGAAATGGAAGCTAACAAGTTTGGCTGCAGCTGCTTCCAGAGAAGGGAATGGTCAGCTAGGGCACAGGGGTAGGGAAGAGTTAATTGAATTTCATTTTGTACCTTTTGAATTTTGAATCATGTGAACGTATGGTCTACTTTTTTTAAATGAATTTAGAAAAGTTGTAAAGAGTAAGAGACAAAGCCTAACCCATGTCAGCAAGAACTATTATAGATGTGCCCCCAAAACCACTCCCCTGCCACCCGTGCTAAGGGCAGTTTCCAAACGAAGTGCCCAGCTGAACAAAGCTGCAATGGTCCTTTCTCGCCCAGTCCAGATTTTACACACACAAAGTGCTCTTTCCTCTAAGTTGCCAAGCACAGAACAAGGCAGCAGCTTGCTTTATCATTTTTTTGATCTCTGTGTTATTTCCTCTCTGATCTTTATTATTCCCTTCCTCTGACTTCAGGTTTTGTTTGCTCTTCCTTTTCTAATTCTTTTAGGGGGTAAGGTTAGATTGCTTGAGATTTTTCTTGCTTTTTTTGAGGAAGATCTACATAGTTATGAAGTTCCCCACAGAACAGCTTTTGCTGTATCCCACAGATTTTGTACAGTTGTGTTTTCATTGTCATTTGTGTAAAGGTATTTTTTAATAGCAACTTGCTTTATAAGAACGAGCTATCTTTGTCAAAGGTAGGGGCTATCTAGCTGGGTGACCATGCAGAAGGCACCTGACCTCTTTAGTCTCATCTATTAGAATGAAGCAGTCAGACTACACAGAACACAAACCTTTTGCTAGATCCAAAAATATTATGAAAAGGAACTGTATGGGTAAAAGCTAAAACTATGGTTTGAACCTCCCCCTCTGGCACTTACCACTTCTACTTATATTATGGTTCTCAGTATACCTGCTACATCTCCCTAAAACAAGGCTGTAAATCTCTTGAGGGCAAGTCTTGGATTAAAAAAAAAAATCCCTGCATTCCCCAAAGCACACATGCCATTGCTTTCACGTCAGGGAGAGTCATGGAATAAATTAAATATACCGACTTTGACTCAACTCTTCACTCACGAATAGAACCACTATGCGTGTTGCTTCGTATCTCTGAATTGTGACATATGTGAATATATCAACCTGTTCCCCAAAGTTTGTTTTGTTTTGTTTTTACATTTTTAAGGATAGCAAGAACCTGAGGTGAGCTCAGGTAATTCATTTTATAATCACCTAATTTCAAGCAAGCAAAGGCAAAGAGAAATACAGTTGACCCTTGAACACTGGTTTTAACTGCACAGGTCCACTTATAATGCAGATTTTTTTTTCAATAGCAAATAGTACATGAGCTGCAATTGGCTGAATCTGCAGATGTGGAGGAATCGCATATATGGAGGGCAGACTCCAAGTTACACATGGATTTTCAACTCTGGAGGATCAGCAGCCCTAACCCCCCGTGCTTTTCAACGATGAACTACACAACATATCCTCCCAGAGCTTTGAATTTACTCCCTTTGGCAGGGGTTGGGGTGGCAGGAGAAGGAATATTTTTGTATTAAAACACAAAAATATGCTAAGGAATCAAATATGATCTTAATACGGTTCTTAGAGACAATAATTCAAATAAATTCAAAACTTGGACTAGTTACTTTGGTTTTTGAACAATGGATTGACATATATAGGTTTGACAGAGTTAATTCTACAGATATTTTTTTATCATGCACCTAGACCATCTTTTAGAATAAGGAAGGATTATAGATAGTGATGGCATTTGATGATAATAACTTCTTACTATGACTTTTATTCTCTAAGCCTTCTTTGGCAAGCCAGTGCCACAGCTCTGGAAGCTGCCCAAGCCAGCTGCACACATGCAGGCACGCACTTCAGGGTCAGGAGTTCCTGGAGGTTGGCACCTGCCCAGGAAGAAAATCAGGATCTAACAGCTCAAGGCAGAGGAGAGGGGAAGAGTGTGCCAGGGGTGAACCACCAAGGTACAGAAGAAGCATCCCCCCGACCACAAGAAGACAGTCACTGTGATGGAGGAGAAGAGGAGAATCTCCAATAAGAACTAATGTTCACTGATGGTCGACTGTGTGCCAGGCACTCTCTCAAATGCCAGGAATTGATGAGATAAAGGAAACTTACACATACACAAAAGCAGTCTTAATGCTAGAAGTGAATTAAAAGGCAATTACAGCTCAGATTATAAAAGCAAATTTGTCTGAGGATTCTGGCCCAGGTTTCTAGGCTCTGTATATCACAATATTTCATACAGCTGGAAGCAGCAAAATCTCAGGTGAACTCATGTGCTGCCAGGATTATACAAAGCTTTTACTGGTTCTGGCAACTCAGACTTACCTCAGAAGCCAAAGGATTCGCTTTTCAACTTGTTTATTGACATTTTTAGTGCTTTTCATAAATAAAGTTACAGGTTGAGCTTCTTTGGTATTTTTATAAGTTTGCTGATTTCAGTCCATTCTATATTTTATATCTTTTATTTTACACACACTTGTGCACATACACACACATTTCTTTTTTTAAAGAAACTAGAGCCAAAAAGAGAGAGAGAGAGACAAAGGAAGAAACTAGTGCCTTAGCTAGAGAAACTGGAGAAGGCAATGACACCCCACTCCAGTACTCTTGCCTAGAAAATCCCATGGATGGAGGAGCCTGGTGGGCTGCAGTCCATGGGGTCACTAGGAGTCGGACACAACTGAGCGACTTCACTTTCACTTTTCACTTTCATGCATTGGAGAAGGAAATGCCAACCCACTCCAGTGTTCTTGCCTGGAGAATCCCAAGGATGGGGGAGCCTTGTGGGCTGCCGTCTATGGGGTCTCACAGAGTCGGACATGACTGAAGCGACTTAGCAGCAGCAGCAGCTAGAGGAACAGAGCATACCAGGACATCTCTTCTAAGTGGAGCATCTGTTCTTTATACACAGATCCTTGAAATGCTTCACAGAACGAATGAATCCAAGTTCCGTCTCAGATCACACCAGAGTTTTCAGTCTCCAGTATGAACCTGGACGGACTGGAACCCTCCAGCAGAGTGAAACATACCAGAACAGCAGCTTTTGGTAGGGTAGGCAACCTGACTTCATTAACTGGGTTTCTGTGCCAAGTTCCTAGTGAAGACCCTATCCAACTGTTAAAAGAGCAAATGCCCCGCTCACCTCCCCTGCCACACTGGCAGCCTCTCTCTGAGGAGGCAGACCCCCCAACCAAAGCAGGCTAGTGCAGGGCACTGAAGCTGGAGACAGCCCCTCCCTGTTCAGGTCAGTTCTCTACCCCCCAGCAGAGCCTCAGGACAACCAGCACCCTGAGTCCCCTGCAACATCATGGCAAATGCAGGTGGCTTTAAGGGGCTTCAGCCCAACTAGGGGAAACCTAGCTCCAAGCCCATCGTGCTATTGTTCCTACTGTAACCTAGCGGCTACATTCTATTGACCAAACTCACCTCCTTTCATGACCATATAAATCCCCTTTCTATGCCTCAGCTACACATATCCATTCTCTTCCCTCTCTAGCCTGACAGACATCCATCACTGAAAGCTGGGCCTTGCTCTCATCTATCTGTCCTTGTCCTGCAACTCATCCCCAGATGCCCACTGACACTTCCCTGATTCCCAAACATTCCTTGCTCTTAGATCACCTGCCACTGAGCTGTGTTTGCCTGAAAGGACATCCCTAGGACATCCTAGGATAGCCTAGCTCCTCCCCTGAATCACCTATAGACACTAATTCATCAGCCCAGATAGACTCTGCATTGCCTGACCTGATACATCCACCCATCTCCCCTTAACTGATGCCCCCACCACAATGGATAAGCTGAGACCTAGGTCCTGATTTCTGTCAAGACATCCTATCCATCACAAGCCATGCTTAGAGATTTGACAACTTAGAGATACTCGACACAGAAAGAAGAGTCCCTGCCCTCAAAGGGTTTATAATCTGTTATAGACTGAATGTCTGTGACCCCCTCAATTTCATGTTAAAACCCTACCTCCCCAGTGTGATAGTATTAGGAGATGGGGCCTTTGAAAGGTGATTAGGATGTGAGGAGGTCCAGAAGGTAAAGCTCTCATGAATGGAATCCGTACTCATAGTCAGAAGAGAGCTCGCTTCCTCCATGATGTGAAGACACAGACAGAAGTTGGCAGTCTGCAACCCAAAAGAGGGCCATCACCAGAACACAGTCATGTTAGCACCCTTATCTCAGACTTCCAGCCCTTAGAAATGTGAGAAGTAAATTTCTGTTGTTTATAAGCCACTCACTTTGTGTTATTTTGTTACAGCAGCCTGAGCTAAGACATAACGTGATTGAGGTGTATCTAAGAAGTTTGAGGAAAAAGGATGAACATTTCTCAAACAGCTACTACCCACCCTCCAGGCAGAAACCTTTTCTCTTTTATGTTTCATTTCTAACACTGAAACTAATCCTACATGAATGGTTTTGCAGATAGGTACTTCAGAGTTTAGAAACATTATTAGAGAAATTCTGGAAAATAAGAAACCATCTGAATTTAAAAACCTTGCCTCTCAACAGTTTCTATTACAGACGTCACATGAACGAAATTCATTGAGCAAATAGTCAACCCCTTATGTTCACTAAGATACCACCCATTCAGTCCTCTTAGATGGCACTCTATGGCAGTGAATGGCATCTCTTTGGGTGCACCAACTCAAAGATACACACTATCTGTACCTTGGCAGCCACAGATAATACAAATTGGGCCCCACAATTCCCTGGCCTTCCAATTCATCATGGACACACATTTGTAAGAGAAGGAGCAAGTATAAAGGGTTCAGCCTCAAAACTGAGTATATTCTCTCAATAGACCCAAGAAACAAACCACAAACTGGCTCCATCCTAACTATGCTGTAACCAGCTGAGACAACCAGAGTATACAACAGAAACTGATCAACATTTGCCACTTCTCTTTTGGCTGCCCAGCATCAGAAACCCTTGCCAGTGTTTATGAAACTTTTCACCTGTCTTCAGTCAAATAGGCTAAAAACGTCAGATATCCACTTTCATGATTTCTTCTCAATCAGGGTATGGGCATAGCACCTAAGCTTGGCCAGACACAACACACAGGCATTTTAACCAGTAATGAGTGATGTGAAGTAGCAGGAAGACTAGATCATTGTTTTCTGGAAACAGTAGTAACCCCAGTGACCCCAGGGGCAGCAAGGTGCCTAGCACCACACCCAACGTCCAGTGCAGGCAATGTGTTTTGTGGCTGGAGGCATACAATATTTAGTAGCTATGGTTAAAGCATCCCAACCAGACCAATTCTATGCTGAGATATGCCTCTAGTTCTGGCAGTGTTGCCCCTTAGCTGTGCATTAAGACTTTTATCCAGCTTTTCAAGAAGAAACACTGAGCTATCCAATATCCTGCCTATAAACTCCTTTTCTGTCTAAATTACCCCCTGATGGCTCAGTAGGTAAAGAGTCCACCTGCAGTGCAGGAGACGAAGGTTCAATTCCTTGGTCAGGAAGATCCCCTTGAGAAGGAATGACAACCCACTCCAGTATGCTCGGCTGGGAAATCCCATGGAGGAGTCTGATGGGCTACAGTCCATGAGGTTGCAAGAGTCAGACATGACTTGTGACTAAACCACCAATTTCTGTTACTAATGGGATAGTGTTACTAAGAATTCTGGATGTTACAGAGGACAGGAGAAAGGCAAGCCTTGATTGGTCCAGAGCATTGACTGTATCAATGATTTACTGCTGGATAACAAACTACCCCAAAACTTTAGTGCCTTAAAACAGTATTTATTTAGTTCATAATTGTGTGAGTCAGCAATGTGGGCTGAGCTAAGCTGAGCAATACTACTACTGATCTAGGCCAGACTCTGCTGAACTCAGAGGGGTACTCACTTATGCTTCCACAGTCAGCCTTGGGTTGACTGGGAACCTTAATTCTCCTCCATATAGCCTCTCATCCTCCAGCAGGTGAGCCTGGGCCTTTTTACATGGTGACAGAATTCCCAAAGGAGCAAGCATTGAAGCTGAAATGCTTCTTCAGTTCTAGCTTCAAAACCTACCCAAGTCTCTTCCACTGCATACAATGGTCAAACCAAGTCATAAAACTGGCCAAGACCCTAAGGATGAAGACACAGGCTCCACATCCTGTACTTAGCTCCACAGTTGCTAAGTATGGGGAGAATTTTGCAATCTATCATACCTGTTTCAAGAATAGCACCATGGGGAAGCTGTCACAGTAGAGATAACCCTAGGGATTCCCATTTATGAGAACTGCTTATATCTAGAATCTGTGCCCACAACTATGTCCTTTAACCACCACCAATGTCAGCCACTGATTCCACAACACCTAACTAGAAGCAATAAACACACAGTGCTGAGCCTGCCAACTCTGCAGCCGGTGAACAGTTTTGTACAGGGCAGGCCCCTTGGATCTCTTTTACTATAGGGCATGCTGAAGATTATAGACTGAATAATGTGACATCAGGGCATTTTTTTTTTAACTTCAGCCTTCCTCTTAGGCAAAACTCAACATCAACATTTTCTGCATATGAACAAATGGGTAGTTTGAGCACTTCAGGCAGAGGACTAGTTAATATGCCTAACTTACAGAAAAACTTATCATAACTTGCAGGGAATCTCAAAAAGCTCTGCTCTGAATTTGTTTATTAGGATCTTGAAGAGATTTAACTATATCCTCTTCCATGAGTCACTCAAATTGGCAGACCCCACAAACTGAAATTAGATGTTTCCCTGACAATTGCTGAAATGAGAAAGGGAGGGCTCCTGCAAGAAGTTTCCACGGAAACCACCCAGTCCTTGCATCTACCATTTACCTTAGACTTTGGCTGGCATTCAAGCACATCAAATCAGCAATAAAAATGTAAGGAAGATGGAAGGGCTTTGGAGTAATAAAAAATATCAATGCTTGGTACAGTGAGATTTTCCAGGAAAAAAGAAGGCATAATCAATCCAAACATCTCAGGACTCAGGTTAAGAAGCCTATGCATACTCAACCCCCACCACCCCCCACTTTTTTGGCCATACCACACAGCTTGCAGGATCTTATCTCCCCAACCTGGGATCAAACCTGGGCCCTCAGCAGTGAAAGCACAGAGTCCTAACCACTGGACCACCAGGGAAGTCCCCAACCCATTTTTCAGTTCAGTTGCTCAGTTGTGTCCGACTCTTTGTGATCCCATGGACTGCAGTACGCCAGGCCTCCCTGTAGCATGCCAGTAATCTCCAGGAGTTTACTCAAACTCATGTCCATTGAGTCAGTGATGCCATCCAACCACCTCATTGTCTGTCATCCCCTTCTCCTCCCACCTTCAATCTTCCCCAGCATCAGGGTCTTTTCAAATGAGTCCCATTTTTAAATACCCCAAAAGAAGTTTAGAAACAATAGTGTCTGGTTTCCCTAGTGTTGCTATGACAAAGTACCACAAACTGGGAGGCTTAAAACAACAGAAACGTATTGCCTTACAGCTCTGGAGCCTGTAAGTACAAAATCAAGGCATTAGCAGGGTTCATTTCTTCCAAGGGTTCTGAGGAAATATCTGTTCCATGCCTCTCTTCTAACCTCTGCAACTCCAGGAGTTCCTTGGTTTGTAAACACATAACTCCAATCTTCATCTTCACATGGCATTTTTCTTGGGTGAGTTAGGACTCCACCCTTCTCCAGGAAAATCTCATCTTAACTTGATTGCATCTGCAAAGAGCTACTTCCAAATAAGGTCACACACATGCCAAGGTACCAAAGGTTAGGACTTCAACATATCTTTTTATGGGGATACAATTCAACCCATAAAACACAGCTCTTATATAAAGTATTTTATTTTACCTATTCACTGTTTGTTAAGGCAAACTGATAGCTCCATTTAATGTATAGCTTAATCAAAGCAGAAGGTTTATACTTGGTCACATAGCCACACTTAGCTACAATGAAATCTGAGCAGTGCAACCTTTACTCTGGGTAGCCATGTGCCCAGCTCAAAAATGGAGTTTCTACTACAAAAGAGAAGAAGATAGGAATCAGGGAACAATAAGAAATCTCTATCACATAGGCAAAGAGAAAAATCACTCAGGAAAACAAGTCAGTGCCTCAACACTCTGGTTCTTAGGTGAGAACCCACTGCAGGAACAAGATCATAAAACTTAATGGTGCTTGGAAATGACCTTGGAACTGAAATGAAAAAACTAGTTTGTGTCTAACAGAAAACCAGAGGCAAAAGGCACTCAAAGGGCAAACACTGAATAGAATTTCAAATTAGCAGCACTTGAGGAAAAAAGTCAATCATACACCTATGTACAGAGATTCACATGGACCTCTCCATTGCTCCACTTCAGAACAAAACTAGACCAGGGCCTTAGAACACCACCAAATATAAAGGTACTATTAATACATTATTTAGTATTATGATTCTTCTGACTCATGCTTTTTTTTAATTTATTTTTAATTGGAGGCTTCCCTCATAGCTCAGTTGGTAAAGAATCCGCCTGCAGTGCAAGAGACCCCAGTTCGATTCCTGGGGTGGGAAGATCCGCTGGAGAAGGGATAGGCTACCCACTCCAGTATTCTTGGGCTTCCCTTATGGCTCAGCTGGTAAAGAATCCGCCTGCAATGCAGGGGACCTGGGTTTGATCCCTGGGTTGGGAAGATCCCCTGGAGAAGGGAAAGGCTACCCACTTCAGTATTCTGGCCTGGAGAATTCCATTCAGGACTGGCTTTGTTCACTTAGCATAAGTCTCTGGAGATCCATCTAAAATTTGTGTACATCAGTAGTTCATTCCTTTATACTGCTGAGTAGTATTCCACGGTATGAATGTGCCAGTTTGTTTAGCCATTCACCCAATGAAGGGAATCTGCATCATTTTCAGTTAAGGGCTATTAGAAATAAATCTGCTATAAACATTTGCGTACATGTTTTTGTCTGAACATAAATCTTCGTTTATCTGGGATAAATGCTCAGGAGTATAATTATTGGGTTACATATGGTAGTTGCATATTTAGTGTTTTTAAGAAACTATCAAACTATTTTCCAGAGGGGCTATATCATTGTACACTCCCATCAGCAAGGTATGAGTGATCCCATTTCTCTGCAGCATTTGGTGATGTCACCATTTTGTATTCTATCTACTCAGGTATGTAGTAGTATCCCATTTGGCTTTAATTTGCATTTTTCCAGTGGTTCATAGCGTTGAACATCTTTTCCTGTGCTTATCTGTCATGTTATATATCCTATTTTTCCCATTTTCAATTGGATTGTTTGGTTCTTTTAATGTTGAGTTTTGAGAATTTTTTATATACTGCAGATAGTCCTTTGATATATATGTGCTTTGTAAATATTTTCTCCCTTTGTGCAGCTTGTCTCTTAACAAGATCTTTATTAATGTAAAATGAATTTGATGTGTGAAATTCATTTTAATGAAATGAATCAGTTAGCATTTTTTTTCCTTTTATGAATTATACTATCCGTGTCAAGTCTAAGAATTGTTTGCCTAGTCCTAGGTCCTGAAGATTTGCGAGTATTCTGAAAAAATTATAGCTTTAAATTCTACATTTAACTTTGTGGTCAATTTGATTTATTTTTTGTATAAGGTGTGATATTTAGATCAAGGTATTTTTGTTTCTGGTTTTTGTTTTTGCCTATTTATGTTCAACTGATCCAGCACCATTTGTTTCCTCCTCTATTTAATTGCTTTCACAATTTTTGTCAAAAATCAATTGGGCAGGGCTTCCCTGGTGGCTCAGTGATATAGAATCTGCCTGCCAATGCAGGAGACAAAGGTTCAATCCCTGATCTGGGGAGATCCCACATACCACATTCCTTCCTTGGAGAAGGAAATGGCAACCCACCCCAGTGTTCTTGCCTGGAGAATCCCAGGGATGGCGGAGCCTGGTGGGCTGCGGTCTCTGGGGTCGCACAGAGTCGGACACGACTGAAGTGACTTAGCAGCAGCAGCAGCAGCACATACCACAGAGCAACTAAGTCCGTGCGCCACAACTACTGAGCCTGTGCTCTGGAGCCCTCGGAGCCACAACTACTGAAGCCCCAGGGCCTACAGTCCCTGCTCCACAACGAGGGAAGTCACAGCAATGAGAAGCCCACACACCACAACTAGAGAGTAGCCCCTGCTTGCCATGACTAGAGAAAAGCCCACACAGCAATGAAGACCTAGCACATCCAAATATAAATAGTCGATTGGGCATATTCATGTGGGTCTATTTTTAGGTTCTTTATTCTGTTCACTGATCTATGTATCTATCTCACCACCAACACCACACAGTCTTGATTACTATAGTTATATAAGTCTTGAAATCAGGCAGACTGATTCCTTTTACTTTATTCTTCTTTTTCAAAATTGTTTTAGCTATTCTAGCTCCTTTGCCATTCCATGTAAATTTTAGAATACCCATATCTACATCTACAAAAAACCTGCTGGGATTTTTATAGGAATTATATAAATCAATTTGGGGAGAACTGACATCTTTACTACATTGAGTCTTCTAATCCATGAACATGGCATGTCTCTCCATTTATTTAGATCTCTGATTTCTATCATCAGTACTGTGTATTTTTCAGGATACAAGTTCTGTGTATGCTTTATTAGATTTACACTTTTTTTTGAACAACTGTAACTGTTATTGTAATTGTAATGCTAGTATATAGAAATACAATTGATTTTTATATGTTTATCGTTGAACCTTGCAGAACCCACTTATTAGGTCTAGAATTTATTTTGTAGATTCCTTGGGACTTATACATAGACAATAACATCATCTGCAAATAGGGGCAGTTTTATTTCTTCCTTTCTGATCATATGCTTTTTATTTCTTTCTCTTGCCTAATTGCACTGGCTAAAACTTCTAGGGCAATGTTGAAAAACAGAGCTAGGAAGAGACATCCTTGTCTTGAAAATGTACCCAAAATAACCTCAGAGATAACAAAAAATGAAAAAAAATAAAGTAGTAAATATACAGATGCATCTAAATTAGTAGTTGGCAAACAAAGATCTGCAAGCCAAATCTGGTCAACTCTGCTTTTGTAAATAAATTTTATTGGAACACAGACATGCACAATCATTTACATATTACCTATGACTTCTCTGGCACTACAACAGTGGGGTTGAGTACTTTTAACAGAGACTATATGGCCCACAGAGGCTAAAATATTACCATCTGACTCTACAGAAAAATAACTGCTGAACTGTGATCTAAATAAACAATGCCTCCATAAAATAATATCTTGTAGAGTTTAATATATAACACTAAAGAATGTAAGACCTGAAACCATAAAACTCCTAGAATAAAACATAGGCAGTACACTCTGTGACTTGAATATTAGCAACATCTTTCTGGATATGTCTCCTCAGGCAACAGAAACAAAAGCAAAAATAGACAAATGGGACTACATAAAACAAAAAAGCTTCTACACAGCAAAGGAAATCATCCACAAAATGAAAAGACAAGTTACTGAATGGGAGAAGATACATCTTACATCAGATAAGGGGTTAATATCCAATATATATAAATATATGCACCCCTATGTGGTCAAAACAGCATTATTTACAATAGCCAAGATATGGAAACAACCTAAGTGTTCATCAACAGATGAACAGATAAAAATGTGGTGTGTATATACTTATATATATATACATATGCAATAGAATACTGCTGCTGCTGCTAAGTCACTTCAGTCGTGTCCGACTCTGTGCGACCCCATAGACGGCAGCCCACCAGGCTCCCCCGTCCCTGGGATTCTCCAGGCAAGAACACTGGAGTGGGTTGCCATTTCCTTCTCCAGTGCATGAAAGTGAAAAGTGAAAGTGAAGTCTCTCAGTCATGTCCGACTCTTCGCGACCCCATGGACTGCAGCCTACCAGGCTCCTCCGTCCATGGGATTTTCCAGGCAAGAGTACTGGAGTGGGGTGCCATTGCCTTCTCCTACTCAGCCATAAAAAAATGATGAAATCTTGCCATTTGCAACAACATGAATAGATATTGAGAGTATTATGCTAAGTGAAATACGTCAGATGAGAAAGACAAATACCAGATGATTTCACTCATATATGAAAATATATTTTAATAAAGAAATACATAAATGAACAAACCAAATAAAAATAAATACAGAGAACAGAGCAGTGGTTATCAGAGGGGAAGGGGGGATTAAATGAGTAAAAGGGGTCAACTATATCGTGATAGATGGTAACTAAGCTTTTGGTGTGCGCACTGCTATACTGTGTATATCATTAGAGATATAATACTGTACACATGAACCTTTTATGTTACAAACCACAGTTATCTCAATTTAAATAAATATATATATACACACACATATATATAGGGCTTCCCTGGTGATCCAGTGGTTAAGAATCCGGGGAGGGGAGGGCTTCCCTTGTGGCTCAGTTGGTAAAGAATCTGCTTCCAATGCAGGAGACCTGGGTTCGATCTCTGGGTTGGGAAGATACCCTGAAGAAGAGAAAGGCTACCCACTCCAGTATTCTTGCCTGGAGGATCCCCATGGACAGAGGACCCTGGTGGGCTACAGTACATGGAGTCACAAAGAGTTGGACGTGACTGAGCAAATAAGCACAGCACAGCACATATAACACTAAAATATAAGGTAAAAATAAGTTGGGAGATAGGATAAGTGAAGTTAAAGAGCCTCGAATTGTCCAGGAAGAAGATAAAGACAATATTAATAACATCCCATAAACATATCCTCTTAGAGGGCTTTCTCCACTGCTCAATGGTAAAGAATCTACCTGCAATGCAAGAGATGTGGGTTTGATCCCTGAGTCAGGAAGATCCCCTGGAGGAGAAAATGGCAACCCACTCTAGTATTTTTGCCTAGAAAATCCTATGGAAAGAGGAGCCTGGTGGGCTACAGTCCAAGGGTTGCAAAGAGTCGGAAACAACTGAGCACACAAACACATCCTCTTAGGTTCAAAAGGTAGAAAAACCTCTATGGAGTCTCATTTTATTGTTTTTCAGGAAAATTAAAGCAGAATCACTTACCTGTTAACATCACTGAATAGCAAGATATTATGAGTCTGTAATAAATCCCTCTTTAAAATATCCACAAGGGGGATCCACTAGTGTCTAACCATCCATCCCCATGCTATTCACTGCTAGCATGACCAGACCAACCATCCTGGTTTGCCTGAGATGGAGGGGTTCCTAATTGGGAAAGGAGTACATCAAAGCTGTATAGTGTCACCCTGCTTATTTAACTTATATGCAGAATACATCATGCGAAATGCCAGGTGGGATGAAGCACAAGCTGGAATCAAGAGTGTGGGGAGAAATATCAATAACCTCAGACACAGAGATGACACCACCCTTATGGCAGAAAGTGAAGAGGAACTAAAGAGCCTCTTGATGAAAGTAAAACAGGAGAGTGAAAAAGGTGGCTTAAAACTCAACATTTAAAAACCTAAGATCATGGCATCCAGTCCCATCACTCCATAGCAAATAGATGGGGAAACAATGGAAACAGTGACAGACTTTATTTTCTTGTGCGCCAAATCAATGCAGATAGTGAGTGCAGCCGTGAAATTAAAAGATGCTTACTCCCTGGAAGAAAAGCTATGACCAACCTAGACAGCATATTAAAAAGCAGAGTTATTATTTTGCCGACAAAGTTCCATCTAGTCAAAGCTGTGGTTTTTCCTGTAGTCATGTATGGATGTGAGAGTTGGACTATAAAGAAAGCTGAGCGCCGAAGAATTGATGCTTTTGAACTGTGGTGTTGGAAAAGATTCTTGAGGGTCCCTTGGACTGCAAGGAGATCCAACCAGTCCATCCTAAAGGAAATCAGTCCTGAATATTCATTGGAAGGACTGATGCTGAAGCTAAAACTCCAAAACTGTGGCCACCTGATGTGAAAAACTGGCTCATTGGAAAATACCCTGATGCTGGGAAAGATTGAAGGCAGGAGGAGAAGACAACGAGAGAGGATGAGATGGTTGGATGGCATCACTGACTCAATGGACATGAGTTTGAGTGAAATCTGGGAGTTGGTGATGAACAGGGAGGCCTGGTGTGCTGTCATCCATGGGGTTGCAAAGAGTTGGACACGACTGAGCGACTGGACTGAACTGAACTGAACTGAGGGGTTCCTAGGATGTAGGATTTTCATTGCTAAAAATCAAAGTCCAACTTGGTAACCCTACTTCCAGCTCCAATGGTCCACACAAGTGAAATGGACTGAGCGTGGCAGAACCAGTCCTTCTCTTTTCCATTCACTTCTAGCATCCTAGTGAGCAGGTAACCAAGCACATACCACCTCCCCTATCGGTGTCACAATTGCTTCCCAAATGATGCCTGAGAGAACACAAACTCCTTGGCTCCTTAAAGGTGCAGTGTCAAAAAGTTAACTGAAAGAGAAGAACTCGTGGATATCTTCTCAAGTTCTGTCTTCTCACTTTCTAGACACCACCGTCCTACTAAAGGATACCAATATGTAGTACAGAAACAAAAGTCTATTTTAATCTAAGAGAACTGGGAAACTTCCAAAGAGCACTGACCTGAAAAATCTTGACAGAGCAGAGGAAATTGATTTTCTACCAAAGCCATGCAGAGGATTAGACTCAGATTTAGGCCAATAAAAGATTTACATTCCATCCAAGTCCCAATATAACATGATGCACAGATGAAAACATGCTCGTGAAATGACATAGCTGACTCACAATAGAAAGTCTAAAGTAAAAATCAGCTCATAGGAATGCTAGTCCCAAAGGTAGAAACATAACATATAAGCTACATAAAATGTCTATAATGAATCACAGCATAATCAGTTTTTCAAATAGATTTTCATAATTTTTATTCTCATTCTGGCCCCTTTTCAAAATGACTGCCCACAAAATCTCAGGATCACAAAATAGCATCTGTCATGCATTTATAATGATCAGAAAATTCTTAAAATTAATAAGGAATATCTTAAAATTATTGAAACCTCCAGCTTTCCAACTTTCATATATTAGACTACTTCACTCCTCTGCTACCACTTATGCAGATAATTTTTTTTCTTATAACCTCTAATAATTATGGTAAGGTTCCCAGAACTACACTTAGAGCCAGTAGAGGTATTGGGGACCAGTCTAACCTTGACTGACCTGGGTACCCACACTGAGCAGTGTGCAATGAAAATGCAGGTATGCCCATCAGGTGGCCACCTGTTCTGGCTACAGTGAAAATTAAAATTAAAGCTGCTTCTCACAACACTCTTCACTTTTTCAAGTGTTTTTCAAATACAGATCTTTTTTTCAATCTTCCTATATTGCACAGGATATCAACAGATAAAGTAAAGAAAAGCTATCCCTGTATAAATGAAGCATAATATTGGGACAGCAGGAGTCAAGAACTAAAGTAAGGGAGCCAGCCTCCATGTAGAATTGGTCACATTCAACTGAACCCAATTTTGAAAGAAAAAGGAAAATACTTAAGGAAGCAAGAAGCTCTAATCCAATGCAATTAACAGCAGTTAAATGTAATGGGTTGACTCCTGAGGTGGAAATGTTTTTGATTTCATGGTCATACAATTAAATACAGTAAATCCATATAGCTCTGTACCCAGTCAAGGCCCTTTCTTAATTTTCAAAGCTCAAACCAAGTATAATAAAAGTACAGATAACTGGTTCAGGAAGAGTACCCATTAACATCCTCAAGTTTCAGGGAAACCTATTTTAACCTTTAAGACATCTAGAAAAACTCAGTTCTGAATCTGTTTAAACAAATCTTCTTTCCAGGAGCCACCTGAATTGATGGGCACCATGTATTAACTGAGGGATCCCTGGGTCGGGAAGATTCCCCTGGAGAAGGGAATGGCTACCCACTCCAGTATTCTTGCCTGGAGAATCCCATGGACAGAGGAGCCTGGTGGGCTACAGTCCATGGAGTCACAAAGAGTCGGACAGGACTGAAGTGACTGAGCATGCACATATATTAACTGGAAGGGGATGCTTCCCAGGAATAGCTGGATGAAGAAAGGAAGGGCTCCTCTAAGAAACCTTCATGAAAACCACTCAGTCTTTGTATCTATCATTTATCTATACTTGGGCTGTCAATTTCAGCACATCAAATCAGCAATAAGAACATCAGGATGTTAGAAGGGCTTTGGAAAATGAAGAATTCCCAGTTTAGTAGAGGGTGATTTTCCAGGAAAGAAAAGAAAGCACCAGCAGTTCAAACTTCTCAGGACTCAAGAGACCTCTGCTATTTCAGCCTACTAAAATACAAGTCCCACAAATGAAATATTTGCAACACAGCTTTTATATTATTTGATTTTGTCCATTCACCAATGTTTATAAAAGCAAATTTATATTTTCATTTACATTGTGAATGGTTTGGGTATTTTAAAATATGAAACTCTGATTTGGACATTTGGAATATGAAAAGGAAATACAATTTATAATTTTGCAACTATGGGATATAAGGATCCTATGTGGCAACCTATGGGATATAAGGATCCTATGTGGCAACCAGCCTCCAAGATGGTACCAATGATCTCCACCTACTAGTACTCATAATGCCCTTGTAACACCTTTTTCCACATTGTATCAGAGTTGTCTGTGTGACCAAGTGAAGTGATGATATGTGACTTCTGAGACAAGGACATAAAAGATACAGTAACTTCTCTCTTGCTGTCTCTCTCAGATTCCTCACACTGGGGGAGGCTAGCTGCCATGTCCTGAAGACCCTCAAGCAGCCCTAGGGAGAGGCCCATATGATGAGGAAATGAGGCCTTGTGCCAACAGCCATGTGAGTGAATCATCATAGAAGAAGATGCTCCATCTAATCAAGCCTTCAAATGACAGCAGCCCTGGATGACAACTTGACTAAAACCTCAAGAAAGATCCTGAACAAGAACCACTCAGCTTAGCGTCTCTTGGATTACTTATTATCAGAAACTATATGAGAAAATAAATGTCTGCTGTTTCAAAGGACTAAGATTTGAGATAACTTGTTACACAGCAATAGCTAACTAATACAACACATAACTGTTATCACTTGGGTTTCCCTTGCCTTTCTTTATGTTTAAATCAATGCTAAAGAGGTAGTATCGTAGTATGGAAAGAACAGGATTCTACAGGCAAACGTATTTGGGTCAAATCCTAGCCCCACCACCTACAACCCTGTATATTCTTCATCAAATTACATACTTCCAGTGCTTCAATTTCTTAATCTAAAACAAAAAGATGAGTATATCAATTTCACAGATTATTTGTAAAAAATCAAAGTACAGTTGCTCCTTTAACAACATGGGTTTCAACTGTGCAGGCCCATTTATGCATGGACTTTTGTTCAACAGTAAATACTAAAGTACTGCATGATCCATGGCTGGTTGAATCCGTGGATTGGAACTGTGTATATTGATACAAAGAAACTACAGGTTCGGAGGATTTCATATGTGATTATCCATGATGTGGAGGGTCAACACCCTGAACCTCCATGTTCTTCAAGGGTCAACTGTCTATATAAAAAGCATGGACTAAACAAGCATTTAATGTTAGTTCCCTCGCTATTTTAAGGGGTAAATGATTCTACTAAAACTGAGACAACTGATGAACAAAACTTCAATTAAATTAACCATTGAACCCTAGGAAAGTTGGAAAAAGACTCCCTTTCCCATGGATGCAAGGGAAGACTTTAAAGCCATCCCCAGGGCCTGCCCCATAATTGCAAAAACAAGGGGGCCACCCTATGTGCTAAGTGTTTTATAAAATTTAATACATTTAATATTTTTTCAACACCCCTGCATTAATCCGGGTAAACTAGGTTACACGAAAGCAGGGTTTCTCAACTTCAGCACCACTGACATCATGGGACCAGATCATTCCTTGTTGTGGGAGCTATCCTGTGCATTCAAGGATGTCTAGCAGCATCTACCCACTACATGCCAGCAGCACCTTCCCCAGTTGTGACAAAAAATCACTGTCTGCAGACACTGCCACATGTCTCAGTGTGGGGAGTACAAAAACACATCTTATCTGAGGACTAGTGTGCTAAAGTACCAAATAATCACCAAATCTTAAAGGTTTAAACTGAGTTTTTTTTTACTTGCTCATGCTACAAACGGGGCTCCCTCTGCCCAACAGTATTGTCATCTTGTGTTTGTATAGAACCTCGCCAGTTATCATGGCAGAAGGTGAAAGAGACATGGCAAACTACATGCTTCTGCTTGGAAAAGGCACACATCACTGCCCCTCACAGTTGTTGTTCAGTCGCTAAATCATGTCTGACTCTTTGCGACCCCATGGACTGCAGCATACCAGGCTTCCTTGTCCTTTACTATCTCCCAGAGTTTGCTCAAATTCATGTCCATCAAGTCGGTGATGCCATCCAACCATCTCATCCTCTGTCGTCCCCTTCTCCTCCTACCTTTAATCTTTCTCAGCATCAGGGTCTTTTCCAATGAGTAAGCTCTTTGCATCAAGGGGCCAAAGTATTGGAGTTTCAGCTTCAGCATCAGTCCTTCCAATGAACACCCAGAACTGATCTCCTTTAGGATGGACTGGTTGGATCTCCCTGCAATCCAAGGGACTCTCAAGAGTCTTCTCCAACACCACAGTTCAAAAGCATCAATTATTCGGCGCTCAGCTTTCTTTATAGTCCAACTCTCACATCCATACATGACTACTGGAGAAACCATAGCTCTGACTATACCAACCTTTGTCAGCAAAGTAACGTCTCTGCTTTTTAATACACTATCTAGGTTGGTCATAGCTCTTCTTCCAAGGAGCAAGCGTCTTTACTTTCATGGCTCCAGTCACCATCTGCAGTGACTTTGGAGCCAAAAAAAAATAAAGTCTGTCACTGTTGCCATTGTTTCCCCATCTATTCTGCCGCGAAGTGATGGGACCAGATGCCATGATCTTAATTTTCTGAATGTTGAGTTTTAAGGCAATTTTTTCACTCTCTTCTTTCACTTTCATCAAGAGGCTCTTTAGTTCTTCTTCACCTTCTGCCATAAGGGTGGCGTCATCTGCGTATCTGAGGTTATTGATATTTCTCCTAGCAATCTTGATTCCAGCTTGTGCTTCATCCAGTCTGGCATTTTGCATCATGTACTCTACATATAAGTTAAATAAGCAGGGTGACAATATACAACCTTGATGTATTTCTTTCCCGATTTGGAACCAGTCTGTTGTTCCATTTTCAGTTCTAACTTGCTTCTTGACCTGCATACAGATTTCTCAGGAGGCAAGTAAAGTGGTCTGGTATTCCCATCTCTTGAAGAATTTTCCACAGTTTGTTGTGATCCACACCATCAAAGGCTTCTGTGTAGTCAATGAAGCAGAAGTAGATGTTTTCCTGGAACTCTCTTGCTTTTTCTATGATCCAACAGCCCCTCAGAGGCTACTGGCCAAAGCAAACCCATGGCAAAAGATGATATAAAGGAAGGGACACTGAACATCTGTAAGTAATTATGCAGTCTATCAATCCCTAAAACATCCTGAGGTACTAACATCTTACACAAGAAGAAAGGTATTCACAGCTAACTTGACAAAACTCACCACAGTCTACCAAGAGTTAACCCAAATGTATCCAACATGCACACAAAAAAATCAACATTCTCTCCACTTTGACACTGGTTTTCAAACTGTGCTCTATGGAAGTGAACACTTTCTAAAAGTGCTTCAGATATTCTGTAACACTTAATTCACTTTTTATTTTTTTAAAATATATTTGATACTACTTCTAAGTATATAACCAAGAGAATTTAAAACAAATGCCCATATAAAAACCTATACATGAATGTTCATAGCGGCATTATACATAAAAGCCAAAAAGTGGAAACAATTCAAATATTCAATAGAACAAAATGTGGTATATATCCATAAGGTGGAATATTATTTCACCAAAACAATGAATGAAATACTGATACATGCTATAGCCTTAAAAACATTCAGTGGATGAACCTTAAAAACATTCAGTGAAGTCAAAGAAGCCAGACACAAAAGACCACATATTGTATGATCTCATTTATATGAAATGTCTACAGTGGATAAATCTATAGGGACAGAAAGTAGATTACTGGGTGCCCAGGGCTAGGATGGAAGACTGCTAGAAGGGATGGAGTTTCTAACTGAGAGTAATGAAAATGATCTAAATTTTATTGTGGTCCTGGTAGCACAATCCTGTGCATACAGTAAAAACCACTAAAGTGTACACTTTAAATGAGTGACTTGTATGGTATGTGACTCATATGTAATAAAATTATTACCCAAAAAAAAGTCTGCCAGAGGACTTCCCTAGTGGTCCAGTGGTTGAGAGTCTGCTTGCCAATGCAGGGGACACGGGTTCGATTTCAGCAAGATTCCACATGCCGAGGGGCAACTAAGCTCACGTGCCACAACTACTGAAGCTCTTGCACCTACAGCCTGTGCTCCACAACAAGAGAAGCCACCACAGTGCCAGGCTGGATGAATCACAGGCTGGAATCAAGGTTGCCGGGAGAAACATCAACAACCTCAGATACACAGATGGCACAATGAGAAGCCTGCACACTGCAACTAGAGAGTAGCCTCTTCACCACAACTAGAGAAAGCCTGCAAGCATCAACGAAGACCCAGTGCAGCCAGAAATAAAAAATAAATAAATAAAACTTTTAAGAGTTAATCACACTGTGAACTTCATTTAAAATAAACTTTGCCAGAATAGAAATATGCTTGACTTTTTGCTTTGTTTTTCATTGTTGTTATCTCTTTTTTCCAGATCTCTATAAAATAAATATGATTACAATTTTTGCCAACAGATGGGGATAATCATAGTCCCCAGGTACAGGGCTTGGCCACACTTTGAAAACCTGCTTCCCTACAAGAAAAGGAGAAAATGTAATTTGGAAACAAATGGTGGACAACTCAGATTCACAAACCTGATGGAGAATAAAAATGAATTTGAAATTTCACTCACAACACTTTTTTTTTTTTAAACTTTACATAACTGTATTAGTTTTGCCAAATATCAAAATGAATCCACCACAGGTATACATGTGTTCCCCATCCTGAACCCTCCTCCCTCCTCCCTCCCCATTCCATCCCTCTGGGTCGTCCCAGTGCACCAGCCCCAAGCATCCAGTATCGTGCATCGAACCTGGACTGGCAGCTCATTTCATACATGATATTTTACATGTTTCAATGCCATTCTCCCAAATCTTCCCACCCTCTCCCTCTCCCACAGAGTCCATAAGACTGTTCTATATACATCAGTGTCTCTTTTGCTGTCTCGTACACAGGGTTATTGTTACCATCTTTCTAAATTCCATATATATGCGTTAGTATACTGTATTGGTGTTTTTCTTTCTGGCTTACTTCACTCTGTATAATAGGCTCCAGTTTCATCCACCTCATTAGAACTGATTCACCAGGAAGAAATAGAAAATCTTAACAGACCCATCAAAAGCACGGAAATTGAAACTGTAATAAAAAATCTTCCGGCAAACAAAAGCCCAGGTCCAGACGGCTTCACAGCTGAATTCTACCAAAAATTTAGAGAAGAGCTAACACCTATCCTGCTCAAACTCTTCCAGAAAATTGCAGAGGATGGTAAACTTCCAAACTCATTCTATGAGGCCACCATCACCCTAATACCAAAACCTGACAAAGATCCCACAAAAAAAGAAAACTACAGGCCAATATCACTGATGAACATAGATGCAAAAATCCTTAACAAAATTCTAGCAATCAGAATCCAACAACACATTAAAAAGATCATACACCATGACCAAGTGGGCTTTATCCCAGGGATGCAAGGATTCTTCAATATCCGCAAATCAATCAATGTAATACACCACATTAACAAATTGAAAAATAAAAACCATATGATTATCTCAATAGATGCAGAGAAAGCCTTTGACAAAATTCAACATCCATTTATGATCAAAACTCTCCAGAAAGCAGGAATAGAAGGAACATACCTCAACATAATAAAAGCTATATATGACAAACCCACAGCAAACATTATCCTCAATGGTGAAAAATTGAAAGCATTTCCTCTAAAGTCAGGAACAAGACAAGGGTGCCCACTTTCACTTTTTTTCTTTTATAAGGCAGTCCCTGTCACACAATCCACAAGAAACCGAACTGTAAACTTTCTCCCCTCCCACGGATTTAACAGTGTTCTACTGTAATGCAGCCCATCAAAGACCAGAAAACCTTTTCTTCTTAAACTTCTGTCCAAGATAATAACTTATTCCCTGAAGACAAATTCTCAAATGGAAGTCAAAGGTGACTGCAAAGTACTTTGCAGGGCCTGCACATGAGCCAACAGAAAACAATTCCCTTTTAACCTTTCATTTGCTTGAAAAGATGTTTGATGAAAAGCGCTTAAGATGCGGCTTTCTTAAATTTTGGTCAGAAGATAAATATCATAACTCCAGTAATCTGCATTCTATTAGAAAAGAAGTTCTTCATTTTTTTGTGCCATGGGCCCTTTGGCAGTCTGGTGAAACTTTTTGGATCTATTTTAGAAGTGATGCTTTTAAATACAAAAATAAAACACAGGATTACAATGGAAGCCAATTATATTAAGATATTTATTAAAATACTATAGAAATGAGTAATATAGCAATATATATACTCTTTTATTATGGCATTAAGTATCATGAAGTACCGAAAACTCTAAAACCTGCCAAAATTTTGAAGTCATGACCAGGAAAAATGATATTTCAAGGTATCTGCAACAGCTATAATGCAATATGAAACTGATTTATTGATGACAAAGTTACAGGTGGTCAGGTACAGGTTAATTTGTACCAAGTTACAGGTAATTTGTTACCTGCATTAATTAATTAAAATACTGAATATCCATTGTTACTCAAAATGAAAAGTTACTTTTTTATCCATTCAAGGTCAGGGTCCCTTTGAATTCTATCTGCAGATTCCTTGAGTTCTGAGAACCTGTGCAAAGAATGCATGCTTTAAAATGAGCATAATAACCTAAGATGTGAATTCTTCCCATACAGGTGCAAATTCTAAGATGTCTGCAAACATCATTTAGAATGTTTTCCTTATAAAAGACACAGAAACAAAGGTTGTGGTTTTTGTCTTTTTTTATATATACTGCCAATGCCTTGTACCCAGCACATAAGAAAGTAAACATTAATAAATAAATAAATAGTATCATCTGAGGTAAAAGAAGCCAGCCAAGTTCACTTTTATTCTGGACATTCTCTCAACATAAATCCTATTGTTAGACTTGGCTAACTGCCTAGAATTTTATCTGGACTAACCCTTAACCATAGGAAAGAAGGCAAATTTTATACTACCCCCAGAATTTATCCTCCACCTACCTTCTACACTCCATGAGATTGTTCTCAGATTTCTTAATCAATATTGAAACAAGTAAAATCTCCTGTGGCTATGAATTTTGGCAGTCTTAATGGTATCCATGGAAACGTCCTAATTGAAAACATTCAGTTCCCATTGGATCATCTTATCCCATGGAGCATTAAAGAGAATTCGTTTAAATCCTCCCACATATTTGACACCCTGTAAAGAGTCTGGCAGTGCTAAGTACATACATGATATGGGGGGAAACCTGTAATCGGTACATCCAAAATAATTCTAGAGAATGGCTTATGGACACTCAAAACCCTGACTATGATGTGCTTGCAACACTTGGTAAATTGAGCATTTTTTCTGCAATATAAACAGCACTCTGAGGCTTATCAACAATTTCCTTTTCACTGCATTAAAAAAGGACCATTTATTAATTTATGCCATAGAAAGTAAGAAGTCAGCAACTGGGAGCCCCCTGGCTTTCTCACCTTTCCTCATAATTTTGCCTCACGTGTTACTTATTAAATGGTACAAAATTTCTAGTTAGCATCAACACTGCTTTTCCTGCTTTAAAGATCCAGGGCTACAAATAATAAACATAGCATCATAAAAAAATCCAGCTCGCCTATTTTTCTCTTGTCCAAGGCACATCTGTTTTGTGTTATCAATCGGTACTAGTGTGAAGAGGGTAGAAAATCAGACGCAGCCAGTAAGAAAGCCACTTTATCTTTTTACACACCTCATCTTTTTTTTATATATACACCTCACCTTCTTTATGTGTAAAATGGTAGTGAGGATGCAGTGACCACGTCTGCCCCAAAACTGAGATAACTGCGACCGAACCCAGGCCTTATCCTCACGCACCCTATGCCCCGGTGGTGGTGCTGCTGCTCCTCCTCAGTCTCCAGTGCTCACTCAGCAGGGGTGACTCAAGAAAAAAAGGAAACACGAGGGCAGAGAGAGAGCATGGATACCAGCCAAGGCTGACAGAGTTTCAATAACCTGGGATTAGAAAAGCTGTACAAATATATTTATTATCAAGATGGTTCAACTTGTCATTATTATCAGCTTACTTTTATTGAGTAAAAGGTTCTGTGCTCACGCCAGATGGCCAGGAGAACATTAGGAAATTTTTTCTGAAGGACAGTGCTCGGTAATCCAAAACAAGCCAAAAGCAGAATCTCCTGCTATTTGGATAACCCATCATCCATGGAAAGAGCAGAGGCAATGAAGTGTTTCTTATTTCCTTCAGGTTTCTACCCTGATTGGGTTATGACAAAATAAAGTATAACCATCACAACCCCAGTACCAAATCTGTTTGCCAATATTTAACTGAATTGAAAAATCAAGGCTTTCATTTAATCACCACCTATAAGAGACACAAGCAGGTCTTCCCTGGTGGTTCACTGCTTAAGAATCCACCTGCCAATGGGTTCAATCCCTGGTCTGAGAAGATCCCACATGTCACGGGGCAACTAAACCCATGGGCCACAACTACTGAGACTACGCGCCCCAGAGCTCGTGCTCCACAAGGAAGCCACGACAATGAGAAGCCTGTGCTTGAAAACAGAGAAAGCCCACACGCAGCAACAAAGATCCAGTGAAGCCATACATAAATAAATAAATGCATACAAAAATCCTCAAAGGAAAAAACACAAGTATCCAGGGCCCACTATGATGTGAAAAGCCTAAGGTATGTTGTATTTCATCCTCAGACAATGAAATACCACAGCAAAAGAGATAGGGCATGGACACCAATAGGACATTCCTAAGAATAAAGAGCAGAAGCTATTAAGAAGAAGTGGCAAGAATACATAGAAGAACTGTAGAAAAAAGATCTTCATGATCCAGATAATCATGATGGTGTGATCACTCACCTAGAGCCAGACATCCTGGAATGTGAAGTCAAGTGGGCCTTAGAAAGCATCACTATGAATAAAGCTAGTGGAGGTGATGGAATTCCAGTTGAGCTATTTCAAATCCTGGAAGATGATGCTGTCAAAGTGCTGCACTCAATATGCCAGCAGATTTGGAAAACTCAGCAGTGGCCACAGGACTGGAAAAGGTCCGTTTGCATTCCAACCCCTAAGAAAGGCAATGCCAAAGAATGCTCAAACTACCGCACAATTGCACTCATCTCACACGTTAGTAAAGTAATGCTTAAAATTCTCCAAGCCAGGCTTCAGCAATACATGAACCGTGAACTTCCAGATGTTCAAGCTGGATTTAGAAAAGGCAGAAGAACCAGAGATCAAATTGCCAACATTTGCTGGATAATTGAAAAAGCAAGAGAGTTCCAGAAAAACATCTATTTCTGCTTTATTGACTATGCCAAAGCCTTTGACTGTGTGGATCACAATAAACTGTGGAAAATTCTTCAAGAGATGGGAATACCAGACTACCTGACCTCCCTCTTGAGAAACCTATATGCAGGTCAGGAATCAACAGTTAGAACTAGACATGGAACAACAGACTGGTTCTAAATAGGAAAAGGAGTACATCAAGGCTGTATATTGTCACCCTGCTTATTTAACTTACATGCAGAGTACATCATGAGAAATGCTGGGCTGGAAGAAGCACAAGCTGGAATAAAGATTGCCAGGAGAAATATCAATAACCTCAGATATGCAGATGACACCACCCTTATGGCAGAAAGTGAAGAAGAACTAAAGGGCCTCTTGATGAAAGTGAAAGAGGAGAGTGAAAAAGCTGGCTTAAAACTCAACATTCAGAAAATTAAGATCATGGCATCTGGTCCCATCACTTCATGGCAAATAGATGGGGAAACGGTGGCTGACTTTATTTTGGGGGGCTCCAAAATCACTGCAGATGGTGATTGCAGCCATGAAATTAAAAGACACTTACTCCTTGGAAGGAAAGTTATGACCAACCTAGACAGCATATTAAAAAGCAGAGACATTACTTTGTCAACAAAGGTCCGTCTAGTCAAGGTTATGGTTTTTCCAGGGTCATGTATGGATGTGAGAGTGGACTATAAAGAAAGCTGAATGCCAAAGAATTGATGTTTTTGAACTGTGGTGTTGGACAAGACTCTTGAGAGTCCCTTGGACTGCAAGGAGATCCAACCAGTCCATCCTAAAGGAGATCAGTCCTGGGTGTTCACTGGAGGGCCTGATGTTGAAGTTGAAACTCCAATACTTTGGCCACCTGATGCAAAGAGCTGACTCATTGGAAAAGACCCTGATGCTGGGAAATATTGAGGCCAGGAGGAGAAGGGGATGACAGAAGTTGAGATGGTTGGATGGCATCACCAACTCAATGGACATAAGTTTGGGTAAACTCCAGGAGTTGGTGATGGACAGGGAAGCCTGGCGTGCTGTGGTTCATGGGGTCACAAAGAGTCAGACACGACTGGGTGACTGAACTGAACTGAAGAGTAAAGAGGCCATTTTGAGAGCAGACCCTCCAGTTCCAACTGCCCAACCAATAAAATTTAAGATCAGAAACAATCTGGTCAGCTGACATCTTCCAAAATCCCCAACCACCAACAAAACTGTGAGAATGGTTATCACTATAAACCATGAAGTTCTGGGGTGGGTTTTTAGGTGGCAATACAGAACCAAAACAGACACTCTTCATTTCTTGCATGAGTTCTGGTACCATCAGAGAAGTAACAGTGACGTCACCTGACCATTCTTCCAGATTAGTAGAAAGTGAACAAGAGTCCTTGTAGCTGGCTCAGGAGCCCAGAGTCACTTACCTTCAACCCTCAGCCAAAAGTTCATTTCAGCAGGAAATGGGTCACCTGACTTCTGGCCAATTCACCTCAACAGTGAGGAACTACCCCATTTAAGTGAAGGTCTCCCAGGAGCAGGAAACCTGGAGTAGCACCCTAGAATAACTGCTGACTCTTCAGATGAATGACCTCTCACCTCTAGGAATCTTCTCTGTGTGAACCTCCAGAGAAATCCTATCCATGGTCTGGCAGGCACCTAACTAATTATGAGTTATGCAGCCTATCAAATTGCTAATCTCTCAAGAGCAGGACACTCATAGGCTAGCCCTGGAGTCTCTTGTCCATCTATAGCCCAACTGAAGTAAGGAATCTGCTAAGTCTCAAGTTCTTGTCAAATTTGCCAAAGAAATGAAACAGACACCCAACACCATATAGGAAAGGACTAGGTGGCTCGCCTGGGCAATTTTATTGTTTGAATATTTTCAAATCTATACTTTTGTGAGCTCCAGCAAGCCAGGCCATTTGGCTGTTCAACCTATATCCTATGCTGCTATTAAAAGTAGTTCTATAAATATTCCTAATAAGGTTAGAAGAATGATTGGGACTGGGTGAGCCCTCAAAGAACACTGATGACTCCTTACTAAAAATGAGGAGTCCTTTCTACTCTGCAAAGTGTTTCACAGTTTTGTCTCCAAAGACCCTTTGGAGAGAAGTTAATTTTGTTACGTTCACTTTACAGACAAGGGCATAGGGACACACAAAGAGCACAGTGGTAAAAAGTTTTTATGAACCCTGGGTCTCTAACACTGTTAGAATTTATATTCAAGTTGAAATATATATCAAGGCATGTACAAAAGCATGGATGATGAGAATGACTACATCCAACTGGTAAACAGCCAAGATGGAAAACAAAGGAGAAAATATAAACTCTGGTCTGCCACCTTAGAGGAGTAATTTCACCTCATCGTGCCTTCACTCCATCTAAAACACCCAACCCCAGAGGTACAGATTATCAAACTAATGACTATTTCTGTTAACTTTCACAACAGAACTGCTTCCCTTACCAGGTTTTAGAGCTACTATATAGTAACTCAGGGCAAAATTCAGCAATTGCCCTACATTATATGGCAAGTAAATTCTTATCATAGTTCTGACACAGGAGCCAAAGTCAAGTGATCTTTCCCCAGATAACACAGGAAGTTGGTGTTTATTCTAAAATACCATTATTATGGCATATAAAATGATGTTACCAGGAGCTGGGGGTAGAGGGGCAATGGAGAGTTATTGCTTAGTGAGTACTCAGTTTCTGTTTGGGATGAAGAAAAAGTTCTGGAAATGGACAGAGGTGACAGTTACACAACTTTGAAAATGTACTTCATGTACTGAAATGTACGCTTAAAATGGTTAAAACAATATATTTTGTGTATATTTTACTACCATACAAAAATTTTAAGGGGGAAAATGCTTGCATGAGGAATTTCAACAGTCGTGAATGGTTAAATCACATATTAACATTTCAAGGTAGAAAATGACTCAAGCAAAAAAGTTAAAAGTTTGGAGGACAGATGAGTCTGGCGGGCTACAGTCCATAGTGTCACAAAGAGTCAGACATGACTGAAGCAACTGAGCATGCACGCGTGCACACACACTTGTGTCAATCTGAATGATTTTGAAAGCCTTTTCTATCATAATTTTTCAATCTAAACACTGGATTTAGCCACTGTAAGAGGCTTCATTGTATTGATCACTCTAATACTTTATACCTAAAAACACTTCAGACTTAAGATGATACTTAAATGATTAAAATTTAAATCACCAGTGAAGGGCAACGAGATATCTTATGCCCCCATGCATTCATTACCTGAGAAGAGCACGTCACTGACGCAGTAACTAGACAAAAATGCACGATCTTCATCTAAACGAGAAAAGCCACCAACCAAACCCAAATGTGGTACATTCTACAAGACAGAGTCATGAAATGTCATTGCTCAGAATGTCAATGTTACAAAAGACAAAGCTTACAGGAACATGACTGAGCAACTTTCACTTCACTTCACTTCAAATGATAAATTCAACTTGTGATCCTGGGTTGGATTCTGTATTAGGAAAGAACAAAAAGATTCCTACAAATAACATTTTGGGGACAAGTGATGAAACTGGAATATAGGTTTGAGACAAAGTACTGTATCAGAATCAAATTTCCTAAATATGATTAACTTATCTCCCCTTGCTATTCTCTGGAACTCTGCATTCAATTGCGTTTATCTTTCCCTTTTTCCTTTGCCTTTCACATCTCTTCTTTTCTTAGCTATTTGTAATGCCTCCTCAGATAACCATCTTGCCTTACTGCATTTCTTTTTCTTGGGGATGGTTTTGGTCACCGCCTCCTACAAAATGTTGTGAACATCCATCCACAGTTCTTTAGGCACTCTGTCTACCAGATCTAATCCTTTGAATCTTTTTGTCACCTCCACTGTATAAACATAAGGGACTTGACTTAGGTCATACCTGAATGCTCTAATGGTTTTCCCAACTTTCTTCAACTTAAGTCTGAATTTTGCAATACGGAGTTCATGATCTGAGCCACATGTAATAAGATATATTAACATTAGGAAATTCATGATACAATGCATCATCATGGAAAGGATGGAAAAGATGCATCATCATTTTTTTAGTAACCTTGCCAGAAATGTATGATCTTATTCAAAAAGATTAAAGGACATTCTGCAAAATAACTGATCATTACTCTTCAAAAGTGTCATGAAAGTTAAGATTAAGAAACTGTTACAGACTAGATGAGACAAAGGAGAAATAACAAGTAAATTCAACATGGGATCCTGGATAGTATCCTGGAATAGAAACAGACCACCAATGGAAAAACTGTTGAAATTTGAATTAAGGTCTGTAGTTTGGTTAATAATATTGTAGCAATGTTAATTTCCTTCTCTTGATATTTGTACTACAGTTATATAAAATGTTAACATTAAACAAGCAGGGAGATAAACAGAACTCTGTACTATTTTTTGCGACTTTTCTTAAAGTCATTTTTTGTAAACACATCTCTTGGGTGACTGAATATTCCTACTGGATTGAACATACATGTTAACCTCTACTCTCACTCAAAATGCCACACAATAATAATAAAAGGCTTTTTTAAAAAGAAAAAAGAATTAAACTTACAAGCCCAAGAGAAAGGGAAAGAAGAATAAAATCATAGTGGCTAGAAAACAGATGGACATACAGCGACTGCAGGAAGTGGAAACCAAAAAGGTCAATTCATAGAACAAACTCTGGGAAAGGACCCAACTCCCTCTGAGGTGGTAAAGCTCAAAGCAGAATATAACACTATTTCCAACCTAAGACAACAATATTTCAGGTAGCACTAATAAAACACAGCCAAATAAGATATAAAACTTTACCACTTATCATTTATCTTAGACTTATTAAAGGAGCTCTTTTAGATGTAGATTTTTCATTTATCACTCACATATTCATAAAAAGAAAAATGAGCAAAATTAATTGTTCAAGGTTTCCCTAAAACTTCCTCACATTCAGAATAGGACTTCTGTCAATCTTTTTGACTAAGAATGGTCAATGTCCCTACTTTTCCACAGTGCTATCCTCTGTGCCATCAATAGCATTCAGTGATGCAGTATTTCTTAAAAGAATCCAGAAAAAGAAACCGGAACCATTAGTACTCAGCTCTGAAATTATGTAAAGTGAGACTATTTTTAACTCCTTCTTCAAGTTTGCTGCTAAACACTAAGGAAGCAGCCAACGTACCACCTTTCTCGCTATCCTCATCACTATCTCCTACCCATTCAGTTCCTAAGAGTTAACAGTGCTCCACTCCAGACTCCAGTATCCTTTCCCAAGCCACCAATGCCCAGTCTGCAAGCTTTGATGCAATTTAAGATGCCACCAACTGTGAAATGTCCTAAGTTTAACTGATGAGGGAAAGGGAAACGTGTGCCTGCAAAATAAATAAAACAAATCAACAAAGTGTGGTACTGGTATAATGATAGAAATACAGATCAATGGAATAGAATGGACAATCCAAACAAAAGCACTTATCTTTATGGTCAGTCGATTTTGGACAAGGATTCCAAACCATTCCATGGGAAAAGAATGACCAAGGATAACTTTACAACAAAAGATACTAGGACAACTGGAGAGCCATATACGAAACAGTGGCACTGAACCTCTACCTCACTATATATGTATATATAAATTAACTCAAAAGGGATCAAAGATCTAAATAAAAGAGTTAAAACTGCAAAATTTTTAGAAGAAAACATAGAGATAAACCTTTATGACTTTGGTTTGGGCAATGGTTTCTTAAATAAAATACCAAAAACAGAAGTAACAAAAGCAAAAAGTAAATAAACTCATCAAAAAATTTAAATTGTATGCTTCAAAGAATAACATCAAGAAAGTAAAAAGACAACCTACAGAATGTGAGAAATGTTTAGGAAGTCACTTACCTGAGAGGAGACTTATATCTAGAATATATAAAGAACTCAGTATCTTATAAAAACAAATGATCCAATTTAAAAATGGGCAAAGGACTTAAATAGACATTTCTCTAAAGAAGATATATAGATGGCCAATAAGCTCATGATATCATCAACATCATTAGTCATTAGCAGAATACAAGTTAAAACTACAACAAAATCCCATTTCTCATCTACTAGGAGGGTTATAATCAAAAAGGCAGACAATAACAAAAGGTTAGCAAGGACGTCGGAGAAGGCAATGGCACCCCACTCCAGTACTCTTGCCTAGAAAATCCCATGGGCAGAGGAGCCTGGTAGGCTGCAGTCCATGGGGTTGCTAGAGTCCGACATGACTGAGCGACTTCACTTTCACTTTTCACTTTCATGCATTGGAGAAGGAAATGGCAACCCACTCCAGTGTTCTTGCCTGGAGAATCCCAGGGACAGGAAGCCTGGTGGGCTGCCGTCTATGGGGTTGCACAGAGTTGGACACGACTAAAGCGATGCAGCAGCAGCAGCAGCAGCAGCAAGGATGTAGAGAAATTGAAATCTTCATATATTGCTGGTGGGAATGTAAAATGGCATAGCACTTTGGGAAAGAGTTTAGCAGTTTCTCAAAAGATTGAACATAGAGTTACTGTGTGACCTAGCAATTCCACTCCTAGGTAATTAACCAAGAGAAATGAAAACATATATCTACACAAAAACGTGTACCAAAATGCTCATAACAGTAGAAATGACCTAAATGTCCATCAATTGAAGACTGGATAAATAAAATGTGGCATGTCCATACAAAAGAATATTACTGGGCCATAAAAAGTACTGGTACATACTACAACATGAACACTGAAAACAGTGGTGGCCTAGGTATACTGGGACTGGGGGTGACTGCTAGTGGTTACAGGGTTTCTTTTGGAGGTGGTAAAAATATTTTGGAAACAGGGTGTGAAGAAAAGGGAACGCTCCTAAACTGTTGGTGGGAATGTAAATTGGTGCAGCCACTATGGAGAACAGTATGGAGGTTTCCTTGAAAAACTAAAAACAGAGTTACCATATGATCCAACAATCCTACTCCTATGCATATATCCAGAAAAGGTGAAAACTCTATTTGAAAAGACACATGCACCCCAATGCTCACTGCAGCACTATTTACAATAGCCAACACAAGAAAGCAAACTAAATGTCTATCAAAAGAGGAATGGATAAAGAAGATGTGGTACATATATACAATGGAGTATTACTCAGTCATAAAAAGAATGAAATAAGGGCATTTGCAGCAACATGGATGGACCTAGAGATTTTCATACCAAATGAAGTCAGACAAATACCATATGACATCACTTATACATGGAATCTAAAAAATAATACATATGAACTTATTTACAAAATAGGAGCATGCTCAAAGACATAGAAAACAAACTTATGGCTACCAAAGGGGAAAGGGGATAGGAAAAGATAAATGAGGACTTTGGAGTTAACAGATATACACTGCTATATATAAAATAGATAGGGAATTCCTTGGCAGTCCAGTGGTTAGGACTTCATGCTTCACTGTTGAGGGCATGGGTTTAATCTCTGGTTGAGGAACTAAGATCCCACAAGCCATGCAGTGAGACAAAAAAAATAAAATATACAGATAAATAATAAGTATTTACTGTATAGCACAGGAAACTATATTCAGTAACATGTAATAATCTATAATGGAAAAAAATTTGAAAAAGTACATATATATACATACAGGTACACACACACACACATATATATAATAACTGAATTACTTTGCTATACACCTGAAACACAATATTGCAAACCAACTATTCTTCAAAAACAAAGAAAAAATTATTGAACTAGACAGTGAATATACTAAAAACTAAACTGTATACTTTAAATGGGTAAGTTGTATGGTATGCGAATTATATCTCAATAAAGCTGTTATTTAAAAAGTGGGGAAACAAGAAAAAAGGAGAAAACATAGTTTTTAAATAATTGCGCAAATGTTCCAAAGTTGATTATGTTGAGTATATTAAATTCAATAGGATGAATGTAGAAGATGTAATCTTGATCATATACAGGATTTACTAAACTAAAATAGCACAATTAGCACGGGTGATTTACTTAGGATTATTAAAGTATCAAATGTTTATATGTTGGCTGAAAGCCCAAAAGTAGAAAGCAATATAGTTGGAAGTAAATAGAGTAGGGGGAGTTACAATTACTGACCTAGTGAGGAAAACATATTAACTAATAAAGTGATAAAATTCATTAGGCTCCCAGATTTGGGAAGGGTTATGAATATCTGTTATGATAAAAACCAATATGGGTATAGAAAGAGAGTTGAAACTGAGTATATTTGAGATATGCCATAGGACATGAAACTCAGCTTGTAAAAACAGTAAAAAGTGGAAGAGAGGAACGTATAATACATACCAAAAGAGAACCTATACATAAATCCAATCTGCTTTTAGTATTCAGTACAATCTCCCATTCTAGATGTAGAAGAATATACAATAGGTGTTGCAAACTTCAGTAAATACTCTAGGTCCTATGGGCTATACAGCCTCTGTTACAACTACTCAGCCCTCCAGTCTAGGGTAGATAAGCCATGGACAATACGTACACATCAAAGTGTGATTGTGTGCTAAGGAAACTCTGTTTACAGAAACTGAAATTTGAGTTTCATATAATTTTGCAAGTGTCATGAAATATTCTTTTTACTTTTTCCCAACCCTTTAAAAAGTTACAAACCGTTCTTAGCTCATAAGTCATACAAAAAAATATAGGTGACAGGACAGATTTGGCCCACAGGCTGTGTTTGGCCATCCCCTGGCAGAAAAAAGCTTTCAGTTATCAGAAACACATCAACACACTGGTAAGCAAGAAGGAACAATCAAGTCTTCCATGGCACAGTACTTACTCACCAGAAACCAAAAAGCATACTAATAAGTATGCTGCATCTGGAAAATAGTGACAAAAACCTTTCAGAATGTTTATGGGAATTAAGTGAGTTAACACCAAAAAAAAAAGTTCTACGAGCAGTACTGGGTACCCAGCAAGCCACTTAACAACTATTTCTGATATTATCAGCAAAAAGATATTCATACTGACTCCAAGAGAAAATATTCAACACAAGGGGATAACGATTCCATTTCTGCAGTAGTACAATGTATATCAGAATTTCAGCATTAACTTTCAAGTCTAAAACTCCAAGCCATAGTATTTCTTAAGAGAGTCTAAAATTCTCAAAACTAGAGTAAAGTTTATTTCAGCACTAGAAACCTGCTATTTACATGCAAGACAAATTTCTAGAAATAAGGTGAGAGGATGACAAATGTTTGAGAGTTACCACTCTACTAAACTGCCCAAAGGATTTTTTAAAATAAAGATCAAATGTAGGGTCAAGAATTCTTCCTTGGCTACACATGAGATCAATGCTAAAACGAGCAGGGGAAACTCATGTTCATCAAAAATCTGTTCCATTTAAGAACCTGCAAGAAATAAGTTTTTGATCAACAGCTCAGAGCTCATCTAGTCCACCTGATCACTTGCTACTTTTGGGTTTATAAGAACATGGCACTTAGGAAGAACCATTTGTTGAAGAGTGAGAGAATTATACTACTTACTCCAGACTCATTCCTGTGTTGCACACCCTCTAGCACCAACAGAAAGAGAAGCCACTTCCTTTTCACCATGAGAGGTGGCTTCAATCATCATATTTACCTGACCTGTGAAAGAAGACTTATAACTCACAATTAAACAGAGCACCACCACCTGCCCTTTACAGATAAAATTACATTTTGAGACAGTAAAACAAACCAATGCTCATTTCTATTTCACAATCATAAACAATGGAATGCTGACAAAGCACCCTGCTAAACATTCACCAAACCACCTGTCACCAACATCACCCTTGAACACAAAGGGCTATTTTTATGTAGTACACTACTGAGTAGATAATATCCCATTGCCATGGCAACAAGTTTTCCAGAAGATATGTTAGCCCATAAAGAATGCAAATGAGAATGAAGCTATTTCTTTGCATTTGAGTTTACTATGCAGTATATGAGGAGGATTCTAGGTTTTTATGAGCCCTGGTTTGCTCAACAGGATCTTGTTAAGTCTGAGCAATGTATACACACACACACGCACACACACACACAGAGCTATTTGGGGATGAAGAAGAATCCCTATAGGAATCCTATCCTTCAGAAAAAAGAAAAAAGCTAATGTAACATAAAGTCATATGCCTAAACGTTATAATACACTTTCTTTTTATTTTATTTTTTAACTTTACAATATTATATTGGTTTTGCCATATATCAAAATGAATCCGCCACAGGTATACATGTGTTCCCCACTTTCTACTCCCCTGAATTAACTCCAGTCCCAGGGTGCCCTTTCCCACCATGTACAGCCAGTGTTCACAGAAACTCCCAGAGGGTCACTTCATGGCTATATGTTTCCCAGGGCCCTGAACAAGAAAAAACACTGCAATCCGTGGAAATGACTGCCCCACTCTGATCAAAAAACTCCCATATGTACACCCCCTATAGCCTCAAGGCCTCCCACGAGAAGTGGGAAGAAGCCCTCTCAGCCCTCCTAGAGGGCAGGGCTGCAGGCCCACAGGCCCACCGAACACAGGCGGCCTCTCTCACCTCAAACCAGCCATGTCCGTTTCATCTAAGGATCCAGAGTGCTGGGTTTCAGCCCAGATTGCACCCTGAGCTGGCCCTCCGTCTGTCACCCAGAGTCACCCCCAGCCCGTTGGCCCACACTCTATCCAAGAGGGGGACCTCTGTGAGCTTCTACATGCAGGCTCCCATGCTTCTGGAGAATGGCAGCCAGCAGGGGACAGAGCCGGCCACATTTATCCCTCAGCCTCCACCCCCTCACTGCCAAGGACATTCATGGCCTTCCAGACTACTGTTCATGTAGGCAAAGCACCCTTCACAGCTCCAGCAGCAACAGAGGCCAACTGCCATGGCGGCTGCTCCACGCCTCAGCGTTCCTGCTCTCAGTAAACCCCCTGGGCACACCGTGCCTGAAGGCTGCTGATGACCCCAATTTCTGATGGCTTCCTTGGCCTCAAAGTTGAACTGGCTTGGCCCTTAGACAGTCCCATGTTCTGCTTCACCCTACCACAGAAACACCTCAGAAATGGTCCAAACCGTCCTCAGACACGCATCCAGAGAATCACCCCTTCGAGCAATAACTCCCACACTTACACAGAACTGTCATGGAAACAATAGCCACTGAGAGGTCATCAGGAAACACCCTTTCCTTTTTAGTTTGCCTCTAATAAAAACAATTCCATAACACGACACTGTAAATCAACTATATTTCAATAAAATAAAATGTTTTAATAATTTAAAAATAAAAACAGACTGGTAATTCCCTGGTGGTCCAGTGGTTAGGACTCCATGATCTCACTGCCAAAGGCCTGGGTTCAATCCCTGGTCAAGGAACTAAAATCCCGCAAGATGCGCAGCATGGCAAATAAATAAATAAATAAATAAAAACAAAGACTGAATTCCAACTCAAATAAATTAATGAGTCACTTATTTGCATGACCTTGGGCAAGTTACTAAACCTCTGCACCTCTGTTTTGTTTTCTTCAAACTGGGGATGATAATATCAATCTTGTGGCTTGGAGTTAAATGACATGAGCCTCTACAAGTTATGTGTGTGCTCAGTCGTGCCCAGCTCTTTGTGACCCCATGGACTGTAGCCCACCAGGCTTCTCTGTCCATAGGACTTCCGAGGCAAGAATACTAGAGCGGGTTGCCATTTCCTTCCCCAGGAGATCTTCCTGACCCAGGGATAGAACCCACGTCTCCTGCATTGGCAGGAGGATTCTTTACTACTGCGTCACCTGGGAAGTCCTCTACAAGTTATAGGACAAGGTGAACTACATGGTGATCAGTTAATAAGTGGAAGCTGCTACCATGATTGTACATATGCAGACACCATGTATCTACAACCAGAGTAGATTCTGCCCCCTGGCAATGTCTGCAAACATTTTTGGTTGTAACAACTGGGGAAGGGATAGATGCTAGCATCTAGTGAGCAGAGCCCAGGAATGCCGCTAGACATCCTACGATACATAGGACAGTGTCACTGCAAAGGATGACCTGGCCCCACCAGTGGTGCTGAGATGGAGAAACTCTGATCTAGAACAAACAATAAATTAAAAGAAGCTAAAACATCCGTGTGCTAAATTTCATGCACTTCACTTCCACTGCCATCTCTCAGTCACAGGATGATAAAATTACCAGACTGCAGAGCGTATGCAAAGGATAGGAGTCCAAACATTTTAAAATAATTTTAAAGAGATCCTAAAGAAAAAAACAAACTCAAAAGGCTAGTACACCAAACATCTTCAGGGGCAAAAAGCTGTTTATGTATAATCACCTGTTTTTCACAAGGCTGATCCTGAACTAAGCAAGAAACAAAGAGATCATTCTATTAAATATGTTCTTTTGAAAGCATCAGGGGCAAACATTACACATTTAAGAAAACCTGCTTTTAAAAAAACAAAAACAATTCTTAATTGCTGGCATTTATGGGATTTACTTCAATTAGTCAGGAAATTAACACAGGTAAAACACTTAATTATCCCCAGGAGGCTGAACAAAGATATTTTTCTGTAAACCAAGGGCAAAGTGTTTCAAGTGAATTAAGTCAAAGCAAACATTTACTACTAGCCTAATATTAATGGCCTCTCTTGGTCCTGAATTAGATTATTAGGATAGTTGAGTCTCTCCAATCTGTAAAAATCACTGTTTCCTACAAGTCCATGTTCCAGCCAGCCTCTGAATTAGACATAATAAGAGGTAAATAAAATAGGCCAAACAGCTGTGCTCCAGAGGGGTTCTCTGGAGTGAAGCAAGACTGAGAGCACCAGACAGACAGGTCAAGAGAAGAGACGGCTCAAAGCTGGGCCTGCAGCAGTGACTTGAGAGTGAGGTCCTAGAGGAAGCAGCTGAGCATCCATTCACTCTGGGCTTCCTTCCCCCTTACAGGACAGATGGGGCACTAGAGGAGGGGGAGACCACAGAGCCTGATGGAATCTCATTCCTGACCTAGAATTGGCAGCAGTGTTGCTACCATTCTGACTTTGGAAACAATGAGCAACGAAGAACTGGAATTTCTAGACACCTCCTAATTCTTTTGCACAGGGCTTCTTAACAGTTTTTGTGCTTCGACCCCTGTGGGGAGCCTCATGGACCTCTTCTCAGAATAAACTTAAATGCATAAAAGTAAACACTTAAAATACACATGATTATTGGGAAACCCCTGATAGTTCAATGATTAGGACTTGGCACTCTCACTGACAGGGCCTGGATCTGATCTTTGGTTGAGGAATTAAGATCCCACAAGCTGAGGGGCGTGGCCAAAATAAAATAAAATACACAGGATTATAGACAAAATACACAGAACTACAGCTACCAAAATATTAAAAAGCAAGTTTGTGGTGGAAGTACATGTGTTTTTTAACACAATGATAAGATCAGCCAGCTGACTGTTTATCATCACTGAAATACCTGAAACAATTGTAATATGATTTTTAAAATTCTATCAAAGAGACAATTCAAAAAATTTCTAGAGACAAATGAAAATGAAAGCACAACAGTCCAAAACTTATGGGACACAGCAAAAGCAGTTCTAAGAGGGAAGTCCCACACCCTAGGAAACAGCTCAGTTCTGAACAACCCAGCATGACTACCTTATGGTCAGGGTCCCCTTCTTGTGACTTCTCGTGTCCTTACACGGTGGGAAAGGCTAGGGATCTCTCTGGAGTCTTTTTTATACATCCCTAATCCCATTCATGAGAGCTCCACCTTGATGGCCTAAGCACTTTTCAAAGGCCCCAGACATGTACCAAAGCAAAGAATGATATAAATACAAAATACTAGACACTTTGCCTTCAGGAAACAGGAAGTTTGAAAACACCCGCTAAGGAGCCAAACCCTCTTTTAAAAGTTACCAATCATTGCCAAAACAACTATAGGGAATTCCCTGGTTGTCCAGTGGTTAGGACTCAGCTTCCATTGCCAGGGGCCCAGGTTTGATCCCTGGTTGGTTAACTAAGATCCCTAAAGCCATATGGCACAGCATAAAAAATAAAAGATTCAAGACTTCGTCAAAACCAATTTTCTATATTCTTAAAGCAAGGCTGTTACGAGTGTGACAGTAGGACAATGTTCAAACCCATCTTGTATTTCTAGTCTTCACTTTGTTACTTCTTCAATCTCCCTATTGGTTTCCTCAACTTTACGTTAAAGACTAGCTCGATGATATGAAACCATCATGCACTCTTGCCATTTAACCATAAGTCATCAGTATTAAACCCATACATGTTTCCATATCCTATGACCACTCCCAGGTGCCCTCAAAGATAAATTCTATGAATCATATGATGTCTGAGACTTGCTTCAGGTTAAAAGAGGGGGCAAAGAACAAAAGTAGGAATGCAGATGGAATGGAATTGACCATGTATTGATGGTTGTTGAGCAGGGGTGGCAAGTGCAGAGGAGTTTAATGTATTAGTCTGTTTGCCTGAGAGTTTCATTTTTTAAAAAATGAGAGAAAAGCAAGCCTATGAAAGTCTAATCCATTAACTCAAAGGTCCTCTAACACTCTCAAGAATATAAGTGTGCTTTTTGATATCTATCAAGGCATTTTAATGTTTGTACATGTTTAGAACAGTCCCCTAATCATGAGACACTGAGACACTCTATATAAACCAAGAAAAATGCCACCTACTTTCCATAGGCATAAAGGCCTCATAAAATAATGAGTCACTGTACGAGCAAGTAATGAAGATTTTTTAAAAGGAAGCAAATGAACTGCAGCTACATGTATCAACAAGGACAAACCTCAGAAACAACGAGAGGAAAAGCAAGTTTCAGAAGGTTACACAGAGTACTATACTCCTTTTAAGTTAAAAAGCCATACAAAACAATTTATCATTTTAGTGACACGTATGTGCATATACGTATGTGTGTGTGTATACACACACATGTATGTATGTACACACTATACACACACACACACACACACAAACATGCAATAAAAGTACAAAAACTTTTCTAACATGCACACCAAATTCAGGACAATAGTAACCTCTGGGGTGAGGAGGAAGGAGAATGGGACCAGAGAAGGGGTCACAGGAAACTTTCACATTAATTAGGCTGTTTTACATTTTATGCTGAGTAGGGGGTACACGGAGAAGGCAATGGCAACCCACTCCAGTGTTCTTGCCTGGAGAATCCCAGGGACGGGGGAGCCTGGTGGGCTGCCGTCTATGGGGTTGCACAGAGTCGGACACGACTAAAGCGACTTAGCAGCAGCAGCAGCAGCAGCAGCAGGAGGTACACAGTTATTGTTGGGTAATGCTCTAGTTTTACACACCTGAAAAGTTTTTTATAAGAGTTAACAAGTTACTATTATGCAAATATCCTCCTTTTAACCAAACAATGGTTTGGCTCTGGAACTTCCTTAACCTGCGGGCATTCATTCTTAATACAAAAAAAGAACACTTTATCTGAAACAGCACATACTCTAGGTTACCGTTTTAGCTTGCTGGTCTCTATATCCCTAAAGCATATGTAACAAAGGGATATGATATAAAGATGTAAAAATAGAAAATTGTTTTATTTGCATTAAAAAATAGCTCTAACTAATAACCTAGCAACTGGAAAAAGTTCACAGGAATTTTGTCTTTTGCCTAGTTTTTTTTTTTTTTTTTAATGATTAAACAGTTGCTTCAAAGAATTTCAAGAAAACCTTTAAATATGACTTCTTCCCAAAGGTGAGTCTATGTACAGGAATTTTTAAAATATCCTCTACTTCTCATAGCTTTCCTTTACTTCTTGACTTCAATCAAAGCCACTCAAACAATCAGACATTACTTACAAGCTTTTTTCCCATTCAATGATTTCCCCTGATAATACAGAATCAACAGTATTTTACAACTATTTCCTTTAAAGCCTAAGAGTTAACTGGCAAGTCAATGAAAGACAAATACCATATGCATGATCTCAATTTTATGTGGAATATAAAAACAAACAAACAAAAAACTGGAACTCATAAAGAGAACAGTTTGGTGATTGCCAGAGATGGCAGTGGGTGAAATGGGTAAAGGTGTTCAAAAGGCACAAACTTCCAGTTATATAATAAGTAAGTCCTGGGGGTGTCAGGTACAGCACAGTGGCTATATTTGATAATGTATTGTATATTTGAAAGGTGTTGAGTGTAAATTACAAAAGTTCTCATCACAAGAAAAAACTTTTTATAACTGTGTGCTGATATCCGGATATCAGTGATCATTCAACAAAACATACAAATATTGAATCATTATCTTATATACCTGAAAATGGTATATCATATTTCAATTATATCTTAATAAAAAATACATTATCTCAAAGAAAGGAATTAACTGTCATAAAAATGAAAATCATTATGATGACTACCTGAAATATGCACAACATTCCTAAAGACTAAGACATCATCCTAAAGGATAAATATTATAACGGAGTCTATGTTGTTCAGTCACCCAGTCATGTCCGACTCTTTGCGACCCCATGGACTGCAGCACGCCAGGCCTCTCTGTCCACGGCCCCCCATCTCCCAAAGTTTGCCCAAGTTTATGTCCAGTGAATCAGTGATGCCATCCAGCCAACTCATCCTTTGACACCCTCTTCTCCTTCTGCTCTCAGAATATATGTATACAGTTTGTTAATTCATTACATCAAACAGAAAACGTGCCAGTTTCAGGTGGATACTTATGTTCCAGCTGTTATATTTTCTTACTCAAATTCTGAAAATGAAAAACATTTGCACTGCAGGAATTCCCTGATGGTCCAGTGGTTAGGACTCCAGGCTTTCACTGCCAAGGGCCCAGGTTTGATCCCTGGTCGTCAGGGAACTAATATCCCACAAGCCTCTTGGCCAAAATAAATAATATAAACCATCTGCATTGGAATGTAAGCTCCATGAGGACAGGGAGGCTGTGTTTGATTCACAGCTGAAACCTCAGCACCTAGAATAGTGCCCGATGCTCAAAAGAAACTAAAATACCTCAAATACACATCCAGTCCAAGTCTATGCATTCTAGTAAAATGCTGGCCATTCAATACAAATGAAATACTTCATAACCTGAAAAACCAATCACTCTAACACTTGTAATTCTTTGTCCTCAAGTATTTAAAACTATTTACCTGTTTCTTATTCATATTTACTTTTTGTAAGTTAAAAATTTTACTCTAACATTTTTCTAGCCCATACTAGAAACCTGTTTTAAAATAAATCAGCACCTCTTATAAAAAGACCAAAAGGCCTTTTAAAGTGGGCTATTATGACACATTAAAATATAATTCAAAACAGAAAATGAGCTTTTCTGTTCTTCACTTTGCCGACAAAGGGCCATATAGTCAAAGCTATGGTCTTTTCAAGTAGTCATGTACAGATGTGAGTGGTGGACCATAAAGAAGGCTGAACACCAGAGAACTGATGCTTTCAAATTGTGGTGCTGGAGAAGACTCTAGAGAGTCCCTTGGACAGGAAGGAGATCAAACTAGTCAATCCTAAGGGAAATCAACCCTGAATACTCAATGGAAGGACTAATGTTGAAGCTCCAATACCTTGGCCACCTGATGCAAACAACTGACTCATTGGAAAAGACCCTGATGCTAGGAAAGACTGAAGGCAAAAGGAGAAGAGGGCAGCAGAGGATGAAATGGTTGGATGGCATCACTGATGCAATAGACATGAACTTGGGCTAACTCCGGGAGATGGTGAGGGACAGGGAGGCCTGGTGTGGAGCAGTCCATGGGGTCATAAAGAGTCGGACACAACTTAGCAACTGAACAACAACATCATGACACACTAAAATACAATTCAAGATGGAAAATGAGCATATGGAAAGATCCTAAGCATCATATGTCATTAGGGAATTGCAAATTACATCAACAAGATACCACTACATACCTTCTAGAACGGTGAAACTCAACACTGACAACACCACATGCTGATGATGATGTAGAGCAAGAGGACCTCTCATTTATTCCTGGGGGAACTGCAAATAGTACAGCCACTTTGGAAGAGAGTTTGACAGTTTCTTACAAAACTAACACTCCTACCATATGAGCCAACGATCACGCTCATTGGTATTTACCCCAAGAGGTTGAAAACTTAAGTGCACACAGATGCTTATAGCAACTTTATCTATAACTGCCAACGCTTGAAAGTAACCAAGATGTCCTCCAGTATGTGAATGGATAAACTGTGGTACATCCGGACAACAGAATATTATTCAACACAAATAAGAAATGAGCCAACAAGCTATGAAAAGACACAGAGGAATCTTAAATGCATATTACTAAATGAAACAAGCCAATCTGAAAAGATTACACACTGTGATTTGAACTACATGACATTCTGGAAAAAGGCAAAACTACGGAGACAGTAAAAAGATCAGTAATTGCCATGGGTTGGGTGTAATAGCAAGGGATGAATAAGTAGGGCACAAAAGGTTTTTAGGGCACTGAAACTACTCAGTATGATACTACAATGGTGGATACGTGTCATTACACATTTGTCCAAAACCAAAGAATGCACATCACCAAGAATGAGACATAATGTAGACTATGGACTTCGGGTGATCATGATATGCCAATGCAGGTTCATCAATTATACAAAATGTATCACTCTGGTGAGGGTATTGATAATGGGTGGCTGGGTATGTGTGGAGCCAGTGTATATGGGAACTCTGTGTACCTTAACCTCAATTTTGCTGTGAACCTAAAACTGTTCTGAAAAGATAAAGTCTGTTAAAATATGTATATATATATATATATACACATATATATATACATGTGTGTGTATATATATATACACACACACGTATTTCAACTGAAAAAAATCCCTAAGATAACTCACTTACATAACAAAGTAACAGGTGTAGTGATTTATTTTTATTTCAAGGAGGAGAAAAAATAAGGTGTTTTTATAGAACATGTACTTCAGGTAAGATTTTCAATCTTCCTGGAACATTATAGTAATCTTAGTTGTATGCATATTAAAAAGAAAAAAAATCCGTTACCATAGAAACTACCAGGGCTAGTTAGTGCCTCCACAAATGGGGCAGTTATACCTGTTGGACCACTTAATTAAACTTACAAGTTCCTGTTTAACAGGGAAAGGCTAAAAACATCTTCATCTGTTTTAAAGACTGATACACTTATGGAGTAGTCAAAGTCCAGATAAACTGAGTGCTCATGCACGTACACACACCCAGACACACCACACTACACACAACCAACATGGTTAGTAAAAATTAGATGGCTGCTGGCTTTGTTTGAATCTCTTCTGATTACATTACTCTGTCCAGGATGCCTTGGATGTTCATTTTCACCTGTACAAAGAATACTGGATTACTGCACTGTGTTAGGTTGGGCTTCCCAGATGGCTCAGTGGTAAAGAACCTGCCTGCCAATACAGGAGACACTGGAGACAGGGGAGCCTGGTGGGCTACTGTCCATGGGGTCACAAAGAGTCAGACACGACTGAGCACACAGGTTAATGGGGAAGGAAGTCTTTTGTTTTGCTGGGCTGCATAAGGGAGCTCTAAAGCTCGTAGAGATTTATTACAAGCAATATTCTAGGGATGTCTCCTCTTGCCAGCATCTTTTGCAAGAAGAAGGTTTCAACTAGACATCAAAAATATAATCTCATTCATACAAAGGCACTGTGCCTTGAGTTCTTTTTAAATCTTAAACACCCTGGGTTCTAAGGAGGAAAGGTCCCTCCCCAACTCCTTAGAAGTCAATCATCATAATTCAGATTTAATATGCCTACCATCTCTTATCACACTCCATGCATTACTGACAACAAAATAAGCCTTTTAACAGATGCCCAGCTGTCACTTACTTGCTGTGTGGCCTGTCACTTATTCCTCTCTCAGTTGAGAAGTAGCAATAGCATTTAATAAATTATGCTTGGGAGTATTCTGAGGGCCTCATGTAATAGCCATGGTTCATGTTTTAAAATATTGACTTTTCCTCTACCTGGTCAAGTTCAACTGCTCAAGAGCAGAAGTCAAACCGTCTCCAAAGCAAAGACTTCTTAAGAGACAAACAGCCATGTTAAGGTCTGTGGATACTAATTATATTTTCAGAAATCTTAAATTCTGAAAAGTGAGAGATTACAGAGTGGCTAAAATTATGCTCAAACATACCGACATACGCATGCTCCAACAGTATAAAATGCAGTCTTAAATGATTTTTTTTTAATCTACAAACAATGATATTGCAAGTGAACCATAAAACCCTCAGTACTCCTTTGGAACTGGATTTTAAAATATCACTCCCCACTCTAAATATACAATTGATGTTAACTTTCAAACTGCCTCCAGCTTTTTTTTCTTTTTATTTTTTTATTGAAGGATAATTGCTTTACAGAATTTTGTTGTTTTCTGTCAAACCTGACTCCAGCTTTTAAGAAAAACTTCATTTCAGATTTGGGGCCTGGTATTAAGAACCTTATCATAACGAAGTGCTAGTAACAGCAAAACACAGACAAAGATGCTTATTGCTCCACGGAAAGCACAAAAGGAAAGCTGCATCTACTGTGCATCATCCCCCTCCTCCTCTTCCAGGTATGGAGCAGCCAAAAGGAGGTAGCTATGACACACATTACTTGGCAATTCTATTTCAAGTCCAAATAATGGTAAGATGGGAAACTACAACTGCCCTCACCGTGAATGTCTGGGAACCACGTCTAGTCCTAAATAGGAACCTTAGCTCTGCCTTGACAGATGTCCTCTTGCAGCCCTGTGTCCCGGTTCTGCAATTTGTCATTAAGCTCTTCAGTTTAACGCTAATATGCAGAAATACGTTAGTACGCAAATATACAGTAAATTCGTGTATATTACAAGTAGTATATAAAGCGGACAACATTCAGTCGTCGGCCGCCGGCCACACACACACACCCTTCAAGTTCAAATCCTGCAAGGCATCCAAGCGCCCACTCACCCAGGAGAGGGAAGTGCAGGAGCGGCAGGCAGAGGTTACTCCAGACACCAGCCAAAACAAACACTAGTTACAGAACAAGGCAAACTTTGGGTCTGGGAGGCTGCAGAGACCCCAGAAACGGCCGGGGAGAGGAGGGAGTGTCCATCTGTCTCAGCGGAGGAAGATGGGAGCGCACTCAGCACCGCTGAGCTGTGGAGGAGGCTGGTGTCCCCTGGGGAACAAGGGCGTCGCCGCCATTCTAGGCTGCGAAGCCACTCTCTGCGACCTGGCCGAGGCCTCCGGGTGCCTGTCGGCGGCCCTGTCGCCCCACCCCGCCCCCTTGTCCCTGCAGAAATGGTCCCCACAGACTCACAAGGGCAGGGGTGCGGGGACCTACCTGGTGCAGCGTCTCGGCGGGCAGCTGCGACGCCCGGAACAGGTCGGCGACCGGGCCAGCGGCTGCGGTGGCCGCGCCGGGGGCAGCCCTGGCGGCCTCGGGGGGCCCGGGACCCGGGCCCCCGCCTGAGGCGCCGGCGCAGCGCGCGAAGAGCTCGGAGTAGCACTGCTGCTCGCCCTCGCTCAGCAGCAGCGGCGGTCCAGAGCCGCAGAGCCCGCCCGCCGCCGCCTCCATGGAGCCTGAAAGGGGGACAGGCGGAGCACCGTTCCCGGCTAAGGCGCCGCCGCCTTCACCACAGCCTCCACAGCTCCGGCCTCGGCCTTGGCCGCCGCCACCACCGCCCCCACGCCCCGCAGCTGCCGCGCGACCGCTTCCTCCCGGCGCGCGCCAGCCCCGCCCCCGGGCTTGAATGTTGTGCCTCCGCCGCACGGCACATGGAGACAGGCGCGGCACGAACCTATCCCGGCCTAGGATCGCACCTTGGCCCCGCCCCCGCCCCGCCCCACTCCACCGGGCTGGGCCAGGTAACTAACTCGGCGAGCAGCCTGCTCGGCGAATGGTCACCTGCTCCGCCCGCGCTGCAGAATCCAAAGGGCCAGAGCCACAGTCATTCCGCGTCCACTCTGCGCGAGAGAAACATCTTCTCCCTACCTAGGAAGGGAAACATCTAGACCGACCTGGAGAATGGCGCTTTTCAGGGGATGGGAAAGTCTGTGGTGATTTCTCCCTAGGACGCTGGAGCAAGTGTAGTGCTCACGTCACGCTGTGCACTTCCCAGAAATGGACTAGGCACGGGATATGGACGAGGCATGGGTAATTAGGCTTCGCTTTTTCCATGACAGTCCTGAAAAGCTGGAGGGCAGAGATGTCCATAGGAACAGGGTCCCAGTGACTCCTGTAAAGTTCAAGGTGTTCAAGGTGGCGACAGGGTTAAACCACTTTTTCAGGCAAGGCTCAAACCTGGGGTTGAGCCTTAAAAAGGAATAAAATCGGTTAGTGTTAAATGTTAGAGTAATAGGAGTGAAAAGGGCCCTGGGAATAATTTGCACATGTATATGCATTAAACCTGGCTGGAAAAAATCAGTCCATGGTTTACAAATATACCTTCCACCCCAAACAGTGCTTTAAAAAATATATATTAAAAACAAAATGGGGACTTCCCTGGTGGTCCAATGGTTAAGATTCCAAGCTCCCAATGCAGTGGGTGAAAGGCCTGGGTTCCATCCCTGGTCTGGGAACTGGATCTCACATGCCACAACTAAGACCCAGCATAGCCAAATTAAAAAAAAAAAAACTCAGGCAATAGCACTAATGATAACAAATATACTTGGGTATTTTGTTCAACTAAAATAAGGACCAAGCACAGAAAGAGAGGAAAAGAAAAAAACGTAAAGTCAGGGGAAAGATGAAAAGAGAAACATAGGAAGAAAAAGAATTATGTTAATTCATAAATGATGCCCAGAGTAATATTTCCTTTTTGGAATCTGAAAAAATGAAATAGAAAATGAGGATCCCCAAAATTACTCAGATTTCCTTATACCATCTTTTGCTTCAGACTTGCCAGGAGTGAGTTAAGACAAAGGTAGGTTTGGAGAAAAGAGTACCAAAAGGATAGGTAAGTTAGGAGCAACAAAGACTTACTGACTTCAGGAATTTTCACTTCAAAAATCTCACCACCATTGTATTTTCCACAACTGTAAAACCCGCTCAATAAAACTGGAAGCTAAGATATCATGTTTATCCTTTTCTCATTTTTCCCTTTATGGTCAGGCTTCCCTGAGAATGGCCCACCATTCTAACAAAGGTGAGAAAGGGATGTATTCTCCGTGATAAACATCAAACCCCACTTTTCCCTGAGACTCCTGCAAAAAGAAATGTGAGATATAATAATCCCTAACATTAATATACTTCAGGCTACATTATCTATTTAAGCCTGAAAGTACCTCTCTGAGGTAGACTGCTTTCCCATTTTTATCCCCATTTTGCAGATGAGAAAATGGATGCAGAGATGGTATGATTTGCCCAACTGAATACTAGATTCCCAGCTGATCTTCCTTACTCAACTCAGTTTATTTATTAAGCACTGCTATGGTTTTTCCAGTAGTCATGTATGGATATGAGATTTGGACCATTAAGAAAGCTTAATGGAAGCTTTGAAGCTTCCATTTCAAAGATCTCTTTGGAGCATGGAAGAATTGATGCTTTTAATTGTGATGTTGGAGAAGACTCTTGAGAGTCCCTTGGGCTGCAAGGAGATCACACCAGTAAATCCTAAAGGAAACCAGTTCTGAATATTCATTGGAAGGCTCGATGCTGAAGCTGAAGCTCCAAAACTGTGGCCACCTGATGTGAAAAACTGACTAGCTGGAAAAGACCCTGATGCTGGGAAAGATTGAAGGCAGGAGGAGAAGGGGACACCAGAGGATGAGATGGTTGAATGGCATCACCGACTTGATGGACATGAGTTTGAGCGAGCTCTGGGAGATGGTGAAGGACAGGGAAGCCTGGCGGGCTGCAGTCCATGGGATCGCAAAGAGTTGGACACAACTGAGCGATTGAACTGACTAACTGTTAAGCACTGCAGTGATGGGGAGGAGATCTCATATCTGTGCCTATCAACCAATCAATCAACACTTATGGGTAGAATAAGAAGTATTGACTGTGTTCCTACTGGAGTACTTTGAGAGATTTAAAAAAGATATACAAGACCTGTTGCTTTCAAGGAGTCTGCCGCCTCATTGAAAAAGATAAAACTAACACAACAAATAAAAACAAATAATAAAAGACAATATATAATTAAGTTCTAAACTCTTCAGTTGCTCAGTCGTGTCCAATTCTTTGACCCCATGGACTGCAGCACACCAGGCTTGCCTGTCCATCATCAACTCCCTGTTGTCCCCTTCTCCTCCCACCTTCAATCTTTCCTAGAATCAGGGTATTTTCCAATGAGTCAGTCTTCACATCAGGTGGCCAAAGTATTGGAGTTTCAGCTTCAGCATGAGTCCTTCCAATGAACACCCAGGACCGATCTCCTTTAGAATGGACTGGTTGGATCTCCTTGCTGTCCAAGGGACTCTCAAGAGTCTTCTCCAACCCCACAGTTCAAAAGCATCAATTCTTTGGCACTCAGCTTTCTTTAGAGTCCAATTCTCACATCCATACACGACTACTGCAAAAACCATAGCTTTGATTAGACTGAACTTTGTTGGCAAAGTAATGTCTCTGCTTTTTAAAATAGGCTGTCTAGGTTGGTCATAACTTTTCTTCCATGGAGCAAGAGTCTTTTAATTTCATGGGTGCACTCATCATCTGGAGTGATTTTGGAGCCAAGAAAAATAAAGTCTGTCACTGTTTCCATTGTTTCTGCATCTATTTGCCATGAAGTGATGGGACCAGATGCCATGAACTTAGTTTTCCAAATGTTGAGTTTTCAGCCAACTTTTTCACTCTCCTCTTTCACTTTCATCAAGAGGCTTTTTAGTTCCTCTTCACTTTCTGCCATAAGGGTGGTGTCATCTGCATATCTGAGGTTATTGATATTTCTCCTGGCAATCTTGATTCCTGCTTGTGCTTCATCCAGTCCAGCATTTCTCATGACATATTCTGCATATAAGTTAAATAAGCAGGATGACAATATACAGCCTTGACATACTCCTTTCCTGATTTGGAACCAGTCTGCTGTTCCATGTCCAGTTCTAACTGTTGCTTCTTGACCTGCATACAGATTTCTCAGAAGGCAGGTCAGGTGGTCTGGTATTCCCATCTCTTGAAGAATTTTCCACAGTTTGTTGTGATCCACACAGTCAAAGGCTTTGGCATAGTCAATAAAGCAGTAGATGTTTTTTTGGTACTCTCTTGTTTTTTTGATGATCCAGCGGATGTCAGCAATTTTATCTCTGGTTCCTCTGCCTTTTCTAAATCCAGCTTGAACCTCTGGAAGTTCACGGTTTACATACTGTTGAAGCCTGGCTTGGAGAATTTTGAGCATTACTCTGCTAGTGTGTGAGATGTGTGCAATTGTGCAGTAGTTTGAGCATTCTTTGGCTTTGCCTTTCTTAGGGATTGGAATGAAAAATGAACTTGTCCAGTCCTGTGGCCATTGCTGAGTTTTCCAGATTTGCTGGCATATTGAGTGCAGCACTTTCACAGCATCATCTTTTAGGATTTGAAATAGCTCAACTGGAATTCCATCACCTCCACTAGCTTTGTTCGTAGTGATGCTTCCTAAGGCCCACTTGACTATGCGTGCCAGGATGTCTGGTTCTAGGCGAGTAATCACACCATCATGGTTATCTGGGTCATGAGGATCTTTTTTGTATAGTTCTGTGTATTCTTGCAACCTCTTCTTAATATCTTTTGCTAAACTGTGTACCCCTGTGCTAAGTGCTGTGGGAGTTTAGAGAAGAGAGAAACATATATGAGCCAGAGCTCAGCAAGGAAGTCTTGAGAAGGGGGCTTGGGATGGTTGTTGATTAATGGGTGGGGCTGGGTAGGTGAAAAGTCAGGACTGGGAGGGAGGATCACGAGAGAGGGAGGAGCCCTAGCGACTGGTGCCAAGGAAGTGAGGAGTGAGGGACTGGGGCAGGAGGGACGGGCAGCCTCTGATGCGCTGCGACCAGACTCCATGAAGGATGAGAGGCACAGCCAGAAGTGACCTAACAGCAGCAACGTTTTAACCCAGCACAAAGGAAGAAAAAAATGGCATTTTTAAAATGTTTTAATATCTAAGGAATGCCAAGTACTGTTCTTTATTTCTACAAGAGTTTTTTGAATAGAAGAACTAGTTACCAAACTTCAGATGAACACAGATAATGTAGAAACTAGAAACATTTATATCCCTTTAAGGCTGATGGTAAACAAGAATATTTTAGAAGAGAATTTCTTTGTCCTTTTGGCAGTTTTAAACTTACACACTGGTTTTGGCTCCATCAATGGCCAGAAAATTCAGAATGATAATCTATTCATGAATAGCCAAGAGATAGTCTTTAAGTTATGTTTTTTTTTCTTTCAATCCAGCATCAGTGCCTTGCATGAAGATGACAGCTTAAACTCAGAACAAGGCTCTGGCTACCTACAAGGAAAGTGTGAAAAGCTAAAGTTACTCAGTCGTGTCCTATTTGCTTTCCCATGGACTATACAGTCCATGGAATTCTCTAGGCCAGAATACTGGAGTGGGGAGCCTTTCCCTTCTCCAGGGGATCTTCCCAACCCAGAGATCAAACCCAGGTCTCCTGCATTGCAGGCGGATTCTTTCCCAGCTGAGCCACAAGGGAAAGGATTTTCTAAGGAAGGGTTTTCTAAAGCAGGGGTTGGAAAGGTAGAACCAGTTACCTGGTTTGGTATGGCTCATAAGCTAAAAATGGATTTTACTTTTGTTTTGATGCTTGAAAAAAAGCAGTGCTTTCTGGGCACTGACTAACATTTCAGGACATGAAAATTATATGAAATTCACGTTTTAGTGTCTGTAAGGAAAGTTTGATTGGAACACAGCCATGCCCATTCATTTCTGTGTTTATGATTGTTTTTGCACTACAATGGCAGAGTTGTGATGTCACCTAAAATATTTACTCTCTGGCCCTTTACAGAAAAATATTTGCTGGCTTCTGTTAAGTCTATGAAGACCTAATATTTACTTATTGTTGTTGTTTAGTCCTTGTGTTGTTGCTGTAATTGCTCAGTCATGTCTGACTCTTTGCAGCCCCATGGACTGTAGCCCACCAGGTCCTCTGTCCATGAGATTTCCCAGGCAAGAATACGGGAGTGTTGGGATGCACAAAAAAAAAAAAAGGAATACTGGAGTGGGTTGCCATTTCCTTCTTCAGGAGATCTTCTCGACCCAGGGATCAAACCTGCATCTATCTCCTGCATTGAAGGCAGATTCTGTACCGCTGAGCCACGATGGAAGCCCAATATTTACTTATACCTACAGGTGGCGAGCTTCCCTTGTGGCTCAGCTGGTAAAGAATCTGCCTGCAATGTGGGAGACCTGGGTTCAATCCCTGGGTTGGGAAGATCCCCTGGAGAAGGGAAAGCCTACCCACTCCAGTATTCTGGCCTGGAGAATTCCATGGACTGTATAGACCATGGGGTCGCAAAGAGTCGGACACAACTGAGCGACTTTCACTTTCACAGGTGGCGCAAGTGGTAAAGAACCCGCCTGCCAATGCAGGAGACATAAGAGACATGGGTTCAGTCCCTCGGTTGGGAAGATGCCCTGGAGGAAGGTATTCTTGTCTGGAGAATCCCATGGACAGAGAAGCCTGGTGGGCTACAGTCCATGGGGTTGCAAAGAGTTGGACATGACTAAAGTGACTTAGCACACAAGCACAGCCAATTTATGGGTCACCTGGGAAGAGGTGGTAGGGAATATTCTATTTGGCTTCTCTGAGCTTCAGAATTTTCTTGAGTTATATTGAGATACTTTATATTATATCTCAAAGATGGATGAACTTTAAAAAATACTTATTGAGGGATTGACCAATGCAAACACTAAGTAATCACTTGTTTGGCTGATTTGTTTAACTTCTTTTTTTCTAGAAGTAAAGAAAGGTATATCTTTAACAGTATAAGAGAGAATCCTATTCCCCTGGCCACATTTTATCATGAGAAAATTTCCTCTCTACTTACTTCCCAGGAGGGAATATTGATGAAGTAACATTGGTGCTTCTTCCACCTCCTCTCATTTACTTTTACCAAGGAAGAAGTGATAGAAAGGAGAAGAAATGGATCATTCCCAGTTCCAACAGTGTGCCCATTTCTGTCTCTATCTGTGTGTCTCTCTCTGTCTCTCTTTCTTGCTACTGCTCTGACTCTGGCTCTCTCAAGCTCTCTCTCAACCTCTCTCCACCACCACCACCTCTTAATAGTGCTGCCCTCAGAGCAGATGCCACTCTACCCTGATTCCACATGTCAAGCACACCTAGTTTGGAGCCACCTGCTGTTCTCACTTGAAAGATTTGATGGGAGATAAACAACTAGGTCCTACTCTACAGCACAGGAAACTATATTCAATATCCCATGATAAACCATAATGGAAAAAAATATGAGAAATAATGTGTATATATATGTGTAACTGAGTCACTTTGCTGTACAGCAGAAATTAACACAACATTGTAAGTCGACTATACTTCCTTTTAAAAAAGAAAGACTTGATGGGAAAAGATAGCAATTTCCTTGCAGCTTGCTAGGTGAGGGTCTGTTTTATAGACACTCTGAGGTAGGGAAGGAAGCAGGTAGGGAGAGTAAGAAGAAGCCTGATTGTGGCCACAAACACAATCTGAATCTCCAATCCAACTCCAGCAACAATGAAGCTGATGTGGGCCATGTGGACCTTACCTAGTTCTTTCTACACTCCCAGAGAAAGACAGAGTTGGAGTACTTGGACCCCTATATGCCCTACAAAGCACTAATGATGATGGAATCTTACAAGTTCTATATCCCATAAAACCAGTTTTGAATATCAGTGAAATATCCTGTATGCACTCATCTGTGTGTGTGTGTGTACGTGTGTGTGTGTATGGGTTCTGTGCCCTCTTTCTTCCTATATCAACTCCATCCTGTGAAAGAAAAACTTGACACACTGAGAAGATGGCTCTTCTCAAGCAACCAACAGATTGTTCTCAGCAGCCATGCTAGCCTCTCATGTAATGTATGAGACAGTTCCCCTCTCTCGATGGATGAAGCCTTTGGGAGCCCTGGGAATGGCCAAGTAGCTGAGCAGAAATGCTAAAAAAAAAAAAAACACAAAACTGTGCACTGGCAAAGTCCAACAGCTTTGTCACACAAACTGGACCCAACAGTTAGCACTCCTCATTAACAATAGCAAGCTGTCTAACCTTGGGAAAGCAGCTTCCTGCTTTGTTTCCCTGAACAGGATTTTGAATAATTATCCTAGCCATATATTTTCATGGTGCCTTTTAAGGTCACCCATAATACACAGACTGTTGTAGCTTTTTTCTATGTTTAAAGGAATAAGAAAAAAAAATCTTACTTTAGTTATTCAGCACTTTAGTCACCACAGATTTGAGCAAGGGTTATTATTGATAATAAATTGATAGAATTCTGGAAATCAAATTTTGAGAAGCTATTTGTGTTTCTTAAAAATGGAGGGTTCACTAAATGAGTCAGGGTAGGCTAACTACTGAAATAACCTGGAAAATCTCAGTGGGTTAACATAATCATGTTTTGTTTCTTGCTCATGTCACAGTCCAACAAGAGTCAGTGAAGGCAAGGTGATTCTCTTCATGTTCATCAGTAACTCCTCCTTCCCCTGGGACCTCAAAGTCGGTCACTAGATGCTCTGCATCTGGGAGAAATAAAAAGAAAGAGAAAAGGCGCTCAGCAGAGCTGGAGCAAGAGAGAGAACATGGAATGCTGCTTGCCAAGGGGGCTTTAAAGGCCAGGGCCAGAGGTGGCACAAATCCCTTCTCCCTGCTGTCTACTGGTTAGAGCTAAGTCACATGGCTATATTAAGCTGCAAGGGAGTCTGGGAAATGTAGTCAAGCTGTGTACCTAGGAAGATGAAAGGGTTTGGATAACATCTAGGCAGACTCAATCATGTAAAAATGTTAGACCTGTTGTAGAAACTGTTGCTTTACTGCTAAGATTCCTCCCACCAGGCAATGCACCAGTGAGTGTTGTCTTCTAATGGCTCACAGCTGCTCCCTTCTTTGGAGACTTGTCCTCAACCAATCTGGAGCTGCTTCAGGGCAGTTACACATCCACACCCCTTACCAAGCAGCCCACCACCAATGGCTGACTGACAGGAAGTAGAAAAGGCCAGCCCCTTGCCTCAGGGGGAGACCAGCTTTGTGGTACAAATCATACTCCAAAAAGCCCTGTGGGATCAGGTAAGTCTCCAACTGAGATTGCTTTCTTGCTTAGTGCCTTCTCTAGCCCCATTTTGATACCTTCACTCCCCTTCTGCCTCTGTGAAGCACTTATACAAGAATCCTCATCTCAGTCTCTGTTCCCAGAGAACCCAACCTGAGTCAGAATTTTACATCAGAGATTAATATTACTCACATCCTTCCATCCTAAGTTGCTTCAGTCATGTCCAACTCTTTGCGACTCCATGGATCATAGCTCACCATGCTCCTCTGTCCATGGGATTCTCAAGGCAAGAATACTGGAGTGGGTTGTTATTTCCATCTCAAAATACTACCCACATCTCATAGAAAAATCATGTGCAAGTACATCTGTAACTATCTAAGTGCTATCAGTAAAATATATATAGTCCTATACTCCATAACAGCTGCCCCAGGTGGTTCAGTGGCAAACAATCTGCCTGCCAAGCAGAAGACACCGATTCAATCCCTAGGTCAGGAAGATCTACTGGAGAAGGAAATGGCAATCCACTCAAGTATTCTTGCCTGGAGAATTCCATGGACAGAGGGGCCTGGCGGGCTACAGTCCATGGGGTCACAAAAGAGTCAGACACAACTTAGTGACTAACCAACAACAACATCCTCAATAAACAAAGACTGCTTTCCCAGCACTACAAACAGAATCTTTTTATGGTAAATATTGATTGTGGCCTCATTCTTCATTTTTGTTTCCTGCCCTTTCTACTTTAACCAAGTCGATGTGGCCACTGGGACATCTAGGATCTGAGTCTCAGTTTTGGAAGGACACAAATGTGTTTATCACATCTTTGGAGGTATCACAGCCCACAGGAGAATGCAGGCACATAAATCACAATTACAGTTAACTCATTTATTCCCATAGTGATATCTCGTCTGTGAACCATGTTCTAGGTGCACAAGTTCTCTCTGAAGATAAATAAATTTAAAAAACAAAACAAAACTGCTTCTCAAATATAGAGCCATAGGAACAAGAGAATTAAATACGGACAGATCAGATCAGATCAGTCGCTCAGTCATGTCAGACTCTGTGACCCCATGAATCGCAGCACGCCAGGCCTCCCTGTCCATCACCAACTCCCAGAGTTCACTCAGACTCATGTCCATCGAGTCAGTAATGCCATCCGGCCATCTCATCCTCTGTCGTCCCCTTCTCCTCCTGCCCCCAATCCCTCCCAGCATCAGAGTCTTTTCCAATGAGTCAACTCTTCACATGAGGTGGCCAAAGTACTGGAGTTTCAGCTTGAGCATCATTCCTTCCAAAGAAATCCCAGGGCTGATCTCCTTCAGAATGGACTGGTTGGATCTCCTTGCTGTCCAAGGGACTCTCAAGAGTCTTCTCCAACACCACAGTTCAAAAGCATCAATTTTTCGGCGCTCAGCCTTCTTCACAGTCCAACTCTCACATCCATACATAACCACAGGAAAAACCATAGCCTTGACTAGACGAACCTTTGTTGGCAAAGTAATGTCTCTGCTTTTGAATATGCTATCTAGGTTGGTCATACCTTTCCTTCCAAGGAGTAAGCGTCTTTTAATTTCATGGCTGCACTCACCATCTGCAGTGATTTTGGAGCCCAGAAAAATAAAGTCTGACACTGTTTCCACTGTTTCCCCATCTATTTCCCATGAAGTGATGGGACCAGATGCCATGATCTTCGTTTTCTGAATGTTGAGCTTTAAGCCAACTTTTTCACTCTCCACTTTCACCTTCATCAAGAGGCTTTTGAGTTCCTCTTCAGTTTCTGCCATAAGGGTGGTGTCATCTGCATATCTGAGGTTATTGATATTTCTCCCGGCAATCTTGATTCCAGCTTAAATAAGGACAGTGAACCTGAGACACCCTTTTTCACAGTCAAGGATGTTTCTAAGTGGTGTTTTGAAAACTAGGAATACAACTTAATCATCTTGTGCCCAATTAATGATTGATTTAAATCAAGAGAGGATCAGAATTACCTGGGAAGTTCTAGAAACCACCTGGGAAGTCCTGTAATTTTAAATTCTCTAGGGGGATTCTTGGCAACTGTTTAAGCTGAGTGATGGGTAGGGGAGCTGGAGGAGATTATATCAATCTAATTTTTTTTTTTTTTTTGGCCATGCCTCAGAGCATGTGGGATCTTACGTTCCCTGACCAGGGATGGAACCCATGCCCCCTGCATTGAAAGCACAGAGTCTTAACCACTGGACCACCAGGGAAGTCCTGCCACTGGATTTTAAAAAAGTAAAATAAAACAACAATAACAACAACAAAGCTATTCTTTCTGGAGCCAGATCTTCCCCAGCAAAGCCTCAACAGATGTGTAATTCTTTAGGAAAGCACTATTACAACCCTGGAGAAGGAAATGGTTACCTACTCCAGTATTCTTGCCTGAAGAATTTAATGGACAGAGGAGCCTGGTGGGTCCACGGGTCCATGGGGTCATAAACAGTTGGACATGACTGAGTGACTAACACTTTCACTTTTCACTTTCGTTACAACTCTAGGGATTATTCTTAAAAATTGGCTTAAAACATATGTGTATGAGAGCCAAGTGTATGAGAGTTCGTCAAAGACATAGCATGACCCACTAGGATGGCTATAATCAAAAAGAGAGACAAGAACAAGTGTTGGTGAGGGTGCAAAGAAACTGGAACACTACTCATACACTGCTGGTGGGAATGTAAAATGAGGCAGCGAAAGCAGTCTGACAGTTCCTCAAAAAAATTAAACTTAGAGTCAGGAAATGACCCAGCAATTCCACTCCTGGGTACAGACCCAAAAGAAATAAAGACACACATCTATATCAAACTTGTACACAAATGTTCATAAGAGCATGATTCATTCAATCCATAAAGTAGAAACAGCCCAAATATTTACCAACTGATGCATGCAGAAACAAAGACACAAAGTGTACTGACACACGCTGCAACATGGATGAACCTGGAAAGCATTATGCTAAATGAAAAAAAGTGAAAGTGTTAGTCGCTCAGTCGTGTTGGACTATTTGTGACTCCATGGACTGTAGCCCACCAGGCTCCTCTGTCCACAGAAGTCTCCAGGCAAGAATACTGGAGTAGGCAGCCATTCCATTCTCCAGCGGATCTTCCCGACTCAGGGATCAAACCCCAGTCTCCGGTATTGCAGGCGGATTCTTTACTGTCTGAGACACCAGAGTAGAAGCCAGACACAAAAGCCACATACTGTATGATTCTATTTACATAAAATGTCTAGAATAGCAAATCTGGAGAGACAGGAGTGGTTGCCTAGGGCTAGGTAGGGAGAAACTTAAGAGAAATGGGGAGTGACTACAGGTTGCTTCTTTTTTTTTTTTTTTTGTGGTGTGGTAACTTTATTTTTTTATTTTATTTTATTTTTAAACTTTACATAATTGTATTAGTTTTGCCAAATATCAAAATGAATCCGCCACAGGTATACATGTGTTGAGGTGATAAAAATGTTCTGGAATTAGTAGTGATGTCTGCACAACCTTGTGAATGTAGTTAAAACCACTGAATTATACACTTTAAAAGGGTGAGTTCTATGGCATATGAATTATGTCTCAATAAAAAAAAAACATGCTATGTATTTAAATACATAGCATGTTACTTCCACCTGCCTATTATTTCTTTGCAGAGGCAAATGAAGAACAGTGTGTATTGGGGAAGATAACAAAGTAGCCTCGCCTCTGCATAAGTCATGCTTGAAATGTAACGCCCAGCCTCTTCCCATCCCTGCTGACCCAAACAGGCCACACTTCACACAGGGTGTTGCCACTCTTTCACCACTTCATTACATTGTATAAATGCCAGGATCATTGTGGACTATGTCAATTAAAAGCAAACATACAGAGTCAGCAGTGAGAACAGTGGAATTGAACTATCTCAAATGGTGCCCTTTCTAAATCTTGCCTCTCCCTGCCTCTTACCCTGGCTTAGAGTCCCCATAGAAGTCTTCAGTGGAGAAAAGCAGTTTAATAATGCAGTCATGTGTCACGTGACACAGTGGGTATGTTTTGGATATGTTTCTAAAACTATATAGACCAGATTTTCATAAGTGAAATTTGAACAAATTTAGAACAGGCTTTAAAATAACTTATTGGACTTCCCTGGAAGTCCAGTGGTTGAGACTCCATGCTTCCAATGCAGGGAGCACAGGTTCAATCCCTGGTGGGAGCATCTCCTCATCCCATGAAGTTTTTCATGCCATGCAGCATGGATCTTATTATGAGTAATCTTACTAAATTACCTCTACTTCTTTGTTGAGTCATCCTTGATTTTCATATATCTAGTTTATTTAAAGTACAGGAGACATAAAGTTTCTGTGTTATAGACACATTTATACATAAGTGATTATTTATATCTCTAGTTCATTAGAGAAGAGCTTCCTGAACCCAGAAAATGGCTAAGTACATACCTTAAGTAGTAAACAATTTAAAACTTTCATTTTGTCCACTTTCAAAACCACACATCCAAAACGTACTTCAGTTCAGTTCAGTTCAGTCGCTCAGTCATGTCCGACTCTTTGCTACCCCATGAATCACAGCACGCCAGGCCTCCCTGTCCATCACCAACTCCCGGAGTTTACTCAAACTCATGTCCATCGAGTCAGTGATACCATCCAGCCATCTCATCGTCTGTCGTCCCCTTCTCCTCCTGCCCCCAATCCCTCCCAGCATCACGGTCTTTTCCAATGAGTCAACTCTTCGCCTTTGTTGGCAAAGTAATGTCTCTGCTTTTGAATATGCTATCTAGGTTGGTCACAACTTTCCTTCCAAGGAGTAAGCGTCTTTTAATTTCATGGCTGCACTCACCATCTGCAGTGATTTCGGAGCTCAAAAAAATAAAGTCTGACACTGTTTCCCCATCTATTTCCCATGAAGTGGTGGGACCAGATGCTATGATCTTAGTTTTCTGAATGTTGAGCTTTAAGCCAACTTTTTCACTCTCCTCTTTCATTTTTATCAAGAGGCTTTTTAGTTCTCTTCACTTTCTTAGTAAAGTTAATTCTAAGTGGGTTTTGTTGTTTTCTTTTTTCTTGTTTTAACTAAATAAAAATTCTTTCTCCGATTAATTTATATAAGAATGACAGTATAAATATTTAAAATAATAACTAAATTTTTAAAAATAGTACAGGCATACTATCAAGATATTGTAGGTTTGGTTCCAGGCCACCATAATAAAGCAAATGTTACAAAAAATATTGGAAAAGCAAGTCACATGAATTATTTGGCTTTCTAGTACATACAAATGTTATGTTTAAACTATACTATAGTCTATTAATTGTGTAATAGCTGTACATACCTTAATTTTAGAAACTGCATTGCTGGCAGGTCCCTGGTTGTCCAGTGGTTCGGACTTGGTGCTTTCACTGCCATGGCCCTGGGCTTGATTCCTGATCAGGAAGCTGGGATCCTGCAAGCTTTGTGACCAAAAAAAAAAAAAAAACTGCATTGCTAAAAAATGTTAACCATCATCTGAGCCTTCATTGAGTCATAGTAACATCAAAGATGACTCATCACAAATCACCATAAAAATATAATAATAATAATGAAAAAATTTAAAATATTTCCAGAATTACCAAAATGTTACACAGAGATATGGAAAAAAGCAAAACAATAAAAAACAAAAAAGGGTACTTCCCTGGTTATCCAGTGGTTAAGACTTCGCACTCCCAATGCAGGAGGTACCAGTTCAATCCCTGATTGGGGAACTAAGATCCCACTTGCCACATGGTACAGCCAAACAAAAAAACACCAAAACAAACAAAAAACACCAAATAAACAAACAAAAAACCCATACTATATTGTATACTTGAAAGTTGCTAAGAGAGTACATCTTAAAAGTCCCAACCAATGGACTGCTGATGGTTTGGTAAATCATACTGCTGATGCTAACAGTTTTCCCTCCTATTTCCTATTTCCATTCTTGTCCCCAACAACCTCTTTGGTCACCCTCTAACGAACATCCTCTGAGAAGTGTCGGTTGAACAGAGTCATCACATCACTGGTGGTACCTGGAGTCCACAAAAGAGATCTACACACAGTTCAAGAGTCAGAGGAAAAATAAAACAATTGTGTTTACATACATTTAATAAATCTGAATTTAAGTAAAATATGATTTTCAAAGAAGTTTTGATTATCATTACAATCCTAAAATTCATGCAACTGATATCGATCAGCTAACATCCATTTGCTAAGGGTGCATTTGATCTTTGTTATAATGATTTTTATGTCACTTGCATATTCTTACTTTTATTTGTCCAATTTGCGTGTCTCCTTGTAACGGTAGTACTTCATCTTATTCCCAATTTGGAAAAATGGACCAGCAATCTATTGAATCATAAAAGCAGTTAAGAAAAAGTTATCTAAATACTGAAGTGCAGAATAACTTTGTAAATGCAAATAGTGCATAAGAAATTGTCAATATAGAGCTGACTCTGTATTGCTGGGATAAAAGTATTTGTAAATGTTATGAGCATAAAAAGAACAGGAATGAGAAATAGAATAATTACATGAAAATTAGGTTTTGTTTCTAGATCCTTGTACTTTACCTGTTTTAAAACTGTCAAATAGTGGCAGGAGGTCACTGGAGCCTTGAATATTTTTCATAAACAGTGCACAATGACCTCTCTGGTAAACTAACTGAGATTTTCCAGAATAAGCTAAAAATTGTGCTTTCCAGGATGCTAAAGGTTCAAGTTGTATTACTGCCAAGAAGTTTGTAAAACCACTCAACAATGTTAATGGAAATGTTATGCTAGGAAGCAAAAAGGAATGGCCTGTTGGCAAAATTCTCTCTTCAAATGATGGTGTTGTGTATCCCCTAATATCAATGGCATTCTGTATCAACAAGCACTTATGATGATGCTTATGTGAATAGATTTTTCTCATTCCAGCTGCAATAAACTTTCTCTTGGCCTATCTAACATAGAAGAGTAAAAAGTGCTCAGTGTTTTGTTTATCTCTGAATGTCCATGTTACAAAAGCTATTTTTCATTTAGGTAAAATTTACTGTGAGAGCTAGTGCTAGGGTAGCACCAGAAAGCAAGCAGCAATGCAGGGCTTTGCTAGGTGTGTCAGATTGGTGGCAAGTGACAGAAAAATAACTGAAAGTACCTTAAGGGAATTCCCTGGCAGTCCAGTGCTTGGGATTCAGTGCTTTCACTGCCAAGAGTGCAGGTTCCATCCCCAGTCAGGAACTAAGATCCCACAAGCTATGCGATGCAGCCAAAAATGGGGAAAAAGAAAAGGGGGCCTTAAGCCAGAGAGCATTTAATGGCTCACACAACTTAATTCAGGCACTAAAGTGGTATCGTCACAAGCTGTTTTGTCTCCATCGCTTCACTCTGCTATGTTAGCTTTATTCTCAGACTCCACAGAGTGTCTCAAGTCGTTACTCTGCCAATAGCCCCAACTAACATCAACTTGAATCTCACTAAGTCTGAGTTACGGTCCCACCCATGAATCAGTTTCTTTGGTCAAAGTAATGCAATGCTTTTATTGGCCACAATGAATGACTATCCATCCCTGGAACTAGGGATGAATTAGGCTCCAAAGCACAGAGTCTAAGATCCAGAAGGATTGGTCTTCCAAAGGAAAATCAGGGAATTATACCACAAAAAAGTTAAATAGATGATGGAGAGGGAGGTAATAATAGACACCAATCATAGTGTGTGAATAAAACGGCAGTTTTTTAATGCTGCTTTATTCACTCAGGACAGTCAGATATCAGCAACATGCCTCTTGACTCAGTGTGGAAATAATCTGATTAAACTGTTTTTTTTCAGTGTGCTCTGAAAAGTGATAAATGGCATGTATAAGATGACTTTTCCATACAGGGGTGCATTAACTAACCAGAAAAAGATGCTCATATAAGCATGAAATGGATAATGTCAGTAAATAACATTTCTGCATATTCCAGTGCTTTCCAAAGCACAATTCGGTGATGCATTTAATACATTCAATAGTCTGAACTTATCACTCAAGATCCAAGCCATTGTGATTTCTAATGTTCAGCATAAGATACTGGACTTTTTAAAGATCAGACTAAGGAACAAATAGCTGAATCACCAGGATTTTCCCCCTCTCTCCAACTTTGATGAGTTTCTTCATTTGATGGAGAAATCATTGCTGTATTTTGGAGTGTATTTTAGAATCACACAGGACTTCCCTGGTGGTCCAGTGGTTAAGAACCTGCCTGCCAATGTAGAGGACACAGGTTCAATCCCTGGTCTGGGAAGATTCCATACACTGAGGAGCAACTAAGCCCGAGCACCACAACTACTGAGCCCACATGCCTAGAACCCCTGCTCTACAACAAGCGAAGCCACTGAAACTAGAAGCCCACACACCACAATACAGAGTAGCCCCCACCTGCTGCAACTAGAGAAAGCGTGCACACAGCAAGGAATGCTGAGCACAGCCAAAAATAAATACATAAAAAGAATTGCATACATTTCCAGTTAAACAAGGCAAATTGACCTCATACATATATCTTGGGTCTCTTTTGAAACCCCACCAGAAACAATGAAAGGAAATTTTTGAAGACACAAACTCAAAAATAAACAGATAGCCCTATAGAAGTTGACAGCAGACAAGATATGACAACAAAATTTTGAGAGCTAGAAAGTGGATGGCCAAGTGGCATATGACATAATGATAGGGACAGAATAAAGGGACAAGTTAGGTGATTAAATAGTTAATCTCACTAGACGATTGTAAAGTAGAAAAAAAAAAAATACAAGAGATCCCTGTAAGTTAATGATTACTCAAGGAAGCAGGTTTGCTTAACCACAAAACCGAGTAGGCTTTCCTAGCAACAAAACCATGTAACAGAAGCCCAAGATATGTCCCAAAACAATAAAACAATGATGATATGAGACCCACATCCAGCCCAGTGAGCTCAATGAATTAATGATCCCTAGGACATGCTCTCTGCACACATAAAAATCAATAATTTGTGGACCTAGCTTAACCATGTAGCGATAAGAAAACGCCTCTGCACAACCTGGAGGAAGAGCTGATGATGGAAGCATGACGTCTACTCAAGAGAGACGGTCTTCTCCCTCTCCCTACTTCTTCTTTGATTATAAAACTGTAAGTTTTGGGGGCACAGCACCCCCTTGCCTGCCCACTTGTAAGCCTCACAAGCATCCTACTCTAATAAATCACTTACCTATCACTTTTGAGGCCTTCCCAGGTGGCACAGTGGTAAAGAATCCACATGCCAATGCAAGAGATGCAGGAGACTCAGGTTTGAGTCCTGGGTTGGGAAGATCCCCTGAAGGAGGAAATGGCAACCCACTCCAGTATTCTTGCCTGGAGAATCTCATAACAGAGTAGCCTGGAGGGCTACAGTCCATGCGGCTGCAAGAGTCAGACACCACTGAGCAACTGAGTGAATGAGCACACACTCATGCATCTATCACTTTTCCTCTCACTGAATTCTTTCTGTGCTGAGACGTGAAAACCAGGAGCTCTTCAGAACCCCCTGAAACACCAACCAAACAGTTTCAACAATGAAGCAGAGAAAGCTAAGTGCTTGCAAAGTGGTAAAAATTAATCTAATTGAATTTCAATTTCGCATGAACTGGGAAACATTTAATATCTAATTTTGTTGATCTAATTAATATACACATGTCTTAAGTCATCAGTGTGATAATCAGTATAATATTTTCATTGTGCCTAGGCTTTTAATATAAGCTAAATAAAATCTTGTATATTCTTTTGTCAACAAGGAAAGCAACTTGATGTGAAGAAACTTTTAAGGAAAGAAAATATAAGTGAGATAGAAGCTTCTAGATAAACTCTATCAAGAACAATTATGTTTTAGGAATGTCTACTTAAGAATCTGGAGACAGGAATGGCAACCCACTCCAGTATTCTTACCTGGAGAATTCCATGGACAGGCCATGGGGTCACAAAGAGTTGGACATGACTGAGCAAATAACACTTAAGAATAGCTTCCCTGGTAGCTCAGTGGTAAAGAATCCGCTTGCCAATGCAGGAGACACAGGTTCAATCCCTGGGCCAGGAAGATCCCCTGGAGAAGGAAATGGAAACCCACTCCAGTATTCTTGCCTGGGAAATCCCATGGACAGAGGAGCCTGGTGGGCTACAATCCATGGGGTCGCAAAACGGTTGGACATAGTGACTAAACTGCAAACAAACAAAACTTACGAATAATCTCTCCAGGTTTTGGTAACTTGAAAATCTAAGGTTGTGCAAAATTAAGTGATGGAAGTTTATCGAATACCTAGGTTACTCCTAAATAAGATACTGAAACATTAATTATGAAACACTGGCTTTCTCTTACAGAGAAACTAAGGATATTTTGGACTGTTAATGAAGATGTTTGGTGTCATCCTGAGATATTCTCTGTAATAAAGCAAATGTTTTTAGAAATTATCACTGGATTTATGCTCACCAAACTACAGGCCGCTGATATAAAAGGACAGTTCATGGTTGCTTAAGGAGAGTAGGATGTATGTTTTTAGTAAACAAGGCATGAGGAAAGGAATTGCACTTTATTACTATTTTATAAATCAGTAAGTCTGATTTACAGGTGTCTGTTTCTGGATAAGCAAATTAAATGATGGCTATACAAAATGAGGAAGGTTTGTGGAAAGTAGACCATGACAAAAGAGTTTTTGTACATGGTACAATATTCTTAAGATGTTGAATTGCCTTTGATAACAGAATTTAAGTTTTTTCACCTTTTAATGATATGCTCTGTATTTGTCTTTGAAATCTTTTATTGTTACTTTTACTAAGTGAGTAACTGTTGCTTTATAGCGACCTATGATCCTATCTGACTGAGTGTTCTAAAGCCTTTCGATATTTTTGGACAAAACTTCCTAGTCAAATTCTAATGAAATCTGTTTTACCTCTAGCTAACTTTGGGATGCTCCAAAGGGCTCCTGAAACATCCCCAAAAGAGATATAAACTAGGTTCATTTGCTATGTTAAATTACATGGGAAGAATTGCCAAATAAGTAATAAATCTTCTTAGGTTATATTGTATGGTAAATGTTATTAATATAGATATTGTAGAAATTATATTGAATTCCTAAGAATCTGATATGTTCTGGAAAAATATTGTCAGTCATAATTCTAGGTATTATCTTAAAGTGTTGTATGTCATAACAGTAACCAAGTTACTTTATCAATTGCATTGTATTCAGATTTTAAACATGCTTTTTTAAGTCTTTTGTCATTATAGACACAGTTTCACTATAATGCTTTTGCAAAAATGCTTCCTCTTCAAAAACATTTATAGAAAGGTCTTTTAGATAAATACAAGGTTCTGACTTTCAGATCACAATGCTGAACTGTGTAAGAAATTAAAGAATCCTAATGAGAAACCCGATGACTTCATAAGCTGTTAACAAAAAGAGTTAGTAACAGAAGGACTGAGTAAACTGGTGAAAGTAGTTATAATTTTTATGGTTTCTGTTGGAAATTTACTGGTTTGAATCTATGTTTTACAGGTGTAGGGAAACCTTCCTCTCAAATTAATTATTACTTGCAGTAATTTGGTAAGTTACACTTTTGTAAGCAGAATTGAAACATTTATCTTTTTTTCTATCTACTCCCTGTAAACTCTTAAGGTTCCAGCAGCTTATCAGATAAATCAGGAAAGCTACCTCACCAACAGGTATAGAAATCTTAAGGTATTTTGGGGACCTTGTAAAGGGAAGAATTCACCTAGATCTGTAAGGTGAAACATGTGATAAGTCCTTGGCATGACTTTCCTAGCCCTGAGAATTTTGCTCTTTTTTTTTATTCTGAGACTCTTTATAAAAGTTTTAGCAAAGCAAAAACCTATATGATCATTCATAGTTGTATAAATTATTGAGATCAGACTTATTTTGCAATAAATTTGTCTTAATTTGGATATATTTGATAGAAATGAGGGTAATTTTAGAGAGAAAGAAATTATGTTTCAATAAATGTTAAATCCCAGTTTGATTTATGGAGGCCTGTATATACTTGACTGACTTCCCAGATGGTTCCTTGCTGTTATGCTATATTCATGTACAGTTAATTAAATTATTAAAAGGACACTCTAAGTTTTGTTTCTGAAGCTTGTCTCAATAATCTTTGGATGAAGATCAGATGCCTCACAACCTGCAACCAGGGAATGCGTGTACTGGAAAAGACATAATGTAAAGGACTCTCTCCAACCTGCATGGAAGTGCTTTTTATCAGAGGAAACCACACTTACACCTGGATGAGAAGACAGCTTATTCAAGATACTGGACCTAATTCATATGATCATTTATAATGTTTTCTCGACTTTTTGGACCTTTACATGCAATTCAAATGTTTTCTATTATGGACAGAATCCTATGCTAATTTTAAAAATCAATCCAATTGTTGGATTCTGGCCAAGTATCTGTGTCTAGTATTTCTAGATTACTTTGGTGAATTTCTCCACTCCAAGGCTCTAATTGGATGACCCTTGAAAAACGCATTTTAGAAGAAAAGAAAGTTCAGTCCTGTTCAGACTACTCTTAATATACCTGCTCTGACCCTGGCCATAAGTATGAAGTTTCCTCTAAGTTACCCAAGGTCAATCAAAGCAACAAGCAAAAATTCAGCAAAGGAATATTGTAAAACTTCCCACAATTATGGGATGGATTTTTACGGTTAACACCAGGCTGTGGTCATTTAATATTTAAGGCCCCCCCCTTTATCTTGGGAACAATTAAATTATATAAAGGATAACCAGCCTAGTAGACTTCCCAGGTGCTGCTAGTAGTAAAGAACCTGCCTGTCAATACAGGAGATGTAAGAGACTCAGGTTTGATCCCTGAGTTGGGAAGATCCCCTAGAGGAGAGCATGGCAACCCACCGAAGTATTCTTGCCTGGAGAATCCCATGGATAGAGGAGCCTGGCAGGCTACAGTCCATAGAGTCACAAAGAGTCTGACGCAACTGAGCACAAGCACAATCAGCCTAGTAACACTAGGAAATTGGGCTGGGAATCTTATGGACTGTGCCAATATACAATTTCCCTGAAAGAAAGATTGGTACAGAACAGATTAAGTTAGACAGCCTGAGGATATACTGAGTTGTACCAAATGGAAGTTCTTGGCTTAAATCTTGTAACTTTAATAATACTGTTAGCTATGCTATTTGTACTTTGCCTGTTTTACAAGATTGTTGTTTCTTGCATTACCCAAATATGTGACTGAACCTCCAACAAAAATAATGATGACTACATGATTTGAAGCAGTTCATCAAATATATAGTTCTGTATGTGATCAATGATTGTTACAGTGCAACTCTAGATATGGGAAGATACAGCAAGAGGAAATTTTTCCTGGACCATAATGGATTGAATAAGACATGTTGGTCTAGAGCCCTTTGGTTACTGGGATTTTTTTTAATAATTTTATTTATTTATTTTTGGTTGTGCTGGGTCTCTCTTGCTGTGCACGCTTTTCTTCAGTTATGGAGAGTGGGGGCTACTCTCTAATTGCAGTACACAGGCTTCTCATTGCAGTGGCTTCACTTGTTGGAGAACACGGGCTCTAAGTGCATGAGCTTCACTAGTTACAGCCCCCAGGTCCTAGAGCACAAGCTCAATAATTGTGGTACATGGCCTTAGTTGGGCCTTCCTGGTGGCTCACGGGTAAAGAATTTACATGCCAAGCAGGAGACACGGGTTTGATCCCTGGGTTGGGAAAACTTCCTGAAGAAGGAAACGGCAACCCCTTCCAGTACTCTTGCCTGGGAAATCCCATGAACAGAGGAGCCTGGTAGGCTACAGGTCACGAGGTTTCAAAGAGTCAGATATGACTTAGTGACTAAATAGCAACAACAATAATGGGCTTAGTTGCTCCATGGCATGTGCAATGTTCCCAGATCAGGGACTGAAGTCATGTCTCCTACACTGGCAGGCAGATTATTCACCACTGAGCCACCAGAGAAGACCTTTTGGTTGCTATTGATAAGACCTAGTCCAATAACAGCACATTAAGTAGCCTATAAGACTTCCCTGGTGGCTCAGACAGTAAAGTATCTGCCTCCAATGCAGGAGGCCTGGGTTCAATCCCTGGGTCAGGAAGATCCTCTGGAGAAGGAAATGGCAACCCACTCCAGTACTCTTGCCTGGAAAATCCCATAGACAGAGGAACGTGGTAGGCTACAGTCCATGGGGTCGCAAAGAGTTGGACACAACTGAACGACTTCACTTTCACTTTTCACTTTGAAGTAGCCTATCAGTGAAATCATCACCAGATCTAGGAATGAGCCTTCCTAGCACCATGGGATGAAAGGGTCATGAAATGCCTCCCAAAGTATGGTCGAATTTATGACCATGAGGGGGCCCTGTCAATACAAATTGGCACTTGCCACGGGCACTCGCCATCTACTTCTACAAGGATTAAATCATGTACTGCTGTAGCTGCTCTAATTTTCAACACCCCCTGAAAGGAGTTCAGGATAGAGAGCAGAAATGAGGCACTCTTTGCTCAGGGGGCAGTTGAGTGGGGAGGGACTGGCAGAATAGGTCTTCAGATAGTTAGATATCTTCAGGAGCAGATTTTATGTATCTTCTTATACCTCAAACAGGCAGATGACACCACCCTTATTGCAGAAAGTGAAGAGGAACTAAAAAGCCTCTTGATGAAAGTGAAAGAGGAGAGTGAAAAACTTGGCTTAAAGCTCAACATTCAGAAAACGAAGATCATGGCATCTGGTCCCATCACTTCATGGGAAATAGATGGGGAAACAGTGTCAGACTTTGTTTTTTGGGGCTCCAAAATCACTGCAGATGGTGATTGCAGCCATGAAATTAAAAGACGCTTACTCCTTGGAAGAAAAGTTATAACCAACCTAGATAGCATATTCAGAAGCAGAGACATTACTTTGCCAACAAAGGTCCATCTAGTCAAGGCTATGGTTTTTCCAGTAGTCATGTATGGATGTGAGAGTTGGACTGTGAAGAAAGCTGAGCGCTGAAGAATTGATGCTTTTGAACTGTGGCATTGGAGAAGACTCTTGAGAGTCCCTTGGACTGCAAGGAGATCCAACCAGTCCATCCTAAAGGAGATCAGTCCTGGGTGTTCTTTGGAAGGACTGACGCTAAAGCTGAAACTCTAGTACTTTGGCCACCTCATGCGAAGGGTTGACTCATTGGAAAAGACTGATGCTGGGAGGGATCGGGGGCAGGAAGAAAAGGGATGACAGAAGATGAGATGGCTGGATGGCATCACCGACTCAATGCATGTGAGTTTGGGTGAACTCCGGGAGTTGGTGATGGACAAGGAGGCCTGGCGTGCTGCAATTCATGGGGTCTCAAAGAGTCGGACACGACTGAACGAATGAACTGAACTGATACCTAGAAAAGCAGTAAAAGCCTTCATGGTGGCACTGTTCCTTGTGACGAGCAAAGGCTTCACAAGACTAGTAGAAACCTTCTGGAAAAATATGTCCTTGATTCCCACTTTAGTAAAAACCACATATATACTGTCCTTCCCATTGCCTCTTTCGAACAATTTCTCAGAGCTATCTGAGGTGTTGTCTCTCAGGCTACAGTCTTCATATTGCCCAAAATAAAACTTAACTCACAACTCTCACGTTGTGTATTTAAGTTAACACCCTCATATCTAGAAAAGCACTAAAATCCTTCATGGTGATGACTGTTTCTCAAGACTAGCAGAAAGCTTCATGAGATTAGGAGAAGCCTTCTGGAAAAATATGTGCTTGACTGCATGTATTCCACTTTCACCATAATCACATATATACTGAACTTTCACCCTGCTTTTTTGGAGCAGTTTCTCAAATTAACCCTGAGTATTCATTGGAAGGACTGATGCTGAAGCTGAAGCTCCAATACTTTGGGCACCTGATGTGAAGAGCCGACTCATTGGAAAAGACTCTGATGCTGGGAAATGTGGTGTCCCAAGGACAAAAGAACAGGAAAAAAAAAAAAAAAAACCCCAAGGAAGGCCTTGGAAGTAGGAATGGAAAAAACAAGACCCTTATTGTCCTTCCCTCACCCATGTTGTAACTATTAATGAATTTCAGGTCCTCCTGAGCAGTATAACCTGTCTCCCCTCCTACCCCACATAGGGAGAAGGTATTTGCCTTTCTCTCCCCAAACCCAGTATACGTGCCTCATCCAATGAGCAAATGACCCACAAGATCCCTATCCTGCATCATGTACCCTGGGTAAAAAATGGACCAAGGACGCCTACTCAACATTGGTTCTCCCTTGAGCCAGCCTGCTGTTCTAACAGCGTCTCCCACTCTAATAAATTTTATTCTCCTCTCATACTGCCTCATGTCTGGAAATTCTTTTCCAAACCGTGCATGGACAACAATATTTTTGGTGGCCCATATGGGGAGTTGGTGTTTCTTCCCCCACCTTCTTGCTTCTCCTTTCTCCTCAAGACCCTCTGCAAACAGGCAAGTGCTGTGGAAGCAACTGAGGAACTCTGGCCAGGGTTACCCTCTGGTGTGTTCCAAAGGCCCCACTCCCCAGTGCTCATCCTGTAGCTGCCACCCGAACAGGTAGGGGTCTCTCCTTTTTCTTCTTTCCAACTGAGGACTAGGCCAACAAATATTCTGTGGGAATGGGCCAGGCATTTAAAAGCCCTTAGGGAGCCTGTCACATGAAGACTCCCATATGAGGATAAGGGGAACATGGAATGGATCAGGCCACAAGGACATCTGCCCCCAGCAAGACAATTTTCATGCATCATGTCAGGCACATAATGGTTGAAGCAAAACATAGAGCCCACTGTCCCCTGGCCACGACCTCCCCGATAGGACTGTGAGGAGGATTCCTCAACCTATCTTCCCTGTCACTTTCACTTCTTTCACTTTTGGTCCAGATTGATTTACAGGAGCCTAAGTCTTACTCTTCTGAGCCATCCCAAGAGTGCCTTTCACATTTCAGGGAATTACTGAAGGGTGAGTCACCCAGTTTCTCCTGGGAATCTCTGTCTTTCTCTGCCCGGGTCATATGGTGCATTAGCTGCATAGTTCTCAAGGGTCACCTCTCACTTTTGGATGCAACTGTTGGGATGGTTGGCCATTTTGTGCCATTAATCACACGGAGAGATCACTGAGACAATAGGGTTGCCTTTCTGTTGGTTTGTGACTCTCAGTACCCCCATTCTACAGCATGTAGGCTAAGAATGAATTCTGGTATGTCCTGGGAGCCCTTCTCAGATTCACCCCCTGGCTACATTCTCAGGAACTGGAAAAATTTGACCCTGAAAAAGGCCTGGCCCCAATACAAACTGGGGGACCCCCAAAAGAAGAAGGCCTCTGAATGGCACACTAGCTTTTGCCAAAAGCAAGGAAAGGACTCAGAGTTTCCTTACGTTCACTCCTTCATGGCCCTCAGTCAGAATCTGGATTTGAGGGACTCATGCTGCATGTGTCCTTCTGTTGCCTCCCTATCCCTTCATCCCCCTCTGTGTCCCTCTCCATCAGATTTCCTAGAAGACTCCCACTAGACCTTTCTTATGCAACTTTGATCCCTATTGTCAGAGAGACAATAGAGATCCTTATGAAGGAGGTCTCCATTATCTTCAGTGACTCCACCATAGTTTGGTTTCAGGTCAAACAACAGGGAGGGAACACAGGCCCACCCACCAACAGGAAATCAGATTAAAAAGTTACTGAGCAAGGCTCCAGCCACCAGAATAAGAGCCTTTCCCTCACAGTCAGTCTCTCCCATAAGGAAGCATCTATAAGCCTCTTATCCTTTTCCCTCAGAGGAAAGACAGAATGAAAACCACAATCACAGAAAACTAATCAAACTGATCACATGGACCACAGCCTTGTCTAACTCAATGAAACTATGTGACATGCCCTTTAGGGCCACCCAAGACCAACGGGTCAGGGTAGAGAGTTCTGACAAAACGTGGCCCACTGGAGAAGATGAAAAGTTGTTATTGAATCACATGAACACACCAGGATTCTTGGCCCCCGGAGGAGAAGAATTCAATCTGGGGCCAGAGACGAGGCTTGATCGCTCAGAGCTTTTGTGTAATAAAGTTTTATTAAAGTATAAAGGAGATAGAGAAAGCTTCTGACATAGGCATCAGAAGGGGGCAGAAAGAGTACCCACTTGCTAGTGTTAGCAATGAAGTTATATACTCTCCAATGAATCCAAAGAATGTCTGGAGGTTGTAAAGACCTCACCAGACCTACTCCCATAATTTACATTTTAAGATAATAGAATTAGCCAGAAGGTTTAATCCAGAGACTGTCCTCAGGCAGGATACATTATTGTAATATAATCCTTGTAAAGACCAGGTCTACTCCCATAATTTACATTTTAAGATAACAGAATTAGAAGGTTTAATCCAGAGACTGTCCTTAATCCAGAGGCTGTCCTCAGGCAGGATACATTATTGTTATATAATCCTAAGGAATGTAGAGAAGGAAAAAAAGTTTGTCCTTTCTTCCTCCTTGAGAATTCCAGACCCCTCTCCCCTTGGGGACCCCTAGACTTCTTATCAACCTGCCTAGGAAATGACTCTCTCAAAGGGAATGACAAATCACTTCAGTATTCTTGCCTTGAGACCCCCATGAACAATATGAAAAGGCAAAAAATTAGGACACTGAAAGATGAACTCCCCAGGTAGGTAGATGCCCAATATGCTACTGGAGAAGAGTGGAGAAATAACTCCAAAAAGAACGAAGAGATGGAGCCAAAGCAAAAACAACACCCAGTTGTGGATGTGACTGGTGATGGAAGTAAAGTCCGATGCTATAAAGAAGAATCTTGCATAGGAACCTGGAATGTTAGGTCCATGAATCACAGTAAATTGGAAGTGGTCAAACAGGAGATGGCAAAAGTAAACATCAACATTTTAGGAATCAGTGAACTAAAATGGATTGGAATGGGCAAATTTAATTCAGATGACCATTTATACTATTTTTGGCAAGAATCCCTTAGAAGAAATGGAGTAGCCCTTACAGTCAACAAAAGAGTCCAAAATGCAGTATATGGGTGGAATCTCAGAAACAGAATGATGCCTGTTTGTTTACAAGGCAAACCGTTCAATTTCTTTTTTTTTAATTAATTATTTGTTTTACTTTACAATATTGTATTGGTTTTGCCATACATTGACTTGAATCTGCCATGAGTGTACATGTGTTCCCCATCCTGAAGCCCCCTCCCACCTCCCTCCCCATCCCATCCCTCTGGGTCATCCCAGTGCACCAGCCCGGAGCACCCTGTATCATGCATCGAACCTGGACTGGCGATTCGTTTCATGTATGATATTGTACGTGTTTCAATGCCATTCTCCCAAATCATCCCACCCTCACCCTCTCCCACAGAGTCCAAAAGACTGTTCTATACATCTGTGTCTCTTTTGCTTTCTCACATACATGGTTATCGTTACTTTCTTTCTAAATTCATATATATATATGTTACTATACTGTATTGGTGTTTTTCTTTCTGGCTTACTTCACTCTGTATAATAGGCTCCAGTTTCATCCACCTCATTAGAACTGATTCAAATGTATTCTTTTTAATGGCTGAGTAATATTCCATTGTGTATATGTACCACAGCTTTCTTATCCATTCATCTGCTGATGGACATCTAGGTTGCTTCCATGTCCTAGCTATTATAAACAGTGCTGCGATGAACATTGGGGTACATGTGTCTGTTTCAATTCTGGTTTCCTCAGTGTGTATGCCCAGCAGTGGGATTGCATTCAGTTTCACAGTAATCCAAGACTATGCCCCAACCAGTAATGCTGAAGAAGCTGAATGGTTCAATGAAGACCAACAAGACCTTTTAGAACTAACACCCAAAAAAGATGTCCTTTTCTTCATAGGGGACTGGAATGCAAAAGTAGGAAGTCAACAGATACCTGGAGCAACAGGCACATTTGGCCTTGGAATATAAAATGAAGCAAGGAAAAGGCTAACAGAGTTTTACCAAGAGGACACACTGGTCACAGCAAACATCCTCTTCCAAAAACACAAGAGAAGACATGACACAAGGACATCACCAGACAGTCAAAACCAAAAACAGATTGATTATATTCTTTTCAGCAAAAGATGGAGAAGCTCTATACAGTCATCAAAAACAAGGCGGGGAGCTGACTGTGGCTCAGATCATGAACTCCTTATTGCAAAATTCAGACTTAAATTGAAGAAAGTAGGGAAAATCACTAAACCATTCAGGTATGATGTAAATCACATCCCTTACGATTATACAATGGAAGTGACAAATAGATTCAGGAACTAGTTCTGATAGAGTGCCTGAAGAACTAACTATAGATGGAGGTTCATGACATTTTACAGGAGGCACTGATCAAGACCATCCCCAAGAAAAAGAAATGCAAAAAGGAAAAATGGTTGTCTGAGGAGGCCTTACAAAGAGCTGAGAAAAGAAGAGAAGTTAAAGCCAAAGGAGAAAAGGAAAGATATACCCATTTCAATGCAGAATTCAAAATAATAGCAAGGAGAGACAATAAAGACTTCCTCTGTGATCAATACAAATAAATAGAGGAAAACAATAGAATGGGAAAGACTACAGATCTCAAGAAAATTATATATATCAGGGGAATATTTCATGCAAAGATGGGCAAAATAAAGGACAGAAACCATATGAATCTAACAGAAGCAGAAGATATTAAGAAGAGGTGGCAAGAACACACAGAAGAATTATATAAAAAAGATCTTCATGACCCAGATAACCACGATGGTGTGGTCACTCACCTCGAGTCAGACATCCTAGAATGCAAAGTGGGTCTTAGGAAGCATCACTATGAACAAAGCTAGTGGAGGTGATGGAATTCCAGTTGAGCTATTTCAAATCCTAAAAGATGATGCTGTGAAAGTGCTGCACTCAATATGCCAGCAAATCTGCAAAACTCAGCAGTGGCCACAGGACTGGAAAAGTCAGTTTTCATTCCAATCCCAAAGAAAGGCAATGCCAAAGAATTCACAAACTACTGCACAATTGTACTCATCTCACACACTAGTAAAGTAGTGCTCAAAGTTCTCCAAGCCAGGCTTCAACAGAACATGAACTATGAACTTCCAGATGTTCAAGCTGGACTTAGAAAAGGCAGAGGAACCAGAGATCAAATTATCAACATTCATCAGATCATTGAAAAAGCAACAGAGTTCCAGAAAAACATCTACTTCTGCTTTATTTAGTACGCCAAAGCCTTTGACTGTGTGGATCACAGCAAACAGTGGAAAATTCTGAAAGAGATGGGAATACCAGACCACCTGACCTTCCATCTGAGAAACATATATGCAGGTCAAGAAGCAACAGTTAGAACCGAACATGGAACAATGGACTGGTTTCAAATTGGGAAAGGAGTACATCAAGACTGTATATTGTTACCCTGCTTATTTAACTTGAAAGCAGAGTATATCATGCAAAATGCCAAGCTGTATGAAGCAAAAGCTGGGATCAAGATTGCCGGGAGAAATATCAATAACCTCAGATATGCAGATGACACCATCCTTATGGCAGAAAGTAAAGAAGAACTAAAGAGACTCATGATGAAAGTGAAAGAGGAGAGTGAAAAAGTCGGCTTAGAGCTCAACATTCAGAAAACTAAGATCATGGCATCCAATCCCATCACTTCATGGCAAATAGATGGGGAAACAGCAGAAACAGTGGCTGACTTTATATTTTGGGGCTCCAAAATTATTTCAGATGGCGAGTGCAGGCATGAAATTAAAAGACACTTGCTCCATGGAAGAAAAGCTATGACCAATCTAGACAGCATACTAAAAAGCAGAGACGTTACTTTGCCGACAAAGGCCCATCTAGTCAAAGTCCCTTGGACTGCAAGGAGATCGAATCAGTAAATCCTAACAGAAATCAGTCCTGCATATCCATTGGAAGGACCAATGCTGAAGCTGAAACTCAAATACTTTGGCTACCAGATGCGAAGAACTGACTCATTGGAAAAAGACCCTGGTGCTGGGAAAGATTGAAGGCTTGAGGAGAAGGGGACAGCAGAGAATGAGATGGTTGGATGGCATCACCACCTCAATGTACATGACTTTGAACAAGTTCCAGGAGTTGGTGATGAACAGGGATCCTGGTGTGCTGCAGTCCTTGGGGTTGAAAAAAGTCGGACAGAACTCAGTGACTGAACTGAACTGAACATGCAACGGCTCATAGTTTATTGAGTTAGACAAGGCTGTGGACAATGTGATCAGTTTGACAAGCTTCCTGTGACACTGGTTGTCATTCTGCATGCCCCCTTGACAGATAAGGATAAGAGGCTTAAGGAAGCTTCCTGTTGGGAGAGACTGACTGTGGGGAAACTGGGTCTTGTTCTGATGGGCGGGACCATGCCCAGTAAAGGTTTAATCCAATTTTCTGTTGATGGGCAGGGCTGTTTCCCTCCCTGTTGTTTGACCTGAGACAAAACTAAGGTGGAGGTAATGAAGATGATGGCCACCTCCTTCCAAGGGTCCCAGGCAGGCACTGCTGCACTCAGTGCCCCCAACCCTGCATCAGCACACTGATGACCCACGCCTCCGCCAGGGACTCCTAGAGACACCCACGGGCAAGTCTGGGTCAGTCCCTTGTGGGGTCCCTGCTCCTTTCTCCCGGGTCCTGGTGGGCACAAGGTTTTGTTTCTGCCCTCCAAGAGTCTGGTTCCCCAGTCCTGTGTAAGTTCTGTAATCAAATCCCACTGGCCTCCAGAGTCAAATTCCTTGGGGGTTCTCAGTTCCCTTGCCAGATCCCCAGGTTGGTAAATCTGTTGTAGGTCCTAGAACTTTCGTAACAGTGCGAGAATTTCTTTGGTATGATCGTTCTGCATTTTGTGGTTCATCTGCTTGGGGGCTCTATGGTTGGGGTTAATGGTGACCTCCTCCAAGAGGGCTTATGCCACAGGCTGGGTGACCAGGGTTCCTGCACTCAGAGACCCTGCCCCTGCAGCAGGCCACTGCTGACCCCCAGTCCCTCCACAGGAGACACACAAACACATTTCTGCTTCAGTCTCTGTGGGGTCTCTGAGCCCTGGTGTGCACAAGGCTTTGATTGAGCCCTTGAAGCATCACTGGTGGGTATGGGATTTGATTTGAAATAAAATTTCGCCCCTCCTAAATGACAGTAAAGGAATCAAAAGAAAAGATACGTTCTTATTGACTAAACAGGAGAACAGGTAACAGCAGCCAAGTGGGGACAAGGACTCTTTAATGCTTCAGAACCCTGGAAAGGCTCAGGAATTCTAAGCTATCTCTGAAGGTTGAGGAAAAATTGATATCCGAGTGGGCATCTAGCCTGTCTGCTACGGTTTAGAACAAAACGAAGAAAGAGCCGTGTAAGCATACTATGAGTTATAGAAGCAAACAGATGAAACCGCTAAGGATTTAAAATGGTTGTTTCTGGGAAGTGGGAACTGGGATGGGGAAAAGAAATCCTGGGTTTTGCTCTTCTGAGAGCCTTGTGTCACTTGGCCTTTAAAATTAAATTCTGTAAGCAATTATCCTTCAATTAAAAAGTAAATTTTTAAAATACATAAATTTATTTTTTAAAACAAATGAAAATATTAAGTATATACAAAGCGTATATATATATATATATATTTTTAAGTTGTTTTTGAAACGCATTTGGGAGTAAAAGATATGCAAATACTGCAGATAAGAATGTAAAATCGTAAAATCTTTCCAGGTGACAGGTGGGTAATATGGATCAAAAATTTCAATGTGTGGAACATTTAGTCCAGCATTTTCACTCTTGGAATTTGTCTTGAGGAAGTAATTGGACAACCACTGCTTCGAGTATAAAATAGAAAAATTGGAAACTATCTACACGCCCTACACCAGAATTTTGATTTGAACAAGTGATGGCTCCTCCAAACAGTGAAATTATATGCAAATACTTTAAATGATGGATTGCACACGTCCCAGACGCTCACAAATTCTAAAATCCCGAAAACAACAAGAGTGCTGGGCATGTGAAACAGCGAAATGTTGATACAGTGCCGTTGAGTGTGCACCGGTACAGACTTTGGAGAAAAAGCAAAAGTTGGCACTACATAAATGAAAAGTTAAATATACACGTTGATCAGCAATTCTCATAGGGAGTCTAAAATGACTCCCATGAACTATACACTGCATGGAATTCTCCAGGCCAGAATACTGGAATGGGTAGCTGTTCTCTTCTCCACGGGATCTTCCCAACCCAGGAATCGAACCCAGGTCTCCTGCAGGGAAGGTGGATTTTTTTACCAGCTGAGCTACCAGTAGAGCCTGAGACGTTCTATGGATTTTTACAAATATTACATCCTAGGGTGGGAAGGGTGAGAACAGAATGAACACATCTACCCACATAGGTTTACTAACTACCTCCATAAGTTTGTGAACCAAGAAAACGAACCTATATGAATAATGCAAATATGAAAGTTGACTACCATTAAATCCAGTAGTAATAACCGTGGATTAGGGGGGGGGAAAATGGTGGCTCACATGGTAAACAATTCGCCTGCAATGCAGGAGACTCGGGTTCCATCTCTGGGTCGGGAAGAGTCCCTGGAGAAGGGAATGGAAACTCACTGCAGTATTCTGGCCTGGAGAATTCCACAGACAGAGGAGACTGGCAGGTTACAGTCCATAGGTTGGCTAACAGTCCCACAGGACTGAGTGACTGACACTACAGAAAACAAAGCACAGCCCAAAAGACAATTACACCTGCGACAGAAACGTGGGATCACCTAAAAAGAGTCCTCCTTTTCCCAGGTGGCTCTCTCTGTGAAAGTCGCTCAGTCGTGTCTGACCAGAGCCTGTCTGGCTCCTCTGTCCATGGGATTCCCCAGGCAAGAATACTACAGTGGGTAACCATTCCCTTCTCCAGGAGAACCTTCCCCAGGAACTGAGCCTGGGTCTACCATATTGAAAGCAGGCTCTCTAAAGTCATCAGGGTAACTCTAATCAGCAAAAGAAAAAAACAAAAAACAAAAAAAACCAACCTATCTGCCAATATCCGAGGCCCGGGTTCCATCCACCGGGAGACCTGGGTTCCATCCCTGGGTTGGGAAGACCCCAGCAAAAGGGGAAGGCTAACCATTCCGGTATTCTGGTCTGGAAAATTCCATGGACTGCATAGTACATGGGGTCACAAAAAGTCGGACACGACTAAGCGACTTTCAACTCACCAAAGACCAGACCCGCAATCTAAAATGGTAAACACAGAAAGCTTCAAGAATCTAAAAAATCGCCCGAAATCACTTATTTTCCAAGTTCTACTTTTCTACACAAGAATATCAGTCTTGTTTAAGCTCATAAGACCTCCAAAAACCGTTGGCTAATGTAAAATTTCTTTCTTTCTTGGTCCTACTTGACTTAGTCTGCACGGCAATACTAGACTTTAAGCTCAAGCAGCAGCAAGAAATGGAGGACGGATACCGGACCGTGCCTGGGCACGTACTGATGAGGGGAAAAGCGAAAGTGAAAGTGAAGTCACTCAGTCGTGTCCGACTCTGCGACCCCGTGGACTGTAGCCTACTAAGCTCCTCCGTCCATGGGATTCTTCAGGCAAGAATACTGGAGTGGGTTGCCATTTCCTTCTCCAGGGGATCTTCCCAGCCCAGGGATCGAACCCGGGTTTCCCTACATTGGAGGCAGACGCTTTAACCTCTGAGCCACCAGGGAAGCCCACGAGGGGAAGCCCACGAGGGGAAGCCCACGAGGGGAAGCTCACACCTAATACACTGAGGATGAGAAGCAAAAAAAGGGTAAGTCCCGGTGAAGAGGTTGTAAGCAGATCTCTTCACATTAGTGGACGAAGGCTCATTCTTTGAAATAGTATGTTTAAAGGAAATCTATGATACATTCAAATAATAAATTGAACATATTGCGTGCAGTGCATTCTGGCTATGCAAATAAACACTGAGCTCCTACCCCCGAGATTCGCGCCTTTGCCACCCCATCTCCCGCGAAGCCTGCCTCCAGTCCCTTGATGCCAGGCCCCTGACTCCATGTCTTCTCCTTGACGCTCTGCGTCTGATTTCTTTCAAATAAAGGATTTTCTCGATGGCTTAAGAAAATGATATGGGAGTGCTGCATTTGACACAGAGAAGGTTCACTATAATGTCAAATGAAACCGAGTGCCCTGAGTGCACAGTCGTGCCAAACTACTTGCGACCCCATGGACTGTAGCCCTCCAGGCTCCTCTGTCCATGGACTTCTCCAGGCAAGAATACTGCAGTGGGTAGCCATTCCCTGGTAGCCATACCCAAGTGGGTAGCTTCTCCAGGAGATTCTTCCCCAGGAGCGAGCCTCCGTTTCCCACATTGTAAGCAGACTCTCCCCTATCTAAGCCACCAGGGTGACTCTAATCACTAAAAAAAAAAAAAAAAAAAAAAGCTGTCTACCAATATAGGAGGAACTGGTTCCATCCCTGGGTCGTAAAAATTGCCCAGTTCCTTCACTCAGTCATCTCCACACAGCTCTCCTGGGGCTTGTTCAAATGCATGTCCACCGAGAAAGTGAGTGCCGTATAATGAGTCAACGTCGTCCCTTTCTCCTCCTGTCTTCAATCTTTCCCAGAATGAAAAAACAAAAAATCTCGAGGAAAACCCGTTCAGCATTATGAAAATGTTACTGACTAAAAATTGAGAATATGGTTTCCCTAGATAAACACCGGAGAAGGCAATGGCACCCTACTCCAGTACTCTTGCCTGGAAAATCCCACGGACGGAGGAGCCTGATAGGCTGCAGTCCATGAAGTCGCTTAAGAGTCGGACACGACTGAGCGACTTCCCTCTGTATTGGAGAAGAAAATGGCAACCACACTCCAGTACTCTTGCCTGGAGAATCCCAGGGACAGCGGTGCCTGGTGGGCTGCCGTCTATGGGGTCGCACCGAGTCAGACACGACTAAAGCGACTTAGCGGCAGCCACAACAGATAAACACACATAAAGCTGTTAACTACCGCAGCTGTAGAAAAACGGCCTCACTTTTTAAATTCTACTTTTTCACACAGCTATGTTAGCCTTGTGGAATACCACAAGGCCTCCAAAAATTAGCAGAACTTCCCTTTACCCTTACTTAGACCTACCCGGTGGAATCCTCGGTAAAACACCAAGGACTCACGCCGCGTAGAAGTAAGGGCGAACCTAAGCGCACCGCAGAGCCCGTGAACATACTAGTTAGGTAACGGTCACTCCTAACACCGTGAGGGTGAGGACCGTCAAGGGTAAGTCCGGGTCAAGAGTTTGCAGATCTTTTCACGGAAGTGGACAAAGGCTCATTCTTCGAAATACTACGTTTTAAATAAAATTATGATAATTGAAATAATAAATAGAAACTACATTGCGCGCAGTGCATGCTGGTTATGCAAATAAAGGCTGAGGCCCCACCCCCGAGCTTCACGCCTCTCCCCACCCCAGCTCCCATGAAGCCAGCTTCCAGTCCCTTGTTCCCAGGTCCCTGACTCCATGTTTTCTCCTCCTGGACACTCTGGGTCTGATTTCGTTTGAATAAGGCTTTTCTTGACGGCTTAAGATAACGATATAGGGGCGCTGGATTTGACACAGAGAAGGTTCACTATAATGTGGAATGAAATAGAGCGCCGAACGCACTCAGTCGTGCTCAGACTATTTGCGACCCCATGGACTGTAGCCCTCCAGGCTCCTCTGTCCATGGAATTCTCCAGGCAAGAATACTGCAGTGGGTAGCCATTCCCTTCTCCAGGAGATGCTTCCCCAGGAGCGAATCTGGGTCTCCCGCTTTGTAAATGGACTCTTTATATGTCTAGGCCATCAGGGTGACTCGAATCACCATATTTAAAAAAAAAAAAAAAAAAGTGACTGCCAAAATAAGAGGGCCCGGATCCGTCGCTGGGTCGTGAAAATTGTCCAGTTCATTAGCACAGTTCTATCCGACTGGCTTTCCTATCCGTCACTAACTCCCGGGGCGTGCTCAAACTCATGTCCACCGAGTCGGTGACGCTATCTAATCATTTTACCCAAAGTCGTCCCTGTCTCCTCCTGTCTTCCATCTTTCCCAGCACCAGAAACATCTCCCAAAAACCCATTCAGGATTATGAGAACCTTACTGACCAAAGACCAATCAATCTTACTGACCAATCAACCTGACGTGCCCCCAGAGAAATCTGTATGTAGGTCAAGAAGCAATGGTTAGAACCAGACATGGAACAACAGACCGGTTCCAAAGCGGGAAAGGAGAACCTCAGGGCTGCGTGTTGTCACCCTGCTTATTTAACTTTTATGCAGACTACATCAAGCAAAATGCTATGCTGGATGAAGCACAGGCTGCAGTCAAGATTACCGGGAGAAACATCAATAACCTCAGATATGCAGATGACACCACCCTTATGGCAGAAAGCAAAGAAGTAAAGAGCCTCTTGATGAAAGTGAAAGAGGAGAGTCAAAAAGTTGGCTTAAAACTCAACATTTGGCTACCTACTTTGGCCACCTGATGCGAAGAACTGACTCAGTGGAGAAGACCCTGATGCTGGGAAAGATTGAAGGCCTGAGGAGAAGGGGACAGCAGAGAATGAGATGGTTGGATGGCATCACTGCCTCGATGTACATGACTTTGAGCAAGTTCCAGGAGTTGGTGATGAAGAGGGACCCTGGTGTGCTGCAGTCCATGGGGTCGCAAAGAGTCAGACACGACTCAGGGACTGAACTGAACATGGCACGGCTCATAGTTTCATTGAGTTAGACAAGGCTGTGGTCCATGTGATCAGTTTGACAAGCTTTCTGTGACACTGGTTTTCATTCTGTCTGCCCTCTGACAGATAAGGATAAGAGGCTTATGGAAGCTTCCTGCTGGGAGAGACTGACTGTGGGGGAAATCGGGTCTTGTTCTGATGGGCGGGACCATGCTCATTAAATGTTTAATCCAATTTTCTGTTGATGGGCGGGGCTGCCTTCCCTCCCTGTTGTTTGACCTGAGACCCAACTAAGGTGGAGGTAATGCAGATAATGGCCACCTCCTTCCAAGGGTCCCAGGCAGGCACTGCTGCACTCAGTGCCCCCGACCGTGCAGCAGTCCACTGCCGACCCACGCCTCCGCCAGGGACTCCTAGAGACACCCACGGGCAAGTCTGGGTCAGTCCCTTGTGGGGTCCCTGCTCCTTTCTCCCGGGTCCTGGTGGGCACAAGGTTTTGTTTGTGCCCTCCAAGAGTCTGTTTCCCCAGTCCTGTGTAGGTTCTGTAATCAAATCCCACTGGCCTCCAGAGTCAAATTCCTTGGGGGTTCTCAGTTCCCTTGCCAGATCCCCAGGTTGGTAAATCTGTTGTGGGTCCTAGAACTTTCTTAACAGTGCGAGAATTTCTTTGGTATGATCGTTCTGCACTTTGTGGTTCGTCTGCTTGGGGGCTCTATGGTTGGGGTTAATGGCGACCTCCTCCAAGAGGGCTTATGCCACAGGCTGGGTGACCAGGGCTCCTGCACCCAGAGTCCCTGCCCCTGCGGCAGGCCACTGCTGACCCCCAGTCCCTCCACAGGAGACACTCACACACGGTTCTGGCTCAGTCTCCGTGGGGTCTCTGAGCCCTGGTGTGCACAAGGCTTTGTTTGAGCCCTCCAAGGGTCACTGATGGGTATGGGATTTGATTCCAAACTAAATTTCGCCCCTCCTACCACCTTGCTGGGGCGTCTCCTTTGCCCTTGGATGTGGGGTATCTTTTCTGGTGGGATCCAACATTCTCCTGTTCTTGGTTGTTCAGCACCGAGTTGTTATTTTGGACTTCTCCCAGGAGAAAATGAGGGCACGTCCTTCTACTCTGCCATCTTGTATGGGAATATTTGGCCAGAGTCCCATAACACTGAATGGGGTTTTCCAACAGATTTTTTTGGTGCCGGGAAAAGATTGAAAGCAGGGGGAGAAAGGGACGACATTGATAAAACCAATTAGATGGCATCACCAACTGGATGGACATGAGTTTGAGCAAGCACGGGTGTTGGTGACAGACAGGAAGGCTGGTCAGATAAGGCTCAGCACAATTTTCACGACCCAGGGATGAAACCGGGTCCTCCTATATTGGCATACAGCTTTTTTTTTTTTTTTTTTTTTTTAACTGATTACAGCCACCCTGATGGCTTAGACAGTAAAGAGTCTGCTGACAATAAGGGAGACCCAGGTTCCATCCTGGGGAAGCGTCTCCTGGAGAAGGGAATGGCTACCCACTGCAGTATTCTTGCCTGGAGAAGTCTATGGACAGAGGAGCCTGGAGTGCTACAGTCCATGGGGTCGCAAATAGTCTGGGCACGACTGAGTAGGTTCGGCACTCTATTTCATTCGACATTACAGTGAACCTTCTCTGTGCCGCATTTGAGCCCATATATCGTTAGCTTCTCTTGTGTTGTTGGAAGAGGGTGTTTGTTATGACCAGTGCATTTTCTTGGCAAAACTCTATTAGTCTTTGCCCTGCTTCATTCCGTATTCCAAGGCCAAATTTGCCTGTTACTTCAGGTGTTTCTTGACTTCCTACTTTTGCATTCCAGTCCCCTATAATGAAAAGAACATCTTTTTTGGGTGTTTGCTCGTTCTAAAAGGTCTTGTAGGTCTTCATAGAACCGTTCAACTTCAGCTCCTTCAGCGTTACTGGTTGGGGCATAGACTTGGATTACTGTGATATTGAATGGTTTGCCTTGGAAACGAACAGAGATCATTGTGTCGTTTTTGAGATTGCATCCAAGTACTGCATTTCGGACTCTTTTGTTGACCATGATGGCCACTCCATTTCTTCTGAGGGATTCCTGCCCGCAGTACTAGATATAATGGTCATCTGAGTTAAATTCACCCATTCCAGTCCATTTCAGTTCGCTGATTCCTAGAATGTCGACATTCACTCTTGCCATTTTTTGTTTGACCACTTCCAATTTGCCTTGATTCGTGGACCTGACATTCCAAGTTCCTATGCAGTATTGCTCTTTACAGCATCGGACCTTGCTTCTATCGCCAGTCACATCCACAGCTGGGTATTCTTTTTGCTTTGGCTCCATCCCTTCATTCTTTCTGGAGTTATTTCTCCACTGATCTCCAGTAGCATATTGGGCACCTACTGACCTGGGGAGTTTCTCTTTCAGTATCCTATCATTTTGCCTTTTCATACTGTTCATGGGGTTCTCAAGGCAAGAATACCGAAGCAGTTTGTCATTCCCTTCTCCAGTGGACCACATTGCCAAAGCCTTTGACTGTGTGGATCACAATAAACTGTGGAAAATTCTGAAAGAGATGGGAATACCAGACCACCTGATCTGCCTCTTGAGAAATTTGTATGCAGGTCAGGAAGCAACAGTTAGAACTCGACATGGAACAACAGACTGGTTCCAAATAGGAAAAGGAGTACATCAAGGCTGTATATTGTCACCCTGCTTATTTAACTTCGTTGCAGAGTACATCATGAGAAACGCTGGGCTGGAAGAAGCACAAGCTGGAATCAAGTTTGCCGGGAGAAATATCAATAACCTCAGATATGCAGATGACACCACCCTTATGGCAGAAAGTGAAGAGGAACTCAAAAGCCTCTTGATGAAAGTGAAAGTGGAGAGTGAAAAAGTTGGCTTAAAGCTCAACATTCAGAAAACGAAGATCATGGCATCCGGTCCCATCACTTCATGGGAAATAGATGGGGAAACAGTGGAAACGGTGTCAGACTTTATTTTTGGGGGCTCCGAAATCACTGCAGATGGTGAGTGCAGCCATGAAATTAAAAGACGCTTACTCCTTGGAAGGAAAGTTATGACCAACCTAGATAGCATATTCAAAAGCAGAGACATTACTTTGCCAACAAAGGTCCGTCTAGTCAAGGGCTATGGTTTTTCCTGTGGTCATGTATGGATGTGAGAGTTGGACTGTGAAGAAGGCTGAGTGCCGAAGACTTGATGCTTTTGAACTGTGGTGTTGGAGAAGACTCTTGAGAGTCCCTTGGACTGCAAGGAGATCCAACCCGTCCATTCTGAAGGAGATCAGCCCTGGGATTTCTTTGGAAGGAATGATGCTAAAGCTGAAACTCCAGTCCTTTGGCCACCTCATGCCAAGAGTTGACTCATTGGAAACGACTCTGATGCTGGGAGGGATGGGGGGCAAGAGGAGAAGGGGACGACAGAGGATGAGATGGCTGGATGGCATCACTGACTCGATGGGCGTGAGTCTGGGTGAACTCCGGGAGTTGGTGATGGACAGGGAGGCCTGGCGTGCTGCGATTCATGGGGTCGCAAAGAGTCGGACACGACTGAGCGACTGATCTGATCTGATCTGATCATTAGCTTCAGCCGTCAAGAAAATCGTTATTCAAAAGAAATCAGACTCAGAGTGTCGAGGAGGAGAAAACATGGAGAGAGGGGCCTGGGAACAAGGGAATGGTAGCTGGCTTCAAAGGGAGCTGGGGTGGGGAAAGGCATGAATCTCGGCGGCGGTTGCTCAGCGTTCATTTGCATACCCAGCATGCACTGCGCGCAATGTAGTTTCAATTTACTATTACAGTTTATTGTAGATTTCTTTACAACGTAGTATTTCGAAGAATGGGCCTTCATCCACTTCCGTGAAGTGAGCTGCTGCAAACTCTTGACCTGGACTTACGCTTGATGTAACTCACCCTCACTGTGTTAGGAGTGAGTCTTCCCTCATCTCTATGGGCACAGGCCCCGCCCGGGAGTCTTGTTTACCGTGGTCCCACCGAGTCTAAGAGACTCGGTGGGTCAAGCCCACGGGAAAAATACAGGCGAGCCAAACCTAATTTTTGGAGGTCTTTTTCAAGACCAATATTGTTGTGTTCAAAAGCAGACCTTGAGGAACGAAAGTTTGGAGGCAGAGTCTTTTGCTGGGGCTCCTATACTTAAGGGTTTTCTGTGTGTTTATCACGTGAAGTCATGAGGTTAGGCTTTGGAGTACTCGCTTGATTCTCTCAGTCTCGTTCTAGTATTTCGTAACCCCACGGGCTGCAGCAATTCAGGTTTCCCTGTCTATCACCCATTCTCAGAGCCTCGTCACACTCATGCCCTTCGAATCCACCGTGCTATCTAATCTCTTCCTTTTCTGTCGTCTCCTTCCTCCCCCCGCCTCGAGTCCTGCCCACCGTCAGGGTCTGTTCTAATAAGTCAGTTCTTTGTGGCAGGTGGCCGAAGTATTGGGAGTTTCAGTGGCAACATCAGTTCTTCCGATGAATGTTCAGGATTGGTTTCCTTTAGGATGGGCGGCTTGGATTTCGCTGCAGTCCAAGGGACTCTCAAGAGTCTTCTCCAAGACCACAGTCCAAAAGCATCAATGTTTCGGCCGGCAGCTTTCCTTCCAGTCCAACTCGCACATCCATACATGAGTGCTGGAAAAACGGTATCTTTGACTGGACGGACCTTTGTCGGCAAAGTAGTATCTTCGCTTTTTAACGTGCTGTCTTGGTTGGTCATAGCTTTTTTCCCAAGTAGCAAGCGTCTTTTCCTTTCACGGCTGAAGTCACCGTCCTCTGTGATTTGGGAGCACAAGAAAGTAAAGCCTGTCACTGTTTCCATTGTTTCCGCATCTATTTGCCATGCAGTGATGGGACTGAATGCCATGATCTTCGTTTTCTGAATTTTGAGTTTTAAGTCAAGATTTTCACTCTCATCTTTGACATTCATCAAGAGGCTCTTTAGTTCTTTTTCGCTTTCTGTCATAAGGGTGGTGTCATCTGCATTTCGGAGGTTATTGGTGTTTCACTGGGCAGTGTTGATTCCAGCTTGTGTTTCATCCAGCATGGCATTTTGCATGATGTACTCCGTGTATAAGTTAAATAAGCAGGGTAACAATAAACAGCCTTGATGTTCTCCTTTACCGCTTTAGAACCAGCCTGGTTTGCAATGTCCAGTTCTAACTGTTGCTTCTTGACCTGCATACAGATTTCTCAGGGGGCAAATAAGGTTGATTGTTCAGTAAGATTGATTGGTCTTTGGTCAGTAAGGTTCTCATAATCCTGAATGGGTTTTCCAGGAGAGTTTTCCACCTTCCATGCAGGAGACCTGGGTTGATTCCTGGGTCTGGAAGATCCCCTGGAGAAGTGAACAGCTACCCAGTCCCGTATTCTGGCCTGGAGAATTCCATGCACTGCATAGTTCAAGGGAGTCATTTTAGACTCCCTATGAGGATGGCTGATCAAAGTGTATATTTAACTTTTCATTTATGTGATGCCAATTTTTGCTTTTTCTCCAAAGACAGTGTACCGGTGCACACTCAACAGCGCTGTATCAACATTTCGCGGTTTCACATGCCCAGCAACTCTTGGTGTTTTCAGGCTTTTAGGATTTTTGATCGTTTGGGAGGCGTGCAATCCATCATTTAAAGCATTTGCATGTAATTTCACGGTATGGAGGAGCCATCACTTGTTCAAATCAAAATTCTGGTGTAGGGCGTGTAGTTTCCAATTTTTTCTGTTTTGTACTCAAAGCAGTGGTTGTCCAATTACTTCCTCAGAACAAATTCCAAGAGTGAAAATGCCAGACTAAATGTTCCACACACTGAAATTTTTTATCCATATTGCCCACCTGTCAACATAGAAAGATGTTACAATTTTACATTCTTATCTACAGTATTTGCATACCTTTACTCCCAAACGTGTTTCAAAAGCATCTTTTTTTCCTAAAAAAAATCTGTTTTGTGTATACTTAACATTTTCATTTGTTTTTTTAAAATTTATTTTTTAATGGCAGGATAATTGCTTTCAGAATTTAATTTTAAAGGCCAAATGACACAGGGCTCTCAGAAGAGCAAAACCCAGGATTTCTTTTCTCCATCCCAGTTCCCACTTCCCAGAAACAACCATTTGAATCCTTAGCAGTTTCATCTACTTCGTTCTATAACTCATAGTATGCTTATATGACTCTTTCTTCGTTTGGTTTTAAAGCGTAGCGGACAGGCTAGATGCCCACTCGGATATCAATTTTTCCTCAACCTTCACAGATAGCTTAGAATTCCTGAGCCTTTCCAGGGTTCTGAAGCGCTAAAGTGTCCTTGTCCCCACTTGGCTGCTGTTACCTGTTCTCCTGTTTAGTCAATAGGAACACATCTTTTCTTTTGATTCCTTTACTGTCATTTAGTGGGGTTTTGTGGACAGAGTGGAGATAAATGGATATATCTAATCTGCCATATTCAACCTGAAATCCGAAGATACTGTAGATTTTTATTATCATTATTATTATTATTCGGCCGCGCTACAGGGTTTGGGAGACCTTAGTTCCCCGTTCAGGGATTGAGCCTCTGCCCCTGCAGTGGAGTCCCAACTACTGCACCGTCAGGGAATTCCCGTTACTTTTAGAAAATTTTTTAAAACTTTGAAAACAAGTAGAGTAGTATCTATGCTAGAAAGGCCTCTCTGAAAATCGGTAACACTTGGGACACGGATGGACCTTAAGAAACATGGAATCAGCTGAGCGCCCCCTACTGGAATATCTTGCCCAAAGAAGTCTGACTTTCCCTGGGGCCTCTTTGTTCAGGGCCCAGTGCTTCACATTCGTGGTGGTCCACCAAAGGAGTCGGGGAGAGTCTAAAAATCCTATGCCCAGGACTCCACCCTGGGCCAATTAAAATTTTCTCTGACCAGGACTCCACATCAACTTTATACTCTGCAGGAAGTCGCCATGACAGAGTGAAAACTGTCCAGTGATGTGGCCATTTTGCTGCAGATTAAATATATCCATTTAGCCAAGAACAGTGACTCTGCCCTCCAGAACCACTTAAGAGCTTTAAAAATGCTGATGCCCAATCCCCACACACAGAGAGAAAAATTTAATTGGCCCAGGGTGGAGTCCTGGGCATAAGATTTTTAGAAACTGTCCGACTCCTTTGGTGGACCGCCATGATTGTGAAGCACTGGGCCCTGAACAAAGAGGCCCCAGGGAAAGTCAGACTTCTTTGGGCAAGATATTCCAGTAGGGGGCGCTCAGCTGATTCCATGTTTCTTGACGTCCATCCATGTCCCAAGAGTTAACCGATTTTCAGAGAGGCCTTTCTAACATAGATACTACTCTGATTGTTTTCAAAGTTTTTAAAAATTTTCTAAAAGTAACGGGAATTCCCTGACGGTCCAGTGGTTGGGAACTCCACTGCAGGGGCAGAGGCTCAATCCCTGAACGGGGAACTAAGGTCTCCCAAACCCTGTAGCGCGGCCGAATAATAATAATAATGATAATAAAATCTACAGTATCTTCGGATTTCAGGTTGAATATGGCAGATTAAATATATCCATTTATCTCCACTCTGTCCACAAAACCCCACTAAATGACAGTAAAGGAATCAAAAGAAAAGATATGTTCTTACTGACAAAATGGGAGAGCAGATAACAGCAGCCAAGTGGGGACAAGGACATTTTAATGCTTCAGAACCTTGGAAAGGCTCAGGAATTCTAAGCTATCTCTGAAGGTTTAGGAAAAATTGATATCAGAGTGGGTATCTAGCCTGTCTGCTACAGTTTAAAACAAAACGAAGAAACAGCAGTATAAGCATACTATGAGTTATAGAAGCAAAGAGATGAAACTGCTAAGGATTTAAAATGGTTGTTTCTGGGAAGTGGGATGGGAAAAAGCATTTCTGAGTTTTGCTCTTCTGAGAGCCTTGTGTCATTTGGCCTTTAAAATCAAATTCTGAGCAATTATACTTCAATTAAAAAATAAAAAAAAAAAAAAAAACAAAAAAATGAAAATATTAAGTATATACAAAACTTAGATTTTTTAAAAAGCTGCTTTTGAAATGCATTTTGGAGTAAAGGTATGCAAATACTGTAGATAAGAATTTAAAATTGTAAAATCTTTCTATGTGACAGGTGGGCAATATGGATCTAAAATTTCAGTGTGTGGAACATTTAGTCTGGCATTTTCACTCTTGGAATTTGTCTTGAGGAAGTAATTGGACAACCACTGCTTTGATTATAAAACAGAAAAATTGGAAACTATCTACATGCCCAACACCAGAATTTTGATTTGAACAAGTGATGGCTCTTCCATACAGTGAAATTAAATGCAAATACTTTAAGTGATGGATTGCACACGTCCCAGATGGTCAAAAATTTTAAAAGCCTGAAAACACCAAGAGTTGCTGGTCATGTGAAACCGTGAAATGTTGATATAGTGCTGTTGAGTGCGCACTGGTACACTGTCTTTGGAGAAAGAGCAAAAATTGGCAAAACATAAATGAAAATCATGATGGTGTGATCACTCATCTAGAGCCAGACATCCTGGAGGTGAAGTCAAGTGGGTCTTAGAAAGCATCCCTACAAACAAAGCTAGTGGAGGTGATGGAATTCCAGTTGAGCTATTTCAAATCCTGAAAGATGACGCTGTGAAAGTGCTGCCCTCAATATGCCAGCAGATTTGGAAAACTCAGCAGTGGCCACAGGACTGGAAAAGGTCAGTTTTCATTCCAATCCCAAAGAAAGGCAATGCCAAAGAATGCTCAAACTACCACACAATTGCACTCATCTCACACGCTAGTAAAGTAATGCTCAAAATTCTCCAAGCCAGGCTTCAGCAATACGTGAACCGTGAACTTCCTGATGTTCAAGCTGGTTTTAGAAAAGGCAGAGGAACCAGAGATCAAATTGCCAACATCCGCTGGATCATCGAAAAAACAAGAGAGTTCCAGAAAAACATCTATTTCTGCTTTATTGACTATGCCAAAGCCTTTGGCTGTATGGATCACAATAAACTGTGGAAAATTCTTCAAGAAATGGCAATACCAGACCACCTGACCTGCCTTTTGAGAAAGGAAGCAACAGTTAGGATGGACATGGAACAACAGACTGGTTCCAAATAGGAAAAGGAGTACATCAAGGCTGTATATTGTCACCCTGCTTATTTAACTTCGTTGCAGAGTACATCATGAGAAACACTGGGCTGGAAGAAGCACAAGCTGGAATCAAGTTTGCCGGGAGAAATATCAATAACCTCAGATATGTAGATGACACCACCCTTATGGCAGAAAGTGAAGAGGAACTGAAAAGCCTCTTGATGAAAGTGAAAGAGGAGAGTGAAAAAGTTGGCTTAAAGCTCAACATTCAGAAAACGAAGATCATGGCATCCGGTCCCATCACTTCATGGGAAATAGATGGGGAAACAGTGGAAACGGTGTCAGACTTTATTTTGGGGGGCTCCAAAATCACTGCAGATGGTGATTGCAGCCATGAAATTAAAAGACACTTACTCCTTGGATGGAAAGTTATGCCTAGATAGCATATTCAAAAGCAGAGATATTACTTTGCCAACAAAGGTCCGTCTAGTCAAGGCTATGGTTTTTCCAGTGGTCATGTATGGATGTGAGAGTTGGACTGTGAAGAAAGCTGAGCGCCGAAGAATAATGATGCTTTTGAACTGTGGTGTTGGAGAAGACTCTTGAGAGTCCCTTGGACTGCAAGGAGATCCGACCAGTCCATCCTAAAGGAGATCAGCCCTGAATATTCATTGGAAGGACTGATGCTGAAGCTGAAACCCCCATACTTTGGCCACCTCGTGCAAAGAGTCGATTCATTGGAAAACACCCTGATGCTGGGAGGGATTGGGGGCAGGAGGACAAGGGGACGACAGAGGATGAGATGGCTGGATGGCATCACTGACTGGATGGACGTGAGTTTGAGTGAACTCCGGGAGTTGGTGATGGACAGGGAGGCCTGGCGTGCTGTAATTCATGGGGTTGCAAAGAGTCGGACACGACTGAGCGACTGAACTGAACTGAACTGAAGAGTTAAATACACACTTTGATCAGCAATTCTCATAGGGAGTCTAAAATGACAACCATAACCTATAGAGAGCATGGAAGTCTCCAGACCAGAATACTGGAATGGGTAGTTCTCTTCTCCAGGGGATCTTTGCGACCCAGGACTCGAACCCAGGTCTCCTGTGTGGAAGGTTGCTGTTTTACCAGCTGAGCGGTATTCCAGGGAAGCCTGAGACCTTCTACAGACTTTTACAAATATTACATTCTGGGGTGGGAGCGGGGAGAAGTGAACGAACACACCTACCTACATAAGTTTACGACCTACCTCCCAAAGTTTATGAACAAAGAAAACGAATCTACATGAATAATGCAACCATGAAAGTTGACTACCACTAAACCCAGTAGTAATCAGCTGTGAACTGCTGCTAAGTCGCTTCAGTCGTGTCTGACTCTGTGCGACCGCACAGACGGCGGCCCACCAGGCTCCCCCGTCTCTGGGATTCTCCAGGCAAGAACACTGGAGTGGGGTGCCATTTCCTTCTCCAATGCATGAAAGTGAAAAGTGAAAGTGAAGTCGCTCAGTCGTGTCCAACTCCTAGCGACCCCATGGACTGCAGCCTACCAGGCTGCTCCATCCATAGAATTTTCCAGACAAGAGTACTGGAGTGGGGTGCCATTGCTTTCTAGGATTAAAAACAAACAAACAAACAAACAAACAAACAAACAAACAAACCCGTGGCTCACCTGGTAAACATTTGGCCTGCATTGCAGGAGACCCGGGTTCGATCTCTGGGTTGGCAAGATCCCAGAAAAGGGGAAGGCTAACCACTCCACTATACTAGCTGGAAAATTCCACGGACGGCATAGTACATGGGGTCGCAAATAAAGTCGTACACGACTAACTGACTTCCACGACCAAACCCGACATGATAAACGCAGAAAACTTCAAAGTCTGAAATAGTTGGCCGAAACCGGTTCTTTTCCAAGTTCTACTTTTTGACACCAAAATATTGGTCTTGTTTAGTCTTACAAGACCTCCAAAAATTGGATGGGTGAGATAAAATTCCCTTCCTTGGTTCTACTTGGCTTAGTCTGCACGGTGGTACCGGAGACTAAGCTCAAGCAGGACCAAGCAAGGGAGCATGGATACCGGACTGGGTCTCGGCACGGACGGTTGGGAGGAAGCGCACGCCTAACACACTGAGGATGAGAAAGAAAAAAGAAAACAGTCCCAGTGAAGAGGTTGCAGCAGATCTTTTCACGTTAATGGACGAAGCCTCATTCTTCGAAATACTATGTTTAAAGGAAATCTACGATAAATTCAAATAATAAATTGAACATATTGCGTGCGGTGCGTGTTCGTTATGCAAATGAACGCTGAGGCCCCGCCCCCGAGATTCACGCCTCTCCCCATACCCGCTCCCCTGAAGCCAGCTTCCAGTCCGTTGTTCCCAGGCCCCTGACTCCATGTTTTCTCCTCCTCGACACTCTGGGGCTGATTTCTTTTGAATAAGGCTTTTCTTGATGGCTTAAGATAATGATTATATGGGTGCTGCATTTGACAGAGAAGGTTCACTATAATGTCGAATGAAATAAAGTGCCGAACCTACTCAGTCGTGCTCAAACTATTTGCGACCCCATGGAGTGTAACCCTCCAGGCTCCTCTGTCCATGGACTTCTCCAGGCAAGAATACTGCAGTGGGTAGCCATTCCCATCTTCAGGAGAAGCTTCCCCAAGATGGAATCTGGGTCTCCCGCTTTGTAAGCGGACTCTTTACCGTGACGCTAATCAGTATTTGGAGAGGCAATGGCACCCCACTCCAGTACTCTTGCCTGGAAAATCCAATGGATGGAGGAGCCCGGAAGGCTGCAGTCCATGGGGTTGCTGCGGGTCGGACACGACTCAGCGATTTCACTTTCACTTTTCACTTTCATGCATTGGAGAAGGAGATGGCAACCCACTCCTGTGTTCTTGCCTGGAGAATCCCAGGGACGGGGCATCCTGGTGGGCGGCCGTCTATGGGTTCGCACAGAGTCCGACACGACTGAAGTGACTCAGCAGCAGCAATCAATATTAAAAGAAAAGAAAGAAAGAAATATGACTGCCAAAATAGGAGGGCCAGGTTCCATCCCAGGGTCGTGAACTGTCCACTTCATTTGCTCAGTTCTGTCCGACTGGCTTTTCTGCTGCTGCTGCTGCTAAGTCGCTTCAGTCGTGTCCGACTCTGTGCGACCCCATAGACGGAAGCCCACCAGGATGCCCCGTCCCTGGGATTCTCCAGGCAAGAGCACTGGAGTGGGTTGCCATTTCCTTCTCCAATGCATGAAAGTGAAAAGTGAAAAGGAAGTCGCTCAGTCGTGTCCGACTCTTAGCGACCCCATGGACTACAGCCTACCAGGCTCCTCCATCCATGGGATTTTCTAGGCAAGAGTACTGGAGTGGGGTGCCATTGCCTTCTCCGACCGGCTTTCCTAACCGTCCCTAACTTCCGGAGCATGGGCAAACTCATGTCCACCGAGTCGGTGATGCTATCTAATCGTTTTTCCCAATGTCGTCCCTTTCTCCTCCTGTCTTGGATCTTTCCCGGCACTAGAAAAATCTCCTGGAAAACCCACTCACGATTATGAGAACCAAAGGCCAATCAATCTTACTGACCAATCAACCTGACCTGACCCTGAGAAATCTGTATGCAGGTCAATAAGCAACAGAACTGTACATTGAAAACCAGGCTGGTTCCAAATCGGGAAAGGAGAATGTCAAGTCTGCATATTGTCACCCTGCTTATTTAACTTATATGCAGAGTATATCATGTGAAATGTCACGCTGGATGAAGCACAAGCTGGAATGAAGATTTCTGGGAGAAACATCAATAACCTCAGACATGCAGGATAACACCACCCTTATGGCAGAAAGCAAAGAACTAAAGAGCCTCTTGATGAAAGCGAAAGAGGAGATGAAAGGGACATTGACTCATTATATAGCACCCACTGTCTCGGTGGTCATGTGTTTGAACAAGCCCCAGGAGAACTGTTTGGAGACGACTGAGCAAAGGAACTGGACAATTTCTATGACCCAGGGATGGAACTGGCTCCTCCTATATTGGTAGGCAAATTTTGTTTTAAATTACTGATTAGAGTCACCCTGGTGGCTTAGAGAGTGAAGAGTCCGCTTACAATATGGGAGACCCAGGTGCACTCCTTGGGAAGAATCTCCTGGACAAGCTACCCACTTGGGTATGGCTACCAGGGAATGGCATCTCAGGGCTGATGTGCCCACCCTGAAGGCTGGATGATGTGTTTATGCAAATAAACCTAAATAACAAAAATCATTTAAAAGGTAAATAGAGCATCAAACCATACTGTCTTGAAAGCCTATTTTAGGTGCATAGAGTCAATATCACACAAGAATTAACAATATCCATGTATTTTGCGATTACAGCAGTTGATGGCAGATAAGTCGAAGCCTCAGCTGACCTTGCCAATCTCAGGAGGTTGTGTGCTGCTACCATGCACTCGTCACAGGGGCAGAATCTCCTATACGCAGAAGTGCTAACTTACACAAAGTGACAAGTCTCAATGTGTCATATCTGAAAATTAAAAAAGCTTATCTTTTAGGAGATGAAGTAGGTATTTGTCCTCATTGTGCTTTCAGATGCCCCGTTATAACCAAGATGATTTTGCACAATCAAAAGAATGTTACAGTGCTAGAAGCTTCAATAGCACATATACTAAAACTCGAATGATACAGAGATTAGCATGGCCCCTGCGCAAGGATGACACACAAATTCGGAGAAGCGTTCCATATTTTTTTACAATTTTGAGCATTAATATAATAATATTATGAATACGATTCACAGAAAATTTTTAAAGTTTACTGAAAGAAAACAAGATTACATCCAACTTGCAACTATTTATTTGCCTTCTTGACTGCTTTGCTATGCTATGCTAAGTCACTTCAGTCGTGTCCGACTCTGCGACCCATAGACGGCAGCCCACCAGGCTCCCCCGTCCCTGGGATTCTCCAGGCAAGAACACTGGAGTGGGTTGCCATTTCCTTCTCCAATGCATGAAAGTGAAAAGTGAAAGTGAAGTCGCTCAGTCATGTCCGACTCTTAGTGACCCCATGGACTGCAGCCTACCAGGCTCCTCCGTCCACGGGATTTTCCAGGCAAAAGTACTGGAGTGGGGTGCCATTGCCTTAGGACTCTGCATGTGCTTCTATAGTGTGAATTATTTGGTAGGTTGCTCTTTCTGGTAGACTTTCCCACCATTTTAAAGTAAAGATACACATCTTTCAACCCTGAAATTAGGTGCATTAATTTTAACAAATTATTTTTGAGTTTTAAAAAAAATGTAGAAATTTTGATATAGTTAATATAATCAATTAGTTGCATTGGGAGAAGACAATTTTAATGAATGATTAGTTTATGAAAGTATCCAAGTATGTTGATAAGAAGAAAATAAAATTACAAAATGCATGTTACAGTGCCCCCAAAGATGCTTGGAAAACTAGTAAGTCATGGCAGATGACATGTATATTCATGAAGCTTTAATTTCATGCAGTTATGCATTTCTCACAAATCACTTGGGTTATGTGATCCTCACACTGAGGGATTTGCTTAGATAAAGCCATTTATGATTTCAGTTGTTAAACTACAATATTTTATAGCATTTATTCAGTCCATCCTGATTTCTTTAAGGTTTAACTGTTACCGTTTTCCCTGAAAACTAAAAATTCTCTTCTGGTATAGAGGACCCTGTCAGCTCCTGTTGTTAGAATTGCAACTGCCCTGAGATGGTCTTGAGTTTTAAGAACACATTTTACTTTCACTGTAGACTTCTCAAATTCAGTAACGTGTCCTTCATTATAAAAGATCACTGCAACCCAGTCACCACCTTCGTGGGGGGTTGGGGGTCGCTTCACTCAGCTTGTAGGATCTTAGTCCCCCAGCAGAGATTGAACACGCTCTCTCGGAAATGAAAGCATGGAACCCTAACCACCAGAGAATTTCCTCCACACGGTCCTGTACTCTAAATCTTTTGTAGGATTTTCCCCTCATCCAGTCGTGATGATATATATTGACCCATCTTGTTCTTTTCTGATAACCATGATGAGTAATGACTATATTTTTGCAGGCTAAAGCTAAAACGCAACAAGACTAACCAGCCCCTCTAAGAATGAAGCCTGTTCTCAATAACGCTTTGCGGAGGGGCTGGGGTGGACGGCAGGCTAATATAGTGCGTCCGGGTGTGCTCAGTCGTGTCCCACTCTTTGCGACCCCATATAGACATTGGATCAATTCATAATAATGGAGGGTTTTGGTGACTACGCCTCAAGTATCCACGTGATAATCACAATAATAGTCATTAAGACCATAATATTCTCCACCATTACTGCACTCCAGCAATGCAAAAATCCAGATACAGCAAAATGGCCACATCACTGGACAGTTTTCACTCTGTCATGGCGACTTCCTGCAGAGTATAAATGTGATGTGAGGACTGAGCTGAATCCTATGCCTCTGCCAAATGAGTGTGGCACGAAAATACTATGTTAAGGCCGCTGTGTGCTTCGTTACTCAGATTAACAGAAGACATGCTTATGAAATTAAAGCATGAAAATAGACACTATCCAGAATCTAGACAGCACACAAAAGTAACTGCATAACAAGGACACGGGACGGATTCCGGTCCAAATATTACCATGCTGTTATAAACGGGCTAAACCAGTGAGTTGCTTAGCAGAGAACAGTGACTCTGCACTCTAGAACCACTCAAGAGCTTTAAAAATGCTGATGCCCAATCCCCACACACAGAGAGAAAATTTTAATTGGCCTAGGGTGGAGTCCTGGGCATAGGATTTTTAGAAACTGTCCGACTCCTTTGGTGGACCGCCATGATTGTGAAGCACTGGGCCCTGAACAAAGAGGCCCCAGGGAGAGTCAGACTTCTTTGGGCAAGATATTCCAGTAGGGGGCGCTCAGCGGATTCCATGTTTCTTAACGTCCATCTGTGTCCCAAGTGTTAACCGATTTTCAGAGAGGCCTTTCTAACATAGATACTACTCTGATTGTTTTCAAAGTTTTTAAAAATTTTCTAAAAGTAACGGGAATTCCCTGACGGTCCAGTGGTTGGAACTCCACTGCAGGGGCAGAGGATCAATCCCTGAACGGGGAACTAAGGTCTCCCAAATCCTATGCTATGGTATGCTATGCTATGCTAAGTCACTTCAGTCATGTCCAACTCTGTGCGACCCCATAGACGGCAGCCCACCAGGCTCCCCCGTCCCTGGGATTCTCCAGGCAAGAACACTGGAGTGCGTTGCCATTTCCTTCTCCAGTGACTGAAAGTGAAAAGTGAAAGTGAAGTCGCTCAGTCGTGTCCGACCCTCAGCAACCCCATGGACTGCAGCCCACCAGGCTCCTCCATCCATGGGATTTTCCAGGCAGGAGTACTGGAGTGGGGTGCCATTGCCTTCTCCCAAATCCTATAGCGTGGCCATATAATAATAATAATAAAATCTACAGTATCTTCGGATTTCAGGTTGAATATGGCAGATTAAATATATCCATTTATCTCCACTCTGTCCACAAAACCCCACTAAATGACAGTAAAAGAATAAAAAGAAAAGATATGTTCTTAGGAGAGCAGGTAACAGCAGCCAAGTGGGGACAAGGACATTTTAATGCTTCAGAACCCTGAAAAGCTCAGGAATTCTAAGCTATCTCTGAAAGTTGAGGAAAAATTGATATCAGAGTGGGCATCTAGCCTGTCTGCTACATTTTAAACAAAACGAAGAAACAGCAGTATAAGCATATTATGAGTTATAGAAGCAAACAGATGAAACTGCTAAGGATGTAAAATGGTTGCTTCTGTGAAGTGGAATCTGGGATGGGAAAAAGCATTTCTGGGTTTTGCTCTTCTGAGAGCCCTGTGTCATTTGGCCTTTAAAATTAAATTCTGAAAGGAATCATCCTTCAATTAAAAAATAAATTTAAAAACAACACCAACAGAAAAAGATAATATTAAGTATATACAAAACTTACATTTTTTAAAAAAGCTGCTTTTGGAATGCATTTGGGAGTCAAAGTATGCAAATACTGTAGATAAGAATGTAAAATTGTAAAATCTTCCCAGGTGACAGGTGGGTAATATGGATCAAAATTTTCAATGTGTGGAACATTTAGTCTGGCATTTTCACTCTAGGAATTTGTCATGAGGAAGTAATTGGACAACCACTGCTTTGATTATAAAACAGAAAAATTGGAAACTATCTACATGCCCTACACCAGAATTTTGATTTGAACAAGTGATGGCTCCTCCAAACAGTGAAATTATATGCAAATACTTTAAACGATGGATTGCACACGTCTCAGACGGTCAAAAATTCTGAAAACACGAAGAGTTGCTGGGCATGTGAAACCGGGAAATGTTGATATAATGCCGTTGAGTGTGCACTGGCACACTGGAGAAAAAGCAAAAATTCGCATTACATAAATGAAAAATATACACTTTGATCAGCAATTCTCATAGGGAGTCTAAAATGACTCCCATGAACTATAGAGTGCATGGAATTCTCCAAGCCAGAATACTGGAATGGGTAGCTATTCTCTTCAGGAGATCTTTGCGACCCAAGACTCGAACACAGGTCTCCTGCATGGAAGGTCGCTGTTTCACCAGCTGAGCTACCAGGGAAGCCTGAGGCCTTCTACGGATTTTTACAAATATTACATCCTGGGGTGGGAGGGGGGAGAAGTGAACGAACACAACTACTTATATAACTTTGCGACCCACCTCCCTTAAGTTTATGAGTAAAGAAAACGAAGCTATATGAATAATGCAACTATGAAACTTGACTAAAAAAAAAAAACCCGTGGCTCACATAGTAAACAATTGGCCTGCATTGCAGGAGACCCGGGTTCGATCCCTGGGGTGGCAAGATCCCAGAAAAGGGGAAGGCTAACCACTCCACTACACTAGCTGGAAAATTCCACGGACGGCATAGTACATGGGGTCGCAAATAAAGTCGTACACGACTAACTGACTTCCACGACCAAACCCGACATGATAAACGCAGAAAACTTCAAAGTCTGAAATAGTTGGCCGAAACCGGTTCTTTTCCAAGTTCTACTTTTTGACACCAAAATATTGGTCTTGTTTAGTCTTACAAGACCTCCAAAAATTGGATGGGTGAGATAAAATTCCCTTCCTTGGTTCTACTTGGCTTAGTCTGCACGGTGGTACCGGAGACTAAGCTCAAGCAGGACCAAGCAAGGGAGCATGGATACCGGACTGGGTCTCGGCACGGACGGTTGGGAGGAAGCGCACGCCTAACACACTGAGGATGAGAAAGAAAAAAGAAAACAGTCCCAGTGAAGAGGTTGTAGCAGATCTTTTCACGTTAATGGACGAAGCCTCATTCTTCGAAATACTATGTTTAAAGGAAATCTACGATAAATTCAAATAATAAATTGAACATATTGGGTGCGGTGCGTGTTCGTTATGCAAATGAACGCTGAGGCCCCGCCCCCGAGATTCACGCCTCTCCCCATACCCGCTCCCGTGAAGCCAGCTTCCAGTCCGTTGATCCCAGGCCCCTGACTCCATGTTTTCTCCTCCTCGACACTCTGGGGCTGATTTCTTTTGAATAAGGCTTTTCTTGATGGCTTAAGATAATGATTATATGGGTGCTGCATCTGGCAGAGAAGGTTCACTATAATGTCGAATGAAATAAAGTGCCGAACCTACTCAGTCGTGCTCAAACTATTTGCGACCCCATGGACTGTAGCCCTCCAGGCTCCTCTGTCCGTGGACTTCTCCAGGCAAGAATACTGCAGTGGGTAGCCATTCCCTGGTAGCCATACCCAAGTGGGTAGCTTGTCCAGGAGATTCTTCCCAAGGAGTGCACCTGGGTCTCCCATATTGTAAGCGGACTCTTCACTCTCTAAGCCACCAGGGTGACTCTAATCAGTAATTTAAAACAAAATTTGTCTACCAATATAGGAGGAGCCAGTTCTATCCCTGGGTCATAGAAATTGTCCAGTTCCTTTGCTCAGTCGTCTCCAAACAGTTCTCCTGGGGCTTGTTCAAACACATGACCACCGAGACAGTGGGTGCTATATAATGAGTCAATGTCCCTTTCATCTCCTCTTTCGCTTTCATCAAGAGGCTCTTTAGTTCTTTGCTTTCTGCCATAAGGGTGGTGTTATCCTGCATGTCTGAGGTTATTGATGTTTCTCCCAGAAATCTTCATTCCAGCTTGTGCTTCATCCAGCGTGACATTTCACATGATATACTCTGCATATAAGTTAAATAAGCAGGGTGACAATATGCAGACTTGACATTCTCCTTTCCCGATTTGGAACCAGCCTGGTTTTCAATGTACAGTTCTGTTGCTTATTGACCTGCATACAGATTTCTCAGGGTCAGGTCAGGTTGATTGGTCAGTAAGATTGATTGGCCTTTGGTTCTCATAATCGTGAGTGGGTTTTCCAGGAGATTTTTCTAGTGCCGGGAAAGATCCAAGACAGGAGGAGAAAGGGACGACATTGGGAAAAACGATTAGATAGCATCACCGACTCGGTGGACATGAGTTTGCCCATGCTCCGGAAGTTAGGGACGGTTAGGAAAGCCGGTCGGAGAAGGCAATGGCACCCCACTCCAGTACTCTTGCCTGGAAAATCCCATGGATGGAGGAGCCTGGTAGGCTGTAGTCCATGGGGTCGCTAAGAGTCGGAAACGACTGAGCGACTTCCTTTTCACTTTTCACTTTCATGCATTGGAGAAGGAAATGGCAACCCACTCCAGTGCTCTTGCCTGGAGAATCCCAGGGACAGGGCATCCTGGTGGGCTTCCGTCTATGGGGTCGCACAGAGTCGGACACGACTGAAGCGACTTAGCAGCAGCAGCAGCAGAAAAGCCAGTCGGACAGAACTGAGCAAATGAAGCAGACAGTTTTCCCGACCCTGGGATGGAACCTGGCCCTCCTATTTTGGCAGTCATATTTCTTGCTTTCTTTTTTTTTTCATATTGATTGCTGCTGCTGAGTCACTTCAGTCGTGTCCAACTCTGTGGGAACCCATAGACGGCCGCCCACCAGGATGCCCCGTCCCTGGGATTCTCCAGGCAAGAACACTGGAATGGGGTGCCATTACCTCTCCAAATACTGATTAGAGTCACGGTAAAGAGTCCGCTTACAAAGGGGGAGATCCAGACTCCATCTTGGAGAAGCTTCTCCTGAAGATGGGAATGGCAACCCACTGCAGTATTCTTGCCTGGAGAAGTCCACGGACAGAGGAGCCTGGAGGGCTACAGTCCATGGGGTCGCAAATAGTTTGAGCACGACTGAGTAGGTTCGGCACTTTATTTCATTCGACATTATAGTGAACCTTCTCTGCCAGATGCAGCACCCATATAATCATTATCTTAAGCCATCAAGAAAAGCCTTATTCAAAAGAAATCAGCCCCAGAGTGTCGAGGAGGAGAAAACATGGAGTCAGGGGCCTGGGATCAACGGACTGGAAGCTGGCTTCACGGGAGCGGGTATGGGGAGAGGCGTGAATCTCGGGGGCGGGGCCTCAGCGTTCATTTGCATAACGAACACGCACCGCACCCAATATGTTCAATTTATTATTTGAATTTATCGTAGATTTCCTTTAAACATAGTATTTCGAAGAATGAGGCTTCGTCCATTAACGTGAAAAGATCTGCTACAACCTCTTCACTGGGACTGTTTTCTTTTTTCTTTCTCATCCTCAGTGTGTTAGGCGTGCGCTTCCTCCCAACCGTCCGTGCCGAGACCCAGTCCGGTATCCATGCTCCCTTGCTTGGTCCTGCTTGAGCTTAGTCTCCGGTACCACCGTGCAGACTAAGCCAAGTAGAACCAAGGAAGGGAATTTTATCTCACCCATCCAATTTTTGGAGGTCTTGTAAGACTAAACAAGACCAATATTTTGGTGTCAAAAAGTAGAACTTGGAAAAGAACCGGTTTCGGCCAACTATTTCAGACTTTGAAGTTTTCTGCGTTTATCATGTCGGGTTTGGTCGTGGAAGTCAGTTAGTCGTGTACGACTTTATTTGCGACCCCATGTACTATGCCGTCCGTGGAATTTTCCAGCTAGTGTAGTGGAGTGGTTAGCCTTCCCCTTTTCTGGGATCTTGCCACCCCAGGGATCGAACCCGGGTCTCCTGCAATGCAGGCCAATTGTTTACTATGTGAGCCACGGGTTTTTTTTTTTTAGTCAAGTTTCATAGTTGCATTATTCATATAGCTTCGTTTTCTTTACTCATAAACTTAAGGGAGGTGGGTCGCAAAGTTATATAAGTAGTTGTGTTCGTTCACTTCTCCCCCCTCCCACCCCAGGATGTAATATTTGTAAAAATCCGTAGAAGGCCTCAGGCTTCCCTGGTAGCTCAGCTGGTGAAACAGCGACCTTCCATGCAGGAGACCTGTGTTCGAGTCTTGGGTCGCAAAGATCTCCTGAAGAGAATAGCTACCCATTCCAGTATTCTGGCTTGGAGAATTCCATGCACTCTATAGTTCATGGGAGTCATTTTAGACTCCCTATGAGAATTGCTGATCAAAGTGTATATTTTTCATTTATGTAATGCGAATTTTTGCTTTTTCTCCAGTGTGCCAGTGCACACTCAACGGCATTATATCAACATTTCCCGGTTTCACATGCCCAGCAACTCTTCGTGTTTTCAGAATTTTTGACCGTCTGAGACGTGTGCAATCCATCGTTTAAAGTATTTGCATATAATTTCACTGTTTGGAGGAGCCATCACTTGTTCAAATCAAAATTCTGGTGTAGGGCATGTAGATAGTTTCCAATTTTTCTGTTTTATAATCAAAGCAGTGGTTGTCCAATTACTTCCTCATGACAAATTCCTAGAGTGAAAATGCCAGACTAAATGTTCCACACATTGAAAATTTTGATCCATATTACCCACCTGTCACCTGGGAAGATTTTACAATTTTACATTCTTATCTACAGTATTTGCATACTTTGACTCCCAAATGCATTCCAAAAGCAGCTTTTTTAAAAAATGTAAGTTTTGTATATACTTAATATTATCTTTTTCTGTTGGTGTTGTTTTTAAATTTATTTTTTAATTGAAGGATGATTCCTTTCAGAATTTAATTTTAAAGGCCAAATGACACAGGGCTCTCAGAAGAGCAAAACCCAGAAATGCTTTTTCCCATCCCAGATTCCACTTCACAGAAGCAACCATTTTACATCCTTAGCAGTTTCATCTGTTTGCTTCTATAACTCATAATATGCTTATACTGCTGTTTCTTCGTTTTGTTTAAAATGTAGCAGACAGGCTAGATGCCCACTCTGATATCAATTTTTCCTCAACTTTCAGAGATAGCTTAGAATTCCTGAGCTTTTCAGGGTTCTGAAGCATTAAAATGTCCTTGTCCCCACTTGGCTGCTGTTACCTGCTCTCCTAAGAACATATCTTTTCTTTTTATTCTTTTACTGTCATTTAGTGGGGTTTTGTGGACAGAGTGGAGATAAATGGATATATTTAATCTGCCATATTCAACCTGAAATCCGAAGATACTGTAGATTTTATTATTATTATTATATGGCCACGCTATAGGATTTGGGAGAAGGCAATGGCACCCCACTCCAGTACTCCTGCCTGGAAAATCCCATGGATGGAGGAGCCTGGTGGGCTGCAGTCCATGGGGTTGCTGAGGGTCGGACACGACTGAGCGACTTCACTTTCACTTTTCACTTTCAGTCACTGGAGAAGGAAATGGCAACGCACTCCAGTGTTCTTGCCTGGAGAATCCCAGGGACGGGGGAGCCTGGTGGGCTGCCGTCTATGGGGTCGCACAGAGTTGGACATGACTGAAGTGACTTAGCATAGCATAGCATACCATAGCATAGGATTTGGGAGACCTTAGTTCCCCGTTCAGGGATTGATCCTCTGCCCCTGCAGTGGAGTTCCAACCACTGGACCGTCAGGGAATTCCCGTTACTTTTAGAAAATTTTTAAAAACTTTGAAAACAATCAGAGTAGTATCTATGTTAGAAAGGCCTCTCTGAAAATCGGTTAACACTTGGGACACAGATGGACGTTAAGAAACATGGAATCCGCTGAGCGCCCCCTACTGGAATATCTTGCCCAAAGAAGTCTGACTCTCCCTGGGGCCTCTTTGTTCAGGGCCCAGTGCTTCACAATCATGGCGGTCCACCAAAGGAGTCGGACAGTTTCTAAAAATCCTATGCCCAGGACTCCACCCTAGGCCAATTAAAATTTTCTCTCTGTGTGTGGGGATTGGGCATCAGCATTTTTAAAGCTCTTGAGTGGTTCTAGAGTGCAGAGTCACTGTTCTCTGCTAAGCAACTCACTGGTTTAGCCCGTTTATAACAGCATGGTAATATTTGGACCGGAATCCGTCCCGTGTCCTTGTTATGCAGTTACTTTTGTGTGCTGTCTAGATTCTGGATAGTGTCTATTTTCATGCTTTAATTTCATAAGCATGTCTTCTGTTAATCTGAGTAACGAAGCACACAGCGGCCTTAACATAGTATTTTCGTGCCACACTCATTTGGCAGAGGCATAGGATTCAGCTCAGTCCTCACATCACATTTATACTCTGCAGGAAGTCGCCATGACAGAGTGAAAACTGTCCAGTGATGTGGCCATTTTGCTGTATCTGGATTTTTGCATTGCTGGAGTGCAGTAATGGTGGAGAATATTATGGTCTTAATGACTATTATTGTGATTATCACGTGGATACTTGAGGCGTAGTCACCAAAACCCTCCATTATTATGAATTGATCCAATGTCTATATGGGGTCGCAAAGAGTGGGACACGACTGAGCACACCCGGACGCACTATATTAGCCTGCCGTCCACCCCAGCCCCTCCGCAAAGCGTTATTGAGAACAGGCTTCATTCTTAGAGGGGCTGGTTAGTCTTGTTGCGTTTTAGCTTTAGCCTGCAAAAATATAGTCATTACTCATCATGGTTATCAGAAAAGAACAAGATGGGTCAATATATATCATCACGACTGGATGAGGGGAAAATCCTACAAAAGATTTAGAGTACAGGACCGTGTGGAGGAAATTCTCTGGTGGTTAGGGTTCCATGCTTTCATTTCCGAGAGAGCGTGTTCAATCTCTGCTGGGGGACTAAGATCCTACAAGCTGAGTGAAGCGACCCCCAACCCCCCACGAAGGTGGTGACTGGGTTGCAGTGATCTTTTATAATGAAGGACACGTTACTGAATTTGAGAAGTCTACAGTGAAAGTAAAATGTGTTCTTAAAACTCAAGACCATCTCAGGGCAGTTGCAATTCTAACAACAGGAGCTGACAGGGTCCTCTATACCAGAAGAGAATTTTTAGTTTTCAGGGAAAACGGTAACAGTTAAACCTTAAAGAAATCAGGATGGACTGAATAAATGCTATAAAATATTGTAGTTTAACAACTGAAATCATAAATGGCTTTATCTAAGCAAATCCCTCAGTGTGAGGATCACATAACCCAAGTGATTTGTGAGAAATGCATAACTGCATGAAATTAAAGCTTCATGAATATACATGTCATCTGCCATGACTTACTAGTTTTCCAAGCATCTTTGGGGGCACTGTAACATGCATTTTGTAATTTTATTTTCTTCTTATCAACATACTTGGATACTTTCATAAACTAATCATTCATTAAAATTGTCTTCTCCCAATGCAACTAATTGATTATATTAACTATATCAAAATTTCTACATTTTTTTTAAAACTCAAAAATAATTTGTTAAAATTAATGCACCTAATTTCAGGGTTGAAAGATGTGTATCTTTACTTTAAAATGGTGGGAAAGTCTACCAGAAAGAGCAACCTACCAAATAATTCACACTATAGAAGCACATGCAGAGTCCTAAGGCAATGGCACCCCACTCCAGTACTTTTGCCTGGAAAATCCCGTGGACGGAGGAGCCTGGTAGGCTGCAGTCCATGGGGTCACTAAGAGTCGGACATGACTGAGCGACTTCACTTTCACTTTTCACTTTCATGCATTGGAGAAGGAAATGGCAACCCACTCCAGTGTTCTTGCCTGGAGAATCCCAGGGACGGGGGAGCCTGGTGGGCTGCCGTCTATGGGTCGCAGAGTCGGACACGACTGAAGTGACTTAGCATAGCATAGCAAAGCAGTCAAGAAGGCAAATAAATAGTTGCAAGTTGGATGTAATCTTGTTTTCTTTCAGTAAACTTTAAAAATTTTCTGTGAATCGTATTCATAATATTATTATATTAATGCTCAAAATTGTAAAAAAATATGGAACGCTTCTCCGAATTTGTGTGTCATCCTTGCGCAGGGGCCATGCTAATCTCTGTATCATTCGAGTTTTAGTATATGTGCTATTGAAGCTTCTAGCACTGTAACATTCTTTTGATTGTGCAAAATCATCTTGGTTATAACGGGGCATCTGAAAGCACAATGAGGACAAATACCTACTTCATCTCCTAAAAGATAAGCTTTTTTAATTTTCAGATATGACACATTGAGACTTGTCACTTTGTGTAAGTTAGCACTTCTGCGTATAGGAGATTCTGCCCCTGTGACGAGTGCATGGTAGCAGCACACAACCTCCTGAGATTGGCAAGGTCAGCTGAGGCTTCGACTTATCTGCCATCAACTGCTGTAATCGCAAAATACATGGATATTGTTAATTCTTGTGTGATATTGACTCTATGCACCTAAAATAGGCTTTCAAGACAGTATGGTTTGATGCTCTATTTACCTTTTAAATGATTTTTGTTATTTAGGTTTATTTGCATAAACACATCATCCAGCCTTCAGGGTGGGCACATCAGCCCTGAGATGCCATTCCCTGGTAGCCATACCCAAGTGGGTAGCTTGTCCAGGAGATTCTTCCCAAGGAGTGCACCTGGGTCTCCCATATTGTAAGCGGACTCTTCACTCTCTAAGCCACCAGGGTGACTCTAATCAGTAATTTAAAACAAAATTTGCCTACCAATATAGGAGGAGCCAGTTCCATCCCTGGGTCATAGAAATTGTCCAGTTCCTTTGCTCAGTCGTCTCCAAACAGTTCTCCTGGGGCTTGTTCAAACACATGACCACCGAGACAGTGGGTGCTATATAATGAGTCAATGTCCCTTTCATCTCCTCTTTCGCTTTCATCAAGAGGCTCTTTAGTTCTTTGCTTTCTGCCATAAGGGTGGTGTTATCCTGCATGTCTGAGGTTATTGATGTTTCTCCCAGAAATCTTCATTCCAGCTTGTGCTTCATCCAGCGTGACATTTCACATGATATACTCTGCATATAAGTTAAATAAGCAGGGTGACAATATGCAGACTTGACATTCTCCTTTCCCGATTTGGAACCAGCCTGGTTTTCAATGTACAGTTCTGTTGCTTATTGACCTGCATACAGATTTCTCAGGGTCAGGTCAGGTTGATTGGTCAGTAAGATTGATTGGCCTTTGGTTCTCATAATCGTGAGTGGGTTTTCCAGGAGATTTTTCTAGTGCCGGGAAAGATCCAAGACAGGAGGAGAAAGGGACGACATTGGGAAAAACGATTAGATAGCATCACCGACTCGGTGGACATGAGTTTGCCCATGCTCCGGAAGTTAGGGACGGTTAGGAAAGCCGGTCGGAGAAGGCAATGGCACCCCACTCCAGTACTCTTGCCTAGAAAATCCCATGGATGGAGGAGCCTGGTAGGCTGTAGTCCATGGGGTCGCTAAGAGTCGGACACGACTGAGCGACTTCCTTTTCACTTTTCACTTTCATGCATTGGAGAAGGAAATGGCAACCCACTCCAGTGCTCTTGCCTGGAGAATCCCAGGGACGGGGCATCCTGGTGGGCTTCCGTCTATGGGGTCGCACAGAGTCGGACACGACTGAAGCGACTTAGCAGCAGCAGCAGCAGAAAAGCCAGTCGGACAGAACTGAGCAAATGAAGTGGACAGTTCACGACCCTGGGATGGAACCTGGCCCTCCTATTTTGGCAGTCATATTTCTTTCTTTCTTTTCTTTTAATATTGATTGCTGCTGCTGAGTCACTTCAGTCGTGTCGGACTCTGTGCGAACCCATAGACGGCCGCCCACCAGGATGCCCCGTCCCTGGGATTCTCCAGGCAAGAACACAGGAGTGGGTTGCCATCTCCTTCTCCAATGCATGAAAGTGAAAAGTGAAAGTGAAATCGCTGAGTCGTGTCCGACCCGCAGCAACCCCATGGACTGCAGCCTTCCGGGCTCCTCCATCCATTGGATTTTCCAGGCAAGAGTACTGGAGTGGGGTGCCATTGCCTCTCCAAATACTGATTAGCGTCACGGTAAAGAGTCCGCTTACAAAGCGGGAGACCCAGATTCCATCTTGGGGAAGCTTCTCCTGAAGATGGGAATGGCTACCCACTGCAGTATTCTTGCCTGGAGAAGTCCATGGACAGAGGAGCCTGGAGGGTTACACTCCATGGGGTCGCAAATAGTTTGAGCACGACTGAGTAGGTTCGGCACTTTATTTCATTCGACATTATAGTGAACCTTCTCTGTCAAATGCAGCACCCATATAATCATTATCTTAAGCCATCAAGAAAAGCCTTATTCAAAAGAAATCAGCCCCAGAGTGTCGAGGAGGAGAAAACATGGAGTCAGGGGCCTGGGAACAACGGACTGGAAGCTGGCTTCAGGGGAGCGGGTATGGGGAGAGGCGTGAATCTCGGGGGCGGGGCCTCAGCGTTCATTTGCATAACGAACACGCACCGCACGCAATATGTTCAATTTATTATTTGAATTTATCGTAGATTTCCTTTAAACATAGTATTTCGAAGAATGAGGCTTCGTCCATTAACGTGAAAAGATCTGCTGCAACCTCTTCACTGGGACTGTTTTCTTTTTTCTTTCTCATCCTCAGTGTGTTAGGCGTGCGCTTCCTCCCAACCGTCCGTGCCGAGACCCAGTCCGGTATCCATGCTCCCTTGCTTGGTCCTGCTTGAGCTTAGTCTCCGGTACCACCGTGCAGACTAAGCCAAGTAGAACCAAGGAAGGGAATTTTATCTCACCCATCCAATTTTTGGAGGTCTTGTAAGACTAAACAAGACCAATATTTTGGTGTCAAAAAGTAGAACTTGGAAAAGAACCGGTTTCGGCCAACTATTTCAGACTTTGAAGTTTTCTGCGTTTATCATGTCGGGTTTGGTCGTGGAAGTCAGTTAGTCGTGTACGACTTTATTTGCGACCCCATGTACTATGCCGTCCGTGGAATTTTCCAGCTAGTATAGTGGAGTGGTTAGCCTTCCCCTTTTCTGGGATCTTGCCAACCCAGGGATCGAACCCGGGTCTCCTGCAATGCAGGCCAAATGTTTACCAGGTGAGCCACGGGTTTGTTTGTTTGTTTGTTTGTTTGTTTGTTTGTTTTTAATCCTAGAAAGCAATGGCACCCCACTCCAGTACTCTTGTCTGGAAAATTCTATGGATGGAGCAGCCTGGTAGGCTGCAGTCCATGGGGTCGCAAGGAGTCGGACACGACTGAGCGACTTCACTTTCACTTTTCACTTTCATGCATTGGAGAAGGAAATGGCACCCCACTCCAGTGTTCTTGCCTGGAGAATCCCAGAGACGGGGGAGCCTGGTGGGCCGCCGTCTGTGCGGTCGCACAGAGTCAGACACGACTGAAGCGACTTAGCAGCAGTTCACAGCTAATTACTACTGGGTTTAGTGGTAGTCAACTTTCATGGTTGCATTATTCATGTAGATTCGTTTTCTTTGTTCATAAACTTTGGGAGGTAGGTCGTAAACTTATGTAGGTAGGTGTGTTCGTTCACTTCTCCCCGCTCCCACCCCAGAATGTAATATTTGTAAAAGTCTGTAGAAGGTCTCAGGCTTCCCTGGAATACCGCTCAGCTGGTAAAACAGCAACCTTCCACACAGGAGACCTGGGTTCGAGTCCTGGGTCGCAAAGATCCCCTGGAGAAGAGAACTACCCATTCCAGTATTCTGGTCTGGAGACTTCCATGCTCTCTATAGGTTATGGTTGTCATTTTAGACTCCCTATGAGAATTGCTGATCAAAGTGTGTATTTAACTCTTCAGTTCAGTTCAGTTCAGTCGCTCAGTCGTGTCCGACTCTTTGCAACCCCATGAATTACAGCACGCCAGGCCTCCCTGTCCATCACCAACTCCCGGAGTTCACTCAAACTCACGTCCATCCAGTCAGTGATGCCATCCAGCCATCTCATCCTCTGTCGTCCCCTTGTCCTCCTGCCCCCAATCCCTCCCAGCATCAGGGTGTTTTCCAATGAATCGACTCTTTGCACGAGGTGGCCAAAGTATGGGGGTTTCAGCTTCAGCATCAGTCCTTCCAATGAATATTCAGGGCTGATCTCCTTTAGGATGGACTGGTCGGATCTCCTTGCAGTCCAAGGGACTCTCAAGAGTCTTCTCCAACACCACAGTTCAAAAGCATCATTATTCTTCGGCGCTCAGCTTTCTTCACAGTCCAACTCTCACATCCATACATGACCACTGGAAAAACCATAGCCTTGACTAGACGGACCTTTGTTGGCAAAGTAATATCTCTGCTTTTGAATATGCTATCTAGGCATAACTTTCCATCCAAGGAGTAAGTGTCTTTTAATTTCATGGCTGCAATCACCATCTGCAGTGATTTTGGAGCCCCCCAAAATAAAGTCTGACACCGTTTCCACTGTTTCCCCATCTATTTCCCATGAAGTGATGGGACCGGATGCCATGATCTTCGTTTTCTGAATGTTGAGCTTTAAGCCAACTTTTTCACTCTCCTCTTTCACTTTCATCAAGAGGCTTTTCAGTTCCTCTTCACTTTCTGCCATAAGGGTGGTGTCATCTACATATCTGAGGTTATTGATATTTCTCCCGGCAAACTTGATTCCAGCTTGTGCTTCTTCCAGCCCAGTGTTTCTCATGATGTACTCTGCAACGAAGTTAAATAAGCAGGGTGACAATATACAGCCTTGATGTACTCCTTTTCCTATTTGGAACCAGTCTGTTGTTCCATGTCCATCCTAACTGTTGCTTCCTTTCTCAAAAGGCAGGTCAGGTGGTCTGGTATTGCCATTTCTTGAAGAATTTTCCACAGTTTATTGTGATCCATACAGCCAAAGGCTTTGGCATAGTCAATAAAGCAGAAATAGATGTTTTTCTGGAACTCTCTTGTTTTTTCGATGATCCAGCGGATGTTGGCAATTTGATCTCTGGTTCCTCTGCCTTTTCTAAAACCAGCTTGAACATCAGGAAGTTCACGGTTCACGTATTGCTGAAGCCTGGCTTGGAGAATTTTGAGCATTACTTTACTAGCGTGTGAGATGAGTGCAATTGTGTGGTAGTTTGAGCATTCTTTGGCATTGCCTTTCTTTGGGATTGGAATGAAAACTGACCTTTTCCAGTCCTGTGGCCACTGCTGAGTTTTCCAAATCTGCTGGCATATTGAGGGCAGCACTTTCACAGCGTCATCTTTCAGGATTTGAAATAGCTCAACTGGAATTCCATCACCTCCACTAGCTTTGTTTGTAGGGATGCTTTCTAAGACCCACTTGACTTCACCTCCAGGATGTCTGGCTCTAGATGAGTGATCACACCATCATGATTTTCATTTATGTTTTGCCAATTTTTGCTCTTTCTCCAAAGACAGTGTACCAGTGCGCACTCAACAGCACTATATCAACATTTCACGGTTTCACATGACCAGCAACTCTTGGTGTTTTCAGGCTTTTAAAATTTTTGACCATCTGGGACGTGTGCAATCCATCACTTAAAGTATTTGCATTTAATTTCACTGTATGGAAGAGCCATCACTTGTTCAAATCAAAATTCTGGTGTTGGGCATGTAGATAGTTTCCAATTTTTCTGTTTTATAATCAAAGCAGTGGTTGTCCAATTACTTCCTCAAGACAAATTCCAAGAGTGAAAATGCCAGACTAAATGTTCCACACACTGAAATTTTAGATCCATATTGCCCACCTGTCACATAGAAAGATTTTACAATTTTAAATTCTTATCTACAGTATTTGCATACCTTTACTCCAAAATGCATTTCAAAAGCAGCTTTTTAAAAAATCTAAGTTTTGTATATACTTAATATTTTCATTTTTTTGTTTTTTTTTTTTTTTTATTTTTTAATTGAAGTATAATTGCTCAGAATTTGATTTTAAAGGCCAAATGACACAAGGCTCTCAGAAGAGCAAAACTCAGAAATGCTTTTTCCCATCCCACTTCCCAGAAACAACCATTTTAAATCCTTAGCAGTTTCATCTCTTTGCTTCTATAACTCATAGTATGCTTATACTGCTGTTTCTTCGTTTTGTTTTAAACTGTAGCAGACAGGCTAGATACCCACTCTGATATCAATTTTTCCTAAACCTTCAGAGATAGCTTAGAATTCCTGAGCCTTTCCAAGGTTCTGAAGCATTAAAATGTCCTTGTCCCCACTTGGCTGCTGTTATCTGCTCTCCCATTTTGTCAGTAAGAACATATCTTTTCTTTTGATTCCTTTACTGTCATTTAGTGGGGTTTTGTGGACAGAGTGGAGATAAATGGATATATTTAATCTGCCATATTCAACCTGAAATCCGAAGATACTGTAGATTTTATTATCATTATTATTATTATTCGGCCGCGCTACAGGGTTTGGGAGACCTTAGTTCCCCGTTCAGGGATTGAGCCTCTGCCCCTGCAGTGGAGTTCCCAACCACTGGACCGTCAGGGAATTCCCGTTACTTTTAGAAAATTTTTAAAAACTTTGAAAACAATCAGAGTAGTATCTATGTTAGAAAGGCCTCTCTGAAAATCGGTTAACTCTTGGGACATGGATGGACGTCAAGAAACATGGAATCAGCTGAGCGCCCCCTACTGGAATATCTTGCCCAAAGAAGTCTGACTTTCCCTGGGGCCTCTTTGTTCAGGGCCCAGTGCTTCACAATCATGGCGGTCCACCAAAGGAGTCGGACAGTTTCTAAAAATCTTATGCCCAGGACTCCACCCTGGGCCAATTAAATTTTTCTCTCTGTGTGTGGGGATTGGGCATCAGCATTTTTAAAGCTCTTAAGTGGTTCTGGAGGGCAGAGTCACTGTTCTTGGCTAAATGGATATATTTAATCTGCAGCAAAATGGCCACATCACTGGACAGTTTTCACTCTGTCATGGCGACTTCCTGCAGAGTATAAAGTTGATGTGGAGTCCTGGTCAGAGAAAATTTTAATTGGCCCAGGGTGGAGTCCTGGGCATAGGATTTTTAGACTCTCCCCGACTCCTTTGGTGGACCACCACGAATGTGAAGCACTGGGCCCTGAACAAAGAGGCCCCAGGGAAAGTCAGACTTCTTTGGGCAAGATATTCCAGTAGGGGGCGCTCAGCTGATTCCATGTTTCTTAAGGTCCATCCGTGTCCCAAGTGTTACCGATTTTCAGAGAGGCCTTTCTAGCATAGATACTACTCTACTTGTTTTCAAAGTTTTAAAAAATTTTCTAAAAGTAACGGGAATTCCCTGACGGTGCAGTAGTTGGGACTCCACTGCAGGGGCAGAGGCTCAATCCCTGAACGGGGAACTAAGGTCTCCCAAACCCTGTAGCGCGGCCGAATAATAATAATAATGATAATAAAAATCTACAGTATCTTCGGATTTCAGGTTGAATATGGCAGATTAGATATATCCATTTATCTCCACTCTGTCCACAAAACCCCACTAAATGACAGTAAAGGAATCAAAAGAAAAGATGTGTTCCTATTGACTAAACAGGAGAACAGGTAACAGCAGCCAAGTGGGGACAAGGACACTTTAGCGCTTCAGAACCCTGGAAAGGCTCAGGAATTCTAAGCTATCTGTGAAGGTTGAGGAAAAATTGATATCCGAGTGGGCATCTAGCCTGTCCGCTACGCTTTAAAACCAAACGAAGAAAGAGTCATATAAGCATACTATGAGTTATAGAACGAAGTAGATGAAACTGCTAAGGATTCAAATGGTTGTTTCTGGGAAGTGGGAACTGGGATGGAGAAAAGAAATCCTGGGTTTTGCTCTTCTGAGAGCCCTGTGTCATTTGGCCTTTAAAATTAAATTCTGAAAGCAATTATCCTGCCATTAAAAAATAAATTTTAAAAAAACAAATGAAAATGTTAAGTATACACAAAACAGATTTTTTTTAGGAAAAAAAGATGCTTTTGAAACACGTTTGGGAGTAAAGGTATGCAAATACTGTAGATAAGAATGTAAAATTGTAACATCTTTCTATGTTGACAGGTGGGCAATATGGATAAAAAATTTCAGTGTGTGGAACATTTAGTCTGGCATTTTCACTCTTGGAATTTGTTCTGAGGAAGTAATTGGACAACCACTGCTTTGAGTACAAAACAGAAAAAATTGGAAACTACACGCCCTACACCAGAATTTTGATTTGAACAAGTGATGGCTCCTCCATACCGTGAAATTACATGCAAATGCTTTAAATGATGGATTGCACGCCTCCCAAACGATCAAAAATCCTAAAAGCCTGAAAACACCAAGAGTTGCTGGGCATGTGAAACCGCGAAATGTTGATACAGCGCTGTTGAGTGTGCACCGGTACACTGTCTTTGGAGAAAAAGCAAAAATTGGCATCACATAAATGAAAAGTTAAATATACACTTTGATCAGCCATCCTCATAGGGAGTCTAAAATGACTCCCTTGAACTATGCAGTGCATGGAATTCTCCAGGCCAGAATACGGGACTGGGTAGCTGTTCACTTCTCCAGGGGATCTTCCAGACCCAGGAATCAACCCAGGTCTCCTGCATGGAAGGTGGAAAACTCTCCTGGAAAACCCATTCAGGATTATGAGAACCTTACTGACCAAAGACCAATCAATCTTACTGAACAATCAACCTTATTTGCCCCCTGAGAAATCTGTATGCAGGTCAAGAAGCAACAGTTAGAACTGGACATTGCAAACCAGGCTGGTTCTAAAGCGGTAAAGGAGAACATCAAGGCTGTTTATTGTTACCCTGCTTATTTAACTTATACACGGAGTACATCATGCAAAATGCCATGCTGGATGAAACACAAGCTGGAATCAACACTGCCCAGTGAAACACCAATAACCTCCGAAATGCAGATGACACCACCCTTATGACAGAAAGCGAAAAAGAACTAAAGAGCCTCTTGATGAATGTCAAAGATGAGAGTGAAAATCTTGACTTAAAACTCAAAATTCAGAAAACGAAGATCATGGCATTCAGTCCCATCACTGCATGGCAAATAGATGCGGAAACAATGGAAACAGTGACAGGCTTTACTTTCTTGTGCTCCCAAATCACAGAGGACGGTGACTTCAGCCGTGAAAGGAAAAGACGCTTGCTACTTGGGAAAAAAGCTATGACCAACCAAGACAGCACGTTAAAAAGCGAAGATACTACTTTGCCGACAAAGGTCCGTCCAGTCAAAGATACCGTTTTTCCAGCACTCATGTATGGATGTGCGAGTTGGACTGGAAGGAAAGCTGCCGGCCGAAACATTGATGCTTTTGGACTGTGGTCTTGGAGAAGACTCTTGAGAGTCCCTTGGACTGCAGCGAAATCCAAGCCGCCCATCCTAAAGGAAACCAATCCTGAACATTCATCGGAAGAACTGATGTTGCCACTGAAACTCCCAATACTTCGGCCACCTGCCACAAAGAACTGACTTATTAGAACAGACCCTGACGGTGGGCAGGACTCGAGGCGGGGGGAGGAAGGAGACGACAGAAAAGGAAGAGATTAGATAGCACGGTGGATTCGAAGGGCATGAGTGTGACGAGGCTCTGAGAATGGGTGATAGACAGGGAAACCTGAATTGCTGCAGCCCGTGGGGTTACGAAATACTAGAACGAGACTGAGAGAATCAAGCGAGTACTCCAAAGCCTAACCTCATGACTTCACGTGATAAACACACAGAAAACCCTTAAGTATAGGAGCCCCAGCAAAAGACTCTGCCTCCAAACTTTCGTTCCTCAAGGTCTGCTTTTGAACACAACAATATTGGTCTTGAAAAAGACCTCCAAAAATTAGGTTTGGCTCGCCTGTATTTTTCCCGTGGGCTTGACCCACCGAGTCTCTTAGACTCGGTGGGACCACGGTAAACAAGACTCCCGGGCGGGGCCTGTGCCCATAGAGATGAGGGAAGACTCACTCCTAACACAGTGAGGGTGAGTTACATCAAGCGTAAGTCCAGGTCAAGAGTTTGCAGCAGCTCACTTCACGGAAGTGGATGAAGGCCCATTCTTCGAAATACTACGTTGTAAAGAAATCTACAATAAACTGTAATAGTAAATTGAAACTACATTGCGCGCAGTGCATGCTGGGTATGCAAATGAACGCTGAGCAACCGCCGCCGAGATTCATGCCTTTCCCCACCCCAGCTCCCTTTGAAGCCAGCTACCATTCCCTTGTTCCCAGGCCCCTCTCTCCATGTTTTCTCCTCCTCGACACTCTGAGTCTGATTTCTTTTGAATAACGATTTTCTTGACGGCTGAAGCTAATGATCAGATCAGATCAGATCAGTCGCTCAGTCGTGTCCGACTCTTTGCGACCCCATGAATCGCAGCACGCCAGGCCTCCCTGTCCATCACCAACTCCCGGAGTTCACCCAGACTCACGCCCATCGAGTCAGTGATGCCATCCAGCCATCTCATCCTCTGTCGTCCCCTTCTCCTCTTGCCCCCCATCCCTCCCAGCATCAGAGTCGTTTCCAATGAGTCAACTCTTGGCATGAGGTGGCCAAAGGACTGGAGTTTCAGCTTTAGCATCATTCCTTCCAAAGAAATCCCAGGGCTGATCTCCTTCAGAATGGACGGGTTGGATCTCCTTGCAGTCCAAGGGACTCTCAAGAGTCTTCTCCAACACCACAGTTCAAAGCATCAAGTCTTCGGCACTCAGCCTTCTTCACAGTCCAACTCTCACATCCATACATGACCACAGGAAAAACCATAGCCCTTGACTAGACGGACCTTTGTTGGCAAAGTAATGTCTCTGCTTTTGAATATGCTATCTAGGTTGGTCATAACTTTCCTTCCAAGGAGTAAGCGTCTTTTAATTTCATGGCTGCACTCACCATCTGCAGTGATTTCGGAGCCCCCAAAAATAAAGTCTGACACCGTTTCCACTGTTTCCCCATCTATTTCCCATGAAGTGATGGGACCGGATGCCATGATCTTCGTTTTCTGAATGTTGAGCTTTAAGCCAACTTTTTCACTCTCCACTTTCACTTTCATCAAGAGGCTTTTGAGTTCCTCTTCACTTTCTGCCATAAGGGTGGTGTCATCTGCATATCTGAGGTTATTGATATTTCTCCCGGCAAACTTGATTCCAGCTTGTGCTTCTTCCAGCCCAGCGTTTCTCATGATGTACTCTGCAACGAAGTTAAATAAGCAGGGTGACAATATACAGCCTTGATGTACTCCTTTTCCTATTTGGAACCAGTCTGTTGTTCCATGTCGAGTTCTAACTGTTGCTTCCTGACCTGCATACAAATTTCTCAAGAGGCAGATCAGGTGGTCTGGTATTCCCATCTCTTTCAGAATTTTCCACAGTTTATTGTGATCCACACAGTCAAAGGCTTTGGCAATGTGGTCCACTGGAGAAGGGAATGACAAACTGCTTCGGTATTCTTGCCTTGAGAACCCCATGAACAGTATGAAAAGGCAAAATGATAGGATACTGAAAGAGAAACTCCCCAGGTCAGTAGGTGCCCAATATGCTACTGGAGATCAGTGGAGAAATAACTCCAGAAAGAATGAAGGGATGGAGCCAAAGCAAAAAGAATACCCAGCTGTGGATGTGACTGGCGATAGAAGCAAGGTCCGATGCTGTAAAGAGCAATACTGCATAGGAACTTGGAATGTCAGGTCCACGAATCAAGGCAAATTGGAAGTGGTCAAACAAAAAATGGCAAGAGTGAATGTCGACATTCTAGGAATCAGCGAACTGAAATGGACTGGAATGGGTGAATTTAACTCAGATGACCATTATATCTAGTACTGCGGGCAGGAATCCCTCAGAAGAAATGGAGTGGCCATCATGGTCAACAAAAGAGTCCGAAATGCAGTACTTGGATGCAATCTCAAAAACGACACAATGATCTCTGTTCGTTTCCAAGGCAAACCATTCAATATCACAGTAATCCAAGTCTATGCCCCAACCAGTAACGCTGAAGGAGCTGAAGTTGAACGGTTCTATGAAGACCTACAAGACCTTTTAGAACGAGCAAACACCCAAAAAAGATGTTCTTTTCATTATAGGGGACTGGAATGCAAAAGTAGGAAGTCAAGAAACACCTGAAGTAACAGGCAAATTTGGCCTTGGAATACGGAATGAAGCAGGGCAAAGACTAATAGAGTTTTGCCAAGAAAATGCACTGGTCATAACAAACACCCTCTTCCAACAACACAAGAGAAGCTAACGATATATGGGCTCAAATGCGGCACAGAGAAGGTTCACTGTAATGTCGAATGAAATAGAGTGCCGAACCTACTCAGTCGTGCCCAGACTATTTGCGACCCCATGGACTGTAGCACTCCAGGCTCCTCTGTCCATAGACTTCTCCAGGCAAGAATACTGCAGTGGGTAGCCATTCCCTTCTCCAGGAGACGCTTCCCCAGGATGGAACCTGGGTCTCCCTTATTGTCAGCAGACTCTTTACTGTCTAAGCCATCAGGGTGGCTGTAATCAGTTAAAAAAAAAAAAAAAAAAAAAAAGCTGTATGCCAATATAGGAGGACCCGGTTTCATCCCTGGGTCGTGAAAATTGTGCTGAGCCTTATCTGACCAGCCTTCCTGTCTGTCACCAACACCCGTGCTTGCTCAAACTCATGTCCATCCAGTTGGTGATGCCATCTAATTGGTTTTATCAATGTCGTCCCTTTCTCCCCCTGCTTTCAATCTTTTCCCGGCACCAAAAAAATCTGTTGGAAAACCCCATTCAGTGTTATGGGACTCTGGCCAAATATTCCCATACAAGATGGCAGAGTAGAAGGACGTGCCCTCATTTTCTCCTGGGAGAAGTCCAAAATAACAACTCGGTGCTGAACAACCAAGAACAGGAGAATGTTGGATCCCACCAGAAAAGATACCCCACATCCAAGGGCAAAGGAGACGCCCCAGCAAGGTGGTAGGAGGGGCGAAATTTAGTTTGGAATCAAATCCCATACCCATCAGTGACCCTTGGAGGGCTCAAACAAAGCCTTGTGCACACCAGGGCTCAGAGACCCCACGGAGACTGAGCCAGAACCGTGTGTGAGTGTCTCCTGTGGAGGGACTGGGGGTCAGCAGTGGCCTGCCGCAGGGGCAGGGACTCTGGGTGCAGGAGCCCTGGTCACCCAGCCTGTGGCATAAGCCCTCTTGGAGGAGGTCGCCATTAACCCCAACCATAGAGCCCCCAAGCAGACGAACCACAAAGTGCAGAACGATCATACCAAAGAAATTCTCGCACTGTTAAGAAAGTTCTAGGACCCACAACAGATTTACCAACCTGGGGATCTGGCAAGGGAACTGAGAACCCCCAAGGAATTTGACTCTGGAGGCCAGTGGGATTTGATTACAGAACCTACACAGGACTGGGGAAACAGACTCTTGGAGGGCACAAACAAAACCTTGTGCCCACCAGGACCCGGGAGAAAGGAGCAGGGACCCCACAAGGGACTGACCCAGACTTGCCCGTGGGTGTCTCTAGGAGTCCCTGGCGGAGGCGTGGGTCGGCAGTGGACTGCTGCACGGTCGGGGGCACTGAGTGCAGCAGTGCCTGCCTGGGACCCTTGGAAGGAGGTGGCCATTATCTGCATTACCTCCACCTTAGTTGGGTCTCAGGTCAAACAACAGGGAGGGAAGGCAGCCCCGCCCATCAACAGAAAATTGGATTAAACATTTAATGAGCATGGTCCCGCCCATCAGAACAAGACCCGATTTCCCCCACAGTCAGTCTCTCCCAGCAGGAAGCTTCCATAAGCCTCTTATCCTTATCTGTCAGAGGGCAGACAGAATGAAAACCAGTGTCACAGAAAGCTTGTCAAACTGATCACATGGACCACAGCCTTGTCTAACTCAATGAAACTATGAGCCGTGCCATGTTCAGTTCAGTCCCTGAGTCGTGTCTGACTCTTTGCGACCCCATGGACTGCAGCACACCAGGGTCCCTCTTCATCACCAACTCCTGGAACTTGCTCAAAGTCATGTACATCGAGGCAGTGATGCCATCCAACCATCTCATTCTCTGCTGTCCCCTTCTCCTCAGGCCTTCAATCTTTCCCAGCATCAGGGTCTTCTCCACTGAGTCAGTTCTTCGCATCAGGTGGCCAAAGTAGGTAGCCAAATGTTGAGTTTTAAGCCAACTTTTTGACTCTCCTCTTTCACTTTCATCAAGAGGCTCTTTACTTCTTTGCTTTCTGCCATAAGGGTGGTGTCATCTGCATATCTGAGGTTATTGATGTTTCTCCCGGTAATCTTGACTGCAGCCTGTGCTTCATCCAGCATAGCATTTTGCTTGATGTAGTCTGCATAAAAGTTAAATAAGCAGGGTGACAACACGCAGCCCTGAGGTTCTCCTTTCCCGCTTTGGAACCGGTCTGTTGTTCCATGTCTGGTTCTAACCATTGCTTCTTGACCTACATACAGATTTCTCTGGGGGCACGTCAGGTTGATTGGTCAGTAAGATTGATTGGTCTTTGGTCAGTAAGGTTCTCATAATCCTGAATGGGTTTTTGGGAGATGTTTCTGGTGCTGGGAAAGATGGAAGACAGGAGGAGACAGGGACGACTTTGGGTAAAATGATTAGATAGCGTCACCGACTCGGTGGACATGAGTTTGAGCACGCCCCGGGAGTTAGTGACGGATAGGAAAGCCAGTCGGATAGAACTGTGCTAATGAACTGGACAATTTTCACGACCCAGCGACGGATCCGGGCCCTCTTATTTTGGCAGTCACTTTTTTTTTTTTTTTTTTAAATATGGTGATTCGAGTCACCCTGATGGCCTAGACATATAAAGAGTCCATTTACAAAGCGGGAGACCCAGATTCGCTCCTGGGGAAGCATCTCCTGGAGAAGGGAATGGCTACCCACTGCAGTATTCTTGCCTGGAGAATTCCATGGACAGAGGAGCCTGGAGGGCTACAGTCCATGGGGTCGCAAATAGTCTGAGCACGACTGAGTGCGTTCGGCGCTCTATTTCATTCCACATTATAGTGAACCTTCTCTGTGTCAAATCCAGCGCCCCTATATCGTTATCTTAAGCCGTCAAGAAAAGCCTTATTCAAACGAAATCAGACCCAGAGTGTCCAGGAGGAGAAAACATGGAGTCAGGGACCTGGGAACAAGGGACTGGAAGCTGGCTTCATGGGAGCTGGGGTGGGGAGAGGCGTGAAGCTCGGGGGTGGGGCCTCAGCCTTTATTTGCATAACCAGCATGCACTGCGCGCAATGTAGTTTCTATTTATTATTTCAATTATCATAATTTTATTTAAAACGTAGTATTTCGAAGAATGAGCCTTTGTCCACTTCCGTGAAAAGATCTGCAAACTCTTGACCCGGACTTACCCTTGACGGTCCTCACCCTCACGGTGTTAGGAGTGACCGTTACCTAACTAGTATGTTCACGGGCTCTGCGGTGCGCTTAGGTTCGCCCTTACTTCTACGCGGCGTGAGTCCTTGGTGTTTTACCGAGGATTCCACCGGGTAGGTCTAAGTAAGGGTAAAGGGAAGTTCTGCTAATTTTTGGAGGCCTTGTGGTATTCCACAAGGCTAACATAGCTGTGTGAAAAAGTAGAATTTAAAAAGTGAGGCCGTTTTTCTACAGCTGCGGTAGTTAACAGCTTTATGTGTGTTTATCTGTTGTGGCTGCCGCTAAGTCGCTTTAGTCGTGTCTGACTCGGTGCGACCCCATAGACGGCAGCCCACCAGGCACCGCTGTCCCTGGGATTCTCCAGGCAAGAGTACTGGAGTGTGGTTGCCATTTTCTTCTCCAATACAGAGGGAAGTCGCTCAGTCGTGTCCGACTCTTAAGCGACTTCATGGACTGCAGCCTATCAGGCTCCTCCGTCCGTGGGATTTTCCAGGCAAGAGTACTGGAGTAGGGTGCCATTGCCTTCTCCGGTGTTTATCTAGGGAAACCATATTCTCAATTTTTAGTCAGTAACATTTTCATAATGCTGAACGGGTTTTCCTCGAGATTTTTTGTTTTTTCATTCTGGGAAAGATTGAAGACAGGAGGAGAAAGGGACGACGTTGACTCATTATACGGCACTCACTTTCTCGGTGGACATGCATTTGAACAAGCCCCAGGAGAGCTGTGTGGAGATGACTGAGTGAAGGAACTGGGCAATTTTTACGACCCAGGGATGGAACCAGTTCCTCCTATATTGGTAGACAGCTTTTTTTTTTTTTTTTTTTTTAGTGATTAGAGTCACCCTGGTGGCTTAGATAGGGGAGAGTCTGCTTACAATGTGGGAAACGGAGGCTCGCTCCTGGGGAAGAATCTCCTGGAGAAGCTACCCACTTGGGTATGGCTACCAGGGAATGGCTACCCACTGCAGTATTCTTGCCTGGAGAAGTCCATGGACAGAGGAGCCTGGAGGGCTACAGTCCATGGGGTCGCAAGTAGTTTGGCACGACTGTGCACTCAGGGCACTCGGTTTCATTTGACATTATAGTGAACCTTCTCTGTGTCAAATGCAGCACTCCCATATCATTTTCTTAAGCCATCGAGAAAATCCTTTATTTGAAAGAAATCAGACGCAGAGCGTCAAGGAGAAGACATGGAGTCAGGGGCCTGGCATCAAGGGACTGGAGGCAGGCTTCGCGGGAGATGGGGTGGCAAAGGCGCGAATCTCGGGGGTAGGAGCTCAGTGTTTATTTGCATAGCCAGAATGCACTGCACGCAATATGTTCAATTTATTATTTGAATGTATCATAGATTTCCTTTAAACATACTATTTCAAAGAATGAGCCTTCGTCCACTAATGTGAAGAGATCTGCTTACAACCTCTTCACCGGGACTTACCCTTTTTTTGCTTCTCATCCTCAGTGTATTAGGTGTGAGCTTCCCCTCGTGGGCTTCCCCTCGTGGGCTTCCCCTCGTGGGCTTCCCTGGTGGCTCAGAGGTTAAAGCGTCTGCCTCCAATGTAGGGAAACCCGGGTTCGATCCCTGGGCTGGGAAGATCCCCTGGAGAAGGAAATGGCAACCCACTCCAGTATTCTTGCCTGAAGAATCCCATGGACGGAGGAGCTTAGTAGGCTACAGTCCACGGGGTCGCAGAGTCGGACACGACTGAGTGACTTCACTTTCACTTTCGCTTTTCCCCTCATCAGTACGTGCCCAGGCACGGTCCGGTATCCGTCCTCCATTTCTTGCTGCTGCTTGAGCTTAAAGTCTAGTATTGCCGTGCAGACTAAGTCAAGTAGGACCAAGAAAGAAAGAAATTTTACATTAGCCAACGGTTTTTGGAGGTCTTATGAGCTTAAACAAGACTGATATTCTTGTGTAGAAAAGTAGAACTTGGAAAATAAGTGATTTCGGGCGATTTTTTAGATTCTTGAAGCTTTCTGTGTTTACCATTTTAGATTGCGGGTCTGGTCTTTGGTGAGTTGAAAGTCGCTTAGTCGTGTCCGACTTTTTGTGACCCCATGTACTATGCAGTCCATGGAATTTTCCAGACCAGAATACCGGAATGGTTAGCCTTCCCCTTTTGCTGGGGTCTTCCCAACCCAGGGATGGAACCCAGGTCTCCCGGTGGATGGAACCCGGGCCTCGGATATTGGCAGATAGGTTGGTTTTTTTTGTTTTTTGTTTTTTTCTTTTGCTGATTAGAGTTACCCTGATGACTTTAGAGAGCCTGCTTTCAATATGGTAGACCCAGGCTCAGTTCCTGGGGAGGTTCTCCTGGAGAAGGGAATGGTTACCCACTGTAGTATTCTTGCCTGGGGAATCCCATGGACAGAGGAGCCAGACAGGCTCTGGTCAGACACGACTGAGCGACTTTCACAGAGAGAGCCACCTGGGAAAAGGAGGACTCTTTTTAGGTGATCCCACGTTTCTGTCGCAGGTGTAATTGTCTTTTGGGCTGTGCTTTGTTTTCTGTAGTGTCAGTCACTCAGTCCTGTGGGACTGTTAGCCAACCTATGGACTGTAACCTGCCAGTCTCCTCTGTCTGTGGAATTCTCCAGGCCAGAATACTGCAGTGAGTTTCCATTCCCTTCTCCAGGGACTCTTCCCGACCCAGAGATGGAACCCGAGTCTCCTGCATTGCAGGCGAATTGTTTACCATGTGAGCCACCATTTTTCCCCCCCCTAATCCACGGTTATTACTACTGGATTTAATGGTAGTCAACTTTCATATTTGCATTATTCATATAGGTTCGTTTTCTTGGTTCACAAACTTATGGAGGTAGTTAGTAAACCTATGTGGGTAGATGTGTTCATTCTGTTCTCACCCTTCCCACCCTAGGATGTAATATTTGTAAAAATCCATAGAACGTCTCAGGCTCTACTGGTAGCTCAGCTGGTAAAAAAATCCACCTTCCCTGCAGGAGACCTGGGTTCGATTCCTGGGTTGGGAAGATCCCGTGGAGAAGAGAACAGCTACCCATTCCAGTATTCTGGCCTGGAGAATTCCATGCAGTGTATAGTTCATGGGAGTCATTTTAGACTCCCTATGAGAATTGCTGATCAACGTGTATATTTAACTTTTCATTTATGTAGTGCCAACTTTTGCTTTTTCTCCAAAGTCTGTACCGGTGCACACTCAACGGCACTGTATCAACATTTCGCTGTTTCACATGCCCAGCACTCTTGTTGTTTTCGGGATTTTAGAATTTGTGAGCGTCTGGGACGTGTGCAATCCATCATTTAAAGTATTTGCATATAATTTCACTGTTTGGAGGAGCCATCACTTGTTCAAATCAAAATTCTGGTGTAGGGCGTGTAGATAGTTTCCAATTTTTCTATTTTATACTCGAAGCAGTGGTTGTCCAATTACTTCCTCAAGACAAATTCCAAGAGTGAAAATGCTGGACTAAATGTTCCACACATTGAAATTTTTGATCCATATTACCCACCTGTCACCTGGAAAGATTTTACGATTTTACATTCTTATCTGCAGTATTTGCATATCTTTTACTCCCAAATGCGTTTCAAAAACAACTTAAAAATATATATATATATATATACGCTTTGTATATACTTAATATTTTCATTTGTTTTAAAAAATAAATTTATGTATTTTAAAAATTTACTTTTTAATTGAAGGATAATTGCTTACAGAATTTAATTTTAAAGGCCAAGTGACACAAGGCTCTCAGAAGAGCAAAACCCAGGATTTCTTTTCCCCATCCCAGTTCCCACTTCCCAGAAACAACCATTTTAAATCCTTAGCGGTTTCATCTGTTTGCTTCTATAACTCATAGTATGCTTACACGGCTCTTTCTTCGTTTTGTTCTAAACCGTAGCAGACAGGCTAGATGCCCACTCGGATATCAATTTTTCCTCAACCTTCAGAGATAGCTTAGAATTCCTGAGCCTTTCCAGGGTTCTGAAGCATTAAAGAGTCCTTGTCCCCACTTGGCTGCTGTTACCTGTTCTCCTGTTTAGTCAATAAGAACGTATCTTTTCTTTTGATTCCTTTACTGTCATTTAGTGGGGTTTTGTGGACAGAGTAGAGATAAATGGATATATCTAATCTGCCATATTCAACCTGAAATCCGAAGATACTGTAGATTTTATTATCATTATTATTATTATTCTTCGGCCGTGCTACAGGGTTTGCGAGACGTTAGTTCCCCGTTCAGGGATTGAGCCTCTGCCCCTGCAGTGGAGTCCCAACTACTGCACCGTCAGGGAATTCCCGTTACTTTTAGAAAATTTTTTAAAACTTTGAAAACAAGTAGAGTAGTATCTATGCTAGAAAGGCCTCTCTGAAAATCGGTAACACTTGGGACACGGATGGACCTTAAGAAACATGGAATCAGCTGAGCGCCCCCTACTGGAATATCTTGCCCAAAGAAGTCTGACTTTCCCTGGGGCCTCTTTGTTCAGGGCCCAGTGCTTCACATTCGTGGTGGTCCACCAAAGGAGTCGGGGAGATTCTAAAAATCCTATGCCCAGGACTCCACCCTGGGCCAATTAAAATTTTCTCTCTGTGTGTGGGGATTGGGCATCAGCATTTTTAAAGCTCTTAAGTGGTTTTGGAGTGCAGAGTCACTGTTCTCGGCTAAGCTGCTCACTGGTTTAGCCCGTTTATAACAGCATGGTAATATTTGGACCGGAATCCGTCCCATGTGCTTGTTATGCAGTTACCTTTGTGTGTTGTCTAGATTCTGGATAGTGTCTATTTTCATGCTTTAATTTCATAAGCATGTCTTCTGTTAATCTGAGTAACGAAGCACACAGTGGCCTTAACATAGTATTTTCGTGCCACACTCATTTGGCAGAGGCATAGGATTCAGCTCAGTCCTCACATCACATTTATACTCTGCAGGAAGTCGCCATGACAGAGTGAAAACTGTCCAGTGATGTGGCCATTTTGCTGTATCTGGATTTTTGCATTGCTGGAGTGCAGTAATGGTGGAGAGTATTATGGTCTTAATGACTATTATTGTGATTATAATGTGGATACTTGAGGCGTAGTCACCAAAACCCTCCATTATTATGAATTGATCCAATGTCTATATGGGGTCGCAAGGAGTGGGACACGACTGAGCACACACGGATGCACTATATTAGCACCCCCCACCCACCCCTAGCCGCTCTCAATAACCCCCAAAGCGTTGTTGAGAACAGGCTTAATTCTTAGAGGGGCTGGTTATTCTTGCTGAGTTTTAGCTTTAGCCTGCAAAACGTATCGTCATTGCTCATCATGGTTATCAGAAAAGAACAAGATGGGTCAATATATATCATCACGACTGGAGGAGGGGAAAATCCTACAACAGATTTAAAGGACCATGTGGAGGGAATTCTCTGGTGGTTAGGGTTCCATGCTTTCATTGCCAAGAGAATGGGTTCAGCCCCTGCTGGGGGACTAAGATCCTACAAGCTGAGTGAAGCACCCCCCACACAAAAAAATAGTGACTGGGTTGCAGTGATCTTTTATAATGAAGGACATGTTACTGAATTTGAGAAGTCTACAGTGAAAGTAAAATGTGTTCTTAAAACTCAAGACTATCTCAGGGCAGTTGCAATTCTAACAACAGGAGTTGACAGGGTCCTCTATACCAGAAGAGAATTTTTAGTTTTCAGTAAAAACGGTCACATTTAAACCTTAAAGAAATCAGGATACACTGAATAAATGCTATAAAATATTGTAGTTTAACAACTGAAATCATAAATGGCTTTATCTAAACAAATCTCTCAGTGTGAAGATCACATAATCTTCACACATCACAAAAGTGATTTGTGAGAAATGCATAACTGCATGAAATTAAAGCTTCATGAATATATACATCATCTGCCATGACTTACTAGTTTTCCAAGCATCTTTGGGGGCACTGTAACATGCATTTTTGTCATTTTATTTTCTTCTTATCAACATAGTTGGATACTTTCATGAACTAATCATTCATGAAAATAGTCTGTCTTCTTCCAATGAAAATAATTAATTACATTAACTATATCAAAATTTCTACCACATATTTTTTAAAACTCAAAAATAAATTGTTAAAATTGAATCCACCTGAGTTCAGGGTTGAACGATGTGTATCTTTACTTTGAAATGGTAGGAAAATCTACCAGAAAGAGCAACCTAGCAAATAACTATAGAAGCACATGCAGAGTTCTATTTTTTAATACCTAAAGCAGTCAAGAAGGCAAGTAAAAAATTGCAAGTTGGATGTAATCTTAAATTTTCTTTCAGTAAACTTTAAAAATATTTTGTGAATCCTATTCATAATATTATTTTTTTAATGCCCAAAATTTTAAAAAATATGAAACGCTTCTCTGAATTTGTGTGTCATCCTTGCGCAGGGGCCATGCTAATCTCTGTATCATTCGAGTTTTAGTATACGTGCTATTGAAGCTTCTAGCACTGTAACATTATTTTGATTGTGCAAAACCATCTTGGTTATAATGGGGCATCTGAAAGCACAATGAGGACAAATACCTGCTTTATCTCCTAAAAGATAAGCTTTTTAAATTTTCAGATATGACACATTGAGACTTGTCACTTTGTGTAAGTTAGCACTTCTGCGTATAGGAGATTCTGCCACTGTGATGAGCGCGTGGTAGCAGCACACAACCTCCTGAGACTGGCAAGGTCAGCTGAGGACTTGACTTGCTGCTGCTGCTAAGTCACTTCAGTCGTGTCCAACTCTGTGCGACCCCACAGACGGCAGTCCACCAGGCTCCCTCATCCCTGAGGACTTGACTTACTTGCCATCAACTGCTGTAATCACAAAATACATGGATATTGTTAATTCTTGTGTGATATTGACTCCATGCACCTAAAATAGGCTTTAAAGACAGTATGGTTTGATGCTCTATTTACCTTTTAAATGATTTTTGTTATTTAGGTTTATTTGCATAAACACATCATCCAGCCTTCAGGGTGGGCACATCAGCCCTTAGATGCCACCCGAGAACCTCAGAGAAAGCTCATGAACATGAAACATGGTTCTCAGAAAGCCTTGCCTCTGTGCTTGGTAGAGTGCACACTCTGAAATGTGCTGTGAGAAATATCTGATTCAGCAGGATTATTCATTGTCCCCCTGGGAACTTGGATCCTCTTAATTTGGGCCTGTGGCAATGGGAGTGGGCAACGGTGACAACTGGAGGCACTTGCAACTAGAAAGTCAGTGTCAGCTGAGGATGCTACAGGAAGAGTAAAAAGCACCAGAAAGTTCTATAGCCCTGAGCGCATCAGTGCATTGGTGTAGTGCCGTCAATTCCTGTGTGCTCGCTCAGTCATGTCCTACTCTGCCACCCCACGGACTATAGCCCACCAGGCTCCTCTGTCCATGGAATTTCCCAGGCAAGAACACTGGAGTGGGTTGCCAGTTTCTTCTCTCAGCTCGTGAGGTCCATTCTAATCCCCGGGGGTCTTGGTACCATGCAAAACGCTGAGCCAGCAGGTCTGGGGTTGGGGGGGGGGGCCTGAGACCCTGCATATCTAACCCCTTAATTCTGTTTCCTCTTATGAAGCTCCTTTTCGTGAAGCTCATGTATTTTGATGCACAGTATAACTTGTCGGCTGACCCCCAAGCACATAATAAATACTGAAAATTTCCCCATCAAACAGGTTGAAATTATTTTGCCCTTTAAAAGAATAATATTTCAGGGAATTCCCTGATGACCTAGTGGTTACGATTCTGGGCTTTCACTGCTGTGGCCCCAAGTTCAATCACTGGTCAGGGAAGTGAGATCCTGAAAGCCCCACAGTGCAGCCAAAAAAAGAAAAGAAAAAAAGAATAACACTTCAGTTACCTGTGTAATTTACAAAAGCAGAACATTTCACCCACGGATGGATCCATAAAACTGTAACCTAACTGTATTTTTATGCTGTGTATAGGAGTTCCAGTGGTGCAATCGGTTAGTGTACTTATATGCTCTGCATAGAATCTTATTTTATCCATTTAACAGGTTAATGTACAATTAAGCATTAAGACTGTCATGTAAAACTAATAGCAACAACTGTAACATTTCTATTTTCATTTTAGGTTTTTAATTTTTTAAGATATTATTTATTTATTTATGACTGCACTGGATCTTTGTTGCTGCACAGGTTTTTAAAAATTTGTTTTAATTGGAGGATAATTACTCTACAATATTGTGGTGGTTTCTGCCATACATCAACATGAATGGCCCATAAGTATACATGTGTCCCCCCAATCCTGAACACCCCTCCCTCCCCCCCATCCCCCTAGGTTGTCCCAGAGCACCTGCTTTGGATGCCCTTCTTCATACATCAAACTCCCACTGGCTATCTATTTTACATATGGTAATGTATCTGTCTCAATGCTGTTCTTTCAAATCATTCCACCCTATCCTTCTCCCACTGAGTCCAAAAGTCTGTTCTTTACTTCTGTGTCTCGTTTGCTGCCCAGTACATAGGATCCAGGTGGCGCTAGTGGTAAAGAATCTGCCTGCCAAGGCAGGAGACATAGGAGATACAGGTATGATCTCTGGGTCAGGAAGCTCCCCTGGAGGAGGGGATGGCAATCCACTCCAGTATTCTTGCCTGGAGAATCCCATGGACAGAGGAGCCTGGTAAGCTACAGTCCCTAGGGTCACACAGAGATGGATATGACTGAAGCTACTTAGCGTGCATGCTCCTTTGCTGCCCTGCACATCGGATCATAGGTACCATCTTTCTAGAGTCCATCAGTTCAGTTCAGTTCAGTCGCTCAGTCATGTCTGACTCTGCAACCCCATGAACCGCAGCACACCAGGCCTCCCTGTCCATCACCAACTCCCGGAGTTCACTCAAACTCATGTCCATCAAGTCGGTGATGCCATCCAGCCATCTCATCCTCTGTCGTCCCCTTCTCCTCCTGCCCCCAATCCCCTCCCAGCATCAGAGTCTTTTCCAATGAGTCAACTCTTCACATGAGGTGGCCAAAGTATTGGAGTTTCAGCTTTAGCATCAGTCCTTCCAATGAACACCCAGGACTGATCTTTAGGATGGACTGGTTGGATCTCCTTGCAGTCCAAGGAACTCTCAAGAGTCTTCTCCAACACCACAGTTCAAAAGCATCAATTCTTCAGTGCTCAGCTTTCTTCACAGTCCAACTCTCACATCCATACATGACCACTAGAAAAACCATAGCCTTGACTAGACGGACCTTTGTTGGCAAAGTAATGTCTCTCCTTTTGAATATGCTATCTAGGTTGGTCATAACTTTTCTTCCAAGGAGTAAGTGTCTTTTAATTTAATGGCTGCAATCACCATCTGCAGTGATTTTGGAGCCCCCAAAAATAAAGTCTGACACTGTTTCCACTGTTTCCCTATTTCCCATGAAATCCATATATATACGTTAATATATAGCATTTGTCTTTCTTTCCTACTTCACTCTGTATAATAGGCTCTGAGTTCATCCATCTCATTAGAACTGACTCAAATGCTCCTTTATATAAATTAATAATATTCCATTGTGTATATGTACCACAGCTTCCTTATCCATTCCTCTGCCCATGGACATCTAGGTTGCTTCCATGTCCTAGCTATTGTAAACAGTGCTGCAGTGAACATTGGGGCACATGTGTCTTTTTCAATTCTGTTTTCCTCAGGGTATATGCCCAGTAGTGGGATTCCTGGGTTGTTCAGTTCAGTTCAGTCGCTCAGTCGTGTCCGACTCTTTACAACCCCATGAATTGCAGCACACCAGGCCTCCCTGTCCATCACCAACTCCCAGAGTCTACCCAAACCCATGTCCATCGAGTCGGTGATGCCCTCCAACCATCTCATCCTCTGTTGTCCCCTTCTCCTCCTGCCCCCAATCCTTCCCAGCATTAGGGTCTTTTCCAATGAGTCAACTCTTTGCATGAGGTGGCCAAAGTATTGGAGTTTCAGCTTCAGCATCAGTCCTTCCAATGAACACCCAGGACTGATCTTTAGGATGGACTGGTTGGATCTCCTTGCAGTCCAAGGGACTCTCAAGAGTCTTCTCCAACACCACAGTTCAAAAGCATCAATTCTTCGGTGCTCAGCTTTCTTCACAGTCCAACTCTCACATCCATACATGACCACTAGAAAAACCATAGCCTTGACTAGACGGACCTTTGTTGGCAAAGTAATGTCTCTCCTTTTGAATATGCTATCTAGGTTGGTCATAACTTTTCTTCCAAGGAGTAAGTGTCTTTTAATTTAATGGCTGCAATCACCATCTGCAGTGATTTTGGAGCCCCCAAAAATAAAGTCTGACACTGTTTCCACTGTTTCCCTATTTCCCATGAAATCCATATATATACGTTAATATATAGCATTTGTCTTTCTTTCCTACTTCACTCTGTATAATAGGCTCTGAGTTCATCCATCTCATTAGAACTGACTCAAATGCTCCTTTATATAAATTAATAATATTCCATTGTGTATATGTACCACAGCTTCCTTATCCATTCCTCTGCCCATGGACATCTAGGTTGCTTCCATGTCCTAGCTATTGTAAACAGTGCTGCAGTGAACATTGGGGCACATGTGTCTTTTTCAATTCTGTTTTCCTCAGGGTATATGCCCAGTAGTGGGATTCCTGGGTTGTTCAGTTCAGTTCAGTCGCTCAGTCGTGTCCGACTCTTTACAACCCCATGAATTGCAGCACACCAGGCCTCCCTGTCCATCACCAACTCCCAGAGTCTACCCAAACCCATGTCCATCGAGTCGGTGATGCCCTCCAACCATCTCATCCTCTGTTGTCCCCTTCTCCTCCTGCCCCCAATCCTTCCCAGCATTAGGGTCTTTTCCAATGAGTCAACTCTTTGCATGAGGTGGCCAAAGTATTGGAGTTTCAGCTTCAGCATCAGTCCTTCCAATGAACACCCAGGACTGATCTTTAGGATGGACTGGTTGGATCTCCTTGCAGTCCAAGGGACTCTCAAGAGTCTTCTCCAACACCACAGTTCAAAAGCATCAATTCTTCGGTGCTCAGCTTTCTTCACCATCCAACTCTCACATCCATACATGACTACTGGGAAAACCATAGCCTTGACTAGACGGACCTTTGTTGGCAAAGTAATGTCTCTGCTTTTTAATATGCTATCTAGGTTGGTCATAACTTTCCTTCCAAGGAGTAAGCGTCTTTTAATTTCATGGCTGCAATCACCATCTGCAGTGATTTTGGAGCCCCCAAAAATAAAGTCTGACACTATTTCCACTGTTTCCCCATCTATTTCCCATGAAGTGATGGGACCAGAAGCACAAGCTGGAATCAAGATTGCTGGGAGAAATATCAATAACCTCAGATATGCAAATGACGCCACCCTTATGGCAGAAAGTGAAGAGGAACTAAAAAGCCTCTTGATAAAAGTGAAGAGGAGAGTGAAAAAGTTGGCTTAAAGCTCAACATTCAGAAAACGAAGATCATGGCATCTGGTCCTGGGTTGTATGGTAGTTTTATTCCTAGTTTTCTAAGGAATCTCCATACTGTTCTCCATAGTGGTTGTATCAGTTTGCATTCCCTCCAACAGTGCAAGAGGGTTCCCCCTTCTTCACACCCTATCCAGCATTCGTTGTTAGTAGACTTTTTGATGATGGCCATTCTGACTGGTGTGAGATGATAACCTCATGGTGGTTTTGAGTTGCATTTCTCTAATAATGAGCAATGTTGAGCATCTCTTCATGTGGTTATTAGCCATCTGTAGGTCTTCCCTTGGAGAAATGTCTGTTTAGGTCTTCTGCCCACTGTTTGATTGGGTTGTTCATTTTTCTGGTGTTGAGCTGCATGAACTGCTTGTATATTTTGGAGACTGTCAGTTGTTTTGTTTGCTATTGTTTCCTCCCATTCTGAGGGCTGTTCTCTCACTTGCTTAGTTTCCTTCGTTGTGCAAAAAGCTTTCAAGTTCAGCCAGTTCCCATCTGTTCACCTTGTTTTTACTTCCGTTACTCTGGGAGGTGGATCATAGAAGACCTTGCTGTGATTTATGTCGGAGAGTGCCCTGCGCAGGCTTTCTTGAAGTGCGATGAGCGGGGCTACTCTCTGGTTGCAGTGCGCAGACTCCTCATTGTGGTGCTCCTCTTGTTGCAGAGCATGGGCTCTAGGGCATGGGCTCAGTAGTTGTGGCTCAGGGGCTTAGTTGGTCCGCAGCATGTGGGGTCTTCTCGGATCAGGGATCAAACCTGTCTCCTGCATCGGCAGGTGAAATCTTTACCACTGAGCCACCACGGAAGCCCCAGGTTTTAAACTTTCTCTGAAACCTTTCCTTTTTTATGTTTATTTAACATTCATCAATAAGAATTTTAGTGCATATACTACAAGCCAACTGTTGTCATAATCTGAGCTGCTTATATCTAGGATTTTTAACTACTTAGAAACATTTAACATTTGTTTCCCTACAGCAAACTCTATATTCTTAAAATTTTTTCACATGATTGCCTCAAAAGTTGCCAGATACCACCTCTGAGTAATCAGCAATTGCAGACCCACAAGTGGAAGTCTCTTGATAATGGTGTCAGTGGTTTCATCTAATACAACCCAAGTGATTCTAGCTGAGGAAGTCTGGCTTCTTTGCAGGAGCACATCCCAAACTACAAACCTAAACACCTAATTCTCATTCACTATATCTCCCAGAGGACTATAGACTATAATTTTTATAGACTGGATGCCATGATCTTTGTTTTCTGAATGTTGCACTTTAAGCCAAATTTTTCACTCTCCTCTTTCACTTTCATCAAGAGGCTCTTTAGTTCTTATTCACTTTCTGCTTGAGGGTGGTGTCATCTGCATATCTGAGGTTATTGATATTTCTCCTGGCAATCTTGATTCCAGCTTGTGCTTCATCCAGCCCAGCATTTCTCATGATGTACTCTGCATATAAGTTAAATAAGCAGGGTAACACTATACAGCCTTGACGTACTCCTTTTCCTATTTGGGTCCAGTCTGTTGTTCCACGTCCAGTTCTAATTGTTGCTTCCTGACCTGCATACAGGTTTCTCAAGAAGCAGGTCAGATGGTCTGGTATTCCCATCTCTTTCAGAATTTTCCACAGTTTATTGTGATCCACACAGTCAAAGGCTTTGGCATAGTCAATAAAGCAGAAATAGATGTTTTTCTGGAACTCTCTTGCTTTTTCCATGATCCAATGGATGTTGGCAATTTGATCTCTGGTTCCTCTGCCTTTTCTAAAACTAGCTTTAAAAGTTGGCTTAAAACTCAAAATTCAGAAAACGAAGATCATGGCATTTGGCCCCATCAATTCATGGCAAATAGATGGGGAAACAGTGACAGACTTTACTTTCTTGGGCTCCAAAATCACTGAGGACAGTGACTTCAGTCATGAAATTAAAAGACACTTGCTCCTTGGAAGAAAATCTATGACCAACCTAGACAGCATATTAAAAAGCAGAGATATTATTTTGCCAACAAAGGTCCGTCTAGTCAAAGCTACAGTTTTTCCAATAGTCATGTATGGATGTGAGAGTTGGAGTATAATGAAGCTGAGCGCCGAAGAATTGATGCTTTTGAACTGTTGTTGGAGAAGACTCTTGAGAATCCCTTGGACAGCAAGGAGATCCAACCAGTCCATCCTAGAGGAAATCAGTCCTGAATAGTCATTGGAAGGACTGATGCTGAAGCTGAGGCTCCAATACTTTGACCACCTGAAAAAGAACTGACTCATTTGAAAAGACCCTATTGCTGGGACAGATCGAAGGCGGGAGGAGATGGGGATGACAGAGGATGAGATGATTGGATGGCATCACCGACTCAATAGACATGTGTTTGCATAGACTCCAGGAGTTGGTGATGGACAGGGAGGCCTGGCCTGCTGCAGTCCATGGGGTTGCAAAGTATCAGACTCGACTGAACAACTGAACTGATAATTGGTTAACTAAGTCAGATGATCTGGGGTATAGAGGGCTATACCTAATGATAGTTATTGACTTAAATTCTTGATTTAAATTATGATCTTACTAATAGTTGCTAGCTATATTATTTTCTATGTCGCTTGTTTCAGAAGATTATTTCTTATGTTACCAAATGTGTAACTGAGCCTGTGATAAAATGCTGATATGCAATTCCATATGGGATCAATGATTGTAATAATGTAACTCTAGGTATGGGAAGAAGCAACAAGAGGGAATATTTTCCTGGAGCAAGAGGCTAGTAAGACAGGTATGGTCCAGAGACTTTTGCTATTCGCAAGGCCTGGTCTAGTAACAGCACACTGAGTGGCCTATCAATGGAATCTTCGCTAGACCTGGGAATAAGCCTTCCCAGCACCACAGGTCACAATGGCCATGAAATGCCCCCAAAGTATGGTCAAATATGTGGCTATGAAGGGGCCCTGCTGACTGGAAATTGGCATTTGTCAGCTGCCTCTACAAAGACTAAATAATGACCATTGCAATCTGCTGATCTTCAACATCCCCTGAAAGGAGTTCAAGGGTGGAGATCAGAAATAAGGCACTCTGTGCTCTGGGAAAAACCCAGAAGAACAGGCATTTAGTCAGATGTTTTCAGGTAAAGATTTTTATGAGTCCAAATTCTTGCATCTTCTCATCCTTAGAGAAACACTAACATCATGAACCAATGTTTGGTCCTGATTCTCCTGGCTAGCCCCTCAGCAGCTTTTCTACTATTAATCTTTGGGCCATGTACCTTTAAGTTTCTTGTTAAGTTTGCTTTTTCTAGAATACAACAAATCTCCAAGTGGTAGTATGACAAGAATATCCTCTGGCCAACATCCAGAGAATGCTGAAACAAGCTGCCTTATCATTCCATGGACTCTTCCCCCTCTGTAAATGCACCCTGACAGAGAGCAGACAAAGGAACAAAGGTTTCCCAGAGCCCAACGATGCCCCCGTACAGCCTGAAGAAGCCATACTGGTTATTGCCCCTTTTCTCTTGAGACTGGGTTCCCAAATACCTGAGAAGGGAAATAGGTAGATAGTCAGACATGAGCAGGGTATCAAAAGAGGCCAAAGAAAAGTGAAAGTCGCTCAGTCATGTCCAACTCTTTGCAACCCCATGGACTATACAGTCCATGGAATTCTCCAGGCCAGAATACTGGAGTGGGTATCCTTTCCCTTCTCCAGGGGATGTTCCCAACAGCCCTAAAAATAGAGGGAGGAATGTGGTGTCCCAAGGATGAAAGAACAGGGGGGAAAAAAAAAACCAAGGAGGGCCTTGGAATGCAGGAATGGAAAAAAACAGACCCTTATTGTCCTTCCCACTCCCCCTCCATGTTGTAGCTATTAACGAATTTCAGGTCCTCCCGAGCAGTATAACCTGTCTCCCCTCTTACCCCATAGGGAGAAGGTATTTGCCTTTCTCTTCCCCCACCCAGTATACGTGCCTCATCCAATCAGCAAATGACCCACAAGACCACTATCCTGCTCCATGTACCCTGGATATAAAAATGGACCAAGGATTCCCATTCAACATCGGTTGTCTCTTGAGCCAGCCCACTGTTCTAATAGCGTCTCCCACTGTAATAAACTATTCTCCTCTCATGCTGCCTCATGTCTGGAAATTCTTTTCCAACCTGCACACAGACCATGACAGGAAAGATTGAGGGCATGAGGAGAAGGGGACAACAGAGGATGAGATGGTTGGATGGCATCATTGTGTAAAATGAAAATATCTCCTGCCATATTAACAAACAAGAAATGTCACAGCCATCAGCAATTTCTGGCCTCCCAATGTGAATGAGGGCTCCCAAAACAGCGATCCAGCGGCTGCTGCCATTCCCCACTGTGCTTGCTGAGGAGCTGGGGGAATGCAAGAAGCAAGGTGAACAGAGACAGGATTGGCCCCAATAGCTGAGGTGCCTATGAAAGGAATGAACTCAGTGAGCCTAGAGGCTTGATCTTCCCATACACAGAATGCTAAATTCCTTAACTTGATACCTGATCTTTGATGTTCAGACTGCTTGCTCCCTTTGTTGCTAACTTGTATATAGCCTAACTTCCTCTCCTGCCTCCTTAAAGCAGTTTTCTCAGAGCTACTGAGATGCTGTCTCCCGGGCTGAGAATCCTAAACATTCCCACCAAATAAAATAACTCTATATTCAGGTTGTGACTATATTTTTAGTCGAGTGGACATGGGTTTGAGCAAACTCCAGGAGACAGTGAAGGTCAGGAAAGCCTGATGTGCTGTAATCTACTGGGTTGCAAAGAGTCGGGACACAACAGAGCAACCGAACAACAATTTGAGGTGCTGTCTCCTGTGCTGCCTCAAATAAAACTTAACTCACAACTCTCTTTTATTTTTTTAAGTCAACAGGGCGTAGAGAAATTGGGGAATATTTATGAGATGTTTTGACAGTTCTGGTTTAAGGTTGGTCTTTTGTTCCGGGGGCTTGATGAGGATTAAGGATCAGAACTTGGTGTGATATGATAAGTGTAGTTTAGGCTGCTGCTGCTAAGTCGCTTCAGTCGTGTTCAACTCTGTGCGACCCCAGAGCCGGCAGCCCACCAGGCTTCCCTGTCCCCGGGATTCTCCAGGCCAGAACACTGGAGTGGGTTGCCATTGCCTTCTCCAATGCATGAAAGTGAAAAGTGAAAGTGAAGTCGCTCAGTCGTGTCCGACTCTTCGAGACCCCATGGACTGCAGCCCACCAGGCTCCTCAGTCCATGGGATTTTCCAGGCAAGAGTACTGGAGTGGGGTGCCATTGCCTTCTCCGTAGTTTAAGCTATAAGGACACAATGAAGTGTTTCCATCAAGTCTTAGAAAACAGCTATTTGATGCTATCTATCGACATGTTGGTTAGTCTGACTGAACAGAACAATAAAGGTATGTACATTTTTATCTTTCTAGGCAAGAGTTCCTGGGAGAGTTAAGTCATCCTGATAAAGACATCCAAATAGTAAAGGCATGTTAATATAGGTAGTAAACTGTATAGGAATAAGGGTTTCATTCTGAACCACAACCTCTGAATTGGGTTTCAGAGCCTATTTTGGTGATTAAAAGCTAGAGTTTGTCTTTGCATTCCTGCTGTCATAACCTTTAGGATCTTCTAGACAATAGATTCCTCTGGCTTAATGTGATGAGGTTCAATTTTATAAAGTACCAGCTTGAAAGTACATATCTCTAGCTTTTATCTTCCTACATATATATGTTCAAGTCTCTCAAATTTTATAAACAAATCTCTCCAGGTAACCTGGGGATGCCTGGGGCATTCAACAGTTTCTGTGATTCCCCCTGTGCTTGGCATCTCATCTTAGATGCCTCCTCCTGGCCGACTGGGAGGGTTCTTGACATCACCGCATTTCAGCAGCTCTGGGAATAGCACCTGTGCATGGCAAATGTATACCCACTGCTTGGAGAACTGCATTAATAAAGTAGACAAGGAAGAGGAAAAAGCAAGCAAGCAAGCAAAGGCAGTAAACCTCCACACTTTTTGAAACGGAGGCCCAGAGTCTCTCTGTTTCCTTTGCTCTTGGCTATCTGTCCTGTTTCCTCCACTCCACTGCTTTTCTTAAAATTTTGGATGACATCATAACTACTACTCAGTGGCCACTTCTTAGTCCTTATCTTGCTTGATCTTCCTGCTCCTCTAGAACTAAGAAAGAATTATCAGAAAGGATGAAAGATGATCAGGAAAGCATAGAGTCATGGAAGTCTACAGAGGAGTTTTAAGGAGGACATGATCAACACTGCCAAACATTGCAGAGAAATAGGACCAGAAGAATCATCCCATGCTTTCTGGCAGGTACAGGGTAGTTTGTTTGGAGAGAAACTTCCTTCAATACTTGCTCAGTGTTTTCCTTCTATATCAGTTTCTACCAATCAACCATGATTTGGATCTACTGCCAATGTAAGCAGATGACTATTCTCAAATTAAGGATGGTGGCTACTCCTGTTGATTTATTACTAAATGCAAGAAGTTGTTAACCTAAAACAATAAAACAGCCAGTTATTTACTAGCAAGATAGGTTTATTTGGGAACGGGAAAGAACTGCAGTCTGGGACATATAAATATGGTAAACCACAGGCAAGTCTGGTAAAGCAAAGGAGAAAAAACTCTTTTATAAGGAGAAGGGGAAATTTGGAGGAGCTATTATTTAAAAAATAATAATAAAAGTCCAATAAAGGAAACTGAGAGTTTGAAGTATAGTGGATTTTCATTGGCTGAGCTGTTACAGTCTATCTTTGGCTGAGATGTTGCCAGGCAAGAAGAAAATCTTTCTTCCCCCTGCACTTGGTGGGACTGTCATTTCTTGCTGGAAATGCTAAATATGTCTCTTCCTGTTGGGATCTGTATTGATATTGACTGATACGTGCATGAGAGTTCCCTCTTCTGGCCTCCTGACTCCATTTAACTGAGGTTTCTGCTTAATTTTCACAAAGTCTATGCTAATTGGAACCTTCAAGCTGTATTTGAGGAATGTTCTTGTTTTGTCTTTTTCTCCCATTCTTCGCTTTCTATTGATAAAGGAAATTTGAATTGGGACCCACGTAATGGTGTTGTAGCCATGCGTTTCGGGAAACAAACTCACTCAGAAGGACAATGCAGATAGTGGAGTACGGTTTATTACACCGGCAGGCCCAAGGCAGAGTCTCCTCTTAGCCAAGGACCCCGAACAACTTTTGTGAAAACCTTATATACCTTAAGTGTACTGCTCAAGCCCACATCCCCAGATTCCTTAAACCTAGCCTGGAAAGTGTTAAAGGGAGATACAATCAGGTTATAGCCATGATTCATAATCAGAAGGTCAGCTGGTTATACACTGTAGCCTACACCATGGGTGCCATAAAGATTACAAAGGTGATTGACTACATAGGGGATTATTACATTCTTTTTGGTGACAGGAAATCTTGGTATGGAATCTGGTGTTTATCAGTCTGGGAGGCCAGTTTGGCCATAGGTATGTTATCCCCATGGCTACCAGGCACATAGTTCAAAGTTCACTGAAAGTGCAAGATGGAATTTCCTTCTTTTTCAAGATGGAGTCAGCTTGGCCTGTTCCTTTCCTCCCTCAGTGGAGGCTGCTCCAATGGCCCAACTCACATCACAAATCTCAACCTAAGTCAGCCTGCACTTGAAAAAAGCACTTCACTGCCTAGGAAACCTAATATACACTAACCACAATCCTCCAGCTCAGATTTAGCTAGTTCATCTTACCTTAGAAAACAGAATGTGGTAACCTTACTAGGAAATCCCTGAGTGCCTAGCCAACAATGCCCTGTTTCTGCACTGCTGCCTCTACTGCTATCTAAAATTTGCTCTTGCCTAAATCCCTTGGGAAGTGTGCTCCACTGCTTATGAGGTGCTGTACTCCCCCAATCCATGGATCGTTTTCCCTTAAATAAAGGACATCAAACTTGTCACTAAATTTATTATTTTTGTCACTGACACTGTACAGCAATATGACGTGTATAGAATTTGTCAAAGCTCCCACAAAGACCACTAGAGCCACACCTAGGTCAGATAAAGCAGGTTTATTAAACTTGCTGAGTAAGCAAGCGCCCCAAGTTCACAAAGTCTCAGTAGTGACTTAAAAGAAGGAAGTTAGAGAAGCTACAAACATAGACAGTGTAGAGCTTTGGGGCTGGGCTCAGATGGTTCTAAGGCTGATTTAGGCAGGGAATGAACATGTGTCAGAATTTGTAAACCACACAGGTGGCTGAACCTTGGAACACACGGATCTGAATGGGCTGATGTTAAAACAATTTGAGTTTAAGCAGGGTTTGTTGCAAGTTTGTGGTTTGCCTTTCTGGGACACAGTTATGTTATCCATTATAGGAAATCATGCTATAAACAGTGTTTTAATATATTAAAAGGGAACGCAGCCATTGTTTTGCCTATTCCAAAGTTTTACATATTTTTTTCTTAATAAAAGTATTAGCTTTGCATTAGAGGTCTGGGAGCAACATGATATGGTACATGGATGATAACTGTAGATCTAAGTTAGTGCCATTGGGAACACAATGCTGGGTTGAGAAAGATTTTGACACTATGCCTGGGGTCTTAAAGAAAAAAAAAATCCTACGAAATAGTACAACATTCTTTTAGGATTCTGTAGAATTAGAATGGTCTGTAGAAACTGGAAAGCTAAAAACTACATTTTCTAGATTCACCTAAAGTTAGAATTTCAGATGTGCTTTGGGTTCTGCCAGTCAGATGCCTTCAAGCCAGAGGACATGAAGCATCTCTGCGCTGGCATGGATTGTGGCCCCAGACTCTGAGCTTCCCTGGTTATGCCCTTCTGCAGCATGGTTATGCATGTCTTTCTTGAACTTCATGAGCCAAACCAAGACCCTGCCATCAAATCCCCTTTGTTATTTGTCAGTCCTATTTGGGCTTCACTTGTAGCCAAGACTTCTGAGTGATATATCTAATAGCACACAGATTTTTCTATTCAATTTCAGGCCCTCAAAAAACCCATCCACAACCCCCAGATTAAAGAGTCCTACAGTGTAAGAATTTTATCATTTTGACTGAAAATCTAGTAGAAAGTTTATGAAATCTCTATCCACATGGCTACACATGAGTGATTATAAAGAATTCTTTGGGGAGTTTCCAAAAAAAATTAATCTTTTCCTCTTCCACTGATTCACCAAAATACCTAAAAACCATTCTTAAGGGGATGTTGCTCAGTGTTAAACTGTAACATCTTATTCTTTTTTTTTTTTTTTCCCAAAAAATAGGTACTATGCCCCTACTACAGTGGACACTATACTACATGAAGGCAATAAACATGATTCATGTTCTCATGGAGATTTAAGTCAAGTCGGGGAGAAAAACAAGTAAGCAGGGGGGTCTCTTATTTAAATGTCCCTGATGTACCATTTGGGGGTTTCTCTGATGGCTCAAGTGGTAAAGAATCCACCTGCAATGCAGGAGACACAGGAGACATGGATTCGATTCCTGGGTCAGGAAGATCCCCTGGAGGACAAAATGACACCCCACTTCAGTATTCTTGCCTTGGAGATCCCATGGACAGAAGAGACTGGTGGGCTACAGTCTGTAAGGTCACAAAGAGTCAGACACGACTGAGCACATGATGGATGGATAGATGTACCATTTATCATTCATTACACTAAATAAGAAATTTATTCACATAATATTCAGTCTATTTGGCATTATCTACAAAAGTTAAACATATGTCATCCCATGACTCAACAATCCCATTGCTAGATATAAAGCCAAGAAAAATGGTGCATAGGGCTACCAAAAGGCTTATACAAGAATATTTATTTTTTTATTTTTTATAAATTAGTAAATTTTATTTATTTTTAAAATTAATTTATGTTAATTGGAGGCTAATTACTTTACTATATTGTAGTGGGTTTTGCCATACATTCACATGAATCAGCCATGGGTGTACATGTGTTCCCCATCCTGAACTCCCCACCCCACTTCCCTCCCCATCCCATCCCTCGGGGTCATCCCAGTGCACCAGCCCTGAGCACCCTGTCTCATCCATCAAACCTGGGCTGACGCTCTATTTCACATATGATAATATACATGTTTCAATGCTATTCTCTCAAATCATCCCACCCTTACCTTCTCCCACAGAGTCTAAAAGTCTGTTCTTTACATCTGTGTCTCTTTTGCTGTCTCACATATAGGGTCAGCATTACCATCTTTCTAAATTGTGTTAATATACTGTATTGGTGTTTTTCTTTCTGGCTTACTTCACTCTGTATAATAGGCTCCAGTTTCATCCACCTCATTAGAACTGATTCAAATGTATTCTTTTTAATGGCTGAGTAATACTCCATTGTGTATATGTACCACAGCTTTCTTATCCATTCATCTGCTGATGGACATCTAGGTTGCTTCCATGTCCTGGCTATTGTAAACAGTGCTGCGATGAACATTGGGGTACGTGCAACTATTTCAATTCTGGTTTCCTTGGGGTGTATGCCCAGCAGTGGGATTGCCGGGTCGTATGGCAGTTCTATTTCCAGTTTTTTAAGGAATCTCTACACTGTTCTCCATAGTGGCTGTACTAGTTTGCATTCCCACCAACAGTGTAAGAGGGTTCCTTTCTCTCCGCACCATCTCCAGCATTTATTGTTTGTAGACTTTCTGATAGCAGCCATTCTGATGGGCGTGAGATGGTACCTCATTATGGTTTTGATTTGCATTTCTCTGATAATGAGTGATGTTGAGCACCTTTTCATGTGTTTGTTAGCCATCTGTAGAAAGGCTTATACAGGATATTTAAAACAGCTCTATTCATAACAGCCAAAAACTGGAAACAACCCAAATGTCCATTAACAATATAATGGATAAACAAAGTACGGTGTATTCATACAAATGGAAAACTATACAGCAAGAAAAAAAGAACAAAGAACAAATTCCTGCTAACCCCAACTGATGGAGGAGATAGATAGGCTCTAGGTTAGATATTTACATCTGGCCTCCTATTTGCATTTCTTGGGGCACAAAGAAGTGGGCTTCGGGCTGGATACTTACAACTGTTAGCATTTCCTGAGACAAGAGATAGATGGGCTCCAGTTAAGGCATTTACAGTCAGCCTCCTGCTTGACCTCTAAAATGGAAGAAAAACAGAAACAGGGTAAATAGTCAGTATTTGTTTCTTGTTAACACCTTAAGGTAATAGTCATGGTGATAGTCAAGGCAATAGTCACGGCAAGGACAAAGAGGGGCAAAATCCTGTTTGAGTAAAGGATTAAGGGATCTCCACTCCCCCTTCTCTTGGGACAAGGGAGACACTACACACGCACAGAAAGGCTCCTTGTGGGTCAAAAGTTAAGGGATAACTCCAGGCCATAATGAGTCTTGTTCCTTCCGGAAGCCTTCACTTCCATCTTGACTGAGGGATGTGTGTGCATCCAGGGGAAGGTCCCAGGATAAGTCAGGTGTGGAAAAAGAAACCAGATAATTGACCTGAAGGAAGACAAAGACCTGGAAAAACTGCCTTATATAAATGACTTAGCTGCCTCTTTACTGTGCTCCTTCTCACAAGGCGGGGACACCCAGACCCTTTCTCTCCAGGTGTGCATCTCTGCCTTGCTCCTGCTTAACTACAGACCATTTCTCTATGTGCTTTCCCACTTTTTGTTATACTGTGTCTTTAATAACAAACTTGATACCTGCATTTACAGTTTCTGCCTCTGTGATAAATGCATTTTTCACTGAAGGTAAAGATCCAGGGAAAATTAGCTTCTCGTCTCTAGCTCTTGCTGTTCTGGTGGCTAAGATTCCTGGTTCTCATCCAGGCTATGTTGTGCTATGCTAAGTCGCTCTGTTGTATCCAACTGTTTGCAACCCCATGGACTGTACTCCACCAGGCTCCTCTGTCCATGGGGATTCTCCAGGCAAGAATACTAGAGTGGGTTGCCATTTCCTACTCCAGGTAATCATCAGGACCCAGGGATCAAATCCAGGTCTCCCACATTGCAGGCAGATTCTTTACCATCTGAGCCACCAGGGAAGCCCAGGCTACCAAGGTTCAATTCCTGGGCAGGGAATTAAGATCTCACTTCACGCCACCATTCACTGCTGCCTTGCTGAGATCACAATCACATGGATGAAGCTCACAAACAATATGATAAGTGAAAGATACCAGACACTGGAGAGTACGTTGTGTGTGTGTGTGTGTGTGTGTGTGAAGTTGCTTCAGTATAATTCCATTTAAATGAAATTCAAGAATGTGCAAAACTAACTGATAGTTATAGAACTCAGCGGAGTGGTTACTTCTGGGTTGGGATTGGTATTGACTGAGAAAGGGGCATGAGACTAGCTATCACACAACCATGTATGTGTTAAACCTCAATTTTAAAAGTTTTTTTTTAAGTCCTGTCATTTGGAGAGGCTTTGAACTCTGGAGCTGGAGATGGGTTGTATAATGAGAGAGACTTCTTAAGGACACTACCTCTGGTCCTGCAATATGGTAATGTTGAGAGATTTGGAAGTGCTGCTACTCATGTTTGGCTCCATATGCAGACTTAATTGTGACCTAGATGTATTCCATTAACAAGAGCCATTCATCTGTCAGCTTAGCCTTGGTGACTGAGGCCAAATACATAAAGGGTGAGTTAAGACAAGCACTGGTTGATTTCAGCTTGTTTCACCAGCTCTCTTGTCAGGAGATTTTTGAGTATTAAACAGTAATCTAATTTAAGTAATTACATTGCTTCAATTTGGTAGTTAGAAAAGCCAAACACACCATTGTACTGTATTTTTTTAAAAATTAGAGAAGTAAGACTCAAAAGAGACACCAATTTTTTTTTCATATATATTGTGCCTTACCAACAAGCACTTGTAGTCAAAGGATCAAGGAAAAGCTAAGACAGGAAATAAAAATAAAAGTTGAGGCAAGAAGGATAATCTTTACTGAAATATCAAAGTGAGACTAGAATTAAGCTACAGGACTATTAGGATCAAATAGGTAATCAATCCATTTAGAGGAACCAGGTTACAGCTGCAGTGTGGTCCTAGAAGGACTTAGCCTAAAGGAGAATCTTTTGCAATGTAGGTTGTTTGAGCAGACATTTTCTTGGATGAGATGGGAGGGAAAGTGGCTCTTATTTTTTAAATTGAAGTATAGCTGATATTAGTCGCTCAGTTGTGTCCAACTCTTTGCAACCCCATGGACTGTCACCTGCCAAAGTCCTCTGTCTATGGAATTCTCCAGGCAAGAATACTGGAATGGGTAGCCATTTCCTTCTCCAGGGGATCTTCCAGACCCAGGGATCGAAACCTCATCTCCTGATTGCAGGTGGACTCTTTACCATCTGAGATACCAGGGGACCCCTAATAGCAGAAATAGAAGGACTAAGGATAAGGCAATGGCACCCCACTCCAGTACTTTTGCCTAGAAAATCCCATGGATGGAGGAGCCTGGTAGGCTGCAGTTCATGGGGTCGCTAGAGTCGGACACGAATGAGCGACTTTACTTTCACTTTTCACTTTCATGCATTGGAGAAGGAAATGGCAACCCACTCCAGTGTTCTTGCCTGGAGAATCCCAGGGACGGGGAAGCCTGGTAGGCTGCAGTCTATGGGGTCACACAGAGTCGGACACGACTGAAGCGATGCAGCAGCAGAAGGACTAAAGAGCCTCTTGATGAAGGTGACAGAGGAAAGTGAAAAAGCTGGCTTAAAACAACATTCAAAAAACTAAGATCATGGCATACAGTTCCATCACTTCATGACAAACAGAAGGGGGAAAAGTGGAAACAGTGACAGATTTTATTTTCTTGGGCTCCAAAATCACTGTGGACAGTGACTGCAGCCATGAAATTAAAAGACACTTGCTCCTTGGAAGAAAAGCTATGACAAACCTAGATGGCATATTAAAAAGCAGAGATATCACTTTGCTGACAAAGGTGCATATAGTAAAAGCTATGCTTTTTCCAGTAGTCATATACAGATGTGAGAGCTGGACCATAAAGAAGGTTGAGCACCAAAAAAATTGATATTTTTGAATTATGGTGCTGGAGAAGACTCTTGAGAGTCCCTTGGACAGCAAGGAGATCAAATCAGTCAATCCTAAAGGAAATCAACCCTGAATATTCATTGGAAGGACTGATGCTGAAGCTGAAGCTCCAATACTTTGGCCACCTGATGGGAAAAGCTGACTCATTGGAAAAGACTCTGATGCTGGGAAAGATTGAGGGCAGGAGAAGGGGACACAGAGAATGAGATGGTTGGATAACATCACTGACTCAATGGACATGAGTTTGAGCAAACTCAGAGATAGAGGAGGACAGGTAAGCCTGGCGTGCTGCAGTCCATGAGGGCACAAAGAATCAGAACATGACTTAGCAACTGAACAATAACAATAACTGAAATAAAATAAAACATATCAATCTTAAGTATACAGTTCAAGGGTCTTGATCATTACATACACATGCACCCACCATCCAAATCAAGACATAGACTATATCCTTCATGCCAGAAAGTCTCCTTGTGCCTCTTTCTAGTCAACATCCATTCAGTCTAATCCCTTCCAACCACTTTCTAATTTTTATTCTTCTAGGTTAGTTTTGCTTGTTTTAGAATTTCATTACATGGAATTCAACAGAATGATTTATTTTACTGAACATTTCTTTTTTTTTTTTCCATGCTGCACAACTTTCAGGATCTTATTTCCTTAACCAGGGATTGATCCTGGGCTGGCAGTGAAAGCACCAAGTCCTAACCACTGGACTACCAGGGAATTCCCCTCATTCAACATGTTTTTGAGATTCATCCATATTGTTGCATATGTCCAATTTATTTTCTTTTTATTACTCAAGAGTATTCTATTGTATAAATACACTGTTAGTTGATAATCTACTCTACTGCTGGTGGATATTTGAGTTGCTTCTAGTTTGTGGCTCTATAAATAAATTTGCTGTGAACATTTTTGTACAAATTTGAGAAAATACATTAGAGTGGGATTCTTGAGTATTAGAGTAGATAGATTTTTAACTTTATAAGGAATTGACAAAAAGTTCTCTAAAGTTGTCGTATCATTGGACACTACCACCAGCAGTTCAAGGAAATTCCAGTTGCTCCACATCCTTCCCAATAGTTGATGCAGTCAGTCTTTTTTATTTTAAACACTCTATTGATATCTTGGTTGGGTCGTAATTCCATTTCTGTGATGACTAATGATGTTGAGCACCTTTTCATGTGATTGTTGTACCTTCCTACATCTTCTTTTGTGAAGTGTCTGTTTTTAATACCTTTGACCCGCCATTTTTACAACCTGCTTTATTCTCCTTAAATAATAAGCAGTTATCCAGTTTGCTGCCTGAAAGAGTTCTGTGATGAAACAGATCAATTCAAGCAGTAGATTTAGCCAATATAGCTTTTTATACTGATCCAATGTCACAGTTCAGAGAAGGCAATGGCACCCCACTCCAGTACTCTTGCCTGGAAAATCCCATGGATGGAGGAGCCTGGAAGGCTGCAGTCCATGGGGTCGATGAGGGTCTGACGTAACTGAGCGACTTCACTTTCACTTTTCACTTTCACGCATTGGAGAAGAAAATGGCAGCCCACTCCAGTGTTCTTGCCTGGAGAATCCCAGGGACGGGGGAGCCTGGTGGGCTTACCGTCTATGGGGTCGCACAGAGTTGGACACGACTGAAGCGACTTAGCAGCAGCAGCAGCAGCAATGTCACAGTTAAAAAGCAAATAGCCTTGCTCAAATAATAAACCTGTATGACTTCCCCAGAGTCAAATGACGACTCTAGTACTTTATTTCCAACTCTGGGGTTTATGTACGTACTCCAAATAAACAGTTTCACCACAAGCATGAAAACTGCAGGCTATGGTCTATTATAGATAAATTATGTTTTTAAAAACTTATCTGTTTGTTTTTAAATGAACTCTGGCTAGGGGAACACTGCAAATCATAAGGATTTCTATACCCACAGAATGAGGTTGAGGCTGTGTGTGTGTGTGTGTGTGTGTATATATATATATATATATATATATATATATATATATATATATATAAAATCAATGAGTTTTAAAAGGCTTTAGAATGGTTGGCATGAAATAAACAGTAGATTCTCATTAAGGGATGAACAGAAAATTTTAGTTTCACCCACTATAAAGTGTTTCAATAAAGATCAAGATCTTACAGTGAATAAGAAAAGTTAAAATTTTACATAACCTCCTGCTCATTCTGCCTCTGTAACTCAGCTTGCCCCTTGCAAAGTCTGGATCATGTAGGTCACGTAGTCTTAGAAAATGGGGACTTACAATACTAGGAACTGGAGCTTATCTCACTCGCCCTTGTCCTGCTGTTTACAATTGCCCAGCCCCTGCAAACCTGCTTAATCATGCTGTCCATGTAAAGGTCAGACATCCCCCTCCCCATCTTGACTGCTGTTCCCACATGCGTGAAAACCCTTAGTTTAAACCAGCTTATTAGCAGCTAGTGTTGCCCACTATAGTAGGTCTATAAAAACTCTGTAACCCCTTTGTTCAGGGCTCAGAGCTTAGAGTGTTAACTCCTCTGGGCCTGCCGGTGTAATAAACCTGAGTTCTCCAACTCTCCAAGTGTGGTGCTTGGTTTCTCAATTAATGATTTCTGCAACAACAGAATGGAAGACTTGGATTTCTGAGGTAGGTTTACACCAATTCATCTAATGTCACTGTTAGATGTCACTAGAAAAATTATATTTATCTTAAGGGCTGATCAGTTTGAATGTTTAATTATTCTGTATTTGCCAATGAGGGCTTCAAGGTGGCTCAGTGGTAAAGAATCTACATGCAATACAGTTGACTCAAGAGATGCAGGTTTGACTCCTGGGTCAGGAAGATCCCCTGGAGAAGGAAATGGCAACCCACTACAGTATTCTTGCCTGGGAAATCCCATGGATGGAGGAACCTGGTGGCCTACAGTCCATGGGGTGGCAAAAGAGATGGACATGACTTAGCAGCTATACAACAACAGTTACCAATGAAGACTGATTAATTTAATGTGCTGTAAAGAACTTAATATTACCAAATGTAATCATAAATGTGATGGTAGGATATGGTACTATGCTGTTCAGTTGCTCAGTCCTGTCCGACTCTTTGCAACCCCATGGACTGTAGCACACCAGACTTTCCTGTCCTTCACCATCTCCCGGACTCCACTCAAACTCCTATTCATTGAGTCTGTGATGCCATCCAACCATCTCATCCTCTGTCGTCCCCTTCTCCTTCTGCCTTCAATCTTTCCCAGCACTAGGGTCTTTTCCAATGAGTCAGCTCTTCCCATCAAGTAACCAAAGTACTGGAGCTTCAGCTTCAGCATCAGTCCTTCCAATGAATATTCAGGGTTGATTTCCTTTAGTATTGACTGATTTGATCTCTGTCCCTGCTGTCCAAGGGACTCTCAAGAGTGTTCTTCAGCATCACAGTTTGAAGGCATCAATTCTTTGGTGCTTAGCCTTTTTTATTGTCCAGCTCTCACATTCATACATGACTACTGGAAAAACCATTGCTTTGACTATACAGACCTCTGTAGGCACAACAAAGGAAACTATAAGCAAGGTGAAAAGACAGCCTTCAGAATGGGAGAAAATAATAGCAAATGAAGCAACTGACAAAGAATTAATCTCAAAAATATACAAGCAACTCCTGCAGCTCAATTGCAGAAAAATAAGCGACCCAATCAAAAAATGGGCCAAAGAACTAAACAGACATTTCTCCAAAGAAGACATACAGATGGCTAACAAACACATGAAAAGATGCTCAACATCACTCATTATCAGAGAAATGCAAATCAAAACCACAATGAGGTACCATCTCATGCCAGTCAGAATAGCTGCTATCCAAAGTCTATAAACAATAAATGCTGGAGAGGGTGCGGAGGGAAAGGAACCCTCTTACACTGTCGGTGGGAATGCAAACTAGTACAGCCACTATGGAGAACAGTGTAGAGATTCCTTAAAAAACTGGAAATAGAACTGCCATATGACCCAGCAATCCCACTGCTGGGCATACACACCAAAGAAACCAGAATTGAAATAGACACACATACCTCAATGTTCATTGCAGCACTGTTTACAATAGCCAGGACATGGAAGCAACCTAGATGTCTATCAGCAGATGAATGGATAAGAAAGCTGTGGTACATATACACAATGGAATATTACTCAGCTATTAAAAAGAATGCATTTGAATCAGATCTAATGAGGTGGATGAAACTGGAGCCTATTATACAGAGTGAAGTAAGTCAGAAAGAAAAACACCAATATGGTATATTAACGCATATATATGGAATTTATAAAGATGGTAATGATGACCCTATATGTGAGACAGCAGAAGAGACACAGAGGTAAAGAACAGACTTTTGGACTCTGTGGGAGAAGGCGAGGGTGGGATGATTTGAGAAAATAGCACTGAAACATGTATATTATCATATGTGAAATAGAGCGTCAGCCCAGGTTTGATGGATGAGACAGGGTGCTCAGGGCTGGTGCACTGGGATGACCCTGAGGGATGGGATGGGGAGGGAGGTGGAAGGGAGGGTCAGGATGGGGAACACATGTACCCCCATGGCTGATTCATGTGAATGTATGGCAAAAACCACTACAATATTGTAAAGTAATTAGCCTCCAATTAAAATAATTTTTTAAAAAAAGAAAGATACAGTCTCTATAAAATAGATAACCAACAAAGAGCTACTGTATAGCACAGGGAATTGCACTCAATATTTTGTACTAATCTATAAGAGTTATATATATTCTTTCTCAGATTCTTCACATTCAGAATATATATATACATATATATAAACATACACATATATATAAACACACACACATATATATGTATAACTGAATCACCATGCTATATACGTGAAACTAACCCAACATTATAAATCAACTATACCCCAATACAAAAAAAAAAAAATTGAAAAGAAAGATATAGTCTCCACATTTGAGTATCTTAAGAGTCTACAAAAAGGGAAACAGGTTCCAAAAGAGGGACTGTTCAGTTCTATTCGTGGGGTGGGCTTCTCTAAGACAGTGCACCTTGTTGTCTTGAAAGATGTTAAAAAGTCCACTGAACTTGCCAGACTTGATTACTGAGTTACGGATGCCAGCCTATGACTGTCTTTGAAATAATGCAAGAGGAAGAAATCAAGATCCTAACACCTTTGTTTCTCATCACCAACTCCTGACTGTGAGCCTTCATCTTATATAAGCCCCTAGACTCCTTGTGGAGGAGGTCACAGTTCTTGAAGCATGAGCCTACAGCGTTCCCCTCTCCACTGGCTGAGAATTAAAGCCAACTTTCTGTTTCCTCCAAACTCTGTCTCCATATTTTTTATTCAGCTAAGTGGGCAGAGAAAGCCAAGATTTTGGCCAGCAACACTATCTCCTGATTTTCCATCTTTTTAAAAAATTGGATCAAAGAGCAAGAATATCTTGCTCAATACATATTATCAACTTTTTTTTTGGCTGTGCTGCATGGCCTGTGGGATCTTAGTTTCCTGCACAGGGGTTGAACCCAGGCCCCTTGCATTGGGAGTGCAGAGTTCTAGCCACTGGACCACTAGGGAAATCCCAGGGCTAGATGATTTCTTAAAGTAACTTTCTTCATATAATCTACACAATGGCTGCTTCCAAATTCTATATAGGGAAGTATCTAGAAGTAGTTATCTGTTTGAATCTGTGTTTGCACAGCAATTTACAAATACTAAGATGTCAGTTGTCCAAATCTAAGAATGGGTCAAGATTGCCAGGAGAAATATCAACAACCTCAGTTATGCAGATGACACCACTCTAATGGCAGAGTGAAAGGGAACTAAAGAGCCTTCTGATGAAGGTGAAAGAGGAGAGTGAAAAAGCTGGCTTAAAACTCAACATTCAAAAAACTAAGATCATGGCATCCATCCCATCATTTCATGGCAAATAGAAGGGGAAAAAGTAGAAACAATGGCAGATTTTTTCTCGGGCTCCAAAATCACTGCAGACAGTGACTGCAGCCATGAAATTAAAAAATGCTTGCTCCTTGGAAGTAAAGCTATGACAAACCTAGACAGTGTATTACAAAGCAGAGACATCACTTTGCTGACAAAGGTGTATGTAGTCAAAGCTATGGTTTTTCCAGTAGTCATGTACGGGTGAGAGAGTTGGACCATAAAGCTGAGCATTGAAGAACTGATGCTTTCGAATTGTAATGCTGAAGACTCTTGAGAGTCCCTTGGACTGCAAGGATATCAAACCAGTCAACCCTAAAGGAAATCAGCCCTGAATATTCATTGGATGGTCTGATGGTGAAACTGAAGCTCCTGTACTTTGGCCACCTGATGGAAAGAGTTGACTCATTGGAAAATACCCCGATTCTGGGAAAGACTGAAGGCAAAAGGAGAATAGGGCAGCAGACGATGAGATGGTTAGATAGCATCACCGACTCAGTTCAGTCGCTCAGTCGTGTCCGACTCTTTGTGACCCCATGAACTGCAGCACGCCAGGCCTCTGTCCATCACCAACTCCTGGATCTTACTCAAACTCATGCCCATTGAGTCAATGATGCCATCCAACCATCTCATCCTCTGTTGTCCCCTTCTCCTCCCACCTTCAGTCTTTCCCAGCATCAGAGTCTTCGTCAATGAGTCAACTCTTCGCATCAGGTGGCCAAAGTATTGGATTTTCAGCTTCAGCATCAGTCCCTCCAATGCATATTCAGGACTGATTTCCCTTACGATGGACTGGTTGGATCTCCTTGCAGTCCAAGGGACTCTCAAAAGTCTTCTCCTACAACGCAGTTCAAAAGCATCAATTCTTTGATGCTCAGCTTTCTTTATAGTCCAACTCTCTCACCCGTACATGACTACTGGAAAAACCATAGCCTTGACTAGATGGACCTTTGTTGGCAAAGTAATGTCTCTGCTTTGTAATATGCTGTCTAGGTTGGTCATAACTTTCCTTCCAAGGAATAAGCGTCTTTTAATTTCATGGCTGCAGTCACCATCTGTAGTGATTTTGGAGTCCAGAAAAATAAAGTCTGCCACTGTTTCCACTGTTTCCCCATCTATTTGCCATGAAGTGATGGGACTGGATGCCATGATCTTTGTTTTCTGAATGTTGAGCTTTAAGCCAACTTTTTCATTCTCCTCTTTCACTTTCATCAAGAGGTTCTTTAGTTCTTCTTCACTTTCTGCCATGAGGGTGGTGTCATCTGCATATTTGAGGTTACTGATATTTCTCCCAGCAATCTCGATTCTAGCTTGTGCTTCATCGAGTCAATGGACATAAATTTGAGTAAACTCCAGGAGATAGTAAAGGACAGGGAAGCCTGGAGTGCTGCAGTCTGTGGGGTCACAAAGAGTGCACAGGACTTAGTGACTAAACAACAAAGAATTGTTCACATGAAGATTGCTGGCTGGAGGCCTAAACATCCCTCAAACTACTCCTTAGGGTTATCAAGGAAAAACCAGAGCTGGACAGTAAAGAGATTAAAAAGAAGGAGGAGGAAGAGAAGAATAAAAAGGAAAAAGATTTTATTCAAGGCTACTACAATAGAGACAAGAGACTTCAGTATAGAATGAGGTTAATTCTGAATACAGCATGAGCAAGTGGAAATCTATAGCCAAGGAGCATTCTGGGGGCCAGTGGATAGAAAATGACTAAAAACAAACAGCAAGGGGGTTAGGGAAATTGTAGCTAAACTCACCTAACAGGATTCTTCGCTGAAGACAAGCCTGGGTAATCAGATATTACCTGAGGGACAGAAGAGGATGCAGAACCAGTCAGATATCAAAGGGGACCAGATATGGAGGATGAGGAAAGTAAAGTGTTAGTCAATCAGTCGTGTCCAGCTGTTTGTGATCCCATGGACTGTAGCCACCAGGATCCTCTGTCCATGGAATTCTCCAGGCAAGAACACTGGAGTGGGTTACCATTCTCTTCTCTAGGGGATCTTCTCCACCCAGGGATTGAACCCCAGTGTCCCGCATTGCAGGCAAATTCTTAACCGTCTAAGCCATGAGGGAAGCCCGGAGGCTGTAGGTTAAATTAACAAAGCAGGGTTTCTGCTAAAACTGGAAGTACACAGATGGGCCTAGGAGAAGGTTCAGGAGCTTGACATCAGTTTGGTGTGGTGATCTTCACCACCATCAACAGGAATTCACATAATATTGTTCCAATTCAAAGATGATTATTCAGAGCCTTGGAGATTTTAAGTAACTTGCTCTAGAGTCTCATGGATACACAAATGTCAGAGACCGAAAACAGAAATATCAGGGCCCAGTGAATGGGATTCCTCAGTTCATAGAACAAAAATCAAAAGAAGTAGCAAGAAGGATACTACGTCATCAGTCATTACAGGAGCTTTCTTGTAAGTCTCAAATATAACCACTTCTCACATCTCTACCACTGCCACCCTAGTCCAAACTACAGAGCAACTCAGCACAAAGACCACAGTCCCTCGACCTCACCCAAGCTCCTCCACAGTCCATGTTCCACATGTCTCCCAAACATTTTAGCAGTCTTCATGCTCCTTTGATTCATTTGGTAGACAAGAAAATAATTTTGGTCAGCCTCCTTTCATAACCCTTTAGTCCAGGTCCACTGCCCTCCCCACCCCACCCCCCAGCACACAAGGGAAAGAAGAACTGAAAGTACCTGAGCTGACCTGTTTCCCTCCTGTAGACTCTGGGTCTTGCCCATGCCTGGATGGGCAAGGCAGCCTGACACTGTCTCAGCTACCTTAGATAGTCTCCTTCACTCTCCTTGTTCAATTCCCAGTCTGCCACTTGGAGGAGAAAAAAAACCTTCATTTCAGTTTTCATCCCATCTTGAGTATCCGCTACGGAAGAGGTGCCATGCTATTTCCTAGGGACAGGATAGTGAAGCAGACACATATGGTCCCAGTATTTTGATACTGGGATACTGACAAACCAAGTCAATAAATAAATACAGAGAAAGTTCACCAGCCTGATAAGCACTAGGAAGAACGTGGGGTGTTAGATTAGAGAACAGTAGGGAGGGAGCCAACTTAGATTAGGTGGTTGGCAAAAGTCTCTCTGGGAAAATGACATTTAAGCTAAGACCGAAGGGAGGGTGAGGTTGGGGGTGTAAAGAGGCAAAAAGAGAACTTAATAAGTTCAAAGGCTCTGAGACTGAACAGACAATTGGCAAGTTCAGTAAACTGAAAAAGACCAGAATGCTCTTGCTGCACAGTGAACATGAAATTTCTTGAGAGAGAATCAGGAGTCCAATTAGATAAGGCCTTAGAGACAATGAGGTGGCTTCCCAGGTGGCTCAGACTGTAAAGAATCTGCCTGCAATGCAAGAGACGTGGGTTTGATCCCTGGGTTGGGAAGATTCCCTGGAGAAGGGAATGGTAACCCACTCCAGTATTCTTGCCTGGAGAATTCCATGGACAGAGGAGCCTGGTGGGCTGCAGTCCATGCGACTGCAAAGAGTCAGACACGGCTGGGTGACTAACACACTTTACAGACTATGGTAAGGAATCTGGATTCTATTCCAGGTATTAATATAATGGGAAGGTACTGAAGAGTTAAGTAGGGAAGAGAAATAATCAAATATTTCTTAATAGTTTGTGGGAAATGGATTTGAATGGTTAAGGGTAACAGTGGAAGACCAGGTAGGAGGCTGTGGCTCTGGTCAGGTAAGAGATAATGCTGGCTGGGACTGGGCTGGTGGCAGTGAAGAAGGAAAGAACTAGAGAGATCTAAAGATATAATGTGGAGGAAGAATCAAATAAAATTGCTGTTTTAAAAAATCCACTTTTTTCAAATAGCAATAGACTCATTTATTTTGTTAATAAAAATTAAATATTCTCAGATACAAATGGCAATATATATATAAGTAAAGAGTATTCTGGAGAAGGCAATGGCAACCCACTCCAGTACTCTTGCCTGAAAAATCCCATGGACGGAGGAGCCTGGTGGGCTGCAGTCCATGGGGTCGCTAGGAGTCGGACACAACTGAGTGACTTCCCTTTCACTTTTCACTTTCATGCATTGGAGAAGGAAATGGCAACCCACTCCAGTGTTCTTGCCTGGAGAATCCCAGGGACGGGGAAGCCTGGTGGGCTGCCGTCTCTGGGGTCGCACAGAGCCGGACAAGACTGAAGCGACTTAGCAGCAGCAGCAGCGAAGAGTATTCTAGGATTTAAAAAAAACAGAAAGAGACTCAGACTTAGACAACGAACTTATGGTTGCGGGTGGGTAAGAGACAGGGACCTTGGGATGGACATGTGCACACTGCTATATTTAAAATGATAATCAATAAGGACCTACTGTATAGCACATGGAACTCTGCTCAATGTTATGTGGCAGTCTGAATGGCAGGAGAGTTTGGGGGAGAATGGATACATGTATATGTATGGCTGAGTCCCTTCACTGTTCACCTGAAACTGTCACAACATTGTTAACCAGCTCTACTCCAATATAAAATAAAGTTTTTTAAAATAAAAATAGAGTATTCTAGGACTTCCCTGGTGGTGCAGTGGATAAGAAACTGCCTGCCAGTGCAGGGGACATGGGTCTGATCCCTGATCAGGGAAGACATGCCTCATGCCACATGCCTCAGAGCAACTAAGTCTATGCAACACTACTACTGAGCCCTTGTTTTAGAGCCCTCAAGTCACAACTACTGAGCTTGTGTGCTGCTGCTACTGAAGCCCACATGCCTAGAGTCTGTGCTCCACAACAAGTGAAGCCACAGCAATGAGAAGTCTGTGCACTGCAATGAAAAGTAGTCTCTGCTCACAGCAACTAGAGAAAGCCTGTGCAAAGAAACCAAAGTCCAGCACAGCCAAAAATAAAAAAGCGAGAGTATTCTAGACAGATAAAGTATCCACCTGCAATGCAGGAGACACAGGAGACGTGGGTTCGATCCCTGGATCGGGAAGATCCCCTAGAGCAGGAAATGGCAACCCACTCCAGTATTCTTGCCTGCAAAACCCCATGGACAGAGGAGCCTGACGGGCGACAGTTCAAAGTGTCACAAAGTTGGACATGACTGAGCAACTAAGCATGCACCTTCTAGAAATAAAAGTTATATTTGCCATTTGTGATTTAAGTTTTTCTGAAGGTACTTAGATGAATTATGATATTTGAAAAACATTTGAACCTTTATATGCATAAGTGCCACCAGATTTGGGGAAACATCATTTTAATTCACCTGAAATAGAAAAAAAAAGTTATATTCTGGCACTTAAAAGTGGATGACTGTTGAGTCACAAATTATTTAATCATTTAAAAACATTTTGAAAAAGAAGTTGCTGATGGAGTAGATGGAGAAGGTAGAATCAAGAATGGTGCCAAAGTTTCTGGTTGAACAATCAGTTGGTTGGTATTGACTGTTCCTTTAGTTTTTTTTAATATAATCTGCTTTATTAACATATTGTTCATCATTTTCTAAAGTCTGAACATCAATAGAACAAGCTCTGATTTGTAGTGTTTATCAATCTCCCTGGTGTAAATACTCCCTCCATGACCCATCTCAAGATTTTTTTGTTTTTGTTTTTGATTTAGACCATTTTTAAAGCCTTTATTGAGTTTCTTACAATATTGCTTCCATTTTATGCTTTTGGTTGTTTTTTTTTTTGTTTTTTTTTTTTTGCCACGGGTATGTGGAATCTTAGCTCTCCGACCAGGGATCGAACCTACACTCCCTATATTGGAAGGTGAAGTCTTAACCACTGGACCGCCAGGGAAGTTGGTATTGGCTTTGAATGAGATAAGGACAACTGAACAAGGTACGAGGTAAAGTTGTACAAAAGGATTAAAAGTTCAGTTCTGTACATGTTAAGTTGGAGATGGGCTTAGTCTTCTTGACTCTGGATAAGGTAAACCCAAAATGGTTTTGATGAAAACAAATGTGTCTTAAACTGACACAACAAATTAATAACGAAGGGAAATGTGTATAAGACTTTGCAAAAATTAAAGCATCCAGAACGGCTGTGTTTCTTAGAGATTTCATTTATCTAAAACTTGCAACTAATGACACTATGATGTAAGTCCACGATTTTTGCTCTCTTATAGATGGGTAAACAAAAGAATGAAAACTTAACTCACCCAAACCATACAGATAATAAGGGTAGGAGTTATTATGGTATAAATTGTAATAATATGATAAAGATAGGAGAAGATTACCTTATTATTCTATGACCTTATGTCAGAGGGTATTTTTCCCCAGCTCCAAACCTGACCTATACGTATTCTGGCTGATGATGCCAGAGAATTGCAACTCTGCAAACCACTTCTCTACCAGTAGGGGGAGCTAGCGAAACTGTAAATGAACAAGGAGGAAGAAACTCACTCTCCCTATCTGTTCGCTACACCTTGGCAGCAGCAGCTCCTTTACACTGCAGCATCTGAACCCAGCTGGCAGTTTTTCCAACATTTGCAGAAGAACCAGTTTCATCATCACTGCATCTCAACCCCCGAATAGCAGCCTCAGTTGGCAATGCCCCTCTTTCCTGATGTCTGGGTCCCAGTTCTCTCCTCTCAGTTTCTAAGTTTAAGTAATTTTAACCTCTTTATTTTGGTCAGCCATGACACCTCAGAGATCTTTTTATCCTTTAATAGTTAAAAATTCTTTATACGACATTCTTTTAAAAACTCATAATCTATTATAACCTTTTATTTTTGCAGTGAATACAGTTACAGGATGTCCTTTTAACAGTGACTTTCCTAGGCTTGCTTAAAGCTAAAGAGATAATTACAAGAATATTCTTTGTATAAAAACTGTCCTTTGCCTAGAAGAAAGACTAGAGAGCTCTTCAATTGATATCATACAACTCAATTTGGATTTCATACACAGAGAGAACGCTCTTCCAGGTGAACTTTTCTTTTCCCTCCAGAACTTATTTATTTTGTATAACTGAACTTTGTACCCTTTGACCAAAAAAAACCTCCCATTTTCCCCTCCCTCTGCACCTGGTAACCACCATTTTACTCTCTGCTTCTATGTTTTTGACTATTCCACATCCCACATATGATTGAAATCATGAAATATCTGTCTTCTGTTTTAATAACTAGTGTGGCTTTTTGTGGAGAAGGCAATGGCACCCCACTCCAGTGTTCTTGCCTGGAGAATCCCAGGGACGGGGGAGCCTGGTGGGCTGCCGTCTATGGGGTCGCACAGAGTCGGACACGACTGAAGTGACTTAGCAGCAGCAGCAGCAGTGGCTTTTTGTCTCCTAACTGTCCCCGGTTGATACAGGACTGAAAGATAAATATTACCAGTCAATGTCACTTATGAATACAGATGTTAAATTCTAAATAATACTTTAGTAAACTTAGAAACAAAACGGTTAGAGGCATAGTCTGCAGCCACAGAATGGATCAACAAAGAGCAGCAGGTCTAATAACTAAACCATTCATTTAATACTAAATTCTCATGGAGCACAGCCTATACATGCAAGACTCAGTCAGAAACAGGCCATAAGACTGGAAGAAGACATTGCAAATCAGATATCAGATAAGGAATTTGTATCTAGAACACATAAATAACACAGCTCAATAATAAGAAGCCAAATAACCCAATTTAAAAATGGGCAGAAGATCTGAAGAGACCTCACCAAAGGAGATAAATGAATGGCCAACAGGCACATGAAAAGATGCTCAACATCATTAGGGAATTCAGACTGAAACAGAAGAACATATGGAAAACCACTAGGTCATTCAGGTATGACCTAAATCCCTTACAATTATATAGTGGAAGTGACAAATACAGTAAAGGGATCAGATCTGATAGAGTGCCTGAAGAACTATGGACGAAGGTTCATTACATTGTACAGGACAGTGACCAAAACCATCCCCAAGAAAAAGAAATGCAAAAAGGCAAAATGGTTATCTGAGGAGGACTTACAAATAGCTGAGAAAGGAAGAAAAGCGAAAGGCAAAGGAGAAAAGGAAAGATATACCCATCTAAATGCAGAAAGTGTTAGTCTCTTAGCAGTGTCTGCCTCTTCGCGACCCTATGGACTGTAGCACATTAGGTTCCTCTGTCCATGGGATTCTCCAGGCAAGAGTACTGGAGTGGATTGCCATTTCCTTCTCCAAGGGATCTCCCCAACCCAGGGGTCGAACCTGGGTCTCCCACATTGCAGGCAGATTCTTCACCATCTGAGCCACTAGGGAATAGCAAGGAGATATAAGAAAGCCTTCTTAAGTGAACAATGCAAAAAAAAAAAAAAATAGAGGAAAACAACAGAATGGGAAAGACTAGAGATCACTTCAAGAAGATTAGAGATACCAAGGAAATATTTCATGCAAAGATGGGCACAATAAAGGACAGAAACAGTGTGAACCTAACAGAAGTAGAAGAAATTAAGAAGAGGTGGCAACAATACACAGAACAACTATACAAAAAAAGGTCTTAATGATCCAAATAAACACAATGGTGTGATTACTCACCTAGAGCCAGACATCCTAGAGTGTGAAGTCGAGTGGGCCTTAGGAAGCACTACTACGAACAAAGCTAATGGATGATGGAATTCCAGCTGAGCTATTTCAAATCCTGAAGGGTGATGCTGTTAATGTGCTGCACTCAATATGCCAGCAAATCTGGAAAACTCAGCAGTGGACACAGGAATGCAAAAGCTCAGTTTTGATTCCAGTTCCAAAGAAGGGCAATGGCAAAGAATGTTCAAACTACCATACAATTTCACTCATTTCATATGCTAGCAAAGTAATGCTCAAAATTCTTCAAGCTAGGATTCAACAGTATGTGAACTGAGAACTTCCAGATGTACAAGCTGAGTTTAGAAAAGGCAGAGGAATCAGAGATCAAATTGCCAACATCCACTGGATCATAGAAGAAGCAAGGGAATTTCAGAAAAACATCTACTTATGCTTCGTTGACTATGCTAAAGCCTTTGACTGTGTGGATCACAACAAACTGTGGAAAATTATTAGAGCGATGGGACTACCAGACCACCTTACTTGCCTCCTGAGAAACCTGTATGCAGGTCAAGAAACAACGGTTAGAACTTGACATGGAACAATGGACTAGTTCCAAATTGAGAAAGGAGTACGTCAAGGCTGTATATTGTTACCCTGCTAATTTAACTTGAATGCAGAGCACATCATGCAAAATGCCAGGCTGGATGAAGCACAAGCTGGGATCAAGATTGCCGGGAGAAATATCAACAAGCTCAGATATGCAGATGACACTGCCCTAATGGCAGAAACTGAAGAGGAACTAAAGAGCCTCTTGATGAAGGTGAAAGAGGAGAGTGAAAAAGCTAGCTTAAAACTCAACATTCAAAAAACTATGATCATGGCATCTGGTCTCATCACTTCTGGCAAATGGATATGGAAACAAAGGAAATAGTGAGAGACTTTATTTCCTTGGTCTCCCAAATCACTGCAGATGGTGACTGCAGCCATGAAATTAAAAGACGCTCGCTCCTTGGAAGAAAAACTATGACCAACCTAGACAGTGTATTAAAAAGCAGAAACATTACTTTGCCAACAAAGATTGGTATAGTTAAAGCTATGGTTTTTGTAATAGTCATGTAGGGATGTGAGAGTTGGACCATAAAGGAAGCTGAGCATTGAAGAATTGATGCTTTTGGACTGTGGTGTTGGAGAAGACTCTTGAGAGTCCCTTGGACAGCAAGGAGATCAAACCAGGCCATTCTAAAGGAAATCAGTCCTGAATATTCATTGGAAGGACTGATGCTGAAGCTGAAGTTCCAATACTTGGCCACCTGATGCGAAGAACTGACTCAGTGGAGAAGACCCTGATGCTGGGAAAGACTGAAGGCAGGAGGAGAAGGAGACGACTGAGGATGAGATGGTTGTATGGCATCACTACCTTGATGTACATGAGTTTGAGCAAGTTACAAGAGTTGGTGATGGACAGGGAAGCAGGGCGTGCTTCAGTCCATGGGGTGGCAAATAGTTGGACACAACTGAGCAACTAAACTGAATTGAACAAATGTCTACCAGCTGATGAATGGAGAGACAAAAATGCAGTTTTCTGGGGTACAGGTCACTGAAGAAAGCTGGATAAATGATTGGTTCTTTCCCTTTATTTACCAGCCTTAAGAAATATCATTTGATTGTCTAACATTTACCAAAGATGACCAATGAAGTTTTGTCAGTTTTTTTTCAAGTAATTGTAATGAGCTTATTGACTGATGAATATTTGATATGTTTTGCTTCTATTTTTGATATTTTCAAATTGATACATATCCATGTAAAATACAGAAGAAAAAAGTCATCCCAATCATTTGCCTGTATATGCATGCATGCGTGTGTCAAAGTCATTCATAACTGTATAAACCTCTGTTGACATTTTGGTTTGTTTCCTTCTGGCCTTATTTCTATGCATATAGTTTTATCAGATAAAAATGTACTAGATTCCAAATATCTCAGCATTTCTTCAGCACAAGTGTGAACACTGATATTGCTAGTGAGCAGTAGGGAAAGGGCTAAAAGCCAATCTCTGGCCTTCTGAGAGCTCAATGTAGTGGTCCTGTTCTCTTAACTTGACAGTTAAGATATCTTAACGTGACACAGTAATTTTCCCATGAATTCCAGGAGTCTGCAGTCTAACAAGCAGAAAGTACAAATAAATAACTATAACCAGAGGTAAAAATATTAAGTGGTATGAAAGGAAAATTCTATGGGAGAGATGATTTCTACTGATCCTCTTGCCTTCCTAGGGTATTGCTCTGTGGCTTCTCTTAATATGTTACTATGATTATTTAAAAACAAAAAGGATTCTAAATCAGTTCTTCTTGGCCACACATTAGAATCATCTGGGGGTACTTTTAAAGATCTCATGCTGCACCACAGACCAATCATGTCCAAATTTGGGAGGAGCGACTCAAGTATCAGCATTTTTAAAAAATTCCCCAGAGAATTCCAACATGCAGTGAAGGTTGAAAATTGCCAAATGACTACTGTATTCAAAACTCTATGCCAAATTCTATGCAGTACTATAAAATCCATTAGATATATGTATGTATATGGAAGCATTTCACATTTTTACAACATGCTGTTCTTACGTCAAGTCATTTTCCTTGTACATTTGTGTCCATTCAAGCAATTAAAGATAAAGGGGTTAGCCATTTGAACTCATAACTTATTGTACCTTATTAATTGCCCACTCTAACAGTACTAGTGAACTTAAGATCCTAATCAGAACTGCACGTTCAAAGTCATGAAAAAGTTAATGATTCATCCTCCTTTCTGTTGTTGCAGAAAGATGAGTATTTGATAACCCTCATGTTTATTCTGGAAGCAAAGGAGATGCCTACTGTAAAGAATGACCCCAATTTCCATTCCAGATTTAATCTAGAAGTCTAGAATTGTAGCTGCCTTTTTCTAAAATTGAAGTATAGTTGACTTACAATATTGTGTTATTTTCAAATGTAAAGCAAAGTAATTCAGTTATATTTTTTCAGATAATTTTCCATTATAGGTTATTAAAGGATATTAAATATGGTTTCCTGTGCTATATAGTACGTCCTTGTTATTTATTCTATATAGAGTATTCTATATAGAGTATATATTCTATATAATGTATATCTGTGAATCCCAAACTCCTACTTTATCCCTCCCCCTCCCCCTTTGGTAACCATAAGTTTGTTTTCTATGTCTGAGTCTTCTGTTTGTAAATAAGTTCCTTTGTATCATTTTTTTTTTTAGATTCCACATATAAGAGGTAACAAGTAATGTCTGTCTTTCTCTGCCAGACTTACTTCTCTTAGTTTGATAATATTTAGTTCCATTCATGGCGCTGCAAATGGTAATATTTCATTATTTTTTATGTCTGCAATTGCCTTTAAAATTTTTTATTGTGAAATAATTTCAAACTTACCCAAAAGTTGCAAAAACAGTATAAAGAAACCCCTCATATATGCCCTTCATGCAATTTCATCAACTGTTAACATTCTACCACCTTGGCTTTATCATACGATGGATAGATAGATAATAGATAGATGTGTAGAGAGATATAGATGGATAGTTTTTATGCTTACAAGAGTAAGAATAACATTATCATGTTCCTTAATCCCCTAAATATTTAGAGTGTATTTCCCCTTAGAATAACCCTTAGAATAAAAACATTCTCTTACAAACCACAAATCAATCACAAGAATCAGGGAATCTAGAGTTTATAATCAAATTTTCCCCACTGTCTCAATCATGTCCTTCAGTTCAGTAGCTCAGTTGTGTCTAACTATTTCCACCCTATGGACTGCAGCATGCCAGGCTTCCCTGTCTACCACCATCTCCTGGAGCTAGCTCAAACTCATGTCCATTGAGTTGGTGATGCCATCCAACCATCTCATTCTCTGTCATCTCCTTCTCCTCCTGCCTTAAGTCTTTCCCAGCATCAGGGTCTTCTCCAATGAGTCAGTTCTTTGCATCAGGTGGCCAAGTATTGGAGTTTCAGCTTCAGCATTAGTCCTTCCAATGAATATTCAGGACTGATTTCCTTTAGGATGGACTGGTTTGATCTCCTTGATGTCCAAGGGACTCTCAAGAGTCTTCGCCAACACCACAGCTCAAAAGCATCAATTCTTCAGTGCTCAGCTTTCTTTATGGTCCAACTCTCACATCCATACATCACCACTGGAAAAACCATAGCTTTGACTAGATGGACCATTGTTGGCAAAGTAATGTCTCTGCTTTTTAATAGGCTGTTTAGGTTGATCATAACTTTTCTTTCAAGGAGCAAGTGTCTTTTAATTTCATGGCTGCACTCACCATCTTCAGTGATTTAGGAGCCCCCCAAAATAAAGGTTCTCACTGTTCCCATTGTTTCCCCATCTGTTTGCTGTGAAGTGATAGGACAGGATGCCATGATCTTAGTTTTCTGAATGTTGAGCTTTAAGCCAACTTTTCCACTTTCCTCTTTCACTTTCATCAAGAGGCTCTTTAGTTCTTTACTTTCTACCATAAGGATGGTGTCATCTGCATATCTGAGGTTCTTGATATTTCTCTTGGCAATCTTGATTCCGGCTTGTGCTTCATCCAGCCTGGCATTTTGCATGATGTACTCTGCATTCAAGTTAAATAAGCAGAGTGACAATATACAGCCTTGACATACTTCTTTCCCGATTTGGAATCAGTCTGTTGTTCCATGTCAAGTTCAAACTGTTGCTTCTTGACCTGCATACAGATTTCTCAGGATGTAGGTCAGGTGGTCTGGTATTCCCATCTCTTGAAGAATTTTCCACAGTCTGTTGTGATCTACACAGTCAAAGGCTTTGGCATAGTCATAAAGCAGAAATAGATGTTTTTCTGGAACTCTCTTGCTTTTTAGATTATCCAACAGATGTTGGCAATTTGATCTCTGGTTCCTCTGCCTTTTCTAAATCCAGCTTGGACATCTGGAAGTTCATGGTTTATGTACTGTTGAAGCCTGGCTTGGAGAATTTTGAGCATTACTTTGCTAGCGTGATAGTGAGAGCAACTGTGCGGTAGTTTGAGCATTCTTGGCATTGCCTTTCTTTGGGATTGGAATGAAAACTGACCTTTTCCAGTCCTGTGGCCACTGCTGAGTTTTCCAAATTTGCTGGCATATTGAGTGCAGCCTTTCACAGCATCATCTTTTAGGATTTGAAATAACTCAACTGAAATTCCATCACCTCCACTAGCTGTATTCATAATGATGCTTCCTAAGGCCCACTTGACTTTGCATTCCAGGATATCTGTCTCTAGGTGAGTGATCACACCATCATGGTTATCTGAGTCATTAAGATCTTTTTGGTATAGTTCTTCTGTGTATTCTTGCCACCTCTTCTTAATAGCTTCTGCTTCTGTTAGGTCCATACCATTTCTGTCCTTTATTGAGCCCATCTTTGCATGAAATGTTCCCTTGGTATCTCTAATTTTCTTGAAGAGATCTCTAGTCTTTCTGATTCTATTGTCTTCCTCTATTTCTTTGCATTGATCATTGAGGAAGGCTTTCGTATCTCTCCTTGCTATCTTATCTTATCCTTCTCCATCAGAAGGCAGACAGAATGAAAACCACAATCACAGAAAATTAACCCATCTGATCCCATGGACCGCAGCCTTTTCTAACTCAATGAAACTATGAGCCATACCACGTAGGGCCACCCAAGGTCATGGTGGAGAGTTCTGACAAAATGTGGTCCACTGGAGAAGGGAATGGCAAACCATTTCAGTATTCTTGCCTTGAGAACCCCATGAACTGTATGAAAAGGCAAAAAGATAGGACACTGAAAGATGAACTCCCCAGGTCAGTAGGTGCCCAATATGCTACTGGAGATCAGTGGAGAAATAACTCCAGAAAGAATGAAGAGACGGAGCCAAAGCAAAAACAATACCCAGTTGTGGATGTGACTGGTAGTGAAAGTAAAGTCCGATGCTGTAAAGAGCAATATTGCTTAGGAACCTGGAATGTTAGGTCTGTGAATTCAGGCAAATTGGAAGTGGTCAAACAGGAGATAGTAAGAGTGAACATTGACATTTTAGGAATCAGTGATTTAAAATGGACTGGAATGGGTGAATTTAACTCAGATGACCATTTTATCTACTACTGTGGGCAAGATCCCTTAGAAGAAATGGGAGTAGCCATCATAGTCAACAAAAGAGTCTGAAATGCAGTACTTGGGTGCAATCTCAAAAATGACAGAATGATATCTGTCCATTTCCAAGGCAAACCATTCAGTATCACAGTAATCCAAGTCTATGCCCCAACCAGTAATGCTGAAGAAGCTGAAGTTGAATGGTTCTATGAAGACCTACAAGACCTTCTAGAACTAATACCCAAAACAGATGTCCTTTTCATCATAGGGGACTGGAATGCAAAAGTAGGAAGTCAAGAGATACCTGGAGTACCAGGCAAATTTGGCCTTGGAGTACAAAATGAAGCAGGTCAAAGGCTAACAGAGTTTTGTCAAGAGAACACACTGGTCATAGCTAACACCCTCTTTCAACAACACAAGAGACCCCTCTATACGTGGACATCACCAGATAGTCAATACCAAAATCATATTGATTATATTCTTTCCTACCACAGATGGAGAAGCTCTATACAGTCAGCAAAAACAAGACCAGGAGCTGACTGTGGCTCAGATCATGAACTCCTTATTGCCAAATTCGGACTTAAATTGAAAAAAAAATAAGGAAAACCACTAGACCATTCAGGAATGACCTAAATCAAACCCCTTATGATTAAACAGTGGAAGTGACAAATAGATTCAAGGGATTAGATCTGATAGAAAGAGTGCCTGAAGAACTATGGATGGAGGTTCATGACATTTTACAGGAGGGAGTGATCAAGACCATCCCCAAGAAAAAGAAATGCAAAAAAGCAAAATGGTTGTCTGAGGAGGCCTTACAAATAGCTGAAAAAAGAAAAGACATGAAAAGCAAAGGAGAAAAAGAAAGATACACCCATTTGAATGCAGAGTTCCAAAGAATAGCAAGGAGAGATAAGAAAGCCTTCCTGAGTGATCAATGCAAAGAAATAGAAGGGCCTTGCTTAGTAAATCTTTAATCCAATTTTCTGTTGATGGGCGGGGCTGTGTTCCCTCCTTTTTGTCTGACGTGAGACCAAACTATGGTGCAGGTAATGAAGATAGTGGTGACCTCCTTCAAAAGGTTCTTTGCATGCATGCACTGCCGCACTCAGTGCCTCGACCCTGCAGCAATACACCGCCAACCCACGCCTCCACCGGAGACTCCTGGACACTCACAGGCAAGTCTGGGTCAGTCTCTTGTCGGGACCCCTTTCTCCCGGGTCCTGGTGTGCACAGGGTTTTGTTTGTGCCTTCCAAGAGTCTGTTTCCCCAGTCCTGTGTAAGTTCTGTAAACAAAGGGACAATAATGTCCTTTCTAGCACTCTTCTGATCCAGGACCCAGTTCAAGAGTATTATGCATGACTTTTAGTTTCATGTCTCTCCCATCTCCTTTCATCTGAAATAGTTCCATGGCCTTCTTTGCTTTTCTTGCCATTGACAGTTGTGAAGAGTACAGGCCACTTGTATTATGGAAGGTCCCTCAGTCTGGGTTTATGTCCAGTTTTCTCAGGATTAGATTGAGTCTTGTGCTTTTGTTTGTTTGCTTGTTTGTTGGCCATGGTGTTTGGCTTGTGGGATCTCAGTTCCTGGACCAGGGGTTGAATTCAGGTCATGCAGTGAAAGCCCAGAATCCTAACCACCAGATCATCAGAAAACTCCCTGAGTTCCAAGGTTTTAGAGGAGGATACCAAATAAGAGCTCCTGTCTCACTGTCAAGGTACCACAGAAAGAGGATCATGAAGTTGGCTTATTTCATCACTGGTGAGGTTAACTTTGATCACTTGGTGTCTGCCAGTTTCGTCCACTGTCAAATTACTAATTTTCCCCTTGCAGTGTCATTTTGAGAGACCTGCAGGGCAGATATTAAGATGAGGTGAGCAAGGCACTTAGGGCACAAAATGTTGAGAAACTCACTCTCAAGAGGGAGTGCAAGTGCAGGTCTAGCCCCTGATAGGAACATCTATTATCCCTTTTCTGCAGTGAAAGCAAGGAGTCCTAAGCACTAGATTGACAGGGAATTTCCTGACTGTCCCTTTTAAAAACTACCTTGATACATAAGCAATTCCTCTGCCATCTCTTGGGGGGTTCAGGTGACAATTCTGCAAACTTAATGTTATGATATCAAATTTGAAAAATAAAACTGAAATAAAATTCTGCCATCAAATTTAGTCTCAATGAGAAAAGGAATCCAGGTGGATAGGGGTTAAAACAGTAAAAACAAAGCAAGTGGGAAACAGGATGTTGAGAAAAACCACTGGTGCGAGGAGCAGAGCATAAGGATCCCATTTACTGTGCCTGTCCCCGGGCTGGACCCTTGAGTCCATCCTAACAGAAATACCTGTTGTGCCTTCAAAATTCTAAGTGCCATCATGTGAATCCTCTGCTCTGGGAGTGAAAGGTCAATTGCTCAGCAGACTGGGTAGGAGCTGCCCCCGCTCATCTCTCTGACCTCATCTCCCACCTCCCGCTACAGCTCAGCAGCTCTGCTAGAACAAAGTCATCTGGCCTCAGGGACTTCGTGCTAGTTTTCTGGCACAGGACATTATGTTCCAGATCTCCATATGCCTCCTGCAGATTTCTGCTCAACCTGGTCAGTGAGGCCTTCTCTGAGAACCATCAAAGTTACTGCCCATTCACCCCTACTCCCTGCCTCCCTCCTCTGCTTCACATTTCTTCAGAGCACTTAGGACCACGTACTTACAAACATGTTTCTTTGTTTTATCTATTTCACCCCTGCTGGAATAGAGAGTTTAGGCAGGATAGGCATTTTTGTGAGTTTTGCTCACTTCTGGATCCCCAGTGTCTAGAACATGCCTAGTACATAAGAGCTCACCAAATGTGTGTGAGTGTGTCTGTGTGTGTGTCAGAGATAGGAACAGAGAAACAGAGAGAAAGGGAAAGGTCCACAGATAATGTTGAGAGGTAAGTTGGAACTGATGCTCTTGTCTCTAATAGGATGGGTTTATCGTGAAGCTAATAAAGCTTAAGGAAAAGTCCTAACATATTTACACAGCCATATGCTGAAATTTGTAAAAGTAAAATGCTTAAACTTCAGTTAGTTCAAAATAGCATCTCTCTCCACTCTGGCACCCCCACTCTCACACTTTCTGTAGTGGCTTTGTCCTGCATCAGCTTAGCTAAGCTGGAACCACATTCTCTTCTCCACATGCTTCCAGGTTAGGCATAGAGACATTTTGTGGGAGGCAGATGTGAACCGGAAATCAGATTTTTGAAGCTCCAAAGGTGAGTTCAGGGTGCCAGGAACTGTGACAGCTTGCACTCAAGTCACTGATCGGATCTCCACTTAGATGGCACTAGGTAACACTCTGCCACTAAACCTTCTTCCACATAGCCAGTCCCACTGACCTACAGCAACTTTGGGCTCAACAGCAGACACAGGGACAGCAGTCCACACGATAATCAGACCCTATTATGAGTCCCTCACTCTATGTCATTCATGGCAGTTCCGCTTCTTTGATGACCCCTGACTATTACACCTCCTATGGGGCTCAGTGACACTGGAGTGGTCAAAGGAACTCCAGTGGGGGCCAGCTGAAGGAAAATTGAGTTGGGCACATATTTCACTGGGATTCAGAGAATTATACTCACAATATGGTTTACAATCACTTCCTTGAATGGTTGGGTCATTTATAGCCACCCTAAATGTGAATGGCTCCCAGGAACACACTGATGGTCTGCTGTCAGAAGGCATATGGCAATATGATCATGCCTTAGGGCACCTGGCATCAGAAGCATGTGGGGTGTGGACAAGAAATGAGGTTTAAAATGTATAAAGCCAGAAGCAAATCTGTGGGAAGTTCTTTCTATCATATTATGCAATTTTTTTCAGATTTTGTGATATTTCTGGCATTTGTGAGCTTTTTAACAATCTTACTTTGTTATAATTTCTTTTCTCATTCCAAAGAATTGTTCACTTTTGTACCCAGTGTTGTATTATTAAGTTTGTATTACAGTTGCATATATTGGGTTAGCCAAAAAAGTTTGTTCAAGTTTTATGAAAAAACTCAAATGAACTTTTTGGCTAACCCAATAAATTGAAGAAATTAGGACACACCCTCTCACTATACACAAAAAGAAACGCAAATGGTTAAGTTAAAGACTTAAACATAAGACACCATAAAACTCCTAGAATAGATCATAGGTAAAGCATTCTCTAATATAAATCAGACCAATGTTTTCTTAGGTCAACCTCCTAAGGCAATAGAAAAAAAACAAAAATAAACAAATGGAACCTAATCAAACTTACAAGCTTTTTCACAGCAAAAGAAACCATTTAAAAATGAAAATGCAACCTACAGAATGGGAGAAAATATTTGCAAATGATATGACAGACAAGGGCTTAATTTTCAAAATATACAAATAGTTCATATACCTCAACAACAAAACAAACAAACAACTCAATGAAAAATGGGCAGAAGACCTAAATAGATATTTCTCTAAATAACTACAAATGGCCAATAGACACATGAAAAGATGTCAACATCACAAATTATTAGAGAAATGCAAATCAAAACTACAATGAGGTACCACCTCACACTGTTCTGAATGGTCATCATTAAAAACTCTACAAATAACATCAACATGAATTAGCCATAGATGTACATATGTCAATGCTTCCCTGGTGGCTCAAATGGTAAAGAATCTGCTTGCAATGCAGGAGACCTGAGTTTGATCCCTGGGTTGGGAAGATCCCCTGGAGAAAGAAATAGCAACCCACTCCAGTATTCCTACCTGGGATATCATATGTCCCAACCTTTTTGAACCTCACTCCCACTTCTCACCCTTTCCTACCCTTCTAGGTTGTGTATCCTTCAATTAAAAATAAACAAAACAAAAATAACCTCTACAAATAACAAATGCTGGAGAGGATATGGAGAAAAGGGAACCTTTCTCCACCATTGGTATGAATGTAGGTTGGTACAGCCACTGTGGAAAACATTGTGGAGGTTCCTCAGAAAACTAAAAATAGAATTACCATATAATCCAGTAATACCATTCCTGGGCATATATCCAGACAAAACAATAATACAAAAAGATATTAGGTTGGTGCAAACTAATTGCGGGGCTTCCCTGGTAGCTCAGATGGTAAAAGCATCTGCCTACAATGCGGGAGACCCGGGTTCAATCCCTGGGTCGGGAAGATCCCCTGGAGAAGGAAATGGCACCCCACTCCGGTACTCTTGCCTGGAAAATTCCATGGACCGAGGAGCCTGGTAGGCTACAGTCCATGGGGTCACAAAGAGTCAGACACGACTGAGTAACTTCACTTCACTTCACTTCACTTCACTTCAAACTAATTGCGGTTTTCCATTGTTGAACTTTGTTGTTTGATATTGGAATACATTCTCAAATAAATATGGTTAGTTATACATCATTTTAATGCACATTTCTCACTCTGTGCTTTTGCTAATGACTTATTGTTGTTTTTTTAGCTGCTCAGTCATGTCCAACTCTTTGCAACCCCATGGACTGTAGCCCACCAGGTTTCTTAGTCCATAGGATTTTTCCAGGCAAGAATACTGGAGTGGGTTGCCATTTCCTTCTCCTAGGGATCTTCCTGACCCAGGGAATTGAACCTGTGTTTCCTGCATTGGCAGGCAGATTCTTTACCACTGAGCCACCAGGTAAGCCCAATGAGTTTTTACTTGCTGTTTATTTTATATTTATTTTAGACTAGGGAAAATGATGTTAGACAAAGTGCAAATTCGAGCAATTTTCTTAGCCAAGTTCAAAATGGGTGGTAAAGCAGCAGAGACAACTTGCAACATTGACAAAGCATTTGACCCAGGAACTGCTAATGAACATACAGTGCAGCAGTGGTTCAAGAAGCTTTGCAAAGGAAACAAGAGCCTTGAAGATGAGGAGCGCCGAGGCTGGCCATTGGAAGTTGACAACGACCAATTGAGAGGACTACCAAATCTGATCCTCTTATAATTATTAATACACAGAAGTTGCCAAATAACTCAAAGTCAACCATTCTATGGTCATTTGGCATTTGAAGCAAATTGGAAAGGTGAAAAAGCTCCGTAAGTGGATGCCTCATGAGCTGACACACACACACACACACACACACAAATCATTGTTTTGAAGTGTTGTCTTCTCTTATTCTTTTCAACAACAATGAACCATTTCTCGATCGGATTGTGATGTGTGATGAAAAGTGGACTATATACAACAACTGGTGATGACCAGCTCAGTGGTTGGACCAAGAAGAAGCTTCAAAGCACTTTCCAAGGCAAAACTTGCACCAAAAAAGATCATGGTCACTGTTTGGTGGTCTGCTGCCCATCTGATCAACTACAGCCTTCTGAATCCAGGAGAAACCATTACATCTGAAAAGTATACTCAGCAAATCAAAGAGATGCACTGAAAACTGCAATGCCTGCAGCTAGCACTGGTCAACAGAATGGGTCCAATTCTTCTCCACAACACCACCTAACCACATGTGGCACAACCAACACTTCAAAAATTGAACGAATTGGGGTACAAAGTTTTGTCTCATCCACCATATTCACCTGACCTTTCACTAAACGACTACCACTTCTTCAAGCATCTCAACAATTTTTTTGCAGGGAAAGTGCTTCCACAATGAGTAGGAAGCAGAAAATGCCTTTCCAAGAGTTCCTTGAATCCCAAGGCGCAGATTTTTACACTACAGGAATAAACAAACTTATTTCTCACTTGCAAAAATGTGTTGATTGCAATGGTTCCTATTTTGATTCATAAAGATGTGTTTGAGCCTAATTATAATGATTCAAAATTCATGGTCCAAAACCTCAATTACCTTTTCATCAACCTAATATATGCACACCTATATTCATAGCAGAACTATTCACAGTAGCCAAGATATGGAAACAACCTAAATATCCATTGACAGATGAACAGATAAAGAAGATATGGTACGTATATACAATGGAATACTACTCAGCCATCAAAAAGAATGAAATAATGCCATTTGCAGCAACACAGATGCAACTAGAGAGTATCATACTAAGTCAGAAAGACAAAGACAAATACCACATGACATCATTTATACATGGACTCTAACATTTGACACAAATGAACTTGCCTATGAAACAGAAACAGACTCAGACATAGAGAACAGACTTGCAGTTGCCAAGGGGGAGGCGGTTGGGGGACAGATAGGGTGAGAGGCTAGGGTTAGCACATGTAAGCTATTATACATGGAATGGATAAACAACAAGGTCCTACAATATAGCACAAAGAACTATATTCAGTATCCTATGATAAACCATAATGGAAAAGAATATTTTAAAAAAGAATGTATGTATGTATATATATGTGTGTGTGTGTGTGTGTGTGTGTGTGTGTATAACTGAATCACTTTGCTGCACACCTGAAACTAACATGACATTGTAAATCAACTATACTTCAGTAAAAAGAAAAGTTTGTTCTGTTGTTCTTAAAGAGGAACTCCAAACTGCACAGGCTTCAGGACCCATGAGACCTGGACCATCCCCTGCTTCTAAATATGAAGCTGATGAAATTGGCTTTTCTCCTGAAAGCAATCAGGAACCACCACAGGATTGTGGTAGAGGACCTGTATCAATAATCAGACCTGTGCCAACTGGTGGTGCACTTGGAGCAGGGTCACACTGGCTTGTGAGAGCTAACTTAAACTTTCAGAAATTTCACAAAGTGGTTGAAATCATAATGGCAGCTTAAAATCATCCACTGTGGTAGTATTTATAACTACACAAATTGGCAAATGCTACAAAGCAGGCCTTCTTCTATCCCCACCCCCAGGGAACCCAATTTTAAACTTATACTGCTGGTATCAAGGGATTTCTTGGTCATAAATCCTCATGAGAAAATATGACCATAATTAATCTACTCTCAGGTGTAGCTGAGATGCAGATTAGATGAAGAGTAATAAAGGAAAAGGATGAAAAACTCTCTCAAGACAAACAAAACTGTACCTACCCATCCACTTTAAACCTTGCTTTTAAGATTAACCCTGCTGATCTTCAGTTCTATGGGAGAAGGGTTGGGGTTCACTAAAGTGGAGATTTTTGAGTTTGTGTGTTGCATGCCATGCCTCAGTTATGTCTCAGCCAAGCATTGATTATGACAAATACTATTTAATATTTTAAATTGGATTTAGAATCACATAGAAGGTCATTGCTTTTGCTTCTGGGGGGATTTCAAAGTGTGTATTAAAATAAATATAAAGATAAATATTTTCATTGATAGTCTAAAATTACACAGACTATATTTCATCTAGTCTAAAGTATCATGAATTTAAGACATTTTATATGTATAACTAAGGAAAAATGCTGCCAACTGTGAAGTGCCACTGTCAGTCAATTATGTTAAAATGTGAATAAGTGTGAGTCTCAGAATCCATGAAATATGAAATGGCCATTGGCGATTTCCTAGGCTAAAAGCATTGTTTAAGAAATGAGGAAATTTAAATAAGGCCCTACTGTATAGCACAGGGAACTATATTCAATATCCTAAGATAAACCAATAATGGAAAAGAATATAAAAAAGAATATGTGTGTATACATATATGAGTCATTTTGCTGTACAGCAGAAATTAACACAATATTGTAAATCAACTATACTTCAACTTAATAAATAAATAATAACAGAAATGAAGACATTCTAGCTCTGGAAGGGCAAACCATCTACTTAAGGTCATAGGCTTGCTGCTAAGGTGCTTCAGTCATGTCCAACTCTGCGCAACCCCACAGACAGCAGCCCACCAGGCTTGGTTACTGACAAAAGTGGAAATGGAATCCAGTTACCTCCTGCCTAGATCAAAGCTCGCAGTGATAATTTCATACATCAGAGACAACACTAAGGGTTAGTCTTCCAACTCTAGGAACAGGATGTGCAAAAATGTATGAATCATCCTCAGATAAATCAGAAAATGCCGGGCACAGTAGCTGGCCAACGGCGGGAACATCACTGTTAGTGTCCTTTACCTCTTATTATTGTTAGATTCAAAGTTGTTTAAATGCCAACATAATAAAGCCATTCAGAAAAACCAATATTCCTATAGAGTCTAGTCTTCTAGACTTGCATGGTCCAACATGGCAGCCACTAGTCACATGTGGTTATTTAAATTTATAATTAAACTAAATAAAGTAAAATTAAAAATTTATTTCCTCAGGCACAGTAGCCACATTTGAAGTGTTCAATATCCACAGGTGGCTAGTGGCTGATCCACTGGACACCACAGACACGGGACACTAACATCACGGCAGAAAATTCTATGGGACAGTGATGGTCTACATTCATAACAAGAGTACTATATTGCTCATGTTTTTTTGGTTTGAGAGCTTTTTTTTTTTCTCAACCCAAGTAAGGCTCTTCCCAAAACGTTTTACCAAACTTAACTTGATGAATGTATTTGTGCGCCCTCCTGTGGCTAGAGATGGAAACTAGTTTGCTTTAACTGAGGTGAAGCTTCATATTTATAAAAGGGATAGTTTAGAAATCTTTAGTAATCTCTAACACAATACTGGGGCTTCCCAGGTAGAGCCAGTGATAAAGAATTCACTTGCCAATGCAGGAGACACAGGAGACTCGGGTTCAAGCATCGGCTCAGGAAGATCCTTTGGAGGAGAATATAACACCCCATTCTGACATTCTTGCCTGGAAAACTCCATGGGCAAAGAAGCCTGGCTGACTACAGTCCATGGGGCCACAAAGAGTCAGTCTGAGCACAACACAATATCGTAAATCAACTATAATTTTTTTTTAATTTAAAGAAGTCTTTAGTAATCTGACCACTAGCAAGAAATGTTACATAAAACAGTATACATTTTGAATTCACTAGAGACTAAGGAAAATCTACTACATTTGAGAAGGTCTGAGCCTCAGCCTGAGAAACCTATATGCAGGTCAGGAAGCAACAGTTAGAAACCTATATGCATAGAGAAACCTATATGCAGGTCAGGAAGCAACAGTTAGAAATGGACATGGAACAACAAACTGGTTCCAAATAGGAAAAGGAGTATGTCAAGGCTGTATATTGTCATCCTGCTTATTTAACTTATATGTAGAGTACATCATGAGAAATGCTGGGCTGGAAGAAGCACAAGCTGGAATCAAGATTGCCGGGAGAAATATCAATAACTTCAGATATGCAGATGACACCACCCTTATGGCAGAAAGTGAAGGGGAACTCAAAAGCCTATTGATGAAAGTGAAAGTGGAGGGTGAAAAAGTTGGCTTAAAGCTCAACATTCAGAAAACGAAGATCATGGCATCTGGTCCCATCACTTCATGGGAAATAGATGGGGAAACAGTGGAAACAGTGTCAGACTTTATTTTTGGGGGCTCCAAAATCACTGCAGATGGTGATTGCAGCCATGAAATTAAAAGATGCTTACTTCTTGGAAGGAAAGTTATGACTAACCTAGATAGCATATTCAAAACCAGAGACACTACTTTGCCAACAAAGGTTTGTCTAGTCAAGGCTATGGTTTTTCCTGTGGTCATGTATGGATGTGAGAGTTGGACTGTGAAGAAAGCTGAGCGTCAAAGAATTGATGCTTTTGAACTGTGGTGTTGGAGAAGACTCTTGAGAGTCCCTTGGACTGCAAGGAGATTCAACCAGTCCATTCTAAAGGAGATCAGTCCTGGGTGTTCTTTGGAAGGAATGATGCTAAAGCTGAAACTCAGTACTTTGGCCACCTCATGCGAAGAGTTGACTCATTGGAAAAGACTCTGATGCTGGGAAGGATTAGGGGTCGCCAACTCGATGGACGTGAGTTTGAGTGAACTCCGGGAGTTGGTGATGGACATGCAGGCCTGGCGTGCTGCAATTCATGGGGTCGCAAAGAGTCGGACACGACTGAGCGACTGAACTGAACTGAACTGAGCCTCAGCTTGTGAGATAGACATTCCTGTTTAAACAAGGGATAGTACTATATAACTGCTTAAAAATGAGGAGAGACAGCCAGAATTATTCGGTGAATGATCCCAGGAACTCTCTCAGTGGTAGCTGGCAACAAAGAAGCTGGAACCCATGGCTCCGCCAGTGTGGTCTCGCAGGTGGGGAGGCTAAACTGAGACCCAGCTTTCCACTGGATGAAGGGGATTCCTGTTTCTGTGTGCCAGGCACGTGGCATTTCCTAACACTCCCCTACACAGCTGGCACCTAAACTCAGCTTCCTTGGTGTCTGATCCCCAGAATTTATTCTCCAGCTCTCCACTTGTTATGGCAGGCTGTTCAATGTGCCTGTGCAATAAAAACAGAGATCAGGAGTGGAAGGTTGAAGCTTTTCCTGCTGCAGTTGGTGCCATAATTCAGCAGCCCTAAACCAAGCTCGGGAGAAGGCAATGGCACCCCACTCCAGTACTCTTGCCTGGAAAATCCCATGGACAGAGGAGCTTGGTGGGCTGTGGTCCATGGGGTCGCACAGAGTCGGACATGACTGAAGCGACTTAGCAGCAGCAGCAGCAGACCAAGCTCACTCTCCACTGACTGCACACGGAATGGGATACCCGGGCAACCACTGAATCTTCTGCCCGGAGTCCAGCCTTACCACTGACACTCCTGGTATGGAAAAAATGAAAAAGCTAAAGTCTTTGTAAAGGTTTATTTTTTTCTTAAGACAACATTAATATGTAATTCCCAACAAAAACAAGAAATCAGAGAGCTTCTGGGTGGAGGTGCTGAGACCATGGCACCTGGAGAGGGCATGGAAGCTCTGTGCCCCTCCCATACTTTGCCCTCTGCATCTCTTCCATCTGGCTGTTTGTGAGTTAGATCCCTTTATAACACATCAGCAATCTCTAACAGATTACCCCTGTACTACTCAACCAACAAGTTGCAAAAGCATGCAAACTCTCTAATTCATTTTATGAAGACATTATAACCCTGAAATCAAATCTTGAAAAGTTTACAGGCATATCTCGGAGAAACTGAGGGTTCAGTTCCAAACCACAATAAAGGGAATATCACAGTGAAGAGAGTCATGCGACTTTTTGGTTTTCTAGTGCATATAAAAGTAATGTTTACACCATACTGTAATCTATTAAGTGTGCAATGGCATGAGGTCTTTTTTAAAAAGTACATATCTTAATTTAAAAATTTGTTATTGGGAATTCCCTGGCAGTTCGGAGATCCAACCAGTCCATCCTAAAGGAAATCAGTCCTGAATATTCATTGGAAGGACTGATGCTGAAGCTGAAACTCCAATACTTTGGCCACCTGATTCCAAGAGCTGACTCACTGGAACGACACTCACTGACACGACTGAGCGACTGAACTGAACTGAACTGGCAGTCCAGTGGTTAGGACTCGGTGCTTCCATTGCCAGAGGTCAGGTTCAATCCCTGATTGGGGAATTAAGGTCTCCCAAGCTGCATGGTGCAATCAAAAAAAAGTTATTGATAAAAAATGCTAACCATCATTTAAGCCTTCACTGACTCATAAACTTTTTGTAATAGTAACATCAAAAACCACTAATCACAGATGGCAATGGCAGCCCACTCCAGTACTCTTGCCTGGAAAAATTCCATGGACGGAGGAGCCTGGTAGGCTCCAGTCCATGGGGTCGCTAAGAGTCAGACACGACTGAGCGATTTCACTTTCACTTTTCACTTTCATGCATTGGAGAAGGAAATGGCAACCCCCTCAGGTGTTCTTGCCTGGAGAATCCCAGGAACGGGGGAGCCTGGTGGGCTGCCGTCTATGGGGTCGCACAGAGTCGGACACGACTGAAGCGACTTAGCAGCAGCAGCAGCATAACAAATACAATAATAATAACAAGAAGGTTTAAAATATTGTCAGAATTACCTAAATGTGACACACAAAGTGAGCAAATGTTGTTGGAAAAATGATGTCAATAGATTTACTTGAGGCAAGGTTGCCCAAAACCTTCCATTTGTAAAAACAACAACAACAACAACAACAAAAAAGGCGATGCCTGTGAAGCACAATACAGTGAAGTTCAATAAAAATGCTGCTGCTGCTGCTGCTAAATGGCTACAGTCATGTCCGACTCTGTGCGACCCCATAGATGGCAGCCCACCAGGCCCCCCCGCCCCTGGGATTCTCCAGGCAAGAACACTGGAGTGGGTTGCCATTTCCTTCTCCAATGCGTGAAAGTGAAAAGTGAAAGTGAAGTCCCTCAGTCGTGTCTGACTCTTAGCGACCCCATGGACTGCAGCCCACCAGGCTCCTCCATCCATGGGATTTTCCACTGAAGTAGGGTGCCATTGCCTTCTCCGTCAATAAAATGAGGTATGTTTATAGTTTGGGGGAAGAAAAACCCAAACAGAAGACCAAAGCACTAGCTGAAAAACTATAAATAGAATAATAGCAAACAATTCAATAGTACATTAACAGAATCATTCACCATGACCAAATAGGATTTAGTTCACGAATGCAAAGACTTCTGTTTTTCAGATTATTTTATTAAAAAATAAATAAAATCTTGCAGATTAAAAATAATCAGAAAATATACATAAGTAAAAGAAAATAAAGATTACCCAGAATTTTGTCACCCAAAGAGAATCACTAGCTAATACAGCTAACTAGAAGATTGCACTACACTCAGTTCAGTTCAGTCACTCAGTCGTGTCCGACTCTTTGCGACCCCATGAATCGCAGCACGCCAGGCCTCCCTGTCCATCACCAACTCCCAGAGTTCACCCAGACTCACGTCCATCGAGTCAGTGATGCCATCCAGCCATCTCATCCTCTGTCATCCCCTTCTCCTCCTGCCCCCAATCTCTCCCAGCATCAGAGTCTTTTCCAATGAGTCAACTCTTCGCATGAGGTAGGCAAAGTACTGGAGTTTCAGCTTTAGCATCATTCCTTCCAAAGAAATCCCAGGGCTGATCTCCTTCAGAATGGACTGGTTGGATCTCCTTGCAGTCCAAGGGACTCTCAAGAGTCTTCTCCAACACCACAGTTCAAAAGCATCAATTCTTCGGCGCTCAGCCTTCTTCACAGTCCAACTCTCACATCCATACATGACCACAGGAAAAACCATAGCCTTGACTAGACGGACCTTTGTTGGCAAAGTAATGTCTCTGCTTTTGAATATGGTATCTAGGTTGGTCATAACTTTCCTTCCAAGGAGTAAGCGTCTGTTAATTTCATGGCTGCAGTCACCATCTGCAGTGATTTTGGAGCCCCCAAAAATAAAGTCTGACACTGTTTCCACTGTTTCCCCATCTATTTCCCATGAAGTGATGGGACCAGATGCCATGATCTTCATTTTCTGAATGTTGAGCTTTAAGCCAACTTTTTCACTCTCCACTTTCACTTTCATCAAGAGGCTTTTGAGTTCCTCTTCACTTTCTGCCATAAGGGTGGTGTCATCTGCGTATCTGAGGTTATTGATATTTCTCCCGGCAATCTTGATTCCAGCTTGTGTTTCTTCCAGCCCAGTGTTTCTCATGATGTACTCTGCATATAAGTTAAATAAGCAGGGTGACAATATACAGCCTTGATGTACTCCTTTTCCTATTTGGAACCAGTCTGTTGTTCCATGTCCAGTTCTAACTGTTGCTTCCTGACCTGCATACAGATTTCTCAAGAGGCAGGTCAGGTGGTCTGGTATTCCCATCTCCTTCAGAATTTTCCATAGTTTATTGTGATCCACACAGTCAAAGGCTTTGGCATAGTCAATAAAGCAGAAATAGATGTTTTTCTGGAACTCTCTTGCTTTTTTCCATGATCCAGTGGATGTTGGCAATTTGATCTCTGGTTCCTCTGCCTTTTCTAAAACCAGCTTGAACATCAGGAAGTTCACGGTTCACATATTGCTGAAGCCTGGCTTGGAGAATTTTGAGCATTACTTTACTAGTGTGTGAGATGAGTGCAATTGTGCGGTAGTTTGAGCATTCTTTGGCATTGCCTTTCTTTGGGATTGGAATGAAAACTGACCTTTTCCAGTCCTGTGGCCACTACACTACACATTGTGGTAATGCTGCTTCCCACACTAGTTTACACAGCTTTAAAACGACATGAAATAAGCAATGTACGTGGCCAAAAAGCAGCTGCCTCCAGGGGATCAGGCATAGTTTCTGGGTCCCTCCACCACATGGAGCATGCTCAGTTGCAACCATTGGATTGAACCCAGTGCTGAGTACAACTCCGGGCAGCCACCCTTTCAGTTTAACACCTACGTGTACAGTATGCTGGGTGCTTTGTCTCTGAGATTAAGTGCCAAATCACATCCCTCCTAGTGCAGCTGCAACTCATCAATCAGGGCTTTCACAATGAATGCTTTTGAAAAGTAGGTACAAGCTGACCCACTAACATTCCACATTTATCTTAGTAAACTACATTCATGGGAGCAAATACATATAGTGTTGCTTTTATTTTAAATATATATATATATATCTTTATTAAGATATAATTCACACTGTACAATCGCCCATTTGAAGCATACAAATGACTAGGTTTTAGTGTATTTATGTGTGTGCAACTATTGCCACAATCTAATTTTAAAACATTTTCATTCTCCCTAAAAGAAACCTGAATACATTAGCAGTCACTCCCCATTTCCTCCCAAACCTCCCAGCCCTAGGCAATCACTAACCTACCTTGTGTCTCTATTCATACATTTCATTTAAAAAGACTCATACAACATATGGCATTTTTTGCCTGGTTTCTTTCACTTACTATATTTTCAATGTCTATCCATGGTGTAGGATATATCTGTACTTCATTTCTTTTTACTGCCAAATAATATTCCATTTTAATAGATATATCACATTTTACATAGCCATTCATCAGTTGATGGGACATTTGGGTTGTTTCTACTTTGTGACTACTATGAATAATGCTGTGATGAACAGTCATGTACAACTTTTGTGTACATCTGTGTTTACATTTCTCTTGGGTACATATCTATGAGTGCTTATTGGTGACAGAGTTTAGGACATGCACTAGCCCAGTTTATTATTCTTAGCTCATATCCTGTTTATCTTATTACGTTTTCCCACAACTCTCTGCTCTTCGTAAAACTTAGCATGAACACATTCATGTTTAACCACTTCTTCAGGTCTTCATTTCCCTATCACAGCTCCTGTGTCACATAAAACTTGTAGTAAATAAATTTGTAAGCTTTTTTCTTGTTAATCCATCTTTTGTTATAGGGGCCCCAGCTGAGAACTTAGAAGGGTAGAAGAAAAATTCTCTTTCTCTCCCCTCCCCTATCTTGGCTATTTGTACATCTTCATTGGAAAAAATATCTATTCACATTCTTTGCCCATTTTAAAATTGGGCTATCTTTTATTATTGAGTTGTAAGAGTCCTTTATGCATTTTGGATACATTCTCTTACCAGATACATGGGTTCCAAAAATTTTCTCCCGTTCTGTGGGTTGTCTTTTTACTTTCTTGATGTATCATTAGCACCATCAGTTCAGTTTGGTTCAGTTGCTCAGTCATGTCTGACTCTTTGCAATCCCATGAACCGCAGCACGCCAGGCCTCCCTGTCCATCACCAACTCCCAGAGTCTACCCAAACCCATGTCCATTGAGTCGGTGATGCCATCCAGCCATCTCATCCTCTGTCGTCCCCTTCTCCCCCTGCCTTCAATCTTTCCCAGCATCAGGGTCTTTTCAAATGAGTTAGCTCTTTGCGTCAGGTGGCCAAAGTATTGGAGTTTCAGCTTCAACATCAGTCCTTCCAATAAACACCCAGGACTGATTTCTTTTAGGATGGACTGGTTGGATCTCCTTGCAGTTCAAGGGACTCTCAAGAGTCTTCTCCAGCACCACAGTTCAAAAGCATCAATTATTTGATGCTCAGCTTTCTTTATAATCAACTCTCACATCCATACATGACCACTGGAAAAACCATAGCCTTGACTGGATGGACCTTTGTTGACAAAGTAATGTCTCTGCTTTTTAATATGCTGTCTAGGTTGGTGATAACTTTCCTTCCAAGGAGTAAGTGTCTTTTAATTTCATGGCTGCAAAGCTGCACTCACCACCTGCAGTGATTTTGGAGCCCCCCAAAAAATAAAGTCTGACACTGTTTCCACTGTTTCCCCATCTATTTCCCATGAAGTGATGGGACCAGATGCCATGATCTTAGTTTTCTGAATGTTGAGCTTTAAGTCAACTTTTTCACTCTCCACTTTCACTTTCATCAAGAGGCTCTTTAGTTCTTCACTATCTGCCATAAGGGTGGTGTCATCTGCATATCTGAGGTTATTGATATTTCTCCCAGCAATCTTGATTCCAGCTTGTGCTTCCTCCAGCCCAGCATGTCTCATGATGTACTCTGCATATAAGTTAAACAAACAGGGTGACAATATATAGCCTTGATGTACTCCTTTTCCTATTTGGAACCAGTCTGTTGCTCCATGTCCAGTTCTAAACTGTTGCTTCCTGATCTGCATACAGGTTTCTCAAGAGGCAGGTCAGATGGTCTGGTATTCCCATCTCCTTCAGAATTTTCCACAGTTTATTGTGATCCACACAGTCAAAGGCTTTGGCATAGTCAATAAAGCAGAAATAGATGTTTTTCTGAAACTCTCTTGCTTTTTTGATGATCCAGCGGATGTTGGTAATTTGATTAGCAGCATAGAGGTTTTAAATTTTGATGAAATCCGGTTTATCTTTTCTTGGGTGGGAGTCATTTGTTCTTTTGGTTTTATATCTCAGAAATCATTGCCTAACTCATGGTCTCAAGATTGTTGTTGTTTAGTCACTAAGTCCAGTCTGAATCTTTTGCAACCTCATGGACTGTAGCCCACCAGTCTCCCCTGCTCATGGGATTTCCAAGGCAAGAATATTGGAGTGGGTCGCCATGCCCTTCTCCAGGGGATCTTCCCAATTCAGAGATCAAACCCATGTCTCCTGCATTGGCAGGTGGATTCTTTACCACTGAGCCAACAGGAGAGCCCTCTCAAAGATTAACTCTTATCTTTTCTTCTGAGAGTTCTACAGTATGAGTCCTTCAAGTTTGTTCAAAACTATTTTGGCTTTTCTAGGCCCCCTGATCTTCCATATGCACTTGAGGGCCAGCTTATCAATTTCTGAAAAGTTAGTTAGGATTGTGATAAGGATTGCACTGAATCTATAGATCACTCACACTGTTTTGTAACCTGCTTTTTACCCCAATTAAGTATACTGTGGACATCTTTCCATTTCAATACTTCAAGGGCCATGATTTTTTATTCTTATGTAATAACTTAATAAACACTTATTAAACAAACACAAGACACAAGGTGGTCTGGTGTCTGGTTGATGGTTATACCAAGATGAATCAGGCACATATCATATCTGAAAAAGGAGCTTTCTACCTAGGAAGGGAAATAAGACATGAACAAAAATAACTGGGCTTCCCTGGTAGCTCAGTGGTAAAGAATCCACCTGCCAATGCAGGGGACGTGGGTTCGATCCCGGGTCAGGAAGATCCCCTGCAGAAGGAAATGGCAACCCACTCCTGGGAAATCCCATGGACAGGGGAGCCTGGCGAGCTAGTCCATGCGGTCGCAAAAGAGTTGGACACACCTTAGTGACTAAACAACAACAATAATAAATAACTGTATTCCAAGTATGAGAAAGAGCTAGATTAAATGCTACCAAAAAGAAAAAGATTATTCACAGATATGAGGAAGGAGGTAAAGCTTCCATGAAGATATAGACAGTTAGCTAAAACTAGGATTTCTTACCCTTTAGCACTATTGCTATTTGGGGATCATTCTTTGCTGTGGAGGCTGTACTGTGCACCATGGGATGTTTAGCAGCATCCCTGGCCTCTACCCACTAGACACAAAGAGCACTCCCCTCCCCCAGTGTGACAACCTAAAATGTCTCTGGCATTGCCAAATGTCCCCTGAGAGGCAAAATCACCCCTGATTGAGAGCCACTGAGCTAGAACTTAAATCATCATTGTTAATGGCTGTGTAGTACACTGCATAGATCATCTACAAGTTACGGAGCTAAGACTCTGTAATTGCACATTCCTGTTGTGTCTGATTTTCCACTATTTTTTTCTTTTAAGTAGTACTTTTATTTTATGTTACTTTGGGCTTCCCAGGTGGTGCTAGTGGTAAAGAATCTACCTGCCAATGCAGGAAACACAGAGACTTGGGTTCGATCCCTGAGTCGGGAAGATTCCTTGGAGTAGGAAATGGCAATCCACTCCAGCATTCTTGCCTGGAGAATTCCATGGACAGAGGAGTAAGGCGGGCTACAGTCCATGGGGGTGTAAAGAGCCAGACATGACTGAGCATACATATACATGTTATATTATTTATTTATTGCTATGCCATGCTGTGTGTGTAAAGAACCCACCTGCCAATGCAGGAGAGGTAAGAGACATGGGCTTGGTCCCTGGTTGCAGAAAATCCCCTGGTGGAGGGCATGGCAACCCACTCCAGTATTCTTGATTGGAAAATTCCATGGACAAAGAAGCCTGGGGGGCTACAGTCCATGGGGCTGCAAAGAGTCAGACACAACAAAGCAACTCAGCATGCACACTCATGCTGCATGGAAGATCTTAGTTCCTCGACCAGGGACTGAACCCATGCCACCCGCATTGGGAGTGTGGAGTCTAAACCACTGGACCACCAGAGAAGTCCCTCCACTATGTTTTATAAAACATTACTTTTAGAAGTATGACATGACATTGGCTCCTTAGGATAAGTAGCTAACATCATGCTAGATTTCTTTTTTACTATGAAAGTTATACATGTTAAAATTAGTCTTTCGAAGGCAACCCTCAGAATGGGAAAAAATAATAGAAAATGAAACAACTGACAAAGGATTAATTTTCAAAATATACAAGCAGCTCATACAAGTCGACACAAGAAAAACAAACATCCCAATCAAAAAGTGGGGAAAAGACCTAATCAGACATTTTTCCAAAGAAGACATACAGATGGCTAACAAAAACATGAAAAGATGCTCAACATCACTCATTATTAGAGAAATGCAAATCAAAACTACAATGAAATATCACCTCACACTGGTCAGAATGGCCATCATCAAAAAGTCTACAAACAATAAATGCTGGACAGGGTGTGGAGAAAAGGGAACACTCTTGCACTGTTGGTGGGAATGTAAATTGATACAGCTGCTATGGAAGATGGTATGGAGATTTCTTTAAAAAAAAAAAAAAACTAGGAATAAAATCACCATATGGCCCAGCAATCCCACTCCTAGGCATATATTCTGAGGAAACCAAAATTTAAAAAGACACATGTACCCTAATGTTCATTGCAGCACTACCTTACAATAGCTAGAACATGGAAGCAACCTAGATGTCCATTGACAGATGAATGGATAAAGAAGCTGTGGTACACATATACAATGGAATATTACTCAGCCATAAAAAGGAACACATTTGTGTCAGTGCTAATGAGGTGGATGAACCTAGAACCTATTATACAGAGTGAAGTAAGTCAGAAAGAGAAAGATAAATAGTGTATACTGATGCATATATATGGAATCTAGAAAGATGGTACCAATGAATTTATTTGCAGGGCAGAAAAGGAGAAACAGACATAGAGAATAGAGTTATGGACATGGTGTGGGGGGTGGAGAGGGTGAGATGTGTGGAGAGAGTAACATGGAAACTTACATTACCGTATGTAAAATAGCCAATGGGAATTTGCTGTATGACTCAGGGAACTCAAACAGGGGCTCTATATCAACCTAGAGGGGTGGGATGGAGATGGAGATGGAAGGGAGGTTCAAGAGGGAGGGGACATATGTAGACCTATGTCTTATTCATGTTGAGGTTTGACAGAAAACAACAAAATTCTGTAAATCAATTATCCTTCAATTAAAAAACAAATTTTAAAAATTAGTCTTTCAAACAATTTGAAAAAGTAAAATTAAAAGCCTTGCTCAATCTCACTCTCCAGAAATATAGTCTGTGGTATGTCAGTTTTAAATTGTTATATGTATTCAGAAGTGAAGTGACAAAAGCCTTCTTTTAAGGCATTTTTATCATCACATGGGATACTCTGGTCTATTCACTACAAATTTCATCTGGAGCTTTCCAAGCCACAGTTTTTAAAATACAGGTCTTGGCCCATATGTGAAACCAACTTAAAGGATCATGATTAACATTTTTAAAAAATGAAAGAGAACAAAATAGATCAGACCATCAGAGTATATTACACACAGTGATGAGAGGTACTACTTTGTAAGAATTTTGTTTCAGTATCATAGAAAGATAGGTGATAGATTGAAAGATAATAGATAATGTAAAATGTAGATGTTGCTGTGGATTGCAGCCAAGAAAAAATTTAAAGCCACTGCTTTAAGCAATATATATACACACACACACACACACACATACATACATATAAAACATTCCTTTATATATTATATCATCCCTTTATATATTATATATATATATATATAATATATATATATATAAAACATTCCTTTTTATAATGGGAGTGAAGTGGTAGGTGATGCAAGCCTATTTTTTCTTGACCAAAAATAACAATAAATATAATGTAAGCAAGAATACTTAATGTTAACAATTACTTCCCAGAAAAGGAACACTGAATTCCATACTGGATAATGATTCATGTAAATTTAAAGTCAGAGCTCCATCAGTTCAAATTCCTCTGACTTCTTAGAAATTAAATGATTCAGTAAGAATCATCCACAATGCTTTTATATGTTTACAGTTTAAACAGTACTGTGATATACATTAAGATGGTTGCTGATAATAGATAACCAACAAGGATCTACCGTATAGCACAGGGAACTATACTTAGTATCTTGTAATAACATAATGGAAAAGAATCTGAAAAAGAATATATATATGTATACCTGAATCACTCTGCTGTACATTTGAAACTAACACATTGTAAATCAACTATATTTCAATAAAAATTCTACTCTCTTAGCAAATTTAAATTGTATAGTACAGTAGTATCGACTATATTATACCTTAGATCCTCAGTCAGACCTTATTCATCCTACAACTGAAAATTTGCACCCTTTTACCAGGTTCTCCCTTTCTCTCCCACCATCCATCCACCGGCAATTACTTTGCTTCTCTGTTTCTATGAGTGTTTTTTTGGGTTTTTTTTTTTTTTTTTCCTTTTTTATTACCCATAAAGTGATACCGTGTAGCATTTGTCTTTCTCTCTCTGGCTTAGTCCAGTTAGAATGATGCCCTCCACATTATAAATGACAGGATTTCCTTCTCTCTTTCTGGCCACCCTGCAGGATGATCCAATCAGGGAACTTAGTTCCCATGGCCCCTGAAGTGGAAGTGTGGAGTCCTAACCTCTGGACCACTAGGGAATTCCCAGGATTTCCTTCTTTTTAAAGGCTGAATGATATTCCATTGTACATACATACCACATCTTCTTTAACCCTTCAGTCATTGACTAACTCTTAGGTTGTTTCTATACGTTGGTTACTGTGAGTAGTGCTGCAGTGAACATGGGGGTGCAAATATCTCTTCAACTTAATGATCTAGGGACTTCCCTAGTGGTCCAGTGGTAGGCACTATGTGCTTTCACTGCTGAGGGCCAGGGTTCAATCCCTGGTCAGGGAACTAGGATCCCACAAGCTGTGGAGTGCAGCCAAAAAAAAAAAAAAAGATTTGGTTTCTTTTGGAATATAAACCTAGAAGTGGGATTACTGAATCATATGGAAGTTCTCTTTTTACTTTTTAGGTATCTCCATACTGTTTTCCATAGTGGCTATACCAGTTTACATTCCCACCACCAGTCGACAAGGATTCCCTTTCTCCACACCCTCACCAGCATTTGTTATCTCATCTTTTTGATGATAGACATTCTGACAGGTGTGAAGTGATATCTCAGAACAGTTTTGATTTGCATTTCCCCAATGATTACAGATGTTGAGCTCCTTTTCATCTATCTGTTGGCCATTTGTTTTCTGGGAAAATGTCTATTCGGGTCCTTTGCCTATTTTAAAAATCTTCTAGGGATTTTAGTTTCGCATTTAGGTCTATTATCCACTTTGAGTTAATATTCACAAAAGATGTATGATCTGCATCTCAATTCGATCTTTTGCACGTGACTATCCTGTTCTTCTCACAGCATTTGTTGAACAGACTATCCTTTGTCCACTGAATTGCCCTTGCTTCTCTATTGAAGAAAGGGTAAGACATTTTCAATAACACATCCAGGTGCTCTTTTTGTGTCAGCTTTTTCTGCTATAAACCAACTACATCTGCATTTAAGGGAACAGCAATGGAGTCAAGGATCTAGTGTTTGTTTATTTTTTTTGGATCTAGTGTTTATTAACATAATCTGCTGCTGCTGCTGCTAAGTTGCTTCAGTCGTGTCCGACTCTGTGTGACCCCATAGATGGAAGCCCACCAGGCTCCCTTGTCCCTGAGATTCTCCAGGCAAGAGTACTGGAGTGGGGTGCCATTGCCTTCTCCATAATATAATCTAAGCTCCTTCAATTACAAGCTGTGAGATCAGGGGCAAGTTACTTCTCTGAGCCTCAGTCTTCTAAAGTATATAATGGGTTTGATAATAATAGATTGATAATAATCATAGGGTTATCATGAGACAAATTAGATAATATATGTAAAATAACTGGCACATACTAACTGCTCAATATATGTTATTATTACAGGGGCTATTATTATTACAGTACTCTAAATTTAACTTGCTTCCTGTCTCAGGGACTCACCATCAAAATATATCAGACAAGAAAATACACATATTTTTCTTCATTCTCTAGATTTCTTTCTAATTTTTATAAAATCGTGTACCATTTAGGTTTGTTGGTTCTTTTTTCAAAACCACATTCTCTGTCAACTCATCTATAGTGACAGAAAGCAGATCAGTGCTTTTTCTCTGGCCAGAGATAGAGGAAGGAACACAGCGAAACTTTTGGGGACAATTAAAATGTTCTGGTTTTTTATTGTGGCAGTGCTTTCATGGGTGTTTACATCTGTCAAAACGATGAATTGTATACTTTAAGTGGGTGCAGTTTATGGTACATACACTGTATCTGAATAAAGCTAAAGCACGTTCCTCATTATGAGACAAGTCAGGAAATGTAAATGCTATCTGGACACTGATATCAAAGAATTTTACAAGTTTTTTTGCATGTAAGAATGTATTGCAGTTATTTTGAATTTTTTGAAAAAGAAGCCCTTAGAATCTTCATACACTGCTGATGAGAATGTAAATTGGTGCCGCCACTATGGAAAACAGTGTGATTACTCCCAAAATTAAGAATAGAACTACAGTATGATCCAGATATTCCAATTTTTTTTTTTTTTTTTTTTTTTTTTGCCACACTACACGGCTTGTAGGATCTCAGTTTCCCAACCAGGGATTGAATCAGGGTCTAGCAGTGAAATCCTGGAATCCTGGCCACTAGGCTGTTAGGGAACTCCCCCGGCTATTCCACTTCTGACTATTTATGCAAATAATACAAAAACACTAATTCAAAAAGATACATGCACCCCTATGCTCATCTCAGTATTATTTACAATAGTTAAGTGCCCATCAGTGGATGAATGGATAAAGAAGATATGATCCATACACATACACACACACACAGGAATACTAATCAGTCACAAAAAGACGAAATCTTGCCATCTGCAACAACATGGATGGACCTTGAAGGTATAATGCTGAGTGAAATTAGTCAGACTGAGAAAGAAAAATACCACATGATTTCACACATATGTGGAATAAAACACACACACACACACAAATAAATGGACAAACCAAACCAAAACAAACACACAAAGAACAGTGTATTGGTTACCAGAGGGAAAGAGAGGAAGGGAAAAATGAGTAAAGGGGGTCAAACTGTATGGTGATCAATAGAAACTAAATGGTGGTAAGCACACTGTAGGGTGTAGAGAAGTGAAAATATAATGCTCTACACCTGAAATATACGTTCTAAACCAATGTTAACCTCAATGTGAAAAAATAGTAAGGAGCCACTGTATTTTAGAGATGCGTATAGAAATATTTACAGGTGAAATCATATGAGATGTGATACGTGCTTCAAAATAAATGAGGGACGTCAGGACTGGGTGGGGGTTTAGATGAAACACATTTGACCATGAGCTGATCATTATTGAAGGTAGGTGGTATCTACAGGATCTTCATTACACTATTCTCTTTTGTGTATGCTTGAAATTGTAACTTAAAATTTGAAAAAACCCACACATGCCAGGAATTATTATCTTTACTTCAACTAGTAGATGAATAAGACTGAAAGTATCCCTAAGGTTTTCTTTATTGTTTCTGCATACCATTTTTTTTTTTTGAGTTTAGAACAGAAAAAGGTTTATTGCACAGCCATGCAAGGATATGGGCAGCTCATGCTTTAAAAACCCCAAAACTTGGACATTCCTGGTGGCCCAGTGGTAAAAATTCACCTGTAAATGCAGGGGACACGGGTTTAATATATCCCTGGTCTGGGAAGATTCCACATGCCGCGGAGCAACCAAGCCCATGTGCCACAACTACTGAGCCCATGCACCTAGAGCCCTCGAGCCACAACAAGAGAAGCACCGCAACGACAAGCCCAAACACAACTAGAGAGTAGCCGCTGCTCACGCCAACTAGAGAAAAGTCTGCACAGCAATGAAGACCCAGCACAGCCAAAAATAAATAAATAAATAAATTCAAAAACACTCCCCAAAAGCTTTCAGCAGAGTCCTTTTCTAGGATAGGGGAGGGAGGGGCAAACGTCTTGGTGTCAAGACCTGTTCTTGAGGTCAGGTGACAAAGTTCCTGCAAACCTCCACCAAACAAGTATTATTCTCTGTTCTGACAAGAAGGGGCAAGGTTCCAAGACTCAACATTCACCCTCAGAGCTCCAGGTCCTGGTTGACAGGAGCGGGTCCCTGTGCCGGCTGGTCATCCTGCCCTAAAGCGTTCAACCAGCACCCAGGCTGGGTCCTTCCAACCAGTGCCAGGCCTGGTTGAGGAGACAGATCTCAGCTGGCGGCACCCTCAGGGCCGGGTCCCCAGATCTCGCTTAGCCATCCTCGCTGAGGGAGCCAGGCGCCCAGGGCCCAGCCAGCCCTCAGGCTCCTCAGGTAGCCAAAATCGGGGGGCAGTCAGGACCCACAGTCTGTGACTCATGCAGTCTGTGACTCATGCCGCTGCCATTAGGTCACAGAGACAGGAGAAGGTCACTGCCACCTCAAGGGCTGGGCCTGGCCAGTGGGCGGCCTTGGCCAGGGCTCTGGAGCCCTCCAGGACACAGCCCCCAGCCTGTCCCCTGGGCCGCCGGTCCCCCCAGTTCACCCGCCGGCTGGTGGACAGGTGAGGTAACTGCCCCCTCAGAGGGCTGGGATCTGCCTCTTGCCTCAGTCTCCACCTGCAGAACGCCACTCCCCAGCCGTTGGCCCACCAACGGTCATTGGGTGACAGCTGCTCACTTAGGGAGGGGCCCAGTGCGGTGCTCACCAATGGCTGAGCAGGACCACTGCTGGTTGCTCATGACAGTTGCTCACTTGGGGGGCAGGGCTGAGTGACCCTTAGTGGTCTCACAGTAACCACGGCCTGGTAATGGGGCCTGCACACCATTTTTAACTTTCATTTGTAAGTAAAAATGTTGAGGTAATTGTGGATTCACACACAGTATAAGAAATATCATAGATACAGCCTTCATACACTGTGCCCAGTTTCCTCCAAAGCTTAACAGCTTGCAAAATTATAGATGTTGTTCGGTCACTAAGTCGTCTCTGACCCTTTGTGACCCCAGGCACTGCAGCACGTCAGGCTCCTTTGTCCTGGACCATCTCCCAGAGTTTGCTCAAATTCATGTCCACTGAGTCAGTGATGCCATCCAATCATCTCATCCTCTGCTGCCCCCTTCCCCTTTTACCTTCAATCTTTCTCAGCATCAGGGTCTTTTCCAATAAGTCAGCTCTTCTCATCAAGTGGCCAAAGTACTGGAGCTTCAGCATCAGCATCAGTCCTTCCAGTGAATATTCAAGGTTGATTTTCTTTAGGATTAACTAGTTGGATCTCCTTGCTGTCCAAGGGACTCTCAAAAGTCTTCTCCAGCACCACAGTTCAAAAGCATCAATTCTTTATCCAGCCTGGTATTTCGCATGATGTGCTCTGCATATAAGTTAAATAAGCAGGGTGACAATATACAACCTTGACACACTCCTTTCCAAACTTTGAACCAGTCCGTTGTTCCATGTCCAGTTCTAACTGTTGCTTCTTGACTTGCATACAGGTTTCTCAGGAGACAGGTAAGGTGGTCTGGTACTCCCATTTCTTGAAGAATTTTCCAGTTTGTTGTGATCCACACAATCAAAGGCTTTAGCATAGTCAATGAAGCAGATGTTTTTCTGAAATTCTTCTTTCTCTATGACCCAACGGATGTTGACAATTTGGTCTCTGGTTCCTCTACCTTTTCTAAATCCACCTTGTACATCTTCAAGTTCTCGGTTCACATACTGTTGAAGCCTAGCTTGAAGGATTTTGAGCATTACTTTGCTAGTGTGTGAAATGAGTGCAATTATGCGGTAGTTTGAACATTCTTTGGCATAGCCTTTCTTTGGGATTGGAATAAAAACTGACCTTTTCCATTCCTGTGGCCACTGCTGAGTTTTCCAGATATGCTGGCATACTGAGTGCAACACTTTAAAAGCATCATCTTTTAGGATTTGAAATAGCTCAGCTGGAATTCCATCACCTCCACTAACTTTCTTCGTAACCCCAGTTTTACCTGTATTTATTTTTGTGTTTGAGTGTCTTTGTGTATTAAGTGCTACATAATTTTATTCCTGTGTAGATTCATGTATCCATCACCACTGTCAAGATACCGAACAATTCCAATGCCATAAGCACAAGGATTCCTCCCTCATGTTGCTGTTTTATAACCACACTCACATTCCTTAAACCTTACCCTAATCCCTAAAGTCTGGCCACTACTAATCTCTCCTGGATTTCTAAGGTTTTGTCATTTCAAAAATGCTGTATGAGTGGAATGATAAGGCATGTAACCTTTTGGGATTGGCTTGTTTTGCTCAACATAATTCTGTATAGATTCACTCAAGTTGTGTGTATCAATTGTCCCTTTCTTTTTATCGCTGAGTAGGATTCTGTGGTATGGATTGTAGAACGGCTTGTTTAACTATTCACCAGCAGAAGGACATCTGGGCTGATTTCAGTTCTTGGCTCTTACAAATAAAGCTGCTATGAACATTCACAGATGCATTTTTCATCTAACATTTTGTTTTGCTAGCAGTATAATAATTTCTCTTATTCATTAATCTTAGACTATTGGTAATTTTCCAAACTTTCCAAGTAAAATCTGTTGGGTTAATTGCTTTATACATTTTAAGCATGTGTAATTTCCCTTAAGTGAGATTATGAAGTATTTTCTAAGTGGTATTATGAATTTCTCTGACTTTTCTTCTAACATACTTAGAAAAGCAGGTCTCAATAGAAATCTGTAAATGACCTTACAATTATAGACCTCTTGAAGACTATGACAGCTTTACATTAGTGCTGGTTTTTTCTTTGCAAGAATTAAATGAAGCAATCTTGCTGTAACTTCTGCACCTCATAAATATGTATTAGGAGACACATTTTCCAACTGATACATTTAAATGCCATCACTAAGGGTCAGAGAACATGTTACAGGTTTGAAATTTGTGCCCTTGGGTCTTTAGGCATAAAGTACAATAATGATGTAATTTACATTCAGCCACAGATACACTGAAAATTGCCAAATACCAGGCTATTCTATTTTCAAAAATCACCACTGATCCTTTTAAAGGCAAAGTATGTTTTTGTTGTAGTTATTTACCTGCCTGAGCTCTAAGCTGACCCTTTTAACTCTGCTGTGATACCAGGGCTGGGGCTCTGCAAACAGCTTTTCCAAACTCCCAAGCCAGTTCCCTTCCCATTAGGTTCTGTCAGTGGAAGTTCTGATGGAGGACTAGAAGGAGGGACAATGGACCTATGGTTGCCAGCTTCCATCAACAGCCCCCTCTCCCCCAACCTCATGCAGGGCTCCAGCATCCAGCTTCTTTCAGCCTTCCCAGCATCACCATACCATGGCCCCACAGAGGTACCAGTGCCCACCAGCCACACCTTCTTAGGGGTCTGAGCAGGGGCTGCTGGAGTGCACCCACCAAAGGTCCATGCACCAGCCTATGCAGGGCCTCTCTTCCAAGCTCTGAGGTCCTGGTAATCCCACTTCTTTCCTTTCATTCTCCAAGCCCTAGGCGTGGGAACTGCTTCTTGCAGTTACTAATATCAGCCCTAGGGGTACAAGAAGCAGTGACAAAAATTCAAGTTGCCTTGTTATCTTTTCTTCCAGCTGTGCATCCAGTTCTCTGTATTGAATCTGCTCTGTTGGAAACACTTTGTATGCCTTTCTGTTTTCCTGTAGCTTTCACAGAATTGCAAATACACATTTGCAAAGTTTTCAATACCTTATCTCTTTCCTTTCCAACTGCAAGGGTCATAATCCTTATTCAGTAGAACACTGAATTAAATAGTTAAATTCAGGCCTTGGAGGGGGAAGGGGTTAGGTGAACATCAGACATTCTTTGGTTGTAAGCAACAGATGGACTCAGGCTAACTTCAGCAAAAAGGGAATATATGGTAGGGCCTGAGGAGATGACAGAATAAAAGAGCTATTCTAGACATCTCAGAAGCAGGAACCAGTGGCCAGCATTTTGGGGTGCTTCACCAGCAATAGTCTAGGGAATCCACATTCCAGAAAGGGGGTGGTTGATTGGCCCCTGGGGGTTAAGTACCCCCAGGGTACTTTGGCTTGGCTGCTGGAGAGCAGGGTATCCTGATGGACAGTCCTACCAAACTGTAAGAAGTCTGGAGAAGGAAGTGGAGCTCACTCTGGAAGAGGAAGAATGGACACTGGCCAGCAATTACCGAGTCCAGTGAACTTCAGAGGAGGTCTTCAGCTGTAAACTAAAATGTATTATATACTAAAACTTTGAATAAAAGAACATGCTAGGGGTAGAATTGTGCGGTAGCTTGAGCATTCTCTGGCATTGCCTTTCTTTGGGATTGGAATGAAAACTGACCTTTTCCTGTCCTGTGGCCACTGCTGAGTTTTCCAAATGTGCTGGCATATTGAGTGCAGCACTTTCACAGCATCATCTTTCAGGATTTGAAATAGCTCAACTGGAATTCCATCACCTCCACTAGCTTTGTTCGTAGTGATGCTTTCTAAGGCCCACTTGACTTCACATTCCAGGATGTCTGGCTCTAGGTCAGTGATCACACCATTGTGATTATCTGGGTCGTGAAGATCTTTTTGTACAGTTCTTCTGTGTATTCTTGCCATCTCTTCTTAATATCTTCTGTTTCTGTTAGGTCCATACCATTTCTGTCCTTTATCGAGCCCATCTTTGCATGAAATGTTCCCTTGGTATCTCTGATTTTCTTGAAGAGATCCCTAGTCTTTCCCATTCTGTTGTTTTCCTCTATTTCTTTGCATTGATCACTGAAGAAGGCTTTCTTATCTCTTCTTGCTATTCTTTGGAACTCTGCATTCAGATGCTTCTATCTTTCCTTTTCTCCTTTGCTTTTTGCTTCTCTTCTTTTCACAGCTATTTGTAAGGCCTCCCCAGACAGCCATTTTGCTTTTTTGCATTTCGTTTCCATGGGGATGGTCTTGATCCCTGTCTCCTGTACAATGTCACGAACCTCAGTCCATAGTTCATCAGGCACTTTATCAGATCTAGGCTCTTAAATCTATTTCTCACTTCTACTGTATAATCATAAGAGATTTGATTTAGGTCATACCTGAATGGTCTAGTGGTTTTCCCTACTTTCTTCAATTTAAGTCTGAATTTGGCAATAAGGAGTTCATGATCTGAGCCACAGTCAGCTCCTGGTCTTGTTTTTGCTGACTGTATAGAGCTTCTCCATCTTTGGCTGCAAAGAATATAATCAATCTGATTTTGGTGTTGACCATCTGGTGATGTCCATGTATAGAGTCTTCTCTTGTGTTGTTGGAAGAGGGTGTTTGTTATGACCAGCACATTTTCTTGGCAAAACTCTATTAGTCTTTGCCCTGCTTCATTCCGTATTCCAAGTCCAAATTTGCCTGTTACTCCAGGTGTTTCTTGACTTCCTACTTTTGCATTCCAGTCCCCTATAATGAAAAGGACATCTTTTTTGGGTGTTAGTTCTAAAAGGTCTTGTAGGTCTTCATAGAACCGTTCAACTTCAGCTTCTTCAGCGTTACTGTAAAGTAATGCTCAAAATTCTCCAAGCCAGGCTTCAGCAATATGTGAACCGTGAACTTCCTGATGTTCAAGCTGGTTTTAGAAAAGGCAGAGGAACCAGAGATCAAATTGCCAACATCCACTGGATCATGGAAAAAGCAAAGAGTTCCAGAAAAACATCTATTTCTGCTTTATTGAGAAAGCCTTTTATGCCAAAGCCTTTGAACTCTGTGGATCACAATAAACTGTGGAAAATTCTGAAGGAGATGGGAATACCAGACCACCTGACCTGCCTCTTGAGAAATCTGTATGCAGGTCAGGAAGCAACAGTTAGAACTGGACATGGAACAACAGACTGGTTCCAAATGGAAAAAGGAGTACGTCAAGGCTGTATATTGTCACCCTGCTTATTTAACTTATATGCAGAGTACATCATGAGAAACGCTGGGCTGGAAGAAGCACAAGCTGGAATCAAGATTGCCGGGAGAAATATCAATAACCTCAGATATGCAGATGACACCACCCTTATGGCAGAAAGTGAAGAGGAACTCAAAAGCCTCGATGAAAGTGAAAGAGGAGAGTGAAAAAGTTGGCTTAAAGCTCAACATTCAGAAAACGAAGATCATGGCATCCGGTCCCATCACTTCATGGGAAATAGATGGGGAAACAGTGGAAACAGTGTCAGACTTTATTTTTGGGGGCTCCGAAATCACTGCAGATGGTGAGTGCAGCCATGAAATTAAAAGATGTTTACTCCTTGGAAGGAAAGGTATGACCAACCTAGATAGCATATTCAAAAGCAGAGACATTACTTTGCCAACAAAGGTCCATCTAGTCAAGGCTATGGTTTTTCCAGTGGTCATGTATGGATGTGAGAGTTGGACTGTGAAGAAGGCTGAGCGCCGAAGAATTGATGCTTTTGAACTGTGGTGTTGGAGAAGACTCTTGAGAGTCCCTTGGACTGCAAGGAGATCCAACCAGTCCATTCTGAAGGAGACCAGTCCTGGGATTTCTTTGGAAGGAATGATGCTAAAGCTGAAACTCCAGTACTTTGGCCACCTCATGCGAAGAGTTGACTCATTGGAAAAGACTCTGATGCTGGGAGGGATTGGGGGCAGGAGGAGAAGGGGACGACAGAGGATGAGATGGCTGGATGGCATCACTGACTCGATGGACGTGAGTCTGGGTGAACTCCGGGAGTTGGTGATGGACAGGGAGGCCTGGCGTGCTGCAATTCATGGGGTTGCAAAGAGTCGGACTCGACTGAGCGACTGATCTGATCTGAGGGGTAGAATGCTCAGAGAAAGTTTTCTAAAAGGAGGTTCTATGTGAGAAGACTTCTCATCTCTGCTATGGATTGGGTAAAGGTCAGGAGGAATTTCCTATTCAATATTTTTCATTGGAGAAGTATTTATTTACTTCGCTCCGGTGATTCCAAGTCTAAGCCCCAAGGATTCTGGTCTAGGTCATTTCCTTGACTCACTGTCACCAATGCAGAGCTCGACTGGCTTAACCTTAAAGGCTAGCACAGCAGGGTAAACTGGCCTTTCAGAAATCTAGAGGGATACTCCACAAGGGTTAAATATTAACTAATTTATAAGTATAAAAGAATTACTTCACTCTTATATCACAATAGTAAATGAAAACAAAGTACAAGTTCAAACAAGTAGAGTGTGCTTTCAATTTTATAATAATTTCCCTCCAACTCCCTCTTACACAATTGCATTCAATATTTTAAGAGAGATTACTTAGAATTGTATCACACTAAAGCAATTCTGTCCATTTGTCTCCATCACTCATCTACCATTCCTTTTGATATTTTTTATAAAATGTGTGAGATTTATTCTGTTTATAAGACTAACGTCTGTCCATTGAAGAAAACTTTTATATATAGAGCAACATATAAAGAAAAAAACAACCATCATCAATAATATCAGCAACCAAGAGACAAGGACTATTAATGTTTTCGTGTATTTTCTTCCACTCCTAATGATTTGGATAAAAACAATTTGACCAGAAACAAAAATTGGTATACTTTATGTGATGGACAGGGAGGCCTGGCGTGCTGCGATTCATGGGGTCGCAAAGAGTAGGACACGACTGAGCGACTGATCTGATCTGATCTGATGTACTTCTTTTACTTGTGTAATTTTCAGATTTTTCTGTAATGAGTTTTCCTTTCTTGACAAGAAAAACAAACAACAAAGGGATGTATAAAAGAGCAGGAGAGTCGTGTGTTGTTCATTCCAGGTATCTCCAGTTCCCATAACACTGCCTGGCACACAGTAAGAACTGTAACATCTTTTTGAATGGCTATGATTTTTTGCCAAAAACTAGTGAGAAAGAGTTGCTAATGAACAGATTCATCCACAGCTACGTCAGGATATTATTTCCCTCTCTCATTCCTTTTGGTTAACAGTTCATTTTATCACATACAATCATTTTTTCTGTCTTAATAGAAGACCAAGTAAATACAAATTCCAGCTCCAACATTCACTATGTGACCTTGGCATTGTTTACCTGAGCTTCCTCGTCTGGTAAGCTCTGGTTCAGTTGCTGGGGGTACACCAAAACAAAGATCCTGCCATTGATTTGCATTCTAGTGTAGGAGAAAAAGCCTATGAACAAACATTTGTCAGGTGGTAATAAGTGCTCTGAAAAAAAAGGAAGGGGCCAGAAAGTGATTACCTGTAGAGGCAGATGAGGGTGTGTTGCTGTTTTATAAGGGGCGGTCAGATAAAGAACAGACTTGCGGTTGCCATGTGGGAAGAAGGAGGGGAAGGAAGGATTGGGAGTTTGGGATTAGCAGATGCAAACTATTATATATAGGATGGATAAACAACAAGGTCCTAGGGTATAGGACAGGGAACTATATTCAAAATCCCATGATAAACTATAATGGAAAAGAATATGAAAAAGAATATATATATATATATGTATAACCAAATCACCTTGCTGCACAACAGAAATTAACACAACATTGCAAATCAATTATACTTCAATAAAATTTTTAAAAATTCATAAAGGGTAGTCAGGAACTGGCTACAGGTTTCAAAAAATATACTAGTGACCAGTCTTAAACCACAACTTGTGACTCATCGCAATCACAAAAGCAATGTAGGGAGTCATTTGAGTATTTTAAAAAATGAAATAAAATACCAGAGTGCACTGCACATATTAAAGGCTAGCACTGTGTGGTATAACTTGTTTTGGTTTATATACAAGTGTACTAATCTGTAAAACACAGTTGGCATGGAGAAATTGGTGGTTAACACTATAGCAACTTTGAGGTAAGCAGTGTTAGAAAAAGGTACCTAAAGAGGGCATCTCTCGGTTAAGACAGTCCACACCTTGTGAGCACACTAGCTTCAGTCCTGTCCGAATCTTTGCGACCCTATGGACTGCAGCCCACTAGGCTCCTCTGTCTATGGGATTCTCCAGGCAAGAATACGGGAATGGGTTGCCATTTGCCATTTTCTCCTCCAGGGGATCTTCCCTATTTGATTAGTAGACTTAGCTAAGTGCAAGAGAGACAAAAAAACAACCACAGAGAAAGTAAGAGAAAAGATTAGGACCAGAGCTAAGTAGGTGGGGTGAAAGGCAAAAAAACATAACTTAACAGTTTGCAATTCAAGGGAGAAAAACTGGTATCACATTTTTGAGGCAAAAAAGTACCTAGCCAGAAAAAAGACCAAAAAATTCTGGAGAAATAAAACTGGCAGATTCAATTTAACAACAACAAAATCCAGAACACAGTATGCTGTACCAGATACTTTTGGAGTAAGTGTATGATAGCGCCCGAATATTTTCACAAACTCCCAAAATATCTGTTCTGAATTTCCTACTCAGACACTTAGTGAGGTGGACAGCATAAAGATTTTAAAATCATATCGTCTGGAAAGATTTCTTTCAATCCTTTAAACATTTAATAGGTTTTAGAAATCATGCTTACCCATCAGAAAATAAGTAAAATATATTAATGGGAGACTGGAAAACAGCTGCCAAGCCTTCAATTATTCTAGAACAAGGTGGGCAAACTACAGTCCTCCACTTAAATCTAACCTGCCACCAGTTTTTGTAGGGCCCAGGAGCTCAAAATTTTTTTTCCATTTTCAAGCGGTTGAAAATAATCAAAAGAACATTTTTTGACTCGTGAAAGTTATATGAAGTTCACATTTCAGTGCCTATTAAGTTTTATTGGAATACAGCCAGGTTCACCCATCTTGTCTAGGGCTGCTTTCTTGCTGTAACACTGACGAGTACTTGCCCCCAAAGACTGAAATATTTACTATCGGGCCCCTTTTAGAAAAAAAAAAAAGATTTACCAACCAGTGTTTTAGAACAAGAGGGCTGTGTTTAAACACCCTTCCAACCCTCTTCCCTCTCCAGCCGCTCCTCCCTTCCCCAGCTTCAGTCACTAACATTCCTGGGCCTCACATGAAAGGGAGAGCGTTATAATAATGAATTGTATCATATCGGAAACCAGAGACACCAGACAGTAAATTTCTATATAAGGTAATACAAGTGATTCTGCCATGGACTAGAGGAATGCCTGGGTTTGTTTCCCAATCAGAAAAGTGGGCATCAGAGCAGCAACTGCCCGATTTCTTTTGAGAATAACCATCGTCGCTTGCAAGAAGGCACTTGGAAAATAGCACAGCAGCAAATGTTCTGGGGCAGGGGTGCTTTTGCAGGGAGGGCCTCCTCTCCGAGTCTGGATGTAGACTGAGGTTGCCTTTGCGCTAGGCTCCTCGGCCACCTACTCCCAGCCCGTCCCCTTTGCTCCTGGCCCTCATTTTCATTCCCTTTTGGCCTTGCAGCCTGCTTTCTCCTCACCCCTGCGTACCCCTCAGGGGCTACCAAGTTCCAGGGCAGAGCAAGGCTCAGGCAAGCCGGTCCCAGGTCCGCTCTACCCAGCTCTTTCCAGCTTCGCCAGCCTAGGGTGGGGTCACCCTGGGACCCCCGCAGGTGACAAATATGACTCAGCAAGGCCCAGGGCTAGGACGGATACAAGAATGGCAGTGCAGGAACAAAATCCTCTGCAGTACGACAGGACTCAAATATCATTTTAAAGACTCGCATTTGTTAACAAAGACGTAACTCAAATCAGCCTCCGGGCGCTGGCGGCCTGTGCTTGAACAGGCCGCAGGTTTAGCCTACAAGGCAGGCCCAGCGGCTTGAAGAGTCGGAAAACGCCCGCGGCCTCTGCCAAAGGCCCCTTTTGCCTCCGACAATCCCACCTCGGCTCGACCAGGCCCCAGAAAAGGCCAGTCAGTTGGAGGGAGAACTTTCAGAGTGCACAGACTTATGCATGTCCGTTACTGTCAGGGAGACTTTGAGGGCACAGTAGTCTCTCGAGACTAGAAACCATTTTCCTCTCTAGCGCTGAGATTTTGCTTGGCTAAGCGGCAGCAGCCTCCCAGCCCCCCAGCCCCCCACCCCCACCGCCAAAGCCGCAGCAAGCAGCCACGTCCCGCGGCCCCAGGGCTCGCCGCCCCGGGGCTCGCAGCCCCCACGCAGCTTGCACGCCGCGCCTCCTTTCGCCCCACCCCCTCGCGCCCCCATCCGCCCCCGCGGCCTGCCCTGGGAGCGCCAGGCGAGCCCTCGCGCCTGCGCCTCGCCAACTTCCTGCCGCGGAACGCCCGGCCCACCCTCAAAAGCCCGCCTCCGAACGCCGCGTTAAACCTGCCTGCCGCCAGTCATTGGTCAAAAAGACGAAGCCGTTGGCTCCGAGGCCCGCCCAAGCCACCGCCTCTCACTTTTCCCAGGGCGGATGCGCCTGCGCTCAGCTGCCTGGGCGGGCTGGGAGGCGCGGGTTGAAAAGTCTCGTTCCAAGTTTGGAGAGAGAGAGAAGAGCGCCTCAGACCTCGGTACCCGCAAGCGGGGAGGAGGCAGCAGAGAAGGACGCAGCGTCTGGGGAGCTCCCAGGCTGTAAAACGGAGCTCAGGCTTCGAGAGCTAGAAGTGTGTGACGCGCCTGGGAAAGGCAGGAGCGCTTGTGGTTGGGCTGCTCTTGGCTAGCAGGGGGAGTCCGAGGCGGCGGCGAGGGGCGAACGACCCGACGCAAGATGGCGAGTAAAGAGAGTAAGAGGCCCCGCGGGGCGGCGCGCGGCGGGGGGCGGTGAGCGTGCGAGGCCGCGGCACGCGCCGGCGAAAGGCGCGAATTGGCGTGAGGAGCAGGGGGCGGGGCCGGGCGCGAGGCAGGGCGCGCGCCTCGAGGGGCCTACGCGGGACGGGGCCGCGGCGCGAAGGGTTCCGAGCACTTCCGGAGCCAGGCGCGGGGCCGCGGTTGGGCCCCCTTCCCGCTACCCCCCGCCGTCACCCCCCTCTGGCGGCGGTGCTTGCTCTGCACCCGGGCGGAGGCGGTCTCCGTCGCCGGAAAGCGAGCACCACCTTCCACGCGCGCGCGTCGACCGCCTCGGGGTCGCGGCCCTTGTCCGGGGGATTCTGGAAACCGCCGACTTATGGCTGCCGGCTCGGGTTTCGTGGGAGCTGAGGCCTCTTCTGGTGGGGGATGGGGGGAGCGGGCCGATGCGTTTCTGCTACACGTGGATTCGTCTCGCCGGGTGGGTCGAGGAGCCCCTTTACATACGGGTCGTCATCTTGGAACAGGTGCGAACAGCTGTAACCGGCAAAACAATTGCGATGTCTATGTAATTAATTGCCCAATATTGTATACGCAGGCGGTATTGATTTCAAACTGCAAAAAAATAAGCTTCCTGGTGTTAATATTCTCCTCGCGTTATGGAAGACCAGTGAGTTGGTCGTGTCCAATTTAGTGGTTAAGAGAAAGAGGAGATTAGGTGTGGCCGTCTCGAGGTGACCTCCAGTATAGATTTCGATCCCTTTCAGACACTTAATCGTGTGGGCTTTGTCCAAATTTCAGTGTTTGAAGATACTGTGGAGGAGCGTGTCATCAATGAAGAATATAAAATCTGGAAGAAGAATACACCGTTTCTGTATGACCTGGTTATGACCCATGCTCTTCAGTGGCCGAGTCTTACCGTTCAGTGGCTTCCTGAAGTGACTAAGTAAGGGTTTTTGTCAACTCTTATTTTGCATAAATTTTGCTGTTAACCTGAATCTCCTAGTTTTTCGCGTTTTATACATAGAACATAAGCAAGTAATCGAGTAAGCCTTTGGGTGATGTGGCAGGTGATTTTTATTTTCAAAACTGGTTTATAGGGTGGTTTCTGACGTATAAATGTGGAATTAAAAGGGGGCAGAGAATCTGTTCTGAGATTAAGGATATTTGTAGGATGCACCAGATATATTTGACATTTCTTGAACTTAAATATAGACGCTGGGTTTTCTTTGGACCCCAGACTAATGGATTTCTTTAAAACTCCGTGGGAAAAGTGCACGAATCATAAGTGTATGACTTGATGAATTTTTGCAAAATGAATACCTCCTTGTAACCAGCCCACAAGACGAATACGTTTTAATTGGCAAAGGAGAAAATAATTTCGCAGCAGTTCAACGAAAAGGTGGTGTAGTATGGGATACACTTTGAGGTTGTTGTTGGTCTTCATCTCTTTGTAAAATTTCTCTGGTAATAATTGCTGACATTTGTTGAGCACATCTAAAGAGTTTTATGTCCTATTTGGTTTAATACAACAGTACAATAATTATTTTTTATTATCCTCTTCTTTTTAATCGATGTGGAAATGGGCTGAGATGTTAAGTAACATGCCCCAGATCACACAGCTGTTAAGTGGTGGAGCGGGCTTTGGAATGCAAACCAGGTGGCCCCAGAGTTGAGGCAATCTCTGCACTAGGTTATGGTTCTCATACACTTGCACTTTCCTAGTAAGAACCTGGCCATGTACTTTAAAAACGTATTAAATTTGATTGTTGTGTGTATGTTATTTAATGAGGATTTATTAAACTCTAAAGAAGTTTTGCAACAACTTTTAAAAATAAGAGTAAATTACTTTCATATAAAACTCATATAATGGCCAGATTTTCCATATGTGAACATTGACTTCTATACGGTTAGGGACTTCAGTGGACTTTTCAAAAATCTCAATGTAAATATACAGATGTGGAAAGAGGAGCCAAGAACTAAATAATGGAGACTTCTAAGCGTTGACATTTACAGCTTTGACCATCAAATGCTTAAGGGTATTGAGGTTCTGATGTAGTGCAGTATGGGCATTTGACTGTGTCTTCCTATTAAGCAGATTTAAAACTTAAACAACTTAATTTACATTTTCTTGAATCTTTTTGATCTTTGACAGTAGAAAAGAGCCCAGGCTTTAAGGTTAGAGATCTGAATTTGAATCCTGCCCCTTGCTTCTTAGCTTTGTGAATTAGGACAAAATGATCAGTCTCTATCCTGAAATAGTCTGGTCTGTAAATGGAGATGCTGAGAGTTCTCACAGCCTTCATGTAAGGAAATAAATAAGATCACACATGTTAAAATGCTGGCACAGAATGAGTACACAGTAAGTGGTGACTGATGGTAATTCTCCCACCCTTTCCTATTCAGAAATAAGTTGTTAGGGTGGAATAGCTCTGTTTCCATTTGTATTTCAATGAAAGCTGCTTACTGAAATCTTTTTAAAGATTTCACATTACCTATTATGTTTTTTGTGTAAAAGATTTTAAAGAGAATAGATCTGTGTGTTCTCAGCCCAGATACTACTTTTATATTAACACTTAGGAACTTAACAGAAAATACATTATATATTCCATGGGGTTCTTTGCATACAAAGAAGTGGGATCTGGTTGTGGGATGGGCAGTGGCTCTGGGAGTGCAAGAAAATGCCAGCCAGCCTGCATTCTTGTGTGTGGAAGACGGCTGAGTGGTGCTTTGCAGGTTTCTGTTTGGACTATGAAGGGACTGTGATTGTGTTTTGTCACTATGTAGGACAGTAGAAATGTTGGACACTCTTACAGCCTGGTTCTTTGAGAGGTAGGCCCTACTCAACCTCATCTGGCTGGTCTTCTGTATACATACAACATGCTTCCAAAGGATTACTTGCACTTTCTGAGCTGTTGCCCTTAAATTCAGTTAGGTGATCATCCAAATAATTGATTTGGCTCTTTAAATTTTTATTTAGGTATCTCTAAGAAACTGTTTTTCAAAACCAGTAGATCATTACTTCATATGTCTTATTGAATAATTTCTTAAACATATTGAGACTTAGGCTCTACCTAAAAATCTATGTATGCATTCAAATTCACATGATACAAAGCTGCATAGAGTGAAAACTAAGTTCCCCTTCCACATCCTCTGTTCTCCTGGTTGCCTTACCCAGAGCAGAAACAGTCATTTGTGATTTCTTATCCATTCTGCCAGCATGAAGAAGTACATGCTATGTCCCTCCGTCCTCTTTTTCTGTTAGGAAGTTGTTGACTTGACTTTGGATCTTAGTTCCCCAACCAGAGATCGAACTAGCCCTGCAGTGGAAGCTTGGAGTTTTCTAACCACTGAACCACCAGGGAAGTCTCTGTTCACTTGATTTTTTAAAGTAGTTTATATTGGAGACTTTTTTCCTATAAGCATGCTTAGATATATGCTCTTTTGTTTTAAGGGCTCGGTAGAATTCCTTTATGGATATACCACTGTAACTTATGTCACCAGTTCCTTATTGATGGATATTTGTTTTCAGTCTTTGGCTATTTCAGGCATTACTACCAAGAATAACCTTGTGATGATAATCTGTGATTGTCAGGTGAATTTCTCAGCAGTGGAGTCTTAAGTGGTCAAAGAATTCTGGCACTGAAAATGGACAAGGTCTTTTATAATGAGTGCTTCTGCAGCCTTAGGTACATTCAGTATTCGAAGAAAGCAGTGAGATATTGATGGGCTCAGAAAAGTAGGCTTGTTTTTCGATGATGAAGATGAAGGAATTTGTAATAAAAAGAAAAATCCTTATACGATAATGGAGTCAGAGGAAACTGGAATAACTGAATTTTGGTGTCAAAAGGAGCTTTTCAGACCCTCCAGTCCATGTTGTAATTCTACTCCTTAAAAAGGTCATATGATGAACTGACGTGTTTGACCGTAACTTTACCTGTAGGTCTTAGAATTTTCTACTTAACGCCATAAAAAACAAGTCACTTTTCTTCCTTTTATGTCAGCCCTAATATTGCTTTGTGGTGCCTCCTTTCTCTCAAGTATTCCTATTTCTTTTCAAATGGTTCTCATGAGATATGTTTAAGTTCCCTTTCACTTCAAGCCACTATTCCCTGTAAAACTTTCATTTTTGCCTAAATCCTTCTAAAATGCATTGCCTAGAGCCTAATTTTCTAAGTGTGGTTTTTCCAGTTACAAATTAGTAAATGAATGCCCATGTGTATTGCCTCTTCCTACCCTATATAAGTTCATGTAAGATGAAAGTAATTACATTTTTTGATAACCACATCGTATTCTTGGCCACTGAACACACATCAACTCAGACCCATGTCTTAATTTTTTAAATAGAAGATTCACTTTTTTTATTTTTAAAAATATTTTATTTATTTATTATTTATTTGACTGTGCCAGATCTTGCAGGATCTTTGATCTTCATTGCAGTCTGTGGGATCTTTAGTTGTGGCATGTGGGATCTGATTCCCTGACCAGGGGTGGAATTTGGGCCTCCTGCATTGAGAGTGTACAGTCTTAGCCATTAGACCACTAGGGAAGTTCCCATGTCCTTTTTCAAATGAACTCCTATTGCTTAGCCATGGCTGCCTTATTCTGTTCTTGGAGTTTTTGTGTATTTACTGCTCTTTCATACCCTAAGCCCAATCTTGGTAAAATTTAATCTTGTATTTTTTAGTTATTACTAAATTATATGCCTGGAAGTAATTCACAAACCTTTATTCTAAACCAATGAATCCTTTGTACAGCTGGAATTTAGAAACAGATAGTCTAGGTTTGTTTTTTTTTTTTAATGTTGGGGCTCAGAGCCTTCCTTCTCAGCCTGCCTTACTGATGTGGAACCATGGGACACAGGTGAAAGTTGTTCTGAATAATACAAATGGGAATGCATTGTTAATAGATACAGATGCAAAGTCATCACTTGGATTAAGTGCCAAGAGGCATCAGTGGTTTCTTTAGCCACAAGGAGTTACCATAGAATAGGGTAACAAAGAAGACCCTTCCCCTGCAAAAATGGGAATGCCTGTTTTATAAACATTAAGCACCATAAATATAAATAAGGGGTTTTCACATCATGTCATTTTTACTCATAACCTGTTTTTTAGGTGAAGAAATTGAGACCCACGGGGAAGTTGTCATTTAAGGAATCACATATAACTAATTTTAGTTTGAGCCAGGGCTTAAACCCAGTTTTTCTTGACTCAGCACTTTATTTTGTCCATTCTGCCTTTTTACCTGTTACTGGGAAACCAGAAATACCTAGTGTATTAAAATTGAAGGTTTTTTTTTTAAGGTGAGAAGTCATGATTTATGAATACAGGAGTTGGTGATAGACAGTTTGTTAGCAACTGATTTCTTATAGGATTGTGGTTGGGGGGGGAGTCGAAGTTTTAGTCGCTCAGTCATGTCCGACTCTTTGTGACTCTGTGACCCCTTGGACTGTAGCCAGGCTCCTCTGTCCATGGAATTCTCCAGGCAAGAATACTGGAGAGGGTAGCCATTCCCTCTCCAGGGGGTCTTCTTGACCCAGGGATCAAATCTGGGTCTCCTGCTTTGCAGGCAGATTCTTTACCATGTGAGCCACCAGGGAAGCCCCTTATAAGATTAGTATGACTTATTTTCTTTCCTAAACAGACCGGAAGGAAAGGATTATGCCCTTCATTGGCTAGTGCTGGGGACTCACACATCTGATGAGCAGAATCATCTCGTGGTTGCTCGAGTCCATATTCCGAATGATGATGCGCAGTTTGATGCTTCCCACTGTGACAGTGAAAAGGGTGGTAAGTAATCCATATATTCCAGCATTGGTGTCTGAGGAGTGAGCCTCTAATTATACATTAACTTTATACCAATATCTTTTGGGTAGTTGAACCTCAACTCTGAAATTTTACCTTCACACAATGAGATAAATCTCTCTGCACTGGTACGGAAAGATGTCCAAGATAAATTGAGTAACTGATATGTATGATTATAGTAACAGTTTTGGTAATAGTAAGAATATGTGTTGGTGTGTGCATAGAAAAAAAAGTCAGGCATTTACACCAAATGGTTAATAGCTTTTTTATGAAAGTTGTTGACTCCCTTCCCCCAAACCAAACATAATTCCCCTGTTTGGCATTCCCACAACCACCCAAGTTGATGATTTTGCTAGGAGGACTCAAAAGACTCATCAAATTATACTCAAGGCTAAAGTTTGTTACAATGAGAAATGAACAAAAGCAGCAGGGAAAAGATACATACATCAGGGAGTCTAGGGAGGTCCAGCACAAATCTCATCCAGGGCCACACAGGATGTACTTGGTTTCTGGCAACAAATAACAGGGAGACATGTGGGCTATCTCTGCTCAGGGAAACCCATTTGAGGGTCAGGGTCTCTGTCTGTCTTGGGGGTTGGTTGTATAGGCAAATTATACTGGCAGCCGTGGCAACTGAATCTTGAGACCCCAGTAATGAACTCAGGTGTGTATCGTCGATCTTGATATTTGTACAAAGCCACCCTGACAAACTGGTACAGCATGGTCCATTGCTTCGGGTATACACCACAAAATCAACCCATCAGTGACATAGAGAACATTCTGAGGTCCATGTTCCCAGGAGTTGATCAGGGGTCAGTCATGGTCCCAGTTTCCATCAGAGTGGCGAGGACTAAGCAAGCAGACCTGTTGGATTAGTGCTTCCCCACAACCCCACGTGGTTGTATAGATCTTAACATTGTCCAGTACTTTTTAAAAAATAAAATACTGCTTTATAGCTAAAATCTTGCCAACCCTGCTCCATTCCTCTCTGCTTTCCTTTCCAGAATTCATCACTGTCCTGAAATTAGTGTGCCATTTTCAACTATTTTTATTATTCACACATAATGCTGTACAGTTTGCTTTTTTCATTCAGTTCTCTCTGTGTGTGTACCATGTAAATATGTCTAGTTCATTCTTTTACTGCTGTGTAGTATTCCATTATACTTAAACCCCCATTTATTCTTCTGTCAAGGGGCAGTTGGGTTATATCTCTGTGGATATTTTGTTCTTGGAGCAGTGCTTCAGTGAATATCCTTGCCAAGTCTTCTCGTACTTGTGGGAGAATTTATCTAGTGGAATGGAATTGCTGAGTTGTGTGGTGTATTCATTCTCAACCTAAAATAATATAAAAGTTTTCCAAAATTATTTACTCAGTTTACCACTTTCGCAATTCATAGTCCATTACCCTACAACCTTATGCATTATTTCTGTAAATATTGTTGTAATCAGAAAATTTTTAATGGCTTTTAGTCCTAAGTGAGTGAAAGTCGCTCAGTCGTGTCTGACTCTTTGCCACCACATGGACTATATAGTCCATGGAATTCTCCAGACCAGAATACTGGAGTGGGTAGCCTTTCCCTTCTCCAGGGGATCTTCCCAACCCAGGGATCAAACCCAGGTCTCCTGCATTGCAGGAGGATTCTTTACCAACTGAGCCACAAGGAAAGCCTAAAGTATGTAGTTAATTGGGCTTTCAGCTTAAGAATTAGTCTCTGCATAATAATATGGAGATATTTAGTTATTAGTCACTTGTCCAGTGAATTATATTCTAACAAGTGACTGCAATATTTACTTGACATCAAGCTTTTTAAAATTTTAGTTATGGTTTTGTTTTTTTTTAGTTACAGTATTTTTAATGGATACTATTATTATTAAGATAGTGGTTTTTTCAGACTTTTCCTTTTGAGTTTTAAGAAAGCTCTGTACACAGTAAATCTTACCTGAAAGCCCAGTTCTTATTAAAGGAAACCTGTTGAGTTTGTTTTCACTAAAGGAATTGGGAAGCTTAAGAATCTTTGTAGCAGAAGAGTGAGAGAGAGAGAGTGTCCCACGGTGGTGGGAGGTTGAAAACACAGAAAAAGCGACAGCTTTGGAGCAGGGTCTCAAGAGGTAGCAAGTGGTGGATCAGGAGGGGGTGTTCTTAGAAAGACCGAGGCATTTTCTTTCATTGACACGATGGGAAGGGAAAGTGCACAGAGGGAAATGGGTGATTGCATATGGTTGTGTGAGAGGAGTTGTGTGAAATGGGATATGATTTTCAGCCCCAGAAATAATAAGCAATGGTGTTTGTCATAGAGAGGAAGAATGGCTAATTTTCTTTTTTTTTTTTAATTTGCCTGAGTGACTTGTAGGACCTTAGTTCCCCAACCATGGATCCAACCTGGGCTCCCCCAGTGAAAGCACCAACTGCTAACCACTGGACTGCCAGAGAATTTCCAAGAATGGCTAATTAAGCCTTGGGAGCCAGTGTTGATTATGCATTCCCACATAGCAAGATGTGGCTGAAACTGAGAAAAGGCTTATGGATTTCAGTGTGATTTCACCAGGCCCCAGCTAGTCTATTTTACTTGTTACCTCCCTGGCTCCGTTAAACATTTGAGTTAGTGTTACTTGACCTGAGATACAGAGTGAGAGAAAAAGCAATGTGCAAAGAAGAAGTGACAGGTCAGGAAGAAATAACAGTTATAATGTCAAGCCTCCAAGCTTTTAATGTGTCAGCAACTAATTGGAGTTTTTATCTATGAGCACAGGAAAGAAAATATTCTTGTTTGCTATTTGCTTAGATGTTCTCTACTTATATTCTTTCTGCTATCATCTTACTGCTTCTCCGAAGTTATCATACTTTTTTGTGTGGCTTTGTCACTTTGCTGAGGTCTTTTTAATAAGTATTTAACATACAGTCATATTCCCACACCAGATAGAAAGGTTAGCCCACTCATTTTAGTTTTGGCACTCCACCAGCAGTTGAACCAATGTGCTCAACTGGATTGAGCAGATGTGTTCAAGGATTCTGGTTGAACTGACTTGTGCGTGTCTGTGTCTTGGTGTTGGGTGGAGGTTAGTCAGCATGGGTTTCTGATACGAGGATGTTTTTGACGTTAGACTCAAGGAGTGTTCATGCTCCTGAGGATGAACCTATCTTAAAGAAACCTAAAATACGATTCTAATTTCAGCACTTCCAAATGAGTTGTGTTTGAACTAAAAGGCTGAGGTGTGTTAGTTGCCTGGTTATTTGAATTTTCATGAATAATTACATCATCTTCACAACTGAAAGAAGCCTATTTTTAATTGTTTTAAGTCCAAAATGGAACTGAATTAACTTGCAAGAATAGGTATCAGTATTTTCCAATTCAGATGGACTTGAATAAATTAATTCTAAGGGGCAAATGAACCTATATTTTTCTGTGCTTGCTTGGTCTCACTCTTGCTCTCTTACCAATTTGTGTTATATTCCATCAGATTAAAATCTCAGGTTGATTAAGTGACTTATGAATTTTAATCGTAAGTATATGTGTTTATTTCTTTCTTCTCACATTAGAATTTGGTGGCTTTGGTTCTGTAACAGGAAAAATTGAATGTGAAATTAAAATTAACCATGAAGGAGAAGTAAATCGTGCTCGTTACATGCCGCAGAATCCTCACATCATTGCTACAAAAACACCATCTTCTGATGTGCTGGTTTTTGACTATACGAAGCACCCTGCTAAACCAGGTATGCATTAATAAAGTCAGACCACTGCTTGATCCTTCTTGATTCGAAATAATTGCTTTGATGTCATACAGACTAGTATACTCCAACTTTTAGAGGTTTAGAAATGGTTTCAGGGATCCAAAAACCATGCTCAATTTCAGTGATTTAATGCAGGACCTCACAGCAGGTTATATTCCTGGCTAAGATTTATTACAGCAAAGGATATAGAGCAAAAAAGGAGGAAAAAACTGGCTAAAGTTTGTTATTACAAAGGATACAGAGCAAAAACAAGAGGAGAAAGATACACATCAGACAGAGTCCAGAGAGGTCAGGCGTAGACTTGTGAGTCCTTTTCCACTGGGGCCACACACCACAGGGGTAGAAATGTCTGTCGAGGGAAGCCCATTTGAGTCTCAGTGTCTGGGGTTTTTATGGCAGTCTGGTCACATAGGTATATCCTGCTCTGTGACCAGCCATGGTAAGGGAAACTCCGAAGCCCATTTGAGTCTCAGTGTCTGGGGTTTTTATGGCAGTCTGGTCACATAGGTATATCCTGCTCTGTGACCAGCCATGGTAAGGGAAACTCCGGACCCCAGCAGTGAAGTCAGATGCTTCATGAATCTTGCTCAACAATCCTGCAAGTCTCAACAAGCTGCCACAGCATGCCGCACTGCTCTGGGCGTACACAGCTACATCAGACAGTGACATGAAGAATTTTGTGAGGGTCACATTCCCAGGGGTGACGAGGTCAGTCATGGTTGTAGGCTACTCTGGAGACATGCAAGGACTGAACATCCAGACCTGCTGCTTTCTTCAAAAAATTGTTTTAAAAATTGACTTGGATTGTCACCATGTAAATTTGTGGGCTGGTACAGTTTTCAGTGTTTTGTGTTAGAATGTAGTACTAGGTTTTGCAAAGGAACCAGTCATTTTATTGGTTTACATAGAGTATTTGAAATGTAGCACAGAGAACAGCTTTTCAGGGTGGCTGTGGGTCAGACCAAATCCTTGTTTGTGTGCAGTGCTTTTGTAGGCATTATAATAAATGTTAAGACTTATTCAGGAGTGAGAATTTGCTCTTAGCAGTTCTGATAAACAGATAATCACTTAGTAATCAATGTTATTTCTTTTTCTTTCTTTTTTCTTTAGACCCAAGTGGAGAGTGTAATCCTGACCTTAGGCTAAGAGGCCACCAAAAGGAAGGCTATGGCCTTTCTTGGAATTCCAATTTGAGTGGACATCTCCTAAGTGCATCTGATGACCATGTGAGAAACCTGTTCTTCCTAATCTACTCATGTACTAAGAGTTAAAGACTGAAGGAGACTAATAGATGAAAGGTTTTCTAAGATAATACTGATTGTTGTGATAACATTTCCACAGGTTTTAGAACATTGGTTATCACACTGCCCTTTTGGAGTCTTAGAATTCCACAAATCTCTTTTGAAGCAGCCATAGAATGGAGGAAAAGTGGGCAAAAGGTGTTCCATTTAAAAGTGGACCTCTGTAATGGAGACTCTTTAAAGCATTTGTAAGGCCTGATTAATACATTTTAGGTTTTTTTTTGTTTTTTACAGTTTTTTTAAGTGTACAATTCTCTGAGTTTTACTTTATTCACAAAGTTGTGACACCATCAACACTAATTAAAAACCATTTTCATTAGATGTCACAAAAAGTAACTCCATATTCATTAAGCAGTCTACTCACTCCTTCCTTCTCCCGGCAACCACTAGTTTACTTTCTATCTCTGTAGATTTGTTTTTTCTTGATATTTCATATAAATGGAATTATTTAGTATGCAACTTTTTCTGTCCGACTGCTTTTACTTAGCATGATGTTTTCAAGGTTCATCCATGTGAGCATATGTCAATACTTGATTTCTTTATGGCTGAACATTACTCCATTATATAGATATACCACAATTCATTTATCAATTGGTAGACATTGGGTTGTTTCCAGTTCGGGCTACTTTGAGTATTGCTACTGTGAACATTTTTGTACAGGTTTTTGTGTAGATAAATGTTTTCATTTCTCTTGGGTAGTCACCTAGGAGTGTAATTACTGGGTCATATGGTAACTTTAAGTTTAGCTATTAAAAGAACTACTAAACTGTTTTCCAAAGCAGCTGTACTACTTCACATCCCTACCACCAATGTACCCATGTTCCAGTTTCTCCATGTCCTCACCAACAGTTGTTATGGTCTGTCATTATTATAACCATTCTGTTCTTGCCTGGAGAATCCCAGGGACGGGGGAGCCTGGTGGGCTGCCATCTATGGGGTCACACAGAGTCGGACACGACTGAAGTGACTTAGCAGCAGTAGCAGCAGCAGTGGGTTTAAAGTGGTATTTCATTGTGATTTTGACTTATATGTACTAATGATGTTGAGCATCTTTTCATGTGCTTGTGGCCATTTCTGTATCATCTTTGGAAAAACTTGTATTGAAATCCTTTGTCCATTTTTAAATTTTTTATGGTTGAATTTTAAGAGTTTGTTTTAAAATATATTCTAGATATGAGTCCTTTATCAGATATGTGATTTAAAAAATTTTTCTCCATTCTTTAGGTTGTCTTTTCACTTTTTTGATGATTTCCTCTGAAACAAAAGTTCAGTTTATGTATTTTTCATCATTTTGGCTTTTGATATCATATCTAAGAAGCCATTACATAATTCAGCATCACAAAGATTTACACCTACGTTTTTTCTAAGAATTCCACAGTTTTAGCTCTTATATTTAGGTCTTTGGTCCATGTTGATATGGTGTGAGGTAGGGGTCCAGCTTCATTTTCTGTGTGTGGATATCCAGGTTTTCCAGCTAATCTTTCCCTATGGAGTTGCCTTGGCATCCTTTAAAGTGTTTTAATAATGAAAAAGTACCACACAGATGCAAAGTGATCATGTTAATTTATTACAGACCAATGTTTGTAACATTCTTGCCACTAACAGCCCCATATTTTCTTTCATGGTTCCCATACTGCAAGCATAGTATTTGGTATGATTCCAAGCACAAGCCAAAAGTAGACTTCTGGAGCTTTTGAAAGTTCATGTAACTTGGCCACAGTTTGCATTTTATGTCAGCCATGTGAAAATAGGTTCCCTTGCCTTCTTGTTAGTATATTCTCATGTATATGTCTGTTAATGGCAATTTCTATTAAGCTTTTTGAAACACTGAAGTAGGTAATTGGCCCAGTCAAAATTGTTTAGTTATAGGCAACAAAAACCAACTTTGGGTGCCTGGGTTTTTTTTTTCCTTTTTCTTTTTTTTTTTGGTAAATTTAAAATTTTCACGACTTTTAGTTTTTATTTTTAAAGATAATCTTCAGGTGGATGTTCTGAGTGATCTTTAAAAAACATCTAGTTTATTTTTTAACAGTAAGTGTATACCCTCTTTACCTGTTTCTTCTGCCCTCTACTCCTGGCAACCACCAGTCTGTTCTTTGTATCTATGAGCTTGTTTTTTTGTTCCTGTTGTTTTTAAGTTTCCATATATAAGCGAGATCATATGGTATTTGTCTTTCCCTAACTTATTTCACTTCGCATGATGCCCTCAAATTTCATGCTGTCATAGATGACAAGATTTCCTCTTTTTATGGCTGAGTAGTATTCCATTGCACACATATAGCACATCTTCATCCATTCATGCACTGATGGACACTTAGGTTGTTTTCATGTCATGGGTACTGTAAAGAATGCCACCATGAACATGGTGCATATATCTTTTCAAATTAGTGTTTGTGTTTTCTTTGTATAAATGTCAAAGTGGGATTGTATCATGTGGTAGTTCTATTTTTACTTTTCTGAAGAACTTCCATAAATACTGGGTTGGGCAAAAAGTTTGTTCAGGTTTTTCCACACCATATAATGAAAAAACCTGAATGAACTTTTTGGCCAACCCTGTATTTTCCTTGGTGGCTGCAAAGAGGGTGCTGACTGATTTAAACAGAAAAGGAATTAATTGTAAGGGCATTGGGTAGGGTAGCTCACAGAATCACTGTGATGGCAAGAAAATGGCCTGGAAAAGAGGAGAGGCCAGGTTGTTGACCCAAATTAGGCCAGTGAGGATATCACTCTTGCCATCCGTGGAAAGTGGATGTAACACTCCCATGCCCCTCTAACCCATCATCAGAACAGATTCTCTGAAAGAAAGCCTTCTTCTGTTTCCCTCAGAGTGGACATAGGATAGTCTCCCACACAGGGAGGATGGGTTATACTCAAGAACTTAATTACTAGTACTTTTTGAGGACAACAGGCTGGGAGTTGCTAGTCATAATTAATAGCTGACGTTTCCTAAGGGCTCCACATAGGCGAGGCATCTTGGTAATTTTCCCAGGATCTTTCTGAGGTGAGGAGCAGGTAATGGCAATAGTTTGACACATTCCACCTTTTCCGTGCATGTAAATTGCGTCCAAGTGTGTAAGTATCAACAGAGACTAAGGGCCACATGTATTGTGTAACAGAAACCCTTTCAGATAATAAAATGATTGATGAAGAGAGGAAGCTGATACTAGTGTCAGTGGAATTAATTTGAATATACCTTAATGGAATTACCTCATACTCCATTGAGATGACAATCACTGCCCTATAGTTTGCAATATTTTTTCATAGAAACTTCAGACTTTTCTCAGCTATTTTTATGACGAGATGTTAAGAAAAGACTCAGACTCTCAAAGCCTGCGGATCTGTAACCTTTGAGGTCTGGGCAGGCCCTGTGGTCTCTTCAGTAGCCTTGTAGGGGTTTCTAGGTTGTTCACCTGTTGCACTTGCTGATGTATGTAGTGGTTTCTGCTGTGAAGTGACAGTTGTCCAAAAGCTTTTACTTTTATTTAAGAGGCATGTTTTAGTTTTAATTCCCAGTTTCCCAGCCCAGCATGAAGTTTTAAGATATGCATTTCAGTTTGGTGGATATTGAACCCCAGGCTCTCTGTGTTGTGTAATCTAGGTGAATTTTAGATACTTGATTGAATGTATGTAGGTAGAAACTCTAACCAGGATGTTTCTTGCCTGCCACCATGCTATCCTCCCATCCCCATTACACTGTATTTTCCTTCCCCTCTGCATCTCAGATTGTGGAAGCTACACCTGTACACTTTTCTGTTTATGAAACTTCACTTTTTTAAAAATAACTTTCATATAGTAAGTAGCTTTGTTTTTAATAAAAGAGTTTTAAATAAGGTGTTAACATTTAAATTCAGTCTCTCATAACTAACTCTTGTTTTGTTCCTTCTTCAGACTGTCTGTCTGTGGGATATTAATGCAGGACCAAAGGAAGGCAAAATTGTGGATGCTAAAGCAATTTTTACCGGCCACTCGGCTGTTGTAGAGGATGTGGCCTGGCACCTGCTGCATGAGTCCTTGTTTGGATCTGTTGCTGATGATCAGAAACTTATGATGTAAGGTGGAAAATTGAGTGGGGTTTTGTTATATGGGTGTCCTGAATGACCATCAGTGATTGTGGTGGCTTTTAAATTGTGTCTTGGGCTTCAAAAAAAGAAAAAGAAACAGCTTTAGTGAGGTATAATTGACATGATAAGCTATAAATAGGTATGGCCTTTTTACGTAAAAGTTACTGTGCTGTATGATTGAACACAACTTTTTATTTAGAAAAAGAAAAAAACAGGTACGTGCACATGAAGAAACATGCTTGGGGCAGTGGTATGTATCAAAATCGGGGATCAGGGTGACTTGCATTGAAGTTGAGGGAGGAGAGTGATTGTGCGTCAAGGCATGGCTACAGGGCTGCATTCAAGCACCTGGAATGCTTTTTATCTCATAAACTAGCATCTGAGGCAAACAAAGCAAAATACTGAATTTGACTAGGCTAGGTTATAGATACCAAACAGTAGTCTCTAGTATTTTGTGCATGCTTGAAATAGTTGGTAATCCAGACAGGAACATAATGAACAAGAAAGCAGAGAGAGCCCTAGTTTGTTCTGCGCAGGTTTAGAGCATATCACCTAGTGGTTGGAAGTCCAGGTTGCCAACTCTGCATGGTTAGTGTCCCTGAAGAGGCAAGTTAGCGAGAGAACAGTGGCATGGCGTGACGCTGATGTGGGCACAAGTGTGGGGGAGAGAGGCGGGGCAGGGTTGAGTGGCCTGCTCTTGTGCTGTGTGCCTTGTACCTTTGTGTTTTAGATGGGACACCAGGTCCAATACCACCTCCAAGCCGAGCCACCTGGTTGATGCGCACACTGCCGAGGTCAATTGCCTGTCCTTCAATCCCTACAGCGAGTTCATTCTCGCAACTGGCTCTGCGGATAAGGTTTCTAAGTTTTTGCATTTTTGGTGTTTACAAACCTAGTTGTCTTTGTTACTACAATATTTTAAAATTCTTACATAAAGTGCAGAAACAAATTCCTTTTCATTTTATTTTTCTTCAGACTGTAGCTTTATGGGATCTGCGTAATTTAAAATTGAAACTCCATACCTTTGAATCTCATAAAGATGAAATTTTCCAGGTATGTGACAGTTTTCTGGTGTCTCTGTCAGATTTTAGTAACTTTTTACTAGAGGGAAGTTTATAAATTTTTTTCTTTTACATAGTGGACTTGGGACATTGGGTTTTTTGTTTTGTTTTTGGCTATGCCATGTGGCTTGTGGGATCTTAGTTCACCAACCAGGGATTGAACCCTGGCAGTGAAAGCCTAGAGTGCTAACCATTGGACCACCAGGGAATTCCCTGGTTTTTTTTTTTGTTTTTTTTTTTTTTTTTAAGCTCCTTGCCTACTGTTTAAGTAAACTAGTGAGAAATAACTTGGAGTTTTCTAGATATTGTTAGTTCAGAAGTAAAGGAACAATTTGCAAAATAGGACCAGTTTAAAAAGTGGAGGTAGTTTCCTGGTAGTCTAGTGGTTAGGACTCAGCACTGGCATTGCTGTGGCCTGGGTTCAATCCCTGGTCATGGAACTGAGATCTCAGAAGCTGAGCAGTACAGCCAAAAATAAGTAAATTAATTTTTTAATGAAATATCTTGTATATAGTTTAAAATAGAGATGTGCATAGGCTAAGGTACACTTCATTGGAAATGTTAAAAGCTTCTGGGATGGTTTGGGGGCTAAGTTTACTGGGAGCCCTAGCAGGAGTTACCCTTGAGGAGTATGACCCTCCCAGGGGTAGGCTGAAGAGATGTGGCATTTAAGAGCACCTGAAGGGACAGCACAAAGAGAGTGAAGGCTTGTAGGCCAAGCAAAGGGTACAGAAGATGAAATGGGAAAATATCTAGGATTAGAACAATAGCCACAAACCCAGTAATGGATGATTCTTTATATTTTCAAATATGTATTGCTAGGTCCACTGGTCTCCACATAACGAAACCATTCTGGCTTCAAGTGGTACTGATCGCCGCCTGAATGTGTGGGATTTAAGGTAACTCAGGATCTGGTGACAGAAATTGCATAAATATGCTAATATAGCAGATTATGTAATAATTCATAGACTAGAAGAGCAATGTGCTAACCCCAGTTTAATAAGTCTAAAATTAATCTTCAGTACCTTCCTAAAGAGTGTTCCATAAAATAGAAGTGAATCAGCAAATGGAATGTGAAAAAAACTGATACAAATGTGCGTTTTGATTTTCTTTGTAATTAGGACTGAAGTCAGGGTTAGGGGTGCATGTGTATTTTAACATCCAAACAATGGTATTGAAAAAACTAGCTATAGAAAGGGGTAAAGACATCAGCTGTTTGTGTTCAACATCCATCTGCAGGACTAATCTTTTTCAGTTGTTTTTTCCCCACAGGTATGAGCTCTTCCTGTGGGTTGTGTAACTGCTGAGGATGAGAACAGGATAAGCACAGCCAATGCCATCAGAGCTTTTTGTTCTTCTGGGGCTTCATTATGGAAACAGTTTCTCCCAGTTTTTAAAGTTCTTGACTGCAGGGTTTCTATTCTAAGAATTTCAGACTCTGCTTTTTTTGAGCTTTTAGAGCCATTAATAATGTTGCTGTATTATGTATCTCTCCGTAGAGGTGTTCTTATCTGGAATCTAAATCATAACATTTCCCAAAATAACTGCTTTCCTACCTGTATTGCTTTGAAGTGGACTAAGTTTTTAGACAAGGCGGCCTTAATTACAAAGACAGTATACCCACTTTTCAGTGTATGGAACAGTAAAACTGCTAAACTGCTAATGTTCTGTGTTCTTACGGAAGAAACCCTAGTCATGATAGATGCTTGAAAATGTGAAGAATCTTTAAAACAGACATCTGAGAATATTCTTTTTTACTTGAAAACAAACTAGCAAAGTCCACCTGTGGAATAGGTATCGAGGATGATAATGGTGTGTAACTTGAGTGATTTCACTGTCAGAACTGCTAGCAAATTCTACAAATTGAAGTTCTGGGGGGTTGTGTTTGTTTTTTTCATTGAAATTAAGATAAGAAAAAATTAAAACTTAACCTGTCCTTGGCTTATACATTCCATATTTAAAGTTGTTTTGTTGTCCTACCTTTAGCAGATCTGCAGTATTGGTGTGTAGTTGTATTTCACTCCTGGGATGAAAAAGGGTTTAAGAGTGAAGTGTAGGGATTGGGCATCAGTTCTTCTGTGAATATTTTATATACTTTTCACCTTTTAATCCTAATTCAGTAAACACCTCAGTTAAGATATTGAATGAATTCTAAATTAATGTTTTATTAACAATAATTTCTATTCTGCAGTGTCACTTATGAACAGCTGTTATTACCATTTCCAGAAAGTAAACACCCTGCCCTCCCACCAAATAATTAATACAAAAACTCTAACTGATAACAGTACAGAAGTACATTGCTTTAGGATGGGATTTCTGGGCTGATGCTGGCTTTGCAAACTTTGTTGCTAGAAGAATTTGAATACTGAAGGCATTATGTTTTTTCTCAATAGCAAAATTGGAGAAGAACAATCAGCAGAAGATGCAGAAGATGGGCCTCCAGAACTCCTGGTATATATTGACTTTTTCTTATGCAAGATGAAGTGTCATACGCAGACTGGACTATTTGTCATTGTTTCATGTATTTGAAAAAGGAGTCAGGACGTTCAGATTCTGTCTCTTGAGGATGATTTCAAATTGGAAGTCTTGGAGGTTATTGTGATTTAGTCTGAAAAACCTTGTTTTGTGATGCAGGGCTTCATAAATTTTAAGTCTTTTTTTAGTTAAAGTGTCGTTACCAACTATTTTTACTTTGGTAATAATAGTTTTTTAAATTTTGGTAATACTGGTTTGTTCTTGTTTTGGGGGGGTTTTTGACATTCCCCGACCAGGGATGAAACCCGTGCCCCCTGCATTGGGAGCACAGAGTCTTAACCACTTGACTGCCAGTGAAGTCCCTGGTAACTGTTTTATTGAGATAAAATTTACAGACCATACAGTTCACTATCTAAACACTTCAGTGATTTTTAGTATATTCATAGAGTTGTACAACCATCACAAGTCAATTTTAGAACATTTTTGTCACCTCCGAAAGAAACTGTACCTTTAACCATCACCTCTCAGTCTTCTTTTGTGAGCCCCTGGCTACCACTAACCTACTTTCCGTCTCTCTAGATTTGCCTGTACTAGACATTTCATATGAGAGGAATCACACAGTATGTGGTCTCTTGTGACTGAGTCTTTTTATATATATATATATATCACAGGGAGAGGACAGTGTATAACTTTGTATTTAACCTCTCTTAACAATTTTGTGGTCCTTGAGAAAATTCACTAGGATTTTGCTTTCTGTTTCTTGAGAGTCTGAAATCAAGGGACATTCATATTGATTGTCCTTATAAGAATTTTTTTAATTTTTAAAAAAATTTTATTTTTTGGCATTGCTGTGCAGCATGTGGGATATTAGTTCCCCAACCAGGGATTGAACCTGTGCCCCTGCAGTGAAGCCAGGAGGCTTAACCACTGGACTGCCAGGAAGTCCCAAGAATTGTTTCTTCTGAATCTTAATTCTAAGATATATAAGGCCCTGTGCAGGAAGTAAGATTGCTCCCTTCCGCATTTTTTAGCAAATACCTCGGTTTAGCCCTAATGGGGACTTTGTGGAGTCCTGGAAATTTTTTTCCCCCCAGCCTTGGGGCAGTGTGTCTTGGGAGAGATTGAAGGATGGCTGAGAGGTATGCCTTTCCTTTACTAAGGGGGAGAAGGGAATCCTTCAGGGGGCCACAGAAGAACCAGGAGTCTCCAGGTGTTCCAGTTTCAGGAAAGATAACTTGACATCCTGGAAATGTATTACCTTGAGTATTTTTACCTAACTATATATCTGCTAATAAGGCAGAATTTGAGTGTTGATTGTATTAGGTATGGAAACAGCACTGTGGTCATGAAGGAAAAGGTCATTTCAGGTGATGTAGGCTGAATGAATATTTAGGGGTAAGGTATGCTATCTGCACTTTTTGGTGGCTCAGCCAGTGGTATGTTAACAGTATTTGGGGCATCTAGGTGAAGGTTATCCAACCATTTGTTGTACTGTCACCTTTCTGGAGGGTTTGGAAATGGGCAAAGAGTGGTGGAGGGCTAGATGACCACCCTCCCTCCAGACTGCAGTTCAGCAACCCGTTTCTAGACTGATGCTGTAAAAACTAGCTTCTAACATAAGATATGAAACCAACACTTTTTTGTTCTTATTAACAGTTTATTCATGGAGGACACACTGCCAAGATATCAGATTTTAGTTGGAACCCAAATGAGCCTTGGGTCATTTGCTCAGTGTCTGAGGATAACATCATGCAGATATGGCAAATGGTGAGCTAAAGTGTTTTATTTTTCTTCAGTGACTATCTTGAAGAGATTTTTACTAATGATATAATAGAAATATTTCAAAGTATATCAGTGCATACTACATCAAATATTTATAGAAGGAAAGTCTTAAAAGACCTTTCTGCATTTTAACAAGTCTTTAGTTGAGTGTGCACATGTGGACATTGCACCAGCTCCAGTTTTCATGATTATGACTCTTCATCAACTGGGCTCTCGGCATCATTGCTCCATGTCCAGCGTCTGCTGTCATGCAGTGTATTCACACTGAGATCCTGAGATGCACACTTGACATTTCTGAGACATGGTTTACCAGCCCTTTCATAAGCTTCAGGGCTATCTATTGCTCCATCTAAATGCCTGAAACGCTTTAGGAAAATGCCTTTTTTGGACAACTTAAATAAGTAGTGCATGGTCAGCTAGATATATGTGTGAAATTATACCCTGGCAAATAATTTTTGAGAACGCCGGCCTGCCTTTTCCTCGTGAAATTTATTAAAGTCGGAGAGTAAAACACAAAAAGTAAACTATGAAGTTTACTCTTAAGTGTTTCCACATTTAATTTCCAACATTAAATCACACTGGCCAGTGACACCTAAAATCTGGATAGAACTATTAAATGCTGTTTTTAGACAGTCTTGTAAAATTTTTAGGGAGTTTTACCTCTGATTTTATTTGGTTATTATCTCCAGGCTGAAAATATTTACAATGATGAAGAATCAGATGTCACAACACCGGAACTGGAGGGGCAAGGATCTTAAACCCAAAGTACGAGAAACGTTTCTCTTGAATGTAATGCTACACGAATGCTTGACTTATCAAGCGCAAAAACAGCATTGTATAGTAGGCAGTTGAAGTGGGTGGCATATGGCGTTCTTTACCTTCTGATCCTAGCACTTTCAAGTGAGCTATTGCGTACTGTATCATATTGTAGCTTTTAGGGAAGAATGTTGCTTAAGAAAGATTATCAGCTTTGTTTTAAAATACAAGTAAGCAGGGTACTGCCTTTGATTAACTATAAGTCCTTGTTTTCTTCTCTAAGTGCTTGCTGTTCCCAAATATGCAAGAATAACTTTTACACTTTCTCCCTCCAACACTTCTTGTTTGGCTTTGCAGAAATAAAGTTTTAAAATAAACTTTGTTTTATTATTTTAGACCCTCGGTTTGCGGGGGGGGGGGGGTGATGCGTATGGATGAATGTCCCTTTTTTATGAGGCAGCTACTGGGTATACACTACACGCCGAGAACTTACTGAATTTTCTTTCCAGGGTACACTGTATCCTAATACAAACATGGTGAGAAGTTAGGTGTTTGGTGGTTGATTGGTGAACCTAGAACTACCTAACTTACATGTCATTTGACCCATATGCCATTTGGGCCTTAACTTGGGTGGCTTTAAACAAAAATACAAGCTTGTTTGCTTGTGTGGCAGGTCAGCAGAGGGAACAAACCAGCCTGCAGCTTAGCCCTCAACCTCTTCTGTAAGGCCTGCTAGCTAGGAATAGTCTTTACATTGATTTTTATTTTATTAAAATTTAAAAACAATTTTTTTTGCCATACCACAAGGCAAAATCCCTGGGAGGGACTGGGGGCAGGAGAAGGGGACAACAGAGGATGAGATGGTTGGATGGCATCACTGACTCAATGAACGTGAGTCTGAGTGAACTCTGGGAGTTTGTGATGGACAGGGAGGCCTGGAGTGCTGCGATTCATGGGGTTGTGAAGAGTCAGACATGACTGAGCGACTGAACTGAACAAGGCATGCAGGGTCCTAGTTTCTCAACCAGGGATTAAATCTGGGCCCCAGGCAGTGAAAGTGCTGAGTCTTAACCACTGAACTGCCAGGGAATTCTCTACATTGATTTTTAAAGGTTGTTTGGGAAAAAAGCAGCACACTAATCCTAACCTACTTTTGACTTACAGAAAAAGCTTGCCAACTCCTTATGATTGTGCTTAAATACTTACTTTCATTTTTGTGTGTGTGTGGTTAAATACTTTTGCTCACCATCAACTAAGGTCTTTCCTATGTGCCTCTGTGTACATACACACTCTGCTAGTCAGATAAGTAACACCTTGGAATGTGCTAAGAGTTGGCCAAACTGAAGAAATCCATAGTCCTGGATTTTTAAAGCTTTGACGACAGCTACAGTGCAGAATTTTCCTAGTCCTCTGTTTTAGAGGTTAAAAAAAAAGTCCTAACATGTCTGGCTACAGAAAACTTGTTTTCTGTCCCCAGCCAGAGTGGGGCTGAGTGTACCAGCCCTTTTTTCTTAAGTCATACAATAATGAAACTACCTTTTAAGGCACAAGGACAGTATCTACAACTGTCTTTGGATTTGATAGACATTAAGGTCACACAGGCAACAAAATACACAGAAGCTGTTAAATTTATCATACATATTTACTTAATCTATACAGAATTGAGTAGATAAAATCAGATTCACATTAGTGAAAAATCTCTACAAAATGTCTTTGAAAAGCAAAACAAGACTGCCTCTTAAACAATTCGTATCCTCATGAAAGACGTGGGCTGTAAAAATAAAGCAGTGTGTTTAGCACAAACTAGAAGATATCTGCATCATTTTTTCACAGTTATTTCCATCTACAGTCTGAAAGAGGTAGATTTTTCTGCAACACCTGAGAATTGAATTGATAACCAGGTGTAATAAAGGCAGTTGCATACATAACTAAAAAATACTGGTCTCGAGACCAAGAAATGTACTCCTACAAGTCTGAGGATGAAATGGTCCATTATCCAAGACCCAAGTTTTCTCTATTCCTTGGAGTCTCCTGCCACTATAAATAATACACATCAAGACTCCACGATGGTGCAACAAATGCAGTTGAAGCAAATTTGACATTTGATCTTTCCTGGGCCAGCCTTAGCATCTGTGTTCTAGAATGTGGTAGAAATGGAGCGTGCTACAAAGCCACAATGCTGGGCTGGCGAGGTGATTGCCCTAGGAGCGTGTCCTCCTCAGAGGGTCCCATTCATATTTATTCACAGGGTAATGAGAGGAAAGATTCTGAAAGGATACCAAATGCACCCAGACAGAATCCATGTCCTTTAAACACCATGAGAGCATCTAGCTAAAAATACATAGCAAGCCAAAAGCAGCAGGCCAAGTACTGTTAATCACGTCGCTTTATAAAGCCCTTGAAAATATGCAACAGGTCCGAGCTTTACACTCTTCCACACAGGACAAGCACCACAAAGAAACGTGGTGGCTACACAAATGGCTTAAGACAGTAAGAGCTGTACATCCAGCAGAGCGCTTGTGAAATGGGACCATTAGTACTAATTTTACAGTAGAGTATAGTTCTGATATATACCTCCATTTCCTCTCAGGGAAATGAGTCCAGTATTTCATTTAGTAGCCAAAGGTGGTATTTATAAAAGGCTATGTTTGTTTTTGCTTCCGACTCATTTTGACAGTAATTAGATAACAGTGGGTTTCTTTTCCTCCACTGTCTGGCCCTTTGATTAACACGACCAATGGTGGAAGCTTAGACGTAATCCTCCACTCCAGGCGCTGTTGCCAACAATTTTCAATTCTTTCAACCCAGTTTAGACCACGAATGTGACAGGACAAATAAAACTTTAACAAAGAGAAAAACCCTTCTAACTGGACAGAAGAGTTTGTTCAGTCCAGTAAGCAATTCAAGAAGTGTCAGTTTGATAGTTTTTGCTCAGTGGAATGTGCTAACATCAGTTCTAGTAGAACCTTTTTATTTCATAAAGTATTTCAATGCAAATTATACCAGGGACAAAGTCAAATCTTGTCAGTGCAGCCTGGTTAATGATGTGTATAAACTCGACCACATTTGACATTGTGAAGAACAAAGGAAAGTTATGAAAGAGCAAATCCAAAAGTGATGTGCTGCATTTCCGAAGTCCCCCATTCCAAGTGTAGACACCTTGATAATACTGTTTTGTTTTTCCATAAAAAAGAATAAAAACTAAGAAAAGGGTGAGAAACAGACTGAAAGCGTAAGTAATAAATAGATCCTGGCTACTTAGCTCTCTGCCACATTTCCTTTAAATTAAAAACGCTGGTTCCAGTCTGTTTTATACATGAAATAAAATCAGTTTCAGCTAGCATGTTCATAATTAAAATTCCCTTTTAAAAACCCTGGAGAACTGTGCTAGTTGGACTCAGAATAGTTGGGCACCAACTTTCAAGTAGCCAGAAAGTAGTGGAGGGACTTCTGCTTAAGAAAAGCTACACAATGGTTTTACCCTCATTGTCTTAAACTGACAAAGGACTGTCAGTGGCAATTCTCCATGGGAAGTGGAGGATGTGCACCCAAAATCCCAACTGAAAAGCAAACCACCAGGCTCCCCACCCTGTAGGCTTTCAGGTGGTCCAGCCAGGCGCTTCTAACCTGAAAACGGTGATGGGACTACTTTTTAGTCACATAAACAGTAAGCCTGTTTCTCCAATAATTTGCCTATATATACTACTTTGTTTAAATTATACCTCTATGTACAATATTCTGCCAAAACAGAAATTCTAGGCTTGCGGACATCTTAATTTGTCAAGTGATATATCAAAAAGCTAATTTGAATCAAATATGCTGTGCTTGTTTCTGACCCAAGGCTTCAGTTTTATTGGCATTTAGATGGACAGGGAGGCTTTGCGTGCTACATACTCCATGGGGTTGCAAAGAGTCGGACGTGACTGAGCAACTGAACTGAACTGAATCATCTTGATTTTCCTTTTTTTTTTTTGAGTTATATTCTTGGGGGGGGGGTAGATATTTAAATGAATATTGTTTTCACATCAAGGAACCATTATCCGGGAGTTCACTGGCGGTCCAGTGGTTAGGACACGGTGCCTTCATTGCCGAGGGTACGAGTTCAATCCCTGGTTGGGGAACTAAGATCCCACAGGCCACAAAGCACAGCCAAAAAAAGAAGAAAAAAAGAAGGAACCATTATCAGAACAAAGTTCCCTTGTAATGGTCAGCCCTGGTGAATGAAATTTTAATTCAGACAAAATTCTGTGCAAGGAGCAAGGGAGAGGGAAAAAGGCAATGAGCACATGCATTCTGATGAAGGGGAACGAGGCAGATGTGCAACATGGCTGAGGAAAACGTAGAGTAAAACTATTCAAACCTGCCAAGCAGCCTCCTGTACCACTTAAGTCCAGTAGTTCTAAGAAAATACAGATATGGTAGAAAAAGTAAGAAAATTTTCACCACAAAACCAAGTTACTACTAACAGAGGAAGTTATACACAAAATAGAGCTCTCAATACAGTGATCATACTTGGTCTCAGTCAACTGACTCGATGCCGGGCCCGGCTCCCAGGGACCCGGCCTCAGGGATAACCCGGGCGGCACTCTGCCAGGTGGCACCGGACTCCTCGGGAGGAGCCGAGGTGGCGCAGGGCTGGGCCTCGGGTGGCACTGGGCCTCCACCTGCCGCCCTCCCGGACACCTGCTCCTTCAGCACCTCCACCTTCTCGTTGAGCTCGTTCCTCTCTGTCTGCAGAGCCCGGCACAGCTTCTCCAGCCGTTCCAGTTTTATTTGAAAGGCCTTGTACTCTTTATCTCGGACAGTTTTCTATAAAGAGGAGAAAAGGCAGGGTTTATTTAACCTAACTGAATATGAATTACATTACTGGATACAACAAATTAAATCTTTTGAGCCACTTGTTGGGTCACCTGAACATGTTCAATTTCTTCAAACACTTCCTAACATCCAGCTAGCTGGGTTCTGCACACTTAACTATGGACACCAGTTAACATGCTTCTGATGTGACAAAATGAAAATCCCTGTCATGTTTCTTAAAAAGAAGCAAAGTAAAAAAAATACCAGTCTACCTTTAATAACATTCTGTATTGATAAATTAATAAGGAAATACAAGATACTCACCACCAAAGACTAGCAGATAAAATAAGGGCTTGCTTAAAAACAGAACTCATTTCCACATACATTTCTCTCATTTTACCAGTCCTCAGATGAGATACAAGATTCAGGGTGTGTTATTTAGTGTTTGCAAACCTCAGCTTTGTAAGACTGGCAGAAAGTACTATGCTGCGTTTTTGTAAGAGACAGGCACCCGAGTTGGTGGCCTGTGCTCCCACTGAGAAACCTGATCCAGCCAGGTGGGTGCCTGGCAAAAAGGCAGATTCCCTGACCCCCACACCAAGTGAATCAAACTTGCTGGAGCCCAGCAACTCAGGTCTTACAAGCTGGGGATCACAGCAGGCTGGGTGGTAGGAAACCCAACACCTCACTCAGGGTCCTCCCTACAGCCTAAGTCCTGACGGGACAGACTGCACTCAGCACTACCCCTCTCTGCCCAGCTCTGGCCAGTCCTCAACTGTGACAGCAGTGTGGCAAGGTAGCGTGCTTCCCTAACCTGAACTAATCACACCCTCCTCGCGGGAAGCCACCTCACCTCTTCAGCCATTTGCAGAAGTGCTTTGTTATTGTTTTCCCACTTGGTCCGCCATACGATTGTTTCTTTTTCCAGTTTTTTAATTTTCTTTGTCATCTGTGAATTGACACAATTGCAAATTTAAATTCTAAATGCCGTTTCTTATCTCTACAGCCAACCCCAAGCCCTGACCGGTCCTCCCTGCCCCCATCATCCCCCTGCCCACCCCAGAGTACCGCTGGGTGCAGTGCTGGGGGTGGGTAGAGCTCATCTCTCCAACTCCCAGGGTGGTGGTGGCCAAAGCGGGGTTCATACAATGAGAAAAACACATCTCAGCCCCTCATTTTTCAGAGGCAGTGACACCTGGTGGAAGCTGCCCGCCAGCACACTCAGCGCTTGCTTGGGCCAAGAGCAACCATCCTCCTTCCCAAGTTGGACCAAAAACATCTGTTCCTGAATTTTCTGTGCATTAACAACTTCATATGATTCTTGGAAGGAATGAAGTTCCCCCTCCTCCCCAAGATAGAGAGCTCGCCTCCGCCCCAACCTCAGAGGCTGCAGCCGTCTGGGAACCAGAAGCAGCAGAGGGGACTGGGACCAGGGAAAAGTCATTAACCAGCTTCCCTAATACGATGACGACTCACCACTTCTGGTTTTGCTAAAAAATAAAATGGATCCAAAAATCAGAGGATTGTTCTTAACCAACACCGCCAAAGCCCAGTTTTCAGAAATTCAGGACGAGATTTCACTCTGGCGCCAACGAGCTGGCTCAAGGACAACCGCCCCCCCCCACCCCCACCCCCGTTGCCATGCCTCTGGCCACAGTCTCTGGGTTCCCCAGATGCCTGATGGGGGTCACCAGAGCCCTTGCCCCCACCAAACACTGCCTGAAATACGCCACTTTATGAAGGGCAAGCATTTTTGTTATTTGTAAGGAGGAAGGCAGAGAAAGGGCACAGAACTCGCCTCCAGTCACACTGTGGACCTTTAGCCCAGGGCCATGGTCCTGCCACCACCATCTCCCCCTATGCTTCCACCCCTAAAAGCCCCCGGTGTAAGGATGGACGCATGGGCACAGGTATAGACACTGGGTCTTAGTTTAATATCCAGGATACAGCTCTCCTTATTGTAGGCAGGAAAAAGAACCAGAGCCCCAAAAATCACTCTGGTGGAGGGAGAAAGAATTTAGTGGGAGTATAAAAGAAAAAAAGAAACCTAAAAAGGTAGAAATACCAATGATTATCAACCAACCAAAATACGTAGCTAGCATTCTGAGCTTGGCTTGTCATTAAATAATTTACTCTTCAAGGATACCAGGCTTTGTGAAAAGGATTGGGGGAGGGTTGGGGGATATCACCTGAAGCCAATACAACAGACACAACAAACAAAAAATAAACCACTTTATTGCTAACAACAAATTGTATTTAATAGAGGAGTTAACTTTGGTGGCCTAGAGGGCACTAGCTACATGTGGTACTACTGGGGGCAAAGTGACAGGATACGCCGCCACCGGAGGACTGGAAGAGATGGAGAGAGCACCATAAAAACAGGAATGCACCCAGGCCACGAACATGCTTAAAATGGCTTATTATATAAAGTCCCTTTTAGGCAAATACTCCACTTAAAATAGGAAAATACCTTTTCCATTTCCTGCCGGAAGGTTGTAAACAGTTCATTGCTTTTTGCCATGGTAGTCTGGAATTCTTCAAACTTATCCATATAAAGAGAAAGCTACAGAAAACAAGTATGAATAATTTAGATGTCTAGGTAAATGATTTAAAATCTCAGACTTTCAAAAAGAACATAACATGGTTAAACATTAGTTACCTGTTCTAAGTGACAGAAATAAGAATAGATGCACACCCAATCCTCAATACCAGACATCAATGGCTGCAGTTCTAAGAACCTACCGAAATGCACTGAAACTTAGGCGGTTATGCTGATCTCACCATCTTTATATTTAAGTGTTTAAAATATACAAATATTAGCTCCATTCCACCAATTATAATAAAAACTGAAGGAGGTGGAATAGCTTTTAAATTTCATATAACAAATCCTTTATGAAACACCTCCTTTCCTTATATTTGAAAAACTGATCCTTGAAAAAAGATCATTCTTTTGGAATACCACCTGCATAGTTCTTAGCTTGATATCAGAGATATCTTTTTTAATGCAGGCAAGAAAATGAAACAGAAACCAAAGAACTGGTTTCGTTGGGAGAGAAAGAATTCAGTGGGAGTATAGTTAAGAGGAAAAAAGATAAAAGAGGTAGAAACATCAATATTTCTTTTAACTCCCACCCTGAAGGAATTTTTATTCTAGCTGGGAAAATAACACCAACTGACAAGGCAAGCAAAATGTGGAACACGAGTCACTTTTTCCTCCCACAGGACAGGAATTCACAGAAGCTGGGGCTGGAGAAGGCACGGGAAGGGTCAGAAAAAAATTGCTGCTTGTGACTGAGGCCAGAGCTAGGTCTCAAGGGCAGGCTGAATTTTTTCATTTCAGACAAGGAAGGAACCCTAAGAGTCCACCTAATGTAATTGCATTAGTTTAGGATGAGTAAACAGGCCCAGAGGAATAAAGTGCTTTGCTCAAGATCACACAATACATACAAAGAAAGCAGAAGAGAATAAAAGACCACCAGAGGCCAAGAAGCAGTGCCTTTCCACCTTCAGCAGTGCGGTGTTCATAGCAGCAGAGAGAAGCCGTGACCAGGGAGGGGAGGGGCGATGTGCCGGGACAGAGCGGGGAGGCTGGTAGCAAGACAGAGGCCAGCTCTGCTGGCTGAGGAGATGCAGACCTAAAGCGAAGCTACCAGTGGCATCAGGCCAGAGGAGGTGATGATAAGACAGCCAAAGCATGCCCGTGGAAGGGTGAGGCCAGGGGCCAGGATGAATAGAAATTTCAGGGCCAAGAGAAGAGCACAGAGGATTTCCGCACAGAACAGCTCATAGAGGGGCGCACGGTGACAGACTCTCTGGGCTGCTGGCCTGGGGTCGGGAACGGCGATGAGGCTCAGGCGGGTGGACAGAGCAGTCCTGGCACTTGAGGGAGATTCTTAGAATGGTCTGTTTTTATTGAATACGGAACATCTGGGTGGACTGTCCCATCAGAGTTCAGTGCTGCCCCCCTCTGGGTAATCAGTATGTGACAACTACCATCTTGGACGTAGGAGCCTAGATTACAAAATGGTGGTCAAAACACACCAGTAAGATGAAGAGTTCATCAACAAAGCCTGGAAACGGACATGGCAAACAAGAACAGAGGACAAGATTGACTCTTGGGAAGAACCGCACATTTAGGGAGCAGAAAAGGAGGTGGCAGCAAAGGAAACAGTAATGATCAAATAACATTACTCAGGACAATAGCCATCACAGACAAGAGAAGCTGCACTCCTAAGAGTACAACAGAACTTGAGCTGCTGTGGACTCGGTAGAAGGGCCCTCTGGGGCCTTGCGTTAAAGTCCATCTTCTGAAGCCATATATAGACTTTTTATATGTTTTCCACATCGATTCTCTTCTCCGTTTACATGGACAACTGACTTTATAGGGCTAATACATGGACAACTGACTTTATAGGGCTAATAAGGGGTTCAAATTTCCTAGAAGCACTGTAGCACAATAATTTATGGTGGAAAGTTCAAAAGACTTCTCCAACTGTCACTTTAAGTTAGGCTAGCTTTGCAGGAAATGAGTGTCACCACATTGTAAAACATGCTCAAAGACCAAGAGCACTCAAAAGATGTGTTCAGGGCTTCCATAGTAGTCCAGTGGTCAAGAATCCTGCTAACGCAAGGGTCAGGGGATCGATCCCTGCTCCAGGAACATGCCATGGGGCGACTGGGCCCAGGGACCTAGAGCCTGTACTCCACAACAAGAGAATCCGCGATGAAGAGTAGCCCCTGCTTGCCGCAACTAGAGAAAGCCTGAGTGCAGCAATGCAGACCCGGTGCATCCATAAATAAACAAACAATTTAAAAGAAAAAGATGTGTTCATAAAGATTCAGGCCAGTCTGCGTTTTAGAATGAATCTAGAGTTCATACATTAAAGAAACTTGTTACATGATAAACTTTCAAAATGCATAATACATTTTTCATCATCTAGCTAACCTTTTCTGAGAAAGGATGAATTATTGCTACAAATACCTAATTTCACCTGTCTGTAAAGACATGGGAATTCCTTCCTGCACCTCTTTTTTGAGTAGGGATGAAGCATCTGTTACCCTTCTTCCACACAAGGCACACACAGAGAAAGACTGCATTAGAACAAACCTAAGGGGTCTGGATTAAAAAGTGGGGAGGCAACAAAGCAAAGCCTAAAATCCCAGACAGCTTCATGGGTAAATTCTACCAAACACTGAAAGAACTAATACCAATTCTTATCAAACTCGTCTCAAAAAGTCAAGAGAAGGGAATACTCCCAAACTCATTCTATGAGGTCAGCATTGCCCTCGTACCAAAAGACAGTCCAGGCCAGATAAGAAAACTACAAGGATGGTTCAAATAGGCAAATCAATAAATATATCACATTAACAGAATAGAATGAAAGACAAAAATCATATGACCTCAACAGATGCAGGAAATGCATTTGGTAAAACTCAACACCATTCATGATAAAAATGCTCAACAACAAAAAGAGCTCAATGGGAAATTCCCTGGCAGTCCAGTGGTTAGGCCCCTGTGCTTTCATTGCTGCAGGTACTGATGCAATTCCTGGTCAGGGAACTACGATTCCACAAGCTGTGTGGTACGGAAAAAGAAAAGAAAAAATTTCAACAAACTAGGTACAAGGAGGGAACATAAGATAATAAAGGTCATATATGACATACCCTTAGCTAACATCATACCCAAGAGTCAGTGAAAGGTTGAAAGCTTTCCCTCTAAAATCAGGAATAAGACAAAGATGCCCACTATCACCACTTCTGTTCAACACAATAGTGAAATTCCTAGCCTGTGCAATTAGACAAAAAATAAACAGCATACAGATCAGAAAGGAAGACGCAAAACTCTTTGCTGATGACATGATCTCATATACAGAAAATCCTGAAGACCCCACCAAAAAACTGGTAGAATAAATTCAGTAAGGTTTCAGAACACAAAATCAATACACAGAAATCAGTTGTGTTTCTATACACTGACAAAACATCTGAAAAAGAAAAAAGAAAGTCAAGACAAAACTAAGTGGAAAGATACTCTGTGTTCATGGATCAGAAGAGTCAATATCATTAAAAATGTCTATACTAGTTAAAGCCCTATCAAGATTCCAATGGCATTTTCCAAAGAAATAGAAAAAATAATCCTAGAATTTGTATGGAACCACAAAAAAGAAAAAATTGAGAGCCCCAAAATAAACCCTCACAAATATGGTTAATAATATTTGACAAGGGAATCAAGAATACTCAATGGGAAAAGGAAAGTATCTTCAATAAAAGGTATTGGGAAAATTGGATAACCATATGCAGAAGAATGAAACTAGGCTGTTATCTCATACCATTTACAAAAATTAACTTGAAATAGGTTAAGAACTTAAAAAGATCTTAAACTGTAAACTCCTAGAAGAAAACATAGGTAAAAAGCTCCTTGACAGTGGTTTTGGCAATGAATTTTTGGATAAGACATCAAAAGCAAGAGCAACAAAAGCAAAAATCGACACATGGGACTACACTGAACTAAAAAGCTTCTATACAAAAAAACAATCCACAAAGTGGAAAGGCAACATACAGAATGGGAGAAAATATCTGCAAACCATATATATCTGATAAAGGATTAATATCCAAAATATATAAGACACTCATACAATTCAATAGCAAAAAAAGTTAATTAAAATTTGTAAAAATCTAATTAAAAAACCAGCAGAGGATTTGAATAGACATTTTCCCAAAGACATAAAAATGGCCAACAAGTACATGAAAAGATGTTCAATTGTCACAAGTTATCGGGGAAATACAAATCAAAACCACCTGTCAGATTGGCCAAAACAAAAAAGACAAGAGATAACAAGTGCGGGTGAGAGTGTAGAGAAAAAAGAACTCTTGTGCACCGCTGGTGGATTAAATTGGTGCAGCCACTACAGAAAACAGTAAAAAGGCTCCTCAAAAACTTCAAAACAGAACTATCACTTTATTCAGAAATTCTGCTTCTAGGTATGTATCCAAAAGAAATGAAAATAGGATCTCAGGTGTCTGTACTCTGGTGTTCCTAATCTGCGTTATTCACAATTGCCAAGGTATGAAAGAAACCTAAGTGTCCATCAACAGATAAATGTATAAAGAGGATGCGGTATACGGACTTCCCTGGTAGTCTAGTTGAGACTCTGTGCTTCCACTGCAGGGGGCATGGATTGGAACCTTGGCTGAGGAACTAAGATCCTGCATGCCATGTGGCACAGTCAAAAAGAAACTTTTAAAAAATATGTGGTATACATACACAATGGAATATTATGCAGCCATAAGAAGAAAATCTTACAATTTGTGACCACACAGATGGACTTTGAGGGCATTATGCTAAGTGAAATAAGTGAGACACAGAGAGACAAATACTAGATACTGTATGCTCTCACTCACATGTACAATCTTAAAAAGTGAAACACAAAGAAACAGAATAGAACGGAGGTTGCCAGAGGCAGAGGGTGAGGAGAAAGGGGGTCAGTACCGGAGATCTCACACAGCATGGTGACTACAGTTAGGGCCCTGCAGACAGTGGGGCCAACTGTCCCATCTGCCTGGTTCCTGGGACTCAGGACTTTAAACCAGGAAGGTCCTAGGCAGGTCAGGTGGAGGGGGTCACCCTAAATGAAGAGGAAAACTCCAAGAGGGACGTGTGGTCCACTCTCAGGTCTGCTGGGAGCAAGCAAAAGCATCTGAGACAAGATTCAAGGTACATGTCAAACGAACCATCGATTTTTTTTTTCCCCTTACAAATTCTACCACCCCCGCTGTCAAGTTACCTGCTGTTTTAGTTGTATTTCTTGTTGTTTCATTTGTTCATATTTGTGTCTTGATTCCGTTGCTTCTTTTAATAACTAGAAAACAGAAACATTCTGGCAAAATACTAATAGTAATTAAAAGATGACTACAAGGTCCAATATCCAGATAGTTGGGCTTTTTTAGCAAGAACCATGAGATGTTAGATCATGAAAAAGTTGATATTACTACATCTGTGAATCAAATAATCTGTCACATCAATTGCTAATTACCTGTATCTTTGATTTGTTCCATTCTTAACACTCACAAATGTAGGAATACACTTTCATTCCTTAGAGAAAGTACCTGTGAGGCCTAATAACAAGTTTATAAAACTCAGGGTTAAATTGTATTTTTTTAGATGAAAACAATTAGAAGTCTAACAGAAAATATGTCTAGCAGAAAATATGGGTGGGAATCTTGACATTATCTGGGTCATTCAGAAAGTCTCCCTGGAACTTCCCTGGCAGTGCAGTGGTTAAGACACTGTGCTTCCACCATGAGGAACACAGGTTTGATCCCTGGTCAGGGAACTAAGATCCCACATGCCATACAGTACGGAAAAAAGAAAAATTAGAAAGCCCTTCTGCTCCACGAGAGGCAAGATGAGGCAGATTGAGAGGGTAGGGAGCAAAAACAATGAAATCAGAGAACTGGTTTCTGATCACTTTTTTTTTTTTCAAGTGGGGGAGACTATTAGAATGGAAGCTTTAATTTATATACTTGAGTTTAAGAAAATTATATCATGAAATTACAATGTAGTAGGCAGCTGTAAAATTCAGTTCCTGAAGCAAAATGTCACACTTAGTCCATTAGTCTTGAAAAGTCTTTAAAAACAACCAGAAATACACGCATCATGTGTGCATGTATGACATTTCTACTCCAACTGGGGAAACGACAACTGTCTCTTCAATTATGCAGAGGATGGCACTGTCAGTTCATGTGAAAGGCGACGCTGTGCAAAAAATACATCTCTCTTAACCCTAGACTTGCACTCAGCATGACATGTTCTCATCATGAGGCCCCACTGGGATCCGAGTCTTCATATTTGGCTCACCTTGGGGCCTAAGGGACTTGAGTGAAAGCTGCATGGGACACTTTTCATTACTGTAACCACTTCTTCTGACTTTATTTTTTGGTTAAGCAGGTAAAGTTGAATTTGCATGTATTAAGTATATATACCCAATGAGATTCCACTGTACTCACAATTATTGACAGACAACATAATCTGAGTACATATTCTGGGAATAATGCTGAGTGATTAGGGTGTAGAGAATTCTGTTAAATTTTTATCAGAAAAGTATACTAGAATAAACAACTTCCCTAGTTTCAAGTTACCTGTTTGGAAACAAAATCTAACAGTATGTATCAATAGGACATCCATGTTTGTAAAGCTTGCTATTAAAATGAATTCTCGAATATAATGTGCTAAATACTGGTATAATCCTTAAACTTGGTAGGCATTATCTAAAAAGAGAAATAAATATTCCAAACACAGAAAAGTGCAATGAATACAGGTGTTTGTACTAAGTTGGTCTAATTCCTCCAGTGTATCTTCTGTTTGTAAAGTTGAATAGAAAGAAAAGGCTAATGCTTTCTAACACACGTGCCCTTTATAATCTAGAACAAAAAAATTAGCACCTAGTGCTACCTGAAACGTAGAATGGCTTTGGTCACAATTTTGGCCATCATTTCTTTTTTTAAGAAATAGCACTTACAAACTCTCGCTCTCTCTGATGTTTCTCATCAGCTTCTTTTATCAGCTGTGTCGTCTGCTGCAGTTTGGCGTCCACAAGTTGTTGCTGCAGTTCCTTATGCTTGAATACTTTATCAATGTGCTATGGGGAAAGGACAATTTCTTCTGTCACTTCATGAGAAGAGGGACAGAATGACGAGGACACATGAGACAAGTCACAAGACCTCACTCGTGAGGCTGCTCTTCCTGCAGGGCTAACACCAGTGGGCGCCTGCCTGAGAGCTGGGCTGGCAGCAGCCTGTGCTCAGCACGCCTCCCTCTGGAGATGGCCCATCGGCACCTCAGTGGCTGCCCTGTACCTCCTATTTCAGCCCTAAGGTGAAAATGAAGCCCAAACTGTATCCAGAAAAAGATGGCTAAGGAGATCAAACTGTTAAACTCATCCATCATACACACAATTCCTGGATAGTTTTTTCTCCCCATTAAAATTTCCTGATTTCTCAGTTGGAGACAGCATGCCGTTACAGGAGGAATGGCACCAAATTCTCCCCTCTCTGGGGGGAGCCATACGAACAATGCGAAGTTGTAAATGCCAGTGCAATGGCGGTACTATGTAAGGTGCTTGCTACCTGCCACTTACCAGATACATTTGGCAAAAGGTCATTATTATTTCCAGGTGAAAGTATTTAGTGGTTATTTATGTATGATAAAGTCATCAGAACATCCCTCTCTGACCAAGGAAAGAACATTCAATAATACTTGAATAAGGCTCACAGTAAAGTGATTTAAATATACATAGCTTGCAGATTTTCTATATCATTGTCATATTAAACAACAAAACTAAAAGAATAATTTTAAGAAAAGTGAGAGCTTTATAATCCAATAGAAAGTTTATTCTCTAGGACAAAAAATGTTTCTTAAATAAACACACTAAGAACTTAAAAAAAGAGAAAAGGAAATCTTTAGAGATTTGAGACACATCAACCGTAAAACAGATGGGTTTTATTTGGATCTTGGTTCAAATAGCTTGTTTCTCTTTTTTTAAAAAAGGATGGAGACAACCAAAAAAATTTAAATGATGACTAGATTTTAATATTATATAAGTACTGTTAATTTTTTAGGTGTGAATATAGTATGCTGGAGAAGGCAATGGCACCCCACTCCAGTACTCTTGCCTGGAAAATCCCATGGATGGAGGAGCCTGGTAGGCTGCAGTCCATGGGGTCACTAAGAGTCGGACACGACTGAGCGATTTCACTTTCACTTTTCCCTTTCATGCATTGGAGAAGGAAATGGCAACCCACTCCAGTGTTCTTGCCTGGAGAATCCCAGGGACGGGGGAGCCTGGTGGGCTGCCGTCTATGGGGTCACACAGAGTTGGACACGACTGAAGCGACTTAGCAGCAGCAGCAGCAGCAGTATAGTATGCTAGTCACACCTAAAAACAAATCCCTCATCTTGATGAGGTCCACCCTCAAATATACATGAATGGACTGATACCTTGGATTTGCTTCATAATAACCTAGGAGGAAGTGATGGGAACATAGCTGAAACTACAATTTCATCTGCTAACACCAGGTGATACAGTCTCTACTCTTCTTTGTAATTTTCCATAATGATAAGAATAAAAAAGGTAAGCAAAAAGCATCGAAAGTGATAGAAAACCTTTTTAAAAACTAAGTTTTTGAAGGGCCATATGTAAAACTCGAAATTAATAGAATCTAAAATTTGCCATGAAAATTGGATAAAATAACCCAAAGAGATGCCACAATCTCTCTGTTTTTAAAATCAGGTCTTTTAATCTATCTGTGTAAGTGATACAACACACATAAGAGAACAATGTTTTACTAACTTAAAAGGCAGAGTATCTTTCATTTAAAAAACCTAACCCTTTATTCCTACCCATTTGACCTCTAAAAGGGAGGAATTTTAAAAAGCACATGATCATCTATTTGCATTTAATCTAGACACCATACCCAGACTTCCCAACTAGCTTGTACAAGTCTTAGTTTGGAGGCCAGCGACCAAGATAAGCAGCCAGAGATTCTTCCAGTAAATTTTTTACTTCAACTAGGTGTAAAAAGGTTTAGAAACAGGTTCTTTTTCTCCTCCCCCAAATGGTATAAAACCCCCATTAAAAAAAAATTGAAACACAGGTATAATGCAATGGTGCTTAGTCACTCAGTCATGTCCGACTCTTTGTGACCCCATGGACTGTGGCCCGCCAGCTCCGCTGTCCATGGGGATTCTCCAGGCAAGAAAACTGGAGTGGGTTGCCATTTCCTTCTCCAGGATGCAATGGTAGTGTAGACCTTATAGATTATTACAGATGTCTAAAATACAGCATATTTGGGGGCCAGGTATTTACTCATTTTTAGTCTAGATAAGGGGGGGAAAAAATCTATGCCCAAGTCATAATCTTCCAGAATCACATGGAAGACAAGTTGTGCTTAACACCGTCTCCAAGAAATTGCTTCACAGACCCAAATCCAGTGACTTCTGGGCCATCCCTAAGAATCCTGCGAGGAAAGGATTCCACTACACATACACAAAGGTTCTAAAACACCCCAGAATGAGTGCTTCAGTGAATGGTTCTGGTTCATCGTGACAGGGGACAGTCCCCGCTAACGTTGCCTAAACACCTGGTTGCCCCTACCTCCTCCCGCAGCGCGTACTGCTCAATGAGCTTCTTCAGCTTCTCGCCCAGCTCGATGTTCTCCTGGCGGAGCTTGGCGTTGTGCATGTCATGTTGCTCCAGCTGGGCCTGGATTTCATTCAAAGTGATTTGGAAGTGTGCAGTGGCTTCTTTTCGTCTTTCTTCCTCCTCTCTGGCCTGCTGCATATTTTCTTCCTTATTACCCCAAAAAATTTCTGTTAATGGTACAGACCTAGACATAAGATGCTCACAAAAGACACTGCTGCCGTGGGGATTCACTGCTCGCTGCCCTGAAGTGGTGCTTCTAAACCGGAATTCCTTCCCTTTATTTACGACCGGAAGGCTCTCATTTGAAAGCAACCAGGTTCTCCTAAACAGATAATCAGAGACACAGGCTGCCCCGCCCTAAAGTGCTCTGTGGCCATCTAAAGCCCACCGTGCTGAGAGACGAAGGAGCTTCCCCAGGCAGCCAGCTACCTCCACGCAGGCTTCCCAAATACCTGCTCTCACTGGTCTCACAGGGCAGCATCTCAAATCAGCCTGAAGAGGGAAATCCCTTCTTGCACCTTATTTTCGGGGTTATCCCTTCTACTCCCTAGACAGCAAGGGGCAAAAGGAACATGTATCTTAAAAGCTTAGTCCCAACTCTTGCTCAGATACAAGTGCTAAGAGACCTCTATGTGTCTACAGCATTATCAGTCCAATCAAAGTGAATTTGCTGCTACGGGGAAAATACCACCTAGTTTCATGAACAATGAAATCCAAGGATTCAAAAACAAAGAAAAACTAACGGCTCCCCCATCAGGTGAAGGTCCATTTCCTGAGGGTTCCTATTCCTATGTTCTAGGGCCTTGGGTGTCTGGTGTGGTGGGGGAATCTGATGAGCGATCCCGCTCAGTCACGTGAGGACAGGCCCACCTGCATCCCTGCCCCTTTCTCTTCTTCCCTTGTTGGTACCAACCACCTTTTGGGTACCCACTGCCTCATCTTTTAACCAACCAAGGAATAAGTGTTCTTCTACTTGTCAATGGGGAGCTGGAATGGGCAAGGGCAGCTGGCAATGCAGCCAATGAACAGCCCTTGAGGAGCTCAATGGGGCCTTTCCCTTCCCTCAAGTCTGCTCCTACTCATTTCGGTCCACATTTCACACATGCTAAAAAATGACTTCAGTGCTCAGCCAGAAACTGAAAATTTGAGCTTTCTAAGCCATGGCTCTTAGCAGGAAAGCTGTGGTCTAAACATCAACCTCATCTATATTCCCCACGAGCAAGTACGAGGTGTGGTAAGAAGGATCAGGCCAAGCAAAATAGAATGGCGGCTGTCTCCAAGGAGACACAAGGATTAAGTTCAAATAGATACACGGTGACTATAAATTCAGCTAAGTCAGTCTCTCCTGAAAAACAGAAAAAGGAACCAACTCACCTTTAACGTCTTATTGTGACGCTGAAGTTCCCTGCAAAGAGACTCGAGCTTGCTTCTTGCCAAGATAGCCTTGCTGTGTTCACTCTGCAAATGAACTTTCTCTTTCATGATCTGGGCTTGCTTCTTCTGCAGAATCTTCATTTGCTTCTGAACGTTCCTGCTCTCCTCCAGCTAAAATTAACAAGCACTTTACATTTAGGAAATACAGTGAAAACCTTTGAGTGATGGCTGGAAGAATTACAGTAAGAACCATGGAATACACTTCCCAAAACCCACAGTATTGTAGTGTAATATTTTATTTAAATTGTTTCATGCTATGCTACTCTGCCAACCTCTTTTTTCATTATGATAAGAAAGTAAGCAAATGATTTAGCGTAGGAGAAAAACAATCTTCAGTCCTTCACTTATTTATTAAAAACAAAAAATGATGTTTTGGACAACTTTTCAGGAATCAACACCATAAAGTTTTACTTTCTTGAAAAACACACTCAAGCTACTTATTAAACTGATCCTCCAAATTAAGAACTTAATAAGCAGCAATCAGTGTTCCTTGCAAGTGGGAGGGGAATCACTCTCCTCCCACTTGTAGGTTTGGAGCAAATGTGTCTGTTTCAAAGTTAAACCAACACTAACAGATAAGATGGCAGCTTTATTGACCTATCACTGAAGAAGGATGCTGAGTCACTATTTCAAGAGCAAGAGCGACACCTTGTGGCCTCTCAAAACACCATGCATCCTTGCAGGCGAGATGCTTACAGCTATTAAAAACACCTTTATGGAAATTCCCGCCAGAAAATAATTTTTTGTAAAATACCCTCATAATCTTACTCGGGGAGGGGGGAGGGCGGCAGGATCTGCACACACTATCAATAACTCCACTGAGAACTGGAACTCCCCTTGGCCTCCCCCATTCAAGGTAACCACAATCCTGAATCCTGGGGTCCCTTCCTTTGCTATTCCTGGTATTTTATGTCATCCGTGCGGTGTCCTAAAAGAACTCGTTTTGATTTTAGTTTTTTTGACTTTATTTGCTACTGCAACCAAGAAACCCCATTTTAAAATTTTCTTTAAATGAATTCAAGCTTAAATGGCCACATGTGGCTAGTGGCTACTGTTTCGGACAGCACAGCTACAGATTACACTGCCAGGACTCATCTCGATTCTTTGCATGTAGCTACAGAGCAGGGACCAGCAAACAAACTCTGTAAGTGGCCAGAAAGGAAATATTTTAGGCTTTGCCTGTTTTGCTGTCGTTGTCTTTTAAACAACATTTAACCCATTCTTAGCTTGTGGGCAGTACAAAAACAAGCCTTGCAGGCTTTGGCCCACAGGTTGCATAATATTTCACTTAAAAAAAAAAACACAGCACACAACACACTTTGTTGACCCAGTCTCTTGTCAGTAGGCATTTGGGTGGTTTCCAGGTTCTATTACAATTTGCACATTCTCACACATGTGCTTCCTGGTGTAATACACACCACGCAAGAATTTCTTCTGGGTACGAACCTAGAACTAGGGTTTTGGGGAAATGATTTCTAAATGTTCTGTTGCACATGACAAGGACACAGCTTTCCAGAGCAGCAGGCACATTTACTCCCCCACCAGCAACTTATAAGAGATCAAATAGATGTACTTCTTCTCTAAAACATCAATCACCTTTCTTCATTTATGCCACTTATAATGGACACAAAGTAGCATCTCGCTGTGGCTTTGATTTGCATTTCTCTGAGTATTCATAAGGTCAAATATCCCTCGTATATTTATGTACCTTTATGTTAAGATATCTTCACATCTTGATGTTTTTCCACTTCTATGAAATACCTCTTACACTTGTCTGGCCCAGTTTTCCATTGGGCTGATTGTCTGTATCATATCCATTTGTAGATTTTCCCTAGCTATTCCTGACATAGAATCTTCTGTTGGTTATTATTTGTTGAAAATATGTTCTCCCCAGTTTGTGATGTGTCTTCTCCCTCTCTTTTAAAGTGTCTTCTGATGAAGAGAAAGTCTTAATTTCAATAGAGCCAATTTCTGAGATGTTGTCTCCAGTAGTGCTTTTTGTGTCATAAAAAATCCTCCTCTTAATCCAAGCTTGGTAAAAATATTCGTCTGTTAACGTATTTAAATAAACCTAAACAATATCTAAAATTTTAGGTTCTTAATCCATTTGGAATTCATCACTGCATATGGTGTTTAAGGATCTAATTTCATTTTTTTTCCACATAAGGATATCCAGTTTTTAAGCTCCATTAATTTCTGAAGGATGGTATAATTCTCCTTAAATGCAACTATAGTTTATATAAGATGCTCTTCAAAATCCCCAAGGGGTGTTTTTTCCCATGGAACTAATAAGCTCCTAAGAATCTAAAATTTTATAGAAAGTAAAGTGTCAAGAATATCCAAGACACTTCTGATGAAAAGAAGATATACCTACCCAACCAGGTAATCAAGATTTATTATTATGCTATAATAATGTACACAACTAAGGAACGGGAAAGAACAGCACCATTATGTACTTAAGGACCATGTTACAGGAGCCACACTTGGCCAGTGAAATGTGGCGATTTCATAAACCCATGTTATCCGGTGAACGTGGCAGCCACAAGTGCCAGTGATGTCAGATGAAGCTGTGACAAAAACGACAGAGGACTGTGACGGCAAAATGGAAGTTTCTGGAGTAATCCTTGGGAAGAAGGCTACTCCCTCGATGGTCTCACTGCTGTATAATCTATATGCTCTACCTTCTTCTAAAAAATGAGTTTTGTATCAAGAAACAAAGCTTGATAACATTTTTTGAAAACAGCACACATTTCGTCCTTCATATGTTCGGCACAAATCTAAATCAAAGAGAGGTTGCTCACTGAGCAACATCCCAAATGTACGTACGTGTCACATCCCAAAATGAATGTAGCCATTACTGGTGCTTTTAAAAAATTAACCATGCCACGCCACCACACACACACACACACACAAAACAAATGCCACGAAGAAAACAACTTAGACCCTTGCTACTTAGCAGTGCTATCCAAGAAGCTGAAAGCACCATCACCAACCTCACGTGGGAGCCTGTTAAAATGCAGACTCTCAGGCTCCAGAGAATAACAATGTGCTTTTGAACAACCCAAGTCCCAGCATCCGTGTGAGCCTCGGAAGGACCGCTGAGACCGCCGTCTGCTGCTTCTGCTAATCCACGTGTGGCTCTGTTGCTGTCCCAACACTGGGTCAAGCACCTAATCTGCTACGCTGCTTTTTTCTCTTTTCCCTTTTTTGTCTTCTTTTTCCACCACTTCTCACACAATTCTCTTCATGTGGATAAAACCAACAGGACTGTCTTCCACAACCAATGTTCCTGAAGCCAGCAATCTGACCTCCTTGTGTTTTCTGCACTCTTCACACCTGTGAATGTTCTGGGCTCTTTTCATTGATGCGTGGGGCTTCCCACTGCTCTGAACAGAAGGTGCCAGACTGCTGAATGCCAGCTAAGTGGAGGCATACACAGACTCATTTGTAAATAAATACAACTGTAATTCTTTGAGCAATAATTCATTTTCAAAGCTGGTCACTGACACAAAGTAGTGTTCACAACATGGAATAACTGCCTTAACAACAGATGAAAAGGTATAAAAACTGTCGGTGATAATTCACCTAAGTATTTCACAAAAGACAGTAATTTAGCATATTAGAACCACTCATTCTACAAGTTTCCCACAGCCCTTACTTCAAAGGGCTTTATGGCTTTCCTATTCCTCAACTTAAAAAGGACAGCAGAGTTTCCATATTGAGAGTGCTTTCATAATTTTACAAAGGGAATTAATGTGACTTAACACAGGGGCAGAACAAATGAGGTTAATTTCTTTCAAAGATGGAAAAAGGAATGCCTGGCACATAGTGGATGCTAAATAAATATTTCCGAGACACAGTATTGTTTTAGTAGACTCTCACCTAACTCACAATTATTTCAATCCCAATGGTTAAGAGCCTTTATCTCTAGAATTCCCTTGGAAAAAGTTAAATACAGGAACCACTACCCTCCAACGACTGGCATTTAAAATATCACAACACAGGAATGGAAAGGTAGACTTAGAAATACTCTAAGATTGAGTTTCAAAAAAAAAAATCTATGCTGTAGCTTTAGCATTATAATGCTCTATAAATGTGTTATCTTATAAAATGAAGTCACAGAAGCAAAAAAAAAAAAAAGCCACAAGAAATCAGATTCTCCTCTTCAATTATGGAGTAAAATACAATTTTACATTTAAAGCTATGTCAAAATCATTTTAAAAAGCTTATCAAGCACATACACATTTTGCTATATTTTATATGGGCCTCACCCCTTTGATTCAATACTCACAAGATCAGCATATTTCTTACAGAGAGCTGCCAGCTTCTCTTCTGGAGTTGAAAGAGTGTTTAGGGCTTGCATCAATAATAAGACTTCTTTTCCTGGTGATTAAAAAAATAAGAAAGAAGTCCCAGAAGAATGTGATCAAATCTAACCTGTTATTTCTAAGTAGCACTTCCTATGTTCTGACATCCAGAGTAAAATAATTTATGCCCACAGCTAGAAATTAGAGATTTACTAGCTAAATTAAGAAAGCTATTTTTAAAATCTGGATCAGCAGGCACCCCTTCCTCCCCATCTCTACCCCAAAGTTCTCCACTCAACAACACTGTGAGCTATCTGTGAAAAGAACTTGCTGAAGGCTTAAAAATTCCCTTAATTACTGATATCCAAGTTAAGACAAAGGGCAAGTTACAAAGGGCAAAATATTTTTAAAAGCTTCCTCCTGACCAAGTACGAATACAGAAGGAAGTTCAAAGGGAATTTTGGCTGGTACTCTCTGCCTATCTAAGACGCTCATAATCACTGGTGACACAGATCTTTTCCTTTGAGCAATTTAAATAACTTCTCATGACTTAGCAAGCATGTTCCATGTGTTAACCAAATTTAGTATTAAAAAAAAAAAAAAAGGATGTCAAGATGGCACTTCCCTTGGGAAAAAGAGCTGAACACAGTATTATTTTAAGGACTCTGGCAGGGAGAGCAGGTGGCTGAGATAGGAGGGAACAAATGGTGTTTTAAAATAAGTGATACATTTTATTTCTTCAGCTGGGTAGTAGGTACCATTTTTATTTTTTTTTAATGTTCACTCTTTCTGAAGGGTATTTCATTAAAAATACATATGTGGGGACTTGCCTGGTGGTCCAGTGGTTAAGACTCCATGCTTCTACTGTAGGGGGTAGGGGTTCAATCCCTGGTTGGGGAACTAAGACCCCACAGGCTGTGTAGTGTGGTGAAAAAATATATTATGTATATTGAACATGACTTTGGTATATACGGTGTACAGATTGCTATGATGAAAACAAGCAGGCAACTTCAAAACAGAATGCTTTCCTGTCCACAGAAAATTTGAGTAATAAATCCTCTCTCACTTGGCCCAAGATCAGTAAGAATTTTTAAAGAAATGACTAAATATGATAATTGAATACAATTAGAAATAATAAGGTAACCTGCAATTTTTATGAAAATTCACTGTTTTTTTCTGAGATACAATTCACAGACCATAAAATTCACCCTTTTAAAGTGAACAATTGAGGATTATCACAAAGTTGTATAACTATCACCACTGTCTAACTTCAGGACATGCTCATCACCACAAAAAGAAATCCCATGCCAATGAGCAGTCACTCCCCAGGCTCCCTCCTCCAGGCCCCTGTTAGCTACTACTCTACTTTCTGTTTCTGTGGATTTGCCAATTTTAGGTATTTCATATTAAGTGCAACTGTGTCATTTTTGGCCATTTGTGTCTGTTTGCTTTCGCTTATTATCTTCAAGGTTCACCCACCTGCATATCAGGATACATTCCTTTCTATGGCTGAGCACTCAAGCACTCCAAGATACGATTTTGTGTGCACACGTTTTCAACCCTCTTGGAAATATAACCAGAGGTAGAACTGCTGTGTCATATGGTAACATGATATGTAACTTTCTAAGACTCCTTCTGCTTTTACACATTTAACTGGGGCGGCTGATTTTGAAGAAATTTGTCTTGTTTGCAAGGAATTAAGATTTTTTTCCTATTTCTACAAATTTTTAAGTTCTCCAAGTTAACAAAAAATGGATTTAATAAGGAAGATCATTCCAACTCAACATATAGAAAACCAAACAAATAAAACACTGTTAATCTCAGGTAGAACAAGTATGAAAAACTTAGGAACAACCAGTAACCTTAAAAGGGAAAATCAGATTTCCTAATGAGATTTACCATACCACAATCTTAGTCCTAAATCTCAAACACAGTAGGAAAAAGAAAACATATTCTTGAAAACCCAGTCTTAACCCACTTCCTGAACTATACATCTCTAAAGTTTTGTGACTAGGTTTGAAATAAAATGATCGAATAAATCTATAGTTTTCACAGTAAATTTTGGTCAGACTACATTAAAGATGCAAACAAGGCAAGTCAAATACTACTTCTGGGTGGGAACTCTCTGGTGGTCCAGTGGTTATGACTCTCCACATGCACTGCTAAGGGCATAAGTTCAACCCCTGGCTGGGGAACTAACATCCTACAAGCAAGGCAGCATGACCCCCCTGACTCCCCCACCCAAAAATACTACTTCTGTCAAGTTGTCCCCAGATTTCCTCCACGAAAGCCCATTCCTGACTACCCAGAGAGAAGTAATTCCTCCTCTGCTACCTTGGCCCCCACATGCCACTGCAGCAACAGGCCACCTGCCTCGCTGAGAATGACCGAAGTGTTAGCTGAGCAACATCACTCTCGACACTGCCGTGTTCATCCATCAGTGCCTGTGCTGCTGGAAACACAGGTCAAAGGAGCAACATGTGAAGCGTGCAAGCCCCAAGCAGAGGCGATGAGGCCATTACCTAAGGCTTTGTCTTTGCTCCTGCTGCACTCTGAATCCTGCTGGCCATCAGGGGGATCTGTTCGAGCCTCTCGCCCGGGAATTTCCTCCCGTGACTCCCGTGTGCAGTACGCCGGGCTCACCAAACTCCTGCTCTTTGTTATAAAGTCACTGCGTGCATCCTCTTCCAAAGAATGCTTGTTACTTGTACCACCACAGTGAGCGTCTTGATGTTGAAGAATATCATTGGACTGAGAGTTATGCAGCATATCCGCTTTCACCCCGAGCCCGCACATTCCAGCTTCTTCCATTGTGCCAATCACAAACTAGAGGGAAGGGAGAGGAGAAAAAAAGATGGGAGAGGGGGAGTAAATTAAATGTAATCAGTGTTTACAATCAATTACACACCATAGGTTGACAGCTTTTTTCTTTCTTAGTCATTTGTAAAATTGATGTAAATATGGTAGTTTCTAAGCTTCTATGCTGCTACTGCTAAGTCACTTCAGTCGTGTCCAACTCTGTGCGACCCCAGAGACAGCAGCCCACCAGGCTCCCCGGTCCCTGGGATTCTCCAGGCAAGAACACTGGAGTGGGTTGCCATTTCCTTCTCCAATGCATGAAAGTGGAAAGTGAAAGTGAAGTCACTCAGTCGTGTCTGACTCTTAGCGACCCCATGGACTGCAGCCCACCAGGCTCCTCCGCCCATGGGATTTTCCAGGCAAGAGTACTGGAGTGGGGTGCCATTGCCTTCTCCCAAGCTTCTATGAGAGGTGACTTAACTGTAAAGAGTAAGAAAATTCAAGTTAAGATGGCCAAAAAGCACATGAAAAGATGCTCAACAACACTAACTGATTAGAGTAATATCAAAACTACAATGAGGTACCACTTCACATCAGTCAGAATGGCCATCATCAAAAAATCTGCAAACAATACATGCTGGAGAAAGTGAAAGTGAAAGTCGCTTAGTCGTGTCTGACTCTTAGCGACCCTATGGACTATACAGTTCCTGAAATTCTCCAGGCCAGAATACTGGAGTGGGTAGCCTTTCACTTCTGCAGGGGATCTTCCCAACCCAGGGATCAAACCCAGGTCTCCCGCATTGCAAGTGGATTCTTTACCAGCTGAGCCACCAGGGAAGCCCACACATGCTAGAGAGGGTGTAGAGAAGAGGGAATCCTCCTACACTGTTGGTGGGAATGCAAACTGGTACAGCCACTATGGAGAACAACATGGAGGTTCCTTAAGAAACTAAAATAGAGCTACCATATGATCTAACAATCCCACTGCTGGGACTATATCCAGAGAAAACCATAATTTGAAAAGATACATGCACCATGATGTTCGCTGCAGCACTATTTAAATAGCCAAGACACGGAAGCCACCTAAGAGTCCATCAACAGTGGAATGGGTAAAGAAGACGTTGTATGTATATATACAATGGAATATTAACCATAAAAAAAAAGAATGAAATAATGCCAACTGCAGCAACATGGATGGACCTAGAGAATGTCATACTGAGTGAAGTAAGTCAGACATGGAAAGACAAATATAATATGATATCACTTATATGTGGAATTTAAAAAATGGGTACCAATGAACTTATTCACAAAACAGAAGTAGAGTCACAGATGTTGAAAACAAACTTATGGCTACCAGGAGGGAAAGGGAGAGGAAGATAAACTGGGAGTTTGGGATTGACATATACATGCTACTAAATATAAAATAGATAAAAAAGGACCCACTGTATAGCACAGAGAACTCTATTCAATACTCTGTAATGACCTATATGAAAAAGAATCGAAGATAAAAGAGTGGAGAGATATATATATATATATAAAAAACTGATTCACTTTGCTGTACACCTGAAACTAACATAATACTGTAAATCAATTACACTCCAATAAAAATAAAAGTAAAATAAAATTAAAGTTAAAACAAATCATACAACTGAGTGGTATCAAAGGAAACAAGAAATGCCATTTAGTTGTACATCTAAACTTATTTCACACACACAAAATAAACTTACTTCCTTATAAAAATTCACCACTTAAAATAATTAGTACCTTAAAAGACATGAAATTATCCCAAGTTAATGAATGTTCTTTTCTCAGGTCTTAGCCTCTAGGACACGTACAGTAGAGACGGCTCACTGACTGTCCAGCAGTAACCCAGGCGCCTCCAAAATCCTGCAGAGCCAGGACTGCTGGTCGAGCGCTCAGAATGGCCGTCATTTCATAGCCCCTTTCGCATGACTCTCATGCGAAGTTCCCATCAATAAAACGTGAGCCAGAGGAATGACTTTGCCTTCTGCAACAAAACTTTTCTTCTGAGAAGCACACATTCTTTCTCCCCCATCTCCTTCCCACTCTGGCTGGACAGAGATCTCCAAGACCCTAAGAGACGGCAGAGCCATAGGATGAAAGCAGCTCGGGCCCCTAAGCCCACACACATAAAGCCACCCTTCTAACCAAGAACACCCACACTGGACTACTAAATGAGAAAGTGAATACCTTGCTCTCTTCAAAGTCACAGACATTGTGAGAATTAGGTGTTAAGCAGCTCCCCCTGCTCTAACAGACAGCAGGCATGGGAGAGCAGGCTTCATTCTAATACTTTATTCTCCACCAGTACTTTAAACTTACTTTCTCTTCTATCATCCTGGCCAACCCATTTACTCATGGGGGAGGTGGTGGTTTTCTCCTTTTTAACACTACTTGGTCATGTGACGGGGCACAAATTTAAATTCTGTACATTTCCTCTCTGCATAAAAGACGGCCTCTTCCTTTTCTGAAGAACATTAACTGATGGGGAGGTGGCTAATACCTTTCTCTTATCACAAGTGGACAAAAGCTGCATTACATAAGTTAAGAGAACAGAGATTTCCTATTTCAAATTATTCAATAGTATTCAAGTGAAGAAATGAAGATAATTTTTAAAGAAGATAATTTAAAGTATCAAAGTAGCAGGGAATTGAGAGGTTATAGGAACTAAATTCTTATCTTTTATAGTTGAATGTTGATAAATCAAGAACTCTGCTTTTGCAAGAATCAACTGGTGCAGCCAGTTTTAAAACCTCTTTCGCAATATGGCTACCTTCCAACTCAGTTAATTCTACCCCAAGGATTTTACCCTAGTATGTACAGATGTGCAGCCAAAGGCCAAGAATCTTAAAAGCTGTACTATTTGTAATTGCCCCCAAATGAAATCAACCCAAATTTCTATCAACAGAAGAATGGCTGCATTGTAGTGTGTTCATACCATCCACCAAAGAGAACCAAGTACTGCTAGATGCAGCAATAGGGATGAGTCTCACAGAAAACATGCTACAGGAAACCATTTACATATAGAGTTCCCAAACAGGAAAGCCAATCATTGGTGCTGGAAATCAAGGCAGTGTTGACCACTGAGTGCAGGGGCTTCTGAGGTGCTCAGTAACAGCTAGATGGAGTAACACAGATGTTCACTTTGCAAAAATTCGTTAAGGCTAAGCTTTTACAATGTGTATACTTTTCTGAATGTATGTTTTACCTCAATAAGGTTTATTTTGAAAGCTGCAATTTACATATTAAACAGGGATCAGAAAAGCAATACAAGTGTAATCTCTCTCCCCAGAGGAAAATATTTCTGTTTAGGGTGAGGGTTCCAATTTCTCCACATCTTCATCAATACTTGTTATTGTCCGTCGTTTTGATTACAGCCATGGTATTTGGTGTGACAGTATCTCACCTAATGACTAGTGATGTTGAGAACCTTTTCATGTGCTTATTCACCATTTGTATACCTCCTCTGGAAAAACATTTATCCAGCTCCTTTGCCCATTTTTTAATTTGGGTTATTTGTTATTTTATAATTGAGTTATAAGAGTTCTTTATACACACCTAGATACAAGTCTCCTATCATATGTATGATTTGCAAATATTTTCTCTTATTGCTGTCCTTCATTCTCCCAATTTTGGAGAAAACTCACAGTATATTCATCAACCTATTTCAAAATGTCATAGGAAATTTAACTAAAAGTTACTCTGGAATTCAGATTAAAAGCATATAGGTCAATTATGACTACCATAGACAGAAAAAAAAAAAAAAGACAGTTTAGAAAGGCCAAAATGTTCAACTAACTCAAATTAACAGCTGGTGGCACCGAGCATAAATAAGGATATTAAATTAATCTGTATAGTGCACAGCCATTACATCTCATGTTATCCTTCTAATATTATTTCATCATTCCCTATTTTTAGTTAACACTACTTTTTTGTCTTTCCAGATACTCCTTTCACCTCTAAACTCCTGTCACACATATTATGTTATCACTTATTTGGTATGTACATGCTCCTAGATAATGGCAGCTTATGTATAAAAGGTGCTCAAGTACCAACGAAGTGGAAAACACAGGGGTCAAATGGCTGCTGAAAACAAACCATGGGAAGTGTCTAAGTGCTACCACACTAGTTTGAGAAAATATCACTATTATTATTTTGTCATTAGAAGCAAGACAGTATTACATTTCCATTCTCTCCTGTACAATTAATTTTGATTTATTCTTAACATTTGCTAATGAAAGACACTCTGGCTCTATAAAATCTTTGGTTTATGAATAAGTCCAGTTCCAGCTTGATTATCTTGATTATTAACAGTCTACAAGTACTCTTGATACAGCAGGCCCCAACTTTTCCTACTTGAGGTTCTGCACTGGACCATTTGATATGAAGCAAATTCTTAGGGCCAATAAGTTCATTTAAATTGTAAATGATTTCTCAGTCTTCATCTCCTTAAGCACAGAATTCTATATCACACAGCCTACTCTGCCCTTTCTGACAACCATTCTGGACATCTTTGCTAGGAGCAGCAACAGCTAACACTTATTCAGCAAATACTACTGCCAGGCACTATGGTATGCACTTTCTGTACTCCCTAATTTAATCCTCACAACTATGCTGAGACAGTTACCATTATTATCTCTGCTTTACACATCCGCAAACTGTGGCATGGTAATGTTAAGTATCCTGCCAAAGTGAAAGTGAAAGTGAAGTCACTCAGTGGTGTCTGACCCTTTGCAACCCTGTGGACTGTAGCCCACCAGGCTCCTCCGTCCATGGGATTCTCCAAGCAAGAATACTGGAGTGGGTCACCATTTCATCCTGCCAAAGGTCATAGTAAATTGCAGGGCAAAGATCTGAACCCTGGCCATCTAACTTGAGTCCATGCTCTTAACCACAGCAACATACTGCTTTCTGACGAGCCTATGTCTACTGTACAAACATCCACGCCCTGCCTGACCTTCTAGTAAATACAGCAGTCTATTTAACAATGGGGAGAGATGCTCCCAAAGTTTACATATAAAAAGAAATTACAAAACAGCATGTACCATGTATTATGTATATATACATACACACGTAGAAAGCACTGGGAGGAAATACATCTAGAAACAGATGGTTTTGGGAATTCCCTGCGGTCCAATGGTTAGGACCTACACTTTCATTGCTGAGAGCTTGGGTTCAATCCCTGGTCGGGGAACTAAGATGTCCTGGGCCACATGGCATGGCCCAATAATAATAATAATAAAAGTTTAAAACTTTCACCTGGGACTCCCCTGGTGGTCCAATGCCTAAGACTCCACGCTCCCAATGCAGGGGGCCCCGGGTTCAAGCCCTGGTCAGGGGACTAGATTCCACATGCCACAACTAAGAGTTTGCCTGTAGCAACTAAAGATCCTGCATTATGCAACTAACAGACATGGCAAAGACAAGTAAATAAATAAAAACTAAAAAAACCCACCCACAACAACTTTCACTTCTGCTCCTTCAAATATTGTTGAAGTTAAAGAACCATATTTCTTTGGCTTATTTTGTTTCAATGTTTTTAATGATGGCTGTTCTTTTACTAAGACCAGTCTGAAGGAAAAACAAAAAAGCTAACACCCACATTCGCTTCCTAATTATTTCAAGTACCATCTGCTCAAACCAGCTTGAATGCCTTCGGCCAGCACCAGGCACGTGCTGAGTGCAGACACTTGGTCCTGGCCGGTCCTGCCCATGAGGGTTGGGTGGCCGCAGGAGGCGCAGGGGGAAAAGGCTGCATGCACAGATGCATTTCCTCACCCCTGGCAGAAATCCTGAGCTCGCCTCTGGTCCCCAGAGTCTTGAGAAACTTCTCAAGTAGGTAATGGGAACCTTCAGAACTTACAAGCCCCATTACTTCTCCACTCCACTGAGAGGTGGGCCTCACTATTTCCAGACAAGGAAAATGAGACTCAGTGAGTCTTGCCCAAGATCATCTTCAGGTCAGTAAAAGGGGATGGGGAAACTCAAAACCAGGTCTGTCAAACTCAAGAGCCTATGTTCTCACCATCACACTGCTCCCCTCCCTTCACACATAAGCCTTGGAAAATACAAGTTCAAAGTCAAACATGCAGTTACAAAAGAAATCTAAGACATTAAACATCTTTTAAAAAAAAATCTAGCATACTAGATATACCAGCATGAATTTAGGAAAACACTGGGAAAGGGCTGGAATTTTTAGCAGTAACTAACTCTGGGATTTAGGGAGGCAAGACAATACTAATTTGGGGGTAGAGATATCTTTAAATACTTTCAAGTGATTGTATTTAAGACACTGAGAGGTTTTCCTAAAACTTTTTTGTCTTAGGATTAAACTAAATTATCTCTAAAAATATCTTCAACCCCATGTTTCTAATAATTTCGTCTAGGAGTCATCCACTACGAAGAAGGAACGTGAAGACAGAGCACACGCCTGCCTGGCCACAAGGTGAGGAAAGAAGCCACAGACACCAGGCACTTCCCACTCTCAGCATGGCTGAGACACGTCTTCTTTGGTTTTGAAAATACAAACCTCTTTCCTAAGTTTCCTGTATTTTGAAAGGCTTTTTCCAAATACAAATTTTTACAAACAAATCTATTATAAAACTTCCATTTTCATATGTGTTTTTTTTTAATACTATTTCTTTAAACGGATGGAGTTGGTAGATTCATGCACTTTTGAAATTAGAAAAGTGGCAGGAGATCTAAATAGACATTTCTCCGAAGACATACAAATAGCTAAAAGGCACACAAAAAGATGCTCAACATGGTTAATTGTCAGAGAAATGCAAATCAAAACCACAATGAGGTATGATCACACACCAGTCAGAATGGTCATCATCCAAAAGTCTACGAAAAATAAATGCTGGAGAGGGTATGGAGAAAAGGGAACCCTCTTGCATGGTTGATGGGAATGTACATTGATACAGCCACTATGGAGATTCCTTAAAAAACCAGGAATAAAACTACCATATGACCCAACAATCCCACTCTTGGGGATATACCTTGAGGAAACCATAACTCAAAGAGACACGTGTACCCCAACATTCACTGCAGCACTATTTACAAGAGCTAGGACATGGAAGCAGCCTAGATGTCCATCCACAGATGAATAAAGAAGTCGAATATTACACAGCCATAAAAAGAAATGCATTTGAGTCCGTTTTAATGAGGTGTGAGAACCTAGGGCCAACTATACAGAATGAAGTAAGTCAGAAAGAGAGAAACAAATATCAATTTAATGCATATATATATAGAATCTAGAAAGATGGTACTGATGAAGCTATCTGCAGGGCAGGAATAGAGATGCAGACATAGAGAACACACTTGTGGACACAGTGGGGGAAGGAGAGGGTGGGACGAAAAGAAAGAACAGCACCAAAACACACACATCGCCATATGTAAAAGAGACAGCCGGTGGGAACTTGCTAGATGACCAGGGAGCTCAGACCCGGTGTTCTGTGACAACCTAGCGCTTTCTCAGAAAACTCAGAAGCTAATTTATTTTTTTAAAGAAGAGGAAAATCAATTTACTAAATATTAATTGGAAACTTCAGACTAGCCAGAAGACAACGTTCATAGGGCTTCAAATGACTCAGAGATCCAATTTTCAAGGATTTCTGAATAATCCAATTACAGTTAAAGAAAATGCCCAACATATGAAAACATGTTCAACCTGGATTTCCCTGGTGGTCCAGTGGTTAAGACTCTGCATTTCCACTGTAGGGGGCATGAGTTTGATCCCTGGTCAGGGAACTAAGATCCCATACACTGTGTGGCAAGGCCAAAAGAAAAAAAAAAAGAAGTTCAACCTCATTCATAATTAAAAGAAATACAAATGAAAATAGAAATCAAAGGAATACTGACCAGATTTAAAAGGATGATTTAAAACAAACAAAACTTCATGTGGGCAAACAGGCTGCCCCAGTATAGTCCTGGGAAGTCTATCTTGGTAGCGTATTGGTTTTGCACAGGTATTTAGCAGTTATTTCTGAATGTCTGAATGCACATTCACTTTCACCAGTGAGTCCACTGAAGTTTATTCCACAGATATTCTCACTCAAGGGCAAAGGCTACTCAACACACCACCACTTGTTGCTATGCACAGGAACCAGATGGTCTACTGATACAGAACTGGGTAAATAAATAATGGTCATCCATACAAGGTAAAAGGAGGCAGTTATTCAAGAGACTAAGGCAGTGCCATGTCAATAAGGACCAATCTCCAAGGTGCAATTAAGGGAAAAAAAGCATTTGGTCCTGGATGGACATGTGAGTATAAAAACATATTCATACAGAAGCCAGTAAATGGAGGAAACTTTTCTATAAAGTTATCTCCCAAACTATGTGCTAGACATTTAAATCGCTCACCATGACCAGTATTATAAGAAGTATTATAAAAAGCAATACTGTATTTTTTCACTATTCCATCACACCCCAGGCTCAGAGTCTGAAGACTGTAGGAGTTTGTCTTGAGTCATTTCATATCATCTTCTCCCTTCACCCTGCTTGATAGACCTCTGGGTTTGTCCCCCCAAATCTTTACACTACATTATAGAAAGAAATTGGATTATGGGGGGGCGGGGGGGAGGATCTACTAAGCATGAATTTTTGCAGCCATTCTGATTTATCTCCTTAAAACAATTCTGAAAATTGAAACAACTCATTTAAACTTGGCCTCAATTTGAAAGTACAGCTAGACCAGTCACTTCACCAGTTTAAAAAACAAGGTTCATCATGGATAGTTAACTCTTCCCAAGTAGAATCAGTTTGAGATACCTGGAATACACAAAAGAGGGTTAACAGTGTATATAAGGCTAAATTCTCAGTGGAGGGAGGAAGGAAGGAAAAAAAACCTAACATTTATTACTTGCTAAGTGCTGGACATTTAAAATACACTAGTTTAGCCTTACAATTCTAAGATAGTGACAGTATTACTTCATTATACAGATAAAGTAGGGAGCAAAGTAAGAAGTGAGGGAAGAAGCAGCTGTGATTTGAGACCTACATGTACAGAGCCTGGAATGGAGGTAGTGTTTCTACAGGAAATGTCCTAAAGAATCACATCTAAAGTTAAGAAACATAAAGAACACCCAAACGCCCATCGATGGATGAACTAATAAAATAAAATATGGTAAAGGCATACCTGATTTTATTATGCTTTGCAGATATTGCACTTTTTACAAACTGAAGGTTTGTGGCAACTCTGCGTTGTCAGATGATTAGCGTTTTTTTCACAATAACGTATTTAAAGTATGTACATATTTTTTTTTAAGACATAATGCTACTCCACACTTAACAGACTACAGAGCACAAAGAATCATAGTAAACAACCATACGCACTGGGAAACCAAAAAATTCGTCTGACTCACCTCATTGTGTTATTTGCTTCACTGCAGTGGTTTGGACTAGAACCTGCACTATCTTCAAGGTGCACTTGCATCTGACATTAGGATATTATTTAACCTTAAAAAGATCATTCTGACACATGCTGCAACATGGATGAACCTTGAATAAGACATTATGTTAAATGAAAAAAGTCGAACAAAAGAATGTAGTCTGATTTCACTTACATGTTACCTGGAGTAGTCAAATTCATAAAGCAAGGAAACAGAACAGTGGCTTCCAGGAGGAGAGGGAATGGAGTCAGAGGTTCAGTTTGGAAAGATGAAAAAGTGGTATAGCTTGCACAACACTGTTAATGTCTTAATGCTAATGAACTGTATGCCTAAAAATGACCAAGTTTATGTTATGTATATTTTACCCCACACACATGAACAAAGAATCATGGTAAATCATGATTTCAAATATTCAAAAACCTAACTTTATACTGGTCATCAAGAATTAATATAAACATATTCCAGTTGCTTGGATTACTGAATTGCTCTATTAGCAAGACAAAGCAATTGAGTTAGTGATAATTGGGATGCCACACTCCTCACAACAAGTCTTAGGGAAAGGCCCATGAAAAATAAGCCTATTCTCTTCTGACAGAATAAACAACAAAAAGCAGACTCCACTTCTGATAAAACTGGAGGGCGGTGGTTCTCAAGTACAGTCTGTAGACCCTTTCAGGGAGTCTGCAAGCTAAAAAACTATTTCCATAATAATACTAAAATGGCATTTGTCTTTTTTGGTGTTGACATCTGTACTGATGGTACAGAAACAATAATGAGTAACCCTGCTGGCTCCTTAGAATAAATCAAGGCAGCAGCAGCACCAAACTACACTAGGAGTCATGGGTTTTGTCCTACATCTTGATGTACTGGCGGTGGGGGCGGGGATGACTACTCTTTTACCTAACAATAATTTCTTTTAAAGACAGCTCACCGCTGTTTATTCAGACTTGGGTATTTGGCAGGTATATTTTCTCCAATATATATGAACAGAGTCTGTCACTTAAAGGCAAACAACTGACAGTATTTGTTGCCAAAGATAAAATTTGAGTTTTCAAGCAAAATTCAGAATTTTTGAAAACTATCTGCCACTGGAAGCTTCCAAATACTTAGACTTTTCTGATGAATTCTGTGATTTTGATATTGTAAAAAGTGTGATAACATTTGGAATATCAACACAATCCAGTAAACCAGTATTTTCTAAATGACTAATGGATGATACCACAAAATGATGCATGAGAAAAAACATCCATTCAAAGTGCAAAGTAGACCCATAGTTTTAAAACAGTACAAAAAGTTACATGAGATTTCAGAACCCACACTGGCAACTAACCTTCAAGAACTATTACTTGCTGAGTTTTGGTGTAGTATCAAAGAATTCCCACAATTATCTAAAAAGGCTATTAAAATACTCCTCCCTGTTCCAACTACAAATGTGTGTGAGGCTAGATTGTCTTCACACACTTCAACTAAAATGGCATGTTTCCACAGATGGAATGCACAAGCAGATCTGAGAATTTAGCTATCTCCTACTAAGCCAATCATTAAAGAAATCTGCAAAAACGTAAAGCAATGCCATTCTTCTCAATTTTTATTCTGGAAAACAAGCTACTTTTAACTTTTAAAACAACACTATTTATAATGTTAATGTGTGGAATGCAGTTTCTTCCTCCTACTATTCATGACCTTGTAGAATTCTCCTCCTTCCCCTTGAGTGTGAGCTGGACCTAGTGCCTGGCTTCTAATGCAGAGAGAATTTGGCAAACGTGAGGTTGTCACTTCTTTGGTTATGTGACAAAAGACTGCAGCTTCCTTCTCTTTTGTGCTGGTGCTCTGTCTTGCTTCATTCAATGAAGTCAACAGCCATGCTGTGAGATGCCTAAGGAAAGGCCCTGGTGGCAAGGAAGCAAGGGAGGCCTCCAGCCAGCAGCTCATGAGCAACTGAGGCCCTGGTCCACCAACCTGCAAAGCACTGGATCCTGCCCACACCACATGAATGTGAGCTTGGAAGTGGATCCTGCCCACTCAAGCCTTCAGATGACTGCAGCCCATGAGGCCCTGAAGCACAGGACGCAGTGAAGTCACTTTCAGACTCCTGAATCGTAAATGTTGTGTCAGGTGCTAAGTTTGGGGACAATACGTTATACAGGAGGAACGGATAACTAGTACAAGGCCAGTTGATTTTTTAAGTGAATAATAACTTAAAATTGTTTCAATTTGTAAACATGGGAATCATTATGATATATAACCCACATAAACAAAAGCTTCTTGGGGTTTTCAATAATTTTTGAGTATGCAATAAAGCCCTGAAACCGAAAAGCTTGAGAACTGCCACCCTGGCCATGGTGGAGCAGGGACAGAGAGGTGAGAGGCCAGCTCAGTGAAAGCAGAGTCTGAGACAGCTCCTGAACCAAGCAGATCCATCTCTAGGGAACATGCCCTGGGATTGGGTGGGAGGACCACACCTAACAAATCAGCCCCTTTCCCTTTTGGTTAGGGCACTACAGTACCAACACTATAATCCACATGGGTGGGTGAGGGAGACTTGGTATAAGCCATTTGCCCTTGGCCTTTCTTTGTTGTTCCAGTTCATTCGGAAGCCTCTCCAACAGTACTTGATATACTTCTTCACTGAATCCTCAAAATTACCGTAAAGGGTGGTATCTTAGCTCCTGGACCAGGAATTGAACCTGGGGCCCTGGAAGTGAGGGTGCCGAGTCCTAACCACTGGGCTACCAGGGAAATCCCGAGGAGTTGTCCCAACTTGTAACTTTAGGCAGCAAAAGGCTCCAGAATGATTGTCACAGCATGTAAAGAACAGGGGCATTAATGAGGTAAATGAGAAGAAAAGAGGGGCAAACCAGTGCTGAAGTTAAGGCACAGGCACCTGATTTCTCCTACTAGTAAAGAAGCCAAGAAGGGGTCAGTGTTACTATCTATAGTGGTCGGTGCTAACATCTTAAACTGTGCAGATCATCTGCCTTTTAATCCAAGAATGATGGCATTCGATTTCACATTTAACTTCTATAGCCATTTCTTTTATTAAAACGAAGGCTGCTGGACTCTATGACTTGCAAAATCACTTCTAGCTCTAAAAGTGTAATTCAGCGATTAACAGCAATCTGAGAGATACCTATGTCAGCCTAAACACCTATCTAAGCAGCAGAAGGATCAGGAAATGAGATTTTAATATATAAAGCCGCTGAAATGTGCTTGGGCCTAATCTATTTTGCAAAGGGACAGGGGCTGGGCCACACATTTAGCATCTTCAAGCCACAGACTCCTGAGAGGTAGAATGGTCCTCTCCTTTTATGAGTTACCTGAATGCAGCATCCCTGTCCTGACTTTATGACATCATCCTTCACCAGCTCCATGTGGACCAATCATGATGCACCTCTGAAACACCAAACCTTCTCTTTTTTCCTTTGGCCTTCTCTTTGTCTTATCCGACTTAACCCGACCCGATCAGCTCTTTGTTAACACTACATTGTGTAGACTTTGGCAGGGTCTCTCTCTAAACCCTCTCCTTTTCAATTCATCCAAATTAAACTTGGAGGTGCTTTTACGGGGAGTCACACTGCAATACATCTACTAAATAAAACATCTTAAGGTCAACTTAGGGCATAACAGGATGAAACAAAAGCTGTAAGACTCACAACTCCCCTGGTTCTTGGATTACTATAGCTTCCCTATACCCTCAAAGACCCAACCCCACCCTTCCTAATTTGTTTTCATTTAGCAAAATCTATTACTCATTTTTACATCATGAGAAACGCTGGGCTGGAAGAAGCACAAGCTGGAATCAAGATTCCCGGGAGAAATATCAATAACCTCAGATATGCAGATGACACCACCCTTATGGCAGAAAGTGAAGACCAACTAATAAGCCTCTTGATGAAAGTGAAAGAGGAGAATGAAAAAGTTGGCTTAAAGCTCAACATTCAGAAAACGAAGATCATGGCATCTGGTCCTGTCCCTTCATGGCAAATAGATGGGGAAACAGCAGAAACAGTGGCTGACTTCATTTTTGGGGGCTCCAAAATCACTGCAGATGGTGAGTGCAGCCATGAAATTAAAGGACGCTTTACTCCTTGGAAGGAAAGTTATGACCAACCTACACAGCATATTAAAAAGCAGAGACATTACTTTGTCAACAAAGGTCCACCTAGTCAAGGCTATGGGTTTTCCAGAAGTCATATATGGATGTGAGAGTTGGACTATAAAGAAGGCTGAGCACCAAAGAATTGATGCTTTTGAACTGTGGTGTTGGAGAAGACTCTTGAGAGTCCCTTGGACTGCAAGGAGATCCAACCAGTCCATCCTAAAGGAGATCAGTCCTGGGTGTTCATTGGAAAGACTGATATTGAAGCTGAAACTCCAATGCTTTGGCCACCTGATGCGAAGAGCTGACTCATTTGAAAAGACCCTGATGCTGGGAAAGATTGAGGGCAGGAGGAGAAGGGGACGACAGAGGATGAGATGGTTGGATGGCATCACCGACTCAATGGACATGAGTTTGGTTAAACTCCTGGAGTTGGTGATGGACAGGGAGGCCTGGTGTGCTGCAGTTCATGGGGTCGCAGAGTCGGACACGACTGAGCGACTGAACTGATTACTCATTTTACCTACTACCAAGTTTTATTCACATTCAGTGAAGAGCACATTTTTATTTACTATCCTCAAGAAATGTGTTTAGAAAGCACAAGACACATGGAATATGGCTAATGGCTTCGGAGCCCAAAAAGCCTGGCCTTTGAATATACCACTTACTACCTGCTGTGTGGCCACGGGAGGTCAACCTCTGTTTCCTGATCTATAAACTAGAGATGTACAGGACCTACCTTCTAGAGCTGTGAGATTAGATACAGTGAATATATATTGCTACCATGCAACAGAACTGTTTAAAATAATATTTGAATAAAGGTGCACTTGCAAATTATGCAAAATGCCTACATCCTTTTTTTAAAATATTTATTTATTTATTTGGCTGCACCGGGTTTTGGCTGTGGCAGGCAGTAACTTCCCTGCAGCATGTGGGAGCTCAGCTCCCTGATCAGGGATCGAACCCGAACCCTGGTCCCCTGCGTTGGGAGCATGGAGTTTCAGCCATTGGACCACCAGGAAGTCCCCATTCTCACTTTTTTTTTTTTCATTCTCACTTTTAGTATGACCCACATGTCAATCTAAAACATCCTAAATGAAACATGCTTCCAAGCTACTGGCACATCTTCCTCATCAAACCATTCTACTTTGTTCTGAGTAGGGAAAGAAGAAAAATGAAAAAGTGGTAGCTTAGCAATATTATTCATGGCAGACTACAGAGTAGGAAGTGGTGGGTAATGAGGGTTGTCCTGGGGATTTGGAAATGTAATACAGAATGCAAATCAGTACCCTGAGCGATAAATGTTAATAAAATTATGTCAACAAGACAACACTGGTGATTTTATATGTTTCCTTCAAGTAAGAACATTTAAGAGAATTTTAACTAGGAAATAGACTGAATCATAAAAACATACTAGGGAAAAAAAATACTCAAAGTTCAAACTCTTAAAGGGTCACTTGACTTATTTTATCCTCTTCTAGAAATGCCCTGCTTGGGAAAATTCTAAACATAGCTAATTCTCAATGGTGGTGAATATTATATTAAATCTGTATACCACTTTGCACACTTTAAATACTGTCACATCTATTATAATAACTAAAAGTTACTGATAATCACGTTAGAACCAAACAAAAGCTGCGGGGAGGGAGAGGCACAGGGATTTCTTTGGGATATTAGGTTAAAACTCCCTGGGTAAGCAGAATCTGTCCATGCAGTCAAGTATGTCGGTTGCATTATCAATTACACAATTATATACCAGCTCTATGCCAACGTCACCAACTCTGAGCTCTGTTATTTAATAAGAGTAAGGTTTTCTGGTGGTTGTTTTGTTTTAACGCCCAGGGCTACCATCTATTCTGCAGAGGTAAGGAGATATTAGAATGCAAATACATTCTAAGTGCTTAGGGCAATGCAGGAAACGGTGAGTTCCTTTCCTTTGAAACACAACTCTGAAAAGTGTAAAATTGAACAGCATATCTACTAAAAAGAAAACTATTACAGTGACTCCTGTGAAGCATTCCACACAAAGGCAAATCACTTGCACCCTGTTTTACAGAATCTGGATTTGGCATGTACATTCCTAAACAAAACTTCTCTAGTCAAGACCAATATAAACGACACAAAATAACATACACAACACCTTCCATAACATCATAAATGACTGTGACATACATATTATGATCTACAAAGGTCTGTGTATGTGCTGCGTCTGGTCTCCCTTTTTACTGCTTTGCTTGTTTGCTTCTCCATGAAAATAAAATTTACCAAAGCTTGCTGATAGAATTAGATGACAATGTTGTAAACAGAAGATCACTTTGAATGGCACCCCACTCCAGTACTCTTGCCTGGAAAATCCCATGGGCAGAGGAGCCTGGTGAGCTGCGGTCCATGGGGTCGCTCGGACATGACTGAGCAAATTCACTTTCACTTTTCACTTTCATGCACTGGAGAAGGAAATGGCAACCCACTCCAGTGTTCTTGCCTGGAGAATCCCAGGGACGGGGGAGCCTGGTGGGCTGCAGTCTATGGAGTCGCACAGAGTCGGACACGACTGAAGCGACTTAGCAGCAGCAGCAATCTCTGTGCTAGGAGAGTGGAAATTCATCATCAAGTTTGCAAATGGGGAGAAAAACAAGATAATCAAATGGTTCCTTTCTATCCCATACTCTTGCCCCACCCTGACCTGATTTTTCCTCATTAAGTCGATCACAGAGAGATTCTGGGAAGAGGGAAGAATACAAAGGTTGGAAGATAGATTTGGGATTCCAAGGTGGCTCAGTGGGTAAAGAATCTGCCTGCAATGCAGGAGACCTGGGTTCAAGCCCTGGGTTGAGAAGATCCCCTGGAGGAGGGCATGGCAACCCACTCCAATATTCTTGCCTGGGAAACCCCATGGACAGAGGAGCCTGGCGGGCTACCGTGCACGGGGGGCAAAGAGTCCAACAGGACTGAAGTGACTGAGCGCTGAGAACACGCAAGACAGATTTACAGAATAACACCCTGAAAGCAAGAGAAACTGCTCTTTCATATATACTCCCCTCCAGACCAAGTAAAATTCGAACATGCCTGGCACTGTGTTGAACGTGTCACATCAACGCTTATGCTTCACAACAGTCCTATGCATTAGGGATTAGCATCAGCCCCCTTTACAGATGATGCAATTGAGACTTGGAACGATTGCAAAACCTGCTCAAGGCTATAAAGCTACAGAGCTAATAAGCAGGAAGAGCCATGAGTCTTGACTTCAAATCCATACTATTTGCCCAGTGTTGTTTGTTATTCAGTTGCTAAGTCGTGTCCAACTCTGTGACCCCATGGACTGTAGCCCATCAGGCTCCTCTGTCTATGGGGTTTTCCAGGCAAGAATGCTAGAGTGGCTTGCCATTTCCTTCTCCGGAGGATCTTCCCAACCCAGGGATCTTCCCAACCCAGGGATCTAATTTGTGTCTCCTGCACAGCAGGCGGATTCTTTACCACTGAGCCACCTGGGAAGCCCATTTGCCCACTACCACCTACTTATTACTGTAGTGTAGATCCATGGGGTTGCAAAGAGTCGGACAAGACTTAGAGACTTAGTGACTAAGCAGCAACATGATGAAAGGATATTGGGTTCCAGACTCAGCTTCACCCCTTGAGCTAATTCCGTGACCTTGCTGAGCAATTTGTCATCTATAAATGAAGACCATGACAGCTGCTCAGCCTTCTCCATAGCATGAGTGATGCTGACAGAGTTAATGTATGTGCAAATATGCCATAAATACTACAGGTCACCACATAAATGTAAGATTTCATTAATTTGAGCACAGATCCCATATACCTGTATCCTTCCTATGGGACCTAAAAATAAGTTTGCTGCTGCTGCTACTGCTGCTAAGTCACTTCAGTTGTGTCCGACTCTGTGTGACCCATAGACGGCAGCCCACCAGGCTCCCCCATCCCTGGGATTCTCCAGGCAAGAACACTGGAGTGGGTTGCCATTTCCTTCTCCAATGCATGAAAGTAAAAAGTGCAAGTGAAGTCGCTCAGTTGTGTCCGACCCTTAGCGACCCCATGGACTGCAGCCTACCAGGCTCCTCCATCCATGGGATTCTCCAGGCAAGAGTACTGGAGTGGGGTGCCATTGCCTTCTCCTAAAAATAAGTTTAAAAGTAGTTAAATAATTTTTAACACTCCAAGCAAAAATCTAGGGGGAAAAAAATCAACCTTAAGACATTCTAGAAATGGCAAAAGAATAGAGACAGTAAAAAGATCAGTGGTGGCCAGTGCTTTGGGGGAAGAGAGGATGGGATAGAGGTTTTAGGGTAGTAAAACTCTTCAGCATGATATCTGTAATGGTGTATATATGTCATTATACATGTGTCAAAACTCTTAGAAGGTACAGCACCAACAATGAACCCTAATGTAAACTATGGACTTTAGTTAGTAGGAAGGTTATCAATATTGACTCATCAACTGTAACAAATGTTGCAAGATATAAATAATAGGGCAAAGGGATACCCTGTGAACTCCGCAATTTACATTCAATTTTTGGTAAACCTAAAACTGCTAAAAAAAAAAAAAAAAAAGCCTATTAATTTTTGAAAACTCAATCTTATAAAACAAATTCTAGTAAAAATAAAAACAAACAAACAAAAAACCCACCAATTCTACATAGGGATTTAAGAAGTTCTATGAATGAACCTGGGGTTCCAAAAAATGCCTAGAATACTTAACAAAGTAATATCCATCTTTTTAGGCCAGTGTCATCCAAGAGAACTTTATGAAATGTGCAATGATGGAAATATTCTACATCTACTCTAATACAGCAGCCACCAGGCACACTGGCTATTGAACACACGGAATGTGGTTTGTATACTGAGGAAAGCAATTTTTAATTTTACTTAATTTTAATTAACAGTTAAATAGCAACAGGCACAATAGCAAGTGGCTATCACCTCAGCACAGTTTTAGACAATTCAAGAGACTCTTAGAAATGTACTGTAATGTTAAAACAGAAAAGGTACCTCAAGAGACCATTCAATCAGTCATAGCTATGAAACAATGCAAAATTACCTGAGGTCAAGAATGACAAGATGGTTAAGACAAACAGGAAGCAACAAAGTCCATCTCCAATTGTCTCTCACTTTAAGTCCCATAATGTAACCCAAAAGTGACAAAATGTTCACTGTCCTCTTTAATTCCTTCAATATTTTCAAAACAACCCAATCAGTTAAAACACCATTTCTGCTTCCTGAAAAAATAGGGCAGAGGTTAAGTTAGAATTAGGAATATGTTTTCAAGCTACTGGCCCAGAGGAAATAAAAAATGAAGGGTCCTAAGGAAATAACTTAAAAGTAACTTCTGCAAACACAAGATATTCATCCTTCTTTTTTTTAATTAAAATTCAAAAACTAATGTTTAACCATGCATTTCAATTCCATGTCACAGTCAACTGGAAATCAAAAGGAAAAATGATGCCCGGAATAGCCTGAGCAAAGAAAGGTGCCTGATGGAAGTCAACAAAAATGAGACAATACAGACACACAGGTCTCTTCTCATCCAGCTGTCAAACAGAGTACTGCCTCAAAGGGTCATTACTTCTTGGTCCTTTAAAATGCTAGTTGGTTAAATCTCAGTTCCTAATTCAGACTTTTTATCCTTTTGCTAAGGGCATAAAAAGGAACTCATGTCCTCAATTACAGTGGCTTTTCACTGGAGTCCTCCTCTGGGGGACCTACGAAATCAAACACTGAGATTGGCTCCCCACCCTCAGAGAGTAAGTGAGGTGTCCAAAGTGACAGTGTTGAATCCCTAGAGTTACTTCAGTCCACAGCTTCTTTTTCAGTCCTGCAAGCACTGGATCTTTCTTTTTGAGTACAAAGAGAAAGAAAGGTAATTGAGAAGTAGTGACACTCTCATGCAGAGACGTGAAAACACCTAACCTTAGAAACAGGCCCCCAAAAGCTAATTCTTGACATTCTGCACAGAGGGAAAACCAACCTTTGTTCTTTTTCAAGTTCACGAGTCGCATTAGAAAAATATTATTTCGTAATTTCCTAAAGGAGTGATCTTTATGAGTATTCAAATGCATAATTAAGTAACATTAAACAGCCCCGAGTGATCAAGCAGGACGTCCAACAAGTTGAACGTTTCAATCTGTTCACCGGCAAAGAACAAGACGAGATTCCACCTTTCCAGTCCGTTTCCCTGCACTTCTCTCTTCCTGGGCCCTGAAAACCCTGTACCCCGTTCGTTGTGCAATCTTTTTCGAACTCCACCCACTGACTCCAGAACAAGTAGAATTCTCCCATTCTGAAGGTCTTGATTTTCCTGTATCCAGGGAGACAGTGAAAACTCCTTGACGTGAGTCAAGTAAGGTCCAGCGCAACTCCCAGATCAAGAGAGACCAAAGGCCAATGTAGGGGAAGCGCTCCACTGTCCGCTCACCGGGTGGGGTGGGGTGGGGGTGGGGGGTCAATAAAGTAAGAAAAGGGGGAGAAATATAAGGGGAAGGAGGGCTGCATTGGGAAGACCGGCTATCCGCGATGTTCCTCCCAAGTCTGCGGGACCCAGGTCCTCCAGCATCTTCTCCCCACCGCCCGCCCCACGTGCAGCCAAGCCCTTAGCACCGGGACACTGGCCCCAGGGCCTGGGTCCCGGGGGCCGAGCGGCCGCGCTCGCCAGCCGGCGCAGTGGCGCTGGAGAAGGGGGGCGCAGCGCAGCCCCGGATCCCGCGCCGTTATCTTACTGCGCAACAGCCTTGCCCGCGCCGCTGGGACGCACCCCGCAGCGCGCCCCGCGCACCTGCCGGGCGCGAGGGCGAGTCCGTGACCCCCGGCAGCCCCTCGACGGTGGTGCCCAGCGCTAGGAGCACGGGAAGCACGCGGAGGGCGGGGGTTGGGAGAGGGAACACCTGGTGTCCGGGGCCCCGCGACGCCGGCCGCACGTGGCTGTCACACCTGGCGCGCCCCCGCCAAGCACCCCTTCCCCCTCTCACCAGGGTGCGCCCCCTGCCCTCTCTCCCGCCTCCGCCGCGCGCCTCCAGTCCCCAACCATCAGACCTCCCACCCCACCCATCCTGGTTTCATCTGCCCACCTGCTCCCACTGTCGTCACCCCCGGGACCGGAGAGGGCCGGATGTTCGCCCCATGGCTAAAAGGTAACCCGAGAGAGTGAAGAGGTGGACCCCGCAACAGCTAGCCCCAGCATTTCCCCGGCCGGGCAACAAGGCGGCCAGCCCCCACACTGACCTTCTGCCGCGGGCTGCGTCGCCGTCCGCCCCGTCCGGCCTCAACTGCCTCCTCGGCGCCGCCGCCTCTTCCCCGCGCAGCCTCCTCTACCCGCGTCGCCATGAGGTGACGGCAGCAGCCAAACAAGCGGCCCGACAAGGGGCACGGAACCTCTCAGGGCCTCGCGCCCCGCCCCTGAACCCCTCCGCCAATCGCCGCATGCAGGGCTCCCACGTGACCGGAGGAGGTTGGCCCCCGAGGGGACAGGACGAGATGGGGGTAGGGAGCACTGAAGCAGGGGCTGGGCTTCTGCAGGGCCGAAGGGCGAACCGAGGCCGCGCGAGTCTGCGTGAAGGGAGAAAGGGACTCTGGAGCGGACTATAAGTCCCAGCAGGCAGCGCAGCCATGGCTCGCAGACGCGGACCAGGATTGAAGCGTAATGCGGCGTTCCGAAATGCGGGAGAGTAGCGACTGTGCTGTGTGTGCAGCCTCCTGGGATTTGTAGTTTCCTAGGAGCGATGTACCAGTATCTTTATTATCCTACGGGAAAAGTTCAGAAATATTTCAGTGTTTGGGAAGGAGCGGGATCGGGGACACATTGTTGTGTTTTTGTTTTGGTTGCTCTTTTCCGGAACTGAGGCCGAATGATTGGAGGAAGAGAGAAAATACTTCGTGACTTTCAAGGCAGGAGAGTTGTAATGGCTTTCAGAATTTGCGGTTTCTGGCTCGGACACCTGTCCCGAGTCCTGCCCCTCCACCAGAGCTTTCAGCACCGCCTACCGATCCCGAGCTCCTGCGCAATGGGGGCTGCGTCATATTCGCCTTGGCTGAACCGCCTTAGCTTCTAGCACAGTTCTCCATCCACCCTTAGTTGGCGCTTAATACACATTGAACGTACTCCGCTTTTTCCGCCAGTCGTTTCGTTACTGAATTTTTTTTAGCAAACTCGGTTTGCTGAGTCCATTTTCTTTCTTGATGAAATTGGGGCAGGGATGGAGTTTTTCTCAAGAGTACTCCCTATTTATATCTGATGGAACCAGATGTCCAGTGACCAAGCTTCTTGATAGTCACAGACTGTCATGAAATCCTGACATGTTGCCTTAAATAATTCATTATGAAAATTTGTGTAAATCGTATGCTATTTTTTATGAGAGAATACAAAGCAGTGGTTGCAGGCCCCAAAGATTTAATAACTTACATGAGAATAAATTTCAGTATTGGGGGAATTCCTTCTATTAATTTTAATTATTTCTGTGAATTTTGGGGAAAGTACCATTATTTTACTTCACAGGCAGAACATCTCAGTCCAGCTTTGACATTTCAAAACTAGAACAACAGATAATTAACCTAGACTCTATATAAAAATGCCTAGAGTATATAAAGCTGATGGCTTCAGCCACTATTCCTCACCTTCTGAAAAGCAAAAGTCCCAGCCAGATGCAGAATAATCTATCGGTAATGCTGCTTCTAACTGACCTGGGGAATTGAGTGTTAAAACAGACTGCAGTTAATTTATGGTACAGGAGAACACCATGCAGCTACTAAAAATGATAAACATTTTTTTATTTTTATAAGCATTTTTTAAATTGACCTAGAAAATCTACATAGCACAGTAAGCTTTAAAAAAATCCAGTTTTTATAGAATTGCCTGTAGGTTTATAAAGAGATGTTTAGAAGGACATTAATCAAAATGTTAATAATGTTTTTCCCTGGGAGGTGAAACTTGGGAGTATTTTTACTTCACGATTTTCTGTATTGTTTGAAAATACAATATTGAAAAAGCTAGCTTAAAACTCAACATTCAAAAAACTAAGACCATGGCATCTGGTCCTGTCACTTCATGGCAAATAGATGGGGAAACAATGAAAACAGTGGCAGACTTTATTTTCTTGGACTCCAAAATCACTGCAGATGGTGACTGCAGCCATGAAATTAAAAGACGCTTGCTCCTTGGAAGAAAAGCTATGACCAACCTAGACAGCATTCTAAAAAGCAGAGACATTACTTTGCCAACAAAGGTCCATCTAGTCAAGGCTATGGTTTTCCCAGTAGTCATGTATGGATGTGAGAGTTGGACCGTAAAGAAAGCTGATTGCTGAAGATTTGATGCTTTTGGTGTTGGAGAAGACTCTTGAGAGTCCCTTGGACAGCAAGGAGATCCAACCAGTCCATCCTAAAGGAAATCAGTCCTGAATATTCATTGGAAGGGCTGATGCTGAAGCTGAAACTCCAATACTTTGGCCACCTGATGTGGAGAATTGACTCATTAGAAAAGACCCTGATGCTGGGAAAGATTGAAGGCGGGAGGAGGAGGGGACGACAGAGGATGAGATGGCTCGATGGCATCACCGAATGAATGGACATGAGTTTGAGCAAGCTCTGGGAATTGGTGATGGACAGGGAAACCTGGTGTTCTGCAGTCCATGGGGTCACAAAGAATCAGACACGACTGAATGACTGAATTGAACTGATATATGGAACAAAAAAAATCAATAGTTATCTTTATTAAGAAAACAAAAGGACTATGCAAGTGACCTCAAGTCCTAAGAGGAATGAAAAATAGTTCATTGTATTTGTTTTAGTTGGTGGTGGTGGTTAGTCGCTGAGTCTGACTTTTGTGATTCCATGGACTGTAGCCTGCCAGGCTCCTCTGTCCATGGGATTCTCCAGGCAAGAATACTAGAGTGGGTTGCCATTTTCTTCTCCAGAGGATCTTCCCGACCCAGAAATTGAATCCAGGTCTCCTGAATTGCAGGCAGAGTCTTTACCCACTGAGCTACGAGGGAAGCCCTTTGTTTTAGTTATATACATTCTTATTTCAAAGGTATTGGGAAGGCTTGTAAACATACACACGATATGCCATGACGTACATATGTGTGTGAAGATACAGATATATGTCATATCATTCATTTATATACAAATAGAGAGGGAGAGAAAGAAATGAGAAAAAGTGAAAATGATAAAAGGTTTGAGAAAAATAAGATGAAGTCATGGGTGAGTTGATTACATGAAATATATGCCTTGTCCACAAGCTAGAGGTAAACCAGATTTTTATTTTGAGCTTCTTGACAGCTGAGAAAAGAGGGAAACACAATTTACAGAGCGAGTCACAACATAAAAAAATAAAAGCAAACTGGGTGCTCAAGATAAACATAGCTATTTTGGCTCCAGTGAGAAATATGAATTTCAGAGGTCTGCTTCTTATAATGTCCTTAATGGAGGTGGTAGCGTTTTAAAAATCTGTCCACAAGTTCCTTAATGCCCCTCTCTTCAAAAGGTGGAGTCTACCAAAAGAAAAAAAGAAAAAGGTGGAGTCTGATTCCTCTATTCTTGCAAGTGGGCCATGCTTAGTGATCCATTTCTAAGGAAAACAACTTAGCAGAAGGGAGAGAGAAAGAATAGTTTCTGCCTGGCTCTCTGGGTCTCAGATGACTGTCTCCTTCCTTGGGGCAGACTAACCTGATTTTTTATAGACCCCTTCTTTGTTTACAATTTTATCTTAAATGCTTTCAAAGAGATTACTGTCAAGCCTGAACCCAAGCTCTGTAAAGCACTATCCTCTGCTGAAATCATTGTTGAGTTACGTTTTCAGTCTTCAAGAGCTATCATTTCAATAAAACAAACAAACAAACAAAGAAAAAGAGCTATCGTTTCTTTTTTCCAAGTCTTTAAAAGGCATCCCACGTTCTGTCTGCATTAATTATTCTTACGTTTTTGCTCAAGGACTTAGTGTTTTGGTTAAGAAGCGTTCCTGCCAGAAAGGTGAAGGTACAAGAAAAACAGCTCCTCACCAGTAGGGGGTATTCTCCCCTCCTCCTCCCTAAAGGCTATGCATTTACCTAAATATGGGCTCACTTATTTAGATGCTTCCCTTCTCTCAGACAATAAAGAATGTTCCTGCAATGCAGGAGACCTGGGTTCGATCCCTGGGCAGGGAAGATCCCCTGGAGAAGGGAATGGCTACCCACGCCAGTGGGGCTTCCCCAGTGGCTCAGCAGTAAAGAATCTGCCTGCAATGCAGGAGACATAGGGTCAATCCCTGAGTCAGGAAGATCTCCTGGAGGAGGGCATGGCAACCCACTCCAGTATTCTTGCATGGAGAATTCCATGGACAGAGAGGATCCTGGGGGGTCCCACTCTCCAGTATATGGGGCTTGGGTTTTTTTGTTTTGTTTTTTGGCTTGCAGGATCTCTGTTCCCCTGCCAAGGGTTGAACCTGGGCCCCAGCAGTGAAAGCCTAGAATCATAACTAACCACTAGGGAACTCCCTTGAGTTGTTTCCTTTTAGGGCTTGTTGAATGGACTCCCCCCAGCCAAGTGGTAAATGAAGTGAAGGCAGGGGCTGTGCTCATGAAACTCCTATATTCTCAGCACCCAGCAGAATGCCAGGCTCAGAGAAAGCCCTCAATACATACTTTTTGAGAAAAAGAGCCTCTGAATGGTGAAAATGCACTGACCACTTGGTTTTCTGAATCTATACAGATGAGGGCCAAACCTCCGATTGCCCATGTGATATCCTTTCTTGCGACCTCTCAGAGAGTTTCCTATACTGAGAAGACCTCAGGCAGCCACAGGACCAAGATCATCCCAAGGTAAACTTAGTGGCAACAGAAAGTTTTCATTCATCAGTTAAACATTTACCAAGCACCTACTACATTCTACTACATTGCGTAAATGCTCAGTCACTAAGTCTTGTTCAACTCTTTGCAACCCCATGCACTGTAGCCCGCCATGTTCTTCTGTCCATGGGATTTCCTGGGCAAGAATACTGGAGTGGGTTGCCATTTCCTTCTCCAGGGGATCTTCCCAGCTCAGGGATGGAACTTGCATCCCCTGTGTCTCCTGCATTGGCAGGTGGATTCTTTACCACTGAGTCACCTGGGAAGCCCACCTGCTAAATTCTGAGCCCTTAATTAGACACCAGGCATATCACAATTTAGAATAAGGGCTCTCAGGCCAACAATGGAGAGTGATAACAAACAGTAAAATAATTCATCTGTAATAATCTATATGGAATAGAATCTTAAAAAAGTGGATATATGTATATGTAAACTGACTCAATGTACAGCACGAACTAACACAACATTGTAAATCAACTGTATTCCAATAAAGAAAATTGAAAAGAAAAACTAGCATAACTCAGAAGATAGAGGTATTATTGCAAAGTAAGATCTTGAGCATATTTTCTACTAGTGAAGGGGAAGTTTAAGGAGGGTTTAAAATGACATCTAAGCCATATCTTGAAGGATCAACAGGTGTTAAAGTAACCATGCTAGTTTGACTTGTCTACCTCAGAGTATTTTTAGAGAAAGGAAAGCTCCTACCAACCTTTAAAATAGCCAAGGGTATTATTTCAACGAAAGAGTTGAATTTCATGTTTCTTGCACACTATTGGGGTTGCAGGTAGTGCAAAAGAGTATTTGCCTTTCTGTAGAACAAAGAGGTGATTGTTTGATTCGATTACCCAATGCTGTCCTTGGGTGCTCACCCTGATTTTAGTCTTTATAGGAATTTGGCCAGTTTCAGCGTTTGCTATACACTTCCACGTTTCTGGCAGACACTGTAAGATTTTAGAAATGTTATTATAGCCAGCTTGCTCAGGCATACTGATGGCTGGCTGTGGAGGGTATGATTAGATTGGCACATGCTGGGGTGCCAGCTCCAGAAGGAACAGGATACTTCAAATAAAAACTCTTGTCCTGTCTGGAATATTGGGAGAGAGTACATGCATTTGAAAAATTCAAATACATATGTTGCATATATAGGCTTCATGAATTTTGTTCTGATTTATTTCCACAAGTCTCAGCAAGAATTACAGACTTTAAAGGAAATTAAAACTATGTATAAAGACAATGGTAACTGCTAAGTCACTTCAGTCGTGTCCGACTCTGTGCGACTCCATAGACGGCAGCCCACCAGGCTCCCCCGTCCCTGGGATTCTCCAGGCAAAAACACTGGAGTGGATTGCCATTTCCTTCTCCAATGCATGAAAGTGAAAAGTGAAAGTGAAGTTGCTCAGTCCTGTCCGACCCTCAGCGACCCCATGGACTGCAGCCTTCCAGGCTCCTCCGTCCATGGGATTTTCTAGGCAAGAGTACTGGAGTGGGGTGCCATTGCCTTCTCCGAGACAATGGTAAAGACAAATACAAAATACTTGTGAGGTTAGGCGCTATTGAAGGCCTTGATATAAAATGTCCTGGAGAAAATATTTATGACTTGAAATACTATCCTTCTTCATCAGTGTTTTCTAAAGTTGGTCCAAAACCACAGTTTCAAACTCTGCTAGGATGATAAAATGCAGATTCCAGGCCTCCTTCTAAGATCTAATTTGGAGAAGATTGGCATATTTAGAGATATTTGTCTTCCCATCCATGAATGTATTAGTATAGTATATCTTTCTTTTATTTAGATGCTCTTTAATATTTCCTTCTATGGCATATACATCTTTTGTCAGGTTTATTCCTAGCTACCTTATATTTTTTGCATGCTAAGTTGCTTCCGTCATGTCCAACTCTTTGTGGCCCTATGAGCTGTAGCCCACCAGGCTCCTCGATTAAAATAAAAATATTAGAATGAAAGATTTCATTAAGCTAAGATTTCAATAAGCTATAAAGCAAATACAATGAATAACTGTAGTTGATGCATCAATCATGTCCTGTCAAAAGGTAGAAATAAAAATTATTTTCATAGGCAAAGTTTAATATAAAGAATGGTTAACCCATATATTGGAGAGCTGAAAAGGCAAAATGAAAACCCTAAGATAGCAATTGCTAAAAAAACAGCTATGGCCTCTAGAACTGGATGAAAAAAAGAGAGAGAGGTTGGTGTTATTAAGAATGATAAAAACAACAAAGATTTGCTGTATAGCATAGGAAACTATATTCAGTATCTTGTCAGAAACTATAATGGAACAGAATCAGAAAAAAGAGAATTTAGGTATATACATATATATGCATAATCAAGCTAGGCTTCAGCAGTATGTGAGCTGAGAACTTCCAGATGTACAAGCTGAAATTAGAAAAGGCAGAGAAACCAGAGACCAAATTGCCAACATCCGTCGGATCATAGAGAAAGCAAGGGAATTGCAGAAAACCATCTACTTCTGCTTCATTGACTGTGCTAAAGCCTTTGTGTGGATCACAACAAACTGGAAAATTCTTAAAGAGATGGGAATACCAGACCACCTGACCTGCAACCTGGGAAACCTGTATGCAGGTCAAGAAGCAACAGTTAGAACTGGACATGGAACAATGGACTGGTTCAAAATTGGGAAAGGAATACAACAATGCTGTATATTGTCACCCTGCTTATTGAAGAACACATCGTGGGAAATGCTGGGCTGGATGGAGCACAAGCTGGAATCAAGATTGCTGGGAGAAATATCAACAACCTTAGATATGATATGCAGGTGACACCACTCTACTGACAGAAAGTAAAGAGGAACTAAAGAGCCTCTTAATGAAAGTGAAAGAAGAGAGTAAAAACACTGGCTTAAAACTCAACATTCAAAAAACCAAGATCATGTCATCCGGTCCCATCACTTCATGGCAAATAGATGGGGAAACAATGGAAACAGTGACAGACTACTTTCTTGGGCTCCAAAATCACTGCAGATGGTGACTGCAGCCAGGAAATTAAAAGACGCTTGCTCTTTGGAAGAAAAGCTATGACCAACCTAGACAGCATTCTAAAAAGCAGAGACATTACTTTGCCGACAAAGGTCCGTCCAGTCAAGGCTATGGTTTTTCCAGGAGTCATGTATGGATGTGAGAGTTGGACTATAAAGAAAGCTGAGCACCAGAGAATTGATACTCTTGAACTGTGGTGTTGGAGAAGACTCTTGAGAGTCCCTTGGACTGCAAGGCAATCCAACCAGTCAATCCTAAAGGAGATCAGTCCTGGGTGTTCATTGGAAGGACTGATGTTGAAGCTGAAGCTCCAATACTTTGCCCACCTGATGCAAAGAGACAACTCATTGGAAAAGACCCTGATGCTGGGAAAGATTGAAGGCAGGAGGAGAAGGGGATGACAGAGGATGAGATGGTTGGATGGCATCTCTGACACAATGGATATGAATTTGAGCAAACTCTGGGAGATAGCGAAAGTCAGGGAAACCTGGCATGCTGCAGTCAACGGGATTGCAGTGTTGGACATGACTTAGCGACTGAACACCAACATGCATAACTGAATCACTTTGCTCTACACCTGAAACTAACACGATATTGTAAATCAACTCCACTTCAACAAAAGAAAATAAAAAGAAACAAACAGACAAAAAAGCTGACAAAACTTAGAGGAGGAACCCAGATGTCTAAAGAGGGGGTGCTGTCGATGCCAGGGTCTTTGAGGACACTGTGGTGAGGTTGGTTCAAGAGAAAAGCTGTAAGAGGAAATCAAAGGCAACCACTGAAGGCATTACAACCAGAAGACCACTGCTGAGTTTATGCTTACAGAACCGAGAAACAAGTCCCTTTCTGCTTCAGCCTGCCCTCTAGCACTTCCCAGTGGCAGGGCCTAAGAGGGAACAGTGGGCCAAGGAGAAGGGCAGGGCATGGCAGCTCCAGAGGAAAGCTTCACAACCAGCGCAGTTGCCCAACTTCAGCTCTGGGTGGGCTTTTGTGGTGTCAGCGGCCCGAATGACAGAGGGACCTATTTATAGTGTCATTATCCATGCTAAATTTCTAAAAATAATTTCTTAGTATCATCGGCTATCTGACTCTGATGCTGGGAGGGATTGGGGGCAAGAGGAGAAGGGGACGACAGAGGATGAGATGGCTGGATGGCATCACTGACTCGATGGACTTGAGTCTCAGTGAACTCCGGGAGTTTGTGATGGACAGGGAGGCCTGGTGTGCTGTGATTCATGGGGTCGCAAAGAGTCAGACACGACTGAGCTACTGATCTGATCTGATTGGCTATCCAGTTCATTTTCAAATTTACCCTATTGTCTCAAGGCTGTATAGAGTGTAATATATATCTAATAATACATACTATATTTTTTAATTTATTGACGTGAAAGTCACATCATATAAAGTTAGCTACTTTAAACTGAGCAATTCAGTAGCATTGGGTACGTTCACAATATTGTGCAACCACCACCTCTATCTAGTTTGAAAACATTTCCATCCCTCCAAAATAAAACCCTTTACCCAGTAAGCAATTTCTCCCCATTCCTCTGCTCCTCCAACTATCAATCTTCCTTCTGTCTGAATATTTGATATAAATGCAATCATGCAATATGTGACGTTTTCTCAGGCTTCTTTCACTCAGCACACTGTATACACATTTTTATAGGTACATATATATATATATATATAATTTTTAAAGTACCATTCATGTTGGAAAGGCAGCTGGCAGTGACTGTAACACTTTATCATTCCTAATATTATTAAGTTTTCTCTTTATTTTATTTTTTGATCAGTCAGTGATTCATTGAGTCTGATTTTGGTTTATTTTCATGCATTCATTTCTACTATCTTTTTTATTCTTTCTAGTTTTTTTGATCTGTAATGAAATTGCCTTATTGATGTTTCATATTGTGAAAGCAATATATATACTACAGATGGCCAAAATGCACATGCAAAGATGATTCACAACACTAATTATTAGATGGATACAAATCAAAACTACAGTGAGGTACTACTTCACCCTGGTCAGAATGGCCATCATCAAAAAATCTACAAACAATAAATGCTGGAGAGGGTGTGGAGAAAAGGGAACCCTTCTACACTGTTGGTGGAAATGTCAATTGGTACAGCCACTATGGAGAATAGTATGGAGGTTCCTTAAAAAACTAAAAATACAACTACTGTATGACCCAGCAATCCTAGTCCTTGGCATATATCCAGGGGACAAAAAAAACATAATTCAAAAGCATACATGCACCTCAATGTTCATTGCAGCACTGTTTACAATAGCCAGGACATGGAAGCAACCTAGATGTCCATCAACAGAGGAACGGATAAAGCAGATGTGGTACATATATACAATGAAATATTACTCAGCCATTAAAAAGAGGAAAATAATGCCATTTGCAGCAATATGGGTGGACCTAGAGATTGTCATAATGAGTGAAATAAGTCAGACACAGAAAGACACATATCATATAATATTGCTTATATGTGGAATCTAAAAATGGGTGCAAATGAACTTATTTACAAAACAGAGGTAGAGTCACAGATATAGAAAACAAACGTATGGTTACCAGGGGATGGGGGGGTCAACTGAGAGAATAGGATTGATATATACATACTATTATATATATATCTTTTTTTTCGCCCACACCACACAGCATGTGGAACTTCTCTCAACTAGGGATTGAACCCATACCCCCTGCAGTGGAAGTGCAGCGTCTTAACCACTGGACCACAGAGGAAGCCCAACACTACTATATATAAGATAGATAACTAATAAGGACCTACTGTATAGCACAGGGAATTCTATTCAATACTCTGTAATGGCCTATATGGCAAAGAATCTAAAAAAAAAGAGTGGCTGTTTAGATGTAGATATATGTATACATATAACTGGTTCATTTTGCTGTACACCTGAAACTAATGCAGAATTGCAAATCAACTATATTCCAATAAAAAACTAGTATATAGCAAGTGAAAAACTTTCAGATTAATATAGAGTAAAAAATGATCACCTACAATCTTACTACCAAGACAGAGCCATTATTAACACTGTATTGGACAGCCTTCCAGTTTTTTCTAGATACACCAGTGGTAGGACAAACATGCATTTTTTTCAACTTTTTTTTTAATGGTAAAATACACATAACATAAAATTGACCATTTTTAACCATGTAGTAATACGGTGATTTTGCATCCCTCGTGAATGGGTGAACAGGGAACTGGATATCAACAGGTCTCAAGGTCCACTGGGTGGGTGACCCAAAACAGCCACCGGGTAAGTTTGAGTCAACGTGATCAAAAGTGAGTGGGATCAAGCCTGGGCATCCAACTGCCAGTTGGCTGGAAATACCAAGGGGCGGGGTGAGTTACTCCTGGAGCTGCACTTTGAGTTTGCAATCAGAGACACGCAGGCTGCAGTGAGCAGCGGAGTTAAAGGGCTAGGATTCCTCTATAGATAAATTGTAAAGAAAAGAAAGAGATGGAGGGGAAACTGCAGATAAAACCGACTTACAGGACACATAAAAAAGTGGACAAGACTAAACGATACTGTCTAGGGGTGCACATATGGGTGAACCACAAAGAAACCTGACGACCATAGAAGTCTCCTGGGGAGGGAGAGGGTGGTGACTCAGCCAGGATCCTCAGAGGGGATGGGGATGAGGGGGCTGGCAAAGCTCTATTTCTTGATCTGCACTGTGGTTACCAGGGTGTTTGCTTGAAAATATTTTATTAAGCTACACATTTGTTTGTGTGTTCTACTTTTCTTTCCAAGAAAAAAAAAAAGGTTAAAAATAATCAATGGTTTCCAGGAATTCCCTGGCAGTCAGTGGTTAGAACTTTGAGCGTTCACTGACAGGACCCAGGTTCAATCCCTAGTCAGGGAACTATGATCCCACGTTCCCTCTCCATATATCCCCATCTCTCAATTCCCACTACGTGGAAGCCACCATTCTCATCTCTAAACAATCTGTTTTACTTGCAATGATAGTTTGGACTAATAGGCTTGGGTTTTTGTTTTTGTTTTTTTTTTTAAGCTCTCTTATGATTTTCAGTTTTAGATCAGGGTAGAGACTTCTACCTGCCCATTTTGAGATCAATTCTTCCTTCTTCCTTAGTAGTAGGAATAACCTCAAAGTACCAGTTGGACACACGGACATCAAGAGTAAGACCATATTTCCCAGCTTCCTCTGGAGCTGAGCTGGCAAAGTGTCTGCAAGTGGAAACGTAGCGCGGCTGATTTCTTCTTCCAGGACAACAGATGGCGCCGTTTGCCTCTTGTCCCTGTCCTCCGTCCAGACGCTGGGAAGGCAAGTAAATAACCCTTCTGGGCCAGCATCAGTCGTGTCTGACTCTTTGCGACCCCATGGACTGTAGCCCACTAGGCTCCTCTGTCCATGGGATTCTCCAGGCAAGAATACTGGAGTGGGTTGCCATTTCCTCCTCCAGGGGATCTTCCTGACCCAGGGATCAAACCAGGGTCTCCCGTATTACAGGCAGATTCTTAACCATTTGAGCTACCAGGGATTCCCCTCTAGGCCAACACACACATGAAAATATACTCAGCATCACTAATTTTTATTAAGGAAATACAAATCAAAACTACAATGAGATATTACCTCATGCCTGATAGAATGGTTATTATCAAAAAGGCAAAAAATAACAAGTGTTGTTGAGAATGTGGAGAAAAAGGAACTCTCATACCTTGTGGTACCGTAAATTTGTGCAGCCACTATAGAAAACAGCATGGAGACTCTTCCTAAAATTAAGAACAGAACTACAATATGATCCAGCTATTCCACTTCCGGCTATTTATATGAAGAATACAAAAACACTAATTTGAAAAGAGATATGCACCCCTATGTTCATTGATGGGTTTCCCTGGTGGCTCAGTGGTAAAGAATGCAGGAGACACAGGAGGTGAGGATTCGATCCCTGGGTTGGGAAGATCCCCTGGAGGAGGGCATGGCAACCCACTCCATTATTCATGCCTGGAGAATCCCATAGCCAGAGGAGCCTGGCGGGCTATAGTCCATAGGGTCATAAAGAGTCAGACACAACTGAAGCAACTTAGCAAGCACACACCCGCCATGGATCAGGAAAGGGAATACAAATGGAAGTACGCTCTGCTCAAGGCTGATTGACAGTTTTAAGTTGATAACAACAGGAACCCAGGAGAGGAAAAGGAAGGAAGATCCCTGCTCAAGAGAATAAATGGTCCAGATTGGAGTAAAGAAAAGTGTAAGATTTCGGAGGGATGTTTTCTGAAGTAATTGAAATGACTAAATTACCTGTGGTATTGGAATATATTGAAAGTAGACTAACATTTCTAGCAGAGGCTCTGGATAAGAGTGAGTAATGGGTGTATAGAAAATCAAGCAAATAAAAACTAAGACAATTGTTAAGTCAGAGACCAAAAGAAAAGTTGAAGAAGAAAAGTAACGTAGGGGGACTTTCCGCGTCCACCTAGAATCTGCCTTGCAATGTAGATGACGCATGTTCGATTCCTTGTCAGAGAACTAGGATCCCGCATGCCTTGGAGCAACTGAGCCCAAGAGCCACCTCAGCAAAGGATCCCATGTGCCAGATGCACAACTAAGACCAGATGCAGCCAAATAAATAATTATTTTTTAAAAAAAGAAAAGTAGTGTATTCATAGGTCACTTGATAGCTAGCTTGTGAATAATATTCACATGAAATAATGTAAAAAAAGAGATTAGGTTAACAAAAAACAACTATATCTGGAAGATGGTGATGGGGAAAGGCCTATGTGTGTGCACACGTGCACGTGTGTATGTGTGCTGGAAAAGTTTCCTTAGTTCTTTCTTAATTTTCTCCTTTTCATTTTGTGTTCTCTTTCTGGACTTCTTGTAGCTAGATATGGTACATTCTGGAATGAGCCCCTAATTTTTGTCTTTTCTCTCCCATTTTTCTACCTCTTGTTTTGCTCTGTTTTCTAGAAGACAGTCTCAACTGTATCTTCTAATACTACTTCTAATGACGTTTTGACCTATAACATCACATTGCTGCCCCTTCTAATGCAAACACTGTTAGTAGGGAGCATGGAGAGAAATGATACTGGAGAGGGAAGCAGCCTGGCCAGCCACACTTTTATATCTTTGGTTATATCCTATATCTCATTCCTGCTATTATTTGTACCTTCTTGTTTTCTTTGATCAACTCTTTTAAAAACTCATTTTGGCTTCCTGGATTCTTTGTCTTGTATTTCTGCTATGCTTATTTATTCTTTCCTCTTTTGTTGTTGTTGGCCAGACCTCGACCAGGGATTGAACCCTGGACCATGGCGGTGACAACACAAAATCTTAACCACTAGACCACCAGGGAACTCTTTATTTTTGCTTACTATGAAATCCTTTTGTTAGGGGAAGTACACTGAAACTGCCCACTCTGGCCAAGCACCATAGGAACCATTTGTGTGAGTTATTTTAGACAGGAGGTCCTGGTAAGGAACAGGGAACTAACAAGCTGCCACCAACTGGAAGAATTCAGGAAAGGATAAAGGAGACGCCACGTGTCCTTCCACCTCCCAGAATCCTCCTCGCTGGCATCCACCTTGGCTGAGCATTGTGTGTGCCACTAGGAAGGACCCTGAGTCAGAACGATTGACCAAAGACAACTTGGAAATTAATCCCATCACTATAAAACAAAACAAACAAACAAAAAACACTGCTCCACCTTTTCAAATCTTTTCTGAGGCAAGACAGAACAGAGGAAATTACACACTCTCCTGACATAACTTCCCTTGTAGCTCAGTTGGTAAAGAATCTGCCTGCAGTGCAGGAGACCCGGGTTTGATCCCTGGGTTGGGAAGATCCCCTGGAGAAGGAAACAGCAACCCACTCCAGTATCCTTGCCTGGAAAATCTCAAGGACAGAGGAGCCTGGTGGACTGCAGTCCATGGGGTCGCAAAGAGTCGGGCACGACTGAGTGACTAACACTAACCGGACATAACTGGTTGCCGTGACCCGGAAGTAACCTGGCTGAAACAACCTCAGCTAGGCTCCAGTGAGGTGAAGACCAAGCACAGAAGCCCAACCCAGAGAAAGCTCACACTCTGGAAGCTGAACGTGAAGGAAACACAACACAGTGGAAGTAAGAAGAAGCCTAGCGTGCTGGAAAGCAGGACAGCAAAACCAGCTCGGCAGGAAGCTCACGCAGCTCAGTCTCAGATTCCAGAAGGCCTCTGGTTAAGGTAGGAAGTCCTCGCCCCTATGGCTAGAAGGACATATGACTAACAAAATCTTAATTCCTTTACAATCTCTCGTTTCTTGTTTCATCAAACACCCTGTGAACAGGCAAGCAGCAGTGGGTGCAACTGAGGGACTCTGGCAGGAGCTACTCTTCAGTGTGTCCTGAAGGCTCCACTAACTACTGTGCCCTAGTAGCTGTTGCCTAAGCGGGTGAGGGTTCTTCTGTCCTTAATCTCCTTTGTGCCAAGGATCAGGCCAATGAAAATTGTGGGCACAGGTCAGGCACTTAGCAGTTTTTCTGACAGGTTATTAAGGGGGTTTTTCGGCACGTTCTTCCCATTGCTTTTTCCTCCCGTCCTTCAGCTCCTCTCTCCATCTATGCCATTGTTTACAAAGTATTGGGCAGGTCATCATCTTTCCATTTCCACAATTCCAAAATTGTGCTTGAAACCGTTTACCTAAGATTGGGACTCGAACCCTGTGGGAAGGACTCTAACCCAGCCAGAATCCATGGTGCCTGGTTTCAGGACCCAGTGAAGCTCAGGTTCTTGATATCTCATTGCAGAAAGAATTCAGTGAGAGACAAAGCGATAGGTAAGAAATGGATTTGTTCAGATCCATTCAGAGAGAAGCACACTCCACAGAGTGTGGGCCATCACAGAGGGCTAGTGAGGCAGCCATGAAATGTAGGGTGGTTAGTTTTTATGGGCTGGGTAATTTCATATGCTAATGAGTGGGAGGATCATTCCAACAATTGGGAAACCACCCAGTCCTTGGTCTTTTGCTAGTGCCCTGGAACTGTCATGGTGCCTCTGGGTGTGTCATAGCTTACAGATTGAGGATCAAGGTTTAGTTGAAGTAAACTTGACTGCCACTTTGGACCCTTTTGATTTTAATTGGTTTATGTTATGTTCTTGGGCTATGTCATTCTTTCAAAAGTTGTGCCCTGCCCCCGTCCCTCCTGTTTCATGCTCTTTTCATGAGCCCCATCTGGGCCCACAATGTTGCGTCTACAATCTTTTGGTGGGACAAACCAGAAAATAGCTGGCCCTTGGGAAGAAAATACTGTATAACATCCAATCCCTCTAGAGATTCAGGCCTTCATCTTCCATGTTTCCTACAACAAATGTGGCAACAGCACCTCTCAGTGAACCCGGTAGGGCAGGTGACAGGCACACAAATGCCTGCTAGAAGTCCATCTGTTAGTGGCATCCCTTCAAGGGCAATTGGGCTTCCAAGGACAACGTTTGCCACTTTGGAGGTTAGCCCCACAGGCCATTTGTGCCCAAACCCTTACCACCCTTCTCCTAAAGCTGCGAACATACCCCCAGATCAAATCTCCACTCCACTTTTATGGAACAGCTGGTCTCTTGCCTCTTATCATTTTGCCCTTAAGCCACTTACTAACTCCTACAACCTGCCCCCTCTGCAGGGAACATCCAGCTCCACCCAGCCTGTTATTAAAGCACTCTTAACGCCCTTAACAGGACCAGTTAACCCACTCCTTTGTCATTACTTCTGTTATTACCTAGAATGGGTCTATGACAATGAAATGTTTACCTTTGGAGACACTTTAAACTGTTCTTATGGAGGACTAGAGGAAGAAATCAGTGACTTATATCACCTTAAGAGGATTAGGCTTGGAGCTATTTTGCCAGGTTCCCAGTCTCAAGGCACAGGCTTGGATTGCTTTACATCATGGTATCTTCCCATCCTGGGTGGACAAACCAGCAATGAGTTAAGATTACAGGCCCTTAATCCTACCCAGCACTAGTCACACTGGAGACCTTGGGGTCACCCAGCTTCAACCTGGGGATCCCAGAAGGTTGACCTGCCTCAACCTGCCTAGGGATCTGGTCCCCTGGAGGTTGTCATGCCTCAGCCTGCTCGGAGATCTGCCAGTCTGGGGGTCCCAGAAGGTTGACGTGCCTTGACCTGCCTGAGGATCTGCACCCTGACCCGGGGATGCCCAGCTCTCAGTTTGCAACAGTACTGGGTAGGATAAGCTTCAGAAAGACTCACCCCTAAGTAAGTCCACCCATGGAAATAGAAGGAAGCCTATTAGTTGTGGGACTGTGCCCAGTCTCAACAATAACTCAGGAGTCCAACAAGAACCCCATTGCCTTTCTGGAAAGTCTAAAAGAGGCCCTCCCAAAGTTTACCAATCTGGACATAGACTCTTACGAGGGACAGGTGATTTTAAAGGACAAATTCCTGTCTCAGTGTGCATCAGACATAAGGACAAATATACAACAGCTATAGCAGCAGGACCCTGCTGCCTCTTTAGATAAGACGGTCCAGATAGCTACCAATACCTTTTATCACAGAGAATAGGAGAGGGAGTCCAAGGCCCCAGAAAGAGAGAGAAGGAAAGAGATAAGGCACGCCCAGATGCTGGCCACCCTCTAGGGAAGCCCTATGGCAAACCCCGAGTCCTTGAAGGACAAGGCATGAGGCAAATGCCTAATCTGTAGACAGACGGGACATTGGGCCAAGGAGTGTCCAAACCATGGCAAGTCTCCTAAAGTGGCTTGCTACAAATGCCATCAATTGGGACACTGGGTAGCACTCTGCCCTCGGGACCCAAGAGCCTCAAGGTCAAGTGCCAAGCCTTCCCTTATGATGGTTCAACAAGACTGAAGCAGCCCACTCCAGCGAGCCCACTGGTCACAGATAACCATCATGGGGATGGAGCCAAGGGTTCAAATGGATGTGGCAGGTAGGTCTGAGAATTTCTTGGTTGACACAGGGGCCACCTATTCTGTCCTGACCTCCTACTCTGGAGCCTTCTTCTCCTAAACCTGTACCATTTTGGGTGCTACAGAAAAAAACAATTAAAACAAGATTTACCTGAGCAATTCTTTGTTTCTGGGTTGGACAAACATTTTCCCACTAGTTTCTGGTGGTCCCTGAGTGTCCTACTGCCTTGTTGGGAAGAGATATTTACTCATTAAGCTGGGAGCCACCCTTGTGATAGATAAACTTGGAAACTTTTCAGCCACTACAGCTGAAATGACTTGAACAGTATTATCTCAGGGGTTCAGAAATAGCCCCCACCTGTTTTGACAGGCTCTTCACCAGGATCTCCTACATCTGGACCTGAGACCAAATGGGAAAATATTGCAATATGTATATGACCTACTAGTCTGCTCCCCAGATGAGGAAAACGTCCAACAACATGTGATTAAGGTTCTAAGCTTTTTGGTAGAGAGGAGATATAAAGTCTCCCGTGCTAAGGCACAGATGGTTAAGACAAAGGTCACTTACCCTGGAGTTCAGATGACACACGGGTCTAGGAGGCTGTCCTCCAACCGAGTACAAGGAATCCTGCAGTTGCCTTCCCCCGTGGCTTGAAAACAATTGTGAGCTTTCCTGGGGCTAACCAGGTATTGTAGAATCTGGATACCCAGCTATGGTCTAATCTCCCAGGCCTTATATGAAAGCTTAAAGGGACAGGTTGATTTAATCCTATTGACAAGGGGAACTCCTCCAAAGGAGGCAAAGGCTACAGGAAAACAAGCCTTAACTCAAGCACCCACCTTGAGATTGCCAGACTTGGAAAAAGCATTCCAACTATATGTCCACAAAAAGGAAGGAATAGCCTTGGGAATCTTAACTCAAAGGTTGGGACCCGAGTCCCAGCCAGTAGCTTACTTATCCAAGAGGCTAGACCCAACCACCCGAGGTTGGCCTCCCTACCTTTGAAATCTTGCAGCTATTGCAGTCCTGATAGAAGATGCTTTAAAACTCTCTTGGGGGCAAACTAATTTTGTCAGCCACCAAGCGAAACAACTCCTGAATGAGAGAGGCCATTTATGGATGTCTGATCAAAGGATCGTCAGATATCAAGTAGTGCTGATGGAAAATCCAGGTCTGACTATATTCCCTTGTGAGGTTCTTAACCCAGCTACTCTCCTGCCTACCCCGAGGGCTCTCTCCCCATTCACTCTTGCCTAGAAACTTTGGACCATTGGACAAAACCCCGAGACGGATTGTCAGAAGATCCTCTGATGAATCCTGAGGAAATCTGGTACACTGATGGAAGCAACTTTATCTTAGATGGAAAAAGACGAGCTGGTTATGCAGTAGTCTCTAATTTTGAGACCACAGAGGCTAAACCTTTGCCACCAGATACTTCAGCCCAGTTGGCTGAGCGCATAGCTCTGACTTGAGCTTTAGAGCTGGGAAAAGTAAAAAGAGCAGCCATTTACACTGACTCCAAGTATGCCTTTCTGGTGCTACATGCACATGCTGCTTGCTATTTGGAAAGAAAGAGGCCACTTGATCACCCGAGGGTCCCCAGTCAAGTATGGTGATCAAATCCTTAGTTTCTTGGAGGCAGTCCATCTGCCCACTGAAGTTTCAGTCTCCCACTGTAAAGGACACCAAAAACAGAGCATGGAAGTGGCACAAGGGAACCAAGCAGCTGATCAGACAGCTAAGAGAGCAGCATTACAGAAGAGTGACCTAATAGGGGCTGCCACCCTAGTTCCACAGGCTAATTTGCTAGAAACTCCTTCATGTACTGAAGGTAAGACTCTTAAAGCTAAGAGTGAGGGCTTTCAAGATCATATGGGGTGGTTCTAATAGGAGGGACTCCTTTTTTCTCTCTGGGAACCTCTAGTGGAAGTTGGTTAATTCCTTACATGCCACCACTCATTTAAAGGAGAAGGCCCTCCAAAGATTACTAGAAAGGTCCTTCAGAGGAACAGGCCTCCAAATGACTATAAGGCAAGTAGTCTCCTCTTGTCCTACCTGCCAATTGAACAACCCCCAAGGAGCTTGAAGACCCCAGCTGGCCCAGCCCATCCAACAGCATGGGACCTACCCAGGAGAGGACTGGAAGATGGACTTCACCCAGATGCCAGTTTCTAAAGGGTATAAATACCTATTAGTCATGATAGATACATTCACAGGACAGATTGAAGGTTTTCCCACCCAGACTGAGAAGGCCGAGCAAGTGGTAAAAAAAAAAAAAACTGCTCCATAAAACTATTCTGAGATTTGGCCTGGTGATGAATCCTTTATTCAAAAGAAATCAGACTCAGAGCCTCGAGGAGGAGAAAACATGGAGTCAGGGGCCAGAGAACAAGGGACTGGAAGATGGCTTCATGGGAACTGGGGCGGGAAAGGCATGAATCTCAGCGGTGGGGACTCAGTGTTCATTTGCATAACCAGAATGAACTGTACGCAATATAGTTTCAATTCAATACTTCAATTTATCATAGATTTCTTTTAAATGTAGCATTTCTAAGAATGAGCCTTCATCCACTTACCTGAAAAGAACTGCTGCAAAGTCTTGACCAGGACTGACCCTTGATGCTCCTCAGCCTCACTGTGTTAGGAGTGTATCTCTCCTCATGAGTATGTACACATATCCCCATAGTATGGGATTCTTACCTTTGTTCTTGCTCCTGCTTGAACTGAGTCTTTTGTGTTGCAATTAAGATTTGGTTAGGTAGGCCCAAGGGTTAAAAAAGGCCAGTTACCCACAATTTTTTGAGGTCTTGTGAGATAAACAAGGCAACATTCTTGTGTGAAGAAATAGATCTTGAAAAGTGGGCAACTTCAGGCAGTTTTTCTAGGACTTCTTCAGTTAAGAGTTTTTCTGTGTGGATGATCATTTGAGATCACAGGTTTGATCTTTGGTCAGGAAGACTCCCATAACTCTGAATGGGGTTTTCCAAGAGATTTTTCTGCTGTACCTTTGATCAGTAAGATTCCCATAACACCCTGCATGGGGTTTTCCCTGAGGTTTTTTCTGCTGTTCGGAAAGATCGAAGGCAGGAGGAGAAAGGGACAATATTGAATAAAACTATTAGATGGCATGACCGACTGGATGGATGTGAGTTTGAGCATGCCCCAGGAGTTAGTGATGGATAGGAAAGCCGGTCAGACAGAACTGAGCAAATGAATTGGACAATTTTCATGACCCAGGGACGGGACTGGGCCCTCATATTTTGGAAGTCACCTTTTTTTTTTTTTTTTGAACAGTGATAAGAATCACCCTAATGGCCTAGACGGTAAAGAGTCCGTTTACAAAGTGGGAGACCCAGATTTGCTCCTGGGGAAGCATCTCCTGGAGAACGGAATGGCTACCCACTGCAGTATTCTTGCCTTGAGAATTCCATGGACAGAGGTGCCTGGAGGGCTACAGTCCATGGGGTCGCACATAGTCCGAGCATGACTGAGTGGGTTCGACACTCTGTTTCATTCGACATTATAGTGAACCTTCTGTGTGTCAAATACAGCGCCCATATACCATTATCTTAAGCTGTCAAGAAAATCCTTATTCAAAAGAAATCAGACCCAGAGTGTCGAGGAGGAGAAAACATGGAGTCAGGGACCTGGGAAAAAGGGACGGGAAGCTGGCTTCACGGGAGCTGGGGCGGGGAGAGGTGTGAATCTTGGGGGCGGGGACTCAGCGTTCATTTGCATAACCAAAACGCACTGCAAGCAATCGAGTTTCCATTTACTATTTCAGTTTATTGTAGATTTCTTTTAAACGTAGTATTTCAAAGAATGAGCCTTCATCCACTTTCCTGCAAAGATCTGCTGCAAACTCTTGACCCAGACTTACCCTTGTCGTGCCTCAGCCTCACTGAAGTAGGAGTGAGCATTCCCTCATCCGTATGTGTACAGGCGCCGTGCAGTATTTTTAGGCTTATTCTTGCTTGTGCCCAAACTGAGTCTTTTGTTGTACAGTTAAGATTCAGTTAGTTAGGCTTAAAGCAGCATTATAAGCCAGTTACACACAATTTTTGGAGGTCTTGTGAGATAAACAAGGCCAGCATTTTTGTATGCAAAAACAGACCTTGAGGAGTGAAAGTTTTGAGGCAGGGTTTATTTCTGGGGTTCCTATACTTAACAGCTTTCTGTGTGTTAATTGTGTGAAATCATGAGGTTAGGTTTTTGATTGCTCGGATGATTTTGTCGTTCCTGTCTGACTGTTTTGTAACCCCGTGGACTGTAGCACTTCAGGGTTCCCCGTCTATCGACTATCATCCATTCTCGGAGCTTACTCATACTCATGCCCTTCGAATCAATGGTACTATCTTAACTGTCTCATGTTCTGTCATCTCCTTCCTCTTCCCACCTTTAGTCTTTCCCAACATCAGGGTCTTTTCCAGTTATTCAGTTCTTTGCATCAGGTGGCCAGAGTATTGGAGTTTCAATGTCAGCACCAGTTTTTCCAGTGAGTATTCAGGACTGATTTCCTTTAGGATGGACTAGATGGATCCCTTTGCCGTCCAAGGGACTCTCAAGAGTCTCCTCCAACACCACGTTCCAAAGGCATCAATGCTTTGGCCTTCAGCTTTCTTTACAGTCCAACTCTCACACCGTACATAACTACTCGAAAAACCATAGCTTCGAATGGATGGACCTTTGTCGGGAAAGTAATATCTCTGCTTTTTAACATGCTGTCTTGGTTGGTCATAGCTTTTCTTCCAAGTAGCAAGTGTCTTTTCGTTTCATGGCTGAAGTCACCGTCCTCTGTGATTTTGGAGCACAAGAAAGTAAAGTCTGTCACTGTTTCCTTGTTTCCCCATCTATTTGCCATGAAGTGATGGGACCGGATGCCATGATCTTCATTTTCTGAATTTTTAGTTTTAAGCCAACTTTTTCACTCTCGTCTTTGGCATTCATCAAGAGGCTCTTTTGTTCTTTTTTGCTTTCTGCCATAAGGGTAGTGTCATCTGCATTTTGGAGGTTACTGATGTTTCTCCCTGCAGTGCTGATTCAAGCTTGTGCTTCATCCAGCATGGCGTTTTGCATGATGTACTCTGCATATAAATTAAATAAGCAGGGTGACCACCAGAGAATTCCCTCCACATGGTCCTTTACTCTAAATCTGTTGTAGGATTTTCCCCTCCTCCAGTGTGATGACATATATTGACCCATCTTGTTCTTTTCTGATAACCATGATGAGTAATGACTATACTTTTTGCAGGCTAAAGCTAAAACGCAGCAAGACAAACCAGCCCCTCTAAGAATTAAGCCTGTTCTCAATAACGCTTTGCAGAGGGGCTGGGGTGGACGGCAGGCTAATATAGTGCGTCCGGGTGTGCTCAGTCGTGTCCACTCTTTGCGACCCCATATAGACATTGGATCAATTCATAATAATGGAGGGTTTTGGTGACTACGCCTCAAGTATCCATGTTATAATCACAATAATAGTCATTAAGACCATAATATTCTCCACCATTACTGCACTCCAGCAATGCAAAAATCCACATGCAACAAAATGGCCACATCGCTGGACAGTTTTCACTCTGTCATGGCGACTTCCTGCAGAGTATAAATGTGATGTGAGGACTGGGCTAAATCCTATGCCTCTGCCAAATGAGTGTGGCACGAAAATACTATGTTAAGGCCGCTGTGTGCTTCGTTACTCAGATTAACAGAAGACATGCTTATGAAATTAAAGCATGAAAATAGACACTATCCAGAATCTAGACAACACACAAAAGTAACTGCATAACAAGGACACGGGACGGATTCCGATCCAAATATAACCATGCTGTTATAAACGGGCTAAACCAGTGAGTTGCTTAGCAGAGAACAGTGACTCTGCACTCCAGAACCACTTAAGAGCTTTAAAAATGCTGATGCCCAATCCCCACACACAGAGAGAAAAATTTAATTGGCCCAGGGTGGAGTCCTGGGCATAAGATTTTTAGAAACTGTCCGACTCCTTTGGTGGACCGCCATGATTGTGAAGCACTGGGCCCTGAACAAAGAGGCCCCAGGGAGAGTCAGACTTCTTTGGGCAAGATATTCCAGTAGGGGGCGCTCAGCTGATTCCATGTTTCTGGACGTCCATCCGTGTCCCAAGAGTTAACCGATTTTCAGAGAGGCCTTTCTAGCATAGATACTACTCTGATTGTTTTCAAAGTTTTTAAAAATTTTCTAAAAGTAACGAGAATTCCCTGACGGTCCAGTGGTTGGGAACTCCACTGCAGGGGCAGAGGCTCAATCCCTGAAACGGGGAACTAAGGTCTCCCAAACCCTATAGCGTGGCCAAAAAATAATAATAATGATAATAAAATCTACAGTATCTTCGGATTTCAGGTTGAATATGGCAGATTAGATATATCCATTTATCTCCACTCTGTCCACAAAACCCCACTAAATGACAGTAAAGGAATAAAAAGAAAAGATATGTTCTTACTGACAAAATGGGAGAGCAGATAACAGCAGCCAAGTGGGGACAAGGACATTTTAATGCTTCAGAACCCTGGAAAGGCTCAGGAATTCTAAGCTATCTCTGAAGGTTTAGGAAAAATTGATATCAGAGTGGGTATCTAGCCTGTCTGCTACAGTTTAAAACAAAACGAAGAAACAGCAGTATAAGCATACTATGAGTTATAGAAGCAAAGAGATGAAACTGCTAAGGATTTAAAATGGTTGTTTCTGGGAAGTGGGATGGGAAAAAGCATTTCTGAGTTTTGCTCTTCTGAGAGCCTTGTGTCATTTGGCCTTTAAAATCAAATTCTGAGCAATTATACTTCAATTAAAAAATAAAAAAAAAACACACAAAAAAATGAAAATATTAAGTATATACAAAACTTAGATTTTTTTAAAAAGCTGCTTTTGAAATGCATTTTGGAGTAAAGGTATGCAAATACTGTAGATAAGAATTTAAAATTGTAAAATCTTTCTATGTGACAGGTGGGCAATATGGATCTAAAATTTCAGTGTGTGGAACATTTAGTCTGGCATTTTCACTCTTGGAATTTGTCTTGAGGAAGTAATTGGACAACCACTGCTTTGATTATAAAACAGAAAAATTGGAAACTATCTACATGCCCAACACCAGAATTTTGATTTGAACAAGTGATGGCTCTTCCATACAGTGAAATTAAATGCAAATACTTTAAGTGATGGATTGCACACGTCCCAGATGGTCAAAAATTTTAAAAGCCTGAAAACACCAAGAGTTGCTGGTCATGCGAAACCGTGAAATGTTGATATAGTGCTGTTGAGTGCGCACTGGTACACTGTCTTTGGAGAAAGAGCAAAAATTGGCAAAACATAAATGAAAATCATGATGGTGTGATCACTCATCTAGAGCCAGACATCCTGGAGGTGAAGTCAAGTGGGTCTTAGAAAGCATCCCTACAAACAAAGCTAGTGGAGGTGATGGAATTCCAGTTGAGCTATTTCAAATCCTGAAAGATGATGCTGTGAAAGTGCTGCCCTCAATATGCCAGCAGATTTGGAAAACTCAGCAGTGGCCACAGGACTGGAAAAGGTCAGTTTTCATTCCAATCCCAAAGAAAGGCAATGCCAAAGAATGCTCAAACTACCACACAATTGCACTCATCTCACACGCTAGTAAAGTAATGCTCAAAATTCTCCAAGCCAGGGTTCAGCAATACGTGAACCATGAACTTCCTGATGTTCAAGCTGGTTTTAGAAAAGGCAGAGGAACCAGAGATCAAATTGCCAACATCCGCTGGATCATCGAAAAAACAAGAGAGTTCCAGAAAAACATCTATTTCTGCTTTATTGACTATGCCAAAGCCTTTGGCTGTATGGATCACAATAAACTGTGGAAAATTCTTCAAGAAATGGCAATACCAGACCACCTGACCTGCCTTTTGAGAAAGGAAGCAACAGTTAGGATGGACATGGAACAACAGACTGGTTCCAAATAGGAAAAGGAGTACATCAAGGCTGTATATTGTCACCCTGCTTATTTAACTTCGTTGCAGAGTACATCATGAGAAACACTGGGCTGGAAGAAGCACAAGCTGGAATCAAGTTTGCCGGGAGAAATATCAATAACCTCAGATATGTAGATGACACCACCCTTATGGCAGAAAGTGAAGAGGAACTGAAAAGCCTCTTGATGAAGGTGAAAGAGGAGGGTGAAAAAGTTGGCTTAAAGCTCAACATTCAGAAAACGAAGATCATGGCATCCGGTCCCATCACTTCATGGGAAATAGATGGGGAAACAGTGGAAACGGTGTCAGACTTTATTTTGGGGGGCTCCAAAATCACTGCAGATGGTGATTGCAGCCATGAAATTAAAAGACACTCACTCCTTGGATGGAAAGTTATGCCTAGATAGCATATTCAAAAGCAGAGACATTACTTTGCCAACAAAGGTCCGTCTAGTCAAGGCTATGGTTTTTCCAGTGGTCATGTATGGATGTGAGAGTTGGACTGTGAAGAAAGCTGAGCGCCGAAGAATAATGATGCTTTTGAACTGTGGTGTTGGAGAAGACTCTTGAGAGTCCCTTGGACTGCAAGGAGATCTGACCAGTCCATCCTAAAGGAGATCAGCCCTGAATATTCATTGGAAGGACTGATGCTGAAGCTGAAACCCCCATACTTTGGCCACCTCGTGCAAAGAGTCGATTCATTGGAAAACACCCTGATGCTGGGAGGGATTGGGGGCAGGAGGACAAGGGGACGACAGAGGATGAGATGGCTGGATGGCATCACTGACTCGATGGACGTGAGTTTGAGAGAACTCCGGGGTTGGTGATGGACAGGGAGGCCTGGCGTGCTGTAATTCATGGGGTTGCAAAGAGTCGGACACGACTGAGCGACTGAACTGAACTGAAGAGTTAAATATACACTTTGATCAGCAATTCTCATAGGGAGTCTAAAATGACAACCATAACCTATAGAGAGCATGGAAGTCTCCAGACCAGAATACTGGAATGGGTAGTTCTCTTCTCCAGGGGATCTTTGCGACCCAGGACTCGAACCCAGGTCTCCTGCGTGGAAGGTTGCTGTTTTACCAGCTGAGCGGTATTCCAGGGAGGCCTGAGACCTTCTACAGACTTTTACAAATATTACATTCTGGGGTGGGAGCGGGGAGAAGTGAACGAACACACCTACCTACATAAGTTTATGACCTACCTCCCAAAGTTTATGAACAAAGAAAACGAATCTACATGAATAATGCAACCATGCAAGTTGACTACCACTAAACCCAGTAGCAATTAACTGTGAACTGCTGCTAAGTCGCTTCAGTCGTGTCTGACTCTGTGCGACCGCACAGACGGCGGCCCACCAGGCTCCCCCGTCTCTGGGATTCTCCAGGCAAGAACACTGGAGCGGGGTGCCATTTCCTTCTCCAATGCATGAAAGTGAAAGTGAAGTCGCTCAGTCGTGTCCGACTCCTTGCGACCCCATGGACTGCAGCCTACCAGGCTGCTCCATCCATAGAATTTTCCAGACAAGAGTACTGGAGTGGGGTGCCATTGCTTTCTAGGATTAAAAAAAAACAAAAAAAAAAACCAAAAAAACAAAAAAAAAAAACCGTGGCTCACCTGGTAAACAATTGGCCTGCATTGCAGAAGACCCGGGTTCGACCCCTGGGTTGGCAAGATCCCAGAAAAGGGGAAGGCTAACCACTCCACTATACTAGCTGGAAAATTCCACGGACGGCACAGTACATGGGGTCGCAAATAAGTCGTACACGACTAACTGACTTCCACGACCAAACCCGACATGATAAACGCAGAAAGCTTCAAAGTCTGAAACAGTTGGCCGAAACCGGTTATTTGCCAAGTTCTACTTTTTGACACCAAAATATTGGTCTTGTTTAGTCTTACAAGACCTCCAAAAATTGAGTGGTGAGATAAAATTCCCTTGCTTGGTTCTACTTGGCTTAGTCTGCACGGTGGTACCGGAGACTAAGCTCAAGCAGGAGCAAGCAAGGGAGCATGGATACCGGACTGGGTCTCGGCACGGACGGTTGGGAGGAAGCGCACGCCTAACACACTGAGGATGAGAAAGAAAAAAGAAAACAGTCCCAGTGAAGAGGTTGCAGCAGATCTTTTCACGTTAATGGACGAAGCCTCATTCTTCGAAATACTATGTTTAAAGGAAATCTACGATAAATTCAAATAATAAATTGAACATATTGCGTGCGGTGCGTGTTCGTTATGCAAATGAACGCTGAGGCCCCGCCCCCGAGATTCACGCCTCTCCCCATACCCGCTCCCCTGAAGCCAGCTTCCAGTCCGTTGTTCCCAGGCCCCTGACTCCATGTTTTCTCCTCCTCGACACTCTGGGGCTGATTTCTTTTGAATAAGGCTTTTCTTGATGGCTTAAGATAATGATTATATGGGTGCTGCATTTGGCAGAGAAGGTTCACTATAATGTCGAATGAAACAGTGTGCTGAGTGCACAGTCGTGCCAAACTATTTGCGACCCCATGGAGTGTAACCCTCCAGGCTCCTCTGTCCATGGACTTCTCCAGGCAAGAATACTGCAGTGGGTAGCCATTCCCATCTTCAGGAGAAGCTTCCCCAAGATGGAATCTGGGTCTCCCGCTTTGTAAGCGGACTCTTTACCGTGACGCTAATCAGTATTTGGAGAGGCAATGGCACGCCACTCCAGTACTCTTGCCTGGAAAATCCAGTGGATGGAGGAGCCCGGAAGGCTGCAGTCCATGGGGTTGCTGCGGGTCGGACACGACTCAGCGATTTCACTTTCACTTTTCATTTTCATGCATTGGAGAAGGAGATGGCAACCCACTCCTGTGTTCTTGCCTGGAGAATCCCAGGGACCGGGCACCCTGGTGGGCGGCCGTCTATGGGTTCGCACAGAGTCCGACACGACTGAAGTGACTCAGAAGCAGCAATCAATATTAAAAGAAAAGAAAGAAAGAAATATGACTGCCAAAATAGGAGGGCCAGGTTCCATCTCAGGGTCGTGAACTGTCCAGTTCATTAGCACAGTTCTATCCGACTGGCTTTCCTATCCGTCACTAACTCCCGGGGCGTGCTCAAACTCATGTCCACCGAGTCGGTGACGCTATCTAATCATTTTACCCAAAGTCGTCCCTGTCTCCTCCTGTCTTCCATCTTTCCCAGCACCAGAAACATCTCCCAAAAACCCATTCAGGATTATGAGAACCTTACTGACCAAAGACCAATCAATCTTACTGACCAATCAACCTGACGTGCCCCCAGAGAAATCTGTATGTAGGTCAAGAAGCAATGGTTAGAACTGGACATGGAACAACAGACCGGTTCCAAAGCGGGAAAGGAGAACCTCAGGGCTGCGTGTTGTCACCCTGCTTATTTAACTTTTATGCAGACTACATCAAGCAAAATGCTATGCTGGATGAAGCACAGGCTGCAATCAAGATTACCGGGAGAAACATCAATAACCTCAGATACGCAGATGACACCACCCTTATGGCAGAAAGCAAAGAAGTAAAGAGCCTCTTGATGAAAGTGAAAGAGGAGAGTCAAAAAGTTGGCTTAAAACTCAACATTTGGCTACCTACTTTGGCCACCTGATGCGAAGAACTGACTCAGTGGAGAAGACCCTGATGCTGGGAAAGATTGAAGGCCTGAGGAGAAGGGGACAGCAGAGAATGAGATGGTTGGATGGCATCACTGCTCGACTTTGAGCAAGTTCCAGGAGTTGGTGATGAAGAGGGACCCTGGTGTGCTGCAGTCCATGGGGTCGCAAAGAGTCAGACACGACTCAGGGACTGAACTGAACATGGCACGGCTCATAGTTTCATTGAGTTAGACAAGGCTGTGGTCCATGTGATCAGTTTGACAAGCTTTCTGTGACACTGGTTTTCATTCTGTCTGCCCTCTGACAGATAAGGATAAGAGGCTTATGGAAGCTTCCTGCTGGGAGAGACTGACTGTGGGGGAAATTGGGTCTTGTTCTGATGGGCGGGACCATGCTCATTAAATGTTTAATCCAATTTTCTGTTGATGGGCGGGGCTGCCTTCCCTCCCTGTTGTTTGACCTGAGACCCAACTAAGGTGGAGGTAATGCAGATAATGGCCACCTCCTTCCAAGGGTCCCAGGCAGGCACTGCTGCACTCAGTGCCCCTGACCGTGCAGCAGTCCACTGCTGACCCACGCCTCCGCCAGGGACTCCTAGAGACACCCACGGGCAAGTCTGGGTCAGTCCCTTGTGGGGTCCCTGCTCCTTTCTCCCGGGTCCTGGTGGGCACAAGGTTTTGTTTGTGCCCTCCAAGAGTCTGTTTCCCCAGTCCTGTGTAGGTTCTGTAATCAAATCCCACTGGCCTCCAGAGTCAAATTCCTTGGGGGTTCTCAGTTCCCTTGCCAGATCCCCAGGTTGGTAAATCTGTTGTGGGTCCTAGAACTTTCTTAACAGTGCGAGAATTTCTTTGGTATGATCGTTCTGCACTTTGTGGTTCGTCTGCTTGGGGGCTCTATGGTTGGGGTTAATGGCGACCTCCTCCAAGAGGGCTTATGCCACAGGCTGGGTGATCAGGGCTCCTGCACCCAGAGTCCCTGCCCCTGCGGCAGGCCACTGCTGACCCCCAGTCCCTCCACAGGAGACACTCACACACGGTTCTGGCTCAGTCTCCGTGGGGTCTCTGAGCCCCGGTGTGCACAAGGCTTTGTTTGAGCCCTCCAAGGGTCACTGATGGGTATGGGATTTGATTCCAAACTAAATTTCGCCCCTCCTACCACCTTGCTGGGGCGTCTCCTTTGCCCTTGGATGTGGGGTATCTTTTCTGGTGGGATCCAACATTCTCCTGTTCTTGGTTGTTCAGCACCAAGTTGTTATTTTGGACTTCTCCCAGGAGAAAATGAGGGCACGTCCTTCTACTCTGCCATCTTGTATGGGAATATTTGGCCAGAGTCCCATAACACTGAATGGGGTTTTCCAACAGATTTTTTTGGTGCCGGGAAAAGATTGAAAGCAGGGGGAGAAAGGGACGACATTGATAAAACCAATTAGATGGCATCACCAACTGAATGGACATGAGTTTGAGCAAGCACGGGTGTTGGTGACAGACAGGAAGGCTGGTCAGATAAGGCTCAGCACAATTTTCACGACCCAGGGATGAAACCGGGTCCTCCTATATTGGCATACAGCTTTTCTTTTTTTTTTTAAACTGATTACAGCCACCCTGATGGCTTAGACAGTAAAGAGTCTGCTGACAATAAGGGAGACCCAGGTTCCATCCTGGGGAAGCGTCTCCTGGAGAAGGGAATGGCTACCCACTGCAGTATTCTTGCCTGGAGAATTCTATGGACAGAGGAGCCTGGAGTGCTACAGTCCATGGGGTCACAAATAGTCTGGGCACGACTGAGTAGGTTCGGCACTCTATTTCATTCGACATTACAGTGAACCTTCTCTGTGCCGCATTTGAGCCCATATATCGTTAGCTTCTCTTGTGTTGTTGGAAGAGGGTGTTTGTTATGACCAGTGCATTTTCTTGGCAAAACTCTATTAGTCTTTGCCCTGCTTCACTCCGTATTCCAAGGCCAAATTTGCCTGTTACTTCAGGTGTTTCTTGACTTCCTACTTTTGCATTCCAGTCCCCTATAATGAAAAGAACATCTTTTTTGGGTGTTTGCTCGTTCTAAAAGGTCTTGTAGGTCTTCATAGAACCGTTCAACTTCAGCTCCTTCAGCGTTACTGGTTGGGGCATAGACTTGGATTACTGTGATATTGAATGGTTTGCCTTGGAAACGAACAGAGATCATTGTGTCGTTTTTGAGATGGCATCCAAGTACTGCATTTCGGACTCTTTTGTTGACCATGATGGCCACTCCATTTCTTCTGAGGGATTCCTGCCCGCAGTACTAGATATAATGGTCATCTGAGTTAAATTCACCCATTCCAGTCCATTTCAGTTCGCTGATTCCTAGAATGTCGACATTCACTCTTGCCATTTTTTGTTTGACCACTTCCAATTTGCCTTGATTCATGGACCTGACATTCCAAGTTCCTATGCAGTATTGCTCTTTACAGCATCGGACCTTGCTTCTATCGCCAGTCACATCCACAGCTGGGTATTCTTTTTGCTTTGGCTCCATCCCTTCATTCTTTCTGGAGTTATTTCTCCACTGATCTCCAGTAGCATATTGGGCACCTACTGACCTGGGGAGTTTCTCTTTCAGTATCCTATCATTTTGCCTTTTCATACTGTTCATGGGGTTCTCAAGGCAAGAATACTGAAGCGGTTTGTCATTCCCTTCTCCAGTGGACCACATTGCCAAAGCCTTTGACTGTGTGGAAAATTCTGAAAGAGATGGGAATACCAGACCACCTGATCTGCCTCTTGAGAAATTTGTATGCAGGTCAGGAAGCAACAGTTAGAACTGGACATGGAACAACAGACTGGTTCCAAATAGGAAAAGGAGTACATCAAGGCTGTATATTGACACCCTGTTTATTTAACTTATATGCAGAGTACATCATGAGAAACGCTGGGCTGGAAGAAGCACAAGCTGGAATCAAGTTTGCCGGGAGAAATATCAATAACCTCAGATATGCAGATGACACCACCCTTATGGCAGAAAGTGAAGAGGAACTCAAAAGCCTCTTGATGAAAGTGAAAGTGGAGAGTGAAAAAGTTGGCTTAAAGCTCAACATTCAGAAAACGAAGATCATGGCATCCGGTCCCATCACTTCATGGGAAATAGATGGGGAAACAGTGGAAACGGTGTCAGACTTTATTTTTGGGGGCTCCGAAATCACTGCAGATGGTGAGTGCAGCCATGAAATTAAAAGACGCTTACTCCTTGGAAGGAAAGTTATGACCAACCTAGATAGCATATTCAAAAGCAGAGACATTACTTTGCCAACAAAGGTCCGTCTAGTCAAGGCTATGGTTTTTCCTGTGGTCATGTATGGATGTGAGAGTTGGACTGTGAAGAAGGCTGAGTGCCGAAGAATTGATGCTTTTGAACTGTGGTGTTGGAGAAGACTCTTGAGAGTCCCTTGGACTGCAAGGAGATCCAACCCGTCCATTCTGAAGGAGATCAGCCCTGGGATTTCTTTGGAAGGAATGATGCTAAAGCTGAAACTCCAGTCCTTTGGCCACCTCATGCCAAGAGTTGACTCATTGGAAAAGACTCTGACGCTGGGAGGGATGGGGGGCAAGAGGAGAAGGGGACGACAGAGGATGAGATGGCTGGATGGCATCACTGACTCGATGGGCGTGAGTCTGGGTGAACTCCGGGAGTTGGTGATGGACAGGGAGGCCTGGCGTGCTGCGATTCATGGGGTCGCAAAGAGTCGGACACGACTGAGCGACTGATCTGATCTGATCTGATCATTAGCTTCAGCCGTCAAGAAAATCGTTATTCAAAAGAAATCAGACTCAGAGTGTCGAGGAGGAGAAAACATGGAGAGAGGGGCCTGGGAACAAGGGAATGGTAGCTGGCTTCAAAGGGAGCTGGGGTGGGGAAAGGCGTGAATCTCAGCGGCGGTTGCTCAGCGTTCATTTGCATACCCAGCATGCACTGCGCGCAATGTAGTTTCAATTTACTATTACAATTTATTGTAGATTTCTTTAAAACGTAGTATTTCGAAGAATGGGCCTTCATCCACTTCCGTGAAGTGAGCTGCTGCAAACTCTTGACCTGGACTTACGCTTGATGTAACTCACCCTCACTGTGTTAGGAGTGAGTCTTCCCTCATCTCTATGGGCACAGGCCCAGCGCGGGAGTCTTGTTTACCGTGGTCCCACCGAGTCTCTCCACCGAGTCTCTTGTCTTGTACTTGAGACTCGGTGGGTCAAGCCCACGGGAAAAATACAGGCGAGCCAAACCTAATTTTTGGAGGTCTTTTTCAAGACCAATATTGTTGTGTTCAAAAGCAGACCTTGAGGAACGGAAGTTTGGAGGCAGGGTCTTTTTCTGGGGCTCCTATACTTAAGGGTTTTCTGTGTGTTTATCACGTGAAGTCATGAGGTTAGGCTTTGGAGTACTCGCTTGATTCTCTCAGTCTCGTTCTAGTATTTCGTAACCCCACGGGCTGCAGCAATTCAGGTTTCCCTGTCTATCACCCATTCTCAGAGCTTCGTCACACTCATGCCCTTCGAATCCACCGTGCTATCTAATCTCTTCCTTTTCTGTCATCTCCTTCCTCCTCCCGCCTCGAGTCCTGCCCACCGTCAGGGTCTGTTCTAATAAGTCAGTTCTTTGTGGCAGGTGGCCGAAGTATTGGGAGTTTCAGTGGCAACATCAGTTCTTCTGATGAATCTTCAAGATTGGTTTCCTTTAGGATGGGCGGCTTGGATTTCGCTGCAGTCCAAGGGACTCTCAAGAGTCTTCTCCAAGACCACAGTCCAAAAGCATCAATGTTTCGGCCGGCAGCTTTCCTTCCAGTCCAACTCTCACATCCATACATGACTGCTGGAAAAACGGTATCTTTGACTGGACGGACCTTTGTCGGCAAAGTAATATCTCTGCTTTTTAACATGCTGTCTTGGTTGGTCATAGCTTTTTTCCCAAGTAGCAAGCGTCTTTTCCTTTCACGGCTGAAGTCACTGTCCTCTGTGATTTTGGAGCGCAAGAAAGTAAAGCCTGTCACTGTTTCCATTGTTTCCGCATCTATTTGCCATGCAGTGATGGGACTGAATGCCATGATCTTCGTTTTCTGAATTTTGAGTTTTAAGCCAAGATTTTCACTCTCATCTTTGACATTCATCAAGAGGCTCTTTAGTTCTTTTTCGCTTTCTGTCATAAGGGTGGTGTCATCTGCATTTCGGAGGTTATTGGTGTTTCACTGGGCAGTGTTGATTCCAGCTTGTGTTTCATCCAGCATGGCATTTTGCATGATGTACTCCGTGTATAAGTTAAATAAGCAGGGTGACAATATACAGCCTTGATGTTCTCCTTTACCGCTTTAGAACCAGCCTGGTTTTCAATGTCCAGTTCTAACTGTTGCTTCTTGACCTGCATACAGATTTCTCAGGGGGCAAATAAGGTTGATTGTTCAGTAAGATTGATTGGTCTTTGGTCAGTAAGGTTCTCATAATCCTGAATGGGTTTTCCAGGAGATTTTTCCCCCTTCCATGCAGGAGACCTGGGTCGATTCCTGGGTCTGGAAGATCCCCTGGAGAAGTGAACAGCTACCCAATCCCGTATTCTGGCCTGGAGAATTCCATGCACTGCATAGTTCAAGGGAGTCATTTTAGACTCCCTATGAGGATGGCTGATTAAAGTGTATATTTAACTTTTCATTTATGTGATGCCAATTTTTGCTTTTTCTCCAAAGACAGTGTACCGGTGCACACTCAACAGCGCTATATCAACATTTCGCGGTTTCACATGCCCAGCAACTCTTGGTGTTTTCAGGCTTTTAGGATTTTTGATCGTTTGGGAGGTGTGCAATCCATCATTTAAAGTATTTGCATGTAATTTCACGGTGTGGAGGAGCCATCACTTGTTCAAGTCAAAATTCTGGTGTAGGGCGTGTAGTTTCCAATTTTTTCTGTTTTATACTCAAAGCAGTGGTTGTCCAATTACTTCCTCAGAACAAATTCCAAGAGTGAAAATGCCAGACTAAATGTTCCACACACTGAAATTTTTTATCCATATTGCCCACCTGTCAACATAGAAAGATGTTACAATTTTACATTCTTATCTACAGTATTTGCATACCTTTACTCCCAAACATGTTTCAAAAGCATCTTTTTTTCCTAAAAAAAATCTGTTTTGTGTATACTTAAAATTTTCATTTGTTTTTTTAAAATTTATTTTTTAATGGAAAGATAATTGCTTTCAGAATTTAATTTTAAAGGCCAAATGACACAGGGCTCTCAGAAGAGCAAAACCCAGGATTTCTTTTCTCCATCCCAGTTCCCACTTCCCAGAAAAACCATTTGAATCCTTAGCAGTTTCATCTACTTCGTTCTACAACTCATAGTATGCTTACATGACTCTTTCTTCGTTTGGTTTTAAAGTGTAGCGGACAGGCTAGATGCCCACTCGGATATCAATTTTTCCTCAACCTTCACAGATAGCTTAGAATTCCTGAGCCTTTCCAGGGTTCTGAAGCGCTAAAGTGTCCTTGTCCCCACTTGGCTGCTGTTACCTGTTCTCCTGTTTAGTCAATAGGAACGCATCTTTTCTTTTGATTCCTTTACTGTCATTTAGTGGGGTTTTGTGGACAGAGTAGAGATAAATGGATATATCTAATCTGCCATATTCAACCTGAAATCCGAAGATACTGTAGATTTTATTATCATTATTATTATTATTCAGCCCCGCTACAGGGTTTGGGAGACCTTAGTTCCCCGTTCAGGGATTGAGCCTCTGCCCCTGCAGTGGAGTCCCAACTACTGCACCATCAGGGAATTCCCGTTACTTTTAGAAAATTTTTAAAAACTTTGAAAACAATCAGAGTAGTATCTATGCTAGAAAGGCCTCTCTGAAAATCGGTAACACTTGGGACACGGATGGACCTTAAGAAACATGGAATCAGCTGAGCGCCCCCTACTGGAATATCTTGCCCAAAGAAGTCTGACTCTCCCTGGGGCCTCTTTGTTCAGGGCCCAGTGCTTCACATTCGTGGTGGTCCACCAAAGGAGTCGGGGAGAGTCTAAAAATCCTATGCCCAGGACTCCACCCTGGGCCAATTAAATTTTTCTCTGATCAGGACTCCACATCAACTTTATACTCTGCAGGAAGTCGCCATGACAGAGTGAAAACTGTGCAGTGATGTGGCCATTTTGCTGCAGATTAAATATATCCATTTAGCCAAGAACAGTGACTCTGCCCTCCAGAACCACTTAAGAGCTTTAAACATGCTGATGCCCAATCCCCACACACAGAGAGAAAATTTTAATTGGCCCAGGGTGGAGTCCTGGGCATAGGATTTTTAGAAACTGTCTGACTCCTTTGGTGGACCGCCATGATTGTGAAGCACTGGGCCCTGAACAAAGAGGCCCCAGGGAGAGTCAGACTTCTTTGGGCAAGATATTCCAGTAGGGGGCGCTCAGCTGATTCCATGTTTCTGGACGTCCATCCGTGTCCCAAGAGTTAACCGATTTTCAGAGGCCTTTCTAGCATAGATACTACTCTGATTGTTTTCAAAGTTTTTAAAAATTTTCTAAAAGTAACGGGAATTCCCTGACGGTCCAGTGGTTGGAACTCCACTGCAGGGGCAGAGGCTCAATCCCTGAAACGGGGAACTAAGGTCTCCCAAACCCTATAGCGTGGCCAAAAAATAATAATAATGATAATAAAATCTACAGTATCTTCGGATTTCAGGTTGAATATGGCAGATTAGATATATCCATTTATCTCCACTCTGTCCACAAAACCCCACTAAATGACAGTAAAGGAATAAAAAGAAAAGATATGTTCTTACTGACAAAATGGGAGAGCAGATAACAGCAGCCAAGTGGGGACAAGGACATTTTAATGCTTCAGAACCCTGGAAAGGCTCAGGAATTCTAAGCTATCTCTGAAGGTTTAGGAAAAATTGATATCAGAGTGGGTATCTAGCCTGTCTGCTACAGTTTAAAACAAAACGAAGAAACAGCAGTATAAGCATACTATGAGTTATAGAAGCAAAGAGATGAAACTGCTAAGGATTTAAAATGGTTGTTTCTGGGAAGTGGGATGGGAAAAAGCATTTCTGAGTTTTGCTCTTCTGAGAGCCTTGTGTCATTTGGCCTTTAAAATCAAATTCTGAGCAATTATACTTCAATTAAAAAATAAAAAAAAAACACACAAAAAAATGAAAATATTAAGTATATACAAAACTTAGATTTTTTTAAAAAGCTGCTTTTGAAATGCATTTTGGAGTAAAGGTATGCAAATACTGTAGATAAGAATTTAAAATTGTAAAATCTTTCTATGTGACAGGTGGGCAATATGGATCTAAAATTTCAGTGTGTGGAACATTTAGTCTGGCATTTTCACTCTTGGAATTTGTCTTGAGGAAGTAATTGGACAACCACTGCTTTGATTATAAAACAGAAAAATTGGAAACTATCTACATGCCCAACACCAGAATTTTGATTTGAACAAGTGATGGCTCTTCCATACAGTGAAATTAAATGCAAATACTTTAAGTGATGGATTGCACACGTCCCAGATGGTCAAAAATTTTAAAAGCCTGAAAACACCAAGAGTTGCTGGTCATGCGAAACCGTGAAATGTTGATATAGTGCTGTTGAGTGCGCACTGGTACACTGTCTTTGGAGAAAGAGCAAAAATTGGCAAAACATAAATGAAAATCATGATGGTGTGATCACTCATCTAGAGCCAGACATCCTGGAGGTGAAGTCAAGTGGGTCTTAGAAAGCATCCCTACAAACAAAGCTAGTGGAGGTGATGGAATTCCAGTTGAGCTATTTCAAATCCTGAAAGATGATGCTGTGAAAGTGCTGCCCTCAATATGCCAGCAGATTTGGAAAACTCAGCAGTGGCCACAGGACTGGAAAAGGTCAGTTTTCATTCCAATCCCAAAGAAAGGCAATGCCAAAGAATGCTCAAACTACCACACAATTGCACTCATCTCACACGCTAGTAAAGTAATGCTCAAAATTCTCCAAGCCAGGGTTCAGCAATACGTGAACCATGAACTTCCTGATGTTCAAGCTGGTTTTAGAAAAGGCAGAGGAACCAGAGATCAAATTGCCAACATCCGCTGGATCATCGAAAAAACAAGAGAGTTCCAGAAAAACATCTATTTCTGCTTTATTGACTATGCCAAAGCCTTTGGCTGTATGGATCACAATAAACTGTGGAAAATTCTTCAAGAAATGGCAATACCAGACCACCTGACCTGCCTTTTGAGAAAGGAAGCAACAGTTAGGATGGACATGGAACAACAGACTGGTTCCAAATAGGAAAAGGAGTACATCAAGGCTGTATATTGTCACCCTGCTTATTTAACTTCGTTGCAGAGTACATCATGAGAAACACTGGGCTGGAAGAAGCACAAGCTGGAATCAAGTTTGCCGGGAGAAATATCAATAACCTCAGATATGTAGATGACACCACCCTTATGGCAGAAAGTGAAGAGGAACTGAAAAGCCTCTTGATGAAGGTGAAAGAGGAGGGTGAAAAAGTTGGCTTAAAGCTCAACATTCAGAAAACGAAGATCATGGCATCCGGTCCCATCACTTCATGGGAAATAGATGGGGAAACAGTGGAAACGGTGTCAGACTTTATTTTGGGGGGCTCCAAAATCACTGCAGATGGTGATTGCAGCCATGAAATTAAAAGACACTCACTCCTTGGATGGAAAGTTATGCCTAGATAGCATATTCAAAAGCAGAGACATTACTTTGCCAACAAAGGTCCGTCTAGTCAAGGCTATGGTTTTTCCAGTGGTCATGTATGGATGTGAGAGTTGGACTGTGAAGAAAGCTGAGCGCCGAAGAATAATGATGCTTTTGAACTGTGGTGTTGGAGAAGACTCTTGAGAGTCCCTTGGACTGCAAGGAGATCTGACCAGTCCATCCTAAAGGAGATCAGCCCTGAATATTCATTGGAAGGACTGATGCTGAAGCTGAAACCCCCATACTTTGGCCACCTCGTGCAAAGAGTCGATTCATTGGAAAACACCCTGATGCTGGGAGGGATTGGGGGCAGGAGGACAAGGGGACGACAGAGGATGAGATGGCTGGATGGCATCACTGACTCGATGGACGTGAGTTTGAGAGAACTCCGGGGTTGGTGATGGACAGGGAGGCCTGGCGTGCTGTAATTCATGGGGTTGCAAAGAGTCGGACACGACTGAGCGACTGAACTGAACTGAAGAGTTAAATATACACTTTGATCAGCAATTCTCATAGGGAGTCTAAAATGACAACCATAACCTATAGAGAGCATGGAAGTCTCCAGACCAGAATACTGGAATGGGTAGTTCTCTTCTCCAGGGGATCTTTGCGACCCAGGACTCGAACCCAGGTCTCCTGCGTGGAAGGTTGCTGTTTTACCAGCTGAGCGGTATTCCAGGGAGGCCTGAGACCTTCTACAGACTTTTACAAATATTACATTCTGGGGTGGGAGCGGGGAGAAGTGAACGAACACACCTACCTACATAAGTTTACGACCTACCTCCCAAAGTTTATGAACAAAGAAAACGAATCTACATGAATAATGCAACCATGCAAGTTGACTACCACTAAACCCAGTAGCAATTAACTGTGAACTGCTGCTAAGTCGCTTCAGTCGTGTCTGACTCTGTGCGACCGCACAGACGGCGGCCCACCAGGCTCCCCCGTCTCTGGGATTCTCCAGGCAAGAACACTGGAGCGGGGTGCCATTTCCTTCTCCAATGCATGAAAGTGAAAGTGAAGTCGCTCAGTCGTGTCCGACTCCTTGCGACCCCATGGACTGCAGCCTACCAGGCTGCTCCATCCATAGAATTTTCCAGACAAGAGTACTGGAGTGGGGTGCCATTGCTTTCTAGGATTAAAAAAAAACAAAAAAAAAAAACCAAAAAAACAAAAAACAAAAAACAAAAAAAAAACCCGTGGCTCACCTGGTAAACAATTGGCCTGCATTGCAGAAGACCCGGGTTCGACCCCTGCGTTGGCAAGATCCCAGAAAAGGGGAAGGCTAACCACTCCACTATACTAGCTGGAAAATTCCACGGACGGCACAGTACATAGGGTCGCAAATAAGTCGTACACGACTAACTGACTTCCACGACCAAACCCGACATGATAAACGCAGAAAGCTTCAAAGTCTGAAACAGTTGGCCGAAACCGGTTATTTGCCAAGTTCTACTTTTTGACACCAAAATATTGGTCTTGTTTAGTCTTACAAGACCTCCAAAAATTGAGTGGTGAGATAAAATTCCCTTCTTTGGTTCTACTTGGCTTAGTCTGCACGGTGGTACCGGAGACTAAGCTCAAGCAGGAGCAAGCAAGGGAGCATGGATACCGGACTGGGTCTCGGCACGGACGGTTGGGAGGAAGCGCACGCCTAACACACTGAGGATGAGAAAGAAAAAAGAAAACAGTCCCAGTGAAGAGGTTGCAGCAGATCTTTTCACGTTAATGGACGAAGCCTCATTCTTCGAAATACTATGTTTAAAGGAAATCTACGATAAATTCAAATAATAAATTGAACATATTGCGTGCGGTGCGTGTTCGTTATGCAAATGAACGCTGAGGCCCCGCCCCCGAGATTCACGCCTCTCCCCATACCCGCTCCCCTGAAGCCAGCTTCCAGTCCGTTGTTCCCAGGCCCCTGACTCCATGTTTTCTCCTCCTCGACACTCTGGGGCTGATTTCTTTGAATAAGGCTTTTCTTGATGGCTTAAGATAATGATTATATGGGTGCTGCATTTGGCAGAGAAGGTTCACTATAATGTCGAATGAAACAGTGTGCTGAGTGCACAGTCGTGCCAAACTATTTGCGACCCCATGGAGTGTAACCCTCCAGGCTCCTCTGTCCATGGACTTCTCCAGGCAAGAATACTGCAGTGGGTAGCCATTCCCATCTTCAGGAGAAGCTTCCCCAAGATGGAATCTGGGTCTCCCGCTTTGTAAGCGGACTCTTTACCGTGACGCTTATCAGTATTTGGAGAGGCAATGGCACCCCACTCCAGTACTCTTGCCTGGAAAATCCAGTGGATGGAGGAGCCCGGAAGGCTGCAGTCCATGGGGTTGCTGCGGGTCGGACACGACTCAGCGATTTCACTTTCACTTTTCATTTTCATGCATTGGAGAAGGAGATGGCAACCCACTCCTGTGTTCTTGCCTGGAGAATCCCAGGGACCGGGCACCCTGGTGGGCGGCCGTCTATGGGTTCGCACAGAGTCCGACACGACTGAAGTGACTCAGAAGCAGCAATCAATATTAAAAGAAAAGAAAGAAAGAAATATGACTGCCAAAATAGGAGGGCCAGGTTCCATCCCAGGGTCGTGAACTGTCCACTTCATTTGCTCAGTTCTGTCCGACTGGCTTTTCTGCTGCTGCTGCTGCTAAGTCGCTTCAGTCGTGTCCGACTCTGTGCAACCCCATAGACGGAAGCCCACCAGGATGCCCCGTCCCTGGGATTCTCCAGGCAAGAACACTGGAGTGGGTTGCCATTTCCTTCTCCAATGCATGAAAGTGAAAAGTGAAAAGGAAGTCGCTCAGTCGTGTCCGACTCTTAGCGACCCCATGGACTACAGCCTACCAGGCTCCTCCATCCATGGGATTTTCTAGGCAAGAGTACTGGAGTGGGGTGCCATTGCCTTCTCCGACCGGCTTTCCTAACCGTCCCTAACTTCCGGAGCATGGGCAAACTCATGTCCACCGAGTCGGTGATGCTATCTAATCGTTTTTCCCAATGTTGTCCCTTTCTCCTTCTGTCTTGGATCTTTCCCGGCACTAGAAAAATCTCCTGGAAAACCCACTCACGATTATGAGAACCAAAGGCCAATCAATCTTACTGACCAATCAACCTGACCTGACCCTGAGAAATCTGTATGCAGGTCAATAAGCAACAGAACTGTACATTGAAAACCAGGCTGGTTCCAAATCGGGAAAGGAGAATGTCAAGTCTGCATATTGTCACCCTGCTTATTTAACTTATATGCAGAGTATATCATGTGAAATGTCACGCTGGATGAAGCACAAGCTGGAATGAAGATTTCTGGGAGAAACATCAATAACCTCAGACATGCAGGATAACACCACCCTTATGGCAGAAAGCAAAGAACTAAAGAGCCTCTTGATGAAAGTGAAAGAGGAGATGAAAGGGACATTGACTCATTATATAGCACCCACTGTCTCGGTGGTCATGTGTTTGAACAAGCCCCAGGAGAACTGTTTGGAGACGACTGAGCAAAGGAACTGGACAATTTCTATGACCCAGGGATGGAACTGGCTCCTCCTATATTGGTAGGCAAATTTTGTTTTAAATTACTGATTAGAGTCACCCTGGTGGCTTAGAGAGTGAAGAGTCCGCTTACAATATGGGTGACCCAGGTGCACTCCTTGGGAAGAATCTCCTGGACAAGCTACCCACTTGGGTATGGCTACCAGGGAATGGCATCTAAGGGCTGATGTGCCCACCCTGAAGGCTGGATGATGTGTTTATGCAAATAAACCTAAATAACAAAAATCATTTAAAAGGTAAATAGAGCATCAAACCATACTGTCTTGAAAGCCTATTTTAGGTGCATGGAGTCAATATCACACAAGAATTAACAATATCCATGTATTTTGCGATTACAGCAGTTGATGGCAGATAAGTCGAAGCCTCAGCTGACCTTGCCAATCTCAGGAGGTTGTGTGCTGCTACCATGCACTCGTCACAGGGGCAGAATCTCCTATACGCAGAAGTGCTAACTTACACAAAGTGACAAGTCTCAATGTGTCATATCTGAAAATTAAAAAAGCTTATCTTTTAGGAGATAAAGTAGGTATTTGTCCTCATTGTGCTTTCAGATGCCCCGTTATAACCAAGATGATTTTGCACAATCAAAAGAATGTTACAGTGCTAGAAGCTTCAATAGCACATATACTAAAACTCGAATGATACAGAGATTAGCATGGCCCCTGCGCAAGGATGACACACAAATTCGGAGAAGCGTTCCATATTTTTTTACAATTTTGAGCATTAATATAATAATATTATGAATACGATTCACAGAAAATTTTTAAAGTTTACCGAAAGAAAACAAGATTACATCCAACTTGCAACTATTTATTTGCCTTCTTGACTGCTTTGCTATGCTATGCTAAGTCACTTCAGTCGTGTCCGACTCTGCGACCCATAGACGGCAGCCCACCAGGCTCCCCCGTCCCTGGGATTCTCCAGGCAAGAACACTGGAGTGGGTTGCCATTTCCTTCTCCAATGCATGAAAGTGAAAAGTGAAAGTGAAGTCGCTTAGTCATGTCCGACTCTTAGTGACCCCATGGACTGCAGCCTACCAGGCTCCTCCGTCCATGGGATTTTCCAGGCAAAAGTACTGGAGTGGGGTGCCATTGCCTTAGGACTCTGCATGTGCTTCTATAGTGTGAATTATTTGGTAGGTTGCTCTTTCTGGTAGACTTTCCCACCATTTTAAAGTAAAGATACACATCTTTCAACCCTGAAATTAGGTGCATTAATTTTAACAAATTATTTTTGAGTTTTAAAAAAAATGTAGAAATTTTGATATAGTTAATACAATCAATTAGTTGCATTGGGAGAAGACAATTTTAATGAATGATTAGTTTATGAAAGTATCCAAGTATGTTGATAAGAAGAAAATAAAATTACAAAATGCATGTTACAGTGCCCCCAAAGATGCTTGGAAAACTAGTAAGTCATGGCAGATGACATGTATATTCATGAAGCTTTAATTTCATGCAGTTATGCATTTCTCACAAATCACTTGGGTTATGTGATCCTCACACTGAGGGATTTGCTTAGATAAAGCCATTTATGATTTCAGTTGTTAAACTACAATATTTTATAGCATTTATTCAGTCCATCCTGATTTCTTTAAGGTTTAACTGTTACCGTTTTCCCTGAAAACTAAAAATTCTCTTCTGGTATAGAGGACCCTGTCAGCTCCTGTTGTTAGAATTGCAACTGCCCTGAGATGGTCTTGAGTTTTAAGAACACATTTTACTTTCACTGTAGACTTCTCAAATTCAGTAACGTGTCCTTCATTATAAAAGATCACTGCAACCCAGTCACCATCTTCGTGGGGGGTTGGGGGTCGCTTCACTCAGCTTGTAGGATCTTAGTCCCCCAGCAGAGATTGAACACGCTGTCTCGGAAGTGAAAGCATGGAACCCTAACCACCAGAGAATTCCCTCCACATGGTCCTTTAAATCTGTTGTAGGATTTTCCCCTCCTCCAGTCGTGATGATATATATTGACCCATCTTGTTCTTTTCTGATAACCATGATGAGTAATGACTATATTTTTGCAGGCTAAAGCTAAAACGCAACAAGACTAACCAGCCCCTCTAAGAATTAAGCCTGTTCTCAATAACGCTTTGCGGAGGGGCTGGGGTGGACGGCAGGCTAATATAGTGCGTCCGGGTGTGCTCAGTCGTGTCCACTCTTTGCGACCCCATATAGACATTGGATCAATTCATAATAATGGAGGGTTTTGGTGACTACGCCTCAAGTATCCACGTTATAATCACAATAATAGTCATTAAGACCATAATATTCTCCACCATTACTGCACTCCAGCAATGCAAAAATCCAGATACAGCAAAATGGCCACATCACTGGACAGTTTTCACTGTCATGGCGACTTCCTGCAGAGTATAAATGTGATGTGAGGACTGAGCTGAATCCTATGCCTCTGCCAAATGAGTGTGGCACGAAAATACTATGTTAAGGCCGCTGTGTGCTTCGTTACTCAGATTAACAGAAGACATGCTTATGAAATTAAAGCATGAAAATAGACACTATCCAGAATCTAGACAACACACAAAAGTAACTGCATAACAAGGACACGGGACGGATTCCGGTCCAAATATTACCATGCTGTTATAAACGGGCTAAACCAGTGAGTTGCTTAGCAGAGAACAGTGACTCTGCACTCTAGAACCACTCAAGAGCTTTAAACATGCTGATGCCCAATCCCCACACACAGAGAGAAAATTTTAATTGGCCCAGGGTGGAGTCCTGGGCATAGGATTTTTAGAAACTGTCTGACTCCTTTGGTGGACCGCCATGATTGTGAAGCACTGGGCCCTGAACAAAGAGGCCCCAGGGAGAGTCAGACTTCTTTGGGCAAGATATTCCAGTAGGGGGCGCTCAGCTGATTCCATGTTTCTGGACGTCCATCTGTGTCCCAAGTGTTAACCGATTTTCAGAGAGGCCTTTCTAACATAGATACTACTCTGATTGTTTTCAAAGTTTTTAAAAATTTTCTAAAAGTAACGGGAATTCCCTGACGGTCCAGTGGTTGGAACTCCACTGCAGGGGCAGAGGATCAATCCCTGAACGGGGAACTAAGGTCTCCCAAATCCTATGCTATGGTATGCTATGCTATGCTAAGTCACTTCAGTCATGTCCAACTCTGTGCGACCCCATAGACGGCAGCCCACCAGGCTCCCCCGTCCCTGGGATTCTCCAGGCAAGAACACTGGAGTGCGTTGCCATTTCCTTCTCCAGTGACTGAAAGTGAAAAGTGAAAGTGAAGTCGCTCAGTCGTGTCCGACCCTCAGCAACCCCATGGACTGCAGCCCACCAGGCTCCTCCATCCATGGGATTTTCCAGGCAGGAGTACTGGAGTGGGGTGCCATTGCCTTCTCCCAAACCCTATAGCGTGGCCATATAATAATAATAATAAAATCTACAGTATCTTCGGATTTCAGGTTGAATATGGCAGATTAAATATATCCATTTATCTCCACTCTGTCCACAAAACCCCACTAAATGACAGTAAAAGAATAAAAAGAAAAGATATGTTCTTAGGAGAGCAGGTAACAGCAGCCAAGTGGGGACAAGGACATTTTAATGCTTCAGAACCCTGAAAAGCTCAGGAATTCTAAGCTATCTCTGAAAGTTGAGGAAAAATTGATATCAGAGTGGGCATCTAGCCTGTCTGCTACATTTTAAACAAAACGAAGAAACAGCAGTATAAGCATATTATGAGTTATAGAAGCAAACAGATGAAACTGCTAAGGATGTAAAATGGTTGCTTCTGTGAAGTGGAATCTGGGATGGGAAAAAGCATTTCTGGGTTTTGCTCTTCTGAGAGCCCTGTGTCATTTGGCCTTTAAAATTAAATTCTGAAAGGAATCATCCTTCAATTAAAAATAAATTTAAAAACAACACCAACAGAAAAAGATAATATTAAGTATATACAAAACTTACATTTTTTAAAAAAGCTGCTTTTGGAATGCATTTGGGAGTCAAAGTATGCAAATACTGTAGATAAGAATGTAAAATTGTAAAATCTTCCCAGGTGACAGGTGGGTAATATGGATCAAAATTTTCAATGTGTGGAACATTTAGTCTGGCATTTTCACTCTAGGAATTTGTCATGAGGAAGTAATTGGACAACCACTGCTTTGATTATAAAACAGAAAAATTGGAAACTATCTACACGCCCTACACCAGAATTTTGATTTGAACAAGTGATGGCTCCTCCAAACAGTGAAATTATATGCAAATACTTTAAATGATGGATTGCACACGTCTCAGACGGTCAAAAATTCTGAAAACACGAAGAGTTGCTGGGCATGTGAAACCGGGAAATGTTGATATAATGCCATTGAGTGTGCACTGGTACACTGGAGAAAAAGCAAAAATTCGCATTACATAAATGAAAAGTTAAATATACACTTTGATCAGCAATTCTCATAGGGAGTCTAAAATGACTCCCATGAACTATAGAGTGCATGGAATTCTCCAAGCCAGAATACTGGAATGGGTAGCTATTCTCTTCAGGAGATCTTTGATACCCAAGACTCGAACACAGGTCTCCTGCATGGAAGGTCGCTGTTTTACCAGCTGAGCTACCAGGGAAGCCTGAGGCCTTCTACGGATTTTTACAAATATTACATCCTGGGGTGGGAGCGGGGAGAAGTGAACGAACACAACTACTTATATAACTTTACAAATACCTCCCTTAAGTTTATGAGTAAAGAAAACGAAGCTATATGAATAATGCAACTATGAAACTTCACTAAAAAAAAAAAACCGTGGCTCACCTGGTAAACAAGTGGCCTGCATTGCAGAAGACCCGGGTTCGACCCCTGGGTTGGCAAGATCCCAGAAAAGGGGAAGGCTAACCACTCCACTATACTAGCTGGAAAATTCCACGGACGGCATAGTACATGGGGTCGCAAATAAGTCGTACACGACTAACTGACTTCCACGACCAAACCCGACATGATAAACGCAGAAAGCTTCAAAGTCTGAAATAGTTGGCCGAAACCGGTTATTTGCCAAGTTCTACTTTTTGACACCAAAATATTGGTCTTGTTTAGTCTTACAAGACCTCCAAAAATTGAGTGGTGAGATAAAATTCCCTTCCTTGGTTCTACTTGGCTTAGTCTGCACGGTGGTACCGGAGACTAAGCTCAAGCAGGACCAAGCAAGGGAGCATGGATACCGGACTGGGTCTCGGCACGGACGGTTGGGAGGAAGCGCACGCCTAACACACTGAGGATGAGAAAGAAAAAAGAAAACAGTCCCAGTGAAGAGGTTGCAGCAGATCTTTTCACGTTAATGGACGAAGCCTCATTCTTCGAAATACTATGTTTAAAGGACATCTACGATAAATTCAAATAATAAATTGAACATATTGCGTGCGGTGCGTGTTCGTTATGCAAATGAACGCTGAGGCCCCGCCCCCGAGATTCACGCCTCTCCCCATACCCGCTCCCCTGAAGCCAGCTTCCAGTCCGTTGTTCCCAGGCCCCTGACTCCATGTTTTCTCCTCCTCGACACTCTGGGGCTGATTTCTTTTGAATAAGGCTTTTCTTGATGGCTTAAGATAATGATTATATGGGTGCTGCATCTGGCAGAGAAGGTTCACTATAATGTCGAATGAAATACACTGCCGAACCTACTCAGTCGTGCTCAAACTATTTGCGACCCCATGGACTGTAGCCCTCCAGGCTCCTCTGTCCGTGGACTTCTCCAGGCAAGAATACTGCAGTGGGTAGCCATTCCCTGGTAGCCATACCCAAGTGGGTAGCTTGTCCAGGAGATTCTTCCCAAGGAGTGCACCTGGGTCACCCATATTGTAAGCGGACTCTTCACTCTCTAAGCCACCAGGGTGACTCTAATCAGTAATTTAAAACAAAATTTGCCTACCAATATAGGAGGAGCCAGTTCCATCCCTGGGTCATAGAAATTGTCCAGTTCCTTTGCTCAGTCGTCTCCAAACAGTTCTCCTGGGGCTTGTTCAAACACATGACCACCGAGACAGTGGGTGCTATATAATGAGTCAATGTCCCTTTCATCTCCTCTTTCACTTTCATCAAGAGGCTCTTTAGTTCTTTGCTTTCTGCCATAAGGGTGGTGTTATCCTGCATGTCTGAGGTTATTGATGTTTCTCCCAGAAATCTTCATTCCAGCTTGTGCTTCATCCAGCGTGACATTTCACATGATATACTCTGCATATAAGTTAAATAAGCAGGGTGACAATATGCAGACTTGACATTCTCCTTTCCCGATTTGGAACCAGCCTGGTTTTCAATGTACAGTTCTGTTGCTTATTGACCTGCATACAGATTTCTCAGGGTCAGGTCAGGTTGATTGGTCAGTAAGATTGATTGGCCTTTGGTTCTCATAATCGTGAGTGGGTTTTCCAGGAGATTTTTCTAGTGCCGGGAAAGATCCAAGACAGAAGGAGAAAGGGACAACATTGGGAAAAACGATTAGATAGCATCACCGACTCGGTGGACATGAGTTTGCCCATGCTCCGGAAGTTAGGGACGGTTAGGAAAGCCGGTCGGAGAAGGCAATGGCACCCCACTCCAGTACTCTTGCCTGGAAAATTCAATGGATGGAGGAGCCTGGTAGGCTGTAGTCCATGGGGTTGCTAAGAGTCGGAAACGACTGAGCGACTTTTCACTTTTCACTTTCATGCATTGGAGAAGGAAATGGCAACCCACTCCAGTGTTCTTGCCTGGAGAATCCCAGGGACGGGGCATCCTGGTGGGCTTCCGTCTATGGGTTGCACAGAGTCGGACACGACTGAAGCGACTTAGCAGCAGCAGCAGCAGAAAAGCCAGTCGGACAGAACTGAGCAAATGAAGTGGACAGTTTTCACGACCCTGGGATGGAACCTGGCCCTCCTATTTTGGCAGTCATATTTCTTTCTTTCTTTCTTTTTTTTTAATATTGATTGCTGCTTCTGAGTCACTTCAGTCGTGTCGGACTCTGTGCGACCCCATAGACGGAAGCCCACCAGGATGCCCCGTCTCTGGGATTCTCCAGGCAAGAACACAGGAGTGGGTTGCCATCTCCTTCTCCAATGCATAAAAGTGAAAAGTGAAAGTGAAATCGCTGAGTCGTGTCCGACCCGCAGCAACCCCATGGACTGCAGCCTTCCGGGTCCTCCATCCATTGGACTTTCCAGGCAAGAGTACTGGAGCGGGGTGCCATTGCCTCTCCAAATACTGATTAGTGTCACAGTAAAGAGTCCGCTTACAAAGTGGGAGACCCAGATTCCATCTTGGAGAAGCTTCTCCTGAAGATGGGAATGGCTACCCACTGCAGTATTGTTGCCTGGAAAAGTCCACCGACAGAGGTGCCTGGAGGGCTACAGTCCATGGGGTCGCAAATAGTTTGAGCACGACTGAGTAGGTTCGGCAGTGTATTTCATTCGACATTATAGTGAACCTTCTCTGCCAGATGCAGCACCCATATAATCATTATCTTAAGCCATCAAGAAAAGCCTTATTCAAAAGAAATCAGCCCCAGAGTGTCGAGGAGGAGAAAACATGGAGTCAGGGGCCTGGGAACAAGGGACTGGAAGCTGGCTTCACGGGAGCTGGGGTGGGGAGAGGCGTGAAGCTTGGGGGTGGGGCCTCAGCCTTCATTTGCATAACCAGCATGCACTGCGCGCAATGTAGTTTCTATTTATTATTTCAATTATCATAATTTTATTTAAAACGTAGTATTTCGAAGAATGAGCCTTTGTCCACTTCCGTGAAAAGATCTGCAAACTCTTGACCCGGACTTACCCTTGACTGTCCTCACCCTCACTGTGTTAGGAGTGACCGTTACCTAAGTAGTATGTTCACGGGCTTTGTGGTACACTTAGTCTCACTCTTACTTGTGCCCGGCGTGAGTCCTTGGTGTTTTACCGAGGATTCCACCGGGTAGGTCTAAGTAAGGGTAATTGGATGTTCTGCCAATCTTTGGAGGCCTTGTGGTATTCCACAAAGCTAACATAGTTGTGTGAAAAAGTAGAATTAGAAAAGTGAGGCCATTTTTCTACGGCTGCGGTAGTTAACAGCTTTCTGTGTGTTTATCTGTTGTTGCTGCCGGTAAGTCGCTTTAGTCGTGTCTGACTCTGTGCGACCCCATAGACGGCAGCCCACCAGGCACCGCTGTCCCTGGGATTCTCCAGGCAAGAATATTGGAGTGGGTTGCCGTTTTCTTCTCCAATACAGAGGGAAGTCGCTCAGTCGTGTCCGACTCTTCAGCGACTTCATGGAGTGCAGCCTACCAGGCTCCTCCGTCCGTGGGATTTTCCAGGCAAGAGTACTGGAGTGGGGTGCCATTGCCTTCTAAGGTGTTTATCTAGGGGAAACCATATTCTTAATTTTTAGTCAGTAACATTTTCATAACGCTGAATGGGTTTTCCTCGAGATTTTTTGTTTTTTCATTCTGGGAAAGATTGAAGACAGGAGGAGAAAGGGACGACGTTGACTCATTATACGGCACTCACTTTCTCGGTGGACATGCATTTGAACAAGCCCCAGGAGAGCTGTGTGGAGATGACTGAGTGAAGGAACTGAGCAATTTTTACGACCCAGGGATGGAACCAGTTCCTCCTATATTGGTAGACAGCTTTTTTTTTTTTTTTTTTTTTTTTAGTGATTAGAGTCACCCTGGTGGCTTAGATAGGGGAGAGTCTGCTTACAATGTGGGAAACGGAGGCTCGCTCCTGGGGAAGAATCTCCTGGAGAAGCTACCCACTTGGGTATGGCTACCAGGGAATGGCTACCCACTGCAGTATTCTTGCCTGGAGAAGTCCATGGACAGAGGAGCCTGGAGGGCTACAGTCCATGGGGTCGCAAGTAGTTTGGCACGACTGTGCACTCAGGGCACTCGGTTTCATTTGACATTATAGTGAACCTTCTCTGTGTCAAATGCAGCACTCCCATATCATTTTCTTAAGCCATCGAGAAAATCCTTTATTTGAAAGAAATCAGACGCAGAGCGTCAAGGAGAAGACATGGAGTCAGGGGCCTGGCATCAAGGGACTGGAGGCAGGCTTCGCGGGAGATGGGGTGGCAAAGGCGCGAATCTCGGGGGTAGGAGCTCAGTGTTTATTTGCATAGCCAGAATGCACTGCACGCAATATGTTCAATTTATTATTTGAATGTATCATAGATTTCCTTTAAACATACTATTTCAAAGAATGAGCCTTCGTCCACTAATGTGAAGAGATCTGCTTACAACCTCTTCACCGGGACTTACCCTTTTTTTGCTTCTCATCCTCAGTGTATTAGGTGTGAGCTTCCCCTCGTGGGCTTCCCCTCGTGGGCTTCCCTGGTGGCTCAGAGGTTAAAGCGTCTGCCTCCAATGTAGGGAAACCCGGGTTCGATCCCTGGGCTGGGAAGATCCCCTGGAGAAGGAAATGGCAACCCACTCCAGTATTCTTGCCTGAAGAATCCCATGGACGGAGGAGCTTAGTAGGCTACAGTCCACGGGGTCGCAGAGTCGGACACGACTGAGTGACTTCACTTTCACTTTCGCTTTTCCCCTCATCAGTACGTGCCCAGGCACGGTCCGGTATCCGTCCTCCATTTCTTGCTGCTGCTTGAGCTTAAAGTCTAGTATTGCCGTGCAGACTAAGTCAAGTAGGACCAAGAAAGAAAGAAATTTTACATTAGCCAACGGTTTTTGGAGGTCTTATGAGCTTAAACAAGACTGATATTCTTGTGTAGAAAAGTAGAACTTGGAAAATAAGTGATTTCGGGCGATTTTTTAGATTCTTGAAGCTTTCTGTGTTTACCATTTTAGATTGCGGGTCTGGTCTTTGGTGAGTTGAAAGTCGCTTAGTCGTGTCCGACTTTTTGTGACCCCATGTACTATGCAGTCCATGGAATTTTCCAGACCAGAATACCGGAATGGTTAGCCTTCCCCTTTTGCTGGGGTCTTCCCAACCCAGGGATGGAACCCAGGTCTCCCGGTGGATGGAACCCGGGCCTCGGATATTGGCAGATAGGTTGTTTTTTTTTGTTTTTTGTTTTTTTCTTTTGCTGATTAGAGTTACCCTGATGACTTTAGAGAGCCTGCTTTCAATATGGTAGACCCAGGCTCAGTTCCTGGGGAAGGTTCTCCTGGAGAAGGGAATGGTTACCCACTGTAGTATTCTTGCCTGGGGAATCCCATGGACAGAGGAGCCAGACAGGCTCTGGTCAGACACGACTGAGCGACTTTCACAGAGAGAGCCACCTGGGAAAAGGAGGACTCTTTTTAGGTGATCCCACGTTTCTGTCGCAGGTGTAATTGTCTTTTGGGCTGTGCTTTGTTTTCTGTAGTGTCAGTCACTCAGTCCTGTGGGACTGTTAGCCAACCTATGGACTGTAACCTGCCAGTCTCCTCTGTCTGTGGAATTCTCCAGGCCAGAATACTGCAGTGAGTTTCCATTCCCTTCTCCAGGGACTCTTCCCGACCCAGAGATGGAACCCGAGTCTCCTGCATTGCAGGCGAATTGTTTACCATGTGAGCCACCATTTTTTCCCCCCCTAATCCACGGTTATTACTACTGGATTTAATGGTAGTCAACTTTCATATTTGCATTATTCATATAGGTTCGTTTTCTTGGTTCACAAACTTATGGAGGTAGTTAGTAAACCTATGTGGGTAGATGTGTTCATTCTGTTCTCACCCTTCCCACCCTAGGATGTAATATTTGTAAAAATCCATAGAACGTCTCAGGCTCTACTGGTAGCTCAGCTGGTAAAAAAATCCACCTTCCCTGCAGGAGACCTGGGTTCGATTCCTGGGTTGGGAAGATCCCGTGGAGAAGAGAACAGCTACCCATTCCAGTATTCTGGCCTGGAGAATTCCATGCAGTGTATAGTTCATGGGAGTCATTTTAGACTCCCTATGAGAATTGCTGATCAACGTGTATATTTAACTTTTCATTTATGTAGTGCCAACTTTTGCTTTTTCTCCAAAGTCTGTACCGGTGCACACTCAACGGCACTGTATCAACATTTCGCTGTTTCACATGCCCAGCACTCTTGTTGTTTTCGGGATTTTAGAATTTGTGAGCGTCTGGGACGTGTGCAATCCATCATTTAAAGTATTTGCATATAATTTCACTGTTTGGAGGAGCCATCACTTGTTCAAATCAAAATTCTGGTGTAGGGCGTGTAGATAGTTTCCAATTTTTCTATTTTATACTCGAAGCAGTGGTTGTCCAATTACTTCCTCAAGACAAATTCCAAGAGTGAAAATGCTGGACTAAATGTTCCACACATTGAAATTTTTGATCCATATTACCCACCTGTCACCTGGAAAGATTTTACGATTTTACATTCTTATCTGCAGTATTTGCATATCTTTTACTCCCAAATGCGTTTCAAAAACAACTTAAAAATATATATATATATATACGCTTTGTATATACTTAATATTTTCATTTGTTTTAAAAAATAAATTTATGTATTTTAAAAATTTACTTTTTAATTGAAGGATAATTGCTTACAGAATTTAATTTTAAAGGCCAAGTGACACAAGGCTCTCAGAAGAGCAAAACCCAGGATTTCTTTTCCCCATCCCAGTTCCCACTTCCCAGAAACAACCATTTTAAATCCTTAGCGGTTTCATCTGTTTGCTTCTATAACTCATAGTATGCTTACACGGCTCTTTCTTCGTTTTGTTCTAAACCGTAGCAGACAGGCTAGATGCCCACTCGGATATCAATTTTTCCTCAACCTTCACAGATAGCTTAGAATTCCTGAGCCTTTCCAGGGTTCTGAAGCATTAAAGAGTCCTTGTCCCCACTTGGCTGCTGTTACCTGTTCTCCTGTTTAGTCAATAAGAACGTATCTTTTCTTTTGATTCCTTTACTGTCATTTAGTGGGGTTTTGTGGACAGAGTAGAGATAAATGGATATATCTAATCTGCCATATTCAACCTGAAATCCGAAGATACTGTAGATTTTATTATCATTATTATTATTCTTCGGCCGTGCTACAGGGTTTGCGAGACGTTAGTTCCCCGTTCAGGGATTGAGCCTCTGCCCCTGCAGTGGAGTCCCAACTACTGCACCATCAGGGAATTCCCGTTACTTTTAGAAAATTTTTTAAAACTTTGAAAACAAGTAGAGTAGTATCTATGCTAGAAAGGCCTCTCTGAAAATCGGTTAACACTTGGGACACAGATGGACGTTAAGAAACAGGGAATCCGCTGAGCGCCCCCTACTGGAATATCTTGCCCAAAGAAGTCTGACTTTCCCTGGGGCCTCTTTGTTCAGGGCCCAGTGCTTCACATTCGTGGTGGTCCACCAAAGGAGTCGGGGAGATTCTAAAAATCCTATGCCCAGGACTCCACCCTGGGCCAATTAAAATTTTCTCTCTGTGTGTGGGGATTGGGCATCAGCATTTTTAAAGCTCTTAAGTGGTTTTGGAGTGCAGAGTCACTGTTCTCGGCTAAGCTGCTCACTGGTTTAGCCCGTTTATAACAGCATGGTAATATTTGGACCGGAATCCGTCCCATGTCCTTTTTATGCAGTTACCTTTGTGTGTTGTCTAGATTCTGGATAGTGTCTATTTTCATGCTTTAATTTCATAAGCATGTCTTCTGTTAATCTGAGTAACGAAGCACACAGTGGCCTTAACATAGTGTTTTCGTGCCACACTCATTTGGCAGAGGCATAGGATTCAGCTCAGTCCTCACATCACATTTATACTCTGCAGGAAGTCGCCATGACAGAGTGAAAACTGTCCAGTGATGTGGCCATTTTGCTGTATCTGGATTTTTGCATTGCTGGAGTGCAGTAATGGTGGAGAGTATTATGGTCTTAATGACTATTATTGTGATTATAATGTGGATACTTGAGGCGTAGTCACCAAAACCCTCCATTATTATGAATTGATCCAATGTCTATATGGGGTCGCAAGGAGTGGGACACGACTGAGCACACACGGATGCACTATATTAGCACCCCCCACCCACCCCTAGCCGCTCTCAATAACCCCCAAAGCGTTGTTGAGAACAGGCTTAATTCTTAGAGGGGCTGGTTATTCTTGCTGAGTTTTAGCTTTAGCCTGCAAAACGTATCGTCATTGCTCATCATGGTTATCAGAAAAGAACAAGATGGGTCAATATATATCATCACGACTGGAGGAGGGGAAAATCCTACAACAGATTTAAAGGACCATGTGGAGGGAATTCTCTGGTGGTTAGGGTTCCATGCTTTCATTGCCAAGAGAATGGGTTCAGCCCCTGCTGGGGGACTAAGATCCTACAAGCTGAGTGAAGCACCCCCCACACAAAAAAATAGTGACTGGGTTGCAGTGATCTTTTATAATGAAGGACATGTTACTGAATTTGAGAAGTCTACAGTGAAAGTAAAATGTGTTCTTAAAACTCAAGACTATCTCAGGGCAGTTGCAATTCTAACAACAGGAGTTGACAGGGTCCTCTATACCAGAAGAGAATTTTTAGTTTTCAGTAAAAACGGTCACATTTAAACCTTAAAGAAATCAGGATACACTGAATAAATGCTATAAAATATTGTAGTTTAACAACTGAAATCATAAATGGCTTTATCTAAACAAATCTCTCAGTGTGAAGATCACATAATCTTCACACATCACAAAAGTGATTTGTGAGAAATGCATAACTGCATGAAATTAAAGCTTCATGAATATATACATCATCTGCCATGACTTACTAGTTTTCCAAGCATCTTTGGGGGCACTGTAACATGCATTTTTGTCATTTTATTTTCTTCTTATCAACATAGTTGGATACTTTCATGAACTAATCATTCATGAAAATAGTCTGTCTTCTTCCAATGAAAATAATTAATTACATTAACTATATCAAAATTTCTACCACATATTTTTTAAAACTCAAAAATAAATTGTTAAAATTGAATCCACCTGAGTTCAGGGTTGAACGATGTGTATCTTTACTTTGAAATGGTAGGAAAATCTACCAGAAAGAGCAACCTAGCAAATAACTATAGAAGCACATGCAGAGTTCTATTTTTTAATACCTAAAGCAGTCAAGAAGGCAAGTAAAAAATTGCAAGTTGGATGTAATCTTAAATTTTCTTTCAGTAAACTTTAAAAATATTTTGTGAATCCTATTCATAATATTATTTTTTTAATGCCCAAAATTTTAAAAAATATGAAACGCTTCTCTGAATTTGTGTGTCATCCTTGCGCAGGGGCCATGCTAATCTCTGTATCATTCGAGTTTTAGTATACGTGCTATTGAAGCTTCTAGCACTGTAACATTATTTTGATTGTGCAAAACCATCTTGGTTATAACGGGGCATCTGAAAGCACAATGAGGACAAATACCTGCTTTATCTCCTAAAAGATAAGCTTTTTTAATTTTCAGATATGACACATTGAGACTTGTCACTTTGTGTAAGTTAGCACTTCTGCGTATAGGAGATTCTGCCCCTGTGACGAGTGCATGGTAGCAGCACACACCCTCCTGAGATTGGCAAGGTCAGCTGAGGACTTGACTTGCTGCTGCTGCTAAGTCACTTCAGTCGTGTCCAACTCTGTGCGACCCCACAGACGGCAGTCCACCAGGCTCCCCCATCCCTGAGGACTTGACTTACTTGCCATCAACTGCTGTAATCACAAAATACATGGATATTGTTAATTCTTGTGTGATATTGACTCCATGCACCTAAAATAGGCTTTAAAGACAGTATGGTTTGATGCTCTATTTACCTTTTAAATGATTTTTGTTATTTAGGTTTATTTGCATAAACACATCATCCAGCCTTCAGGGTGGGCACATCAGCCCTTAGATGCCACCCGAGAACCTCAGAGAAAGCTTGTGAACATGTAACATGGTTCTCAGAAAGCCTTGCCTCTGTGCTTGGTAGAGTGCACACTCTGAAATGTGCTGTGAGAAATATCTGATTCAGCAGGATTATTCATTGTCCCCCTGGGAACTTGGATCCTCTTAATTTGGGCCTGTGGCAATGGGAGTGGGCAACGGTGACAACTGGAGGCACTTGCAACTAGAAAATCAGTGTCAGCTGAGGATGCTACAGGAAGAGTAAAAAGCACCAGAAAGTTCTATAGCCCTGAGCGCATCAGTGCATTGGTGCAGTGCCGTCAACTCCTGTGTGCTCGCTCAGTCATGTCCTACTCTGCCACCCCACGGACTATAGCCCACCAGGCTCCTCTGTCCATGGAATTTCCCAGGCAAGAACACTGGAGTGGGTTGCCAGTTCCTTCTCTCAGCTCATGAGGTCCATTCTAATCCCCGGGGGTCTTGGTACCATGCAAAACGCTGAGCCAGCAGCTCTGGGGTGGGGGGGCGGCCTGAGACCCTGCATATCTAACCCCTTAATTCTGTTTCCTTTTATGAAGCTCCTTTTCGTGAAGCTCATGTATTTTGATGCACAGTATAAGTTGTCGGCTGACCCCCAAGCACATAATAAATACTGAAAATTTCCCCATCAAACAGGTTGAAATTATTTTGCCCTTTAAAAGAATAATATTTCAGGGAATTCCCTGATGACCTAGTGGTTACGATTCTGGGCTTTCACTGCTGTGGCCCCAAGTTCAATCACTGGTCAGGGAAGTGAGATTCTGAAAGCCCCACAGTGCAGCCAAAAAAAGAAAAGAAAAAAAGAATAACACTTCAGTTACCTGTGTAATTTACAAAAGCAGAACATTTCACCCACAGATGGATCCATAAAACTGTAACCTAACTGTATTTTTATGCTGTGTATAGGAGTTCCAGTGGTGCAATCGGTTAGTGTACTTATACGCTCTGCATAGAATCTTATTTTATCCATTTAACAGGTTAATGTACAATTAAGCATTAAGACTGTCATGTAAAACTAATAGCAACAACTGTAACATTTCTATTTTCATTTTAGGTTTTTAATTTTTTAAGGTATTATTTATTTATGACTGCACTGGATCTTTGTTGCTGCACAGGTTTTTTAAAATTTGTTTTAATTGGAGGATAATTACTCTACAATATTGTGGTGGTTTCTGCCATACATCAACATGAATGGGCCATAGGTATACATGTGTCCCCCCAATCCTGAACACCCCTCCCTCCTCCCCAGGTTGTCCCAGAGCACCTGCTTTGGATGCCCTTCTTCATACATCAAACTCCCACTGGCTATCTATTTTACATATGGCAATGTATCTGTCTCAATGCTGTTCTTTCAAATCATTCCACCCTCTCCTTCTCCCACTGAGTCCAAAAGTCTGTTCTTTACTTCTGTGTCTCGTTTGCTGCCAGTACGTAGAATCCAGGTGGCGCTAGTGGTAAAGAATCTGCCTGCCAAGGCAGGAGACATAGGAGATACAGGTATGATCCCTGGGTCAGGCAGGTCCCCTGGAGGAGGGAATGGCAATGCACTCCAGTATTCTTGCCTGGAGAATCCCATGGACAGAGGAGCCTGGTAAGCTACAGTCCCTAGGGTCACACAGAGACGGATACGACTGAAGCTACTTAGCGTGCATGCTCCTTTGCTGCCCTGTACATCGGATCGTAGGTACCATCTTTCTAGAGTCCATCAGTTCAGTCGCTCAGTCATGTCTGACTCTTTGCAACCCCATGAACTGCAGCACGCCAGGCCTCCCTGTCTGCCGGGAGCCGGCGAGAGACATTCCACTCGTGACAAAGGTCATGAGGAAGGGGGCTCGGCATACGCAAAGGCGGGATCGAGCCTCGGGAGTGCCCCCGGATATTCTCGAGCATCTACCCCCCAAAAAACCAGAGTCTGCCTACTTTATTGCTTTGTGCTTTCACCTTTGACTTTACTGGGGGCTGTCCCCCACCACCATCTCGCTCTCTCTGTCAAAGAGTTAACTTACAGCTCCAATTAATAAAGTTCCTGGGCAATTAGGAGTGTTTAAATCCAAACCCCTCAGATGGCTCTCTAACTCGCCTGACAAGTTTACCCGGACACCTACAGCTATGCATACGATTGTTTACAGTCTCCCAGCCTCCAGAGGCACGGGAAGCTTAAGATATTCAAATAGCTTAGAGCCTCTCAGAGAATTAGAAACTGTCAGAATAAAACTAGTAAAAGATTTCATTGATGAGCCAATGTTTGTTGCCAAGTTTTCACATCCCCTGAATTGTATCCTTGAATGTGCATTAATTAATATAGTTGGTATGTAGAAAAAATAAGTAGTGGCCTGGTGTTAGTAACTTTAGACCCTTAAGGTAGTAAATTCTTTCCTTTGTAAACCCATTACACATCCACCCTATAGGAACGTAATCTTATCTTCGGAGGATGGCGCCAAACCTTAAAATAATTACTCTTAGAGAAAATAAGTCTTTGTTGATAAGTCCTTGTCAAGAGTCATAAAATGTTAATAGGCCTCTGGCCAGAAGATGATGTAAATCACCTAAACCATTTGTATACGATAAATCTGCAGGAAAGAAACCCTGGTTTTTGATAAGCATCAAAGACTGCTGATTTTGCATCCCCTATTGTCCTCTATGTGTAACTTAGGGTATAAAAGCCCCTGTTGAAAATAAAGCTATGGGCCTTGCTCACCAACGCTTGGTCTCCCCATGTCATTCTTCCCTTTAACTTCCAGCTGAGTGTCCATCTGGAGCGTGGATATCCTCTGCGACCATTTATTTGCCTGGGCTTCTAAGACCCACTCGAGAAGGTGTCTAAGGTGGGGCACCTTCCGCTATTCGAGAGGGCGCCTGCGGCCTCCGTGGTCAGAGCTAACCTGGTGTCACGGGTTATATTGATTTTCTGCGTAAACCAAGCCACTCAGCTTCTTTTCTCCACTGAATTTTCCTACTGAGCTATCCTCATTCTATTCCTCTTTATTATCTCTAATTAACATTTGAATAGGTCGCCTAGCCGTCTCTCCTTCGAATACCCTGGATCAGCCGGGGCTGGACCCCGGCACCTGTCCATCACCAATTCCTGGAGTTCATTCAAACTCATGTCCATCGAGTCGGTGATGCCATCCAGCCATCTCATCCTCCGTCGTCCCCTTCTCCTCCTGCCCCCAATCCCTCACAGCATAAGGGTCTTTGCCAATGAATCAACTCTTTGCATGAGATGGCCAAAGTATTGGAGTTTCAGCTTTAGCATCAGTCCTTCAACACCCAGGACTGATCTCCTTTAGGATGGACTGGCCGGATCTCCTTGCTGTCCAAGGGACTCTCAAAAGTCTTCTCCAACACCACAGTTCAAAAGCATCAATTCTTCAGCACTCAGCTTTCTTCACAGTCCAACTCTCACATCCATACATGACTACTGGAAAAACCATAGCCTTGACTAGACGGACCTTTATTGGCAAAGTAATGTCTCTGCTTTTGAATATGCTATCTAGGTTGGTCATAACTTTCCTTCCAAGGAGTAAGCGTCTTTTAATTTCATGGCTGCACTCACCATCTGCAGTGATTTTGGAGCCCCCAAAAATAAAATCTGACACTGTTTCCACTGTTTCTCCATCTATTTCCCATGAAGTGATGGGACCAGAAGCACAAGCTGGAATCAAGATTGCTGGGAGAAATATCAATAACCTCAGATATGCAAATGACGCCACCCTTATGGTGGAAAGTGAAGAGGAAAAAGCCTCGTGATGAAAGTGAAGGAGGAGAGTGAAAAAGCTGGCTTAAAGCTCAACACTCAGAAAACGAAGATCATGGCATCTGGTCCTGGGTTGTATGGTAGTTTTATTCCTAGTTTTCTAAGGAATCTCCATACTGTTCTCCATAGTGGTTGTATCAGTTTGCATTCCCTCCAACAGTGCAAGAGGGTTCCCCCCTTTTCACACCCTATCCAGCATTCATTGTTAGTAGACTTTTTGATGATGGCCATTCTGACTGGTGTGAGATGATAACCTCATGGTGGTTTTGAGTTGCATTTCTCTAATAATGAGCAATGTTGAGCATCTCTTCATGTGGTTATTAGCCATCTGTAGGTCTTCCCTTGGAGAAATGTCTGTTTAGGTCTTCTGCCCACTGTTTGATTGGGTTGTTCATTTTTCTGGTGTTGAGCTGCATGAACTGCTTGTATATTTTGGAGACTGTCAGTTGTTTTGTTTGCTATTGTTTCCTCCCATTCTGAGGGCTGTTCTCTCACTTGCTTAGTTTCCTTCGTTGTGCAAAAAGCTTTCAAGTTCAGCCAGTTCCCATCTGTTCACCTTGTTTTTACTTCCGTTACTCTGGGAGGTGGATCATAGAAGACCTTGCTGTGATTTATGTCGGAGAGTGCCCTGCGCAGGCTTTCTTGAAGTGCGATGAGCGGGGCTACTCTCTGGTTGCAGTGCGCAGACTCCTCATTGTGGTGCTCCTCTTGTTGCAGAGCATGGGCTCTAGGGCATGGGCTCAGTAGTTGTGGCTCAGGGGCTTAGTTGGTCCGCAGCATGTGGGGTCTTCTCGGATCAGGGATCGAACCTGTCTCCTGCATCGGCAGGTGAATTCTTTACCACTGAGCCACCACGGAAGCCCCAGGTTTTAAACTTTCTCTGAAACTTTTCCTTTTTTATGTTTATTCAACATTCGTCAATAAGAATTTTAGTGCATATACTACAAGCCAACTACCGTCATAATCTGAGCTGCTTATATCTAGGATTTTTAACTACTTAGAAACATTTAACATTTGTTTCCCTACAGCAAACTCTAAATTCTTTTTTTTTTTTTTTTTGAGGATAAAAAGGAGCTATTTATTTGTTAATGAAAAGAAAAATAGGTGAAAGATATGAACAGATATTTTACCAAGAAGACATACAGATGGCAAATAAACCATGTGGAAAAAGAAAGATCAACATTATAATTCTTGGCTGCTGCTGCTGCTGCTAAGTCGCTTCAGTCGTGTCCGACTCTGTGTGACTCCAGAGAGGGCAGCCCACCAGGCTCCCTGTCCCTGGGATTCTCCAGGCAAGAACACTGGAGTGGGTTTCCATTTCCTTCTCCAGCGCATGAAAGTGAAAAGTGAAAGCGAAGTCGTTTAGTTGTGTCCGACTCTTTGCGACCCCATAGACTGCAGCCTACCAGGCTCCTCCATCCATGGGATTTTCCAAGCAAGAGTACTGGAGTGGGGTGCCATTGCCTTCTCAGTAAACTCTAAATTCTTAAAAATTTTCCTTTCAACAGGATTGCCTCAAAAGTTGACGGACACCACCTCTGAGTAATCAGCAATTGCAGACCCACAAGTGGAAGTCTCTTGATAATGGTGTCAGTGGTTTCATCTAATACAACCCAAGTGATTCTAGCTGAGGAAGTCTGGCTTCTTTGTGGGAGCATATCCCAAACTACAAACCTGAACAGCTAATTCCTGTTGACTATATCTGCCAGAGGACTATAGACTAATTTTTATGGGATCAAGAATATAAATAAGTACATGTTTCTTATAAGAACTGTGTTAATTCTTCTTCCCTTTATGAAATAAAGGCTTTTTGAAAAACCTGAAAGGTTCAGGAAGCAAACACTGTGGAGTGTTCTGGTATTCAGCCATCTGTCCTTTTCAAGTAACCACATTCTGTGAACAGTCCTGCCGGTAGAGTGGAATCCAGGCAGGATTGGTCAATAAAGTTCCAAAAGTTGTACTCGGAGAACACAATTTTATAAAGACTGACCCTTTAATTAAGACAAAAAAGCAAAAACATGTATTATATGTGGAGACGATTTAAACAACATGAGACGTTAAGGTGAAGGGGCTTCTGACAGTCATTGATACTTAAAGGATGAAAGACCCTGTTTTCTACAAAAACCATGATGTGAAATTTAGGAAACCATTATTAAATGTGGCATAGATTTTTTTTTTAAAAAGGCCCCAAAGATAAACAAATATTTTTACACAGTATTTCTCAGTGTCAAACTGTGTGATGCTTACTTATTATAATCAATATAATTATTTTATCTTTTGGCTTCCAGATGGAATTTTAGAAAATATCTGAAAGAAAATAGTTTAGAAAGTGCTTCCTCTCAAGTTCTTTGGTACAATTTGGTCATTTTGATAGTTATTAATCCATTAAGTACTTTAACATATATGTATCAACAAAAATGCAAGAAGTACAAATGTTTAGAAAACCACAATTGAAGAATATATTATATTTTTGACCTCACAGAAAACTGCAGTCTAAGATTTTGTGTTTCTGAAACATGTCTGTACTGACTACCAGAAAGATGTCTGTACTGACTATAAGAACATCTCTAACCAGATTTATATTAAAGGAACATTACCTAAAACATCCCTTTTTGATTATTAGAATAAATGTCCTGTGTCCTGTTTTTTTAAGTAGAAGAGGCAAGTTTCAGCTTGAAAAACAAAGAATTTTGAATTTAATAAAGTTATATTCCTTTGCGCCTTCTGATTCAGTGAGTCTCAACATCTAGAATTTAATGTCAGTTATAGCATGTTACGGTTTATTCTTTTATTTCAGGAGACAGACAGTTAATTTTCCTCCTTCAGCATTTCCTCTATTTCCTTATCCCAGTTTTCATCTCGTTTCTCTGATTCTGCCACCACTTCATATTCCTGAAGTTCCTGTTGTAGTTCTTTCTCCCAATCTACAGAATCCTCTAAAAGAAATAAATGAGAAAAAAAAGATTCTGAATTCATCACGGTGGTCTGAACAATGCAGTCCAGTATACTTACCAGTGTTAAGTACTAACCACAGAAATATTTACTGTCTTTGTTCAGCACTGTGTATGCTAAGAAACTGAACAGGTTTTAACTGTGACTGAACAGCAATATGATAAGAAAGATACATTTATTAAGTGCAGAAGCAAAGGTATCAGATGTTGTCAGTAAATTTTGCATGTTATTTTCCTTTACCTAGGCCTCTGATTTTCTTTCTATTTAAGTAGATAATTGATAATTAATACTGGCAGCAAAAACAGCTAATGTTTCTAGAGCACTAACTCAGCCAGGCGAGGGCTAAGTGCTCTCTGCATATCACTCTTTAACCCTTAGAACAATCCGTGGACTAGAGACACAGTTATACACATTTGACAGATGGGGAAGTGGAGGTTTAGAGGCTAAGTGACTTGTCCAAGATCACAGAGCACGACAGTGACAGACATACAGATGGAACCTGAGCTGCAGGTGGTTCACCTCCGGGAGGCCAGCTTTATCACCAGTGCTTTCTGCACAACGGTGGGAATAGCTGTCTTCCCCGATGGTAAGTCTCTGAAAGCTTCATGAACGGTGAAGCCTTTGTCTGTCATCCAACAAGAAGCCACCAATCTGTCCTGATGTGCCAAAGAAAGCAGCCCCATCATTTGCACTTTTTTCCTATATCACCTTAAATTAATTTGGTTTTTAAAAGGCAGCCTGCTTCTTCCCAGAAGTGTTGTGCTCATGGCACACAGCAACTGGAAAGAGTCTTAAACCTACAGTATAAACTCCAGCAGGATGCAGCTTTGAAAGCAGAAGGCCAGAGGGCAGCATCTCCACAGGAAGGGCTGGCTTTGGTGCCCACTCCCGGCCACATATCCTCGGGGCTGAGATGCCTCAGAAGAGTCACTTAACCTCTGTGGTCTCAGTTTCTCCTTTTTACGCTTCTGTGCTTAGGGCAGAGGAATGGGAAGTCTGGTCATGTGTACCAGAATCCACCTTCTAGTGTGGAACACAGAGCAGTTTTGATGCAAAAGTTACAGCCTAGTTTTGTATATCTGCTCCAAAATAACAAAATTTTCTGAGGTCAACTTTGGCACTGGGGATGAGAACAGTGTTGTTGTTGGCTTTGTACCTTCCAGTGCGACTGTCCCCTCCTCTTTTTTGTCCAGCACGAGCTGCTCCATTTCCTTCCTCAGATCCTCCTGATCTAAGTTACAGGAATCGAAGGCATCACTGACAAACTCAGAAACACACGGGCTGGTAGAAATCTCCTCTTCGTCCTGAAAGGCAATACATGAGCCCTGAAAACGGTTTTTGAAGTGACATCTCTATAGAGATTAGAGCTCGAGTTTACAGTCATCTAACGACTTACTGCAGCCTCACTTTCATTCCCCTCCTCCGCTAGTCGGATGGTCGCTGTGCTCCAACTCCTAACCTGCACACTGGCTTGCTGACCACAGGAGTGACCACCTGAGTCTCTCCACTCGCTCACAGTTGGGATCACTCCAGTCATTCTGTCTAGTCCCCGATCGCCTCAGGTCTCAGCTGTAGGTCTTTAACCCTTCAAGTACCGGATCCCTCTTCTTCAGAACAGATAAGCATAAGCAGTTTTGAAATGGTATCTGAGCTAGTTGACAGAGTTACTTCATTTCCAGACATTAACTACTAGGTAAAATGTAAGACTGTATTACCTCTTGAGTTTTAAGCTGAGATTTGATTACGACAGGTGGTGTTTTGGGCCGTACTGCCTCTAAGAAGTGAGAAGAAGAGAGTCAAGAATTGTTTGATTTAATTCTGAATACATATGATGATAACAACTAAATTATTCATGAGCATGGTGATACTAAGTAATTTTCAGAAATGAGTTTTTAATGTTATGCTTTCTGTTTTTCTGTAATTATCATAGGAACTACCCAGATGAAACCATCTCAACCTCTTTCTTTTGGGGATATGTTTAGTATATATCATCATATTCTAATACCCCTTATGTAAGGTTTCCAGCAAGAAACAAATTTTGATTATTAACAAAATGCATTGAAGCATAATTCTGCTCTTTCTTTTAAGATAATGAGAATTAAGTTTTCCTTTGTCACAAATGCTAGAAAGCACAAAGTATCAATAAAATGTAACACTCAGTCACAGCAGCTCTCCTGTTAAGCCCATTTTGATACACACGCAGTTTTGGGCAAAATGGCATTTTCCAATAAAATTAATAAAGAAGAAATACTAAGTATAAGAGACAACTGGGATTCATATTAGCATCTATATGCAAAGCGCCAAATGTTCTTGTGAGAGCAACTTCATTACGTTTCCTGACCCTAATGCAGTTGTCAGGTGCCTTCCTAGTGGTCCATACAACTGGTGCCTTAGGAAGCACTGTTTTACATAATCATTTAAAATTCCATGTATGGATAAGTCTCCAGTTGTAACAGGTACCTATACAAAGCAGGTGTTCATTAAATATTAAAAATAGGACACAAGATACATATCTTAATAATTATTAGAGGTATTAAATCAGGGGTCCCCAACCTCTGGCCCATGGACTGGCACCTTCTGTCAGAGCAGCAGCAGCATCAGATTAGAAATAAACTGCACAAGAAATGTAATGCACTTGAAACATCCTGAAACCATCCCATCCCCTCTCTGGTGCTGGAGAAAAATTGTCTTCCACGAAACCAGTCCCTAGTGCCAAAAAGGTTGCAGACCAGTTTTGAAATCATTGCTGATATTATAAACCACTTTCCCCAACAACCAGGGTAAAACTGTCACAATAAGGAAGAGTCACATGTGTCACTGACTGAGGTCTGGTTCCAGGCTGGCTGGCCGAGTTCAGCTCTACAGACTAGAGAACTGGGGACATGAGCAGGCTGAATGGAAGACAGAACCAAAGGAAAGTAGGGAACTGAGTCAGCGGAGAACAGAAAGCATGAGAAGGGCAAGGAGAGAGATGGGAAGATGACTGGTGATGGAGGGAGAAATAAAAAGGAAGAAATAAAAAACCTGAAGAATGAGAAAAAGCAAAGTAAATGAAAACGGAAGGAAGACAAGTTGGCAGGGTCAGGGAGAGGGCAACAAGAGAAGAATGAATATCTTCTCTGGAAGGAAAAGGATTTTCCCTAAGATAACGATGACATTTCTGGCATGTGTACAATGACAGGATCATGAGAATCTGAGTATTTTTTAAAGGAACGTTTGTGACATTTGCCCTGCAGAGCGAAGCCTTCTTGAATATACCTGTCAGCGGCAACTCATTCTGTCTGCCGTGGTTCTTCTCCTCCTTCCCAGCAGCCTGCTGCTGGGCTGCCAGGGCTGTGAGCTGGGCCGACTGCTTAATTAGGGAGACACGGTAGAAGTAGTTCCTCCAAAACACGTCTTCCTTCACACTTTCAAAGACAAACAACAACACACTTGAGAATGCATGCATACATGTGTGCAGGGCTTATCTGTTGCAGTGGACATTGGAATAGGTGGTTTTTACAGACAGTTTTGAATCAGAATGAGGCTCAAAGGAAATTCTCACTTGCTTTCGAATTGAAAGCTGAGTAATAGGATAAAAAGAAAACTATCTTCTCCACAGTAGCAAAGTTTATGATGCACCAATGAATCCTCAGTGTTTCTTGGTATTTTAAAGATACTGACACTACCCTCAGCAGAGGGAAGTGGGGGACTGCTGTCAAAGCACCATGAGCAGCCTGGGAGACTGGAAGTAGAACAGGTCCCCACCAATTATCTGCTGTTTACCAAAGGATTAAATGCTTTCAAGCAGTGAGAATAAAGGATTGTGGGTGTTGTTCCTTATGAGAGGACATGTTTGGCAGCTTGCATATAACTAGCAATCAGCGACAGTAATGAAGCGGCGGATGACTGATAAAAAGACTGAGGTAACCTGAGAACTCTCAGTGAAGTCTCAAACCTGGCTGCACACTCGCCACCTGGGGTGAGGTGTCGGCACCCAAGAAGGGCAAGGTGAGTACCCACGTGGTGGTGGCCTGGAATGGTGAGTGACAGCCTGAGCAGGGACAGGAGGGCATCTAAGCTGGGGAGGTGGTGGTGGTGATAAAGGAAGATTGGTCACTCAGAAGGGGATTGACTGCTTAAATAAAAATACTAAGGATAGTGGAAACTGGGTTTCTCACCATCAGAAAAGGGAGTTACAATCATGAAAAGGGAAAATTCTAGAATGATCCTTGCTGTGAAGTATCACTGTGACCATATGGTTTTTATTCGATAGAGATGCAAACAAGTGCATCTGTGTGTATATGAGCACACTAGCTCTTCCACTGAGTGGGCCAAGGAGTAGTGACATCCCAATAACAAAAAGCATGCCTAATGCACACCACTTTCCTAAAAGGAACCAGAACCCCTGGGACAAATGGCCAATTCCAGGGTTATAGCAGGGTAAGTACAAGGTGAGCCTGGAGGACTATCTCATGCTAGAAAGGAAGGACTCAATGAATAAACAGGATAAGTTAAAAAGACATAGAAGCCAGCTTGAATGGGCTTCCACTGGAAAATAGGTGATGGTTTGAGCATCAAAACAAATAATGATAGCAATGGATTATAACCATTGCATAAAACAGGACCTTGAGTCCATACAGATATACATAAATATATGAATACATGGAAAATTTGAGGAGAAATGACATATTTACAGAGTTTCAAAGTGCCTCCCCAGAAAATAGTTATTAATTTCAAAGACCAAAGGAGTAACTTTATATTCAAGAAGGCTGGCAGACACCACCTTCATCAAGTGGCAGAGACCAAGAGTCGCAGTCCCTGCACTCAGGGACAGCTGGCGCAGCTGAGAATATGGGCTCCTGGCTGTACTGAAGCCGCGGGGCTCAGGCTCGACCCGCTGTTCTGTCTACAGCCAGCCCAGGCTGAGGAGTCTGCTCACGGCTACTGAGCTGCCCCACCTCAATGGCCCAGGGGAGCACACAGCCCCAAAGAATGGGTAAGAGAAGCCTCCAGCATGAACACAGAACCCAAAGTCAAGATGCAGAGAAGGCAGAGTGAGAAGGGTATCTTAAGAAAGCCAGACTTCATGTCCTCAGAGAACAGGAAGATAACCCCATCACACAAGAAGAGAGAGGCATAAAACAGGAACACTCAGCGAACACCAAAGACCACTGACGTTAAAAGTGGGGCAGATTCAAAAGAAGGTAGAAAAGGTGAGGAAGAACTCACGGTGGCAGAGGAGAAGGGAGGGGGCCTCTGTTGATCGCCACGCCACAGAAGACACGATACACGTGCTGGAGCTTAAGGGACAAGCAGGGATTTGCGGAGGGGAGAAGCCTAGATGGGAAGAGAAAGGCCACTGCCACAGAGAGGAGCCCGAGTGGACAAAAGGCCTCGCCATGTTCTCATGCACCTTGGGGATCTTGGTTTTATTCAGGAGGGGGCAGGTGCATGTGTGTCTTTCATAGGAAAATTCTTTCTACCATCTAACTGGGGATAAAAGAGCATATCTCATTTGTACTCCAAAATTCCCCAAAAGTCCACCCTGAGTTTTGATTCTATGGCACCCTGTGTGTGGGGGGTGGGGGTGGGTGGGTACTGCTGAAGAGCCGTAGAGCCCGTTTTCATGAAGAATGTCTGAGAACATCCTGGCCCCCAGCCCATGCCTCTTTCCCATCCAGCTCGAGAGCCCAATGCTTACAGTTTAGGAACAAGGTCAAATCTCATCCTGCTCAGGAGCTCGTCCTCTTGGAGCATGACCAGTGCGACGGGGTACATCTGATCAAAGTCAAAGTTAAACTGCACCCCGGCTGGAGGGTCACGAAGGAAGTTTCTCTTGTCCTTGGATAAAAAGAGGAAAAACATGGGGGGAACCATAGACTGCAATGAATAGGTAACAACGCATCAATGATATGACACATTAAATTCCCTAAATGCTTCAGCCACCAAGTGCAACGAGCTGTCATTAACTTGTCTGCCTTAGAGAGAGTGGAGAATGATCAATCCTTTCATATATTCTTTAATAGTTGCAACTGGAGAGAGCGTCATGGGAGGTCAGGAAATTCAACCATGAACTTGTTGAAATTACATAATTTGAAACCATAGAAAAAGACTTCTGTTTTGGTATGTGAAAACTAATGTAAAAGAACCCAAAGTTGGAGTCAGCTAACCATGGTGGTCTTATCAGAGAAGTAAAACCCATGACCCACGTCATTTCTCAAGTGTGCACAAACCACACTTTGGTCTCATACCTTCTGATGGAACGTGCGTGCCCACGCTCTGCCTGAAATCTCTGTTAAGCTCTGAAGGTCAGTCCCTGCACTGAGGGCATGAGAATACAATGGTGGCTGAGACAGTCACAGTGCAGCTTCTCCACAGAGAGTGCCAGGCAGGGAAAGGCTTGTTGTTGGTTCACTTGGGGAACCTTGGCTGAGCACGTGCTAGGGCCAGGGCCCCCACCCAACACTCCAAGTCTCCCCCTTCTGGGGAGAAGCAAGCAGATGTGTGATGTCAATGTCAAGTTTGACTGTAAGGTGGTCATCAAAATACATGGTGTCCACAGTGAGCTTGGAATTGGATCCTCAGGCCTTTAGGGATTTACTAATGGGAAGAAAAAAAGAAATCCTAAATGCCCTGGGGCAGTGGAAGGGAGGGAAAGCCCAGCTCTACATTTGTTTTCTAAACCAAGGTTCCCTTTATGACTTTGGCTAAAAAAAATGTAGGTTAAAAATAAAGCTTGAAAATCACCGATATAGTGAAAGCCTTATGCTGGGTGCTGAGGACAGAGCTCAAAGCCAGCCTCTGCTGAGAGTTCATAGCCCAGGAGAGACAAAGATAAGGAGTGAGGGTCCCATTTGAGAGTATTGGTCTCCATACCTGCACAGTGGTGATAAAAGCCCCTACCTACCTCACAGACAAACCGGGAGGCTCAAAAGACATAATGTTGAGAAAGTACTTCCTGAAACTGTCAGGTGCTACATGATTCTTAGGTGGTAACACACTAATATTTTGGGGCAGCATATGGAGTTTTATTTCTTTCAATTTCAGTTTCAGAGAGATATATACAGTAGTTAAAGAGCAAATTTAGAATATGATCATTTCATTTGGAAGAATTAGAATGCTATCTAGAAACTTCTTAATAGCACATCTTAAAAGACTGTCTTAAAAAAAATTGTCTTAACAAAAAAATCCTTTTAAGGCTGCAAGAATTATTTTGTGAAATAGACTAGAAAAGCAAATTTAAAAACATTGAAAAAAATAGTGAAAGTTGAGGTGTACATTCCTAACATCTCAAAATATTCAAAAAATTGTATAGAAGAAAAACATTCTGCTAAGGGTGAAGTCATGATAGGAAGAAAGTATTTCAGTACAGGGTAGCACAAGATACTTACAGCTGACAGGGCCAAGATTTGTTGTTGAATTGTTTCTTCATCATTACTATCAACCCATGGTGGCACTGCTACTTCTAAAAGGTTTTTAATGGCAAAGAAGTAAAAACAGGTTACAAGGGTTACGTTGTGACACCAGAAACTAACACAACATTGTAAAGCAACTATACTACAATTAAAAAAGGGGGGTGAGGGGGTTACACTGCCATCTGTGGCTTGAAGGATGAGAAAGTTTCCACATAACCATTTTAGCAATTTACTAATAAGTTCCAAATACGAACACTCATTGTAATCCTCAGAGTTAACGTATGAATCTTATGCACGTATGCATTTGGTAAAAAATGGACTTGCATCATACAATGGAAAAGTTGAAGAATGCCTTGACTAGGTGACCAAAATCAACATCACCCAGGAGAGAGAGATGGCCACTGTAGGCCTCCAGATGTGATCTCTTGAGAAGGATTCATCATGTAGGCAGTCTTCTGGCCAAGCATGCATAATCTGAATCTGATCATGAGGAAATATCAGACCAAGCCCAGATGAGGAATGGTCTATTTTAAAAGAAGGAGCACAACAAAAAGTGCAGTATTGTATCCAAGACTGGATGCTGTACTGAGAGGGGAAAGTGTATAAAGGATGTTACTGGGTCAAGTGACAAAATTAGACTGTGAATATTACGTCAATGTTAAATTGCCTAAAGCTGGTAACTGTACCACTGGTGATTATATAAGAGAATATCCCTAATTCTTAGGAAATGCATACTGAATGGAATGGAAAAATAAAAGTGAACCTGCCTCCAAACCTTTCACTCCCAATCCATCCACAGTTCCCATCTCAGAGGCACCAACTAGCCCTGAGCCAGGGTCAACTTTACTGCTTCCCACGAACTACCAGGTTACACTGCCCTGTACAGTAGTTGACTTGTCCCAAAGAGCCGCTTCCCAGTTTTGGGTACCTGGGGACAACAATGCCTGATGGAAACTCAGCACAGGACTAACTAGTTCTTTTTGAATTTGTGGTACTGCTCAAACCAACTGAAGTATTTCATACTACTTTTGCCAAATTCAAAGATATGAGGCCAGTTTTGTGCCTGAAAACCACCAAACAGTAAAAGCAGGCATTTTGAGATCCTGCAACTGCAAACATTTAAACGAATATTTGTCAGTAAAGAAATGTGTTGAGTAAGTTCTCCAACACCCTGTGATTTTTCACAGCCCTCTGTCACTTCCCTGGAAAGCCCTTCCTTTTTTTCAGGAAGGGAGCCAACATTTGCTAAGTGCCCACTAGGTATACATCAGAGACTCTGCTGGACATGTGAGAAAGTAAAAAGAAAAGCCCACGCCCTCTCCTTCAGAGCCAGCTCCCCAGAAGGGCTACCTCACCCACATCCTAGCCACGGGGAGGGATTTCCTTCAAGTCCTGAAGGCTTGTCCCCACTAGTCCTTGTGCTGCCTGAAAGATGGGGGCCTAACTTGGACATTTTTGTAATCTCATAGCCTTAGTGGGATGTCAAGCACATAAGCAGTGTTCAGTAAAATTTGGTAGGCAAGTAAGTCACGTATAAACCTATACCATACCTGACTTTTTTGTATTCTGCTCCTCAACAAATTTTTTCTGTTCCTTATGAAAATCTCCTATAAATGTCTGTTAAAAAATACACAGAGTTAAATTACTTTTAAAAAGCTTATTATTAGATAAGATTTACACTCGAGATTTGTGAAGTTCATTTGGGACATCTTATTCATTTTCCTCAAATAACAAGACACAAAAGTGGTATGTCTTCCCTTCCCCAATAAGAGGGAATCTTCAACATTTCTGAACTCTTAAGTGTTCAACTGCCTTTATGATAGATGATCTTTTCAAATGCAAAAATAAAAGGATTTAAAGACAGAATTTTTATGTTATTCTATAAAACAATAAAAGACAGGTCAAATCTCATTCTAACAAATAGTACACACCATGAAAATATCTAAATAACAAGCTGTCTTAAGTTTAATTGATGACCTCCTTAGTTCAAACAGTTACCAACAGAAATGAAATTCCCTAGGCCTGTACCCTACCATTGCAAAAAATGAACAAATTCACTCCCTAGAGTCTTAAAAGGGTTGTTCCTATTGGCCCAGGACTTTTAAAATGATTCAACTGAATGAACTCAAATGATTCAAAGGCATAAATGTATTCTGAAATGGTTATAGTTGAAAATTAAACTCACAATATGAAAAGCTCAGTATTACCCAAAAGCATCAATGTATTTTAGAATATATTAAAATAAAAACAAAAGTTATTTAAATCAGGTAACTTATAGTTACTTATTATACAAAAAGGAGAGGGGAGAGGGGAAAAAACAAGAATCTCAACATTTTTATCAGAATATGATACCCTATTTGGGTTAATAAAGTTCATAAAAAGGGATGATTACATTAGCTGCTAATGAATTTCATAAACTTATATTTCCAAAAGATATTTAAATGTACCTTATCAATGATGTCATCTATCTTTCCTTCTTCTACTGATTTCTTTATTGTTTGTGCTGTTTCAGCAACTGATTCAGTTATTTTTTTTGTAGCAGCGGTTGCAAAGTTAAACAGATAGTCTGTAAAGAATAAAAAAGAGTCTATGCTCCATTCAAGTATGCTCGTTATTATATTTGTAAATTTCTCCCTTAAATAGTGCTTGTAAGACTAAAACTGCAAGACACGTTTCTTGTTAATTGGGACTTAAAACTTAAGGAGTGAGAAGCACCAATAGTACTCCATTTTCTCAGTGGACAGGCCATCCACACTGGGTCTTTAATTCATTGCTTTCAAAGACTATTAGCATGCTCCTCAGTTCACCCCAGTAGCTGTTTCGTAATCTCCTCTCCCACTTTACAATAAGATCAAGGCTCCTTCTTACTTTCTTCCCTTTCTAGACCCTAAGTATCCCATCTTAATTTTCTCCTTTCCTCTTGTTCAAAAGAAGAAGAAAAAAAGCCCCTCCTCTCCCTAGATTAACTCATCCCATGATAAATCTGGGGGAATTTTTAATAAATAGAAATCTTGGCAAGCCCTAATGTAAATACTCTTCACTAATAATAATGAGCAAATATGTGGAATGAAATTCAAATTGGAACACACAAACTTCACAAGACAAAACGAAAACACAAAATTAACTTTTCTAAAGACCTGAAAACACATTTGTTATCAGGGCTCTTTTTGCACTACGATGTAAAGGCATACTTGTAGATAAATAACATTTTGAAGTTCACATTCTACAGAATTTGGGCTGCAGGAAGCGACCTCAGGAAGGTCGTGGTGGGGGATGCTCCCAGGCAACTGGCTTTCAAATTTCATCTCACAGAAAATGCTCCAAAATCTAGGGCGGTCTTCCTCTGTGACACGCACCTGCTGAGAGGGCAGGTGGGCTGACTCACAACACTGGCAGGGAGAAGACCCTGAGAAGAACACCCCAGGGAGCCCAGCACACCTGATTAAATCCTCACTCTGTCCTTGGTACCATGGAAAATCAAGTGACATCTCGCCCACTTACCACCTCCTTTACCACTAAACAGTCTGCCGTTTCTCACTGTGTCTGGGGGTGTTCATCTGTTCCTGGTATTAACATCCATTGTGACTATACCTCAGGACACTCCTTGTCCCTGGTCTCTTTCTCTCTCACCATTCTCCCCCTTCATACGACCACAAGAAATTCTTCAGGATCTCCAAGGAAGCTCCACATATGTCATTTCTTGGTTTGAAACACTTTTATCGGCCACCCTCCCTTTACCCAGCTAACTCTACACATCCTGTGAACCTCCACTTACACATCACTTCTCAGCAAATGGACCCCGGCTCCTTGGCCAGCACAGGTGTCCCCAAGAGGTTTTCCCTCACTACCTGTGTTGCCAGATCAATAACATCCATGACACCATATCCGTTACGTGGTGGATGTGTCCTCTCAGCTAGACTGAGACCCATCCTAAGCCCCACTGGGGCAGGGACTGAGGCTGTCTGACTCAGTGTATCCCCAGAAAGTGACCAGTAAGTACTTCCTGAGTGCATGAATGGGGAGTGACCAAATGCTGAGCTTTGGGGAGATCCCTGATTTCCTTTTGGTTATTTACCCAGAGCTTATTTACCCAGAGTAGTATGATAAAATGAGAATACAGCCACATTACTTCGTAAAAATATTCTCTGCAGATAGACAAATCCAAACTTCTAAAAGAGCAGGGTTCCCTCTAAGATTTTATCAGGAATACCTTTTGAATTATTGATATATTTGTCTTTTTGGGCTTTTTTTTTTAATCTTTGTTCCCTGACCAGGGATGAAACCCATACCCCCTGCATTAGAAATGCAGAGTCTTAACCACTGGACTGCCAGGGAAGTCCCGAGAATGCACAGTTCTTGCCCTCAAAGGATGTCCATTGATAAATAAACCAACAAAGAAAGACTGAAAGACAACAAGAGGAGCGAGATTATTCATTAAACAGAGGCTCTCCAAAAGGGAGGGATGTCTCCCAAGAGTTAATTACTGAGAGGCCTGGATTCCTAAGTCAGAAGGAGGGGGCAGTGGGAGACAGGACAAGAGATTCTCAGGAGAGATGCTCATAAAGATGAGAAGTATGGAATTGTGCAGAGACTGGCTGACACCAAGTTAAGGACAGAAAAATTGAGACGCCGATACGAGTTAACAGGAAGTAACAAGAGTACTCTGATGCTGGGAGGGATTGGGGGCAGGAGGAGAAGGGGACGACAGAGGATGAGATGGCTGGATGGCATCATGGACTCGATGGATGTGAGTTTGGGTGAACTCCGGGAGTTGGTGATGGACAGGGAGGCCTGGCGTGCTGCAATTCATGGGGTCGCAATGAGTCGGACACGACTAAGTGACTGAACTGAACTGAGATTACAATGTCCACTTCAGGGACTTAGGCACAGGAGGGGGTCCAAACTAAAGCAGCTACCAAAGAAAAGATAGTCTAAGTAAAATGTCTGCAAGTGAATAGACACAGTAACTTTCTGGAAGGAGGGGGTAGATTGCTAATATCTTATCTTCATTTTCATCATGTCACAAGCATCCCAGGAAGAGTAGGTATAATTAGCCCAGTTTACAGATAGGAAAGCTGAGGCACAGAGGATAAATGATTTGTCCATGACGATGGGGAAGACCCTGTTGCCTAGCCAATAGCCTATCCTCTTCCTCCTTGCCAAAGAAACTACAATTTCGGTGGGTGCTCATGAAACCTGGGAGTGGTCTTGATCTTCTCTGTTAAAGCCTGTTTGTTGGACTTACTGTGATTTGCAAATGACATCACAATAAAGGCAGTAAGAAGTACAAGGAACTCAAACACAGGCTACCTGCCTCTAAATGGCAAGCTGGTGCTCCAAAGAAACTAATCTACTCAGTGGGAGTCAGGCACAGAGATGTTTGAAGTTTTCAAAACAAAGATGGGTTTTTTAAAAGAATATACCTCTTAGGATCACTATGTAAAATAAAAAATATTTGATTGTTTCTCATCTTTTTGAGGGGTTGTGTACAAACTAGGACCTTTACATCTTTTTAAAATCAAATGACTTCCCTAGTGTTCCAGTGGTTAAGACCCCTGCAGTGGTCTATCCTAGGTCAGGGAAGTAAGATCCCACAATGCCGCATGGCTTGGCCAAAAAATAAATAAATAAACTTTAGAGCCAAATGAGCTCTAATTTATTTGGAAACTTTGCATTCACAATGTGTGTGTGGGCAGGAAAGTCCTTCATCTAACCTTAGCCTCCTAAACCTAAAGAAAATCTGGTGAGGAAAGAAAGAGATGGCAGTATTTAGTTTCAAAGTTTTCATATTGAAAACATACTTACTAAAAATATTCTGAAGTCTTTATTACTAAATATAAACATGAAGCTTCAATAAAGCCCTGAGTTTTAAGAAGTCACTTTTGATACTCTTCTGAAGATAAACGAAAATGGTTTTCTATGTTCTACTAAATCAAGGAAACAAACACACACAGCCTTTCCTAATGTGGTCCCACTTTTATTTATCCCAGCTACTAACATAGCCTCTCTGCTCTAGTCAAATTCATCTTGTCACATCTCTCAAATATTCCAAACTCATTTCTTCCCCAATTTTCCACAGAGGAAATAGTTGTTTCCTCTTAAGTGATTTCATTGCACAGCACTTAGTTTTATTTTTCTTGTGCACTGTTTAGAGGCTTGGGGCTGATATTGTGTACAGCCATGATGTGAGATGATGCCTGTTCTCCCTGCCTCTCCACCCCACAGTAAACTTTTTGAACGTTAGAGCCTTTCCTATTCAAATATGTTTCTCTCCACTCTCAGGCTCCAGCCTGCCCTATACTCTTGCCTTTCAGTATCTTGAACTAAATCCTTTAAAACTGTTTGTTAAATTTCACATCTCTCACTTGTAGTGTTGTCTGTTTTAGGGCCACCTTCTCAAAGACGTTTTGATTATTTGAGCCTGCCAAGGTCTTTTCAGGAGCAAAATTACTACAGCTTGTGTTTATTTTGCATGTTTATTACTTACATCCTCCTCCTGAACTAGACTGTAAGCTGGGAAAGAGCGTGGATTTTGAAATTAGACAGTCCCAGATTCAAATTTCACTTCTACCATTTACATATCAGCCTAACTTTGGGCCACTAATTCTGAGCTCCTTCTCCCAGCTCACAGGGGTGTTTTAACAGATGAGACATCGTTCACAAAACATCTAGTGCTGAAACTTGGAACACAGACAATAGTTGGCAATTACTTTTCCACCTTAAGGAAAAATGTCCAGCTGCACCTAAAAGGCCTACTTGTCACAGGCCTTTAGTAACTCTTCCTCAATTTAACTGGGACGACACATTCTCATTTAAGGGCAAAAAGCTCCTCAACGTCCCCTGTCCTCTCTAGCTGAGAGGCCGTGGAGGTGAAAGTTGGCGAGTTCAATAAAAAAGATTCCCCGTCAAACCTAAAGATGTCGGGCCCCATTGCTTTATTGCACCTCTGCTCTCAGTGTTGACACACTCTGCAAAGAGTGACATGTCACTAGCCACTAAGGACTTCAGGCACAGGGTGTGACTACTAGATGAGGCTTCGGTCTTGCCCAGATCCTCACCAACCTCTCCGGTGAGGACCGACCGATCGACAGAGACATCTTCCTCTCCCCACCCCACACTCCCGATCATTGGTGGTCCACACCCAGAGGCGGCAGGAGGGATGCGGGCGCTCTCCGAAACCCTGTGGTCCCAGGGGAGACTCACTGCCGAGGCCCTTGGCCTGATGAAGGAGCTCCTGGTTCCCGGCTAGCTGTGGCTCCCCCTCCACTGACTCCGCCACCGCCTCGGAGCGCTGATCGGGTGGAGCGTGTCCCCTGGGCTGTCCGTCTCCCTGGGACTGCCGGCCACCCGCCGCCGGCTGCTCCAAGCCAAACCAGCTGCTCAAACTCCGGAACATCCCGTCAGCGGGGCCGCCACCGCGGTCCGGGTCACGGGAGACCCTTGAGGGTGCCGCCTACTCTCAATTCCACAAGAAGTAACTCCCAGGAAGATAGCAGGAAGGGCGACCCGGAGCCGGGGCTCCGTCCGTCGCCCCGCCTACACAGCAACTCCGCCACAGCCGCGCTGGCGTCACTTCCGGACAAAGGCCCCGCCCTCCCCTTGTTTCGTAACTCGATGACGCGCGTGGAAACCGGACAAAGGGTTTTCCCCACGTCTCCCAACCCCGCCCCTTTTCCTCCGCCCCCGGGATTTTGTAGGTTCCTGATGTAGGGTAGTCTCGGAGAAGGCAATGGCAACCCACTCCAGTACTCTTGCCTGGAAAATCCCATGGATGGAGGAGCCTGGTAGGCTGCAGTCCATGGGGTCGCTAAGAGTTGGACACGACTTCACTTTCACTTTCACTTTTCACTTTCATGCATTGGAGGAGGAAATGGCAACCCACTCCAGTGTTCTTGCCTGGAGAATCCCAGGGACGGCGGGGCCTGGTGGGCTGCCGTCTCTGGGGTCGCACAGAGTCGGACACGACTGAAGCGACTTAGCAGTAGCAGCAGCAGCAGATGTAGGGTAGTAAACAGCGTCTTTGTCACTCAGAGCAGCTTGGCTGGTGACTTAATCTCGCCTTTTCAGGTTCAGCTGGGCTGGCCCCCTGAAAATGGATATCTTTAAGCTCTTCCTGAGTGAGTGAGTGAAAGTCGCGTAGTCGTGTCCGACTTTTTGCGACCCCATGGACTGTATGGTCCATGGAATTCTCCAGGCCAGAATACTGGGATAGGTAACCTTTCCCTTCTCCCAGGGGATCAAACCCTGGTCTCCCGCATTGCGGGCGGATTCTTTACCAGCTGAGCCACAAGGGGAGCCCAAGAATACTGGGATGGATCTTCCCAACCCAGGAATCGAAGTTGGGTCTCATTCATTGCAGGCGGATTCTACCAACTGAAATACCAGGGAAGCCCTAAGCTCTTCCTGAGTCCACATCAAACCTAGCTCAGGATGGAGGAAACTATTATAGGACACACGTCAGGATATAAGGAGCAGAATCTAGGCTGTGAGAAACCACAGGCAGATGACCTCGTTTTTTCAAATAAATTGTAAGGAAAGGGGAAAGGGGACTCTATAGATTAAGAATGGCTTAAAAGAGGACCCATGGCAACTTGTGGATTTTATTTAGATCCTCAAATACAATGGGGAAAACTTTTTGACGTTGTAAGAATTGGAAATTTGGGCACTGCTTAGTTTATGAGATTAAGAAACTAAATTTAAAAAATTCTTATTGTGGTTGTTCTTTTAGTCACTAAGTCATGTCCAGCTGTTTTGCAACCCCATGGACTATAGCCCGCCAGGCTCCTCTGTCCATGCATTTCCCAGGCAAGAATAATGGAGTGGGTTGCCACTTCCTTCTCCAGGGGATCTTATTGACCCAGGGATCAAACCCACGTTCCCTGCATTAGCAGGCAGATGCTTTACCACTGAATCACCAGGGAAGACCCTAATTGTGGTAGATAAACATAAAATTTACCACTGTAGCCAGTTTTTAAGTGTTCAATTAAATAGTATTAACTACATACACATTGTTAAGGAACCAGTCTGCACAATTCTTTCAGTTGCAAAACTGAAATTCTTCACCCACTAAACAACAACCCTATCTCCCTTTCCCCTAGTCCCTGGCAACAAAGCTACTTTCTGTCTCTGATTTTTGATTACTCCAGGAACTTCACGTAAGTGGAATTATACCACAACTGTCTTTGTGACTGGTTCATTTCATTGAGCAAATGTTCCTGAGGTTCATCCATGTTGTAGCATGTGTTAGAACTTCCTTAATATTCTGGCTTAAAAGGCTACTTTGAATACTCCTTGATATAAATTGTAGCAATATTTTTTTTTTGACCTGTCTTCTAAGGCAAAGAAAACAAAAGCAAAAATAAACAATGGGACCTAATTAAACTTAAAAGCTTTTGTACAGCAAAGAAAACCATCCACAAAATGAAAAGACAACCTACTGAATGGGAGAATATATTTGCAAGGGACATGACTGATAAGGGGTTAATATCCAAAATACAAAAACAGCTTATACAACTCAATATCAAAAACAAACACACAACCTGATTAAAAAATACGCAGAAGACTTGAATAGACATTTTTCCAAAGAAGACATAGGGATGGCCAACAGGCATATGAAAAGATACTCAACGTCTCTAATTATCAGAGAAATGTAAATCAAAATCACAATGAGATATCAACTCACACGTGTCAGAATGGCTATCATCAAAATGACCACAAATAACAAATGTTGGTGAGGATGTGGAGAAAAGGGAATGCTTGTACACTGTTGTTGGGAATGTAAATTGGTGAAGCCATTGTGGAAAACAGTATGGAGGTTCCTCAAAAAACTAAAAAGAGAACTACCATGTGATCCTGCATGCACCCCAATGTTCATGGCAGTATTGTTTACAATTGCCAGGGTATGGCAGCAACCTGTGTCCATCAACATATCAATGAATAAAGATGTGGTATGTATATATGTATACATACATACACACCAGAATACTACTCAGCCATAAAAAAGAACGGAATTTTGCTATCTGAGCAACATGGATGGACCTGGAGGATATTGTGCTTACTGAAATAAACCAGATGTGGAAAGACAAATACTGTATGTCATCACTTATAAGTGAAATCTAAATATTGAAATCATTGAATATAATGAAAAAAAGCTATCTTGAAAAAGGCTGGATAGTATTCCATTGTGTGTATACTCCACATTTTATTTACCCATTCATGTGTGATGAACATATGGATCATTAATTTTTAAATTGTGCTAATTTTATTGTGTGTATGTGTTTAAAAGAGTTGGAGTTTACATATTATTGTGGAAAATTAAATATATAGAAAACCAACCTAAAAGTTGAGCTTCAACAGTTATCAATCCCTGGCGAGGTTTGTATCATCTGTATCCCCACCTGTTTCCCCCTATCCTGTATTAATTTGAAGCAAATGCCAGACATCCTGTTACAATTGTCCTGAACGGTAGAATTCTTCAAAATAAAAGATTATAAAAAGAACATGAGCAGTCAACTTAATAACAGATTTTTCTTTTTTTTTTTTTGCCGTGTGGCTGGTGGGATCTTAGTTGACCAGGGATTGAGCCTGTGTCCCCTGCAGTGGAAGTGTGGAGTCTTAACCACTGAACTGCCAGGGAATTCCTTTTCTCATAAAAAAAATTTTTTTATCCCCAATGCTATATAAGCACCTGGTGAGGGAAGACATACTCTGATCCCACACAAGTCAGTCAGTCTTACTTGTGTTATCAAATTTGTTTTTCTCCTCAAATCTTTTCCCATTTTGGATTAATGATACTGTAGTTATAATAATCCCTTTGTATTCACAAAGTATCCATCATCTGTTTGCCTCGTAGATTAATAGAATTAAGACGAGGCCTTATATCCTGTGATGAAGAGTCTGGCTTTGGGGACAGACTTTTTGGTCAGGGCATTTCACATCTCTAAGCCTCAGATTCTGCAGTATAAAAAAGGGGATCTTAATAACTGTCCTGGTTGTAAAAAGGAAATGAAATACTGAAATGTAGAAGGAAGCCTTACATATGTGGCATGAAGTATTAAGTATTACCATCGATGTGAACCTGTTTCACAAGCATCCTTTGTGCTGGGTCTTCTGGAAGACTTGTTTTACAACAAAGTCCTCTGTGCTTCCTGCTTTTTTATAAGGTGTTTCCTCCTTAAAAAGAAAAAAATTGAATTTTGCCAACCGTCCCTCTACCCTCCTAGTTGCTGTTATCTACTAGCTTCCTCATTGCTCCTCCACGTTCACTGAAGATTTGGTTCCTTGGCCTCGATTGACTCCTCCAATTGTTGACATCCTTCTGGGGGTCCTCAATGCGCCCCACACTGGCCTGGTGAGCCCTAGGCCCAATTCCAGTGACGCCCATCTGGATCATCTCCTGGAATTTCTTCCCCTTTGACATCGCTGACACCCACAGTCTGGTGACAACTCCTCAGTCCCTTCATCCCCACAGGCCCTCATCTTTTGGTTTATCTCTCTTTTTCTTGGCAGCGCTGTGGTGCATGTGGGATTTCAGTTCCCCAAACAGGGATCAAACCCCCGCCCCTTGCATTGAAAACGTGGAGTCTTAACCACTGGACCACCAGGGAAGTCACCATCTCTCTTCTTAGTTCCAGTCTACCTGCTCCCTGCTCCTCTCCCTTCCTTTCTTCTGGGGACTAGGCCCCTGGTGCGTCACCATCTCACATTCTTTCAGTGCCCTTAACTTCCTCACTCTCATCCTTCTACTCAATCAGCAAACTCTGGTTTTGTCACAATATCAGTATTTATATGTCAACCTATAGATACCTTGCACAACTATAGGTGGAGCTCATTGTACAGTAATGGTTTCTAGACTCCACTGGGTCTTCAGTGATGCTCACCTCACTGGGCCCTCTAGTGACTCACCTGGCTGGCTAGTCAAAATTTTCACGTTTCCCAGCCCTTCCATCTCACTCCAAACCCTCCTGTTGTCCCTAGTTAGATCCTTTCTCCTTCGGTGGTTTGTGCATGTTCTTCCCTTCGCCTTAACCTCCTGTGTCCTTTCTTGGCACCAAGGCACCAACCATCCTCTTTAAAAAGTCACTCGGCGAAGCCCTGATTGTCGTCCCCCTACCCCCTAGCATTTTTAATTTTTTAATTTTAATGTTTGCTACACGCGTACTGGCCAGGAACCTTACTGACTCCAATAGAGGTGTAGCCCTCTCCCCATAGCGTGAGCCCCTCACAGGGCCGCACTCCTTCTGAGTGTCGTCCTCCGCTTGGCGCTCCTGCAGTTCCTCTCAGCGACCCAGAAGCCCTTTCCGGCGTCGAGAGCCTGACGCGTGGGCCCGAGCAGGGTCTGGGCGTGCCGAGGGGCCGGGGCGCCGGGACGTGGCGTTCACCCGCGTCCCCGAGGTGCCGGTGCTCAGCCAGCCGCGGAGGGGAGGGGCAGTCCCCGGGGCTGAGCCAGGCCTGGGGCCGAGTGCATCCAGGGCGGAGGGTGACTGGAAGCCGCCGGCGCCAGAGGACTCACTTTGGGGCCGCTTGTTTCGGAGCGTGGCACAAACCCGGGTGCCAACCCCGAGCTCACCGGAGTGAGTTAGCGGGGCCCGCGGCGGCAGGAGAGGGGAAGGTGTGCTAGGAGGGCGCCGCGCACCCCGAGGTCCGCGCGGGAGGCGGGAGGGACCTTGAGGGAGGCTCGGGACACCCCTGGCGGCGGCCTCTTCTTCAGCCGACAGGTGAGCGCGGGCGGGCCTCGAGGCGGAGCCCGGCGGCTCACCGGCCGTCCTCTGCGCCACCGCCGCCGGCTCACAGGTAATCCCCCGCCGGGGCCTCGGCGCCGGGGCCGCCCGCCTGCCCGCGCCCCGGGCCCGGCGCGCACGTGGGGCCGAGCGCCTTTGTCCCCTCCGAGGGCGGCCGCCGCGCGCGTCCCTGCACCCCGCGCGCTCTGCCCGCGGGCCGACAGCGGCCGGGCGGGGCCGGGGCCCTGGGAGCCCGCCCTGGGGCGGCCAGCGGCCCTGGCTCCGGAGCGCCGCGTCCCCAGGCGGCGCTTCTGCGCGCGCCTGGCCTCGGAATCGGGAGCCGGGGCCCGCCGCGTCCCCAGCCCGGTTTCTCCCGGGCCTCGGGAGCCCCGAGATGGCGTTGGAGGAAGTGCAGCTCAGCGCCGAGGGAGAGGGCCTTTCTGTCTCCTCCTCCGCCCTGCGACTCTCGTTTCCCGGTTCCTAGCTGGTTAGGGCGCGCTGAGCCCGAGTCGGCTGCTGCTACAACATAGCTTTCTTTCTTCAACAGTTTCTCCACATATGATGTCTAATTTGCATTCAATAAAATGCCCTCATTTTAAGCGTGCCGATAAGGGATTTTGACAAATTATACACCCGCGTAACCACTACCCAAACGTAGACCTAGATCATTTCCATCACTCCAGAAAGTTCCCTCGTGCTCTTCTCCAGTCAATCCACAACTGCCCTCACCCCTTGATTTTCATCAGAGCTTAGTGTTGCCGGTTCTAGAATTTCCATAAAGTGGGCTAATTCAGTAAGTATTCTTTTGTTTTTGACTGCTTTCTAAATGGCCGTCATCGAGAAGGTGTCTCTTGTTGCCTCTGATTTTCTTTTTTTTTTTTTTCCCCAGTTGCTCTAGTCCTGAGCTGTCCAGTGCGGTAGCTACTCACAGCATGTGACATTTGAGAGTAGGAAATGTGGCAAGTGTGTGAACTGAGATGTGCTTTGAGTAGACACACCTAGTTTTGAAAGACAGTAGCAAAAAAAAAAAAAGATGTAAATTATCTCACCAAAATATTCTTACATTGATTATGTGTTGAATGATAGTATTTTGGATGCATTGGGTTAAATAAGATATTATTAAAATGACCTTAATCTCTGTTTATTTTTTTAATATGGCGACTGGAAAATTTAAAATTACACAAACGTTATGTTTTTATTGGATAGCAGACAGCTCTACACACCCCTATTTTACAGACAGTTGGTTCTGCTCACTGCCTGTGAGTCAATGTAAATAATGTAATTCACAAGAGTAAAAAAGTACTGATTCTAGAAAGAGCGTGAAGAATCTGCTTTTTCTACTGTTTTAAATTTTGCTTCAGACTTACTTGTTTGCTTAAAAGAGATGGAAAGGACTAGGTGTCTCCCTGATATTAAGTTATATTTTCTATTTTTAAGTTACGTTTTCAAAAAGAACTTTGCAAAATATCTGATGTGCTTAAAAAGTTATCTTGTGGTTTTGAAAATGTGGAAAACTGATATTTACCTGCAACCCAACCACCTAAATATATTAAAATGTAGCATTTTAGTGTGACTTGAGCAGTCTTAATTTTAAAAAGCAGTTGAGATAATGTCTTATATAATAGATAATATAATGCTTATAAGCATATTTTACATGAAATATTCTTAGGCTTTCTGACAACCACATAATGTACCTTCTCATGAATACTCTTCCGTTTTTATGTCATTTTTCCATGTTGCTAACTTTTTACAAATGAGAAGTCATTTTAATAGTGTGACAGTGTTGGAATAAGGTAGTTACAGTGCCGCTTATTTGCCCCTTCATCCCCCAGGAAAGGTGAAAACCAGGAGGGCAGGAACCTTGATTTTATATTCACCCCCATACACACAGGATCTGGGAACACATCAAGCATGTAATTGTCCTTGAGGAGGAAAATTTTCTTCTGTCCTTCTAAGTTCTTCTGACTGACTTAAGAATTAAATTGACATGAGACAGATTCATAGGAGAAAATTTTAAAAAAGTTTAATAATTCTTGAGAGAGACTCAGGAAAATTGAGTCACTTGCCAAAAGGGTTGAAACCCTCACCTTTCTTAGTATCTTCAGCTCAAGATGAAAAAGGATGTTGGAGGTAGTGTTTGGGACTTGAAGAGGGAAGAAGGCAATTAATTTGGAGACAGAAAGGCAAATATTTCCCTAAACAAATGTGTGCTGGGCCAGGCAGAGACAATGGGACCCAGAGTAGATTCTGATCTCTAAGAGCTTCTGACACTACATCTAGCTCATAGTCTCTGAAAATATTGGGTTGATCAGAAAGTTCGTTTGAAAAAAAAAAAAAGGAAAGTTCGTTCGGGTTTTTCCATCAAATGTTATAGAAAAACCCGAAGGAATTTTTTTTGCCAACCCATATCTCTGGTAATAGCTCTCTTCTGGGAACAGGTTCTTTATCTAAATTCCTTAGGCGGCAAGGCGGGGCAGTAAAAAAGAAAGACTTACTGAGTCCTTGTTTCTTAAAAATAATCAAACTAAATTAATCCTCATGCCAAAGAGGCACATTTTGGGGTGGAAGATTTTCCTCCCCTACCTAACAGATTTTCAGTAAACATTTGTTAGCTGACTGAATCAGTGCGTAGGTGGCTCTGAAAAATAAGAGCCAACCTTCACTCAGCACTTAGGCGCTCTCTTTGGAAATGCCTACACAACTCTACAAGGCAGGCACTGGTATTATTTCTGTGTACTGCCCAGATGGAGAAAATCAAAGTTTGCAAAAGTTGGAGAAGGTGCCCAGGGTCATAGCTATGAGTGACAGAGTCAGCACTTGAACTCGGGCTGTCTGACTCCAGAGGAGGGGCATCGATCAAAATAGAAAAAAATTAACAGTGGGATAAGTACCGGAAGACTGTGATGAAATTCCCACTCTACCAACTACCTGGGCTAGTAGGAGTGGTAAGAGGAAGATTTAGATACATTTTGGATCCATAGAAGGTGCATTCTGTGTTTGGACTGAGAAGCTTGTAGGCTAAATCTAGCTCAGGTTGAGTGGGTGGATGGCCAGGTGGCCAGTAAAGAGGAACGATGACATTGAATGTGATCAACTGTAGTGTGTAGAGAAAGGCAGGCCCAGAGACTTATGGAAGCTATTTGGGATGGGACTTGTATATTTTGGATGACTTCGGTCTACTCACCCCGATGGTGATCAAAAAGAACTCAGCTCTGAGGTGAGATAACTCTACATCTCTTAAGTTAAGCTAGTTTGTTTTGCAAGTAGAGGAAACTACAAAATCAAGAATGGGCATTTCGTTGGGGACGACAGACATAGGATAAGCAGGGAACTGAAATTATTCCTACCTGGTTGCACTTACACTTAATTTCCAGGTATTTAAAAAAATTGTAAGTTGCAATAGAAAGTGGGATTTATAGTTATTAGTTTTTGTTAGTGACTGCCTTTTCTTATACTTGCAATTTCTAATTATTTTGAATTTTTTAATTTTAATTAATTTATTTTAAAATTTTATGACTTGCAATTTTATATTAATAGTTTCACTCTGTTGGCAGTTGGCCTGCCAGGACTGTAAGGCTCACCTTCATGCTCATGGTGAAATGCACAGGCACAGCCCCTGGCGATGCTCAAGAGAAAAGCAATAGTACTCAGAGTAGAGAAAACCAAGAAGCTCATGGACTCCCTGTCTGCCTTTAAAACAAAAAGGTTTGGATCAGACAGCAGCGGCAAAGTCAAATAAAATTTCTTCATGACATAATATTTTCTTTTTTCTCCTGCTTGAATATTTCTATATGATGAAATAGATGGGTAAGGAACAGATTCAGTGTTCCACATGCTTAGTTAGGAGGATACATTTATTATTAATTGATAGTGACATTAGTAGCTAACTTTTGGTGCTGGAGAAGACTCCTGAAAGTCCCTTGGACAGCAAGGAGACCAAACCAGTCAATCTTAAGGGAAATCAACCCTGAATACTCATTGGAAGGACTGATGCTGAAGCTGAAGCTCCAGTATTTTGGTCATCTGATGTGAACAGTTGATTCATTGGAAAAGTCCTTGATGAATGATTGAGGGCAGAAGGAGAAGAGGGTGTCAGAGGATGAGATGGCTGGATGGCCTCAGTGATACAATGGACATGAACTTGGGTAAACTTCAGAAGATGGTGAGGGACAGGGAGGCCTGGCATGCTGCAGTCCATGGGGTCACAGAGTCAGACACAACTGGGTGACTGAACAACAACAACAATATGTTAATATAGGAGTTGATTTGACCCCCTCTAAGCCAGGTATCAGCAAATATTTTCCATGAACGATAATAAATATTTCAGGTTTTATGGGCCAGAGGCCTCTGTTTTCCCAGCTCCTCAACTCTGCCATTGTAGCCAGAAAGGCACCCTAGACAGTATGTAGATGATGGGTGTGGCTGCGTGTTAATGAAACTTGATTTGTGGACACTGAAGTTAGAGTTTCATATAATTTTTTTGTTCCATTTAATTTTAATGTGTCATGCAATATTCTTTTGATCATTTCTCAATCATTTAAAATGTAAAAACAGTCTTAGCTTGGGGACCGTACAAAAATAGACAGTGGGCCAGGTGTGACCTGTGGACCCTGGTTTCCTGACCTCTGATTTATACCTTAGCTCATTTAATCCTCACAACCACCTGCAAGATTTTTTAAAATGTTGGCATATTTGAATATTGATTTTAAAAATAGACTATTTTTTTAAAGCAATTTTAGGTTCACAGCAAAACTGACCAGAAAGTACTGAGTTCCCATATACCTCCTGTCCCGTACCCACGGTGTTCCCTGTTGTCAACATCTTGAACCAGAGAGGAACATTCATTAATCAGTGAACCTACACATCATTATCATTCCAAGTCTACAGGTTTCATTAGAATTCACTCTTGGCGTTACACATTCTGTGAGTTTGGACAAATATATAATGGCCTGTATCCACCATTATAGTATCATACAGAATAGTTGCACTGCCCTAGCAAAACACTCTGTGCTCCTCCAATTTACCCTTCCCCAATAACCCCTGAAAACCACTCATCTTTTTACTGTCTTCATAGTTTTGTCTTTTCCAGAATGTCATATAGTTGGAATCGTACAGTATGTAGCCTTTTCAGAGTGACTTCTTTCAATTAGTAACATGCATTAAGTTTCCTTCGTGTCTTTTTGTGGATTGATAGCTCATTTCTTTTTAGTGCTGAATAATATTCCAAAGGAATGGTACTTTTTATTTCATTTCACAGATGAAGAAACAGGTACAGGTTGTACAGATCTGACTACAGAGCCTGATCTCTTAAACATTTTACTATGCCTCTGAATCTTAGAGAATTTTGGCTTCTTATGATGAAGTTTGTCACATGAAAGTTGGGGTAAATGTAACATCAGGGTAATGAAGCCAGACATTTTGCTTGCAGAAAGTAACCACAGCTTCCTGAATATCGACATGAAAGAAAAACCTAGACGATTTTTGTTCCATATACTTTGTTCCAAATACTTAGATAGAAAAGGTGCTGTGGGCTTTTGAAATTTTGGTTCAACACACTCTCTGCTTTACTGGTTTAAGAACATGTTTCTCTTCCCTGACCATTAATTTTATTACCTTTCAGATTATACCTGGGTCCTGGCACCCAGCCACTCCTCTGCCAATGAAGTACATCTTGGTCACTGGTGGGGTCATCTCGGGCATCGGTAAAGGGATCATTGCCAGCAGTATTGGGACGATTCTAAAATCATGTGGACTCCGAGTGACTGCCATCAAAATTGACCCCTATATAAACATCGATGCAGGCACTTTTTCACCTTATGAGCACGGTATGAGGGAGAACACCCCACCCCACCCCATAAAGCACTGGGTCAAATTGCAGTTCTTTCTTGTATCTGGGTAATTTTAAGATAGCGTTCCAGAAGTAGAGTTGCTGGATCATTATGGATCTGTGAAGGTTCTCATGGTTATTGATACATTTTTAAGATTGCTGATGACATTCCAAATTAGTCCACACTTTTGGAAAGCAGTATGTGAGGATACCATTCTCACTGTACCTTTTGTAGTGTGGATTATTGTTATTTTTTTATCATAAGGATAATATATTTCTCAACATCTCATTGTTTAAAAAAATCAGGCAATATAGACTATATTGACAATATAGAATGACCTAAAGAAAATAAAAATCATCCATTTCCCACCACTTGGAATAATTATTATTAATGTTGAAAATTTTATGTATATACTCATTATTTTTATTTATTTATTGGCCACACTGCACAGCTTGCAGAATCTTAGTTCCCTGACCAGGGATTGAACCTGTACCCCTGCACTGGAAGTATGGAGTTCTAACCACTGCACTGTCAGGGAATTCTCTATACTAATTATTTTTAAAAAGGCACAAGGCCTTACATACTTTCCTTTTAAACTTTTCACATACAAGCAAGAAAGTGTATAAATCATATGTATACCACTTGATGAAATGAACATATTGTGTTGCTGCTGCTGCTGCTAAGTTGCTTCAGTCATGTCCGATTCTGTGCGACCCCATAGACGGAAGCCCACCAGGCTTCTCTGTCCATGGGATTCTCCAGGCAAGAACACTGGAGTGGGTGCCATTTCCTTCTTCAATGCATGAAAGTGGAAAGTGAAAGTGAAGTCGCTCAGTTGTGTCTAACTCTTAGCGACCCCATGGACTGCAGCCTACCAGGCTCCTCCATCCATGGGATTTTCCAGGCAAGAGTACTGGAGTGGGTTGCCATTGCCTTCGCCAACATACTGTGTTAACAGCCCCCAAATCAAAAAACAGAAACCCCCTTTATTGTCTTTCCAGTTTCTCCCCATCTGAAATGACCAGGGTAACCACTATCCTGTCTTCTAACATCATAGATCAGTTGGCTTATTTTTGAACATTAAATGATCTGAATCTTACAGTCAGACTAATTTTTAAATTGAAGTATACTTGACTTACAATATTTCAGATGTACATCAAAGTGATTCAGTTACACATTATGGTGGTGGCTTGGTGGTTTAGTCACTAAATCATGTCTGACTGTTTTGACCCCATGGACTATAGTGTACCAGGCTCCTCTATCCATGGGATTTCCCAGGCAAGAATACTGGAGTGGGTTGCTATTCCCTTTGTTTATATATATATACACACACACTTTTTCAGAATCTTTTCCAGTATAGGTTATTACAAGATATTGAATATAGTTTCCTGTGCTATACAGTAGATCTTTGTTGCTTATTTTATATACAGTAGTGTGTACCTGTTAATCCTGAAGACATTTTAATAGATTCTATACTTCTAAAGGTTGCACAGAATCTGCACAATAATAGGAAATCCTTTCCAATTTATTGATATTATAAGCAACACTGTGACAAGAAACTTAAACAATTTTTTTAACATAAATGTCTAGATACAGAATTTCTGATTTGGTGGGTAGATATGTTTTTCAGGTTTTTTAGTTTGCTTTATACCTTTGCTGAATACTATTCTTTTTAAACTTTACTAACCTGAGAGTAAATGAAAAACCAAAAAAGAGTATCTCATTATGTTAATTTAGATTTCTTTGATTTTCATTTTGTTGGTGAAATGGCTTATTCGAGTCTATGGTAAATCATATATTTATTGACTTCCTTCTGTGAGTAAACTTCCACGCCCCACTAACTTTGACCTTTGGCCGCATAGGGTAATGAACTCTTCCTGGTTTGTTTGGAACTTTCCTGTTTTTGAAATTGAAAGTCTTGAATCCTGGGAATACTTTTACTCCTGGGCAAACCAGAGAGGTTGGTCACCTTATTTGGCCATGTGATTTGTTTTGCTCTGTAGGGTTTTAGTGAATATGACATATGTTTTGTTGAAGCATAGGCGATGGCATAATTTCACTCAGTCCATCTTGTGTTTCTGCCCTCTGCTGTTCAAGCTGCCTGCCCCATAGAGAGATTTCTCCTTCAACCCAAGTCCTGGAATAAGAAGACATGGGGTAGACTCACAACTGACCCACATCCCCTATGTCACATGAGGGAGAAATCAGTAGATGTTTTATAAGTTGCTGAGATGTTAAGGTTGTTTGGTAGGCAGCAAAATTGACTAACGCCATGTGTTATGACAATTTTCCTTTGGATCTTTAAAAACGATTTTCAAGAATACTTTGTGCAGAGTATATTAACATATACTTACCACATGAATATATTTCTACCCTGTTTTCAGTTTGTCTTAATATTACCTCTGTTTGCTGCTGATAAATTTCATTTTACTGTTTATGTAACTAAATGTATCCACTGTTTCCTTTATGGTTTCTGCCTTTGATGTCGCCTGTTAGCTTCACTGACCCAGAAATATTTAAATATCTGTGTTTTCTTCTGGCATTTTTAGAGTTTCATTTGCTTTTACTTTATTTTTTTTCTTCCAGTTTTATTGACATACAGCACTTATACCTATATACGCTTAAGGTATATAGCATAATTATTTGATTTATATATATCATGAAATGATTATCACAATAAGTTTAGTGAATATCCATGATCTCATACAGATGCAAGCTTAAAGAAATAGTGAAAAATTGTTTCCCTTGTGATGAAAACTCTTAGGATTTATGCTCTAAAAACTCTCATATAGAACGTAGAGTGGTGTTAATTATATTTATCATGTTTTACATTTATATCTCTAATACTTATTTATATTATAACTGGAAGTTTGTACCTTTTGATTGCCTTCATCCAATTCCACACAGTCCTACCCCTGCTTCTGGGAACTACAAATCTGATCTCTTTTTCTATGAGTTTGCTTTTGAAGTATAATTGACTTATAACACTATGTTCCTGGTGCACAACATAGTGATTTGATGTTTTTATACATTTCAAGGGCTTTCTAGGTGGCACTAGTGGTAAAGAACCTGCCTGCCAATGCAGGAGACATAAGAGACGCGGGTTCGATCCCTGGGTTAAGAAGATCCCCTGTAGGAGGAAATGGCAACCCATCCCAGTACTCTTGCCTGGAGAATCCCATGGACAGAAGAGCCTGGCAGGCTATAGTCCATGGAGTCACACAGAGTTGGACACAACTGAAGCACCTTAGCACGCAACACTCATAGATTTCAAAATGATCACCACCATTTGCTTTTACTTTAATATTGTTAATACATCTGGAATTTAATTTGATGAAAGATGAAGATGAGGTTAGTAACTATTCCTAATCACAGTTATCAAAGATTTCATCCTTTCTCCATTGATTTGAAATACCACCTTTTAATATACACTAAATTTCTCTCTTATTATTCTGTTCTGTTCAGATCTCTTTGTTTATCCCTAACCACCATATTATCTGGAGTAGGAAATGGCAACCCACTCCAGTATTCTTGCCTGGGAAATTCCATGGACAGAGGAGCCTGGTGGGCTACTGTCCATGAAGTTGCAAAGAGTTGGACACAACTGAGCATGCACACACACACATACACACACACACCATTTTAATAGCTATAGCTTTTTATTATCAAGTAGGTCAGAACTTTCCCCATTATGCCTTTTCTCCTTTTTTTTTAACCTCAAAATGTTAGTTGTCTTTAAGACTAACTTCAGAGACCTTTTATCAAACTTGCCCTTTAAATTTATGAATTAATTTGGGGAAGAATTAAACACTGAAATTATTGACTGGCCTATTCAGGAACTTTATAAGTGGCTTTCATTCTGTTCATACCTGCTTTTATGTCTCTGAAGTAAAATTTTGAACTTTTCTTCTTATTGGTCCTATACATTTCTTGAAGTTTATTTCTGTGTATTTTACCTACTTTGATTTGTAATGATATCTTTTTTTTTGGTGATATATTAAATTCCTTTATGTAATAGGGACCTTTTGGGTGTAGTTTGGTTTTGTGTAGAATTTGTTTGTGCTATCTTATTTCATATTTGTATATATTGAAATATATAAATATATATACATATATATTTCAATCTTCCTGTACTCATTGTTATTTTATAAGGGTTTTTATTTTTATTTACATTTTTGTGTGTTTTATTTTGGTAATCACACATGTTTTTCTTCCAAATTAATTTAAGTTTCACTGTCACGTTAAAAAAAAACCCGTTGGAATTTTTATTATAATTCCATTAAATTAAAAAAAAAGCTTTTTGAAGACATGATCTACAGCTTTTCTTTTTCTTCTGTGTGCATACTAAGTTGCTTCAGTCATGTCTGCCTTTTCGTGACCCTATGAACTGTAACCCTCCAGGCTCCTCTGTCCATGGGATTCTCCAGGCAGGAATACCGGAGTAGGTTGCTGTTTCCTCCTCCAGGGGATCTTCCCGACCCAGGGATCGAACCTGCGTCTTTTATGTCTCCTGCATTGGCAGTCGGGTTCTTCACCACTAGTGCCACTTGGGAAGCCCTTCTTTTTCTCCTAGGAACATAATAGATACTACTTTTAAAATTTAAGAATCTAAAATTTCAAGACCTTTGCTGTATACCTGGGTTATTACCAAACCGGACTTGGCCTGAATTAACTAAGAGATTTCAGAGATCTTCCCCTATTTGTCAGAAGTTAAAATGATGAAAGTACAAAGACTTTCCCATAGATCGGTGATTCCTGATAAATATTGGAAAGTAGAATTTGAACTAGAAATGGAATTTGGGAAATACAAAATATGGGAGTTTCATTATTTTGTTGTTTTGTCTTTAAAATTAGAGATCTTTCCAATCCCACTGGTACCTTATGAGGAATACATAAATGAGAGTATAAAAGGCTTCAGATTAGGTTCAGAAGCTAGCCTACCTTCCTTTTTTTTTATGCTGTGAACATCTAGCAATAGAAGTAAATGATAGAATTTTATTAAGCAGGGAGAGGTTCATTTCTGACAAGGTGACATTAGGACATTGTCCTCCAAATTGACGCCCTTAGTAACACTGGAGACCCAGAAGCATAACCAGCAGTCACCACAGGTGCCCTAGTGTGATTAAGTCTTCATCTATATCCTTCCCGACGGTGCTGTTGTGCAGGTGGTGGCTTATTGCTCACTTTCTTTTTGGCCTCAGTTTCACCAAGTCACCCCGTGGGGTAATGGAGGCTCTGCTTTTCATCCACTGTCTGTTTAATAGTGTCTTTACCCAAGATGAGAGTCAATGAAAATTTTCTTATGCCAATTTCAGAGTCTAGGATACTGATGCTTCGAAGTCAGTTGCTATTTGTTTTTAAAACTGCTGTTTGAAAGTCCCTTTCTCATATGGTATATGATGAGTTTGGAAAAGCTAAATCTTGAAGACAGAATTTCAGTAAGCATTTAAAAACTACCATTATAGAATACTAGAATTTTTCTAATGCATTATCATGGGTAGATTAGAATTACTCAATTTTCCCATTAAAATAAGGAAATAGTGATAGACTATGGCTTATTAATGTCTTTTACCAGCTTTTTAACATATTGTGTTCATCTTTGGAAAATAATCTACTGGAAGCAAATTTTTAATTTTTACATTGCCTTTTTATCCCAGGTGAAGTGTTTGTCTTAAACGATGGTGGAGAAGTTGATTTAGACCTTGGAAATTATGAAAGGTTCTTGGATATTAATCTTTATAAAGACAACAACATCACTACTGGGAAGATATATCAACATGTGATCAATAAAGAGAGGCGTGGCGATTACCTGGGGAAAACAGTACAAGGTATTATATTCCACAAACACTAGAGGGCCCTGTTGGCTGAGCACTCTCTGCTTAAAATAGACCTAAAGATGAGGAGGTCCCTGTGCTTTACAAGCTTCAGTCCTTCTCAAATCCCTCTGTTCTTTTCTTTCCTTCTTTTTCCCCACCTCCAATTTTATTGAGATATAATTGACGTACAGCACTGTATAAGTTTAGGCTGTATAGCGTAATGATTTGACATCATACAATGGTGACCACAATAACTTTAGTAAATATCCGTCATCTCATATAGATGCAAAATTAAAGAAATAGACAAAAATTGTTTCCCTTGTGATGAAAGCTCTTAGGATTTACTCTTTTAATTTATATAACTTAGAACCATGTTAATTATTAATATATATAATTAATATTGGAGAAGGAAATGGCAACCCACTCCAGTGTTCTTGCCTGGAGAATCCCAGGGATGGGGGAGCCTGGTGGGCTGCCGTTTCTGGGGTCGCACAGAGTCGGACATGACTGAAGCGACTTAGCATAATTAATATATTTATCATGCTGTACAATACATCCCTAGTACTTATTACTGGAATTTTGTACCTTTTGTCTGCTTTCATCGGCTCAAGTGGTAAAGAATCTGCCTGCAGTTCAGGAGACATGGGAGATGCCGGTTTAATCCTTGGGTCAGGAAGATTCCCTGGAGGAGGAAATGGCAACCCACTCCAGTATTCTTGCCTGGAAAATCCCATGAACAGATGAGCCTAGTGGGCTACAGTCCATGGGGTCGCAAAGAATCGAAATGACTGAGCACACACTCACACATCCATTCCCCCAACCCATAACCACAAATCTGATATATTTTTTCCCCTGTTTGTTTTTTAAGTATAACTAACCTACAACTAACCTATGGGGATTCCCTGATGGCTCAGATGGTAAAGAATCCACCTGCAATGTGGGAGACCTGGGTTTGATGCCTGGGTTGGGAACGATCCCCTGGAGGAGGGCATGGCAACCCACTCCAGTATTCTTGCCTGGGAAATTCCCATGGACAGAGGAGCCTGGGAGGCTACAATCCATGGTGTCGCAAAGAGCTGGACATGACTGAGCAACTTCACAACCTACAACACTATGTTAGTTCCTGTTATACAGCATAGTGATTTGGTATTTCTGTACATTTCAAAATGATCACTACAGTGTCTATTACCATGTCACCATGCAAACTTCAAGTTTATCCTCCATGTTCCTGATTGTATTTTCATCAGTCTTTTCTTTGTTACTAATGTCATTGTTTCCTTTAGCCCCCTTTTCTGCCCTCTTAATCTTTCTCTCTTTAGCTTTTATTTATGAAATCCATAGGGAATCTTCATCACATATCTGATTGGGTGTAGATCTGAGTCAATTTTTGTCCTTAATATGTTCTTTTTCTACTTTTTTCTTGAATCTTTGCATTGATGATGATTACTTCTTTTTGAAGAATAGCAATAGGAAGGAATATGGGATTGAACAGGAGGGCAACATGATGACTTTTTTCACCAGCCTTTTCCATTGGTCACATGTTTCTGTCAGGTTGGTTTACTTCTACAAAATATCAGATTGATTCTAGTGGAAACAGATAGTTCTTTTATTAAGCAGACACTCCCAAGACATGGGAGCAGACCAACGGCAAAGGGGTGGTAACAACTCCCACTTGGCTTCCCTTTTTATACTCCCTGTCTCCTTCTCTTGATTCTGTCGTATGCAAAATAGGGCTTGTACCCACCACCAACCAGGAAAGGGAATGCAAATTGGCATACACACAAGGCTGATTGACAGTTGCAGGTTACATAATAACAGGCTGTATTGTACATGTCCTTCCCATAATTCAGTCTGTTATAATCAGATGTATGTATGTATAGAATATTTATGAACCCTTAAAGCTGGCTACGGTTACTTGAGGACACAGCTGTGCATCAAGGGCGCATATGCTGGAGTTGGAGAAGCCACTGTGGTTATTTCTGTAGCATATTGTGAGCTCTCCTGGGTGTGTCTGGGTTGGTATTTAGACATCAGCTTGCATCCTTTTCGGCTAGACCACCCCTCTTGCTCATGGCTAACTTCCTACCTAACAATTCTGATTATTCTCTTTTGTCCTCTGCAACCCTTGCCCCTTGTATTCATAAGTTCCTATGTGGTAGGGAACAGGCTAGCAAAGTAATGCTCAAAATTCTTCAAGCCAGGCTTCAACAGTGTGTGAGCTGTGAACTTCCAGATGTTCAAGCTGGATTTAGAAAAGGCAGAGGAACCAGAGAGCAAATTGCCAACATCCACTGAATCATCAAAAAAGCAAGAGTTCCAGAAAAACATCTACTTCTGCTTTATCAAAGCTTTTGACTGTGTAGATCACAGCAAACTGTGGAAAATTCTTCAAGAGATGGGAATACCAGACCACCTTACCTGCCTCCTGAGAAATCTATATGCAGGTTAAGAAGCAACAGTTAGAACCAGGCGTGGACCAACAGACTGGTTCCAAATTGGGAAAGGAGTATGTCAAGGCTGTATGTGGTCACCCTGCTTCTTACATGCAGAGTACATCATGTGAAATGCCAGGCTGGATGAAGCACAAGCTAGAATCAAGATTGCCAGGAGAAATAACAATAACCTCAGATATGCAGATGACACCACGCTTATGGCAGAAAGTGAAGAAGAACTAAAGAGCCTTGTGATGAAAGTGAAAGAGAGTGAAAAAGCTAACTTAAAACTCAACATTCAGAAAACTGATTATGGCATTCAGTCCCATCACTTCATGGCAAATAGATGGGGAAACAGTGACAGACTTTATTTGGGGGGGCTCCAAAATCACTGCAGATGGTGATTGCAGCCATGAAATTAAAAGACGCTTGCTCCTTGGATGAAAAGCTATGACCAACCTAGACAGCATATTAGAAAGCAGAGACGTTACTTTGCCATCAAAAGTCCATCTAGTCAAAGCTATGGTTTTTCCAGTAGTCATGTATGGATGTGAGAGTTGGACCATAAAGAAAGCTGAGCACCAAAGAATTGATGCTTTTGAACTGTGGTGTTGGAAAAGATTCTTGAAAGTTCCTTGGACTGCAAAGAGATCCAACCAGTCAATCTTTAAGGAAATCAGTCCTGAGTATTCATTGGAAGGACTGATGCTGAAGCTGAAACTCCAATACTTTGGTCACCTGATGCAAAAAACTGACTCATTGGAAAAGACCCTGATCCTGGGGAAGATTGAAGACAGGAAGAGAAGGGGGTGACAGAGGATGAGATGGTTGGATGGCATCACTGAGTGGATGGACATGAGTTTGAGCAAGTTCCAGGAGTTGGTGATGGACAGGGAAGCCTGGCCTGCTGCAGTCCTCGGGGTCGCAGAGTCGGAAATGACTGAGCGACTGGACTGAACTGAACTGAACTGCATGGTAGGGTAAAGATGCTAGTTTCCCACCCCGTTTAAATCACCTTCAGGTTGAAAAGCAGGTGAGAAGTAGATAAATTGGACAGATGGAGCTCAAAAGATCAGCTATGTTACTGCCGACACTGGATGGTGTGGCTTAGATCTCTATTGATGCAGCTGTGCTTTCTAATAGTTTTTCTCTATTGGGAAAACCCGCGGGAGGGAGAGTTTGCTGCCTCATACCAGTCACCTCCCCAAATTAGGGAAAGGGCAAGGTCCCAAACCTGGACCTGCAGTCTGAGTGCCTGTGCTGCCCACGTGGAGGGAGAGCTGACTTACCCAGTCCTCACAGAAAGGTGTTGGGCTGGGCATGCTGCAATGGGTCGTTCCAAACGCACCAATCAGAGACGACTTCCTCCCGCCTCGAGTGAGGGGGAGGGGTGCCTGGGAGCCCCAAGGGCTGGTGGGCAGGTGACTGACTTGACAGGCGCTTCTCCGCATCAGCTTCCCAGAGGCCACCATTTCTCCTCCTTACGTTGTATTAGGTTACTTAATTAGAAACAAAAACACTTTTTTTTGTTTCTTTGGCTGAGACCAGCAGCTGCAGGCTTACTCAGCACTTAGCCCGGAGCTTCGTGCTTCTGGAGATGCCACCTTTTAGTCTCTTCAGCTGACAGTAGCCGCTGTGGGCCTCTGGTCAGCCTGCAGGCCTCCTCTACATCCTCTCAGTGACTCCTGCCCACTGGCTGGTGGGCTGCCCAGGGTTTGCAGGGCTGGGCCACTCTGCGTCCTTCTTCCCCTAGGAATTCGGCATTCAGCACCCTTAGCAGCCCTCCTTGCACAGTTTTTAGTTGGCATTTTAGATGTTTTCTAGTTGCTTCAAAGATGGCACTTCTGCTCTGTGTTTCTCTGGGGTTGGTGGATTTCAAGAGAGATGGCATAACATTAAATGACTAAATCTGTGTTGGGTCAGTAATATTAATTTCAGGGACATGGATTGTAACACTAGGACTGGAGCTTGTCTCATTTGCCAGGTGGCTTTCAGGTTATTTGGGAGGTCAACAGACACTAATACATTCATTTCTCATAACTGCGACACTGAAATACACTTTTGTGCTAATTATTACCTCTTTCTGCAGTTGTCCCTCACATTACTGATGCTGTCCAGGAGTGGGTTATGAATCAAGCCATGGTGCCTGTGGATGGTCATAAGGAAGAGCCCCAAATATGCGTTATTGAGGCAAGCATGGAACTTTATTTCTTTATACGTTTGTATCCTTATGAGTTAAAAAAAAAACTTTTTTTAATATGGAACTACTGAGATTTTTATTTTATTTGTTAATTTTTTTGTCCGCACCCTGTGGACATGTGGGATCTTAGTTCCCCCACCATGGGTCAGACCTGCGCCCTCTGCCATGGAAGCAGGAAGTCTTAACCCTTAATGGTTGGACTGCCAGGGAAGTCCCTTCCTTATGGGTTTTTAAGCAGCTGATCTTCCTTCATTCAAGGAATATGAATAGATGGTATCATGTATGCTGGACACCCAGCTAGGAGGTGGGATTACAGCATGGAGTGATATAGATGGTCTTTGCTTTTTTGGTCACAAGTCAGTGGGCAAGATTGGCTTAAACTGGATGAGTATTCCTGGGGTGGGCATGCACCAGTCTGTAAGTGGGGACCAAACAGTTGCAGAATGCATTCTACTCAAATGCTTTGAAAGTAAAGATGGAGTTAGGGAAGTCCAACTGTAGAGGTAATTTGGAGGTGAGAAGTGAGTATTAGCTGTTTAAAGAAAGAGCATAGTATTTTTACTTGCCACTTGTTCACTGCTTCCCTTCCTCTCAATGTGCAGAATGAGAATAACATCCATGTACTCCTTATCTAAATGTCAGTTGATCTAACTGCCAGGCAGGAGAGGAGAATAATGAACATTTTTTGTTTCTTAGAGGCTGCTCAAGTTCAAATTTCTATCATGGCCCCCAAGCAGTGTTTGGCTTAGTGGTTAAGAGTCTGGAGCCAGACTGCTTGGGTTCATAGCCCAGCTGGATCACTTATCAGCATGGCACTGACACACACAAAAAACTGTGTTGTGAGGTGGAAGTGAGAAGGAGTGCTGGAGGGCAGAAAGGGAGAGCACACTCTCATTTAACTCTGTGAGGGTCTATAGATACTGTTATTAGCTGGCTGAAAAAAGAAGCAAAAGTATCTCAGGTTAGTAACCAGTAGAATTACCAGTTAAGATTGGGATCTGGGGATAGGGGTACCAGAGAGCTGTATCCTCATCTGTCACAGCAGGAAGTACACCTACATCCTTTAGCTGTGGTAAGTCTCTTCAGTCATGTCCGACTATTTGCGACCCTATGGACCGTAGCCCACCACGCTCCTGTGTCCATGGGATTTCCCAGGCAAGAATACTGGAGTGGGTAGCCGTGCCCTCCTGCGGGGGATCTTCCCAACCCAGGGATCGAACCTGCATCTTTTATGTCTTCTGCATTGGCAGGCGGGTTCTTTACCACCAGCCCCACCTGGGAAGTCTAAGAGGTTGTCTGAAATGGCTAAGTCAAGAAAGCTGAGCTGGATGAACTTTGGTTTAGAGATATGGAGGTCACCAGAAGAAATCCCAACAGAGAAGTTAAAGTACTTGTTTTGGGGAATCAAACTTGGGAGAGGGAAGAGTGGGGCAGGGAACTCTTGCTTTTTATTGTAAGTTCTGCTGTATGATTTGTTTCTTTAACCATGTGCATGCATTGTTTTAATTTTTGAAAAAGCACAAATTAATGCCAACTGGAAGGTGCCATTTAACAATATCAGTATCTTAAAGATCAGTCCAAGACTGATTTTATTCAAGCCCAGCAGAGGGATGGACAAGCCCTCACTCCTTTGGTTTACACTGATTGTTTGTTGCAGAGTACCACCTTGTCCAGTATGGTAGCCACTCACCACATGGGGTTGTTGAACATGTGAAAGCAGACCATTCAAACTGAGGTGTGCTGTGACTTTAAAATATAACTGGACTTCAAAGACTTAGTATTAAAAACAAAAAGAATGTAAAGCACCTAATAATTTTTAAAAAATTGGCGATATGTTGAAATGATAATATTTTGGATATACTCTGCTATATAAAATGTAGTGTTAAAATTAATTTCTCCAGTTTAATTTTGCTTTTTTAAATATGGCAACTAAAAACTTTAAAATTATGTACATAACTCACATTATATTTCTGTTGGACTGTGCTGGTCTGGTACGTTCACTGATTTTTGCTGTTGTTCAAGCAACAGGAAAGAAAAAGGATCTTCCCAGAATTGGTCCCTGGGCTCAAAAGTAACGACCAAGCCTGAACATTTTTTATAACTTTTCTATTGATTTTTTTTCTCACTTTTAGGTTTTGATAGGTGAAGGAATAGCTTTTTCTTAATCCCAGGAAAAGTTCCAAATGGTCATGTATATGAATGTTTTTGCATTTTATTCCTTGATTCTGCTCTTATAAAATATATATATATATGTTTTAAATAATAATAACAAAAAAGAGAAAAGGAAATGTATTTTTCAAAATGTAATTGAGCTGCTGCTGAACTTCACCAAAAAATATAAGCCCTATTTGGCCATGGGAGAAGTCTTCTTAATACTTCTTTTTCATCTTCTTAGCTTTTCTAGCTATTGTTTTTTTAGAATCCTCTTTGAACAAAGCTTTTATACTGTGCCAAGTTGTCCTCAGCAAAACCCCTTCTCTAATCAACCGTGTTGTTTATATTTGCTTATTGGACACAAATCAGGTATCCTTTTGGGTTCATTTTAAGTTGTGCTCAACAATTGTGCTTGTGCACAATGTAAGATTTTTAAAAAGGACCACGGAAGCTGATTTTTAGTTTTAAACATGTAGAAGCTGTTGAAATGTCTCCAAAGCCTTTTTTTTGGCAGATGAGCCCTCTGCTTCTTAGACCAGTGGAGCTGACAGACTTTATTCCTATCACTGCAGGTCATCCAAGCATGAGCCTGGAATAGTTTACACCTGACTTAAAGGAATAAAAGATTTCTTCTCCCCCCACCAAAAGGACTTCTTTACTTTTTTTTTTAATTATAAAAGTTGTCTTAGGGGGATTCCCTGGTGGTCCAGTGGTTAAGACTCTGAGCTCCCAATGGAGGGAGCATGGGTTCGATCCGTGGTTGAGGAACTAAGATCCCACATGCTGTGTGTCCAATAAATAAAATAAAACAATTTTTTAAAAAGTTGTCTTAATCTTCTTGTATATATATATTTAATTTTATTGAAGTATAGTTGATTTACAATGTTGTGTTAATTTCTGCTGTACAGCAGATTCAGTTATACCTATGTAAGGACTCCTTTAGTTTTATTTTTACATTTTAATTAAAAATTTCTGCAGCTTTATTGAGATATAACTGACATATAACATTGTATTCATTTTAGGTATACAACATAATGATTTGATGTATGTATATATTGTGAAGAGATGACCATAATAAATTTAGTCAACATCCATCAACTCACATAGTTAAACAAACTTTTTTTCTTGTGATGAGAATTTTTAAGATTTATTCTCTCAGCAACTTTCAGAGAAAGATTCCTTTCCTTAAAGGTGAAGTGGACATGGCACATCTCATAGATTTGCTTGCTGCTGCTTCAGTTTCGGCTTTGCATAGATCTTAAAATGTTGTTATGGGTGATATTTTCCCTGTTGTACGGGAAGAGAATTAACTTAGGACTGCTGCTGCTGCTGCTAAGTCACTTCAGTCTTGACTACTCTGGTAATCATACTGAAAGTTTATTATCACAGTGAAGATAATGGTGAACCAAAGGAGAGGTAATGGTACTTTGCAAATTGGCAGAGAGAATGCAGTACCAGTATAGGCCATGTGGGGGCAAAAGCAGATAATCTTAACCGTTTTTGCTTCCTTTTCTGGATTCCTTGCTTATTCCCAGAATACCTCCCCCATCAAAAACCAGAAAATGGCTCTTTACAGTTTAAAGTGCAGACCTCTTTTTTTTTTCCTATTTTTTCCCCATTAGCTTCTGATGCATTATAGTTAGAGAGCACTTACACCCCTCCCCCTCCCCCTCCCCGCCAGTTTCCTGATTGCATGTTTTATTTCTTGGATTTTCATAATTAAGTTTGTCATTCACTTACAGAATGACCATATATTTCTATCTGTTCCATAGCCAGGAGACTTGAATTTTAATTTTGTTTTGTTATCTTAGTTAAAGTTAGTAAAGAATAATTTCTTCTATAACAATGAAATCCTTGTACATCTTAGTTTGATCCTGTTGTACTTATGGTAACAGGTACTAGAATGCTGTGACCTAGGGCTTTATATTAAATTTCGAGACCTTCTGTCCTGTCCTATTAATCTAAATTCTCAGCACTGCCTGCAGGGCTCTGGGCTAGTGCTGGAGATACAGCAGGCAAGTTCCTGCCCTCAAGGACCTTACAGCCTAGTGGGGTAGAGAGATAGGAGTGGTGGTTTAGTTGCTAAGCTGTGTCTGACTCTTGCAACCCCATGGACTGTAGCCTGCCAGGCTCCTCTGTCCATGGGATTCTCCAGGCAAGAATACTGGAGTGGGTTGCCATTTCCTTCTTCAGGGGATCTTCCCAATCCAGGAATCAAACCTGGGTCTCCTGCATTGCAGGCAGATTCTTTACCCACTGAGCTACGAGGGAAGCCCGAGAGACAGAAGATAAGAACTCAAATAAAATAAGGGCACCCTGTGCTGTGTTACTAGGAAGGGCACAGACAGGGTGCTTTAGGTGGGTGGTCAAGGTTGCACTCTGAGGGGCATACAGCTCCCTCGGCTGAAGGATAAAAGGGAAGTAGGTGAATATGAAGAAGGTGAGTAGGAGGGCCTAAGGGGCAGGAAGGAAGAGCATGGCCTGTCTGAGGACTTGAAAGGCCAGTGAGATTGAAGTGCAGAGGTGGGGGTGGGAGAGTAGGGGGATGGGAAAAGGGCAGGTGGGAGTGGGGACATGAGGTGAGATTAGAGACATGTGCAAGGGCCAGATCATTCAGGTCCTTTTGTTAGCTGCCTAAAGAAGTTTAGATTTTATTTTTAGTGAAGCAGTGAGCTGCTGAAAGATATAAGCATGGAAGAGATGTATTCTGAATTTTAAAAGGTCACTCTGCTGCTATATGACAAACAGTTGGTAGGACAGGAGAGGGTGGAAGCTAAGAGGCCATTAAAATTGGGGGCAGCCAACTTTGTAAAGGGCTAGATAGTAAATATGTTTAGTTTTGCTGGTGAGAGAGTCTCTGTCACAACTACTCCACTTTGCCATTGTAGTGCCTAGGCAGCCTTGGGCGATGTGTGAGTGGGCGGGGCTGTGTGCTGGTACAGCTTCGTGTGTAAAACCAGGCAGCAGGCCATCTCAGCCACCCCGGGCTTAGATGATTGCAGTAATCCCTGCCAAAGGTTATGTTGGCCTGGGTGTCTAGGGTGGTAGCAGTGGAGAGGTTTGCAAGAATATTTTGGAGGTACAGCTCACTGGATGGGGTTGGATAAGGAAAAGCAGGTGCATTGAGGATGATTTCCAGACCTCTAGCTTGAACTAGTTACTGGGAAGAGATGCTGTTGCTGAGATGAGGGAGGAAGCACAGAGATAAGCAGGCCCAGGGCTGTGGGTATCAGGAGTTCAGTGTGGGACATGGTAAGTTTGAATACTTACTGACCCATCTGAGACACCAAGGACAAGTTGGCTTTAAAGCCCAGTGGAGAGGTCAGGGCTACAAGTAGATTTTGGACCCAGTCAAGTACTCGAAGCCAGGGAATGTGGTGAATTCTGGGCTTGGGTCCACCAAGATCTCTTCTTCCTCAACATCCAGATCATTCCACTTAATGCTCAAGTTTTATTCTTGCTTATTGTTCTTTAGCTCTGCCTTATTTTCCTCGCTCACTTCTGAGCTCCTCAGGAGCAAGCAGGTTGTCCTAAATTCTTCCGGGGGGCTTCTTTATAGTGTTGAGCCTGTAGTAGATACTCAAATGCTAAAGAATTAATTTAAAAATCCATGTGATAATCTTTGCGTATTTAAATATGGTGAGGATGAATGGGTTAAAGTGAATTTTATCTTCATCTAAAGTAAAATGCTTAAGTAACTTTATTGGCAGTACAATGTAAATTAAGTTAACATTTATCAAAGGATTACACTGTCAGGAATATTCTCAGGGCTTTTGGTACTACTTGTTTCAGAGAGCCAGCATGTTTTAATAGTAGTGATTTAATTCTGGTAGTACTACCATTACAGGGAGGCTGTTCAGCTACATAGAAGGGTGTGTGTGGGTGTGTGTGTGTGGGCTCATGCAGAGATGGAGAGAGAATGCTATTTCACACCGGGCAGAGCCAGATGGCTCTCTGCTTTCTCATATTGTCACTGGATTTGAAATCTCCCTTCCAGTGGGACCACTGGTAGAAGCTAACTGATCTCACTCCTGGTGGTGTATATTCTGAGTCTTTTTAATCTGCTTAGAAATTCCCTTCTCTTTTCTTAAAGTGCTCCTTTTCTTTAAAAAAGTTTGTTTCAGTCTTGGTGAGATGAAGGGTTGATAGCCTTTTAGTAATCCCCCATTTTCAGGGGACTTTAGTTCTTATGCTTAGTGTATTAAGAATTGTTCTATTAGGCTGTATACCATGGAATCTATATGACCTCTTGTGTCTTTTTTCCCCATTCCCAGCTGGGTGGCACCATTGGAGACATTGAAGGAATGCCGTTTGTGGAAGCGTTCAGACAATTCCAGTTTAAAGCAAAAAGAGAGAATTTCTGTAATATTCATGTTAGCCTTGTCCCACAGGTGAGTTTTCCAGATAAGTATGTAGACAGCAACTCCTGTAGGTTTTCCTGTGATGCTCTGTTTACTCCACCTTTTAAATCAGGGAGCCATTCATTATCCAGAAGAGCCAGATGTCCAGCATACTGACAGTGACCCATTTCTTTTCAGCCCAGTGCTACCGGAGAACAAAAAACCAAACCCACACAAAACAGTGTCCGTGCGCTGAGGGGATTAGGCCTGTCTCCCGATCTGGTGAGTTAAGGAGTGGGTAAGTTTTGTGGACTAGGACCTCCATTTCCTAACCTGTAGCATCATCTGAGTCTTAGCTCTCAAATAGTTTCAGTGACTGAACTTTTTGTATCTGGGACCTGGGGAAGGTTTATTCCCTCATCATCAACTGTTGCTTCACACATTTCTAAATTGGCCATCTGTTCTTCTCCAGGCCCTCATTTGATTGGCCACACTGACATCCGGGCAAGTACAGTGTCCTGTCATTTGTGTGGTCCCTGGGTCCTTTGGAGAGAGCTGGGACCTGGGAGATTTCCCTCTGAGCCTGCTAGGTCGGGTTAGCCCTTCTCTTGTTTATAGCAGTAATCCAATTATGGCCAGTAGTCTAGATCAGGGGTGGGCAAGTAAGGGCTTGCAAGCCTGCTGCCTGTAGGAAGTTGTGCTGTGATACTCTGCCACTCATTGTCCACATTTGTTTATAGCTGCCTGTGCACCATGGCAGAACCATTGAGGAGTCAGGGCAGCGACTGCCTGGCTGAAGAAGCTAAAGCTTTTGCCATTTGGCCCTTTAGAGAAGTGTTTGCCAACCTTTGGTCTGGCTTTCTTCCTGTAGTTTTAGTAAGTAACATTTGTGTGCCTCGTGTCTGTTCACCACATATGCTGTGACATTTCTTACCAGTGGATTTGTGGTGAGTTTGGTTACACTTGCTCGTATTAGTGCTCAGACCAATTTCTAGTAACCCAGTGGGATGCCAAGGATGGAGAAGTCAAGTCTCCATAAAGTCAAGTCAAGACTCGGTCAAGTCTCTCAGAGCAAAATTAACATAGCTTCCTCCTAAAAACCAATGGCTGTGTGAACAGCTCAATAATTCTTGCCTGCTAACCTGTGCATGATGGACTTTGACAGATTGTCTGCCGGAGTTCAACGCCCATCGAAATGGCTGTGAAGGAAAAGATTTCTATGTTTTGTCACGTGAACCCTGAACAGGTTAGTGCTGCTCTTTAGATCTGATTGCCTTGCAGGCACTTCTGCTGATGCTAGCGTTTTACACCTCTTAAATTATCGTATTACTTTTCACAATATTTATAAAAGCTTTGGGGGACTCATATGCAACTATGGCTCCCTTGCCCTTAAGTGAACAGTCTTGAGACTACTGACTCCTTAAATAGATTGTGTATTTCACATCTTAAATTTTTTTTTCTTTTTTTTAATTTTATTTTATTTTTAAACTTTACATAACTGTATTAGTTTTGCCAAATATCAAAATGAATTTTAATTATAGGTACAAAACCAGGCAGATTTTTTTTTTTTAACTTGCAGTCCAGCCTCTGGAGAGAGAACCATTTGAAGCGTGCTTATCGTCTCTGTATCTTGTCTTTTCAGGACACTTATGGCTTTTACTTCAATTTCTCCTTTGTACTTGTTACAGCTTAGCTCACCCCAAAACACACATTACAGTGACATTCACACTATCACTTCTGATTACGTCAATGGCCTCAGTTCAATTCATTGCTACAAAAACTTCTGTGATGTGGGTTCAGGTCCTCTGTTCTATAGGACTTTCCACCTGTGTATCTGAGAACTGGCTTTTCTTTTATCCACTTATCTCTGTCTCTTGTTTGTAATAAGGCTCAGGCACAAGGGACTGGAGTTTAAAAGGTGATTTGATGGATCCTCAGGAAAAGGGTGAGGTTTGGCAAAAACCTTTTGTTTCCTTCAGATTATCTCAAGGTTTTCTGAAGCCTAAAAGCCATCTACTCAGATTTCTTGAGTCTCAGGAGTCAGGCTGATGTATTCACTGGCTGATGCTTCAGGGTCAGTGCAGAAGTCTGAACGCCTTTGAAAAATGTGATGGCAGATTTAAAGCACTCCTCTGTACCTATATGTCATCAAGCCATTTTGGTTTTGTTTGTTTTTTGTAAATAGTACTTGGTATGTATATCACACACATTTTACCTGGTTTTTGAAATAGAAGGATACAGCTTTTAGAGTTGGGTTGCCAAGACCTCTGAGAACCGATGATAGTCCAAACTTTCAACCATGTGGAATTTCTTTTCTTTATTATTTATTTATTTATTTATTTTGGCTGCACTGCATGGCTTGCAGGATCTTAGTTCCCTGACCAGGAATTGAACCTCAGCCACTGCAGTGAAAGCACCAAGTCCTAACCACTGGACCACCAGGGAATTCCTGAGTTTATTTTCTTTATAGATTCTGAAGAATGTTCTATCTTGTCAGTCCACAGGCTAGCTTATTAGTCATTTTTTTTTTTAGCACATTGCTTTAAAATTTTTTTTATTGAAGTACAGTTGAATTACAATGTTGTGTTAGCTTCAGGTGTACAGCAAAGTGAATCAGTTATATATATATACATATATCCACTATTTTTTAGATTCTTTCCCTATATAGGTCATTGCAAAGTATTGAGTGGAGTTTCCTGTGCTATACAGTAGGTTCTTATTATTATCTATTTTATATCTGGTTGTGTGTATATGTCAATCCCAGTTTTCCAATTTCTCTCTCTCCTCTGCCCCCACCCTTGCCTTATCTTCTAGTTACCATAAGTTTGCTGTCTCCATCTGTCAGCACATTGCCTTTTTTAACATGAGTTAATTCTCCCATTTCTTAGTTCCTCGTGAACTTGCATTTCGAGCTCTTCTCACTTGGATTGCCGAGGAGGGAATGGAAGGTCACAGGCATCTCTGTGATGTGCTCTGTTACCATGATATTTGAAAATCCTCTGGCCTGGAGGATAGATGAGTAAATAGCTCCACACACCATGCCTTCCACTTCTGGGAATTGTGGCTGTCCAGAGATTTAATTTTAATTAATAATTGGGATGGAGCCTCATATCAGTGACATCTTGGCACTTTGAATTGCATCAGGGAATGCACAGATGAGACACAGTTGTCTTAAAGATAGATCAAGTTGTCGATGTCCAAACAGCTTAAGAACCCTTGGTTGGATAGCTATGGATTTGGAAAGACTGAACACATAGAGTTTGCAGAACATTTCTTGGCCTTTATTTAGGATGTGGCAGATCCTTAAATGCCTGCCAGTAGCCCTTTATCTGTACTTGAGAGGATGATGAAAGCTCATTAGGGTGTGAAAAACAACCGTACCACCTGGCATTTAAAAGAGCCTTTCTCCCCTCATAGGTGTAATTAATTTGACTGTGTTCAATGTGTGCTTATAAATTTACCCAAATGAAGGGCAGACAAAAAAGCAACGGTAGTAGCAGCTACAACAAAAAATGAGTGAATGAACAAACCACATACCCATACTTAGAGGACAAGGTGTATATATTCTAAGTCTACTGTCTAAACCTAGACTTAGGAGATGGTGCCTTGGGCCATGTGTCTTGGATACTGACGTACAAAGCATCCATGTTCCAACACCAAATCTCTGACACCCCTGGGGTTCCTGCACTTCAACTCAGATGCTCAGTACCTGGAGTGAGCATCAGACTCTGTAGGCCTTTATAAGACTGCCCTGCACTTCAGACACCAGCCACAGGTTTCCCTTGTTCCAAGCCACCGCACTTCTGCCTGGCTGACTACAAAGTTGAAGCTTCTCATAACCACCTCAGATTTGATAATTCTCTAGAATGACTCACAACTCAGAAAAGTGCTCTGCTTATGATTACTATTTTGTTATAAAAGGTGTTAGCGAACAGCCAGATGAAGAGACACATAGGGCAAGGTCTAGGAGAGTCCCGGGCACAAGAGCTTTTGTTCCTGTGGAGTTAGGGGGCACCACCTTTCCATTACATTTGTATATTCACAAACGAGGATGCTCCCCTGAGGCCTGGTGTTCACCATTTTTATTGTGGTTTCATTACATAGGCATGATTAAGTAAATCATTGGTCACCTGACTGAACTCAGTCTCTAGCCCCCATCCCCTCCCTGGCAGTCAGGTGGCTGAAAGTTCCAGCCTTCTAATGACTTGCTTGCCTTTTCTTGTGACCAACTCCAGTCCTAGAGTCATCTCAGTGCCAGCCTCGTTAACCTAACAAAGTTATTCCTGTAACTCAAGAAATTTCAAACGTTTAAAATATGTGTGTGTGTGTGTGTGTGTATTCTTTGTTCCTAGTTCCTGGCACAGGATATATATATATATATATACACACACACACACACACACACACATATATATACATACATATATATATATATATATAGTCTACCATAGCATCCATGGTTCCAGGTGTAGAATAATGACTTCAGTGTTTTGTAATTAGATGAAACTAACCTTGTATTAATTCTGCTTCCTGCTTAGGTTGCTGGGTTCTTGGTTTTCTTCTGTCAGTATAAATAAACTGCCATCTCTCTTGAGTTTTGGCTCATTCTTGTGTATGTTTTTGTGGCATATTTGAGTCATTCCATTAAATATGGTGTTTTATCATCATTAATCAGGTCATATGTATCCATGATGTTTCTTCCACCTACCGAGTGCCTGTGCTTTTGGAGGAACAAGGCATCGTTAAATATTTTAAAGAGAGATTGGATCTGCCCATTGGGGATTCTGCAAGTAGTTTGCTTTCCAAGTGGAGAAATATGGCTGACAGGTACTGTGAAAGGAATTACTAATGTAATCTTTCTTAATTCTTGGCTTTGTGGATAGGACTGAGGTCTACCTTAGAAGATAACTATGTAGCAGTCTGCTTTCCACCTGGGCATGTTTGGTTTGGGAAATATCTAAAGCTCTAGCGTATCGTCAGGGTGTTTTGCTGTTCTCTGAAGATTTTGTATGGCATCACCGACTCGATGGACATGAGTTTGAGTGAACTCCGGGAGTTGGTGATGGACAGGGAGGCCTGGCGTGCTGCGATTCATGGGGTCGCAAAGAGTCGGACACGACTGAGCGACTGAACTGACTGAACTGAACTGAAGATTTGCAGGGCCTTTGATTTTGCTCTACTTAAAGAAAAGTGAATTGAAAGAACTTGGATTCCAGAATTAAAAAAAAATTTTTTGGAAGCATTTTGATTTATTATTTAGTCTCTGACTATTTTAAACAGATTAAAATGCTATAGGTTTTGTTTTGTTTTGCTTATTTTTAAGATTTGGCTAACATTCCTTAAAGGAAATCCTTCTGAATAGGAAGTTTTGGCTACAGCATTGTTGTTCTCTCCTGCAGTTATGAACTATCAGCGTCGGTATTAAAAACCCCTGATAGGTTTTAGCTTTAAGACAATCATATTAATTTCAGCAAGGTTTGTCTAATTTGATGTTGTATACAGAGGAAATCCCCATCGCCTATTTTCTTATACTAAATGTTGATGAGGCATGACTCCATAAACTCCTGGCTGCTTCACTTCTCATGTAGCTGAGGTAGAGGCAGTTGGCGCAGTAGTTACAAATGTAGGCTCAGTGTTGCTGAGGAGTAGATCTTAAAAGTTCTCATCATAAGAAAAACATTTATAACTTTGTGTGGTGATGGATGTTAACTAGAATTCTTATGGTTACCATTTTGTAATATATAAATATATTGAATTATCATGTGTGACTGGAACTAATTAATGTTATATATCACTTATATCTCAATTTAAAAAAATGTAAGCTTTGGTGTCAAGCACCATAGATTCAGACCCTAGCTTCTCCTTTCACTAGCTGTGTGAGTTTAGGCAGATTACTTAATCTCTTTGGGCTTGTTCTCCCATCTGTATACAACTGGGGGATGCTAGTACCATACTGTGGCAATTTTGAGAGAAAATACTGTGGGCCTTAACTTCACATCAGGCACTATTGGCTACTGATGTCTGTTACAATAATCAAAATATTTGGGGGGGGGCTTCCCTGATAGCTCAGTTGGTAAACAATCCACCTGCAATACAGGAGACCCTGGTTCGATTCCTGGGTTGGGAAGATCTGCTGGAGAAAAGATGGACTACTCACTCCAGTATTCTTGGGCTTCCTTTGTGGCTCAGCTGGTAAAGAATCAGCCTGCAGTGCAGGAGATGCAGGAGACTAGGGTTTGATTCCTGGGTCAGGAAGATCCCCTGGAGGAGGAAATGGCAACCCACTCCAGTATTCTGGTCTGGAGAATTCCATGGACTGTATAGTCCATGGGGTTGCAAAGAGTTGGACACTACTGAGTGACTTTCACTTTCACTTTCCCTGGTGGCTCAGTGGTAAAGAATCTGCCTGCAGTGCAGGAGATGCAGGAGACTAGGGTTTGATCCCTGGGTCAGGAAGATCCCCTGGAGGAGGAAATGACAACCCACTCCAGTATTCTTGCTGAGAAAAATCCCCTGGATGGAGGAGCCTGGCGGACTACAGTCCATAGTGTCAAAAAGAGTCAGCCACAACTGAGTAACCGAGAGCATTGACTGGTTAGAAATGGGACAATTTGAGCTTCCAAACATAGTAATTTTGATTTATTGAAATCCATGAAATGTGTTTAAATGAGCAAATTCATAAAAATATAAAACAAGTGATTTGATGGTGACAAAATCACTGACCTTTGATAGGTAACTAGTAGATTGAAAATTCTTTTGCCTTTTCATTTTAAAATTTAAAAAATGTTTTAGAATTTTTGGGCTAAGTAGAACCAGGAATGAAGTGCCTTTTCTGAACTTAGGTGCTCCAATGACTGGTGATACAGTTAAGCCCCTGTCCTCCAGAATGCTTAAGGAATCAGTCACTTTGTGGGAATTTTCTAGGTACTTGGGGCTGATCCTTTTTAAGCATGAGAAACTTTAATATTTTAACTCTTTGTATTGAAACTAGTTCTAAACTATACTCTATGCCTCTGTGCTTTTAAAGCCAGAGTTTGGTTTTTGTACTAGTTTCCTGTGGCTGCTGTAACAAATTACCACAGAGTGGGTGGCTTAAACCAACAGAGATTTGTTCTCTCACAGTTGTGGAGTCTGGAAGTAGGAAATCAAGGTGTGAGCAGGGTTGGTTCCTTTCAGAGCTCTGAGGTAGAATCCGCCCCATGTGTTTCTCCTGGCCTCTGTGGGCTAGCTTCCTTGGTGTTCTTGGCTTATGGCCATGTCACTCCATTCTCTCTCTCTCTTGCCACATGTCCTTCTCCTTTGTGTCTTCTTCCTTTCTGTTTTATAAGGATGCTTGTTTTTGCAGTCAGGGCCCATTCGAATCCAGAATGATCTTATCTGGAGATCCTTAACTTAATTGTGTCTGCAAAGTGTTCCCCCCCACCCAGATATGGACACGTTCATAGGTTCTGGGGGACATACGTTTTTTGAGCCACCATTGAGCTCAGGATTCAAGCAAAGGGAATATTGAGCAATAGTCTCTCTGCGTCATGTTGGCTGTGATGTTGGTTCACTGGTCATAGAGGTGTGAAGTGTCCATTCTTTAGACCCCGTCCCCTCAGTACAGCCTCTAGAGAGATAGATACAAGAAGGCCAACAGAAGTCAAAGGGGCAGCCTTGGTCGTAGAGGTCCAGTGCTGCTCAGAGGCCTCATACCCGGCTGATGGCTGAATGGAGAGCACAAGGGGAGGGAGGCGCTAGACTGTGCAGGTTCAAGAGTGTAGGAGGGCACAGGGGTGTAGGCCTAGCTTATCTCCCTGGATGGCAGCTGGGCTGCCCAGTGGCCTCCCCTGTCCCACCCGGCTGCTGCGTGACTCCTCGTTCCCTGGGAAAACAAGCCACGAGTGAGTGGAGAGAGGGATGTGTGGAAGGAGGGACTGGCCATGCTGACTGCAGCCCTGCGTCTCTCTGGCAGTGGAGGTGTGAGAGTGGGGTGAAGCCTCAGCCAGACTGCTGTGCTCACCTGGGCCAAACTCTGGGACAGGATGTGCTCCCACCCCATCACGTCATCTTGGAATGTTGCCTTGCTACCAACTTGCTTTGTTACCTATGTCCTTTGTACAGCTGAGGTGAAGCACAGGCAGGCAGTCTCCAGAGTGACATAAAATTAAATGGCAAGTTAAAGGTTTAGCAGCATTCTCTGACGTTCTTCAGTCGCCTTCCTAGAAAGTCACCTCTGCTGTCAGTTTTGACTTCTTAGCTCTTCGTGTGTTTTTCTCCTCCTACCTCGTTTCCATCACGCTTCTCTTTCACTCTTTGCAGATATAGATATAAAAGAGGAATATTCCTCATCCCAGTAACATTTTTCTAAGGTGTCTGGGGGAAGAGTTTGCTTCAGAACCTTAGAAGATCTTCAAGCCCTGAGTGACATTTCCACATACTTAGTACCAGACCACATGTTTTTCATGTACTTTGAACAGATCTCCTGACAGAAGCAACAGTAAAGATTGTGTCTCTAATGGCAAATTGTGATTGAGCATCTTATGTAGAATGGAATTTTCTCATAAAAATGATGTAAGTGGCTTATAGTATTTTAAATAGTTCTCTCAGCACCATTCTTCAGAAATGTCATAAATAACTTGGCTTTTGTGGGTCAACTGGGAATGGAACAATTTTTAATGTAGACACTTTGAATGCATTTTCTCATATACTGTCACCTTACAAAGTTAATATTGTAGTGTCTGCTGTTGACACTGAGAATAAATTTTCCTATACAGTGTCACCTTATAAGTGAATTTAAGGACAGCTCATGTTGATGAGATGGGGAGACTTTTTAATTTTTTATTTGTAATGCTTTTAACTTTTTCTTTTTCTCCTTGGATTTATGTCTGTGCTTGCTCTTATAAGCCAATGTTGGGCTTTCTCAGGATTTTCAAATATCTTGGAGTACAGATTTTTATTCTTTGGGGGTAGGGTGGGAAATCTGAGTCAGTACATCAAATTCAAGGCTCGTCTGTTCCTCAGGTTTTAAAAAGTGCCTTGGGATAAGAACAGTGGCTATCATTACGCTTGTGATGTGATGTTACATGCATATAACCTTTAAGCTTGTTTTCCTTCCCAGGTATGAAAGGTTACAGAAAACATGTTCCATTGCCCTGGTTGGCAAATACACCAAGCTCAGGGACTGCTATGCCTCCGTGTTCAAAGCCCTGGAACACTCAGCCTTGGCCATCAACCACAAGTTGAATCTGATGGTGAGCCCCTACCTGGTCTTCTGCATGTTTCAGCCATTCATTGTGAAATCTCGTCTTGTACAGAGGCAGGTTGTGTTGAAGGACCCCCAAGTTCAGTGATTCACCAGGACTCAGAGGACTGAGAATACAGCTGTACTCATGAGTATAACTTATTTTAGTGATAGGATACAGAGCCAAATCAGCAGAGGAGAAGGCTAGTCAGATGAAGTCTCGGGGAAACCACCTTTAAGCTTCCAAGGGTCCTCCTCCAGTGAAATCACAGAGGATGTGCTTGAACCCCCCAGGAATAAGCTGTAGTAACACTGGTGAAGTGCTCACTGCCAGGAAAGCTCATTAGAGGCTTGGCACCCAAGGTTTTTCCTTAGGGCTGGTCACATAGGTGCCCTCTGCCTCCAGAGTGTCAAAACTCCAGACTCCCAGGAGGAAAGCGGGTGCTCTACATAAATCATATTGTTTCTTCCAACACTATAGGCACAACGAGCCACTCTTATCAGATCTTGTTAATAGTGAGCATGTGTGCATGCTCTCATCGTTTCTAACTTTGCAAACTCATGGACTATAGCCTGCCAGGCTCCTCTGTCCATGAGATATTCCAGGCAAAAATATTGGAGTGGGTTGCCATTTCCTCCTCTAGGGGATCTTACCATCCCAGGGATCAAACCTATATCTCCCACGTCTTCTGCATTACAGGCAAATTCTTTACTGCTAACCCACCAGGGAAGCCTGATTATGGTGGGAACTCTCCCCAAATCATGTTTCCAGATGCCAGACAAGGGCCAACCTTGTAAGCAGGCCTTTCCAAGGATAGTGGTCAGGTCTGCCATGTTAACTTTTTTTCTGCATGCAGGTTTAAGGCACAGTTTCTGAAATTAGGCTTTGCACATTCAGGGACGTATATACTCCATGCTCATTTAAGTATTTTGTGTTTACTTAATAAGAAAATGGGGCTTCCCTGGTGGCTCAGCGGTAAAGAATCTGCCTGTAATGCAAGAGCTTCAGGAGATGCAGGTTCAATCCCTGGGTCGGGAAGATCCCCTGGAGGAGGGCATGGCCACCCACTCCAATATTCTTGCCTGGAGAATCCCCATGGACAGAGGAGCCTGGTGGGCTACAGTCCATGGGGTCACAAAGAGTCGGCCACAACAGAGCACATACATATGGGCTAGCACATATGGGCTAGCAGAGGTGAAGTTATATGTATATAGCTTGAGTATACTCTTTGTCTTTGTTAGATACAGAAGTAGTATATGCTCAGCGTATAAAATTTAAGCAAAGCATAATGCAAAATCCAGAAAGTAGAAGATTCTTCCTCCCAGAAATCCTTCTCTTGCTGCACCTGTCGTTCTCAGTTTGATGCATATCTTTCCAGACTTTTCTCTCTCTATATAAATGTGAATATTTAATGATATTCTCTCTGGGTATATCACAATTTAGGAAGGCCTTATTATCTTGATGTAAATGGTAAAACCTTTATATAATGAACCAAAAGATACACTTACTTGTTCAAGAAATTGAGTAATATCCAGCTTAGGACCTGTCTCATTTTCTCTCATCTCTTTGTAGCTTCTTTCTCTAAACACTTTTTGTTTTTGACTTTCGAAGGAATTGTTCCCTTCCTATTCTTCCTATTCATTCAGCTCCCCTAGGCCCTCATAGAAAAAAAAAAAGCAATAATAGAAAATCTGTTATAATACAAATTTTATAAAGTAAAATTTTGTATCTTAAGATATATTCAGATAGTAATTTGTATAACAGAAATACTAAAATAACAGATGTATAGGGGCTGTTATGTACACAGGAATTGTCATAACTGTTTTTCTTGTAATAGAATTCATTGACGGTGGCCTCTACTAAGTCTTTTTGAATCATGGGCCTGTGCTGTGTTTATCTTGCATGACTTTGGCAGCAGTTTCCCAGCTGGTTTTCAGTCTTCCCTCCATTTCCTTCACTGAATTTTTCTAAACTCACTCTCTGTTCCTTCAGACCTTTCAGTTGCTTCAAGTGTTCTGTCGCTGCATGGAACTTATCTGGGCGTCACCAGAGTGGTCACCACTTCCTGTCTTTTGTCTGCAGTTTCATACAAGCTGTTCTTTCACCACCATCCCTCTCTACCCCTCCACCCTGCATACCTTCCCACCTGTATACCTTCCCACCTGCCTCCCAACTACACACACACACACACACACACACACACATGCACACACACACACACACACGCTCAGCTTGCATCTGCTCCAGGGCGTAGCTCTTGGACATCCCCTCCCCCAAAAGCTTCCATGAAGGTGTTCCTTCCCTTCCTCTCTCCAGCTCACCTCTAGCTCTGGTGTGGGTCCTGTTTCTTCTGCAGTGTTCTCTTCTTTGCCCATAGTAACTCTTTATCTCCCTGTGCTGTGGGTGCCTATTTATCTGGTTTTGTAATCTTCCTAAAAGATTGTAAGAGCCACAAGACATCTATGCTAAGTGACCTGTACAGTGTTTGCATAAGTAGTTATTGAATAATTGTGTGTTAGATGGTTCTAGTATTTTCCAGTTTTTATTTTTCTGAAATCTTTACATTTGTTGGATGTTTTTAGTACATAGATTCCATTGATCTGGAGCAGACTACTGAAGTTGAGGACCCTGTGAAATTCCATGAAGCTTGGCAGAAGCTCTGCAAAGCTGAGTAAGTACCGAGGACTGTCCACGCCAGTTAGGAGAATGCTACTGTGATTTTTCCATAATGATTCAACTTACCCCAATTACTAATTTTTGTACACTTGAAAGATAGTTTGGAGTACTTGTGATTCGGGGTGCTTGTGCTGCATTCACGTTGCATTTACTTTGAAACATGCCATGTTAATATTAGTGGTGCATGCAATGGAGATGGTTTTATTTTGGATAAACACTCTCATTTGAAAACATGAGAGCTCAAGAGAAAACTGGAAGGTCATGTTACCCTTCATGGCACAAAACAATGCCACCCCCAAGAGTTATATTGATTACTTACAAAATAAAACCTTGAATCAAAAGATGTGGAAAAGAAAACAAAATCAAAAGAGGAGGGAAGCTTGTCATTCTTGCATAGTAACTTTGTATATGTAAGGTCTGTCTCTGTATTTTTCCATAGCATCAACTCACTTTCTCCTCCCCAGAATAAAACCGTCTCCACTGCACATGCCACTAACAGTAACATGGCGTGTTTCAAAGTAAACTGGTGAAATAGGCCTTACTAATTACTAAGTTGTAGCACAGCAAAATTTCCTGGCTAGGAGCCACTTCAGAGACTTGAAGCCACTGCAAGGCCTGAAGGAACAGAGAGTGATTTTAGAATCACTCTGGCTCAGTGAAGGAAATGGAGGGAAGTTTTTACCATATTGATGGGACAATGAGTCGATGCTACTGAAAGATGCAGAGACAGACTTTCCATATACAAAGTTACAGTACAAGAATGACAATCTTCCCTCTTCTCTTGGTTTTGTTTTCTTTTCCACATCTTTTGATTCAAGGTTTTATTTTGTTATTTCAATATAACTCTTGGGGGTGACATTGTACTGTGAAGGTAACATTACCTTCCAGTTTTCTCTTGAACTGTTAGGTTTTCAAATGAGAGTGTTTATCCAGAAAGTCTCTAAAGTGGCTCCTAGCCAGGAAATTTTCCTGTGCCACAACTTGATTAGCAATCAAAAGGTCTATTTCACCAGTTTAACTCTTTCTGATTATGTAAGAGGTCTTAAAACATTTTTATAACAGTACTTTTAAAAGAACCTTAACCTGTTTTTATTCAGATAATTCTTTCAGTGTCATTTTTAACTGAATTGAATCTCTTAGTTACTATGCTCATGTGCTGCAGAGACCTATCAGAAAATATATATCAAGGTCAGTTGTGAGACATTCGCAACTGCTTTATAACATTGGGAGGATTTCAAGAAGAAAGTTCAGGATGTGAAATTGTGTAATCAATTTTGAAAATAGACTCCAAGCATATTCTCTAGCAGTTGTGCCAAGTGTTGAATTTGGGATCAGTAAGCATGATCTGAAAACAAGAATTTCACAAATAAAGATAATGTCAAATTTCCCCTCCTCTTGTGTTGATTGCAGTGGTGTTCTTGTGCCAGGAGGCTTTGGAATCAGAGGAACGTTGGGAAAACTCCAGGCAATTTCTTGGGCACGGTCAAGGAAGATTCCTTTTCTGGGTAAAACTGATGTTCATGAATCCTGAGTATGAGTTTTTTTAGATTTTTGATACCTAGTTGGGATAACACATAATAGGGTTTGTTAATGTGAAAAGTGTGATTTCGAATTTGAACATTCAGGTGCCAAATAGTTTGCTACAGGGTCTGGAAACTATATTCTACAAGCCTTACCTGGTTCACAGCATTTTTGTAAATAAAGTTTTATTGGAATACAGCCACACAGATTTGTTTACATATTGTCTGTAGCTGTTTTCCAATACAGTGGCAGAGATTGAGACCCTACAGCATGCAAAGTCTAAAATCTTGACTCTCTGGCCCTTTACCAAAAAAATTTGTCAACCTACAAGAACTTACCACTGGTCTGGTTGTATAGCAAGAGGATGGGAAGAACCTGTGTTCAAACCTGCCCTTACCTTTTCCGATTATTCCCACCTGATTCCATCTTTTACCACTTCAAGTAGAGAACATCTCAATAGGATGCCACAGTGTTATTTCTAATCAGAAAATGCTTAAATTGAAATGTATATACTCCTTTTAGAAAAGATAATATGGAAAAATCATCTAACATTACGGAGACAGCTCTGTTAAGAATTAGAGCTGGGTGTTTTCAATGCTTTTGTTCAAATTGGAAAGCATGGCTTCCTTAGCAATGAAACTGGATGTAATAGAACATTGATGGGATAAAAGGCAGCTCTGCAACTGGGGGTCCAGAAGGAAGAGGGAGTGGGGAGAGGCCGTGTTTCATGCTGTGCTTGCATGGGCTGCTAGGTTTATGAACTGAGTGGACCGGCTTTGGTACTGTTTACTTAATATCAACAGGTTCATTTTCCCCACTTGCCTGTTCTTCGATTAACTTCCTAGACACTCTCCACTAGGGATCCATTTTTAAAAGAGAAACTAGGAGTAGTTTACCTTGGTACCTTGCTTTGTTTTATCCATCTAAGCTCACCTGCGCCACTGTTTTATTTTGAAGTAATCTTGTTTAGTTTCTGTCTAAACATGATTAGCATTCTTCAGATAATTTTCACTGTACAGAATAGTTTGTAGCTCTTTAGCTTTCTCTTTAACACACTGTCTCTATCGCCTAGCTTTGTGGGACTTTCTGAAATTCCTCCAAAGCACTCAGCTGTTTCACGCTTATTGACTTTTGTTCTGGCGTGCTTGGTATATTGATTGCTCTCTCTTTTGAGTCCCTGTGTATCTTGGATATATCTGTAAAAGCATCTGGAATACTCCTTGGTATTTGTTTATTGGAGAGTATTGGTGGGCCACAGTGAATGTGGAGATGGGCAAGGGGTACATCCCTGTGGCAACAGGCCTGGGCCTATGCAGGTCCCTTTCTCTCCTCATTGAGCTCTCTTCTCAGTTCCATTTGGCTTCTCCATTACCCTCCAGCCTGTGGTGGAGGTACCAGCTCCCCCAGCTGCTGCTGTTTCCTTGTAGTGAAGGTTCGGCCTGTTCTGGGCTCAGCAGCTGGGCACAGACCTCCCACTCCCCTGCCTGTCTGTGGGCGCTCCTTGGATCCCAGCCTGCTGCCAGGCAGGGGCTGCCTGCAAACAGAGCCCACATTTAAGGCCATGAAACTATCTAGAGAAGAGAGAGTGTGAAGACTCAGCCCACAGAGACTCCCTCGTGAATTGAGGTGTTGTTAGACATTCTCTGAAGGAGTTGGGTGCTCTGGGGCAGCCCTGCAGGCCACATGTGCGCCTCAATCTAGAGACACATTTGGAGGTAGGCAGATTTGCCTTTTGGACCTTGCCTTCTCATTTCCTGCCCTTTTCCAACCTCACATTTATTTATTCCTACTTCAGTTTGGGTCGTCCAGACCCCTTCCCTGCCCCTGCCACCCCTGTTCTGAGGGAGAAGCTACAGAAGCAAACTTACTCTCTCGGAGCCTGCATTCTAGATGGAGAAGATAGCAAGCAAATGAACAGAAAATATGACACAGTACAAAATCGTTTCATTTGTTTTGTATATGTGTTTTTTAAAACAGGAGTTTGCCTTGGGATGCAGCTGGCAGTGATAGAGTTTGCACGAAACTGCCTTAACTTGAAAGGTAAGTCTGAGATTTTCTAAAAACCTCTTAGTGAAAAGCATTCTTATTACTTAAAGAATTTTTCAGCTACATAATGGTGAGTTACTGAACTCATTTCTTTATCTTCAGATGCTGATTCCACAGAATTTGAGCCAAATGCCCGTGTTCCTGTGGTAAGTGGATTGTTTATCTTTTTGGGTTGGGTCATTATTTTGTTTCTGGTTCTAGCCTATGCTCATAAGGGGCTATTATTATTTTTTTTTCATTATGACATCAGGACATTTTAATTATATATGATTTTGATTATTCTTATTACTCTTATTGTTATTAGTTTATATCAAACCACTTTATTCTTCATCGTCCATTTTGTCAGCTGTGTCTTGCAGGAAGAAAGGGTCCTAGACTGGTTTCTCTGCAGTAGTTTTCAAGCTGAACATTCAGGAAAAGGTTGAGTTGACTTTGACAGCAATGTACCAGAGCTGATGTAAACACACAGGCTGTCCTGTCTCTAGACCCATCCTGTCTGTCCTTTTGCTGCTCCTCAGCGTTTATCAGTTCCTTTTCCCATAAAATAGTCCAAGGATTTGACCAGGAGTGAAGGCTACTGTGCTGTGTCACCTGCCACCCTGCTAACTCATCCCATGGCATCCTGTCCCTGCACACTTGGAGTTTTAGAGTTGGACAATCTGAATGACATTCCCTACACCTGAGATCTCTCCTGTCCTGCAGCCTCCCCACCCCTGGAATCTCAAAACCAGTGAAGAATTTAATTACAAAAATAAACCCAATCTGATTACTGAGGACTTCCTGTTCATCCTGGGAAGCCTTTCCTGACCTCTGCCTTCTATGCCTCGCGCCACCTCTATCAGAGTATACATCTCATCATTGTGATGCATCTTTTATTAACAGTTTTATTGAGATATAATTCACATACCATAAAATTTAGCCATTGAAAGTATATAATGCAATGACTCAGCACATTCACAGATTTCTATAATCATCACCACAGTCAATTTTGGACCATTTTGATTACTCTAAAAGGAAATCACACACCCTTTGCTGACACCCCCAAGCCGCTTATGCTCCCAGCTCTGGGCAGCCATTCATCTGTTTTCTGTCTCTATATATTTGCCTATTCTGGCCATTTCATATACAGTCGACCTTTGAATAACGCAGGGGTTAGGTGTGACTCTCCGTGCAGTCAAGTATCTGCCTATAACTGCTAATCACCTTTCCATATACGCGTTCCTCCATATCTGCAGTTTCAACCAACCATGGATCATGTAGTACTGTAGTATTTACTATGAAAAGGGCTTGTTTAAGGGGACCTGTACATCTCAGACCTGTGTTGATCCACTGCAAATGGAATCATACTGTATGTGGCCTTTTGTGAGTGGCTGCTTTCATTTAGCATAATGTTGTCAAGGTCTGTCTATGTTGTAGTGTCTATCAGTACTTTGCTTCTTTTCATTGCCAAATAATATTTAATTATATGGATAGATTACATTTTATTTATCTATTCATACTTTGATGGACATTTGTTGTTTCCTCCTTTTGGCTACTGTGAATAATGCTGCTATGAACATTTGTTTACAAGTTTCTGTGTGGACATATTTTTTCATTTCACTTGGGTCTATACTTAGGAGTGGAGTTGTGGGTCATATAGTCACTGTATGTTTAATTTTTTGAGGAACTGTCAGACTGTTTTCTAAAGTGGTTGCAGCATCCTGCAAGCAGTGTATGAGGGTTCCAATTTCTTCATATCCTCAGCACTTGTTATTATCTTTTTTATTACAGTTGACTGTTTTTTTTAAACTTCAGTTTCTTTTTCTAGAGAAAACAATAGTTCTTATACTTTAGTTTGCATTAGAAACACTTGAGGAAACTTTTCCCCCTTTCTGTGTTAATTTACTCAGCACATATTAACTGCAAACATACTGTGAGCCACATATATTCTTTCCTTGGGAAATGATTACAATTGACTCTTGAACAACATGGATTTGAGCTGCACAGGTCCACATATACATGGATTTTTTTTGGTAACTCTCTTTTAATTAATTTATTTTTTATTGAAGGATCATTGCTTTACAGAATTTTGCTGTTTTCTGTCAAACCTCACTATGAATCAGCCATAGGTATACATATATCCCCTCCCTTTTGAAACTCCCTCCCATCTCCCTCCCCATCCCACCCCTCTAGGTTGATAAACAGAGCCCCTGTTTGAGTTCCCTGAGTCATACAGCAAATTCTTGTTGGCTATCTATTTTACATATGGTAATGTAAGTTTCCATGTTACTCTTTCCATACATCTCACCCTCTTCTCCCCCTCCCCATGTCCATAAGTCTGTTCTCCATGTTTGTTTCTCCACTGTTGCCCTGTAAATAAATTCTTCAGTACCATTTTCTGGATTCCATATATATGTGTTAGAATATGGTATTTATCTTTCTCTTTCTGACACACTTCACTCTGTATAATAGGTTCTAAGTTCATCCACCTCATTGTGTGTGTGTGTTAGTTGTTCAGTCGTGTCTGACTCTTTGCCACCCCATGGACTGTAGCCCACCAGACTTCTCTGTCCATGGTATTCTCCAGGCAAGAATACTGGAATGGATTGCCATTCTCTTCTCCAGAAGAACTTCCCAACCCAAGGATCGAACCCTGGTCTCCTGCATTGCAGGCAGATTCTTTACTGTTTGAGCTACAGGGAAGTCTGTGGATTTATCCACCTCATTAGAACTGACTCAAATGCATTCCTTTTTATGGCTGTGTAATATTCCACTGTGTGTATATATACCACAACTTCTTTATTCATACATCTGTCGATGGACATCTAGGTTGCTTCTGTGTTCTAGCTATTGTAAATAGTGCTGCAATAAACATTAGGGTACATGTGTCTTTTTCAATTTTGGTGTTTTTTTTTTTTCAATAAATATATACTACAGTATTATACTATTGACAGTAGGTTGAATTTGTGGGTATGGAACTGTGGATATGGAGGGCCAATTGTAAAGTTATATTTGATTTTTTTTTTTTATATTTGATTTTTTGACTACTTGAGGGGTCAGTGCCTCTAAGCCCTGTGTTGTTCAAGGGTCAGTTGTATAGCCATTCTAGTGGGAGTGAAATTGTAGCTCACTGTGGGTTTGATTCACATTTCCTTGATGTCTAAGGTTGTTAAACATCTTTTCGTATGCTTATTGGCCACTTGTATGTCATGTTTGGAGAACTGTCTATTCGGATCCTTTGCCTACTTTAAATTGCGTTATTTGTCATCTTATTAAGTTGGAAGTGTTTTTTTTAATATTCTAGATATAAGTTCCTTATTAGATATATTATTGACATTTGGGGCCAGATAGTTGTCCTGTTCATTGTAGGATGTTCAGTAGCATCCCTGGCCTCTACCCGCTATATATCTGTCATATTTTCCTCCCAACCCCCAACTGTGATACTAAAAATATCTCCAGACATTGCAGAACATACCCTGGGGACACAGGCAAAATAGTCTCCTTTGAGAAGCACTGATTTAGAAAAATCTAGTATTTTTTTGGTAACTTTTTATTTTATATGGGGTATAGCCGATTAACAGTGTTGTGATAGTTTCAGGTGAACAGCAAAGGGACTCAGCCATACATATACATGTATCCATTCTCCCCCAAACTCCCCTCCCATCCAGGCTGCCCTATGACACTGAGCAGAGTTCCATGTGCTATGCAGTAGGTCCTTGTTGGTTATCCATTTTAAATACAGCAGTGTGGACATGTCCATCCCAAACTCCCTAATTATCCTTTCCCCCTAACTTTCCCCCCAATAACTGTAATGTTCTGTAAGTCTGTGAGTTTGTTTCTATTTTGTAAGTAAGTTAATTTGTATCATTTCTTTTTAGATTTCACATATAAGGGATGTCATATGATAGAGAAATCTAGTTCTTTTCCTCTCCCCTCAGAACAGTCCCTTCCTTTCCTTATGGCAACCATTAATTCTTTTTCTTTAAAGAGTTATCTTTCCATTTAAAAAAATACAAGTAAACCCATATATTTGTAAGCCTCTCCCCTTCTTAGATAAATGACAGCAGACTCTGGATATTTTTTCTGCCTTGCTTTTTTTCACTCAACATTCTCTGCTGGAGTGGAGATCACTCTGTGGAAGGATATAGAGATATTCTCCACTCATTTTTATAGCTTGCAATTCAGACTATAATGAACCATAACTTCCCAGCCAGATGGTACTTTTAAGTCTTATGCTCAGAAGACTTAATACGAGTGAAACGTTCCTTATAAGGCTTTAATAGAAACATATTTCCTGACTAATGGCTGAAATGGCTGTGCCAGGCAAACATTGGGATTTCTTCTCTTAGAGAATACTTTGGGGTAGGAACTGACTTTACCAGTAGGTGCCACTGTTAAATAGCTTTGGCAAGCTTTATTCCTTGACTATCCTTTACTGTGTGTGTGTGTATTTTTAAAACATTTATATACAGGATAAAAAAGTAAAGCCCTAAAGAAAAGGTATAAAACTGCCTTTTACATGCCCCTACCTCACCTCAGTTCCCTTACCCAGAGGTGACCACCTTCGTCCATTTCTTTTGTTATTCTGCTAAAGATTGTGTGTGTGTGTGTGTGTGTGTGTATATACAAATGCCTACCTGCTTACGTATATGGATATATGTTCCTTTAAAAATACATATGCTGGTATGCCTAATACATCATTCCCCTTGCATTGTACTCATCACTCCACTTCAGTGCAGAGGGATCTTCCAAATGCTTGCCTTGCTGTTCATATATGCATCATTCTTTATTTAAACAGTCTTATATTGATGAATATTTAGGTTGTATCCATTATTTGCTGCTTTAAATCATGCTGCAAATTAGTATCTGTACATATGTCCTTGTAGCTACACATACACACTTCTATAGGATAAGTTCTTAGAAGAGGAATTGAGAAGTTGGAGGAAATGTACATTTTACATTTTGATAGCTTCTATACTCATAAGTGAGATGAGAACAATAAAACCTAATTGCTACTGAACATCTTTATGGCCTACAATCAGTTTGTTGGAGAAAAATAGCCTTAAGAGCCAGCATTTGTGAGGATGGGGAGAAGTCTTATTAAAGAAAAAGACTAAGGTAATAGAATCACCAGGTAGCAAGCACCAGGAAGCCTCAGGAATCTCTTAAACTTGAGCAAATAACAGTGACTTACAGAGGGTAATAGCCATTCTGCCCCTTCTCACTAAAAAAGTAAATAATTTGGAAACCAGGAGCCTCCTTTAGGATATATTTGCAGCTGAAATCTGTTTCATGGATGTGGGGGAGAAAAATAATTTTCCCTCTACCTTTCTAGATTTTTGGCTGAGACCCCTGTAACAAAAGGCAGATTAATGGCTGGCAGTGGGGAGGCGGGTGCGGGGGTGGTGGGGGGCGGTGGGAGGGGAACAAGCAGAAGCTTAATAACATGGATACCTCCAGTGTACTCAGGAAACCCTGAGTAACTCCCCAGAATGGCCCAAGCCACCATCTTAAATACCATCTCCAGCTAAAGAGTAAAGAAGATGTTGGTATTTATGGGAGGTTTTCAAGGCAAAAGCACAGAAAACAAGGGTAAGGTTGTCATGCAGATTTAAGTCCATGCCTTCTCCATTGTTAAGAGTTTCTAGAGATTTAGAGTTATCTTTCTCTTCCTGGTACTGTGAGGGAGTGAAAGTGAAGTTGCTCAGTCGTGTCTGACTCTTTGCGACCCCATGGACTGTAGCCTACCAGGCTCCTCTGTCCATGGAATTTTCCAGGCAAGAATACTGGAGTGGGTTGTCATTTCCTTCTCCAGGGGATCTTCCCAACCCAGGGATCGAACCTGGGTCTCCTGCATTGTAGGCAGACAATTTTACCATCTGAGCCAGCAGGGAAATCCTGGTACAGTGACACCCTTACAAATGGAAAGTGAAAGTTGCTCAGTCATGTCCCACTCTTTGCGACCCCATGGACTAGAGTCCATGGAATTCTCCAGGCCAGAATACTGGAGTGGGTAGCCTTTCCCTTCTCCAGGGGATCTTCCCAACCCAGGGATTGAATCCAGGTCTCCCACATTGCAGGCAGATTCTTTACCAGCTGAGCCACAAGGAAAGCCCTTACAAATGGAAGTTTCCTTTATAAATGCAAATATCTCTGACAAAGGGTAACTTCAACTCTGTTTTTATTTTTATTATTAATGTTATTTGGTTTGGTTTTGCCTCAGGGCATGTGGGATGTGGGATCTTAGTTTCTTGCAGTGGAAGCACAGAGTCTTAAAGTTCCCACTAGGTTGTTAGAGCTTCTCCTCTGCTGTTTCTTAAAAAGAATCAGCCCACCATAATCTTTATGCCAAAGAGACATATTTTGAGGTGGCGAATTCTGCTCCCCTTCACGGGCCACTGTGACCTTCCTTTGGCGTGCATGATTAGTCTTATGGTTGCTTACTAAATCAACAGAGACACCGGCATACAGGATATCTAAGAAGAGGCGTCTCATACACATCAAATGAGAAATGGTTTACTAAGAATGAAGGTAGACTCTGAGTCTGGAAGTCCCAGGAGAGAATGAGTAAAATTTATTTCATTGTGTCATTCTTCTGCTTAGTCCACAGGGTGAAATAGAAGGCTCTTGGACTTTGCAGAATATTTAGGTTCTATAGCAAGTCTGACTTGTTGTTGTTGAGTTGCTCAGTCGTGTCTGACTGTTTGTGACCCCATGGAGTGCAGCACACCAAGATTCCCTGTCCTTTACTGTCTCCCGGAGTTTGCTCAAACTCATGTCCATTGAATTGGTGATGCCATCCAACCATCTCATCCTCTGTCACCCCCTTCTCTTCCTGTCTTCAATCTTTCCCAACATCAGGGTCTTTTCCAATGAGTTGGTTCTTCATGTAAGGTGGCCAAGGTATTGAAGCTTCAGCTTCAGCATCAGTCATTCCAATGAATATTCAGGGTTGATTTCTTTTAGGATTGACTGGTTTGATCTCCTTGCTGTCCAAGGAACTCTCAAGAGTCTTCTCCAGCACCACAGTTTGAAGGCATCAGTTCTTTGGCAATCAGCCTTCTTTATGGTCCAACTCTCACATCCGCACATGACTACTGGAAAAACGATATCTTTGACTATAACAAACCTTTGTAGGCAAAGTAATGGCTCTGTTTTTTAATACTCTATCTAGGTTTGTCACTGCTTTTCTTCAGAGTAGCTTTACCTGCCTTCTAGATGATGCGTACCAGGAAAATAGCTGTAGCTGATTTGTATTCTGACTCTGTCTCAATCACATGGATGCTGCTGACACCCTTGACTTTGAATTTGCCTTCAGATCTCTCCAGTTCATGTAGAAGATAGCTTGTGGCATTGTAGAGTTTTTATTTAGAATATTTTTTACTTTTGAGATATATCTATAGGAAGAATGATCTCAATCTGATGTTTAGGGATGTGGATATGCATACGTTTTTAGCATTTCTTTTCTATTTATTGAAAATAGTAACTTTAAACATTTGAATTTACATTAGCTGTGGAAAGAGAATCTGAAAACAGAATCCACATTCAAACACATCAACACAGACTTGTGTCAACTAAAAGAAAATTCAGGAGATTTCAAATAAGAGTTTCTTTGGAATCTTAAGAATTGCAGTTCAGGGGAATTCCCTGCCAGTGGTTAGGACTCCACACTTCCACTGCCGGGGGCCTGGGTTCCATCCCTTGTTGGGGAACTAAGATTCCACAAGCTGTGCGGTGTGGCCAAAAAAAAAATTCCAATTTGGGAGACACAGATTTGGGTAACCCTAAAAGTGTGTTATAAGGAAGAGAAAGAGTCAGGGCTTAAAAAGACAAAAAGCCAAGATGTTAAAAGTTGCCTGGTAAGAATTGTGATGGCCTCTGATGTGAGTCAGAGAATATTTGTCCTTGAGGAATCATGAGTTGTTTTAGGGTAGGGGTCCAATAAGTTCTGGCAGGTGTTCTGAAGCTGAATCTAGCCTTTGTACCCCAACACTGAATTAAATCTTGGAGACAGAGTTTTGGGCAAAGTAGAAAAGAGTAACTTTATTGGTTTGCCACGCAAAAGGGGACACAGTGGGCTGATGTCCTCAAAACTGTGTTCTGATCTAGGGGGAGCAGTGAGGTAAAAAGTTTTACAGTAATGGTTCAAAGAGGGCGAGGTCAGCTCGTGGGCAGTCTTCTGATTGGTTGGTGGTAAGGTAAGTGGGAGCATCATCAGTCTTCTGGTTCCATCAGGTCTGGGGTCTAGTGCTTGTGGGCAGCACTCAATTAACTTCTCCCAACTGGTGGGGGTTCCCATATCTGTAAAACAACTCAAAAATATTGTTCTGTGTATCCCTGGAGGGGGGACCAGGACCCTGCCCAAGGCTGCACTATTGTTTCTTTTGACTCTTTCTGCCCTCTCTCTGCATCCCCTCCCTTCCCTAATTAGCATCTGTTTGAACCTGCTCTCTAGAACTCTGGGAAAATCATGGAGACTGAATGAAGCCTATTTCCTGTAATCAAGAAAGGGGAACACAGAAAAGGAGCCCCAAAGGGTCCTGTTCAGTATCAGTTCTGATGACTTCATCAGGTCAAAAGGTCAGATTCCATCCAAGCTGACATGTGCATAAGTCATAGTTCCTTAACGGCCTCCTAGCTCCATTTTAGAGAGTTCTCTTTGTAGTACTGACTCCATGTTGATTTTCCTTTCATACATGTACACTTGGATGGTGGTCTTGGTGAGGAAAAGTGAGAAATGTGAATCATTTTAAGCAGATGCAAACGGAGACTTGAGATTGTGGCATTTGATATTATTTCAGTTATATTTATCATTGATTAGAGTTCTTTTACCCCTTTTTGATCCAAGGATTTTCAAAGTCAAAATTAATTTTATATCTGCACAGTGGATTTGTGATAGAGTCACATATAATAAAAATTGGATTCAGGTGTGTTATATATTAAGCATAAGTGATGCATAACATTTTCCTACCTTTAGTTGCAGCCCTGTTTGAATTATTTTCTACTTTCATTTATTTTTCAACAATTTCATATGGAAAGCAAATTAAGAGGGTTAAAAAACCCAGACAGCCACTTAGAGTAACCTTCCAGGCAACTTTTATAACTTTGAGGACTGCTTTAATTTCGAACATTATAATGAGCATCTCCCAGCTAACAAAGCAATCCTAAAGAAGTCATTTGGAGCTTAGTTTGGGCTAAAGAAGTTTTTTCCCATAAAAGTAGCTGTCAGGAAGACAGCTATACTATGGGTAAAATATCTTTTTATGGACCAGTCTGGGAGTTTAATAGTCATTTAATCCTGTCTCTGTGGGGACTGTAGGTTCAGAGTTGATATCAGGCTGTTGGTTGGCCATAGTAACTATTTTCAATCTGGGAAAGAAAATTCTTCTAGGCATGATGGCTGCTGCCTAATGGCTAAGGCTTCTTGGGAGTAAGCCCCCATTAGTGAATCAACAAGGGTAGTCCATAATTTTAACAATGACCAGATGACTAAATGAGTACTTCAAAGCTAATGCATTTTAAAGCTTTTGTACCTTTAGCTCAATGGTAAATGCCTTGGGAATAGATATTTCAACAACTTGAAAGATTTTTTTTTGCAGTAAAAATAACTGGATTCTAGTGAAAGGAGATTATTAAGAAGGAAAAAACTCACTGTGCATTTGGCGCTCATCCACTTAAGTACCATCCTAAATATAGTGCATTACAAATGAGCAGCTGCTACAACCCTGCTTGCAGTTTAGTTGGAGACATAAGACGTAAACTTGTGAAACGTAGAAACAAATGTGTGGACAGAATGTGACTACACCCTCAGTGCTACGAGCCCTGACAACCAGGACTTCTGCCATGAGAGAGTGTTATAGATCTGTGCCATCCTTTATGGCAGCCACTAGCCACACCAGGCTATGGAGCATTTGAAATTTAGCTAGAGTGGCCAAGGAACTGAATTTTAAATTTTGTTTAATTTTAATTGATTTAAATGTCAATAGCCACTTAATCTAGTGGCCACAGTATTACACAGCACAGGTAGGCCTTGAACACTTAAGAACTCAGGGTTTGCAGGGGAAATACTGTGGGTTAAAGTAAGAAGGGAAGATTGTCAAATGCTGGGAGACTTCATTGAAAGGAGGGGAGGCATATGTAGGCTGGAATGTCTAAGATCTGGCCATAAAATAGCGTGAGCAAAGCACAATGCTCCTGTAGGGAAGTGGAAAGAAATAAAGGAGATTGGTGCTAATTTGTGGAGGTCCTTGAGTATTAGTGTCAGGATTAGTCCTGAAGGCAACAGGGAATGAGTAAGAATAATGCCTATCAGCTGTGACATATCTTGCAAATACTGAACTCTTGCTAAAGCCTTTCCAATAGAAATGGGTGCTTTAGGAAAATGCAACTAGTGTGGAAAACAGAGGGATGAGAGGGAAGAAAAGACTCCAGGCAGGGCATAAATCTGCATCACAATCTTACCCTTGTTGACTGTGCTTTTCTTGGTCACCTCCCATAACTGACTCTCCTCACCTTCAACATCCTCTTGCCTATAGTTGAAGTTGGTATTTAAGGTGAGGATTTTGGACATTTTGGTGAGTCACTCAGTTTTCCTGGGTCTCTCCCATGTATTCATGTTATTAAACTTTTGCTTGATTTTCTCCTGTTAATCTGTCTCATGTCAGTGTAACTCTTAGACCAGCCAGAGGATCTTAGAAGGGCAGACGAAAATGGCTTCCTTCTTAACAACATGATGTTGATTTGATGTGTTTTCTCTCTCTTTCAACTTCCCTGCAAGTTCTCTTTTACTGTTGCTCCTACAAATCCAAGTTGAAATACTACTTCTTAGATTAAGCCTTTCCCTGGCATAATTCCAGAATCATTGACTTAGGATCTCAGAGGTCTGGAAATTTGTATCTTATGGCATCTTGTATAATGCCTTGCCTATAGTAGGTGCTTTACATATGTTGGAATTGAAAGACATAGTGTGTATTTACTATGTGAGGAGTGATTGAGATTGAAAACATAGACAAAAATGGGAAGCTAGCATGACCTAAATATTAGAACTCAACAAAGCATGTGCAACAAAAAATGAAACTCCAAGCTATAGACTAATGTTGATTATTAATAAAGTTGTAAAAAACCTTAAATAAAATGTCAAAGTGTCTAATTTAACAGCATTTACGGGATAATCAGTCATGACTGGATAGTGTGTTTATCCTGGGAATTAAATAGTTTAATGCATCATATTGATCAAACAAAAGAGTGAACCCCCATATCACCACAAACACTCAATAGGCAGTGTATAGTATCTATACCCTAGTAGTCACAATCTCATAACAAACTTGAAACGGTACTTCAAATGAGAGAAAGAATATCTTTTACAAAACAGTACGTAACCATAAACTCAGTGGGGAAATAAAGATCTTCCTTGACTTATGCTGGGGTTATGCCCTGAGTATTGGAAGCTGAAAATGCTTTTAATACACCTAACCTATTGAACATCATAGTTTAGCCTTAAATGTGTTCAGAACACTTACATTAGCTTACAGTTGGAAAAACCATCTCACACAAAGCCTATCTCATAATAAAGTGTTGAAAATCTCATTAAATTGTTACTGAACCAAACTTGGATCCACCTGCCTGATGCACAGCACAGCCAGTCTACTGACACCAGGTTGTGGTGAAGGATGGGACAGCATTTATTTGCAGGCCTCCAAGCAAGGAGAATGGGCAGCTTGTGCTCAAAAGACCCAAACTCCCTGGTGACTTTAGGCAAGGGTTTTTAAAGCCAACATTATGGGTGAGGGTCATAGGGTGCCTGATCAGCTCATGGACATTCTTCTGATTGGTTGGTGGTAAAGTAACAGGATGGTGTTTCGGGAATCTCAGTCATCAGTCTTCTGGTTCCAACCAGTCTGAGGTCTACGTGCTTTTGTGGTCAGCATGTACTCAACATCCTCCACTTAGTTTCTGCAGAACAGCTCAAAGATATGGATCAGATTGTTATCTGTACCCTTCAGGGGGAACTAGGAGTCCTGTGACTATTGTTTAAGCTATTATTACTTTCCTTGCTTGACTGCTTTCCGTTTCTGCATTTTCCACTTCTTTAATCATTAACTGGATCTTCTCTTTGAAATCTGAGGAAGGCCTAGGAGATGAAAGCTTTTTATACAAACAAACAGGGGACACAGAGGGGCTTGTACCCAGGAGGCCCTTTCAGAGTCCTGCTTGGTTTCACAATGTATTTAATACTGTACTGAAAGTGAAAAACAATGGCTGTCTGGTTGCAGAATGGTTGTCAGTGTGTTGGTTGTTTCCCCTCTTGGTGGTGTGGCTGACTGGAAGCTGTGACTGCTGCCACCCAGCATCACGAGAGGATCATACTGCATACTGTAAGCCCAGGAAGAGATCAAAATTCAAAAATTGAAGTACAGTTTCTACTGAATGCACATTGCTTTTGTGCCATTTTAGAGTTGAAAAATGGAAAGCTGAACCATGGTAATTTGGGTACCATCTGTGGTTGGGAGATTCCTATAAAAACCATAAATGAATAAAAGATGTACACTGTTGCAACTAATGAAGTAGGTAAAATGAAGCTGATGAACGCTGTCTGGGGAGTGAAGCTGGCGCTCTCCCACCTGTTTGTGGAAATATGAATCAATACAACTTTTTGGGAATTAACTAGATGGTCTCACAAACCATAAAAATATTCATTCCATCTGGCTCAGACATTTACTTCTCAGAAATTCTCCTAAGAAAACCTGATATATTGATAAAGAAGTGAACAGGTATTCACTATACCATTAGTTAGAAGAATCAAAAATGACAGTAATCCTAATGCCCCACAGTGGGGAAATAGTTGAGACCATTAAGGGGTATCCCTACAGTGGAGTATAATTAGTCATTAGAACTGTTTAAGGCTTTTGATGCTATGAGAATGCTCTTGTGTTGAATTAGAATGATACAAATTGTCTTTAAACATTCCCTCATGGTGTATAAAAATCTTTGTTTCTTGGTGGAAGGGTTATAACTTGTTTTTCTTTTTCTCTGGTTAAATTTCTGAGTTTTGAAATAGCTTCTGATGCATTTCCCAGAATTTAGATAGTTGTATGTTCTGACTATTCCAAATAAAAAAGAGGATGCAAAGAAGCTCATTATGAAAAGCAGCAATATGGTATTTTACGAAAGTTGTCTTTTTATTAAAAATTTTCTTTTATTCTTTTTGATGGGCTTCCCAGGTGGCGCTAGTGGTAAAGAATCCCCCTGCCAATGCAGGATACGTAAGAGACATGGGTTTGATTCCTGAGTCAGGAAGATCCCCTGGAAAAGGAAATGGCAACCCACTCTGGTATTCTTGCCTGGAGAATCCCATGGACAGAGGAGTCTGGCATGCTATATCCATGGGGTCACAAAAAGTCCCATGTGGGTTTGATCCCTGAGTTGGACACAACTGAGTGTCTGAGCACACATTCTTTTTGATGGGACACACATCCACAGTGTTGAAAAATCAAAAATGTATAATAAAATATGAAATCAGAAGTGGTTCTCACACCTCTGTCCCTCATCTGCCCAGTCTTTTCCTTCAAACAAAGCAAGGGCTTGTGTGCTCTCTGCACAGAAAGCCAAATTCTGACAGTAAGTACTTGCTGTGAGTTCAGTTCAGTTCAGTTCAGTCGCTCAGTCATGTCTGACTCTTTGCAACCCCATGAACCGCAGCACACCAGGCCTCCCTGTCCATCACCAACCCCTGGTGCCCGCCCAAACCCATGTCCATTGAGTCAGTGATACCCTTCAACCATCTCATCCTCTGTCGTCCCCTTCTCCTTCTGCCCTTAATCTTTCTCAGCATCAGGGTCTTTTCAAATGAGTCAGCTCTTCACATCAGGTGGCCAAAGTATTGGAGTTTCAGCTTCAACATCAGTCCTTCCAATGAATACCCAGGACTGATCTCCTTTATGATGGACTGGTTGGATCTCCTTGCAGTCCAAGGCACTCTCAAGAGTCTTCTCCAATACCACAGTTCAAAAGCATCAATTTTTCAGCGCTCAGCTTTCTTTATAGTCCAACTCTCACATCCATACATGACCACTGGAAAAATCATAGCCTTGACTAAAAGGACCTTTGTTGACAAAGTAATGTCTCTGCTTTTTAATATGCTGTCTAGGTTGGTCATAACTTTCCTTCCAAGGAGTAAGCATCTTTTAATTTCATGGCTGCAGTCACCATCTGCAGTGATTTTGGAGCACCCCCCAAATAAAGTCTGACACTGTTTCCACTGTTTCCCCATCTATTTCCCATGAAGTGATGGGACCGGATGCCATGATCTTCGTTTTCTGAATGTTGAGCTTTAAGCCAACTTTTTTACTCTCCTCTTTCACTTTCATCAAGAGGCTTTTGAGTTCCTCTTCACTTTCTGCCATAAGGGTGGTGTCATCTGCATATCTGAGGTTATTGATATTTCTCCCGGCAATCTTGACCCCAGCTTGTGCTTCTTTCAGCCCAGCGTTTCTCATGATGTACTCTGCATATAAGTTAACTAAGCAGGGTGACAATATACAGCCTTGATGTACTCCTTTTCCTATTTGGAACCAGTCTGTTGTTCCATGTCCAGTTCTAACTGTTGCTTCCTGACCTGCATACAGGTTTCTCAAGAGCAAGGGTTTATTGCAGGCGCCAGTAAAGGGAGTGGGAGACAAACCTCAGATCCTCTCCAACTTGGTCTTCCTTTTAAAAGGCAAGAACAAAGAGGCTGGGGTTAGGGCCTTTCCTAGTGCTCTAGTGCTTAGGACTCTGCGCTTTCACTACATGGGGTTTGGGTTCAATCCCTGGTTGAGAACTAAGATCCCACATGCCATTTGGTGTGGCCAAAAAAAAAAAAAAAAATACTGGGGTTAATCATTGCCTTGTGACATTTGTTAATCACAGTTTCAGAAGTCAGGATGTCTAAGGTTTCTGAGTCTTTGGCCAGCTGATCTTGGGGAGGGGATGATCTCTTAGCTCATCTTGCCCTGGAGAAACAACCTGAGTGCTTTAAGGATGCTATCCACAGGAGAACTTGCAGTCCTCTGACTCTGGTTGATTAGCATTCAGATAGCACAGGATTGAGCTCAAAAGGGATGAGAAAGGGAAAAAAGATTTTTTAAAAATGTTCTACCACTGTTAAGATTTATGTCTGCTTTAACTTTACTTATTTATTTTAAATTTTTTGGCCACACTGCTCAGCATGTGGGATCTTAGTTCCTCAACCAGGGATTGAACCTTCACCCTGTGCAGTGGAAGTGCAAAGTGTTAAACCACTTGACTGCCAGGGAATCCCTGGGAAAAAGAAGATTTTAATAGGTTAATCATAAACTCAGTAGGGGAATTCAGTTTTAGGGGGACTAAACGTGTAAACACTAACTAACTAACATGTAAACACTGATACTCCTTTTTGTGTGTGTGTGTCCTTACAGAGAATTTTTTTTTAGCTCATGTTCATTGGAAGGGTGATTGGGAAAAAAATGTTTAATGAGGCTCATTAGGAGGGTGATAATGAACAGAAAGGTCAAGATGCTGATCAAAGAGAATGTGTGCAGCACTGATAATTTGCTGGTGTTTCTGAGGAGAGGAGAGTGGAGGTCAGGATAAAAACCTGGCTTCCATGGCATCACTGTCGTGGGCTATCATGACCAGCTTGTACTCATATGGCTTTCTCATTTTAACTGTCAGATGAGGGGCAGAAGAAAGTTAGTCTCCTCCCACGTTCCCCACTCTCTCCCTCCCTCCCCTGAACTGGACTCAGCTTGTGGAACTTGAGGGCTAGCTGCTTCTCAGATACCCAGAATCCCAGCAGCACAGGATGCCAGATCTGGAGGGCCCTGCCTTCCTGTCCTTTTTATTTTTCACATCACATACCAGAACCAAGGCCACCTGTTTGGTCATGGAGTAAAACTGACTCTCTGGACCTATGTTCCTTCTGCTCCCCCAGAGGATCAGTGATTGAAAAGGCACAGCTGGTGCTGGGAGATGACTTTAAAGACAAGTGTCTGTTCTGTGAAGTCTGTTTCTTACTACCCATTGACTAGAGTGAAATGTGAGTTGATGTTGGGAATGATGTGATCCCCTGCGTGGCTGCAGAGGGAGAGCAGGGAGAGGGTTATTCTGGTGGACAAGTGGAGGAAGGCAGTTGGTTTAATTCATCAGAATTCTTTCCAAGTATCTCCCACCATTTTTGTGGTCTTGGTCAAGATCATGGAACTATTCTGGGCCCCCCCCTTTTTTTTTACTTTATAGATCTGTAAATTAGATGCATCAAATTAAGGTTACTTTCAAATCTAGTAAGCTACAGGAGTCAGTACTTGACAAGGTGACACATGTTTGAGGATTTCTTTATTCAGTAATTAGACCTCAGTGTTGGATCATTACAATTGTAAAGAATTAAGTGGTGACATTGGTGGTTTTGTACAGAGTAGGACCACATCCCAGGCACTCTTCTTCCAGTACTGAGAATGATATTTTATTCTTTCCTTCACTGGGATATCTTTTTCACCAACACCTGGAATTCTTCGAAACTAACTTCTCCATCTCCATTCTTGTCTAGTTCTTCAAAAAGCTCATCGAGGGTGCTTGGACCCTGGTTTTAGACAAAAAAGAGGGAATAAGAAAGGGGGAGAAACAAATCAGTTACTGCTGCACATTAAATTAGAGACACTGTGTCTGTGTTCCAAGAAGGCAACTGAGTTTTCAGTCACATGTTACTGACAGTAAGAGATGAAAAAAAAACTTTAGTTGTAGCATTGCTTCGTGTCACAGAGCTGGCTACCCCCCCCCCCATTTAAAAAAGACCAACCAACTATATCACATTTATTATTTTGAAATTAATAATGTATATTTTAAAATATTTGATTTCCTTTGTAATCTAAATCGTTCTTTTGAGAAGTCCCAGGGCTTCACTTGGCTGCCGAGGGGCCCTGCTCTAAGGTTTCCCTGGGAGCTAGGTTGGCATCCAGCTCCAGGGCTGAGCCAGCATATGACCAGGGGCTTGCTGTGGGCCAGCTCTGTGACAAAGCTTTTCCTTAGCCTGTGTAATTCTCCCATCTGCCTTGTAGGGGAGATCCACATTACAGATGGGGAAACAGGCTTTGAGACAACTTGCCCAGGGCTCCCAGCTGGTAAGAAGGGGATTGGGGTTCAAACATTGACTCTAGAGCTCAACCCCTTAATTAGCAACCATCCCATTTTTTTCCCCCAAATCCTGTGTTGCAGCCCACTTCTACGCAAGGTGACTTTGGCTCAGTGGTTCTTACACCAGGCTTGCTGACCTTAGTAAACCCAAGGTGATTGGTGGTCTTACTCCCAGAGCTTCCAGTTCACTGGGCTTGGAGTCAGATCTGAGAATCTATATTTCCAACAAGTTCCTGGGCAGTGCTGATGCTGAGAACCAGCCACTCAGAGAACCCCAACTTGTTATCAAAACATCAGATCGTGTTCAGCCTGACTCCCTTTTGACTACTGGTATTGTTGGAGTGACTTAAGTAGACTTAATTTTGTCTTTGCTGTAGGGGTGGAAAAATTTCCCTCCTTCCCTGCTGGGTTCTTTGGCTGGTCTATTGATTAAATTGACACAGACAGATTAACAGGAGAAAAACAAGTTTAATTATATAACGTATGGGGTACCCATAAAAATTTGAGACCCAAAGGGCAACCAGGTAACTGAGGCTTATATAACATCCTGAGCTAAGGATACAAAGGGAAGGAAGGCCATTCATAGGAAGGCAGAGATGTTTGGAAAACAAAAGTTTAGCCTGTTATACATTTCTAAGGAAAAAAGGAATCTATAGCAAGAGCTCTCTTCCTGGGACAGGCTCCCCTTTCCAGTGTAAATTTAGGCAGTTGAGTGGGAGGTAAAGAGCTTTCCCTGAATCTTTCTGGGTTTTGATTCCTTTTAGTTCAAAATAATCTCCATGCTTAAGTGGCATATTTCGGGGAGACTTGTTCTGAGCCCCTTCACTACCATAAAACTCTAATCGTAAAGCCATTACAACTCTGAATTTAAGGTAAGGAGTCTCTTTGGCAAAATGGTATCCAGGAAACCTATTGAAATAGCAGTTTAGTTTGTAAGTCATCTTCAAAAAACTTTTTTGAATTCTGGTAGAAAACACATAACATACCCCATCTTAACTATTTTTAAGTATACAGTTCAGTAATGTTAAGTATGTTCACATTGTTGTGCAGCAAATCTCTACATCAAGGTATGTTTTAACCCCTAAGATTACTACAAAGACATTTGACACTTAAGCTATGCTCACAAGACCGAACTGTAAGCTCTTCAACACCTGTTTTACAAAAAGTCTGTATGGAAATACAATCAGTACATGACTTCATATGTAGATTTTTCACAACTTACCACTAGTCATTCTACCTTTATCCAAATTAGAAAAGTCATGTGCTTTTTATAGGAAATACATAAAATATAGAAAAATGCAGAAAAGTTCACCAATCTTACCTTTAAAAACAACTTGACTAGATTGCCTAGGCTTTCCTGTCAGATTATTATTTTTCTTCTTGTTCTTAATTTTTTTTATTATTCCTATTATTATTTTTCTTCCTTTTGGAAAAATTTAAGAGTTTTTTTAAAAGTTAAATCTTTCTCAGAAATGTTGGTTTTTAATTAGAAAGTCTCTTTTTCTGCTAGTGCCTTTAACTTTTAAAAAGTTATTTCACATTTTAACTGTAAGAAAATTGATTATAAGGTCATCAAATTCAGCTACTTCGCTTTTTAGTACTAGAAACAGAAACCTCAACAACTAAAACTAGAAACCTCACATGTCGTCTTATTGGCAAAGGGGACATTTCTGGTTAAAATACGAGAACCAGATTCTGAAGTTAGAGCTAAATAGGGACCAAGTCAAATGTAACAGTTAGTTGCACAGTTGCTTCCATTTTGAAGATGATTTTTAGTTCCAAGGGAAAGAAAGGGTATAGGAGCAAAGAGAATCAGTTTTTCCCTGTTTCTTATTGCCTCTAGATGCGTTTTGATTTTGACAACTCTGGGATGGTTTTGATGAGAAACTTTATGGCTGGGGAAATGTAATCCTTTCCTGAAAGTTGTTTTAACACAAACTTAGGTGCTTAACACAAATGTAAATGCTTTTGAAATAGAAATGGGTGTCGCAGGAGGGCAGCATGAAGCTGGTTTCCTTAACAGATTGCCAAGTAAGTGTTGTTCTAGTTGAGAGATCCTACCTATAACAGAGAAGCACATCCAAGTCCAACTTCTATAATTGTACAGGTCTCTTTGTTTTCCTAAAGCCTGACACAGAGGTGCCGAACCCAGACTGAAGGACTTAGTATGTTTGCTTGGGAACCTGGGGGGTCTTCCAAACCTATCTTGGTAAAAGTACAATCGGGGCTTCTGTTTACTATGACTGGGCACCTCGGGAATTGTGTGTCAAGGCTGGGGGCGACAGATGGCAAAGCCTGTTCTTTCTAGGAGCTTGCTGTCTGAAATGTAGCCTGCCCCAGAGGAGGAAGGCACGCATTCAAGTGTCCTCTCTCAGGTGATGCCCACACCTTGGCTGCTGGGTGCTCTGCTCCAAATGGAGCTCTGATCAGTATCATCGAGGACCTTAGCCTCTCCCTGAGTCCTCTCTTCTCCCCGCCCCTCCCACCGTCCCTGCCCTGTCAGTGGACTCTGCAGTGGTGCACTCACCTTCAGCAAACTGGGGAATTCCGTCTGAAGCAGTAGCTTCAGCTCCTCCTTGGACAGTTGGTTTGGATCACCTTCTTTGGCTGCATATTTTTCGAAAACGCCCTTCAGTTCTTCTGGAGACTTTTTGGCACTCATTTTGGTGTCCTGTAAATTGGGAAAACAATGAATTTACCAGAAAGCCAGAGTACTTGATACTGATGATAGCCAGCAGGAGTTGAGTGCTTTTGGGCAAGGTGAGAGAGAACAAAAGGGGAGGGGAGGAGATAAAAAGGAAGAGGAGGAGGAGAGAGGAGGGTAGGAACTGTGGAAATGGCAATGTACCAGTGATTGCTAATGAATGTGTTTTTAAAATAATCATCTTAGGTAGTATGTGAAATGTCTGTTCTTAGAGTACATCTGTTAGAAGATAGGCTTTGAAGTCAAATACTTTTACTAGTAATTATGACATTCTTCACTTGTACCTGATCTGCACACTGTAGGCTGTGGTCTTGAAGAAACCTGACCACAGCTTCTAGCCTCTTAAGTTACTGGTAATATCTTTAGATGGCACAAATCCACTTTTTCTCTAGACCATGATCTTTCACACCATTCTGAAAGGAAGCAGAAGGAGCTACAGGTAGTACTAAAAGCACACTTACCTGGCCGTTCAGCAGTGAGGCAGCTAGAAGAACCAAATAGGAGTGTGAGGAGCTGAGCTGGATCCTGTGACTTTTATAGTCTTAACAGACACACCACCCTGATTGTGAAATTTTCCTTTTGTTTGCCATTTAAGGGTAATTATTAATGGTTTTTGAAACCCAATCTTAAGACTGCATGAACTTCATAATTAAGGTCAAGATCCAATAAAGGGCCACCTCAATGGTTACTTAATGGTTCAGAGTCCCAAGAGTACGCTTGGATTCTTTACTCCTTAGATTATATTTTCTCTCCAAAGTGGAATTAGGATATTTTCTCACTCTTCATATTTCAGAAAGCTCAAATATGAAGGGTTGGGTTTTTTTTAATTTAGTTTCCTATTTAGTTTTGGAAAAAAAAAATTTTCTGCACATCAAGAAAAAAATGCTGAAATAAAAGATCAAATACTAAATAGTTTTAAAAATTTATGTATAGCCTTTAAAGTCTCTTTGTGCATATTAGGTGCTTAAATTATTTATTATTTATTTATTTATTACAAAGTTTATTCTTAAATGTATAATAGTTTCCAAGACAGCACTTCATTCTAGCTATAGATGGCAACAGATATTATGGCAAGGAATCCACATGTTTACACAGAAATGGAACTAAGGGTCATCATTGCCTCAGACACAAGGGACAGCTTACTTTTTTCCAGATTTCTTAATTCTGGAACCCATGACCAGGGAGCCTTTCCCTGAGGCCTTAGCTTTCAGCTCTTATTTTTAGTTTCTTCTACCCTGCCTTCTGTTTCTGTTTGAAGCCTTATCTCGTCCATCTCCTTGTCTTGCTTCTTGGCTGCTTCAGGGGCTTCTTGCCTCCTTTGGGGCTACGACATGGCACCTGCCGCCCTTCCCCAGACCCTGCCACCCGAAGCGGCTTAAATTTTTAAATAATAATGAATGAAGTATCATCAAGAAGCAGATTTAAGAAGTGGGGGTTGGGGGAAGATACACAGTAATTTGTGATTTCATTTGGCAAAGCAATATTGCCGAGTAGCATGGTCTTTTTTTCAACTTTTTCATTATTTGTTGTTCCCATATGTGCTTTTTATTTCTTCATTGCTTTTCCTTGCCAAATCTATTTTGTTAATCATTCTAAAAACTTGTGAAAACAGTTGACTTACTTTTATTCAATTGGAATTACTTAAAACTTTTGGAACTGCCAGGATTTAAAATTGGAGACTAATTTTATTTCTCTTGGAAAGAGTTTCATGAAAGAATTAGGACATTTCCCGGGAACATTATTCCAATACTGATTGTAACTCACAAGAAGGGGTTCCAGATCAACTTTAAAAGCACTTACAAGCATTTAAATACTTGTATACATCCATACTTTTATGGACCTTTTCTATTTTTAATTTATTTTTCTCTGACCCTTTGTTATATTATGTACAGATTCAGGATTGAAATATTGCACTATATTTCTCTCTATGCTTTTCAGTTCTAAAATTCTAAGGCCTTATTTACCTTGAAGAACAAATGTGAAATCTTATGTATAGAATTTCTTGAAAGCTCCCACCAATCCTGAGCCTTGATCATTCCATGCATTTTAGCTGTCTTGTGTATGTTATTCTAGCCTTTATTACAGATTATTTGACTATGATATGCATCAGTGGGGTCCCCTGTGGCTCAGATGGTAGAGCATCTGCCTGCAATGCAGGAGACGTGGGTTCGATGCCTGGGTTGGGAGGATCCCCTGGAGAAAGGCATGGCAACCTACTCCAGTACTCTTGCCAGGAGAATTCCATGGACAAGAGAGCCTGGCGGACTACAGACATGGGGTTGCAGAGTTGGACATGACTGAGCAACTGAGACACTTCCATGCATAGTACTGACTGTGTTTAACTCACTTCTTTTTTTTTTTTTTTATCAGTTCTCTCTCTTTTTTTTTTATTTATTTATTTTTAAATTTTATTTTATTTTTAAACCTCAAACACTGTATTCGTTTTGCCAAATAAAAGACAGGCATTTTGCTTTTACTTGTAAATATAAAAAAATAGTGTTCTGATTTTGGTAATGTATTTTAATCAAGATTTTAGAGAATTTCTCAGGTTTTTATACTTATGCTCTGTTTTACCTAGGAGGAAGGAGGCTTTTGTTGAATGGTTATGAAAAGAAATATGTTTTTCATATAACATATTTTTTTTTAAAGATTCAAATCTACAGAAAATTTTTAGGAAAAGTCAATGAATACCAACACAACTTTCGCTCAGATTTACTAATTACTAACATTTCCACATTTGCTATCTTTTTCTATGGACAACCCTTCCCGCCTCAACCATTTGAGAATCAGTTACAGACATCCAGACAGCCACTAAATACCTCAGCATCTTATTTACTAAGGGCAAAGACATCCTCCTGTACAACCACAGTGCCATTCATTGTCACAGCCTGTATTCACATCTCGTCAATTGTTGATATAGCATCTTAAATCATCTGTTCTCTCAAATTAGCACTTGTGAGCTAAAATCAATATGGTAATTGTTTTATTTCTTGAGTCTATATTGAAGAAATGATTTTTTAAAATATTTACTTCATTCCCCTTGTGGCATGTGGGATCTTTTCCTTGTGGCACGTGGGATCTGTTTCCCTGACCAGGGATCAAACCTGGGCCCTCTGCATTGGGAGCACAGAGTCTTAGCCCCTGGACTACCAGGGACGTCCCAAAGAAATGATTTTAATAATTATATGTGATCTTAATAACAGTATATCTATATGATTTTAACAAGTATATATTGTATGACATAATACATATTATCTATAACACATGACATATTGTATATATGACACGTGTGTGAGCATGTGTGTATATAAAACTAAGAAAAACATTTGAAACAGTATTGGTTAACAATCTTTTAGGCTTCATATCTCTAGTTTCAAGGGAGAACCTCTGATTAAAGCAGGCCCAGTGCTGCTTGTTGTCAGAAGTTAGGCTTGTAGTAAACGCTAACGGAGGGCTTGGCTTCTCTGGTGGCTCAGTGGTAAAGAATCCTCCTGCCAATGCAGGAGATGTGGGTTTGATCCCTGGGTCGAGAAGATTCCTTAGAGAAGGAAATGGCAACCCACTCTAGTGTTCTTGCCTGGAAAATCCCATGGACAGAGGAGCCTGCGGGCTATAGTTCATAGGGTCGCCAAAGAGTCAGACGCGGCTTAGCAACTGAACAACCACAGCAAACGCTCACAGAACTGGAAAAACACCCCATTGATCCTCTTGTATTGTTACTTGCTCACCTCTGCCAGTGACCTCTCTTGTCTCTTATTTTTCTCTTCACCTGTAGACTCAAGCATGGGGGTAAACCTGAAGTGGGAAACATGAAATCCACCAATAGATATTCTTATGAAACATTAACTAAAAATATATGGAGATGGGTGATAAATACAGGGTGTGTTCAAAAGAGTGCATTTTTAAACCAGAGAAAGCGGAAAAAATGACAGGCACAAGATGGGTAATGGAAAAATGGAGAGGCAAAGGTTATTTCACCTGACTGTTCAATTGCTTGATCTTTGGACAGACTTCAGTTTTTCCTAGGAAAGCTGAGAGTAACTTATTTTACAAGCTTGGGCTACCACAGGCTTTGGTGGCCAGGTTACTCTACTCAAAGGCCACAACAGCAGTGCCTCAGAAAGCACCTCTGGGCCCCGCATAGCAAAATGGGTATGAAGTGCTGGCTCTGGGTTCATGTTGTCTTTGATGCTGAGGTCTGGAAGAGATCCTGACTTCCAAAGCACTGCTGTCCATAAAAGGGAGCCCTCTACACACCTCCATGATGGTGTTCACCTTCCACTTCCAGCCTTTGCCCTGGGTTCCTCCTAACCCATGACTATTGAAGGCTGCTTTTTTTTTTCAATTGGGCTTCTCTGGTGGCTCAACTGGTAAAGAACCCGGCTGCAATGCAGGAGACCCGAGTTCGGTCTCTGGGTTGGGAAGATTCCCCGGAGAAGGGAACGGCTTACCCAATCCAGTATTCTGGCCTAGAGAATTCCATGGACTGTAGAGTCCACGGGGTTGCAAAGAGTCGGATATGATTGAGCGACTTTCACTTTTTTTTTAATTAAAAAAATTATTTATTTAGTTTCTTTTTGGTTCTACTGAATCTTTGTTGCTGCACGGGCTTTTCTGTAATTGCAATGAGTGGGGGGCTACTCTCTAGCTGTGGTGCTCAAACATCTCATTGTAGTGGCTTTTCTTGTTGTTGAACACGGGCTCTAGGCTCGTGGGCTTCAGTAGTTGTGGCTGTAGAGCACAGGCCCCCTAGTTGTGTCACATGGACTTAGTTGCTCCACGGCATGTAGGATCTTCCTGGACCAGGGATTGAACCCATGTCTTATGCATTGGCAGGTGGATTCTTTACCACTGAGCCACCAGGGAAGCTGCCTCCACACATGACCTGTTAGCTCCAGAAGTTCTACAGCATCCCTGTGGAGTGGATGCTCATGTATGGAGATGGGCAAGGACCCAGTCAAGATCGCACATCACTGGGAACTGGCAGAGTTGGAATTCAAGTCCGAGGTCAGGCTGCACTCTCAGCCACCATGCCACCTGCCCGGTCCCAGGAGTAGGTTTCTGTGAGGACAGCTGATCAACAATGTTAGTGTGAGGCCCAGAGGTAGGACTTAGACTTGTGTCATAATCACACCTGGAAGGTATGAGTCTTCTTTTCCTGGTGTAAATAACATAGACCTTCTTTACTGATGGAAAAAACCAGATTTCAAAAGCTGGAAAATATGTACATATTTCTAAGACTGCTCAATACTTTCACCATTGTAGATTCCATCCTCACGCTGCCCTGAGGCTGCAGGGAAGTGCTGGCCCTGTATCATGTGTATCAGGTGAGAGTTGGGCTTGGGTGCAGTGTGCCTCAGCTTCAGAACAGGCCACTGCCCCTCCCCTTCTGTCTGCAACTTGGTCTCAGAGACTCTCTACTCCATGTAGGCTCACTGACCAGTCCGTGGGCTTCCTCTGTTAATTTTTAATTAAAATCCAGGGAGATTTAATGATGGAATGCTTGATCCGAACCTGACACTGTGCTAAACTCTGGTGGAGCTAAAGAAGAAGATCTAGTCCTTGTGTGTGAGAACACCATACTTTAGTTTCTGAGAGGAGATGCATATATGAAATGATTGAAGAGGTTAAAGTTGTATCCAGTAAAGGACTATGTTAGATTCCTATCACTGCTGTAACAGATTACCACCAATGTAGTGACAACTTTACTTTTTTTTACAGGTCTGGAGCTCAGAAGTGGGTGGTAGAGTTGCATTTCTTCTGGTGGCTCTAGGGGAAAATCTATTTCTTTGCCTTTTCCAGCATCTAGAGACTGCCTGCTCATGGCCCTTTCCTCCATTTTTAAAGCCAGCCACGTGGCCTCTTCCAACCTCCCTCTCTCCCTTTCACTCTGACCTCTGTTTTATTGTTACATCTCCATCTCTGATTCTGACCCTCCTGCTTCCTCTTATGAAGACCCTGTAGTTACATTGGGCCTACCCAGATAACCCCAGATAGTCTTCCCATCTCAAAAGCCTTAATTTAAGCAGGCTTGCAAAGTCCCTTTTGCCATGGAAGACAACATATTCATAGTTTCTGTGGACATGGACTTGGATGTCTTTGGGAAGCCATTATTCAGTCTACCACTTACTTGAAATGAATTAACAATGTGTAGGTCATTTCTCTGATAGGGTGAGCACAACATTGGTATTAAGTATGGTGTGATAAGGAGAACTGGAGGGTGCCCCTAAAGCAGGAGCCCATGTGGGATGGTGGGGAGAAGTCATCTCAGGGGAAGTAGTGAAGAGGCAATATGTACATAGTGGAGCTGTGGGGAGGGAAGCAGAGGTGCCATTGGCTATGGACTTGTCCAAGCTGAGGTAGAAACCACTGCTGCTACTGCTACTGCCAAGTCGCTTCAGTCATATCCGACTCTGTGCGACCCCAGAAACGGCAGCCCACCAGGCTTCCCCGTCCCTGGGATTCTCCAGGCAAGAACACTGGAGTGGGTTGCCATTTCCTTCTCCAATGCATGGAGTGAAAACTGAAAGTGAAGTCGCTCAGTCGTGTCCGACTCTAGCGACCCCATGGACTTCAGCCTACCAGGCTCCTCCATCCATGGGATTTTCCAGGCAAAAGTACTGGAGTGGGGTGCCATTGCCTTCTCCACAGGTTAGAATATGTAGGAAGAGCATAGATGGTTCCTGAATGAGGTGGAACCTGAGTGTCACATGGGAGGATTTATATTTGATCTGCAATGATGGAGGCTGTTTTAGCTGGCTAGCTACTGGAGACAATCTGCTGGGAGATAGCCTCCCTGAGTGTCCCCAGATGAAATGTCCAGAGGCCAGGGACATGGGAGAAGCTGGGCTTACCAGGGATCTGTCAGGTAGGTCAGAAAGCTTGCACTCTTTCTCACACTGCCATTTAAGAATTCCATCTTTGGGAATTCCTTGGTGGTCCAGTGATTAGGACTCTGTGCTTTCACTGCTGAGGGCCTGGGTTCAATCCCTGGTTGGGGAACTAAGATCCACAAGCCATGCAGTGTGGCCAAAAAAAAAAAAAAAAAAAAAAAAGGAATTTCATTTTTGATAAGGGAGCCTAACTTCCCTAGACTTTCTTGTGTAAGGCACCCAGGGCTCCTGAAGTCTTAAAACCATTACACTTTTATCGTGGGCTGCAGAAACTTTGGTAAAGGTTAATTAGGGCCATGTTTATCCTTACATGACACTTTTACATCTCCTAAAGCTTTATCAACACCAATATTCGTTACTTATTGATCCTTTTTTATTTTTCTTCTGGTCTATGGCTCCGTTCCAAGAAAGGATGGAGCTATAGTGGGGATCATGTGACAGCTTGTATTTAGGCATGCTCAGAATGGGCAAAGGTGACCCTTTTTGCAATGGTAGAGACCTTTCCTCTTAGATGCAAAATCTAGGGTATTTTGGAAATGTTGGGGATTAAAACTAAACGATTTCTGAGATCCTTTTCTTGAACCACTCCAGTAATGATAAAAGATATGTTTTGAAACTGTGATGTTCTCCTATTTCTCAGGCTTTTTGTGGAGGGAATGCCAGGAACACAGATGGTTTCCTTAATTTTGTTGTTGAATCAGGTCACCTGTAACCTGAGAGGCAGTCTTATTGTCATCTTTAGATCTGGTAGGATGGCCTGACAACTTTGCAAGGCAGATGGTTGGGCCAGGCGTGGCCAGAAGTGCCCTGTGTTCTCTGCCTTCCCCAGCTGTCCCCTTCTGGTGTGTATGAGTTCCCCCCAGCTGGTGCCTGGCCTGGACGTTCTTCTACTGAGTGTGTGATGGGCATCCACTGGATGAGGCCTCCCGTCGGTTCTTGCTCTGCTTTTCTTCTTTCAGTGCTGTTCAGAGCATCATTCAGAGTTGGAAAGCTACTTCCATCTGCTCCCCCATCTTTTCTCTAACATTTTCTTGGCCTCTCTGATAGTTTCTATGGTAGCATATTTTAATTGGAGGTTCACCATGGCAGTTACACCTTGGGATTTCTTTCTGTGCTATCATTTCAGGAGAAGGTCTTACTTATTGCTATGAAAACAGTGGGGATAATGTGAACAAATACCCTAGTGGAAGGAAGTCCTACATGATATATTTCACCATTTGGGCCTTCAATTTGTATTTTCGTTAAAGTAATGCTATGTTCAAAGTTGAAAGAGCCAACAATTGCAAAAAGTCTATAATGAAAAAATCCAGTAATCCTCACCTTCTCTCTACCACCCTCAACTCTTATAGCTGTTTCTCTTGATATTTACCTTCATGTATCTAAATAACATTCTTATATTGCTCTTTCAGGAATTTCCAGACTTCCCCCTATGTTGGAGGAATATTTAAGACCCTTAGGCAGCCCTGTGCCCACTGCATTTAGCTTTTGGAAATACCTCTTTGGGAAGTGTTTTCTGGCCTTGTGTTTGTCAGATTCATCCCAAGTAAGCAAGCAGTAAGGCAGGATTCCTATTCTTAGTTGGGTCATTTGACTCCATTCTCAGTGATTTATACCAGAACAGTCCTTGAATTCCAAGCATGCTAATAATAACTGAAAAAGCCACTCTTCCTGAGTGGAAAAACCCAGTACAGTAAGTAAGGGTGACTTGAAGCATCACATTACACTTACAAGAAGAAACCAGGGGAGTTTATTGCTGTAGTCTTCCTAAAGGGTTCAGATTGTCTTCAACTGAAGTGGAAATTGAAGCTGTGAATCAGTCTAGGACTTCTTATGAGTCTGTGGCAGGTAGTATAGTCTTATCTGCTCTTTTGTAGAAAATACCCAAAGGGCTGGGCATTTATTAACAGTTCAGCTTTCTGAACTGGAAGCTAATGCCCTCTCTCACCTCACTCCCATAATACTTAATCTAGCTGTAATTAGCTGACCCAGGAAGATAGGAAAGACATGCCAAGGCCAAGAACACTTCAGAACTGAGCACTTCATCTGCCAAGGCATGTAGTCAGGTTTTCTTCTCCACCCCTTCCCCGCAATGACTCTTACAGTATACTGGGGCCACAGGGTTCAGGTGGCTCAGAAAGTCCTGGGACATTGATAAGATCAGACAGGTTCTTGGAAAATTCCAGTTGTCAAGGTTTCCTGTAGAGCACTAGGTGGTAGTTAAGGTATAGAAAAAAAACAAGGACAGAAAGGTTTTATGAGAGGAAACTTGAGCAATTCCATTAGAACAGGTTAAATCACCCAACTATAGTCTCTTTTAACAACTTTTAAAAGGTGAAGTAAAACCATGAGATTGTAGTGAACAGAACTGAGAAAATAGACCAATGACGAACCAGAACAGGCTTTTCATAAAAATCACGTGTTTCTGCATTTCTGTGAATTAATCCTAAAGATAAATCTGAAATTCTTTGTTCTGAGTTCATTCAGTCCTCCGTGCATCCATTCAGTGCACACCAGCTGCCAGCTCCATGTGTGCTAGGGACTGGGAATGCAATGGTAAAAGCGAAAAGCAGCCCAGCTCTTAGAGATTCACAGTCTAGCACACAAAGCACTCTTCACACAAACTGAAGGGGACACGGTGACAGGGAACATGTTGCTAGAGGACCCCAACTAGGCTGTGATGCCTGGGAGGATCAGCTCCCAGGAAGCTCATATTGAACTAAGACCTTAAAGTTAAGGATGGATTAATTTAGGAAAAGAAAGTAGGAGAGTGAGAGATGTTCAAAGTCCTCCTGGTGGCAGGAAAGAAGATGCACTTGAACTGAAGGAGGGCTTGGTGACCAGCTCAGGGTGGGAGGGTAAAGTCATGGGAAGTGAGGCTGAAGGGCTCGGCTGGGCCAGTACCACGTAGTCAAGGATTTCAAGCAGGAGAAATCCCATGACCACTCTGCCTGCAGTGTGTAGGGTAGCGGGGGGTGTGTAAATGTGGCGTGTGGCTAGTTGGTGAGCTCTGGCCACAGCCTGGGTGAAAGGCTATGGTAATGGGTGTAGTAGGAACTATAGATGGATGCAGGAAGTCTGGAGTGGCTAAGTGGATAGGACTCGACACGTTGGGTGTGAGGGATGAAGGAGAGGGAGATCCAGGGTGATGCTTAGGTTTCTGAGCTATGGGATATGCTAGAATAGATGATATATATTTTTAATAAAAGGAATCCTTCTAGAAGACTTCCCTGGAAGTCTAGTGGTTAAACACTCTGTGCTTCCACTACAGGAGACACGGGTTTGATTCCTGGTCGGGGATCTAAGATCCTGCATGCTGCAGCATGGGCCAAAAAAAAAGAAATCCTTCTAAAGATTTTCTGCAGATAAGTACAGTCGGCCCTCCATGTCCATGGGTTCGGCATCTGCAGATACCAATAGTTGACTGTATTAATGCCATTTGCTTTTAGAAAATCTTTAGGAAATGGAGTGGGCAGCAGGAGAGGGTTATTATTATGAGGGACATGAAGACCAACGTGGAAGGTCCCAGAAGGCCAGAACTTGAAGTGTGAACATTGACCAAAACTGAGTTTGAATAATGACAGGAGGGAGGTCATGAAGATGCTCCCAATAAATTTTGTACCTGTGATTTGAATGAAAGATGAGAAGCAGAGACGAAAAGGCAGCATACTGTGAGGAGTGTATAAAAGCATAACCGTGTTTGTATAGGAAAATTGGAAGAAATGATCGAATTTTATTTTTTAGGGAACATCCTTACTCGGTGAGCATCCCCTAAAAGTAAAGCTTGAAATTTGGAAAATAATGTATTTGCAAGATCCAAAACTGGGCTTGTTTTGTTTTCTAAGGTGATTGATATGCCGGAGCACAACCCTGGCAATTTGGGAGGAACGATGAGGCTGGGAATAAGAAGAACTGTTTTCAAAACTGAAAATTCAATATTAAGTAAGTTTCTCAGATTATTTGTTTTCTAACTCGGCAGGCATCATTTGCACGGCTGTGCCGGGCCACAGCCCTCCTGGAGCTCTCCCGTTCCACCCCCTCACCCCTTCCCTGCCTCTGGCCTCCCGGCTTCTGCGTCCCCATCCCTCTCCCTGGAAGGGTGGGTAGAGCACACGTGCCCGCCCCTTCTATTTCCTCTCCCCCACACCCTGGCCAGTGGGCTGCTTGTGTTTTACCCACGCTCCTGGAGATGACCCTGCACCGGGGCGGTCCTGATTCCAGCTCAGTTCTGGTGAATCCACTGTTCTCTCCACTGCATGGAAACGGGCTCCCTGTTTAACTGTTTCATGTCTGACTGCTTTGAGCCACTAATTTCCAAACTTCTTGAGAAGGGGCAGTTATGTCTCAGAAGTCTGTTTCTCTGTTCCCTGAGTGGCTCCAGCATGGGACGAGGAAAATATGATGTGCCTCAGCATCTGATAGTTGCTGATCTTCTATTCCCGATAAGGTTATTCAAATTTCTGTGGAACTTTTCCCTGTAAATTAAAATGATTTGAGAATAACTTGATGTAACCCCAAGCTCTTGATTCAACTTGATAAATGTATCTCAGTGTCTACTCTGTACCATGTGCGCCGCGCTCGATTATGGAGAATCGAGTGGTGGCCAGGACAGACCACCCCTGCTCGCCTTCCCCCCACACCCCCCCACCACCCCTGGGCCAGATGCCGAGGCAGGAACCCAGATATCTCGGGCATCCAGCATTGTTCCTGTGAAGTTATAAGAAAACCTTAGAAAAATGCCTTCTTCACCCGAAGCGTTATAAGACTAGAAATATGAGTTTCTCCTTTAAGGCTGATAAACAACTTCTAAGAAATATAAATCTTCCTAGCAAGAAAGAAATTTTAAAAAGGACAAGTTTCAAAGTGTACACATTTCCCTTCTCTCTCTGGATGAGAAGCCAGTGTTGTAAGAAATTTTTCTCTTCGTAGGTATTAGCAGCGATTCTTTGGCTTTCGGATGTTTCCAGATACTCTGAAACTTTGTTCAAATAGTGGTCTAAGAGGCAAAGATGGTTAGTGGGAAATTTCATCTTTTAAAATTGTATCTGCTGTAAAAGATCAGTTATAATTGTACTAAGATTTTTAAAAAGAGCATTGTGTTCAGTATACTTAAAATTTTTAGCTGTCTTGATGGAAATAAGACTGATTTAGGATTTGTTTTTCTTTACAGTAGACATAAAAATAGCATTGACGATTTTTATGAATCTTAAACACATCACCAAAACTTGTTGCTTAATTAACATCTTTTGCCTGCCTTGAAAAAATTTTAAAGAGCTTTATTAAGATATAATTTACATACCATACAGTTCATCTTTTAAAAGTGTACAATTCACTGTTTTTGTTTTTTTTTAATTGTATTCACAGAGTTAGGTAACCATCATTGCAGTCAAGTTTTGACCATTTTTATCACCTCAAAAAGAAACTTTGTTCCCTTTAGCTATCCCCACCCTTCCCCCTCTGGCCCTAAGCCTATTATGTTAGTCTATTAACGATCTCTATAGATTTGCCTGTTCTGGATATTCCATATAAATGGAACGGGATTTCCTGACTTCTTTCATTTAGCATAATGTTGTAAGATACATGTACACTGCAGCATGTGTCAGTACTCCATTCATTTTTAGGGGTGAATAATAGTCTGTTGTATGGATAGACCACATTTTGTTTATCCAGTCATCTGTTGATGGACATTTGGTTTGCTTTCAGGCCTGCCTTAAATTTAAATTATGTTTCATAGTTTGCAAAAGGCATGTGAGTATATGAACTTGTGGTCTCCAGGAGACATACCGTTTTGCCTTCCCACCTGTGTGAGGTTTTCCACAGGTCTCCAGAAAGGTTGTGTTGGAGATATGACCATGGCTCTGTTGATTGTCATAAAAATATAAAAATAAATATCACCATAGTGTTTTTTTCCCCTATTGGCATTTTCTTTTGTAGGGGTTGTTTTTTTTAAACCAAGCTGGCATATTTCTTTTGAAGGACTTTTTTCCCCTCTGCTGCTGCTAAGTCACTTCAGTCGTGGCCGACTCTGTGCGACCCCATAGATGGCAGCCCACCAGGGTCCCCCGTCCCTGGGATTCTCCAGGCAAGAGCACTGGAGTGGGTTGCCATTTCCTTCTCCAATGCATGAAAGTGAAAAGTGAAAGTGAAAGTAAAGTCGTGTCCAACTCTTCGTGACCCCATCCATGGACTGCAGCCTCCCAGGCTCCTCCGTCCCTGGGATTCTCCAGGCAAGAGTCCTGGAGTGGGGTGCCATTGCCTTCTCCTTTTCCCCTCTAGTCAGCTCATTTATTTGTAGGCTTTTGTTTTCCCTAATTAACACATTTCTGTAAGAATGGTATGAACAGGACTTCCTTGGTGGCTCAATAGTGAAGAATTCACCTGCCAATGCAGGGGACACGAGTTGGATCCCTGGTCTGGGAAGATCCTGCATGCTGTGGAGCAGCTAGGCCCGTGTGTCACAACTTCTGAGCCTGTGCTCTAGAGCCTGGGAGCTGCAACTGCTGAGCCCACGTGCCACAACTACTGAAGCCCACACCCCTAGAGCTTGTGCTCTGTAACAAGAGAAGTCACCTCAATGAGAAGCCCATGCACCACAACTAGAGGGTAGCCCCCCTCACTGCAACCAGAGAAAAGCCCATGTAGCAACAAAGACCCAGCACAGCCAAAAATAAATAAGATAAAAAGAGTACATTTGCCTATATTGCCTATGAGAATAATTTATAGTTTTGATGGAAAGCATTTTGATGCCAATCATTCATTTTTAAAATAAATACATTTATTTAGTTTTGGCTGTGCTACATGGTTTGTGGGACCTTAATTCCCTGACCAGGTATTGAATCTGGGCTCCTAGCAGTGGAAGCTCAGACTCCTAACCACCGCACCACCAGGGAATTCCTGATGCTATTCATTCTTTATTTAAATTTGATTTATAGGCCAGTGATTGAAATGCTGTGGATTTAAAAAAAAAAAAAAAGAAATGCTGTGGATTAAATGGAAAAACAGAAAGGTAAAGTTTTTTTTAGTAAAAGAAGTAGGATTTCTTTTAGTCCTACTTAGGACATCTAAAAGAAGAAGTATTTGAAGTAAGACCGAAGCCTAACAATATCGATAGACTGGATCAGCTGGATTCCTAATCCAGGGATGGTTGGGTTATTAAGGTGATTCTAATTTTTATTTTTAAAAAATTTATTTTTCTGTTTGTTTATTTATTTACTTTTGGTTGCACTAGGTCTTCTTTCATTGCTACACTCGGGCTTTCTCTAGTTGCAGCGAGCTGGAGCTAACTCTTAGTTGTGGTCCACAGGCTTCTCATTGCGATGGCTTCTCTTGTTGTGGAGCAAGGCTCCAGATGCACAGGTTTCGGTAGTTGCAGCTCCCAGGCTCATAGTTGTGGCTCACGGGCTTAGTTACTCCAAGACATGTGGAATCTTCCTGGACCAGAGATTGAACCTCTGTCCCCTCCATTGACAGGCAGATTCTTATCCACTGTGCCACCAGGGAAGTCTAATAATTCTCATTTTTATATTCATCAAGACCAATTCCTTGTTCTTACTTAGTCACATGTTAGTTCCTTAAGCGTTGTGGAAACTGTGAACTTGATTTTTCTTTTTTTAAACCATTTTATTGAGGTATGATTGACATACAAAAGAGCTGTACATATTTTATGTATGCACTTAATGAGTTGAACTTGAGTTTTCTAAAGTAGAGGTTATAGGAGTGAATTGATTTGGACAAATGTACTACTAATCATCATTTACTCTGTTTATAAGAAATGTGTTCCCAGAGGATCACTCCTACCTGTATTCTGTATATATGTGTTATCTTTGTCTGCAAAGGCTTTTTCTTATTAAGGGACTAATGACAGTGTGTAGGGAATTGCCCATTGCTGGTTCAAGGGTTTTTAGAAATAAGAGTTCCTGGAAATCTATCCTGAAGTCTCTACTTAAACATGGGAAGAGTGATACCAGCCTGCAGTCTATTACCTAGATGGTCTAAAGCAAGGGTTGTTAAACTTTTTCTGTAAAGGGCCAGATAGTAAATATTTTCAATTTGGAGCCATGTGGTCTTTGATGCAACTACTCAACTCTGTTGTACTGTGAAACCAGCCATAGTCAAATATGCAAATGAATGAGCTTGGCTGTATTCCAATGAACCTTTATTTATGGGACCTGATATGTGAATTTCATGTAATTTTCATGCATTATGAAATATTATTTTTCTTTTGGCTTTTTTCAACCATTTGCAAATGTAAAACCCATTCTTAGTTCAAGGGCTGAACAAAGTCAGGGGATTCCTGTTCTGCCTTGGGGTTTGCCATGGCTTACAGAAACCTGATCTAAACAAAAGAAGCACAGGCTAACTGAAGCGGGAGGCCTAGGCCTCAAGGCTGCTACCCTCCTCAGGAGCATTCAAGGATAGCTCCCTGCTTGTCTGCTTGCCTGCCTACATATCCTATTTAGTGACAGAATAAGTCCAAGAGGGCTTTCCGAAGCCATTCGGTCCAGTCTTTGTATTGATCACCTGAGGAAGTGGAGGGCCCAGAGGTGAAGCATCTCACTGTGGGTGGGTGGGGTGGAAGGCCCCGACCGCTCTTCTCATACCGTTTCTAGTCTTCTACTGGAACACACGGCCCTGGCTCTACAACCCACCATTATGATCACTCTCCAAAAATGTAACTCTTTAAATACGTATTTCAGGATTGTTACACTTGTCAGACACTTTAGATCTGTATATTTTATTTAAACATTTTAGATCTGTATATTATATTTTAACTGAGGTGTAAATTACACTTCACTTAAAAAAACCACACATATTTTATCTGGGAATGTCAATGGTAGGACTTGTCTGCTTATAGTGAAACATTACTTGGTTGATTAACTCATTAGATGACTTTTGAAAAGTAGGGGGATACAGTGCAGAGCAGTTAAGTGTTAAGTGGGGTGCTTTGAAGAGTGAGAAATGTAGAATGAGGTGTGGCTAGAGAGGGGTCAGGCTCAGGTAAGAGGAGAGCCGGGGAAAGCACTCTCTGATATGAGAAGGTTTTAAGATTTCAGAAATAAACTTTATCATTTTGCTTGTGACTCTTAATTGAGTGTGAGAGCTGGGGACATAGTAAAGTACAAAGCAATTCAGATAGTGTTCAGAGCTCTTTCAGAGGACAGCTGACAACTTGTTGGACAGTGTCTCCAAAATATTATAGGCCCCTGGCTTAATTTTTTTGGTCAGGTCCCAGACCTGTTGCTAAGACATCCAGGAAAGGAAGCCTGTTTTGTCTATGTCAAGTGTGGTCTTTAAACCAAACTGCCACCCAGCAGAAAGAAAGAGTGGAGTCGCTCAGTCGTGTCTGACTCTTTGCGATCCCATGGACTCTAGCCTACCGGGCTTCTCTGTCCATGGGATTTTCCAGGCAATAGTACTGGAGTGGACTGCCATTTCCTTCTCCAGGGGATCTTCCCGACCCAGGGATCAAACCTGGGTCTCCCTCATTGTAGACAGACACTTAACCTTCTGAGCCACCATGGCGGAAGCCACCCAGCAGAAGGTACTCATCATTTTGACCATTCACATAGGATGTTTAAATACTGCACAATCTGGTGTGGGTGTGCAATGCTAGGGGTAAACCCAATTTAAAGCAGTCCCAAATGGTGTATGCAGTCCATGTAACTCTGCCCTCCAAGAGAGTACCCTGGCCTTTAGAATCAGGAATGCACAAGGCTGGAAGCAGGGAGGGTGCTGAGAAGGCTCTCTGGAGGCAGAGGAGGGAGAGAGCCAGCTCTTGAGCACTGTGTGTGTGGGGCTGTGGAGTTGTTAAAATCGAGTGGATGCTATTTTGCCCTCCAGAGGTGTCCAGTCCAGTGGTGGACACAGCACGACATAATGGAAGGAATTAGGAGCAGTGCAGTGCCTGCAACTGGAGACCAGATCCTGGTGGTTTCCCAGCAGAATTCTAACATGACCCTCATCCTCAGGACAGACAACACGGAGATGATGCTGGCAGACGTCAGCGGGCAGAGGAGACTGGGGAGATCCCCTCAGAGTGACCCTAGCTGCTAGCCAGTGCAGCAGAGTCTAGGCTGAGGAGGCCAGGGAAGCTGTCTGGACGCAGCAGGTGGAAACTGAATAGTTTAGGAAAAGATGTAATTCCTTCTGAGGACCTTGTCTGTATTTCCTCATAATAAGGAGGACGACTTCACTGAAAGGCTTACTTCTGCTTTACTGTAAGAGAAAGAGATTTTTGTTTTGAGAGAACATAGGCAAGAGGCCAGTTAGGAAGGTATTGAGTGAGTCCCTGTACTAAAGTGAAAGTGAAAGTGAAGTTGCTCAGTCGTGTCCGACTCTTTGTGACCCCATGGACAGTAGCTTGCACCAGGCTCCTCCGTCCATGGGATTTTCTGGGCAGGAGTACTGGAGTGGGTTGCCATTTCCTAAGGATCTGGGTAAAATTCATGGCATTGGAAATGCAGAGAGGTTCAATCTCAAATTGGAAAGAATTGAAAGAGATGGGGATAAGGGGAAGACATTTTCAGGCCAGAATAACTGCTTTAGCTTTCTTATCTCTTATCCCAGTGTTGATAGAGAAAAACAGCTTCCAGTTCATGGTGTGATTAGATTGTTAGGAAGTTTGAGAAAAAACCATGCCACACAAAAAATCTTGGCTGGGTTAATGAAGTGATTTAAAAAACAGTTTGAAAGAAGTTACCAGGGATTTAGGGACCCGGAAAGGCTGTGCCGGGGTAACATATTGTACTGAGACAGGAGTTTGAAAGGAGCATGGTGGGCTTTGGAAGAGGGGTGGGCCAGCCTCTCTGCCACCCCATGGATAGCACACACGAGGAGTCCCTTTTCTCTCTGGCTGCTTCTTGCCGATTGCTGGGGCTTTCCCAGCGAAGTGTGTTTGTGGATAGGGGGGTTCACAGGGCTGGGACATAGCTCTGTTAATGTAAGGGATGAAAGCATTTATGTCTCACTTACTGGCCCAGCTCTTTCCTGAGCACTTTACCCATGGGAACTCCGGGAGTGGTTACAGCCCAGCCCCTGGAGCACACGACTCCATCAGAGCCCCCTCCAGCCCCAGCTCTCAGTCACTGGCTGTGGCTGCTTACCCTCAGTTCTACATGTAGAAAATTGACATCAGAAGAGCTGCTGCCTCGTGGGGGGCCTTGTGAGGGCTAACTCAGTTATGTCTGTGGGTCCTTAGAAGAGCGCCTGGCACAGGAAACACTATTCAAGTGTGGTGTTAGGATCGCGAATGGGGAGAGATTATTGTATTGACCTATGATTCTCTCAGAGCTCAGGGTAAACTTCAGCGAGTGGCTTGCGTTAAGAATGGACTCCCACGGGGACGGTGGGAGGGAAGGAGAGGCCAGCCGAGGAGTTGTGGGTAGGCAGCCCCTTCATCTTGCGGGTTCTCTCCAGCCCCCCTGTTCTGGTTTCCTGGCTCCCAACCTGCTATTATGGTCTAGCAGAAGAATGCAGAAAATCTAAGAAAGAGTTTTGAAAATATTAAACTAGAAAATGTGCATTTTCATAATAGAAAACTGAGATAAAAGCAGATAATGAAAAATAAAATTAGATGTTTTCTAAAAATTAAAGGGCTGATTTGCTAAAATCCAAAAGTGAAAAATGGAGAAGGAGAAAGATAGCAGCTGGCCCAGACTGTGCACTTTCTAAGCACTAGTCACTGGGACATGATGGGCATCTTTTTCAGTTATCCCTCTCGATACCCCTGGGATCCAGCCGCATTCTGCACAAGAGAACAGCATGGCACCACGGTGAAGTCACATGTTAGAAAGTGACTGAGCTGATTTAAGAACCTGAACTCTTGACCACCTCACTTTGCCAAATGGATAGACCTTAATCAAAGAGGGGATGGGAACCCCTGAACAGCTCCCAGAGCTGAGCCTCCTCATGTCCATTGCCCTGAAATGGGCTTCCTCAGGTTTCATGGGGAGCATCTTATGGAGGAGAGCTGGAGGTTCAAGGAGTGAAGAACCCACCCCTGGCTTCTGAAAGCCGATAGAAACCAGGTGGTTGGCTTGAGAGGGACTCTGAATCAACCTTGGATTGAGCAGCTGGGCCAGTAGGTCCAGGTAGGGAATGTGAATGAGTCACACGGCCAAATGTAGGAAATGCCATGGCTTAAGCTCAACAATCATGGCAACCCACTCCAGCACTCTTGCCTGGAAAATCCCATGGATGGAGGAGCCTGGTAGGCTGCAGTCCATGGGGTCGCTAAGAGTCGGACACGACTGAGTGACTTCACTTTCACTTTTCACTTTCATGCATTGGAGGAGGAAATGGCAACCCACTCCAGTGTTCTTGCCTGGAGAATCCCAGGGATGGCGGGGCCTGGTGGGCTGCCGTCTATGGGGTCACACAGAGTCGGCCACGACTGAAGCGATTTAGCAGCAGCAGCAGCAAGCTCAACAATCAGTGGCTGTTACAGTGGGCCTCAGAGTAGGAGAGGCCATAGGGAGTGGTCAGGCCTGGGACAAGTTGACAAGCACTTGACCCATCAAAAGAGTAACTGCTACAGCTGATAGTCACATGAAGAGCTGTGGATTCACTGTTGCCAGCCTTCTAAATTTTTAAGAGAATCTGGAAATCCAGAGTTTTATGAGAAATCTTCCTGATTTTTAAATGTTGGCAACTTATTTAAAAAATAAAAACACTATGTGTTTGCCAATACTGTGCAAGCCAAATATACCAAAAATCTGCACTCTGGGCAGCCTCTTGGGGTCTCTGAATTAGACAAACAGTGGCAAATTCTTGCATAGACATAGAGAGCTCTAGCTCCTATAATGTCTAATTAGTACAGGACAAGGTTCTGGGAAGTCTTAAAAATGAGTCAAGTTAAGACACCAAACCAGTCCATTCTGAAGGAGCTCAGCCCTGGGATTTCTTTGGAAGGAATGATGCTAAAGCTGAAACTCCAGTACTTTGGCCACCTCATGCAAAGAGTTGACTCATTGGAAAAGACTCTGATGCTGGGAGGGATTGGGGGCAAGAGGAGAAGGGGACGACAGAGGATGAGATGGCTGGATGGCATCACTGACTCGATGGATGTGAGTCTGAGTGAACTCCGGGAGTTGGTGATGGACAGGGAGGCCTGGCGTGCTGCGATTCATGGGGTCGCAAAGAGTCGGACATGACTGAGGGACTGATCTGATCTGATCTGACAGCAGTTGAGAGATGTTTGTGCAAAAGCATGGCACATCTACCGAGAGAGAGGTAACGAAGCTCATCAGGTAGTGATTTTAGCTTTTGTGCACTATGGGTGCAAAGCAAGGAGATCAAACCAGTCAATCCTAAAAGAAATCAACCCTGAATATTCATTGGAAGGACTGATGCTGAAGCTGAAGCTCCAATACTTTGGCCACCTCATGGAAAGAGCTGATTCGTTGGAAAAGACCCGGATGCTGGGAAAGATTGAAGGCAGGAGGAGAAGGGGATGACAGAGAATGAGATGGTTGGGTGGCACCACCGACTCAGTGGACATGAGTTTGAGAAAACTCCGGGAGATGGTGAAGAACAGGGAAGCCTGGCGTGCTGCAGTCCATGGGGTCGCAAAGTGTCAGACATGACTGAGCAACTGAACAACAACAACACGCTAGGGGTGATTTCTTTCAGCCCTCTGAAAATAGGGAGTGTGCAGGCCAGGTGAAAGGTAAGGATCAGGAGGAATAGAAAGGGAGCATACGACTGACAGACTGACAGCTTCCTGGGGTAGTGAAGGTGGGAGAGGAAGGGAGGGTGTAAGTTCGGGCACTTGTCCCCAGTGGTGGATGCAGATCAGGTAGGCGGGGCAAGGGGAGTCCAGAGAGGAGCAGAGGTCACAGATAGGGGATGGGGGCATTCCTCGGGTCCCCGCTGAGGACAGATTTGCTCTTCAGTAAAATGACAGAAACGAAAGCTGGGTTGCAAGGGTCAGGATGAGGGGTTTGGATAAAGGATGTCTCAGAAGTGGGAATGGTGGGGGCAAGAATGAGGATGTATACCTTTTACTTTAAAATTTTTAATTGTAGTACAATACACATAACAGAAAACTTGCTGTCTTAACTGTTTCTATGTGTACAACCCAGTATAGTCACACTGGTGTGCAACCCATCTGCAGAACTTTTTCATCTTGCAAAACTAAAACTTTTTACCCATTAAATAACTCCTGATTCCTCTTACCCCCAACCCCTGCAACCACCATTCTGCTTTCTCTCTCTGACAATTTTACGACTCTGTGTGCCTCATAGACGTGGAGTCATCTAGCATTTGCTTTTTGTGGCTGACTTATTTCACTTAGCTTTAAGTCCTCAGGGTTCATCCATATGGTAGCGTGTGTCAGGATTTCCTTCCTTTTTAAGGTTGCATAATATTCCATTCTATATATACCATATTTGTTTATCCATTCGTCTGTCCATGGACATTTGGATTGTTCCCACCTTTCAGCTTGTATAGCTTTTGGGAGGAGGGAAGTTTTTGCTCTGAAAAGGAAAGAGAAAGTTCAGCTTCAGATGCTAGGATTACTAACAGAGGGTGGGGATTGGCAGGACTGTTAGTAGTTAAATATATTTTATATACGAGCCAGAATCTACCCAGTAGTGAATTAGAGAGGGAGATGCTGTCATTTGGCAGTTTTTGTTTCTGATGATGCTGTTATATGCATTGTTGGGGGTCTTTCTGCCTACATTGAGAGTATTTTGTAGGTCCTAAGACTTTATCAGGTTTCTTTCTCTAAAATTTTGCTGCTACTTGCTTCTTTTTTTTTTTATTGGAGTATAGTTGCTTTACAATGTTATATTAGTTTCTGCTGTACAGCAAAGTGAATCAGCTATATGTATACATATATCCCCTCTTATTTGGATTTCCTTCCCCTTTTAGGTCACCACAGAGCACTGAGTAGATTTCCCTGTGCTATACAGTAGGTTCTCATTAGTTATTTTATACACAGTAGTGAATATATGTTAATCCCAATCTCCCAATTCATCCCACCTTCCCTTCCCCCCTTGGTATCCATACGTTTGTTTTCTACATCTGTGTCTCTATTTCTGCTTTGCAAATAAATTAATCTATACCATTTTTCTAGATTCCTGAGAGCCACCAAATCAGAATCTAATTTTAAGGTGTTTTGACCTAGTAACATTCTAAGCTGATTCTCAACACACAGTTTCTTTTTTTATAGATATGACAATGGATTAATTTCATCAATTCATTCTTAATAGATTTGTCAGTGATTAAGATTTCGAGTGCACAAAACAACATTTCCAAAGTTCTGAAAACATTCCATCAGGTACCATATACACCCTCCCATATATATGCTTCATTCATTAAACAGTGTATCAAGTGCCTGCCTATGTGCTAGACACTAGTCTCAAGAATTGAGGGGATGGGTCCCTATATTGTCTGTTATCTTATAGAACTTACGTTCTAGCTTTTATTCTTTCTGTTTAGATTTCATAGTCTAGAGATAATGATACCAATCACATGGTTTACTTACTGCTTTAGGTGCATCACATGTTTCGATTTATTCATTCCTCACAACAACGCCATGAAGTAAAGACTATCATTACCTCTATTTTATAGATGAGGAAGCTGAGGCAGAGAGGTGAAGTAATTTGCCCAAGGCACACATCCATTACAACTATCATGGAATTTAAAGCCAGGCAGTCTGGCTCCAGAGTCACTATACCCCTCCTCTTTCTATCACCTCTGTGATTTCATAGCAGACAAAAGTTTGCCTTAAGCCAGGCAGCAGTCACAAGCCACACAGGTTCAAAAGTTTGCACCATATCCTGCTAGTTGTAGTGACTCAAGTATAAGTCCTCAGTATAATTCCTTATCTTTGGAGGGTTTTCCATTTTCTTCACCACTTGTTAGTATTGGCTAACTCTGTTACTGGATTTGCTTAGTCATCTGTTCTAATGAAGGAAGCAGAGAAGACATTTTGAACTAGAAGGAGAAAATCGAAGACAAAATCAGAGGTCAGAGGAGAGTCCGAATCCTCCCAAAGTTAGGTTCAGATCTTTCAGCTGCTTTTTCTTGTAACTTCATGATATATGTCTCCATTTTTTCCAACTGGACATTATTGTGTTACTGTCTTCCAATTTTTCTTTTCATTTGTATGAACCAATAGTTTTAGTACAAAGGCTCTGTCTCAAATGACCCCTTGGCAGAGGCATGTTGGAGTTTTCTCAGAGGAGTTCCTTGCTCCTACTATTGCCCATTTTTCTTCTAAAGCACATGCCTTCAATACTCAGTGTCATTAACATCATCACCAGGGAGCTCAGTCTATATGCACAGAATTGCAAGTGGAAGTTCAGGAACGATAATTGATCATACCAAGTCATAGAGAATACAGCCAGTTTGCGTTTTCTTTATTCAGGTCAAAAGCTCAAATGGGATGTGAGGCATTGGGTCTTTCTTGGTTGAAACATCCTGTTCCGTGGCCTGATGACATCTTGGAGAGTCTGGTAATCCCCTGCCTGTGGAGTGGAGACCTGCTCCTGATTCTGCTGGGGTTAGGCCATGCGTTCCAGCACCATCATGGGGTCTTCCTGTCCCCTGTCTGTGAGCCTGGGCTCTGCATGCTGAGGGCTAGTGCTGCTACAGCGGCTCTGGTGCTGTGGCCATCCTGCTTCTCCACGTGCCCACTGGGGCCTGTTCTTGAGAGAGAGGTGTCTGGTGACAGATCCCGCTCCTGGCTACTTTACACTGGGTCCCTGGGCATCCCGCTGACCCCTGTGTCCATCCCAGACAGGTATTCCCGAGTTGCTGCCTTGGGCTGTGGCCCCCACTACAACATAGGCCTGTCTAAGCAGCCCCGTGTGTGATTCTCCACTACACAGCCCTGGGTGAGAACTGTGTGTGGCCCTGTGCCCTCATCCGTGCCGGCAGCCTTCTGGCCCTGAGGCGGCACTGCTTCCCGATTGTCCCCTGCTAGGAACGCAGTAGGTCACATCTTCATGGTTACCTCTGTGTCCTCGTTTCTCTTTTCTGGGGTAGATTCCTAGAGGTCAAATTTTGGTCAAAGGGTAGGCATATTTTTAAAGTGGGATGTAAGCCAGTGTGGCCAGCACCATGTGAAAGCAGAGGTGGCTGGCATAGTGGAGAAAGCGCTGGGCAAGGAGTAAGGAGGTCTGGGCTCCGGACAGGACTATGCAGCCAGCAAGCCTGGGCTTTGGGCAAGTCCTTTGGTTTCTTTTCCCTTCCCTTGGTTTCATTTTCTTCTTTTGTAAAAGGAGCCCTGCTATGAATCTGCTCAGACGCTATGGTGCAGACGTCACTGGGGCTTTCGGCCCTGCAGGCAGGCGTGTGAAAGGAGAGTCTTTGCTGCAGTCCATAGTGGGCTTCCCTTTGCACACTGGTAATGGCTTCCTTGATAATTGCTTCAGAGTTTCAAAGAAGCTATCACTGTCCTATAAGAAAAGAAAATCGAGATTACTATCTAAAGTCTAGTTCATTTTTAGGCCTTTGATAGAGATCAAAGAGATTTCTCTCACACAGATGCCATGGATGTGGTTCCAAAGGTGATTACTCCAGTATTAATTTCACTTTCATATCTTTACAGGGAAACTTTATGGTGATGTACCTTTCATAGAAGAAAGACACAGACATCGGTATGAGGTACATCTTTCACACTAAATCATTGTGGAGTAAGGGGTCGTCCCTGGTTGCTCAGCGGTAAAGAATCCATCTGCAATGCAGGAGACGTGGGTTCGATCCCTGGGTCAGGAAAATCCCATGGAGAAGAGAATGACAACTCACTCCAGTATTCTTGCCTGGAGAATCCCATGACAGAGGAGTCTGGCGGGTCACAGAGAGTCAAATGTGACTGAAGTGACTAAGCTTGCACACATGTATGCCTTTGGGGTTAAGATTGAGAAGAACAGGTGGGACCCCACTTTGATTTTAGATGAGGAAACACTTTCTGTGAAGGAGAGGCTGAAAAGTTTGGGAAGGGGCCACTGATGACATGAATTAGGGAAGGGGCTGTGAACCAGGTCATCAAGTTGTCATCTATAACCAGTGTTTTGGTAGAAAACTTGTTCCAAGCTTCTCTTTAGAGTGCTTATGTAACTATATATAAAAAAAGATTTTGGTTTAGTCACATGAGAAATAAGATAGTTTAAATCCTCAAGTAGATTTGATATTTGGGGAGAGATAGTTTATTACACGTAATTCAAGGAAAGAAGCAAGTAGGCGGATGGCTATAAAAAGCTAGTCTCAAGGTTTCAAGAAAGTCTAGTGACCAACCATCATCATGCAGTTGATCCCCTTCACCCATTTTGCCTACCCTCCAACCCTCTTCCCAGCTGGTTACCACTAATCTCTTCTCTGTGAGTTGTTTTTGTTTTATTTTGTTTGTTCATTGGTTTTGTTTTCTTTTAGATCCAACATGCAAATGAAATCATATTTGCCTTTCTTTGATTTATTTCACTTAGCATAATAGCCTCAAGGTCCATCCATATTGTTTTGCAAAAAGCATGTTTTTATTCTCTTTTGTAGCTGGGTAGTATTCTATTATATATATATATAATATATATAACATATATATTATATATATATATAATAAATAAACAATATATATTAATATATATAATATATATATTATATATATTAAATAAAAATATATATGAGGATATATATAAAATAAATATATATTAAAATATATAATATATATATATTAAAATATATCCTCATATTCTAATTTAAAACTTCAGGCATGGATCAATAATCTTAGGTGTAAAGTCCACTGAAAACAAGAAGAACAATAATATATATATTTAATATATATATTAATATATATATATTAATATATATATATATATATATTCTCACACCTTCTTTATCCTTCAGTGGACACTTATGTTGTCTCCATGTCTTGGCTATTGTAAATAATACTCCAGTGAACATAGTGTGCATATATCTTTTTGAATTTGTGTTTTCATGTTCTTTGAATAAGTACCCAGAAGTGGAATAGCTAAGTCATATGGTAGTTTTAGTCTTAGTTTTTTGAGACATGTCCATCCTGTTTTCCATAGTAACTGGACCAATTTACAGTCCCACCACCATTGTGGGACTTTTCTTTACATCCTTTCTCACATTTGTTATTCCCTGTCTTTTTGATGGTAACCTTTCTAGCAGGTGTGAGATGATAACTCATTGTGGTTCTGATTTACATTTACCTGATAATTAGTGATGTTGAACATCTTTTCATGTACCTTTTGGCCACCTGTATATCTTCTTTGAAAAATGTCTATTCAGATCCTCTGCCCATTTAAAAATTTTTCTTTTTTGGTGTTGAAAGGTATGAGTTCTTTATATATTTTGGATATTAACCTTTTATCAGATGTGTAATTTGCAAATACCTTCTTCCATTCAGTAGGTTGCCTTGTTTTGTTTTGTTTGTTAGTTTGTCTTTTGGCCTTGCCATGTGCTTGAGGGATCTTAGTTCCCTAACCAGGAACTGAACCCGGGTGCCCTGTAGTAGAAGTTCGGAGTTGTAACCACTGAACTGCCAGGAAATTCCCTGCCTCTTTGTTTTGATGATGGTTTCCTTCATGTGTGGAAACTTTTTAGTTTGATGTAATCTCAGAGTCCTACTTTTTGAAACTTATCTTTGGGCAACAGAAGATGGGCCTCCCAAATTTAAGGGCTGTGATTAAACTACTTCTCAGGCTCATTATGAGTTTAAAAATAGGCTTTGAGGTTTGACTATAAATTGAAATTAACTACTAGTTAGAGCATCACCAAAATGGAAAATCATTTTCATAAGCTGATATGTCTGTATTGCTCTGCTGTCCAAAGACACTTAATTTCTTGTTTTTCCAGGTGAATCCTAGCCTGATCAGCCAACTTGAGCAGAAAGACTTAAGTTTTGTAGGTCAGGATGTTGATGGAGAAAGGATGGAAATCATTGAACTGGCAAGTAAGTGGGGTCTTCATTTTTGAAAATTTTTGTTGTGAGCTAATGTCTGTCTGTCAACTGTAAGCATACAAAGATATAACTTGAGACTCATTTTGTTTGTTCTTTTCTCCTCTGTCTTTTGAAATAAATATGCAATTAAATAGAAATAATATACACTAAATATAAAGTATATGAAAAAACAGATCGCTTATAATACTATTTTGGGCTCTGTTTATGTGAACTGCCATAAAATGATGTAGTTCAGAGCCTACCAGTATGCTTCCTTAGCATCCTTGCCCCCTTCCTGGGGTGTCTCTTGTTCCTAGCCTCTGGGTTCAACGGTCTGGGAAAGGCAGGCAGCCCACTGTTGAGGAGCACTCTGCTTTCTCCCACCTCTGAGGAAGAATGGCCTGATGTTCTCCTCACTACTGGTAACTGACTGTGCAGTACATGTGACAATAATCTGTTGGATAAACTGCCCTCATTTATCGAATGCTTAGTGTGTACAGGATGCTCTAAAAATGGTAGCATCATTTTCTAGAGCCTACCTTTCCAATCTGTATACTTGGGCTCCAGATAGCCTGGACTACTTACTCTTCTAACTTTTCTACTTCTTTTTCCATCTTAACCCATGTCACTGTTCTTCTACTTCAGATTCCTTTTCTCTGTCCCTTTCGTTTTCTGTCTCTAAACTGTTCAGGTACTTCAGAGTTCCAAGCAGGGAGGACACTTGAAGTTGGGAAAGGCTTCTTTGACCACAGTGGCATGTTACCTGGACCCAGAAAGAAGGCAAGCAGTGGACACTGAGCATGCACTCACTGGATGCTTCTCACCAGACCCCTTGCTAGGGACTCCATGTGCCTATGTAATTTACAAGGCAGGTGATGTTATTCCTACTCTAGAGAGGAGACTGGAGTGCAGAGGTTAAGAAGCCTGCCAGGGCCATCCAGCTAGTCACTGGAGGAGCTGGATCTAAACCAGGCCATAGCTGCCTTCTGCCACCACTTTTGTGGGACTTTATTGTTCTTCTTGTTTTCAGTAGACTTTACACCTAAGATTATTGATCCATGCCTGAAGTTTTAAATTAGAATATGAGGATATATTTTCTGTAGTCCTTTTGATAGAAATGTCCATCATTTACAATTTTTATAGTGTGGATCACTGTTTGGTGTTGAAGTCTCTTAAGTCTGGTATGTGAGAGGGCAAAGAAGTTTCTTAAGCAAATTATTGTTTATTTACTTTGTTCAAGTACATTATTCTCTTTAATTCTCCCGGCTCTCATTATCAGCAAACACTTAGAAGCTTCTTTCATTGTAAGGATTTCATTTCCTATTGACACTTTCAAATTTCATGTGGGTTGGAAAGGAAATGAGACCCGCTATAAAACCTTGAAATTTTAAAAAAGCTGACTGCAAAGGAGTTCATTTTATTAAGGAAAACTTCCCAGAAGACTTTGATCTTAGCTACTTTTACCATATCCATGAGTCTCTATATTCCTGAAGGAGTTCTAAAAGGAACAACAAAGCTTGTGATTAGTATAATGTCAGAATATGTTTCAAAGCAATTAAGAGTATTATTTAAAAGACAATTTGACTGGTAGAATATCATTAAAATAAAAACTTTCTGGTCTCTTTCCTCATTTTGGTATAGGGGATTTTTTGAATAAAGTGATTCAGAGCAATGGTCCATTCATTCAAATATTCTTTCCCTGGCTATGACATGATCCATTGCTCATAGATCCATACTGTCTGTAGTGGTACAAAAACACAATATTGTCAGCTTCTTTCAGAGACATCCCTAGATGCTGTGCTGCAGGATTCATCGCATCTTTAATTTAAAAGCTGCATTGGTTTCTTTTCTAAGGACAGATGGTTTCTCTTCTTTTCTTGCGGGGACACTTTCCTGAGAGGAGAGGGCATTCCTCTCACCAAGCTTTCACACTTGCTATTGCTGCTGCTGCTGCTAAGTCGCTTCAGTCGTGTGTGACCCCATAGAAGGTAGCCCAGCAGGCTCCCCCGTCCCTGGGATTCTCCAGGCAAGAACACTGGAGTGGGTTGCCATTCCTTCTCCAAGTATAAAAGTGAAAGTGAAGTCGCTCAGTCATGTCCGACCCTTAGCGCCCCATGGACTGCAGTCTACCAGGCTCCTCCATCCATAGGATTTTCCAGGCAAGAGTGTCCCTCTAATTCAAGGAGGCTTCTTCCTAGATATGCTATAGTGGATTTCTACACTGGAATTTTCTGAATTCAGAGCTGTCCAGTAGAACCTGCTGCAATGATGGAGTATTCTGCCCTGTTCAGTATGGTAGCCACTAGCTGTTTGGGGCTATTTAGCACTTAAAATGTGCTCAGTTAATTTGAATGAATTTAAATGGTCACCTGTGGCCAAGGGCTACCATTTTGTATACCAAAGCTTAATTTTGGGGGGGGGGCGGATTTCCAACTTTTGTTTAGTTAATAAGAAGTAAAAATGAAAACAGGCTTCCTGGGTATGTCTCAGTGAGTGGGGAATCTGCCTGCCAATGCAGGAGAAACAGGAGATGCAGGTTTGATTCCTGGGTCAGGAAGATCTCCTGGAGAAGGAAATGGTAACCTGCTCCAGTATTCTTGCTTGGAAAATTTCATGGACAGAGAAACCTGGCAGGCTGCAATCCATGGGGTCACAGAGTTGGACACAACTTAGCGACTGAGCAGAGCACAGCAAAAATGAAAAGAAACACAAAAACTGCTATTTGATACTGCCACTATTTTATAAAGAAGACTCAAAATAGGAGAAGGATCATCATCTGAAAACTGAAAGATCAGTCCTTGCAGAAGAGAACAGATGGTGACCTTGCATCAAGGCTTCTGAAGCGGGTAGTGAGTGCCCCAGGACACACCTGGCCCCAGAGGTGCAAAGGGAAGCATAAGCTAATAGTCAGATGATGAAAGCTGAAACCTCAGCTAGCTGACCAGGACAAAGCGTCTCCAGGCTTTTGCATCTATACCTGGACATTTACCCTACTTCTGAAGTCCTTTCCTATTCTAAAGCTTTATAACCATTAGATGAGAACAATCTGCTAGACTGTTATCTATTTCATTACAATAAGGACTAAACTTTAAATGATAACCTTAGGAGACTGGATATTGCTATTCAACCAGGATTTCCTCACTACTGAGCAGTAGTTTGGGGTCTTCAGTGGTAAGTGATGGGGATCTGTGATTTTGAATTCCACACTAGACTTTCAGATCATTTCATAGAGCATCCCATTCAAAGATTTAAAATTATATTTACTTCTTCTTATAAGAGTTATATTTTATCATCTTCATTTGATATATATATATGGCCATTAAAATGATTTTTAAAGTAAGGACTACATATCAACCATGCTTTTACTATGGGAATTATGGGAATAGAGAGTTGCCCAATCTCCAATTAGGAGTTGCTTCCTAATCTGGGAATACACATAGTTTTTGAGAGTTTTGAGTGGGGAGAGGAATTTGTAATCCTAGAAAATTTTTACCCAGATTTGAAAATGTTGCCCATTAATTTTTACCATTCACAAACAGGGGATTCCAGATACCTGAGAAAAACTATTTTTCTGTTCCTATTACATCTAGGAGAACTTAAATTGCTCATATAGGGGTTTCTTACAACTCTCAATATGTAACAGCTTTATTTGCCCTCAGAAGTGTCTGACTCTTTGCAACCCCATGAACTATTCAGCCCATGGAATTCTCCAGGCCAGAATACTGAAGTGGGTAGCTTTCCCTTCTCCAGGGGATCTTCCCAACCCAGGGACTGAACCCAGGTCTCCTGAATTGCAGGCGGATTCTTTATCAGCTGAGCCACAAGGGAAGCCCAAAAAAACTGGAGTGGGTAGCCTATCCCTTCTCCAGCCAATCTTCCCGACCCAGGAATCAAACCTGGGTCTCCTGCATTGCAGGTGATTGTTTACCAACTGAGCTATCAGGGAAGCCCAATGTAAGAGATTCACTGTAAAGGTTCACATAATACAAAGAATTATAATGAAGAAAATAAAAATATATTGAACTTTTGCCACCTTGAGCCATAACCACTATTAACATATTGAAAAGCCATCCTTTTATCACTTGGAGACTCTTCATCACAGGAGATAAGTTGTTGTTGTTCAGTCGCTAAGTCATGTCCAGCTCTTTGTGACCCCATGGACTGCAGCATGCCAGACTCCTCTGTCCTCCACTATCTCCCGGAGTTTGCTCAAATTCATGTCCATTGAGTCGGTGATGCTATCTAACCATCTCATCCTCTGCCTCTGTCTTCTACTTTTGCCTTCAGTCTTTCCCAGCATCAAGGTCTTTTCCAGTGAGTCAGCTCTTCGCATCAGGTGGCCAGAGTATTGAAGCTTCAGCTTCAGCATCATTTCTTCCAATGAATATTCAAGGTTGAGTTCCTTTAAGATTAACTGGTTTGATCTTGCAGTGCAAGAGATTCTGAAGAATCTTCTCCAGCACTAGAATTCAAAAGCATCAATTCTTCGGTGCTCAGCCTTCTTTATGGTCCATCTCTCACATCTGTACATGACCACTGGAAAAACCATAGCTTTGACTATACAGACCTTTGTCAGCAAAGTGATATCTCTGCTTTTTAATGCGCTGTTTAGGTTTGTTATAGCTTTCCTTCCAAAGATCAAGCATCTTTTAATTTCATGGCTGCAGTCACTGTCCATAGTGATTTTAGAACTCAAGAAAATACAATCTGTCACTGCTTCTACTTTTTTCCCTTCCGTTTGCCATGAAGTGATGGGATCGAATGCCATGATCCTATTTTTTTGAATGTTGAGTTTCAAGCCAGCCTTTCACTCTCTTTTTCATCAAGAGGCTCGTTAGTTCCTCTTTGCTTTCTGCCATAAGGGTGGTATCATCTGCATATTTGAGGTTATTGATATTTCTCCTGGCAATCTTGAGTCCAGCTTGTGCTTCGTCCAGCCTGGCATTTCGCATGATGTAAGTTAAATAAGCAGGGTGACAGTATAGAGCCTTGACATGCTCCTTTCCCAATTTTGAACCAGTCCATTGTTCCATTTTCAGTTCTAACTGTTGCTTCTTGACCTGCATACAAGTTTTTGAGGAGGCAGGTCAGGTGGTCTGATATTCCCATCTTTTTAAGAATTTTCCACAGTTTGTTGTGATCCACACAAAGACTTTAGTGTAGTCAATGAAGCAGAAGTAGATGTTTTTCTGGAATTCTCTTGCTTTTTCTATGATCTGATGAATGTTGACAATTTGATCTCTGATTCCTCTGCCTTTTCTAAACCCAGCTTGTACATCTGGAAGTTCTCAGTTCATGTACTGCTAAAGCCTAGCTTGAAAGATTTTGAGCATAACTTTACTAGCATGTGAAATGAGCACAATTGTACTGTAGTTTGAACATTTTTTGGCTTTGCCTTTCTTTGGAATTGGAAAGGAAACTGGCCATTTCCAGTCCGGTGGCCACTGCTGAGTTTTCCAAATTTGCTGGCATATTGAGTGCAGCACTTAAACAGCATCATCTTTTAGGATTTGAAATAGCTCAGCTGGAATTCCATCACCTCCACTAGCTTTGTTCGTAGTGATGCTTCCTAAGGCCCACTTGACTTTGGACTCTAGGATGTCTGGCTCTAGGTGAATGATCACACCATCGTGGTTATCTGAGTCATTAGCATCTTTTTTTGTACAGTTTTTCTGTGTATTCTTGCCACTTCTTTTTTATTTATTTTTTAAAAATTTATTTATTTTTTAATTGAAGGCTAAATGCTTTACAGAATTTTGTTGTTTTCTATCAAACATCAACATGAATCAGCCATAGATGTCCCTTCCCTCTTGAACCTCCCTCCCGTCTCTCTCCCCATCCCACCCCTCTAGGTTGATACAGAGCCCCTGTTTGAGTTCCCTGAGACATACAGTAAATTCCCATTGGCTATCTGTTTTACATGTGGTAATGTAAATTCCCATGTTACTCTCTCCATACATTTCACCCTCTCCTCCCCTCTCCCTGTGTCCATAAATCTGTTCTCTATGTCTGTTTCTCCATTCAGTTCAGTTCAGTTCAGTTCAGTCACTCAGTCATGTCCGACTCTTTGCGACCCCATGAGCCGCAGCACACCAGACCTCCCTGTCCATCGCCAACTCCCAGAGTCCACCCAAACCCATGTCCATTGAGTCGGTGATGCCATCCATCCATCTCATCCTCTGTCGTTCCCTTCTCCTCCTGTCCTCAATCTTTCCCAGCATCAGGGTCTTTTCAAATGAGTCAGTTCTTTGCATCAGGTGGCCAAAGTATTGGAATTGCAGCTTCAGCATCAGTCCTTCCAATGAATATTCAGGACTGATTTCCTTTAGGATGGACTGGTTGGATCTCCTTGCTGTCCAAGGGACTCTCAAGAGTCTTCTCCAACACTACAGTTCAAAAGCATCAATTCTTCGGTGCTCAGCTTTCTTTATAGTCTAACTCTCACATCCATGCATGTCATCTGAATTAAATTCGCCTATTCCCATACATTTTAGTTCATGGATTCCTAAGATGTCGATATTCATTCTTGCCATCTCCTACTTGACCATGTCCAATTTACCTTGATTCATGGACCTAACATTCCAGGTTCTTATGCAATATTGTTCCTTACAGCATCATAGTTTACTTTCACCACCAGATACATCCACAACTGAGCATTGTTTCTGCTTTGGCCCAACCACTTCATTCTTTCTGGAGCTACTAGTAATTGCCCTCCACTCTTCCCTAGTAGCATATTGGACATCTTCTGACCTGGGGTGGGTGCCATCTTGAGGTGTCATATCTTTTTACTTTTTCATACTATTCATGGGCTTATTGTGGCAAGAATACTGGAGTGGTTTGCCATTTCCTTCTCCAGTGGACCACATTTTATCAGAAGTCTGACTATGACCTGTCCGTCTTAGGTGGCCCTACAGGGCATGGCTCATAGCTTCATTGAGTTAGGCAAGCCCCTTTGCCACGACAAGGCTGTGATTCATGAAGGGGAAGATAAATTGAAATAGCTGAAATATGAGTGCCTGATCAGCTTCATGGTGCTGTCTGTGATTAATATCCAGCCCAGAGCTGTGACTAGAAAAGCAGTTATACCTGCCTCTTTCCCAGGGGACCCATCCCTTGGGAAAGGAGAACTTGTAGGAAATGGCCTGAACCATCTGAAAGTGACTTACAGTTAGCCTGACGAATGAGGATATCAGGCTGTTGAGGGAGGGGACCTTTCCCCTCTACCCTCTTGAGTTCTTGTGACTGGACTAATAATAAAATTGATGCAAGACAGATAAACAGGAGAAAAAGAAAAAATTGTACAATCGGAGGTCTTTTAGAAATGGAACCTAAAAAGTGGAGAAAGTAGGTAGGTTTTGTATGTTTTATACACAGAAACAATAAATATATGAGGAATTAACAGGACAAAGAAACTTAGGCTTTGAGTGCTTAATTAGTGAAGAATCTAAATGAAATTTGAGCTTGGCTACTAAATTAAAGAAGTCACAAAATGTGTTTATTTAGGCTTCTCTGCCCAGATTCCGTGTCTCTAGTGATAAGGATGTCCTTCCACCTCCATATGTTGAGAGTGTACCTTTCACGTGAGAGGTTTATTTCCTGCTTTTAGGGAGACTGGGTGGAGTGTGTGTCAAAGTGTCCCTCTTACATCAGCTCAATCTTAAGTAATTTTAATTCAAAATAATCAGTATGTCATTGAGACATACTTTGGGGTAGCCTGCCCTGGACCCCACCCATGGAAATAGAACCATTGCAAGTCTTGGAAGGGCCTAGATAGCAGATCATCTTCCCATTCAAAAACTTTTGCTTAACTTTGCTCGATCTAATACCTTCCACAAATAAAATGCTGAATCTCTTGTTAGCGAGATGTGTTTTACAATTTGAAATTCTACTGCCAAGTTGGATCATGAAAATATCTGGCTATGATATAGGTAACAAGTTAAATCTTACCATTTAATGAGTACTCTTATTTAAACATAAGATTTTAAGGCTGGTTGTCAGATTTATCAGCTTCAATTGCATTATAATTATTCTCATTTCAGATCACCCCTATTTTGTTGGTGTCCAGTTCCATCCCGAGTTTTCTTCTAGGCCAATGAAGCCTTCCCCTCCATACCTGGGGCTGTTACTTGCGGCAACTGGGAATCTGAATGCCTACCTCCTACAGGGATGCAAGCTGTCTTCAAGGTAACCAGCTTACTGTGTCCTTAGCAGTGACTCAAGATACAGTTATCAACATTGTAGGCTTCTCATAAAATTTAATATCATTGTAGGATTTATTTTTTAAAGTGGAGAGTCATTTTTTCCCCTCTTAATAAGCATACATTTTTCTCTGAATGAAAGTGATTTAATCACATCTATAAGAGTAATATATCAGTTTTCCAAATCATGCTGATGCTGAGTATTATTTTAAACATATTTGTCATTTTGGTAGGTGAAAAAAGGGATTTTCTTTTGTTGACTTTCTGAGTAATATATGTACATGAATGTTTTATATGTTTATTGGCTTTTTTGTTTTATTAATACCCTGTTCATATCTTTTGCCCTAATTTTCCTTTTGCTATTATCCTTTTTCTTGATCATTAGTAAGCTCTTTATATATAAAGGACATTAATCCTTTGTTTGATTACACATACTTTTTCAGAGTGGTTTTGTTTTTAAGTTGTTAATGGTTTTCATTAGTTTTTGTTAGGTTCATTTTAGTTTTTATTTTCACTAAAGAACTTTAAATAAAGACTTTATGTGGTCCTTATTTATGTTTTCTTTAAACGTGGTCAGATCTTTTACTTTGGTGGATTAAGTCTTTAGTATCATGCCTAAACTCTTTCCCTGTCAAAAGATTATTATATAATTACCCATTTGTTTTCCACTAGCACTTTTATAGTTTCAGAGGAAAAAATTTTAAAGTATAGTTGATTTACAGTGTTGTGCTGATTTCGGCTAAACACTAAGTGACTCAGTTATACATATATATATATATATATATATATATATATTCTTTTTAAAATATTCTTTTCCATTATGGTTTGTCCCAGGAAATTAGATATAGTTCCCTGTGCTATATATTAGGCCCTTGTTGGTTATCTACTCTAAATGTAATATTTTGTGTCTACTAATCCCAAACTCCCGGTCTATCCCTCTCCCTTCCCCCCTCGCCCTTGGCAACCATAAGTCCATTCTCTGTGTCTGTGAGTCTGTTTCTGTTTTGGAGATAGGTTCATTTGTGGCATATTTTAGATTCTATGTATAAGTGGTATCATATTGTATTTGTGCTTCTCTTTCTGACTTACTTCACTTATTATGATAATCTCTAGGTCTGCTGCAACCTCCATGTTGCTGCAAATGGCATTATTTCATTCTTTTTTATGACTGAGTAGTATTCCATTGTATGTATGTACCACATCTTCTTTATCCATTCATCTGTCGATGGACATTTAGGTTGTATTTATATCTTGGCTATTGGGAACAATGCTGCTATGAACACTGGTGTGCAGGTATCTTTTTGAATTATAGCTTTGCCCAGGTATATGCCCAGGAGTAGGCTTGCTGTATCATAAGGTAATTCTATTTTTTAGTTTTCTGAGGAACCTCCATACTGTTTTCCACAGAGGCTGCACCAATTTACATTTCCACCAACAGTGTAGGAGGGTTCCCTTTCCCCCACACCCTCTCTAGCATTTGTTGTTTGTAGACTTTTAAATGATGGCCATTCTGACTGGTGTGAGGCGATACCTCATTGTAGTTTTGATTTGCATTTCTCTAATAATCGGTGATGTTGAACATCATTTCATGTACCTGTTGACCATCTGTAGGTCTTGTTTGGAGAAATGTCTGTCAAGGTCTTCTGTCCATTTTTCAGTTGGTTTTTGTTGTTGTTGTTGCATGAGCTGTTTGTATATTTTGTAGATTAAGCCCTTGTCTTTCACATCATTTGCAAATATTTTCTCCCATTCTGTAGCTTGTCTTTTCTTTCTTTTTTTAAAAATAATTTCCTTTGCTGTGCAAAAGCTTGTAATTTTGATTAGGTCCCATTTATTTATTTTTGTTTTTATTTCTATTGCCTTGGGAGACTGATATAGTTTCAGTTTTATAATTTCAATATGTAATATATATGGACTTTATTTTTGGTGTGGTATATGAGGTAGGGATCTCTGTCCCCTTGACACCACTCCACCCTCACCAATTAAGTAATTTAGATTTGTTTCAGGGATTTCTGTTTTGTTCCACTGGTGATTTCATCTCTTTTTTCTGAATCCTTACCACCCTTTTCATTGTGATAGCATTATTGTAAGTTGAGCCCTTATGTACCCTACTCTTATTATTTAATATTTTTAAAAATGTGTTTACCTCTTCTTCTGGAGGACCTGTACAATGATTTTAAAAGTCTAATTTGAATTTAAAAATCCCTCAGGGATTTTTGTTAAAATTCATTAAAATTTAATTTTCATTAAATTTCATTAAAATTTCTTTACAATTTAAATACTAGTTTGGTGAGATTTTACATCTTTACTTCTTCTCATCTAAGAATATCATATGTAATAACTTTAAAAGTGAAAGGAACTGGCCAGAATCATGTGCTTAGGTAGGGGTTACTACCACAATAACCGGATATATCTTGTTTAGAAGTTACCATTGTGGACACTCATTGTAGCAAATGAGTCTTGTGATACTGCGTTTGAGGACTGCCAGGACTGTGGAAATTTCTTAAAGAGATGGGAATACCAGACCATCTTACCTGTCTCCTGAGAAATCTGTATGCAGGTCCAGAAGCAACAGTTAGAACTGGACATGGAACAACAGACTGGTTCAAAATTGGGAAAGGAGTATGTCAGGGCTCTACATTGTCAACCTGCTTATTTAACTTATATGCGGAGTACATCATGCAAAATGCTAGGCTAGATGAATCCGAAGCTGGAATCAAGATGGCCAGGAGAAGTATCAATAACCTCAATATGCAGATGACACCACCCTTATGGCAGAAAGTGAAGAGGAACTAAAGAGCCTTTTGAAGAAGGTGAAAGAGAAGAGTGGAAAAGCTGGCTTAAAACTCAGCATTCAGAAAACTAAGATCATGGCATTCGGTCCCGTCACTTCATGGCAAATAGATGGGGAAAAATGGAAACAGTAACAGACTTTATTTTCTTGGGCTCCAAAATCACCACAGATGGTGACTGAAGCCATATGAATGGCTTAAAAGATGCTTGCTCCTTGGAAGAAAAGCTATGGCAAACCTAGACAGCATATTAAAAAGCAGAGACTTCACTTTTCCAACAAGGTCCGTATAGTTAAAACTATGGTTTTTCTAGTAGTCATGTATGGATGTGAGAGTTGGATCATGAAGAAGGCTGAGTGCTGAAGAATTGATGCTTTCGAATTGTAGTGCTGGAGAAGACTCTTGAGAGTTCCTTGGACAGCAAGAAGATGTAACCAGTCAATCCTAAAGAAACTGAATCCTGAATATTCATTGGAAGGACTGATGCTGAAGCTGAAGCTGGACCTCCAATACTTTGGCCACCTGATGTGAAGAGCTGATTCATTGGAAAAGACCTGGATGCTGGGAAAGATTGAGGGCAGGAGGAGAAGGAGGTGACAAGGAATGAAATGGTTGGATGGTATCATCGACTCAATGGACATGAGTTTGAGCAAACTCCAGAAGATAGTGAAGGATAGGGACGCCTGGTGTGCTGCAGTCCATGGGATCGCAAAGAATCGGACATAACTTAGTGACTGAACAAAGGATTGTGGCATGGTGTGTCTGCGTGTACTTTGTTACATGAGCCTGCTCTTTGGAGTATTACCTGCTAGGAGAGCCTCACAGTTCGCTAGAATTTCCTTTAACTGTGTGTTCAGATGGGAACAGCTTTACATATTTTGAACGTTGGACCTGTTAATGAATTAATAATCACTCCCTGCACTCTTGAACCAGTGCAGTGGTTTTCACACCGTGCCCTGTGGAGCTGGAATCCAGGCTGCTCTGAGGAGTGGCCTGGGGTGGGTGGTTCCAGGCACTTCCCTGCTTCAGTGAAGCTTCAGCTCCACTTGTCCTGGCTCCCATGGCTTGGTTCTGCATGAGACTGTATATGAAGATGCGTTTCCTGTGCTGTGACGCTGCACAGCTTACACAGCAGATTGGATATTCCAATGTGGTCCCTGTTGCGTAAATGCTCTGACCCTTCCCTGCCACTCTGTTTTCTCCATTGTTTCAGGTGCTCACACGTGAAAGGAGGATGACAGTGGAACAAGTTAGATGGCTGGGAGAAACAACACGTGCATAATTGTTCACATATAACTATATGGTTATTTGCAAGTATCAACTAATATATAAATGACATCTGGTTTGTGTGGCTTGCCCACCTCTGTACTGGCTGGCCTGTCAGTTCCCACCTGGGGGCTGGTAGTCTCTGGGTAAAGTTCACTGGTAGTTTCTAAGAAAAGTGACTGCTTGCTAGCAACTCCTGAGCAAGATGCTGTGTCTCTTAAAAAGACTCTGATGCTGAGATTGTAATCACAGCTGACTAGCAGGCTTCCACGGTGATCAGAGAATTCCTGTGTATCAGCCACCAATTGGTGCATTCCTTAAGAGAAGCCAGCATCTTATTTATCTTCATCTCTCTGGCTACCCAGTATGCAGTGGTTGTTTACTCCCATTACAGTACTAAATGTAGGGGAGGATATATCCCCTACTATACTAAATATACCCCGGGAGGATACAGTCTTGTCTAATCTTGACACCTTGCAGGGGACTTTCTGATTAAGAATGGTGCCCATGACTTAATCCAGTGGCAGACACTAGGATTCCAAAGGAACCTTGCACTTAGCTCCTCCCTGCCCAGATCCATGGTGTTAGTGAGCATTGAAAAGCAAGTAAGTGCTTTGGTAGCCAGGCTCTAATGTGAGCTGAGTTGGGACTGTATTTCTGTCAAACAAGATTACTGTCTGTAATCAATCCTAAACAAATGTGACAAGAAATTTGAACACTAGAATAATGGCTTCCTTTCCCAGAAATTGGCTGATATTATTTAAATGTATGGCATATGTGCCGCCGATGTCTTGAAAAACCCACAATGTAAAAATCTTTGGCTTTGAGCAAATACACCTGGGCTCTAACTTTTGCTTTCTGCCATGTGGAGCACCTTTATGTTTTACTGTGTTTATATTTTACTGCAATAAGAATATTACTTTGGGATCTCGAGCTGGTGAGCTGAACTCTTAGCTACTCTGGTATCTTCTAGAATGGTAGCAGTTATGAAGACCAGGTCCACCCAGTTTTAGACTTGTGGGAGTCTGTTCAAGAGGCATAATGGTTTTAGGATATTATTTTTTTAGGTTTGCATAAGCTACTCAAAAGTACTTGCAAAATCAAACTAAATCGTGCATCGAACCTGAACTGGCGACTCAGGGAGGGAGGAGGGAGGAGGGTTCAGGATGGGGAACACGTGTATACCTGTGGCGGATTCATGTTGATATATGGCAAAACCAATACAATATTGTAAAGTTAAAAAATAAAATATATAAAAAAAATCAAACTAAATCTTGTTTGGAGGATTCTCTAAGACCACCCACACATTTAATGATTGATTAGGAGCAATCTGAATATAGCTGTGGTGTTGGAGAAGACTCTTGTGAGTCCCTTGGACTGCAAGGAGATCCAACCAGTCCATCCTAAAGGAAACCAGCCCTCGGTGTTCATTGGAAGGACTGACGCTGAGGCTGAAACTCCAATACTTTGGCCACCTCATGCGAAGAGTTGACTCATTGGAAAAGACCCTGATGCTGGGAGGGATTGGGGGCAGGAGGAGAAGGGGACGACAGAGGATGAGATGGCTGGATGGTATCACCAACTCGATGCACATGAGTTTGAGTGAACTCCGGGAGTTGGTGATGGACAGGGAGGCCTGGCATGCTGTGATTCATGGGGTCGCAAAGAGTCAGACACAGCTGAGCGACTGAACTGAACTGAACTGAATATAGTTGTACTCATGGCTAAAATTCATTTCAGTGACAGAATAAGCATACACAGCTTGCTCAGGCAGGGAAAGAGGTGTAAGTAGAGCCTGGAGAAATCTATCTGCAGCTTTCCTATGCTCTCTCCCTCCCGTGAGAGGTCACGCAGAGCTCACCCTCCCTCCAGCGGTACAAATGCAGTGTGTGATGTTTACACCCAGAGAAGCCCATTTGACACTCAGGCTTTAGAGTTTCTATAGGAGACTGGTCACATGGACATTCTCTGCCTAGCAACCACCCAAATTCCAGGCTCCCAGGAGGAAAGCAAGTGTTCACCATGATCACATTGCCTGTACAAACAGCCTAGGCCCCCAAAAATGACCTTATCAGTTAGTAATGGAGAAAATATTCTGAAAGCCAAGTTCCCTAGCAGCAGGCCCTTCTAAAGATGTCAGCCTCAGGCCTATTGTGTTAACTCTTTTGCACAAGTCCAATAAACCATTTTTAGAATAAAGAAATCCAATGGGAAATTATGGTCCATTAAATAAATCATTGTAATTATTTGCTGATATCTCTCTCCTAGTGTCTAAGTATAATTTGTCCCGTGTTTAAACAGTAACCACAAATTTGCATGGTTTTGCTGGTGTATGATGTAATGGAATGAGACTGCTTCATGTAATTGTAATAAAAAATTGTAGGAGATTTATATGAAATAGAATATCCAAAGATTCTTATAATTGTGAGTTCTTCAGTATGTAGAAACAAAGCACATGATTTATGTCCAGAATTCCACTTTTTTAAAAAAATTGAAGTATAGTTGATTTACAATGTTGTGTTAGTTTCAGTTTCTGGTGTATAGAAAAATGGTTCAGTTTTATAAATATCTTCTTTTCTATTGTGGTTTATTAAAGCATATTGAATATAGTTCCCTGTGCTATACAGTAGGTCCTTGCAGCTTCAGAATTCCATTTTTAAGCAACTGGAAAGAGAAGAGGGATAAGAGTCTAAAGTCATAGGTTGTTTCTCAGCCTGTGTGTCTCTGGGGCTGCCCTACAAGGCCCTGAGGTGCAGTCACTCCACACTGAGGTCAGGAATGACTTCCAGTTTTGGTGATGCTGGCATTTATCATGCTCCTTTGTCAGGTCAGAGTAAAACTCTCTTGCTTAGATAGTGCTTGTTCTGTGTCAGAAAGCAAGAACCGAGATGGAATTCAGTTCACAGGAATGCAGCTGTTTGGGAAAACATGTTTTTAAAATATAAAAGCAGAATCTTAAGACATGTGAGTAGCATTTTATTCTAGGTTTTAGAATCTTAGATTCCATGTCTCCACCCAACACAATCTATCTCTTGTGCAGAGAAATCGTCTATTTGAGTTGAAACGGAAGGCAGGCCGGTATAGAAATGGGAGGAAAGTTGACTCCGTGGTGCACTGTATTTGCTTGATTCTTTCAGACCAAACTCAAGAGTTGAAACTACTTTCTAATCAGAGGGTCTTAAAGGAAGCACAGAGGTGCAGTCAGTGCTTTCTATTTCCTGATTCCTTGTGTGCTCCTCTTCACGTTTCTCTTTGAATCTCTGCAGTCAGGGAGCGAAGGCACTCATTTCCTTCACCATTGTCTCTGGTTTCTGTCCTGTGACTACTGGGCTTTTCCTTTGAAGTGATATGCTGTCTTCAAGCCTGGGAAAGCTTTGTTTTCTGTTGACTTTTAGCTGAGGCATTAGAAAAAATTTGGAAAATAGGAAAAAGGATCCATAAACCTGTAAACCTAACTAGGTCACTGTCCTCACTTTTGAGTCTTTCCTTCCAGTCTTTAGCTTATACTCATACATGACTCCTTTCATGATTGTAACGAGAATAGTGAGTGTGTGTGTGTATTTTTCCCAATTCTTTTTTTTTTAATTCTCTTATTCTTTCAAGCCTATAGAAAAGATGGAGGAATAGTACAGTGAATACTTGTATACCTTTCACTTAGATTCATCAATTGTTGCCTTTTTACCATGTTTGCTTCTCTCTCTTTCTCACTGTATAAACTTATTTCAGAAGCACTTATAAGTTGCAAACATCATAGCACTTCACTCCTAAATACTTTATCATTCATTTCCTAAAATTGAAGACATTGTCTCACATAACTGCAGTATCATGATCACACCTAAGAAAATTAACGTTAATTCCATGACATCATTTAATATCCAGTTCATATTAAAATTTCTCCATTTATCCCCAAGTGTCTCTTTAGCTTTTTTGAAATTAAAAAATTTAATCAGTAATGAATTTGAGGTTCATTTGGTTATGTTTCCTAGTTTTTTTAAACCTGGGTAATCACCCTCTCTTTTTCAGTTCTTCATAACAATGACTTTTTAAAAAAAATTAATTTTAATTGGAGGATAATTACTTTACAATATTGTGACTTTTAAAATAAAGAGGCCAGGCCGGTTGTAGCAATGACCAGAATTTGATTCATATTTTGTCTTGATTTGATTCAGGTTAGGCATTTTTGGAAGAATAGTTCACTGGGGATGTTGCGGACTTCATAAGGACACATCAGGAGGCACGTGCGGCACATAATATTCCCTCTTTAGTCACACAGTGAATGGTGCTGAGTTTAACACCTGGTTAAGATAGTGACTGTCTAGAGGTCTCTTGTAAAGAAACATTTTTCTCCATTTTAGTTTCTAAAATACCATCCCCTACTGAAATGAACTAGGGCTCATGGAAGAAATGGTTGGTTTCAAGTCTGGGACAAGAAAAGTACAGGATGAGGCCAGAAGGTGTTGCTGGACTTAAAGGAAAGAAGAGTTTAAAAACCAAGGGGAAGATTTTGTATAAGGTCAAAGAAGCTAGCTTGAAAGGATTCCTGCTGGCCTCATTTGGACAGTTTGAACACAAAAAACAGTAATGACAAAATTGGATTGTAACACATTATATGTTTTTAAAATTACAAAATAATACTCAGGAAAAAAAAGGCCAATTTAAAAAATGTAGATGCCACCCCTGATGTAATAACTGAGTCAAAAAGGGATCATAAGTGGATGCCAAAACTGTTAGATGAAAGGTTTTGAAAAGTGGGATATTCATATGTTCTCAAAGTATCACCTCAGTTTTTATTAATTAGAGAAGCTTATCTTTTGAACTGAACACCTCATACCCAGTTTTCCAAGTTTCATGATGCTCCTACTGTTGATGGCTGCACGCTTTAGCATCTACTCAACGCACCACATGTGCTGGAGCTCACACCACCCCAGCCATGGTGCTGGGCACAAGAGAATCAAGGACTAGTCCAATAAGAACACATGCCCTGTCCTGGGGGACTTATCGGGTAGCTTAATGCTTCTCTACATTTTGGGGTTGATGGATCACCTTCCAAGAAAGTGATGAAAGCTGTGGACTCACTTCCTGTAAAAGTGCACACACATAGCAATTGGAACATCATTTCCCAGTATTCATATCCCAGAAACCTCCCATCCATCAATATTCTAAGAGTCTCCTCAGATACAGACCCCCAGCTAAGATGGTTTTTATAAAAAGGAGATGGTAATAGTACCCACTTTACAAGGTAGTAACGAAGAGTGCATTTTTTTTCTAAATGGAAAGCACTTAGCACAGTGCCTGGTCTATGGTAGGAAATTAAATGGGAATTATTATTGTGCTATTATTATTAATCTCTTGCCTGCTGCAAAGCCTCCTACCTGGTCTTCATGCCTCCAGCTTTCCTCTTCTCAATCCACCTTCTGCTGGCAATCTGGTGGAAGGTAATCTGTAGCCTGTTAGGATGCTGGTTCCCCAAATGGTTACTGATGATGGCCATTAGAGGTAGGCGTGGCCTCTCTGCTGATTAGAGTGTACATTTCTCCCTCTAAGGCATCCTTATCCCACTTGGGGTGATTCTTTCTCTTTGGCTAGGAGAGTAAGACACTCCTTTTCTCCTGTGTGAATCTAATGTGCATTTTCCAGCACTGTTTTAAACTTGGAATCACCTTGCTTTTTATTTTAACTTTTGGTCTGCATGGTTGATGTTGCCAGGGACCATTCTTGCCATATAAGGTGCAAATATTTTATTTTTGTGGGGATAGTGTGGACAAACAGAGCAGGTGCTATGGGTTTATTTTCTGGATATGCCACTTCCTGGGTAATTTTTTTTCAAGTCCCCAATCCTAAACCTCAGGATGTTCATCCTTTAGGGTTGCTGTGAAGAACAGTTGAGATGGTGCTTTGTAAACTTTGAACTGATATAAAAATACTATTTTCCCCCCTATGTTACATTTCAAGCAAAAGTGAACTGGAAAAGAAGATTCTTTTTTGCTTTCTTTTTCAACAGCTTTTTCAAACATCTTAAAAACAGCTCCCCTGCTTATTGTTGGATTCCAAAACTGTACCTTGAGACTGTTTCTTGTAAAGTACTGCTGATAAGCACCATTTGAGTATGCCTTCCCTAAGGGATTAAATGTTGCTGAAAAGGTGCTCTTTATTGATCGTGATTCACTGCCCGCTGATGATGCGGTGTCAGCCAGGGATGGAGTTAATACTGATATAGACTACTGTGCTTTTAATGTCCTGCCAGGGTTGTGTTCTACCATTTACTATTCAATGCAAGACTCATTCAAAACATACTAAGTTATTCATTCCGTTGCTCTTATATTTTATGGCTTCCAGGGGCTCTTTGAGAAGGAAGTAAGTATAGTGATAACAACGCTTTGGGGAAAACTGTGTGCATGGCAACCTGTTTTAAAACATGCTTTCTCCACATGAAATGGATTTTGATATAAAGTATTATAGGAATTTATGCATGCTGGGGATCTTAAGAATGCTATTAGAATTTTTTAATTCCAACTCCCTCTTTCTGTTAACGAATAAGAAATGGTTTAACAGCTGCCTCAGGGTAGCAAAGAAGGTGGACTGTGTGAGGCAGTACTCTACCGTTGCCCTGGTGCCTTGGAATATGTTTTCTTCTATTAGGACTTTATTAGGAACCAGGAGTCTTTGACAAACAAACCTGACTATGACAAGCCTTTCGTTTGTCAAAGAACCACATGTAGACCATGGCAGTCAAGTCTTGTAAGTTGAGCCAGTGTTGAAGGATGGCAAGTCCTGTGTGTTGCCGCTGGTGATTTTGATTTTGTCTTGGAAATAGTACAGTAAACAGCTTTTTAAAAAAGTGTACTTCCATTATTTGGAGGGTACTTGCATGCATGAAGGAGATTTGCTGTGATTTTGACTGTATATAGCCAGACCTTACAAAAACCTTTCTTAGTGAGTGACAAGGGGAACCATTGCATGGTGATTATGGTTTGTTTTTGCTAAAATCATTATTCATTTGTTCTAAATCAGTGCTATCCAATAGAACTTTTTTGCAGTGGTGAAAATGTTCTATAATCTGCACTGTCCTTATGATTATGTCAATTTTAATCTTAGCTCTATTTTAATTCTAGCATTGGCAAAGTTTTTATATATTTGTGTGCTAAGTTGCTTCAGTCATGTCCAACTCTTTGTGACCCTATGGACTGTAGTCTGCCAGGCTCCAGTGTCCATGGGCTTCTCCAGGCAAGAATATGGAGTGGGTTGCCATGCTCTCGTCCAGGGGATCTTCCTGACCCAGGGATTGAACCCATGTCTCTTATGTCTCCTGCGTTGCAAGCAGATTCTTTACCACTGAGCCACTGGGGAAGCCCGATATATATATATATGTTTCTTATATTAAACATAGAAGTGTAATATTTGAAACTAGGAATAAAGAATGCTTTTACCTTAAAAAGAAAATCTGCACTGTCCAGTATCACAGTCACCAACCACACATGCCTGTTGAGCACTTGAAGTATGACTCAGTGTATACACATGAGGAATGGAATTTTAAATTTTATTTGGTTGTAGTTGATTTAAATTCAGATAGCTACTGTGGCTTGTGGCTGCCATATTGGACAGTGCAGGTTTAAAACTGTTTGCTCCTCAAATGTAACAAGACTCACATGAACAGTTCCGTATTCTGTGGCCTTTCAAAAAATTTAACATGTAAGAGCCTAATACCTAATAACTCTCCCCACTGAGAAGTGTGTGTGTGTGTACAGAGATTATTTAAAGAGATAGGTTAGTCTTAAGATAGAGCTGAGATGTCATGAACTAAGTGAAAATATCCCCAGAGAAGTATATCTTATGACTTAAGTCTACTCTGTTTGAAACAAAAATGAACCCCTAAGTCTTACATGGCACAGATTTTATTACATCTGCAGGAGCTGTTGCTGTTCTGCATGCAGAATTGTGTTTCTAGCACTTGTGTTTTGCTGGCACATGACTTGCCATAAAATCAGCATGCTTAGCAGCATTGCTTATTTTGAGAATTCTGTTCTTGAGTGTTGTGGTTTATTTGGTCATTCTATCTCTGCCCCTGAACACATATGAAAAAACGAGTGAACCCGGTCATTTGCCTTGGAGCTTCCCTTTGTTAGGCTTACCCTGTGCCATAGTTGATGCATTGGCAGTTTAGGGCCGATAGCCAGCAGACAGGAAATGAGAGCCATTAGGTTAGACCCACCCAAGTCCACTTGCTAAAGTGGGTAGGGAATTGCTCTTGGTACAGGAAAACCACACGCTTTGCAGTTTTCACTGCTTCTTTTTATTTCCATGACTTTTTGAGAAATATCATGTTATAAACACATAACCCTCATAACCACAACGGCTTGTATTTTTATGTAGTTTCAGAGTGCATTTGTGCAATCTCTTTTGGCCCTCATAGCATTTTGGGGAGGTGTAGGTATCCTTACTAATTTTTTCTGGACTCTCAAGGGGTCAAATGACCAGTCTGAAGGTACATAGCTAATAACTAGTACAACCAAGAGAGTGAGGGGTAAGATGTAGGCCCACCCCACCCTTTCCCGAGTTCAGCAGCAGGGAAGGAAGCTTGAACTACTTGAGAAAATGGAGTTCCTTTGGCCCTTTGGACCTTCTCACTTGTGGCATCAGGGTACACACCTTGTGGGCCCGCTGTACCACACAGCTGAGACTTGAACTTGTGGCCTGGGTTAGCATGATATGGGGATTGTGGCCCCACCTTGAACAAGCTGTGTGCCTGGTGAGTCACTCGAACGTCCTTGACCTTCATTTCTTCTCACATAGGAAGTTGAGTGCATCTTCCAAATCCCCTTTTGTTGCAGAGAACCAGAAGGGACTCTATGTTTGTATAGTGAGAGTGCATGGATAAGGATATATCAACTTTTCTGGGTTCTTTTTTTGAAAAAATATTCTTTGGTTATTATGTGTTTTCTTTATTGAAAACCCTTTGATAACAGTAGAAGTGGTTTTCCTGAATTAAAATCTAACTAGGAGATATTTTCTACTTGATTGTTCATCTAACAAATCTTGTCTTTTCTGCCATTCTTGAGCTTTTTCTTTGTCTTCACCATACTGTAGCCCCACCCTCCCCCTTTCAGTATTTTGTTCAGAAGTCAGGGAGGAGAGTGAGGTTGTCTCTTATGATTTTGTTTATGTATTTATTGATATTTACTCAATATGTTTAGCGTAAATCTTTGTTTTCTAGCCTGTCAGCATAGGGTTTCTCCAATTGCTTCCTCTCCTCTCTTTTAAAAAAAGTGAATTTTGAACTCTTATGGAATTCAAACTTCTGTTGCTATAAGTCAGCAAAACCTTGGCCAAGGCTAGGAGTAGCTCAGGCATAAAGCACTTAGGTCCTGGCAAAGCCATCTTCATAGATCAGTAGAACTCTTGAGGGGTTGATCAACCTGCTGGTTTACTTGGAACCAAGCAAAAGGAACCCCAAAGTGAGCCTGTGGCTTCAAGTCAAAGTACAATTGTAGGCCTATCTCGTGGAGAAGCTTTATTTCTACAGAAACCCCAAGATGGCGGCATCTATGTCAAGACTGAATACTACATGTAACTCGACATAGTTGGAGCAACACATAAAGTTTCTAATTTGAAAACAGCAAAATTGTACAAATTATTTCTCAAACCCTTGGACCTATGATAATGCTTATTGAAATGGAAAACTTCCATGCTGTTGGCCTGTATTAGTGGTCTTCAGAAGGTTATACATTTCAGTCTAAACTGAAATGCTTTTATAAATTTTCTAAATAAAGTACTTCCAATTTAAAATAAAAGCAAGTGATCAATTCCTCTGACAAAAGAAGGAGACCATTGGTTATGGTTGAATTAATGTCTTCCTGGAGTGACTAGGTAGTAATATTAGAATATTCCTTAGTATTTTCTCTGAGTGGGGGGTAATTATGGAAAGTGTTTGGGATCATAAATAGAATAATTGTGCAAAATTTTTTACATTTTGCTGAATCAGTTCATCTTTTGCTCTAGTGACAGATACAGTGATGCCAGTGATGACAGCTTTTCAGAGCCAAGGTTAGCTGAGTTGGAAATCAGCTGAAACTGACCCATGACTTGGAATCACCAGGACAACCTGAGAGGGTGAGATGGAACCTTGAAGTTCTTGTTTGTTTTATAGACAAGCTGTCATCTTGGTGCAGAAGGGGGCATCACAGGACTCATCTCACAGGATCCCAGGCTGCTCCTGTTTGACTGGCATAGTGAGCAGAACAAACTTGACAGCTGGTTATGCTTCTAGTAATCTGGAACACCCCTGAGAAAGCTAGCAGTTAGGAATGTGCACGAGGCCAGGAATAAGTATATCTGAGCACCTATAAATGGATACATGGAGGCTGTAGTGGTTAGAGCTGTAAGAGTGTAGCTGAGGGGTCAGCAAACTTGTACTGTAAAGGGCCAGACAGAAACTGTTTTCAGCTTTTCAGGCCCTGCAGTGCATTGGAGATGGAGAGCAGGCTTGAACATCCACACATAAATAGGCAGGGCTGTGTCCCAATAAAACTTTATTTCCAAACACAGTGTGTTGACCCATGATCTAGGTCACTCATGAAAAAGCAGATTTCCTTGAATGTGTAGAAAATAAAATAGTGTTTTCTTTCTTTGTAGGGAGATGTCAGAGACTGGCTTGGCTTCCAAGGGCAGCTTGTATCCCTCACAGCTCCTGGAGGTTTTATTAGAGAAGGTGGCAGCCTGGCTGGCTTTATTCCATTCACACTCACAGGCCGATGCTGCTTGGACATCCCTAGGGGTAGGACAGGTCTTAAATTGTTCCTGGTCTTTAGTAGTTCAGTTCAGTTCAGTCACTCAGTCATGTCCAACTCTTAGTGACCCCATGGACTGCAGCATGCCAGGCCTCCCTGTCCATCACCAACTCCCGGCACTTGCTCAAACTCATGTCCATTGAGTCGGTGATGCCGTCCAACCATCTCATCCTCTGTCGTCCCCTTCTCCTCCTGCCTTCGATCTTTCCCAGCATCAGGGTCTTTTCCAGTCAGTCAGTTCTTCGCATCAGGTTGCAGCATCAGGGTCTTTTCCAGTCAGTCAGTTCTTCTCATCAGGTTGCCAAAGTATTAGAGTTTCAGCTTCAGCATCAGTCATTTTAATGAATATTCAGGACTGATTTCCTTTAGGATGGACTGGTTTGATCTCCTTGAAGTCCAAGGGACTCTCAAGAGTCTTTTCCAGCATCACAGCTCTTTAGTAGGGACAGCAGCTTTTGGAAAATTTGTACAGAGTCAGTCGCTCCAGTATGATTTCTCTTCTTATTTCACTTAGGGGCAGAGCATTGCTGTTAGCCAGGGAAGGCACATCCAGGTTTGTTTAGGTTTGCCTCAAACATGAAGCCTTTCAGAAGCAAACCAAAATGATGCAAAGATTAGTTGGAGGTACTTTAAAGACTTACATTATTCAGCTTCTGATGTGGCTAATATTTATATTCTTTTTCTTTTTTTTTTAAGGCTCTGAAGTAACTGAAGCCAAGATGAAGGAACTATCTGATGAAATCACCACACTTGTAGAATCACTCTGTTCTCCACCAAACATGGGATGTCCAGCCTCAAGGGGAATCTAATAATATGTACTCCAATAAACCAGAATCAAAAGGGTGGTTTTCTTCTTCCTCCAGAGGCAACCTTTGGTTCTTGCAAATTTCTTCAGCTGATTAAACATTTCCCAACCATCTCAATGGACAGAAAGTGTTATGGTGTTTTGTCTGACATATGGTGACGTCCAGATGGTAAGCAAGGATCTAGGTAACTGAGGCTTCTCCAGGCTATATGCGAAGGCTGGCAGGGCACAGACAATGACTAGTTTTGAGTCAAAAATGAGTCTTTCTGTTACCTGGAATTCAGCCACAGATTTACATGTGGCCCAAGCTTATTTCAATTTCTCACTGTTTATTTCTACTAAAAAGTGAAATGAAACAGGTCCAAGACTAGGGTTGGTAAGTAAGGCCCTGGCCTCAGGCATTGAATTTAAGGGAGCATAAAAAAATTCAGGAGTCAAAATCAGTAACACACACACACACACATACACACATACACACACACATATTTATTGAGCTGAAATTCACATAACATAAAATTAACCATTTCAAAGTGAACAATGCAATAGCATTAGGTACATTCACAGTGTTGTGTAACCACCACCTTTATCTGATTCCAAAACATTTCCATTCCTCCAAAATAAATCCCCACACCCATTAGCAGTCACTGTCCATTCCTCCCTCCCAGCCCTCCGCAACTCCTTTCTATTTCTGTGGATTTGCCTGTTCTGGATATTTCATATTAGTGGAATCATACAATATGTGGCCTTTTGTGTCTGGCCTCTTTCACTGAGCTTGATGTTTTTAAAGTTCATCCACAATGTAGCCTATGTCAGTTCTTTCCTTTTTAAGGCTGAATAGAATTTCCTGGTATGGATTAGACTACAATTTGTTTATCCATTCATCCATTGATGGGCATTTGGGTTGTTTCTACCTTATGTCTTTTGTGATAGTGCTTCTGTGAACAGTCATGTGTAAATAATTGCATTTGTTGTTTTTGCCACACCGTGAGGTTTGTGGAATCATAGTTCCCTGACTAGGGATCCAACCCAGGTCCTCGGCAGCGAGCGCACAGAGTCCTAACCACTGGACCACCATGGAAGTTCTGTAAATAACTGAATATCTGTTGTGTTTTTTTTTTTTTAAAGCTCTTTTGGTAAACAGTTATACCTAAGAGTGGAATTACATATGGTAATTCTATTTGACTTTTGGAGGAAGCATCAGTAGTATTTTAATGTAAGAATTTTTAAAAACCAAAACTCATTTTAAAAAATTCACAAAGAGCAAAATACCATAGTTTAAAATAAAGATAGGATCTAGCCCTGCATCTCCCTCACCTGCCCCAGTCTCCGGTCAGCTGTACAACATTCTTATCCAGTATGCTTCCTGATTTCCCTGTTGAATGTGCTTGCGATGACTTAGTTGTTGCTTACATTTGAGCCTTCTGAAACTAATATAAATATTTTAACTGCTCACTTGATTTTTTTTGTGGTTGTCTTTGGCCTTTAACTTTTTTCTCTTAATGCTGTAAAACTTTATTTTGTGAACTGCTACAGAAGATTCATCTACCAAACATGCAGAAATGAAATGAATACTTCTGGTAAACAAAAATATTAAAGAGCTTTAGGGTGCCACTTGTGAAAATTACAGCTTGAAGATCACAAGAGGCTCCAAACGAAAAGCCCACATGGAAGGTTAAAAGCTGGAATAGGCCTCCTAGAGAGAGGTACGTAAGCGTAAGCACCGAGGGGATTCTTGAACAGCTCAAGGGGTAGTCTGGCTTCAGTGGGAGGTTACAATTGTAATGATTATGACTTCTAAAATAACTTATAATACAGTGCTTATGCTTTGGGCTAATGATGCATGTAAATAGGACCGGAAGGAAGGGCACTTAAAAACAACAAACCAGCCTCTTTGTTGTTGCTACAGGAGATTTTCTCTTTTGGAGACAGCCATTGAACTTGGAATCCAGCAAAGCGCAGAAAGGTGGTAGCATGCCTGCTTAGGATAGTGGAGCAGCTGTGGCCGTGAACACGTAGGAAGGTATTATAACTCACTCATTTGGCAAATATATCTTGAGTCCCCAGGATGAGTAACACCTGGTGTAGGCGCTGGGGGAAGTGAGGGGAAGCAGAATCTGCCCCCCACGTATGTCTCTTTGGCAAAAGGATTATTTAGGCTGGTTTTAAAGAAACAGCAGACAAGGAAAAGCTTTGGAAATTGAATAGAAGTTGCCCTTTTTAAGAGACATTTACATTTATAGGGGAAACCTCCATGACTCTAAATCTCCGGAACCTCTTGTCAGTGAAGAAGGCAGTGACTTCAATCTGCATAACAACCTTACCCTGGATTCCTGGGCTTTGCCTGGTCACCTCCCTTAAGTGGCCTCCACCACAACATCTTTTCTCTTTAGCTGGAGATGCTAGCAAAGGTGATGGCTTGGGCTGTTTAGAAGTTACTCAGTTTTCCTGGGTCTCTTCCATGTCTACAGCAGGTATACTGCTGCTACTGCTAAGTCACTTCAGTCGTGTCCGACTCTGTGCGACCCCATAGACGGCAGCCCACCAGGCTCCCCCGTCCCTGGGATTCTCCAGGGAAGAACACTGGAGTGGGTTGCCATTTCCTTCTCCAGTGCATGAAAGTGAAAGTGAAGACGCTCAGTCATATCCGACTTTGAGCGACCCCATGGACTGCAGCCTACCAGGCTCCTCCGTCCATGAGATTCTCCAGGCAAAAGTACTGGAGTGGGGTGCCGTTGCCTTCTCCAACAGCAGGTATATATGCTATTAAACTGAAATGAAGCAGGGCCCTCCTGGATACCAAAGACTTTCCATGTCCTGTTTCTTGTTGTAGAAAAAGGCTTCAGTGTCCTGTGCTTTCCCTGAGTTCCAAAGAGTAGACTCGGTCAGTTACTAATTAGGAAAGTGAGAGGATGCAGAAACAAAGGACAGGCAGTTGGGCAACAGTCAGTTCAGTTCAGTCGCTCAGTTGTGTCCGACTCTTTGTGACCCCATGGACTGCGGCACACAAGGCTTCCCTGTCCATCACCAACTCCCGGAGCTTACTCAAACTCATGTCCACCGAGTCAGTGATGCTGTCCAGCCATCTCATCCTTTATCATCCCCTTCTCCTCCTGCCTTCAATCTTTCCCAGCATCAGGGTCTTTTCCAGTGAGTCAGTTCTTTGCAACAGGTGGCCAAACTATTGGAGTTTCAGCTTCAACATCAGTCCTTCCAATGAACACTCAGGACTGATTTCCTCTAGGATGGACTGGTTGGATATCCTTGCAGTCCAAGGGACTCTCAAGAGTCTTCTCCAACACCACAGTTCAAAAGCATCAATTCTTCAGCAATCAGCTTTCTTTATAGTCCAACTCTCACATCCATACATGACTACTGGAAAAACCATAGCCTTGACTAGACGGACCTTTGTTGGCCAAGTAATGTCTCTGCTTTTAATATGCTGTCTAGATTGGTCATAGCTTTTCTTTCAAGGAGCAAACGTCTTTTAATTTCATAGCTGCAGTCACCATCTGGAGTGATTTTGGAGCCCCCCAAAACAAATATTGGGCAGCAATAGTTCAGTGATAATACAGAGCCCTAGTTCCTCTTCCAGGGATACATGACAATCTGATGCTTATCTTTGAATTGTTCTGCAGGAACTGAGGGCTTCCCTTGTGGCTCAGATGGTAAAGAATCCGCCTGCAATGCAGGAGACCTGGATTCGATCCCTGTGTCAGGAAAAACTAAGACCCTCACCCTAGTGATGGATGGTGACTAATTATTGAGCAGAAGCAGATGGATTGTTGAACACCCCAGATCGATTGAAACCAGGTTGATGATGTTGACTCCCAAAACATTACCCTGTTGCTGCTTCACACACCAATCAGAGAACTGTGCATGAGCTGATCATGCATGCTTTTACCCCCTTTTGCCTTTGAAGATCTTACACCCTGGCCAGCCAGTAAGATGGATCTGAGATTAGCCTACATCTCCCATCTTCTCTGCTGGTGGCCTCTCAATCAATAAACCTTTCTCTGCTCCAAACTCCAAAGTTTCAGTTTGTTTGGCCTCAGGAGACATATGCACACAGTCTTCGGTTCAACAACAGAATTTGTTTTTCTCCTGTTAATCTGTTATTACAGAAAGTTCTCAGTCAAGAACCTAGAAGGGTAGAGGCAAAATGATTTTTCTTCCCCTGCAGAAGCAACCTACCCTCTTGTACCTGACCTTTTCTTTGGGGAAGGCAGGCTTTACACAAATCTATAGGAAAATAAGCATTTAAGTATAATTGTGATATGTTCAGGGAGCTATGAACGTTAAAGAATAAGGACAAAGACACTTATGGGAGAGTGTAAAATGGGATCCTCCGACAAACCAGTGAGCCAAGAAAGGCCTTTTGAGCAAAGCAGTTACCTGTTTTACACAAATTTGTGCTCATGGTCTCACAGTGCAAAATAGTGGGTAGAGAGCTGCACGATCCAGTGGGGGTGTGGTTTCTCAGACTGGCAGGCAGTTGGGTGAGTGGTAATAGTGTTTCACTGGTGTCATCAGCTGCTTGGTATCAGCCCACACTTTTCCTTTATTGAAATTTGGATTGAACTGAAGCTGAAGGGACTCAGCTTCTTTGTTTTCTCCATAAGTTCTCCAGCTCCATTCCTAATTGTCACGTTTGTTGCTGTATTTCTTACTTGGACTTTCTGTTTTGTTGTAGTAAAAAGTACCAGTTATGTGCACATCTGTGCTCTGTTAAGGTCAGTGCCAGACATTGACACTCATCACAGTCTCCCCATAGAGTTGAAGTTCTGCACCCTGAAGATGCCATACAGGATGAGGGGAGATACACAGAGACAGCCCCAGAAATCCAGAGTTAGTGAAATGTTGCCTGTGGGTTCTGTGTTAGTGTTTTGGGGGTTTGGTTGAATTTCTTGAATGGAGCAAGAAAGAGCTCAAGATCATATAGCAGCATTGTGTCTGGATCACTTTCTCCCTAGGCTGCCAAACCCTTCTGAGAGTCTCCCTTCTAACTCTTTCACTTGTGGATGGGAAGATGTAGGATTCTTTGAATCTGCAAAATAGAATCAAGCTTGTACTCTTAGGGTCAGTGGTAAGGAAGTAGGATCTATACTCATAATTAATCTGAGTAACATAGTACTAGCCAGAAAGTTAGCTCTGGGCAAGTAACCAGCCTCTCAGTTCTGAGGTAGGCTTTTCTTGAGTGATACCATTATTTCATTTGTGTTTACATTTGAGTATGGGTTTATTAGTAAGCCAAATGTAATGATGAGCTGCTATTTTACATGTATCTCTGCTTCATCTATTAGTAATAATAGGTGAGCCATTTTGAAAAACAGCTCATTTGATTGTGACTCATACTGCCCTTGAACAAAGCAACTGAATTTCCATCTTAATTTGAATTTTGTTAAACATCAAGGTTTTTCACTGGTCTAGTAGACATCCTACCCTATTTCTACATAGGCTTTCCATGTGGGACATACAGACACTGATGGAAATACAAATTGAACTTTTTGAGCTGCTTTTTGCTATGCAGCTTTTGGTCTTTTAGGTTTATGCCCATGAATATGTCTAAAAGATAGTGGCAAAATCTATGGGGCCCACTTTCTATCCCTAAAACTTCTTTGGTATTACCTGCTTACTCTGAGAATACCAGTGTAAAGCTGGGGAATCTAGTTGGCACTGTTTGGTTATATAGTTCATTTATAGCCTTAATGCTAAGTTTTGAACTTCCCTGCTTTTTCTTGAACAAGAAATTGTTTTGAAAATAGAATATTGCTTTAATTTTTTTCTGGGAGAGACTGGGATTACAGATAATATGCTGGGAGTATTCTGAAGAGTTAGATAAAAGCCTAGAACCTGGGGTTTGGGGCCAATGTCCCAGTAAATTAAACTTTTCCACACTGAATCACCCTTTCAGGGAGATCCTCTGAATTAGAGAATCCTCATCATGTACCACAGGCCAGGATGATGAAACTACTTGTTATAGTGGTCACTTCTGTAGAGACTTTAATGATAAGCAGTCAATATGTAGTTAATTTAGATTATCTGCATTTCTGGAATAGCAATTTCTAAATTTATTTGCACAAGTATATATTATTTTAGTGTCCAACTTGAGAAGTATGGAGACTCAGAAGTAATTTTTAACCCAGAATATGACTTCTTTGTTGCCACCATTGATTCTTACCTGGAAGATTTCTGATAGGAGAGAGTTATTTGTGGCTTTTGAAACACTTTTACTTTCCTGGGTAAGTATCACAACTCTCTGACTTTATATAATAAACTAGATGTTTTTCTTCTCTTCCCCATTATCTTTATCTTTTTGTTCCAACATTCCTAGCATAATTCTTGAGTTGGAGGGAGATTTGTTTTAACCTATTTAAGAATGAAAAAGTAAAGAATATGATTACACATTCTGTATTGTTCAAAGGAGACACTATCTAAAGCAGGTTTGTGGTGGGGGGGTGGTAAACTGGCTAAATTCCACCTATTTTTTAAATTAATGTTTTATTTACACATAAGTCATTCACCTTCCTTTATATATTATCTATGGTTGTTTTCAAGCTACTAAAGTAGAGTTGACTGGTTGCCGCAGAGACCCACAAGCCTACAATATTTACTATCTGGCACTTAACAGAAAAAGTTTGTTGACTACTGATCTAAAAGATACAAGGCAAGAAAAATTATTTACAAGTCTCCAGTGAAACCTAAATTTAAAAAACCCTTTTTCTACATAATGAAGATATTCTCTTAAAAAGATTATAAAAGAATTCTTATTCCCTTCCCTGGAGACCATATTATCAAATGGTTCTGGGTTCTTTCAGAGGCATATCATGCAAAAATTCTTATTTTACTATAATATTTAAACAGCATTCTTATTTCAGATGTGGTTATATTTCTCTAGTGAAAAAAATGAGTACAAAAAAATGTACAAGGGAAAGGTCAATTTTTAGTTCAGTTTGTCACAGATATTGTGCACGTGCTGTGTGCCCAACCCTGAATTGATGCGGCTGAGAATATGGAAAAACCTGTGATCTAGCTGGGTGCTTGAACCAAATCCTGATGCATGAGTAGGAGTTGAGTAGATGTATCTTTGTATTAGAAATACTGGCAAGACTGAAAGCTTCCCTAACCTGGGAAAGGAAACAGATACCCAGGCTCAAGAATCACAGAGAGTCCCAAACAAGAGGAAACCAAGAGAGCCACACCAAAAGACACATGATACTAAAATGACAAAAATTAAAGATGGAGAATCTTAAAAGTGGTAAGTGAAAAGCAACCAGTTATGTATAAGGGAACTCCCATAAGAACTTTAGCTGACTTTTCAGCAGAAACTCTGCAGGCCAGAAGGGAGTGGAACAATATATTCAAAGTGATACAAGGAAAAATCCTACAATCAAGAGTACTCTACCTGTCAAGGCTTTCATTCAGATTTGAAGGAGAGAGAGAGTTTCACAGTCAAGCAAAAGCTAAAAGACTTCAGCACCACTGAACCAGCCTTACAAGATATTTTAAAGGGACTTCTCTAAGCAGCAAAGACCACAGTAGAAATCTGAAAACCATGAAAGGAAAAATTCATTGGTAGAGGCAAACATGCTTTAAAGGTAGTTAACCAACCACTTATAGTAGGAAGGTTAATAGATAAAAGTAGTGAAATCATCTATATCCACAATAAGTAGTTAAGGGATATACAAAACAAAAAGATATAAAATATGATGACAAAACTTTAAAGGTGGCTGCTGCTACTGCTGCTAAGTCACTTCAGTCATGTCCGACTCTATGTGACCCCACAGATGACAGCCCACCAGGCTCCCCCGTCCCTGGGGTTCTCCAGGCAAGAACACAGGAGTGGGTTGCCATTTCTGTCTCCAATGCATGAAAGTGAAAGGTGAAACTGAAGTCGCTCAGTCATGTCTGACTCTTAGCGACCCCATGGACTGCAGCCTACCAGGCTCCTCCATCCATGGGATTTTCCAGGCAAGAGTACTGGAGTGGGGTGCCATTGCCTTCTCTGTAAAGGTGGCTGGGGGGAGTAAAAATGTGGAGTTGTTAGAATGTGTTTACACTTAAGAGATTATCAACTTATATATGTGTATGTATATATATGTGTATATATACATATGTTGTTATATGTAAATCTTATGGTAACCACAAATCAAAAACCTATGATACACATCCACAGACAAAAATAGAAAGAAATCAAAACATGAAACTAAAGATTGTCCTCAAATTACAAAGAGCACAAAACAAGAAAGGAAAAAGAACTACATAAACAACCAGAAAATAATGATACCTATCAATAGTTTAAATATCAATGGACTAAATGTTCCAATCAAAAGACGTAGACTGGCTGAATGGATACAAATACAAAACCCATACATATGCTGCCTACAGTAAACTCACTTCAGATCTAAAGACACATGTAGACTGAAAGTGAGGGGATGCAAAAAGCTATCCCATACAAATGGAAAGGAAAAGAAAGCTGGAATAGCAGAACTCATATCAGACAAAATAAACTTTAAAACAAAGACTATAATAGGAGACAAAGACATTTCATAATAATAAAGGGATAAATCAAAGCAAGGATATAACAATTGTAAATATATATGCACTCAACATAGGAGCACATAAATACATTAAGCAAATATTAGCCAGTGCTATCCAAAAAAAATGTGAGCTATATGTAGTATTTGAAAATTTGTAGTAGCCATATTACAAAGTGAAAAGAAACAGGTGAAATTAATTTTAGTAATATATTTTGCTACTATATATGTAAAATATAATTTGAACATCATGTCGATATCTTTTAATGAGATATTTCATGTTCTTTTTGTTATATTAAGTCTTTAAAGTTTGGTGTGGATTTTATATTTACAAACACATCTTAATTCAGATGAGCCACATTTTGAGTGCTCAATAGCTGCATGAGGGAGTTGCTGTGGTGTTGGACAGCACAGCTCTAGACTGTGCATAAAGGGGATGTGTACATCCACCACTTTCTCATGGTGGAACCCCTGGGTGTAATTCAGAGAGCATAAGTATAATATTAAAATCATAAAGCATCTCCTATTTGCTTATGCATATTTTTGTGTTTGAGGTGAAACTAGTATAGTATAGCCACTTGTGAGACTTGCTGTTGGGTGTGGCAGTCTGTCATCTGACTGGTTTCTTCTGGTGGCCCCCAGGTACCTGAGCCCTACCTGCGCCTCTGTTTTTTGAGAAAGTGCTTGCTTCACTCTTAGAACTCTGCAGATACTGAACAGTATTTTTAAAAGAGAGGAAAGACACAGGTTAGTTGGTTTTACTTTTCTAGGGTTTCCCACTCTGTACCCAGGACCATCATAGGGGAAATTTACTTGGCAGGTTCTTTTACATTCCCCTTAATAACATTTGCAAGTAATGAGGATTTTCTGCATTCAAAGGAAAACAAATATTTACAGCAAAATCTACTGATTGTCATTGTCGTACTTCTACATTTTGGCCTTGATTTGGGTATAGTTTAGAAAATAACCAGACCACCTGTCAAAGCTTCAGGGGGAAGCTACTGTTGGTCAGCAAATTTGGCCCTTCTAATCAGGACTGAAGAAAATGGAATTCTTAAAAAAGAAAGGTTGAGACACATGGATAATTCAATTCATCAAACATTTTTGAGTCAACTTTGCCAGTAGGGTGCTAGACAGTAAACTTTGAGCCCTATGTTCAGATAATTCATTCTGATGTTAGGGCAGATCAGAAGAGATTCACACATGAGTAACATCTGAATCTTTCAAGAGTTCTTTAATGGAGAGAGAATCATGTCATGGCATCTTACCTGGGAGGTGATGACATGTATGTGAGACTTTCTCTACTGAGAGAAGCTGTACACACATGTGAACATGCTCAAGGGTGATTTCCTCCAACCTAGGGTAGAATTGGGTAGATTTATGGGATTATGACATGTTTCATGAAGGGTTTTATAATAATAATAATAATGGGGCTTTTAGCTGTTGAATGATGAACAGTTGGAAATGCAGTCATGCTCTGCAGTTGGGAATTTATTAAATTTGTAAATTACACTCAAACCCCTTTCCATGGCTCTCATGATTCCTGCCTGTTTCTGGCTTGATAATAAATAATTGCATATTAGTATAATTCTTTTCTAATCTGAAACAGAATGAAGGCAACCTAGGAAACCTGTAGCAGGAAAGGTGCCCCTAACGCTGATGGCCCAATCAAAGTTGTTTAAAAATGACAGTTAATAAAGGAAAACCATGACTATGAACTAAAATATTTCTTCAAGTGGCTGCGTAAATGATGTCTTAATTTAGAAGTGAGATTTAATGTTTATTGGGCATTTGTTTTAAATTTAGTATATGGTCTGGGTCTATTGATCTTGACAGCACACCTCAATGCAGACTAGTCACATTTCCAGTGCTCAGCAGTGGTTCTCTATGGTATGCCAAACTCTGTGGCTGACCATACAACAGAGAAAATGGGGCTTCCCTAGTGGGTCAGTGGTAAAGAATCTGCCTGCCAGTGCAGGATATGCAGGTTCAAACCCTGGGAACCCTAGGAGGAAATGGCAACCTGCTCCAGTATTCTTGCCTGGGAAATCCCATGGACAGAGGAGCCTGGTGGGCTACAGTCCATGGGGTCGCAAAGAGTCAGCACGACTAAACACACATGCACAGGAAGTAGGAACACCTAACTGAGTCACAACCAGCCAGGTTGCCTGTCTACATTTCTATCAGCAGATCAGGAATGGGCCAGATCCCCCACACCACCTGCTAAGTCTTACTCATGTTTCTAATTTTTTTCTGATGGGTGCAAAATGGTATCTTCTTGTTTTAATATTTCTCTGATTGCTGGTAATATTAGCCATTCTGATCTCCACCTTTCTGAATTGCCTTTTCTTAATCTTTGTTTCTCTTTGATTTCCTGAATAAAAAAATTTATATTTATACTAGCTTTATTGAGATACAATTCACATACCATACAATTTACCCACTTAAAAAGCATTCACAGATTTTCAGTACATTCACAATTTTGTGCAACCATCATCACATTCTATTTTAGAACCTTTTCATCAGCCCCCAAAGTGGCTGTTCCTTGAGCTCCAGGAGACACGTTTACTTTGGGCATTCCCTGTAACCTTGCCCATCTCACAGGCCTGGGTGAACGGTCCATGCACTCTGGTCACTGAGACCCTGGTTTCTGCCTTTCACAGCTTGGTTGTTCAGCTTGTTTTGGAGTGTGTGTTCTTCCGATGGATTCTCCCACAGCCCACTCCCTCACTCTGTGCTTATTGCCAGCATTGGTTTCTGTTTGCTTGCAGCCAGGAGAAAACTAAGTCATAAATTTGTACCTCGAGGAGGGATTTTTGCAAGGAACAGATCCTAGAATGTGAAGCTGATTGAGTTGTAGTGAATGGCTGAGCCCTCCCTCTTTTCTATAATAAAGGGCAGCAAAACTGCTGATCAGACTATGGTTCATTTTTTCCTGGGAATGTATACCTACACCTGTAAAATGTCTAGATGTTTCCCAGGGTGGGCTACTTTTCTGCCTTTCTCAAGGTGCTTCAAGAGAGCACTAAATTTTGGTATATGGTGTCATGAAGAAAGCACACACCGTAGTTGGCGATCTAGTGCACCCAGGGTCTGTCAGTCATGCTCCCTTAGGAAGCAGGCTGCTACGATGGTGCCATGCGTGGTAGGGGAAGCTCCCACCACCTCACTCAGGTGGGGCCTTGGAAGACACTGGGTGAAGGAAATTCAGTGAACACAAACTGAATTGATCAACGACTTCTCTCCACTGCCAGGGAGGCAAATTGACAAGTAGACACTTTACTAAAGATGTTCCAGGGAGGGTCATTCCATGCTTGACATGTTGCTTTTCTTTTTTCCTTTTTAATGAACATTGTTGGCCCCTCTCTGTTCACATCATATAATGGATATCATTCAGGCCACACATTGCAAGACCATGAGATGTTACATCTCATTCTGCTTGAGTCATGGGTATCACCAAGAGATATATTAACTTGGGAGCTGGATGGGGTGACTGATTTTGAGTTGCTTCCTATTGGGGAAGGGGGTCAGTTCTTTTTTGGTTGTATGCGGATTAGCTGTAGTAGGTGGTAATATTAAAAAATATGCACAGGAATAAAGGAGTGTGTGTGTGTGTACAAACAATAAACTACCAAGGATAGACTGTGCTATATACACTTGTTATTTTGTCTTCCCAGGGAGGAAACCTGTAGTCAGGTTTCTGCTGTGATAATGCTACATAACAACTAAGCACCCTGCTTCCAATCTAGTGGCTTACCAAAGCAGGCAAGCACTTATTTCTTACCCATGGGTCCGCAAGTGGTTATGGCTTTGCAGCACTTGGCTCTGGCTGCAGGTTGGTTTCTGATCTGTTCGATATATCCCTAGTGGCTACTCAAGGCCTGTTCTCATGGCCAATGGTAGAAGTGCCAAAGAGACCAACACAAACCCTGCAAGCACAACTAAAACCTTTAATTCCATTGGCTAAATCAGTAAGGGTTGGGATTTATTCTTGGCCCACAGTAAACCCGGGTAAAGGAAGGGAAGGAAGGAAGAATTGAGGACAAATAATGGCACCCCACTCCAGTACTTTTGCCTAGAAAATCCCATGGACGGAGGAGCCTGGTAGGCTGCAGTTCATGGGGTCGCTAGAGTCGGACACGACTGAGCGACTTCACTTTCACTTTTCACTTTCATGCATTGAAGAAGGAAATGGCAACCCACTCCAGTGTTCTTGCCTGGAGAATCCCAGGGAGGGGAAGCCTGGTTGGCTGCTGTCTATGGGGTCGCACAGAGTTGGACACGACTGAAGCGACGCAGCAGCAGCAGCAACGCATTCTTAAACACTCCTTTCTTTTGAGAAATCAACCATGTAGTTTAAATGTGTTTTCTCTCTCTGCAGAATGCATCATATGTTCAGTTGCTCATGTCAGAAGCCTAGGGTATAACAGAAAGTCCAGGTTGGGAAGGGAGGAGCATTTGTTCAGTTTTAGATATGCTGAATTTGAGCTGACTATGGGATAGTCAGAGAGATGAGACTTTTGGAGATATAGATCCAGAGGCAAACTATTGTGATTGTTTATTTTCTCACTCAAGCTCCTACAGGTTTTATGAGTGGGGCTGATGACAAGTGTTACTAGTTTCTTAGAGTCCTGGTCACTAAGCTGTCCTTATGATGTAACTCTTGTTAAGTTATTCTGGATTCTGAACCAAGACTGGTCCTGTTACCTTTCATATATAACTGTGAGTTATTAAATGTCAACATCAGGGTTCCCTGTGTGAAATTCCCATGCAGCTTTTTATTACTTTAGAGAAGTCTCATGACTGAAGGACATTAGCAAGTCGTATTTTTCCATCTAGACCTGCTTTAGTGCACCATTTGTAAAGATTCTCCTGAAAAAGGATTTTCTGTTTGTATAAATACACTTGAGTCATCATATCTCGTGCAAATTGTTTGTATTGATTAATGGTCTCTTGTTTGCTTCCTTTTGCTTGTTGTATTTATAGCTCACATTACTTATAATTGTTGGACAACAATATCGACCAGATGGCTTCATTATTCTATGTTTCACATTTTGAATTTTAAATGTCATGTTGGATTGCTTGTTAGTGGCCAGCTGTGTCCTAGAGGAGATGAGGCCAGACCGTAGTTCAAAGATCCTGGGTCAGATACCATGGACAGTCAGTGCTGTCTGGGTGTTAGCATTTGAGGTTTCCTCTGGTCCTTGGCTGCACTTGGAAATTCACACTGTAAGGCCAGGGAGAGAGAGAAACTGGGCATCTAAGGCCTTCTGAACCACTCAGCTGGCCTATGATCTCAATGTGTTTAAAAAACCCTTTACCAATAAGCTTGCAGAATCTACTATATGTTAGAAATTTAAACCACATTTACTAATATTTAAAGGTAAGAGTATCATTACTTTAGTAATGGCCTTTTAGTAAGGGGCCAAGAGGAAATATCAACAACCTCAAATATGCAGGTGATACCAGTCTAATGGCAGAAAGTGAAGAGGAACTAAAGAATCTCTTGATGAGGGTGAAAGCAGAGAGTGAAAAGGCTGGCTTGAGACTCAGCATTCAAACAACTAAGATCATGGCATCTGGTCCCATCACTTCATGGCAAATAGATGGGGAAACAATGGAAACAGTGACAGACTTTATTATCTTGGGCTCCAAAATCACTGTGGATGGTGACTGGAGCTATGAAATTAAAAGATGCTTGCTCTTTGGATGGAAAGCTATGACAAACCTAGAGAGCATATTAAAAAGCAGAGACATCATTTACTGACAAGGTCCATATACTCAAAGCTATGGTTTTTCCAGTAGCCATGTACAGATGTAAGAGTTGGACCATAGAGAAGGCTGAGTGCCAAAGAATTGATGCTTTCGAATTGTAGTGCTGGAGAAGACTCGAGAGATCCTTGGACTATAAGGAGATGAAACCAGTCAATCCTAAAGGAAATCAACCCTAGATATTCATTGGAAAGGCTGATGTTGAAGCTCTAATACTTTGGCCACCTGATATGAAGGGCTGACTCATTGGAAAAGACCCTGATGGTGGGAAGGGTTGAGGGCAGAAGGAGAAGTGGGTGACACAGGATGAGATGGTTGGATGGCATCACTGACTCAATGGACATGAGTTTGAGCAAATTCCGGGAGGTAGTGCAGGACAGGGAAGCCTGGCATGCTGCAGTCCATGGGGTCACAAGGAGTCAGACACGACTTAGCGACTGAACAACAATCAGATCAGATCAGATCAGTCGTTCAGTCGTGTCTGACTCTTTGAAACCCTATGAATTGCAGCACGCCAGGCCTCCCTGTCCATCACCAACTCCCGGAGTTCACTGAGACTCACGTCCTTCGAGTCAGTGATGCCATCCAGCCATCTCATCCTCTGTCATCCCCTTCTCCTCCTGCCCCCAATCCCTCCCAGCATCAGAGTCTTTTCCAATGAGTCAGCTCTTCGCATAAGGTGGCCAAAGTACTGGAGTTTCAGCTTTAGCATCATTCCTTCCAAAGAAATGCCAGGGCTGATCTCCTTCAGAATGGACTGGTTGGATCTCCTTGCAGTCCAAGGGACTCTCAAGAGTCTTCTCCAACACCACAGTTCAAAACCATCAATTCTTCGGCGCTCAGCCTTCTTCACAGTCCAACTCTCACATCCATACATGACCACAGGAAAAACCATAGCCTTGACTAGACGGACCTTTGTTGGCAAAGTAATGTCTCTGCTTTTGAATACTAATATTTAAAAATATGAGTGTCAGTTGGGCATCAAGAAGAAGACAGATGATATACTCAAATAGGATAAATTGAGAAATGGTTACTTAAGGGACTATTTATAATAGCACTGGTCAAGGAAAACAAGGTACAGTGAAGCAACTACAGCTGTAGGAAAGAATGATTAGGCCATGGAATAGCCAGACATTTGGCCTCTCTAATGTGGGTGGGTACCATCCACTCTATTGAAGACCTGAATAGAATAAAAGGGCTGAGTAAGAGGGAACTGCCAATTCTTAGGTGGCTCAGTGGTAAAGAACCCGCCTCCCAATGCAAGAGATATGAGTTCCATCCCTGGGTCAGGAGGATCCCCTGGAGGAGGAAATGGCAATCCATTCCAGTATTCTTGCCTGGGAAATCCCGTGGATAGAGGAGCCTGGCGGGCTGCAGTCCATGGGGTCTCAAAAAGTTGGACAAGACTGAGTGACTAAACAAGAGGGAGCTCCTCCTGTCTGACTGCTGAGCTGGGACAACAGTCTTTTCTGGCCTTGGACTTGGCCTAACGCATCAGCTACCCCTGGGACTTGAGCCTATTGGCTTTGGGACTGGAACTTAACGTCATTGGCTCTCCTTGTTCTCAGGCCTTCAGACTGAGACTGCAGCTACTCATTAGCTCTCCTGGCTCTCCAGCTTAACTCACCCTGCACATCTTGGGACCTCTCAGCCCCATGATCATGTGAGCCAATTCAGTATAACAAACCTGTGTCTCTCTTTATCACATACACATACATCGTATTTGTTGTTTCTCTGGAGAACCCTGACTAATACAAAGGGCAAGGCAACAGGTGCCTTTCTTAGAGGGACACATAGACAGTCCTAGCCAATGGACAGGGAAGGAGCTGAAGGAATAAATACTTAAGTCTCACTCTTTTCCCTGATGCCTCCAACTGGTTGAACTCACCTGGAAATTCTAGAGCAAAGGAGACAGTAGCAACAGTATTTAAAGAGTCTGAGATACAAAGCAGGATGGAGAAGGATGAAAAGTGGGGCTGATGGAGCCTTTCCAGATAACCTATCTAAAAGAACTATTGTTACTGCTTTCTTATATACCCTGCCAGAGGTATGCTATGCATACAGAAGCATATATGTTGATCTTTGTAATTTCCATGATATTTCAAACTCCTCCAAAAATATCACTTTAATGGGTACCTAATATTGAAAGGGCTTCCCTGATAGCTCAGTTGGTAAAGAATCCACCTGTAGTGCAGGAGACCCCAGTTCGATTCCTGGGTCAGTAAGATCTGCTGGAGAAGGGATAGGCTACCCACTCCAGTATTCTTGGGCCTCCCTTATGGCTCAGCTGGTAAAGAATCCTCCTGCAATGCGGGAGACCTGGGTTCGATCCCTGGGTTGGGAAGATCCCCTGGAGAAGGGAAAGGCTACCCACTCCAGTATTGTGGCCTGGAGAATTCCATGGACTGTATAGTCCATGGGGTCGCAAAGAGTCAGACACAACTGAGTGACTTTCACTTTAATATTAAAAAGCCTTTGATTATAAAATAGACATATAGGGTACATTTATATTATATAAAAGTCATAATAAATGAAACTCCTTTGTGTACCTGCATCCTGCTTCAGAACTAGAACACTACCAAAACTTCAGGACACTGAGGGTACCTTCCCAATTGAATTCCTTCCCAGGTAGGATAACCATTATTTTAAACTTTATTATCATTTCTTTGTGATTATAATTTCATTATTTCTGAATATATACATATTCCTAAACAGTGTATTGTCAAACTTAGTATGATTTTGGCATTGATATAGTTTCAACTGTATTTGCATAGTTTGCATATAGACTTCTGAGAATTGATTTTATACTTGACATTATAATTTTGTGATTCATCCAAGTTGATGTGTATTATTGAATTTGTGATGCCATATATTGTTCCATTGTGTGTATATGCTAGAAATTGTTGATTTTACTGTCAATGGACATTTGTCATTTTTACCTTTTTGTAGTATTGCTATCCAATTTCTGTGTGCATTTGTGCTGGAGATTCTCTGGGACAGATACCTGGGAGGAAAAAAAACTGGGTGACAGGGATTATCTTCAACTTTACAAGGTAATACCATATTATATTCCAAAGTTGTTGTTCTAATATTTACCCCCATTGCCAGTTTATTAGTTTTGTTGCTCCATATCTAAACAAAACACCTTTAATCATGAGAACATAACATTAATAGAGTGAAAAAGGAAGACATGTAAGAAAAAATTTTCAACACAAATATTGAATAAAAGACTGATATCAGTTTATTAAAAATTCTTTCACATCAGTGAGAGAAATACAGACATCTCAATTTTTAAATATGGGCAGAAGACTTGAATAGGTACTTCATAAAAAAGGATTTCTGAGATACCAAATAAGCATATCAAAAGGTGCTTGGCTCAGTTCTTCAGGGAAACGCAAATTTAAGACACAATGAGAAGCCACTTTGTGCTCCCCAAATCCTAGCACTAGGAAAATGGGTCATGCTAAATGTTGGCAATGAGGTGGTAGTACCCAAAACTTGTCCTCTACTGGTGGTCATGTATCTCAGTACCACCCTACTGGAAAATTGGTAGTCTCTACTCTACATCTAGGCATAGCTATAACACATAACTCAATTTCCAACAGAAATTCCTACAAAATGTTAGTAATAGCATTATCAATCAGTCAAACACTGAAAAAATAGCCCAAATGTCCATCAAGAGTTGTATATACATGCAACAAAATGGACACATCTCACAACTATGGGAAGAATGAAAGTCAGTACAAAAGAGAACGTTCTATATTTTCTTAATATAAAATCTCAAAATGGACAGAACTAACTGATTGATGGTGATAGAAGTAAGGATAATTAGTTACCTTTGGGGAAGCTGATGACTTGAAGTGGACATACTGGGTGCTTCTGGAACTAATAACATTCTTTATCTTGTTCTGAGAATGAGTACGTGGGTAAATTCATTTTGTGGAAGTTCATTGAGGTGTGTACTTTTTGGTACTTATGTGACATTTCAGTAAGAATCATCTTGAAAATGCCATATGTTTGGAAATTAACACAAATCTAAATGATCATGAGTAAGAAAAGAAACCAAGATGGAAATATAACTTTATAATAATGACAAAACTGCATACCCAAACTTTCAAGTTAAGTTATATTGTAGGGGAAATTTATACTCTTAGATATTTACATTGGAAAAGAAGAAAGACTAATAAGTATGTATCATATCCAAAGATAACAATAAAGCCTTTTTTAAAAAAAGATACAGAAAGCAATAACAAAAATAAATGAAATAGAAAACAAAGACAATTTAAAAAACTCAACAAAGACCAAAAATTGACTCAAGGAAACAAAAAAAAGAGAAAAACACAAATAAACAAACGTAAGGATGAAAAAGGAGGACATAGCTACAGGAGGTCCAACCATGTTCAGCTGTACAGATTTTGTTTCCCAAAGATTATCCTACTTGGGGAATGTATTATAGAGGAATGTGAGTGAATGCAGGCAGAGTAGTTAAGACTTTATTGCTGTAATCCAGGTATTACAGATGTAATGATTAAAGATGTAATGGTAGCTTTTATTTGTTAGGGAGGACATTCACTTTCTAAAGTTATCCATGTACTGTTTTACGTTTCCTTCTAATATTTTTAGTGTTTTATTTTCACTCTTAAAACTATAATCTTTGGAATTTTATTTATTTATTTATTTATTTTTTATTTTTATTTTATTTTTATTTTTTTTGTCTTCCCATTAAACTTTATTTACAAAAACAGGCAAGCTACTGGATTTGGCCTGTTGCCAGTTTCTGTTTTATTTTTTTATTTTTATTTTTTTTTTAAATTTTATTTTATTTTTAAACTTTACATAACTGTATTAGTTTTGCCAAATATCAAAATGAATCCGCCACAGGTATACATGTGTTCCCCACCCTGAACCCTCCTCCCTCCTCCCTCCCCATTCCATCCCTCTGGGTCATCCCAGTGCACCAGCCCCAAGCATCCTGTATCCTGCATCGAACCTGGACTGGCAACTCATTTCATACATGATATTTTACATGTTTCAATGCCATTCTCCCAAATCTTCCCACCCTCTCCCTCTCCCACAGAGTCCATAAGACTGTTCTATACATCAGTGTCTCTTTTGCTGTCTCGTACACAGGGTTATTGTTACCATCTTTCTAAATTCCATATATATGTGTTAGTATACTGTATTGGTGTTTTTCTTTCTGGCTTATTTCACTCTGTATAATAGGCTCCAGTTTCATCCACCTCATTAGAACTGATTCAAATGTATTCTTTTTAATGGCTGAATAATACTGAGGTAGAGCTATGATGTTTATTTTCAGATGGAAAACCATTTAACCTAATACAACTCATTTAAAAATAAATGGCAATACTACCCTTGTTGTAAATTAAGTTTCTGCATTTACTTGAATTTGTTTCTGAATTCTGCACTTTGTTCTACCATGAATTTGTCTCTTCCTATGCAGATACTATACAGCAGATTTTACAGTAAGTTTTAATATGTGGAAAGATAAATTACTCTCCTCAAAATTTCCTTTAGTTTCTCCTTGGTTTTATTTTCTTACATTTATTCTTCTATATAAGCTTTAAAATTATTTCACCTTTTTAAAAATCCTTATTTTCATGCTGATTGGAATGGCATTTGTATATTATTTTTAGAGGAATTGACACTTGTCTTCCCTTCCAGAAACATGTTCTAACTTTCCATTTATTCAGGTTACCTTTGCGACGAGTATAATCAAAACTTGACAGCAGTTATGTTCAGTATTTTATGTCTTTTATTTGAATATTTGAAAGTAATATTCATTTTACATTATGCAATTTAATAAGCAAATAGTGCTCATTTAGTTAATCACTTAATAGTCTAAGCATTTCCAACATTTCAAGTTGTCATGTTGAATATGGAAATTTTTCTTGCTCTGAGAAACCTTTGATTTATGATTAGGTTGAAGAGAAGGAAAAGTATTAAAGTTAATCAGACTGGGAGAGATAAATTGGGAGATTCGGATTGACATATACACACTACTATATATGAATATAAAATAGATAACCAACAAGGACCTACTGTATAGCACAGGGAATTCTACTCAATACTCTGTAAAGACCTATATGGGAAAATAATCTAAAAAAAAGTGGATATATGTATGTTATAATTGATTCACTTTGCTGTATACCTGAAACTAAAGCAACATTATAAATCAACTGTACATCAATACAAATTATTAAAAACAATAAAATTAGATTAATTAGTTTAATATAACTTAGCCGACACAGGTAACTTTCAAATATGTTATATACCATTGTCTCTTTTCAGCTTTTGATTTCATCATGTAGCAAAGACATAGGGGATCAGGTCTGGGGTTTGAATCAAATTATCTTCATAGTTTCTGGGTGAATCAGGTTTAGAAGTTCATCCAGATTTATTCAACAGTCTGTAAAGAAGGTACATGTACATCTAACATCTTCCACTGCCTCTGGAACCACTACCATGATGCTTAGAGAGGAAAGAGACTATTTTCAAATACCAGGACTCCCAGTGAGTGGGAATAATCTAAAAGTGGTTATCAACGTGAGAATTGTTTTTTTTTTTTTTTTTTTTTTTTTTGTTTCGGTGAGATTTTCATTTAGCAGAGTAAGTTGACAGATGCAGCCTATATTTATTATTTGGGTTTTCCTATAGAAATAGTTCTGGAAACACCAACAGGCTTGTATCCTTACGTGAGGCAGAGGATCTTTGGAGATAGACATAGAAGGTAAGTGAAGGGGAAGAAGAGAGTGTTGTTTTGTTCCCTCTGTCTCCAGTCTGGGTCAAGAGTCCTTTATAGCTCCTTTATAGCTACTTTGTTTTGTTTCAACCTCTCTTTACTCTTGCCAAACACAAATCCCCCCTTTTTTGGCCACAGCTCTGCAGTGGAAGCATGGAGTCTTAACCACTGGTGTGTCTGTGTGTACTTAGTTGCTAAATTGTGTCCTACTCTTTTGCAGCCCCATGGACTGTAGCCTGCCAGGTTCCTCTGTCCGTGGGGTTTCCCAGGCAATAATACTGGACTGGGTTGCCATGTCCTCCTCCAGGGGATCTTCTTGATCAGGGATTGAACCCCTGTCTCTGCATTGGCAGGTGGATATTTTACCACTGTGTCACCTGGGAAGCACCTTAACCACTGGACTGCCAGGGGACTCCCAAATCCATTTTTGTTTACTGAAGACAGTACCCAAACCAGACACTGCAAAACTGTGAAAGGGAAGTATTTGGGGAAAATACCTTTTTTGATACCTTTATCTAAAATGAAGCAGACATGAGAATGCGAGGGGGAAATCTAAATATGGTGTGTTTGAGGGAAGGGATGATAGGGTTACTTTTCAGTATACTGTAGTTCAAGCAAGATGTGAGTTGATTCTAGTCGCATAGGTGGAGTAGGGCTCATTTGTGGCAGTGGATCAGGCTACACATTATAATCACCTGGGACGATACAGAAACTGCTAGTGCGTCAGTCCAGCCCTCAACAAGTTCTTACTCAGTTGGCCTAGGATTGGCCGTGGGCCTGGGTCTTTTTTAAGACTCCCAATAAGTCCTAATGTGCAGTCGATGAGAACACTGTTTTGGAGAAATTACCAAAGGTTTGGGAGGATCATTTTTTGCTTGTTTGTTTTTAGTTTTTTTTTTTTTTTTTTTTTTAACGTGTGAAACAAAATCGCAGCCAGATTTGGCAGGAGATTGCAAAGTGACATGCCAATAGAAAGTAGTAGATCTCTATTTTAGCTTATTTATTCTTACGGAACAACCAGTGTCCTGCTAGTTAACTTTAGGGGGCTATTCTTTGTAAGTTGGACTTTTCATACTGAAATAATATTTCTATCAAATGATCATCATTCCCTCACATTTGTCTTTGTTTAAGTCATATCTTGACCTTCTAAAATATAACTATATTCCTCCAAAATGCCTTTAAAATTTCCTTTTGAGTCCTTCAACTTACACCTTCCTAGAACAGATGACTGGCTTAAATGGTTTTTGTAATGTTCTCTGATTTATGACTGTGAAAGTGAACCGCACAACTTGGGTGGGGCTTGAATCCACTGTCTTTTTTTTTTTCCCACTGTATTTTAATTGAAATCACACACCTGGTCTCAGGACTTAATGAAGCTCAGGTTCTTTATATTTCAGTATAGAAGGAATTCAGCGAGAGGCAATGTGATAGGTAAGAAGTAGATAAGTAGATTTATTTAGAAAGACACACATTCCATAGACAGAATGTGGCCCGCCTCAAGAGGTGAGAGCAGCCCTGGGAGAAACACACTCTACGGACAGAGTGTGGACCATCTCAGAAGGTGAGAGGCCCCCAAATATGGGATAGTTTTAAGAGCTGGATAATTTCATAGGCTAATAAATGGGAGTATTCCAGCTATTTTGGAGAAGGGGCAGAAATTTCAAGGAATTAGGCCACCACCCACTTTTTGCCCTTTTATGGTAGGCCTTGGAGCAGTCATGGCACCTGTGGGTGTGTCATTTGGCATGCTGATGTGTTAAAATGAGTGAATGTCGAGGTCCAGGGTTCACTGGAAGTTGAATCTTCCACTGTCTTGGACCTAGTTGGTTCTAACCAGTTATGTCATAGCCTCAATGGCTATGTCATTCTTTAAGGCTTGTGCCCTGCCCTGCTTCCCTCCTGTTTCAAAAGGAGCCTGAAATTGTGCAGTTGTTAATTACTTGAAAAATGTTCTTGATTCTAATAGGCAAGGCTTTAGCTGACTAGGGGTTCTGTTTTCAGCATCTTTTCTAGCAACTGCCTAATTCTAGTTTAACTTCTGTATAATTGTTAAATATTCATTTTCTGCCTGTATCTGAAATTCATGAGTCATATTGTTCTCCATGCCCGTGATTAATCCTTGTTTTCATCCTGAAGAGTTTTTTCTTTCCTTTCTTGTTTTTAATTTCCCAAGAGCCTTCTTGGAATTCAATTTTTATCTATCCTTGCTGCTGCTGCTAAGTCACTTCAGTTGTGTCTGACTCTGTACGACCCCATAGACGGCAGCCCACCAGGCTCCCCCATCCCTGAGATTCTCCAGGCAAGAACACTGGAATGGGTTGCCATTTCCTTCTCCAATGCATGAAAGTGAAAAGTGAAAGTGAAGTCACTCAGTCGCGTCCGACTCTTAGCGACCCCCTGGACTGCAGCCCACCAGGCTCCTCTGTCCATGGGATTTTCCAGGCAAGAGTACTGGAGTGGGGTGCCATCACCTTCTCTGTATCTACCCTTGATATCCCAACAATTTATGCTGGTCCTCTAAGACCATTGCTATAGGACTCAATGGTGTTCTCTGTCTGTTGGTATTGTTTTTGCTTGATTTGATTCTGGATTCCTAAAAAAAAAAAAAAAAAAAAAACACATTTATGTTTAGATATTTGGAGATTTTCTGATGCTGCTTCATGGCTGATTCTCCCCTGACATAGAGTAGGGAAAGTCCCAAGTGCATCGTCCTGCAGGATTTCCCAACCCCCGCCACCCCACCCATGGCTGGAGAAAGCAGGCTTTTCCTAGGGTTCCCTCTGTCTGTGCCTTCTCCGGCTCTCAAACCTGAGTTATGGGTGACCCCAGAGCTTGAGCTGCGATGTATAGAAGGAAAAACACCAAGAACCTCAATTCCAGGTCCTCATTTAAGACCTGGGTTCCTTACCCAGTCCCACTGCTTTTTCTCCACTGTAGTAGGTAGAATAACGCTCCTCACACCCCGTCCCCAAACCCCACACAAGAAGACGTCAATGTTCTAATTCCTGGCCCCTGTGAGTATATTATCTTATGTGGCAAAAGGGCTTTTGCAAAGCCTAGTTAACTTAATGATGTTGCAATGAGATTAACCTGGATTATCTGGATGGGCCAATGAAATCATCAGGCCTTGATAAGAAACAGCCAAGAGAGACTGAGCAGAGATGTGATAACAGAAGTAGGAGTGATGTGAGGAACGACCGTGAGTTAGGGAATGCAGGCAGCTTCTGGAAGGAACAACTCCCTGCAGACACATTTTACATTTCTGACCTCTAGAACCGTAAGATAATATATTTGTGTTGTTTGATTTTATTATTTTTTTGGCTGTGCCATGTGGCTTGCAGTATCTCAGTTCACCAGCCAGGGATAGAATCCCAGCACTCAGCAGCAAAAGTGCAAGGCCTAACCCCTCAACTGCCAGGGAGTTCCCAATGTGTATTGTTTTAAACCACTAAATTTGTGATTATTTACGCAGCAAAAGAAAACTAATTCATTGACCTTTTAGTGTCCTCTGGTAGTTGCTTTTTGGATCTTGTCTAGGGTTTTTTGTTACAATCCGAGGGAGTGATGTGTTACCAGGCCCTTTCCAGATCCTTGGGCAGCATAACCATAGAAGTGAATATTGCTTTCCCAAGACTCGTAGGCAAACAGAGCTTTTTCTTAAAAGAGATAGCTTGTGCACAGGGGATAAGGCAGCAAAAAAGTGCCAGCTTCCCAAGTAGAAGGAGTGAGTTGCTTTTATAACAAAGGGAGGGTTTGTCTCATCATCACTGATAATTTCCAGAAATCATGAAACTTCTTTGATCTGCAGCAGGTGGCTCTGGGGAGACTATCAGGAATAGGGAGTGCTGCTGTGAAGGGGAGTGAGTGCCTGAGTATTTTTTTTGCAAGAAATCACAGTAACGGATATTTATAGTCGCGCTTTGACTTCACTTTCACTTTTCTTGTGGCAACTAGGTATACTCGTTAGTATAACAGAGTTAATTTTTTATTCCCATCAGCTTGATGTTTCTGCTGGCGTATTTTCTGTAGCCTGCATGGCCTGTTCTGCCCAAGGCCGTCCTTTAGTCCTTTTCCAAAATGGCTATACTCTTCTTGTCTCAGATGGCATGGAATGTCCTTACTCCATTTTGAGTGGAACTAGAGCCCATTATTTTTTAAAAAAATGTTTTTAAAAAATTGAGGTATGGTTGATTTACAATGTTGTGCCAATCTCTGCTTTACAGTAAAGTGACTCAGTTACACAAATATTATATTCTTTTTGATACTCTTTCCCCTTATGGGTCTTCACAGGATATTGAATATAGTTCCCTGCGCTATGCATTAAGACCTTGTGGTTTATCCAGTCTAAATATAATAGTTTGCATCTACCAACCTCAAACTCCCAGTCCATCCCGCCCCTCCCCCCTCCCCCTTGACAACCACAAGTCTCTTCTCTATGTCTGTGAGTCTGTTTCTCTCTTGTTGATAGGTTCATTTGAGCCATATTTTATATTCCACATAAAGTGATATCCTTGATACGTCTTTCTGACTTCATTTAGTATGATAATCTCTAGTTGTATCCATGTTGCTGCAAATAGCATTATTTTGTCCTTTTTATGGCTGAGTAACATTCCATTGTTTATATGTTACCGGGGTCCAGCCCCGGCTGATCCAGGGTATTCGAAGGAGAGATGGCATAGGCGACCTATTTATTTATAAATATTTATCAAAGATATAAGGAGTAATAGAATGAGGATAGCTCAGTAGGAAAATTCAGTGGAGAAAAGAGGCTGAGTAGCTTGGTTTACGCGGGAGACCAATAAAACTTCAAGACAAGAAGTTTGCACCACTTACGTAGGCCGCAGGCATCCTTCTGTTCTCCCGAAGGAGAGGAGACACTGCCCCCCCCCCCCCACCCCCGGTCCGATCTTAGAAGCCCAGGCATAATTAGCAAGCATGGCGGGTTCTGCACTCCAGATGGAGACTCAGCCAGAATTTGAGAGAGAGAGCGACATGGGGAGACCAAATTTCAGTGAACAAGGCCTGCACTTTATTTTCCAAAGTAGTTTTTATACCTAAAGTTGTGCATAGAGGATAATGGGGGAAGGGGTGGAGTTATGCAAGGACAGCAGTTCCTGGTTCTAATCGAAGCCAGGCTTTCAAACTTATCATATGCAAAAGTTCAGGTGATTGACATCATCTTCTGGCCAGGAGGCCTGTTAACATTTTAAGAAACTTATTTTTCTCTAAAGGTGATTATTCCAAAGTCAAGCACTAGCCTCCAAAAAGGCATTGGACAAAGCTGCATTCCTATAGGGCAAAGGTGAGGTGGGCTCAATCAAGAAAAGAATTAACTCAAGGGTCCAAGGTTACAAACATTGAGGCTACTACTTACATTTCTATACACCCATTATATCAATCAATACACTGCCAAGGACACAGTAGGTAAGGAGTATGGAGACTTAGCAAACATTGGCCCAATAAGTGAAAAACCCTTCACCAATACAATTTCTAATCAATCTTTTAACTACTCAAAGGAATCTGTGTTTAAACCGTTTAGAACATCTCCTGCCTCTCACAGTTGGGAAGCTCTGAACAATCACATGTGGCCGGAAAAACCTATTCAGGCAGGCTAGAGGATATCCAAAGGAGTTTGTAGGTTGAAACACTGTCACACCCAGGAATTATTAACTGGAGCTGTAAGCTAACTCTTTTTTCAGAGAGAGGTAGTGGGGGACAGCCCCCATAAAGTCAGAGGTGTAGGTGAAAGCAGAAAGTAGGCAGACTCTGGTTTTGGGGGTAGATGCTCGAGAATTTCTAGGGGGACTCCTGAGGCTCGATCCCGCCTTTGCGTATGCTGAGCCTCCTTCCTCATGACCTTTGTCGTGGGCGGAGTTCCTCACGCTGGCTCCCAGCAGTGATAGAATTCCTGTTGAGCTATTCCAGATCCTGAAAGATGATGCTGTGGAAAGTGCTGCACTCAATATGCAATATGCACTCAATATGCAATATGCCGGCTCCCGGCAATATGTACCACATCTTTATCTACTCATCTGTTGATGGAGATTTAGGCTGCTTCCATGTTTTGGCTATTGGGAATAGTGCTGCTGGGAACATAGGGGTACATGTGTCTTTTGAATTATAGTTTTGTTCAGGAATATTCCCAAGAGTGAGATTGCTGGATCATATGGTAATTCAATTTTTTTGTTTTCTAGGGAACATCCATGCTGTTTTCCACAGTGGCTGTACCAATTTACCTTCCCACCAACACCATAAGAGAATGCCCTTTTCTCTATATCCTTTCCAGTATTTGTTGTTGGTAGACTTTTAATGATGGCCATTCTGACTGGTGTGAGGTGGTACCTCATTGTAGGTTTGATTTGCATTTCTCTAATAATTAGTGATATTGAGCATCTTTTCACGTGCCTATTGGCCATCTGTATTTCTTCTTTGAGGAAATGTCTCTTAAGGTCTTCTGCCCATTTTTCAATTGGCTTTTTCTTCTTTTTATGGTTATTGAGTTGTATGAGTTGTTTGCATATTTTGGAGATTAAACTTTTGTTGCATTATTTGCAAATATCTTCTCCCATTCCATAGGTTGTCTTTTTTTTTTTTTTAAATACGATTTCTTTTGCTGTGCAAAAGTTTGTAAGTTTGAATAGGTCCCATTTGTTTATTTTTGCTTTTATTTCTATTGCCTTAGGAGACCCAAGAAAACACTGGTATAATTTATGTCAGAGAATGTTTTGCCTGTGATCTCTTCTAGGAATTTGTGGTGTTTTGTTTTAAGCCATTTTGAGTTCATTTTTGTGTATGATGTGAGGGTGTGTTCTAGCTTCACTGACTTACATGTAACTGTCCAACTTTCCCAGCACCACTTACTGAAGAGATTTTTTTCTCATTTTATATTTTTGCCTCCTTCGTCGAAGATTGATTGGCACAGGTGTATGAGTTTATTTCTGGCAGAGCCCATTATTCTTAATTTTCTAATTTTGATGACTTTGGACAGTAAGAGTTCACTTCTGTATCTAGTGGACCCCTCCTATTAATCTTTGAAAACATACTTTCTGACTTAACATGACATCTTGTCCTTTTCCTGCTTCAGATCTAGAAACAGCTATTTCTCTGAGGCAAGTGTTTAAATTATTGGGAAAAAGTTACATTAAAATGTATTATTGAAAAAAATGTGTTATTGAATTCTTAGTAAGTCATCATTGAAACCCAGCCCTGACCTGGTCCTGTTTTCCTTATAACCACAGGGTAACATGGGCCTCCACCATCCATGTCACAGAGACACCTCCCTCCCTCTGCTTAGATACTAGCTGAGGGGATTCTGGGGCTCTCCCCCAAGAGCCACTCCTACCCCAGGTGTATCCATACTCTGTGAGGCTCAGTGAAAGCTCTCTTGGGCAGTAGTGTCCAGAGTAGGAAGCAGAGACAAAGCCTGTCCCGAGGTCTCTAGCATTGCTCTGACCCAGTATAATACCTGGCTCACAGGAAGAGGGAAATGCACAGGTCTTTGATCAAAGTTAACAATTCACAACCAGCTATTCAAAAGTACACAGATAATCCATAGTGGAGGCTAATACATGTAAGTAAGCAAAAAGGCTTGAATGAGCAAACCCAGTGAAGTAACCAAGGTAAACATGTAGCTCTTACAATGGCTCTCACTGGCTTCACACCCTGCCCACTGAGGTGTTACCCAGCCTGTGCAGTGGGAGCAGCAAGGAATGGTGGGAATAATGTTAGCATTGGCTGAAGTGGCTGTTTCACATTCTATGTGTCAGGGTGCAAAGAAAGATTGGGAAAACATTTTGAGAGGATTTTTGGTTATGCAAATAAAGGCCCAGAGCTGAATCTGGTGAGAGAGATTGAGATAATGGGGAACTGAATTACTCCTTAGAAGTCTGTCTCATGAAAGAAAAGCTTGTGTCTATGAAAAACAAATTTGGGGGGATGTGAATTTCTTGCTGAGGCTAGAAATATGAGTTCTTAGGGGACTGAAACTAGGGATAAGGGAAATTGGAAAAAGATGGTCTGTCCAAGAGTGCAGAAGCATGAAGGCAGTTTGGAGTGACAGCCAGGAAAAACACTCCCTGAGAATATTCAGGAATATTCTGGAGATACCTAAACCTCCACTCCTGGAAAGATGATAAATTCCCTAGTCCCAGTGTGCCCTCCACATAAAGATGGACAAAGAAAATGATGGTGGAGGAGTCATGGCAGCATCTAACTCAGTGCTGTTGAAGAAAAATATACTGTGAGCTACATATGTACTTTTAGATTTTCTATTACTCTCATTTAATAAATAAAAAGAAACAGGTGAAATCAATTTTAGTACTATATTTAACCAATATTTCCAAACTATTATTTCAGTGTTTCCTGAACATAAAATTTGATTAATGAGACATTTTACATTTTTGCATATAAATCTTTGAAATCCAACGATATGTTTTATGTTTAAAGCACATCTCAACCCAGCTTTAGCAACCAGGTAAAATGCTCAATTGCCACACGTGGTTAATGGCTTCCAGAGTGGACCGTGCAGGTCTAACTCTTTATACTCTGTGATTACTAAAATAATTTCAAAGCCATTTAGAAAAACAAACAAATAGAACTGTTTGTAAGAGCCTGCTTATCTCAATGATTACATTTATTATCTTTGCAGTAAAAAAAAACAAAAACAAAAAAAACCCCCACAAAAATGCATTCAAGCACACACAGTCTCTCGGTTTCAGCAGACTGTCTTTGCAAAAGGCTCATGAACTGCTTATGGCCATGGGTGACTTCTGAGTGGGTAGACAGAATATAAGCCCATTAAAGAGATGAAAAATAGATTGATGTAATCACCAATGACTTGAAAAATGAAAGTATTAATAGGCATGTCAGTATAATGGTTACTTAGGTGGGAAGTCTCTGTGGGAACTGGCTTAGAATGCAACTCCTACTTAATATATTTTCAGGAGCCTCCTGCGAAAATGCCATGTTGCAGGAAAATAGGTATTAATTTATTGGAATGAAAGGAGAAGGCGATTTTTAATTGATTGGAATGACTGTATCTGATTCATCAACCTCTTTATCTCTGCTCTTTATATAACCCAAGCATCCCAGCCACACTAGCCTGGAGTTTGTATAGGTCAAAACAACAGGGACAAAGTTCCTACAGCTGTATGATTAAAAACCCATGTAATCCCAATAAATACATATTCTAGTAGGAACATTATTTCTGTTTAATGACAAAGGTGGCTGTGCTATGTGACAATAGGATAAACTCAATATGAAAATCACTTGGTCATGCAGCTGTGGAATTACGAGATTCTTGAATTTTATTTTATTTTTTTTTGAGAGGATAATGCTCTTAATTTTATTTTTATTTTTAAACTTTACAAAATTGTATTAGTTTTGCCAAATATCAAAATGAATCCGCCACAGGTATACATGTGTTCCCCATCCTGAACCCTCCTCCCTCCTCCCTCCTCCCTCCCCATACCATCCCTCTGGGTCGTCCCAGTGCACTAGCCCCAAGCATCCAGTATCCTGCATCGAACCTGGACTGGCAACTCGTTTCATACATGATATTTTACATGTTGGAATTACGAGATTCCTGAATTTTAAAAACTATGGATGCGTTATTTCACATATAAAATGAGACTTCATTAATCTTCTCACACTGCAATATTTTAAATCTGCTTAAAACAAATTGGCAGAAGATCAGAAAACCCTTAAATTCCCATGCTCAGCCTCCACTTCTAGCACTCTGTTTGAACTCTGGTCCCTCCAGTTTCTTCCAGATGGTCTCAGGAGTCTCATGAAGGCTCCAGCAATGAGGTCCCTTGGCCGCCCTGAGGCACCAGTGTTTTCCCCCCTCTCCTGCTCCAGACCCCTGTGGAAAGGGCACTGTTAATGCCCCAGATAGCAGTCGGTTCACTCCCTTTGGTGGTTTTCAAAGATGAGGCCAGAGCCAATATTTGTCCTGAGGCTGCCCAAGCCCCATGCTGAGGACACGGATGTCTGCGTGGAGGGCACCGTCTTCCTTTGCTACAGGAGCCGTGAGCAGTAAGTAGGTCCTGTTGCCTATGAATGGAACTGCCACGTTTGACACCTGGTGACTCAGCTCCTGTGGGTTTTGCTTCCTGGTTCTGGGATTGCATCGTCAAGCCAGATGATCTGGATGACCAACCTTCTTCTTTGACCTTGTCTGCTGTCCTGCTGCCCAAATTGTTCTTAAGATTCTTTTCCCTTACACTGAGTTTCTTTAAATGGCACATTTCTCTACATGCATTAGGATCTCATATTCTACCTCCCAAGCCTCTAAGTATACCTGATTTCTCTGCTGAACAAAATTTAGATTCAAGCAGAGTTCCCTGCTATACTTAAGGAGAATAGTCTAAATTACATTTTTACTTTTTTTCATCATCTTTAGTATAGTTCTGAGTTACCCAGTGAGTAGTGGCTGTTTCAGTTTTACTTTAATAATCAGCTCCCAGAATAAAGGCAGGCACACTATAGGTATTCAAGGAGTATTTGTCGAGTGAATTAGAGTTTTTATTTGTGAGGAAATCTTCCTTTTTGAGAACAAGACTGAGGTTTTTTTTTTTTTTTTCTTTTTTCTGGTACTCTGCTGCTGTTGCTAAGTCGCTTCAGTCGTGTCTGACTCTCTGTGACCCCATAGGTGGCAGCCCACCAGGCTCCGCCATCCCTGGAATTCTCCAGGCAAGAACACTGGAGTGGGTTGCCATTTCCTCCTCCAATGCATGAAAGTGAAAAGTGAAAGTGAAGTCGCTCAGTCGTGTCGGACTCAGCGACCCCATGAACTGCAGCCTACCAGGCTCCTCCGTCCATGGGATTTTCCAGGCAAGAGTACTGGAATGGGTTGCCATTGCCTTCTCCGTCTGGTACTCTAATCAAGGTCAAATTTCAAACTTTGTTCAGAGCATCTGTTTCCCATTAGCATTGGCGTGAGATGTCTGACACATGCCAGTGTAGCAGAATAGATAAGAGTCAGACAAACCTGAGTCAGGATAGCGCAAGTTAGTTAACCTTTCTGATCCTCTTTCCTCACCATGTGAAAGGCATAACATCTAAGCATAGGCTTGTGAGAAGATTAAATGAGGCAACGAGTCTTTAGCATTATTCCTGTCACATAATATTTTGCCCAAAAGATGGTAGTTATTAAAACTACTATTGATATTTTTAGAGAAACCAAGGGATCCCAAGTATTTGACTGTCATTTGAATTTGTCACTCTTTTTAAATTCTTTATTGAAGTATAGTTGATTTACAATATTGTGCCAACTTCTGTTGTACAGCGAAGTGACTCCATTATACACACACACACATTATTTTTTAAAATATTCTTTTACATTATGGTTTATCACAGGATATTGATGTAGTTCCCTGGGCTATACGGTAGGACTTTACTGTTTATCCATTCTATATATACTAGTTTGCATCTGCTAATCTCAAACTCCCAATCCATCCCTCTCCCACCCCCCACCCTCTTTTCAACTACCAGTCTATTCTCTATGTCCCATTTTGTTTCTGTTTCATAGACAGGGTTCATTTGTGTCACAGTTTAGATTCCACATATAAGTGGTATGATATTTGTCTTTCTCTGAGTTACTTCACTGAGTCTGATAATCTTCAGGTCCATCCATGTTGCTGTAATGGCATTATTTCATTCTTTTTTATGGCTGAGTAATCTGAGTTTGGGTGAACTTCGGGAGTTGGTGATGGACAGGGAGGCCTGGCATGCTGCAATTCATGGGGTCACAAAGAGTCAGACATGACTGAGCGACTGAACTGAATAGTCCATAATGGACCTCCCTGGTGGCTCAGTGGTAAAGAATCTGCCTGCCAATGCAGGAGATGCAGGTTTGATCCCTGCTCTGTGAAAATCTGCTGGAGAAGGAAATGGCAACCCACTCTAGTATTCTTGCCAGGGAAACCCCATGGACAGAGGAGCCTGGCAGGCTATAGTCCATGTGGTTACAAAAAGTCGAACACTACTTAGCAACTAAACAACAATATTCCATTATACATATATGTAAAATATACATATGTGTGTGTATGTATATATAATCTTTATCCATTCATCTGTTGATGGGACATTCAGGTTGAGTCCATGTCTAGGCAATTGTAAATAGTGCTTCTGTGAACATAGGGGTACATGTATCTTTTTGAATTAGAATTTTGTCTGGATATATTCCCAGGAGTGGGATTGCTGTATCATAAGGTAATTCTATTTTTTAGTTTTCTGAGGAACCTCCATACTGTTTTCCACAGTGGCTACACCATCTTACATTCCCACCAACAGTCTAAGAGGGTTCCCTTTTCTCCACACCCACTCCAGCATTTGTTATTTGTAGACTTTTTAATTATAGCCATTCTAACTGGTGTAAGATGGTATCTCATTGTAGTTTTGATTTGCATTTCTCTGATAATTATCAATGATGAGCATCTTTTCATGTGCCTATTGGCCATCTGTATTTCTTCTATGGAGAAATGTCTGTTTAGGTCTTCTACTCATTTTTCAATTGGGTTTTTTGTTGTTATTGAGTTGCATGAAAATGAAAGTTTGTGCAGTCATCTCCAACTCTCTGTGAGCCTATGGACTATTCACCCCATGGAATTCTCCAGGTCAGAATACTGGAGTGGGTGCCTGTTGCCTTCTCCAGGGGATCTTCCCAACCGAGGGATCGAACCCAGATCTGCATTGCAGGTTGATTCTTTACCAGCTGAGCTACCAGGGAAGCTCAGTTGCACGAGCTGTTTGTATATTTTGGAAATTAAGCCTTTGTCAGTCGCATCATTTGCAAATATTTTCTCCCATTCTCTAGGTCTTTTTGTTTATGGTTTCCTTTGCTGTGCAGAAGCTTGTAAGTTTGTTTAGGTCCCATTTGTTTGTTTTTGTTTTTATTTCTATTGCCTTGGGAGATGGACCTAAGAAAATGCTGGTATGATTTATGTCCAAGAATGTTTTGTGTATGATCTCTTCTAGGAGTTTTACGGGGTCTTGTCTCATTTTAAGTCTTTAAGCCATTTGGAGTTTATTTTTGTGCATGGTGAGAGGGTATGCTCTGGCCTCACTGATTTACATGCTTTCACTGATCTTTACATGTCCAACTTTCCCACACCACTTGCTGAAGAGACTATCTCTTTTCCATTGTATATTCTTGCTTCCTTTGTTAAAGATTGACCATAGGCGTGTGGGTTTATTTCTGGGTGAACTTGTCACTCTTGTCTCTGAGTTTAGAGCTTGAAAAGCCATGACCCTTCATATCTTAAGCAAAGGCAGTAAAAATGCTCCCAAATTCCTTGTGCTTTATATATATGGATGGGAGTAATATTGCCACAAAATAGTTTGTAGCTGTATGTATAGGAGGTTTTTTTAATCATCAATATTTCTGCATATGTTATTATTAGCTATCTGTGTTCCTGGGGTCAAAGGCTATTTGATTTTTTTTGAAAGGCTTTCTTGATTCCTATGCAGGCATGCCTTGTTTTGTTGCATGTTGCTTTGCTGTACTGCACAGATTTTGCTTTTTATAAATTGAAGTTTTGTGGGAACTCTGAGTTGAACAGGTCTATCAGATCAGTGTCATTTTTCCAACAAGATTTGCTCACTTGTGGCTCTGTGTCACATTTTGGTAATACAGGCAATATTTCAAACTTTTAAATTATTATTTTATTTGTTATGGTGATCTGTGGTCAGTGATCTTTGATGTTACTACTTTAACTCACTGGAGGCTCAGATAATTGTTAGCATTTTTTAACAATAGAGGATTTAAACATTTTGAAGTATAGTTGATTTACAATGTTGTGTTAGTTTCAGGCATAAAGCACAGTGATTCAGTTCTGTCAATCAGTTCAGTTCAGTTGCTCAGTCGTGTCCGACTCTTTGTGACCCCATGAATCGCAGCACTCCAGGTCTCCCTGTCCATCACCAACTCCCGGAGTCCACCCAAACTCATGTCCATTGAGTCGGTGATGCTATCCAGCCATCTTATCCTCTGTTGTCCCCTTCTCCTCCTGCTCCCAATCCCTCCCAGCATCAGAGTCTTTTCCAATGAGTCAACTCTTCGCATGAGATGGCCAAAGTATTGGAGTTTCAGCTTCAGCATCAGTCCTTCCAATGAACACCCAGGACTGATCTCCTTTAGGATAGACTGGTTGGATCTCCTTGCAGTCCAAGGGACTCTCAAGAGTCTTCTCCAACACCACAGTTCAAAAGCATTAATTCTTCAGTGCTCAGCTTTCTTCACAGTCCAACTCTCACATCCATACATGACCACTGGAAAAACCATAGCCTTGACTGGACGGACCTTTGTTGGCAAAGTAACATCTCTGCTTTTTAATATGCTATCCAGGTTGGTCATAACTTTCCTTCCAAGGAGTAAGCGTCTTTTAATTTCATGACTGCAATCACCATCTGCAGTGATTTTGGAGCCCCCCAAAATAAAGTCTGACACTGTTTCCACTCTTTTCCCCAATCTACTTCCCATGAAGTGATGGGAATGTTGAGCCTTAAACCAACTTTTTCACTCTCCTCTTTCACTTTATCAAGAGGCTTTTTAGTTCCTCTTCACTTTCTGCCATAAGGGTGGTGTCATCTGCATATCTGAGGTTATTGATATTTCTCCCGGCAATCTTGATTCCAGCTTGTGCTTCTTCCAGCCTAGCATTTCTCATGATGTACTCTGCATATAAGTTAAATAAGCAGGGTGACAATATACAGCCTTGGTGTACTCCTTTTCCTATTTGGAACCAGTTATACACATATATATTCTTTTTCCATTTTTTTCCTTTATAGATTATTACAAAATATTAAGTAGAGTTCCCTATGCTATACAGTAGGTCCTTGTTGGTTATCTATTTTATTTATAGCAGTGTGTACATGTTAATCCCAAACTACTGGTTTAGTCCCCTCCTTTCCGTTTTTGTAACCACTAAGTTTGTTTTCTATGCCTGTGAATCTGTTTCTATTTTGTAAATAAGTTCATTTGTATCATTTTTTAGATTCCACATATAGTTATATTACATGATATTTGTCTTTCTTTGTCTAACTTCATGTAGTATGATCATCTTTAGGTCCATCCCTGGCAATAGAATATTTTTAAATTAAGGTATGTACATTGTTTTTAGACACAATGCTATTGCACACTTACTAGAGTACAGTATACTCTGTGCACTGGGAAAGCAAAAAAATTTGTGTGACTCACTTTTTTGCAGTGTTAATTTTATTATATTATTATATTATTATTTATTTATTATATTATTTATAATATAATTTATTTATTTATTTATTTATAATATAATTTATTTATTATATTAATTATATTATTGTGGTGATATGGAACTGAATCTGCAATCTCTGAGGTCTGCCTGTACTAAGTGTATGAATACAATGCCAGGAACTTAATACATGCCTGGGCGATGATTGCAGCAAAGAACTCCATTTCTGAAACCTTGATTGTAGATGAAGAACAAAATCAAAGTCACTGCAAAATTACTGTCTAGGTGAAACAATAGTTTGGGAGTTGTATTATATAAAAACTGCTTAGCGATAGTTATTTTTTAGAAGTTAGTTAACACTAATATTTAAGTGTCCGAAAACTACATTATTTTAGTATGTTATATGGTGAATGGCACCCCACTCCAGTACTCTTGCCTGGAAAATTCCATGGATGGAGGAGCCTAGTGGGCTGCAGTCCATGGGGTCGCTAAGAGTCAGACACGACTGAGCGACTTCACTTGCACTTTTCACTTTCATGCATTGGAGAAGGAAATGGCAAGCCACTCCAGTGTTCTTGCCTGGAGAGTCCCAGGGACAGGGGAGCCTGGTGGGCTGCTGTACCCTGGGGTCGCACAGAGTCGGACACAACTGAAGCGACTTAGCAGTAGCAGCAACAGATGGTGACTAAAAATAACCAGAAAACCTGAAGTTATAGTTGGACCAGATTAATGAGATGGTTTGGTACAAGGGAGTACAAGCTTATGAGGGTGGGTCAGAGCCTAGGGATGCAGAGAAGGCAATGGCAACCCACTGCAGTACTCTTGCCTGGAGAATCCCAGGGATGGGGGAGCCTGGTGGGCTGCCGTCTGTGGGGTCACACAGAGTCGGACATGACTGAAGCGACTTAGCAGCAGCAGAGCCTAGGGATGAGAGAGGCCCTGGGCATTTGTCTACTGCCATCCAGCACTGCCGACTGGGGTGGCATCTTCCCAGCTGAGGACTGAGCCTTCTCTGGCTAAAAAGTGAAAAGTGAAAGTCAAGTCGCTCAGTCGTGTCCGACTCTTTTTGACCCCATGGACTGTAGCCTATCAGGCTCCTCCGTCCATGGGATTTTCCAGGCAAGAGTGCTGGAGTGGATTGCCATTTCCTTCTCCAGGGGACCTTCCTGACCCAGGAATCGAACCTGGGTCTCCCGCATTGCAGGCAGACGCTTTACAGTCTGAGCCACCAGGGAAGCAAGGACACGTCAAAATGGGTGCTGGTTCATGGGATTTGTGGTGTGCCAGCTGGAAGGCCAGTAGGCACCAAGTGTCCAGGCAGTGCCCACGTGGGACTCCCCAGACCTGGGTGGTCCTGTCAGTGTGGGAGGGAGAATTCCAGGAGGTTGGGGCAGGAGCTCTTTGCAGTTGCCATGGGAGCACTTCTGAATTTAATAACCCAATTTTGAGATCTTCCTGATAAATCTGGTTGTTTGGTGGAATTCCTTATCATTGCTAGGAGATATCACTTATAACAATGAGCAAGCAAATTGACAGATAATGCATAGAGTTCATCACAAGGGTAGAGCTAAACAAAGTTTACATCAAGTGGCAACTTATCCCAGTGGTTCTCATAGTCCTTATGTCCTTGGATTAGTATACACTGGTTTCTTTGGCTTTTTTCTTTGACAGTTTGACATACATCCTCACTCCCAAGTTGCTTTGCTCCTACTGAAGATGAAAATTCATTCCCAGAAAGCAAAATTGCCCATTAAGCAAGATAAATTGTAGTTGCCAGCATAAGTGTATCTCATTTAGTGTTAGCCTTCAAGGTAGGTGTTCGTGAAAAATTGTCTACAAAATTAATTTATGGAAAGAGATAAATTTGTTTCAGCTGATGATGTTTGGAGGGAACACTTTGGAAAATGAGATCAGGACTCTGTGAGTACTCGGTAAAAAAGATTTTGCTCCAAACAAAATATGCTGCTGTAAAAGAGTTCCTAGTTTCAGACAGGCAAGGTCACATTGTGCTGCTTCTCCTCCACTGTGAGATGAACTAACTGATGTGGGATAATGGATGTGACTTTCAGCTCTCCCAAGTCATTTCTTTTTTGGACGTGGAATTGTCTGTCCCCTGAGGTTTCTACCTGCTGAGCAGTTATTTACGTTTTCAATACATCACAGCTCCAAGATTCGTGCCACAATGTGGGAGGCACAGAAGGGCCCTGGACTGAGAGCCACAACCCTTGGTCTCTAGGCCTGGCTCTGCCACCAGATAACTGTCGGTGCTTGAGGTCTTTGTGTTTGAACAAGAGTCAAAGTGACCTTGTCCACTTAGTTCATGTGCTCTCTTAACCTGCCTGGGCTTTCTGGTTTATTTAGCACAAGATTCCCAAGTTAAAAGTCTGCAAAATATTTGATGTACAAAATCACTGCATGCCAGATGTATTCTTCTCTACTATGAGGGAGGTGAACATCCAAGGTAACAGCCAAGCTGGTGTTCTGGTGTCCCAGAGGACTGGATGTGAACCCCACATACAGGAGCTAAAGTTTAACATCCACAATGTGGAAAAATACCTAGGGCCACCAGAGGCTAGTCTATTTATATAAAGAGAGGTGTCCTTGGGTCTCTGTTGAGGTGGGGCGGGGGGGTAATTGGAATCCCAGACTAAAGCTGCTCCCCCAGGAAAGGCTGCCCCGTGTGGAAGGGTAACTAGAACACTCTACCCATAGATCTGAGAGAGAAGCAATCCTGTCCCAGTTGTGGTTTGGAGTGAGGAAAAATAAATATTTTGTGAGAAACTGAAACCCTGAACCTGCATTATATAAGGTGTGGAGACCAAATTTATAGTCCACAAATGTGGAGATCCCTGGTGGAAGAATTAATATAAGCCCAACTGTAGCCAATGGCATAAGGCAAGTAAAAGAAATGATGTTCAACTTTTATAAAGGAAGAAACAAAACTCATTACTTCTAGGTTCTATGGTTGTGTATCTACAAAATCCATCAGATCAGATCAGATCAGTGGCTCAGTCGTGTCTGACTCTTTGTGACCCCATGAATCGCAGCACGCCAGGCCTCCCTGTCCATCACCAACTCCCGGAATTCACTAAAATGCATAAGAATCCTCAAATTATTAGGAATAATTAGTAGATTTTCTGAGGTCCTGCATATTTATATAAAGAACAAAAACAAATTAAGCTAAAATCTTTGCCTCATGCCTCAAACCCACTGTCCACCCCATCATGCACCAAGGCGACCTGGTCCCATGCTCCACAGAAGAAAGAGAGGCTCTGAACTGTGAGCGCCGCAACTGCCTCACCGTGTGACCTCAGACTTACTTCAGTCAGCCTTCACCCTTGTCTCCTTTCTTCTATTCATAGGGGGCATCCTTTTCTCTTCTCCTTTTACATAAAAACCCTTTTCTCTATGCTTTTGAGTCTCTTCCCTTGCATCTCCACTAGAAGAAAGCTATGGCTTCCTCTGATATTTCTTTGTCTTATGTGTTCAACCTGGCTCTTTTCCTATAGCTTTTAAAGATGCTGAAGTTGCTGTTATCTTAAAAAGACTATAACAAGCCTTGGCAGAGCCCTCCAAATCACCTCTAGCTCTCACATTTTCAAAAGAACAGACTAAACTTTCTGTGTCCATTTTCGACTTCTCAAAGATTCTTAAGCCTATTTCAAACAGATTTCCCTTCCTATTACTCCTTGGGAATGGCTTTTATCAAAGTGACCAAATGACCTTCTTGACTGCTCAATCCATTGGGCTCTTTCAAGTCTTCTGGCACCACCACTGAATTGTTCATTTAGCTCAAGACCTCTACCTACACCTTGACTATGAACTTCCAGGTCCTTGTGTAAAGTCTGGCTGGTTCCTTAACTCTGTCCTTTATATTCAGCCTTGCCTCAGTTCCTGACGAGTGTTGTCTACATTCTGCATGATATGGCAACAAGGGCTTAGGAATTTGGATATTTTCCTAGGTGTGAATGTGGAGTCAGGGCAGCAAAGGGCTGAGATGGAACACATGAGCTAGAACAAAGATTATGGTGCTGTCACTGAGGCAGCTTCTAGGGGTAAAGGGAGTTTCCTCTAGCCCTTATTACTCACTGATGAACGTGTGCATCCCAGGAGGTAGGAAATAATTGTAACTCATGGGTCACTAGACTTTTCAGCTATAACTGCCTCAGACTAATAATTGATGACTGATTTGGAAGTGGGACATTTTACAACCCAGGGGGAAGGGAAGGGAGGTGGGCTCAAATGATTCAGATCGGATTTCCTGCCAGTCAGGAGGAACTAGGGCTCAGAGTCCAATTTAGTTTGACCTCAAGACAACAAAGAAATGTGGCCTTTCTTGCACAGTTATGTTTATTAGCAGATATCCACAACTGTCTCCTATTAAAAAAATGTCCAATAAATTGTAGCTTTTAGTATGGGGACTGTCCATAATGATCCAGCTCCCTGAATCTGGCATTGTGTGCTGAGGCACTCAGCTGTTGAAGCAGAAATGGTCGAATGCACAGGATTTCCAGGATGAATGTGACCACTACTGACTGTAGAGCAAGCAGAGAGATAAAGATCTTTGTGGCAAGAAGGCATGCTTGTAGGGTTATTTGACCTAAGAAGGGCATGGCGAGACTTGTGATTTTGCAATGGGCAGAGGCTAAGAAAGACAGACATGGCTATTAGAAGCACTGAAGGAAATGTATTCTAAGCAACATTTCTGCCCGAATGCATTAATAAACGCAAGAATAAAAATTGAAATTTCAGCTCATTATCGTTCTGGTTTTGGCTGCATGGTTTTCCCTGAGGCTTTTAATTCTTTCCCTCGAGTCTTCTATGTAAACTTTGGATCTTTGATGTGTTTTCAAATATTGGCTTAAAGCATCATAGGTTATTATTTAAGTGGGTAAATTGGCTATCTAGATGTATTCTATTTAATATACAAATGTGTATTTTCACTCAAGTAAAACAGACTTCTGTAGGAAGCTGTTCATGATATAAGGTGTCATAAGAAAGTCATGCATATTTACATTCTCTCTGAGTTCTGGCTTCTTGATTATGTTATTGTTAAATCATTTACTTATGCCACTACCTCATTAATAGTGGGACAAAGTGTCCTGAAGCATTCCTTTTCTTATTTTCCTTATCTGCTTTACAAATTCCCTTCCACTGGACCCCTTGAGCTTTTATTATATTGAACAACCTTCCCTTATTTTCAGGCAATGGCAGGACTGAAAGCGTGGAAGGTGCTTTAAAACCTTGCTGCTCAAAGTATGGATCCTTTTGCTCTATCTCTGTTAATAACTTTGAATCTCCATTTTTAGTCTGAATCAGCTATGCCCTCGATGTGCCAGATATGATTCTGCAATTGCTTTTTGGATATCTCTGTGCAGATGTTAGCTAGTATATCAGAGCCGGTGTGTTGAAAACCAGAACACACAGAGACATGGCAACAGAGTCAACTCACCATTGCCCCTTTTATGTGCTTCCCTCTTCTGAAGACCATTTTTTATGAAAAACATTGCTGTCTTCTTGGTCCCCTCAAGTGGACATGGAAAGCATATTATAATATCTTTCTCTCTGAGTAGTACTTCCCCCTCCCCTCATCCCAATCTGATCAGCCCATAAATCATGTCAGTTAAATTTCTCTCAGGCCCTGGGCATAGATCCCTTCTTCTCTACTCATCATTACTGTTTGTGATTCACATTTTTATCATCTCTGGCCTTGCCTAATACCATCTCTCCTAACGTAGCTCTTTGCCTTTCCCACTCTCTCTTCTCTCTAGGCCACTTGTAATTATCCATTTCTGCAGAGCAACCCGCACCCCCCCCCCCCCCGCAAACTTGGCTTCAAACTCCCACTTGCTATAGGTCAGAAGCCCAGAAGCAGCTTTGTTGGGTGGTTCTGGGTCAGGAGAACTCTTGAGAGGCTGTGATCAAGGTGTTGTCCAGAGTCACAGTCATCTGAGGTTTGGCTGGGGAAAGATCTGCTTCCAAGTTGACTCATAGGGTATTTAGCAGGCCTCAGTTTCTCACTACATGGACCTCTCCCCTAGGCTGCTTAGCACACAGCACATGGAAGCCAGCTTCTCCCCGAGAGCCATTGGAAAGAGTGAGAGTTCTCCTTAGATGGCAGTTGCAGTCTTTTTGTAACCTAACATTGAAAGTGATGTCCATCACTCCTTCCATATTGGTTAGAAGAGAGTCACTAAATACAGCCCACAGTCCAGGGAAGAGAATTAAGTTTTATCTCTTGGCAAGAGGAGTATTGAAGAATCTGTAGATGTATCTTTAAAGCCATCACAAATTGTCCTCTGGCCACTAATTATTTATCTTCCTCCCACATGCAAAATTCATATCAAAGAATTTATGGACATGTACATATCTTTAAAACTACCATACCACCTTCATGTCACAGAAACTGGTATCTCAAGATATGTTTGTTCTGAATATTTTCACTGACTCCACTGTATATATGCAGAAGAGATCAAACTCCTCAGGAGAATAGATGCACATATATGTATGGCTGAGTCCCTTTGCTGCCCACCTGAAACTATTGCAACATTGTTAATCAGCTATACTGCAATACAAAATAAAAAGTAAAAAAAAAAAAAAAAAAAACTCTCCAGATGCTCCATCATCTGACCCTAATGAATATTTTCATCATTTGCTTATGAATCCTACATGCAATCAAACCAAATTATTCACCATTTCCTAATCATACCCTAAATCGGTCATCTTCTGCACCTTCATGAATGCTGTTTCCCAGGTTGGAAGGTCCTCCCTCAGCAATTTCTTTTCAAATTCTATTCAAAATTCCAGCCTTGCCTTCTTTATAAAGTGTGGCAGCTCCTCTAAAATAGGATGTATCTACTTTCTTTGATAGTAAATTCCTAGCGGACAAGAACTTGTTCCTTCTTCATCTCTGCTGCTGCTGCTAAGTCGCTTCAGTCGTGTCCGACTCTGTGCGACCCCATAGACAGCAGCCCACCAGGCTCCCCCGTCCCTGGGATTCTCCAGGCAAGAACACTGGAGTGGGTTGCCATTTCCTTCTCCAATGCAGGAAAGTGAAAAGTGAAAGTGAAGTCGCTCAGTCGTGTCCGACTCATAGCGACCCCATGAACTGTAGCCTATCAGGCTCCTCTGTCCATGGGATTTTCCACGCAAGAGTACTGGAGTGGGGTGCCTCTACATCCCTCAAAATAAAAAACAGATTTCCTTGTATCCAACAGATGTTCAAAAAACAGAGTTAAATCGTATGAAGATGGCACTTAACCATTTAGGTGGAAAAAAACCCACTTTGAGTTGTTTGTATCCATGTGGTATACACCAACACCATGAGAGCATTTTGTTTGCTGTGTACACTTTGTCTTTCAAAGACACAAAGCCACAGTTGCTATACATGGGATAACCTGAAAGAATTGCTGGTAGAATGTCCAGATTATATCAACATCGTCAAGGTACCAGTCTTCTACTGCTGTGCTGGAGGGCCAAGAAAAGTTCATTTACCAATACACTGATGTTCCACCTATATCCCACACAGTGGAAATGATGGAGTTGTACAGCTAGGCTCTCTTGAGCTATGGTAGAGTAGGACTCTCCCGTTTAATTTCTGAGCAATTTTCTCCCTCCCACCTGCTTTCTCTTCCTCCTTTCTCTCTCTTTCTCCCTTCCTTTCTTTGTATGTATTCACTTTCTCATCTGACCTCTCATTATTTTCTCCCACCTCTCTGTGAGGTTGTTACCTGGGCATTTTGATGGAATTACTGCTCCTTAAATTTAGCCAAATGGAAATTATTTCTTTGTTAATAGTTTTACGGAGGTATAATTTACACACCATAAACGCCATTCATTTTAAGCATATAATCCAATGATTTTTAGTGAATTTATAGAGTTGTGTAACCATCACCACAATGTAATTTTAGAGGATTTCCATGACCCCAAAAGATCTCTTGGGCTAACTGAATTATTCAAAAATTTTCATTCCTTGTATTTTTTTTTTGCATGTGTGTGTCTGAAAAGAAAAGTATTTTTTCAGATAATTTAGAAAATATAGAAAAGCAGAAGAAAATAAAAATTCTCTTTATTCCACAACCTACAGAAATTCATTGCTATTCTGGTATATAGTTAGTCCTTCTGTCTACTTATCTGCCTGTTTATCCATATCTTAGAAGGGAAGTTACAATTAAGGGATGCTGAGAAGTTGATTAGGGCTAGGGACAGAGCAGCTACATATTAATAATTTTAAAATAGTAGAGATGTCTTTTTATCTTACTGATTTTAAAGAACTTGACTGAATTTTTGACTTTTGAACTACCACATTAGATACCTATTTATGTGTAAGGGTAGGAAGCCAAGTAAAGCAATAAATAGGCCATTACATACTGGGATTGCAATGTGGGTTTTACTTTCCCTGTGTGTGTGTGGGGAGGTGAGGATTATGAAGAGGGAAGGGAATACAGTGATTGCTGCCTGAAGGTTTCATGCTGCTGCTGCTGCTGCTGCTAAGTCGCTTCAGTTGTGTCCGACTCTGTGCGACCCCATAGATGGCAGCCCACCGGGCTCCCCCGTCCCTGGGATTCTCCAGGCAAGAACATTGGAGTGGGTTGCCATTTCCTTCTCCAATGTGTGAAAGTGAAGTGAAAGTGAAGTCGCTCAGTCATGCCCGACTTGTAGCGACCCCATGGACTGCTGCCTACCAGGCTCCTCCGTCCATAGGATTTTCTAGGCAAGAGTACTGGAGTGGCTTGCCATTGCATGGAAGACCTTAAATAAGCAGTCTCCAATCTTTTTGGCCCCAGGGATCAGTTTCATGGAAGACAATTTTTCCACAGACTGGGTCAAGTTGGGGGGGGCCGGGGAATGGATGGCTTCAGGATGATTCAAGTGCATTACATCGATTGTGCACTTTATTTCTATTATTATTGCATCAGTTCCAGCTCAGATCATCAGGCATTAGATCTGGAGCTTGGGGACCTCTGCCCTAAATGCAGATCTGTGATGGAGTGGTGGGAGGGATGTGAACATGGGAAAATCAGAAGAAATCTTGCAAGGAAAAAGTAAGTTGGGCTGAAAGAGCCTGCTCCCAAATTGAGGACACTTGGGGCTCCCCCAAATTTCTTTGAAATGGGAAAATGGGAAAGTTGAATTGAAACAGGAACTATTTGTGGTAAATTAGCATGTCAAGTGGTTTCTACTTAGCCCTATTGAGTACCTTACCCAGAGTAAGAGTCCACACACACACCAGTAAATGGGGACCATAGTGACAGAGTCTCCAAGTGGAATTGGATGATGAAGAAGAATGTGAGCTGCGGAGAATCTCTACGAAGTTGGCAGTTTCAGTGTTGCGTTAGCAAAGCAGTTGGTTAAATTGTTGCCCATGGCATCTTGGGACTCAGCTCTTCTATGTGCAGAGGCTGAAGATTAGGGGAAATTGGTAGGGAAACAAGTCAGGGGGCTGGAATATGCAGGTGCTTTTGTGTGGTCTCCGATAGCTCTTACAAGAAAGAGAAAAGCATCTCGGGGCTGTTTTCAGAACTTTACTATTAGAGGTCTTTCTGCCTGCAGCCAGCAATCGCAGTTGTCTGAGAGTTGGTGTATCATGACCCATGAAAGATTGGAAAAGGTAAATTTTCTGGTTGAGGCTAAAGTGGAAATAGAGGCAGGAAACAGTAGGTAATGAAATTGGGGCCTGGGAAACACACCACGTTCTTGCCTCTCCTGGGCATCTTCTGCAATGTGTTTCCTGCTTGACAAAGGTTTAGAACAGGCAGCCTGGGGATCCAGAGGTCCTGTGCCTTCCAGATCCTGCTATTGTTTTATGTTTTTCTGAATCAGATATCAAGATTGAGGTCATTAAGCTGGAGGCTAGGCAGGGCACTGAGATTTATTACTGAAAGATAGTCATTCTTTGGTTAGGGTCTAAATTCATGGGCTCTGACTTGGTAAGACCTCTCACTTACATTCTTAGTAAGTGAATCACTCAGAGAATTGAGTGAATGAGTATAAGCAAAAATCTAGTTGAGCTTTTAAGAAGGTTGTATTGCAGGTGAAACCCTAATTCTGTGAGCAAAAATCTGTGATCTCCTGTTTGGCCTGAAACATCATGTTCAGTCTCCCAAATGTGCAACAATGGGGATCAAACTGCTAAAGGTGCAGCCCCTTAAAAGGAGACTTTACCACCAAAGCCCATCTCAGATGCATAGATGGAGGACAGTGAATAAGGGGGGTTTTCCCAGAGAGCAAAACCCTCTACAGAAGGGAGTTGTTGAGATCCCTCTCAAGTAGAATATATTACTCATAATCATTATGGTTTTTTCCTCCTTTCCTTTTTTTTTTCCCCCAAATGGGAGTTGTTTGTCTAACAGTGGTCCTGTTTTCTACTCTGGTCTCCCCCCATCCTTTGTATATTGGGTCTGTTGGGGTGCTTAAATATTCTCTACATAGACTTACAGACAACAAGGCGCTATATGTGGACTTGTCTGGGAGACATCACCTGGGCATCTTGAGTGTAATAACGTAATGAGACTTAACATTGGGCTGTATTCTTTTAGGAAGGGAGTGACTACATTTTTGGTGGGTCATCAAATAGTTGCATAATGTTGGAAGGATACATTTTTAAAATTAGATGTATAAAGAAAGGGAGAAGGCAATGGCACCCCACTCCAGTACTCTTGCCTGGAAACTCCCATGGACGGAGGAGCCTGGTAGGCTGCAGTCCATGGGGTCGCTGAGAGTTGGACACGACTGGGCGACTTCACTTTCATTTTTCACTTTCATGCATTGGAGAAGGAAATGGCAACCCACTCCAGTGTTCTTGCCTGAAGAATCCCAGGGACGGGGGAGCCTGGTGGGCTGCCGTCTATGGGGTCGCACAGAGTCGGACATGACTGAAGTGACTTAGCAGCAGCAAAGAAAGGTGATCAGTCCTGGCTATTCTTTGGAAGGAATGATGCTAAAGCTGAAACTCCAGTACTTGGGCCACCTCATGTGAAGAATTGACTCATTGGAAAAGACTCTGATGCTGGGAGGGATTGGGGGCAGGAGGAGAAGGGGACGACAGAGGATGAGATGGTTGGATGGCATCACCGACTCAATGGATGTGAGTTTGAGTGAACTCCAGAAGTTGGTGATAGAACAGGGAGGCCTGGCGTGCTGCAGTTCATGGGGGTCACAAAGAGTCAGACACAACTGAGCGACTGAACTGAAAGAAAGGTGTGTATAGATGTTGGCAAGTCAAGGCATGGACTATAGTGAGTCCTGCTGTTATTTTTTTATACAACTGTGACTGATACTAGAATTCCTTCCCTCTACTTTTCAGTTAAGTCAATAATGTTCCTTTTTAATAGAAACGAGTTTGAGTTGGCTTTATTATCACTTGTGGTGAGAAATGTTCTTATTGAAACAGCATATATATATTTAATAAATATCATTTTGTAGGGTAGGAAAAGTCATTTTCCTTCTACCTTTCCAGGTTCTTGGCTGAAAAGTGAAAGTGAAAGTCGCTCAGTTGTATCTGACTCTTTGCGACACCATGGACTGTATAGTCCATGGAATTCTCCAAGCCAGAATACTGGAGTGGGTAGCCTTTCCCTTCTCCATGGGATCTTCCCAACCCAGGGATTGAACCCAGGTCTCCCGCATTGTGGGCAGATTCTTTACCAGCTGAGCTGTAAGGGAAGAAACTTCTCTGTAATAAAAGAATAATAGGAGAAAAACAAACAGAAGTTTGACATGTACACCTGCTGGATAGACAGGAGAGACCCAGAGGAACTGAGTAACTCCCTGGAATGGCCCAAGCTATTATAAACACCATCTCCAACTAAAGACAAAAGGAGATGTTGGGAGAAGGGAGCCAGTTATGGGAGGAGGTTAGGAAAAGTACAGCAAACACGAGTAAGGCTGTTAATACAGATTGACTTCCAAGCCTTCTCCATTAATAAGTTTCTAGAGTTTTAGTCATCCTCCATTTCCTGGTACAGAGAGGGAAATGCCCTTAACGAATGGAGGTTTCCCTTATAAATGTAAATGTCTCTAACAAAACAGTAACTTCTGCTCTGTTTTCAGAGCTGCTTCTGTGTGTCTGCTGTTCCTTAAAAATAATCAGCCTCAAGATAATTTTTATACCAAAGAGGCATATTTTGAGCTGGCACATTCTGCTCTACTTCCATTTTGAAGTCTTATCTGTAGACTTACCCAGGATGATGGTGTTAGCTACTGAGAAAGTAGGCATATATTTATAAGTAGACCCAACTTATTTTCTAGACTATAAAGTACTTTTACAAATTTATTCATGAAAGAAGGGGAAATTTCTTGCCATCGAAAAACCTGATTGTTAATTCATAGGTAATATATTTCTCATATTTTAGTGGCCACTAGGGATTTTAAACATAAGGGGATCAGATAATTCATTATGCTGTTTAAAAAATCACCTTTCAATGGATGTTCAATAAACTTACTGTGGTAATCGGTTCATGATGTATGTAAGTCAGATCATTTTGCTAGTTACATTAAGCACCTTAAACTTATAGGTGTATATGTCAATTATATCTCAAAAGTGGAAAATAAAAAATTATATTTCATTATTGGCAAATACATTTGGGGGCTGCAACCTAATCTTTCTGATCATTTAAACTTGCTGGTCATAGTAGCTTATATCTTTGGCTACCCTGATGGCTTAGTGGGTAAAGAATCTGCCTGCAATGAAGGAGACACAGGAGATGCAGGTTTGATTCCTGGGTCGGGAAGATCCCTTGGAGAAGTAAATGGCAACCCACTCCAGTATTCTTGCCTGGGAAATCTCATGGACAGAGGAGCCTTGGGGACTGCAGTCCATGGGGTCACAAGGAGTCGGACATAACTGAACAACTCAGCAAGCAAGTAAAGGACATTTTTAATAGTTCCCTAAGCTGGAAAAGACTCTGATGCTGGGAGGGATTGGGGGCAGGAGGAGAAGGGGACGACAGAGGATGAGATGGCTGGATGGCATCACCAACTCAATGGACGTGAGTTTGAGTGAACTCCGGGAGATGGTGATGGACAGGGAGGCCTGGCATGCTGCGATTCATGGGGTGGCAGAGTCGGACACGACTGAGCAACTGAACTGAACTGAAGCTGTGAACTTTGCTTGTGCAATCACAGACATCTAAAGATATTTAAATGATGTATTGATGCTGACAAAAAGATAATTACTTTCACAATTAAATTAACATTTTCTGATAAGGCATTAAATATTACTTTTCCATTGAGGCATTAAAAACTTTGCTTCACACCATAGACCATATCACTGCGAATGAAATCAGAAATGGAAAAATTTAGTTACTTAGCCTATCCATTCAAATTCACTCTGAAGAGTAGTATTTTAAAAGAGGTCCTCCAGTACCTTGCTTGGCCAACTTTCAAAAATTTATTTTCTCTTCTCTTTTCCCCATACTTATCAAAAAGGGATTTTTTTTTTAAAGTTTAGTGTAATTTGGTGGAAAGAACAAAATTAGATATGCATTTAATCTGTCACTTGGAAGGTACCAATATATATGTTTCAATAGTTTGACCCAGAATAAGTATGAAATAAATGGTCTCTGTTATTGCAGGTGGTGGAGCAGTAGGAATTCATGTATTTCATTCCTTCCAATGTATGAAGGACCTTTGATAAATTTGGATGAGCCAATTCTCTTTGGTGGCTTCCCTGGTAGCTCAGTCAGTAAAGAATCTGCCTGCAGTTCGGGAGACCTGGGTTTAATCCCTGTATCAGGAAGATCCCATGGAGGAAGAAATGGCAAACCACTCCAGTATCCTTGCCTGGAAAATCCTATGGATGGAGGATCCTGGTGGGCTGCAGTCCATGGGGTTGTGAAGAGTTGGGCACGACTGAGCAACTTTCACTTCATTCTCTTTGGTACATGCAAAATACACACATTTCTTATGCTTTAATGAATTTTTAGATTATTTGTTTCCTCTTAGTTTTGTAATGAGTATCCAGTTTGAAGATTCTGGCTTGTGAGAAATACAAGGAAACAGGATCCCCTCAAGCATTGCTGGGATTGTTAGAGGGATCTTGGTGGCATCAGTTGGTCCTTTCCGTTACTTGGGTTTAGTGTCAGTAAATCCTTCATCCTAGTCCTACATTTGCATATTATTTCAAACTTCATTCCTATCTACTTCTGTTATACTGAATTAATTTCATCATTGTGGCATCATGCTGTGATAAAAATATTCCCTATGGACCTGGAGGAGGTCTCAGTTTTGGTGGACACTAAATCATGTCAAATTCTGTGGACATTTGTCAGTTCAGTCGCTCAGTTGTGTCCAACTCTTTGTGACCCCATGAACCGCAGCACGCCAGGCCTCCTTGTCCATCACCAACTCCCGGAGTTTACCCAAACTCATGTCCATCGAGTCAGTGATGCCATCCAACAATCTCATCCTTTGTTGTCCCCTACTCCTCCTGCCCCCAATCCCTCCCACCATCAGGGTCTTTTCCAATGAGTCAACTCTTCGCATGAGGTAGCCAAAGTACTGGAGTTTCAGCTTCAACATCAGTCCTTCCAATGAACACCCAGGACTGATCTCCTTTAGGATGGAGTGGTTGGATCTCTTTGCAGTCCAAGGGACTCTCAAGAGTCTTCTCCAACACCACAGTTCGAAAGCATCAATTCTTCGGTGCTCAGCTTTCTTCACAGTCCAACTCTCACATCCATAGATGACCACTGGAAAAACCATAGCCTTGACTAGATGGACCTTTGTTGGCAAAGTAATGTCTCTGCTTTTTAATATGCTATCTAGGTTGGTCATAACTTTCCTTCCAAGGAGTAAGTGTGTTTTAATTTCATGGCTGCAATCACCATCTGCAGGGATTTATTGTCAAGCATCTTGCAAATGCAAGAGAAATATTAATATGAAGATGTGATTTCTGTCCTCTGACATCTAAAATCTAGTAGAAAGATTAAGACAAATGTTCAGGTAATGAAAAAACAGAAGATAGCAAAATAAATACCATATATATAGTGCTTACTCTGCGAGCTACTCTTTTAAGCACTTTAAAAATAGTTAATTTATTAGGACTATATCTTCATTTTCATATGAGGAAACTGAAGCACATAGAGGTCAAGTAATTCATCCAAGTCACAGATTTGATCCCAGAGAGTCTGATTTCAGAATCAGATGCTACCCTGTCCACGTTGAGCCAAGCGCTGTGTGCCTATTCAAGTGAGCGAGTGGTCTCTTGTGAACGTGCATGACTATGGGTGTGTGTGTGAAGGGAACAGGATGGGACTTAAAGAGGATGTGGCATTTGAGCATCTTTCAGATTTCATGTTTCTATGTTCAATTTGTTACCTCTTGATCTTTTCTTAACATTCCAATTATACTCAGATTGAAATACTTTAGAACTCCTGGACCTCTGTTTTTTCCCATCAGCTACTCAAATCTAATCAGGTCAGAACTTTATGACTTTGGACCAATAGTCTTTGCAAAATTTCCAGGGCAAAGTAAAGGTACATTATGTTGTTTAGAAAAGGTTATAGAATTTCAGACAGAACAGAATGAAAAGTGACTGAGTCTGTGACCACACATTGTAGAGTTGGTTTTATGATGGGAATTATCAGACCAATTCATCACTGTATCCAATTGATTCCAGGCACAAAGTCATTTTAGCTCTGATTTTTGAGGTGGACTGAGTGAAGATAGAGAGTGTGGATGATATGAATGTGTCTGTGTTAGACAATAAATGATTTGTGAATCCCTGCTGAGGCCCAAGCTGTGAACAATTCATATATTTCTGTGAAGAGATAACTAATGAGGCACCAAAGGTCTATAGGCAGAGGAGTTTGTGGAGGAATAAGATCAAGGGCGCTGAGGGATGATTATGGGAAAAGACTTTAGAGAGGGCAGCATGATCCAGTGTTGGAGATGCTCTCCGTAATGGCCCCAAGGGATCATGATTGAGGTCACTGCATGAAGGGGCGGCAGGCAGCAGATGCCAGAGGGGCATTTTCACAAAGAGCTTACATGACTCAGGAACACAATACCATGTAGGTGCCCAAGTGGCAAAAGTGTGACTTAGGACAGGGGGCATTCTTCTCCCTTCCTGTGGAGCTCAGTGTAACCTCAGTGTGATAGAACTCCAGGAAAGGATGGTGATCCTTTCTTTTTAATTTAGTTTTATTTTTTAAAAAATTTTATTGAAGCACACTTGATTTACAATCCATTAATTTAAGCTGTGCTAATTTGAGCAAAGTGATTCGCTTATATATATATATTCTTTTTTTGTATTCTTTTCTAGTATGGTTTATCAAAGGATATTGAATATAGTTCCCTGTGCTATACAGTTGGACCTACCTTGTTGTTTATCTACTCTACATATAATAGTTTGAATCTACTAATCCCACACTCCCAGTCCTTCCCTCTCCCCTCCCGCTTGGTACCTACAAGTCTGTTCTCTCTGAGTCTTTCTGTTCTGTAGCTATGTTCATTTGTGTTATTTTTTTAGATTCCACATATAAGTGATAGCATTTGTATTTGTCTTTCTCTTTTTGACTTATTTCACCTAGTATGATAATCTCTAGTTGCATCCATGTTCTGCAAATGGCATTATTTCATATTTTCTCCTGGCTGAGTCATACTGCATTGTATATGTGTGGTATCTTTATCCAGTCATCTGTCAATGGATATTCAAATTGTTTCCATGTCTTGGCTATTGTAAATAGTGCTGCTATGAACATAGGGGTGCACATATTTTTTCAAATTATAGTTTTGTCTAGATAGATGCCCAGGAGTAGAATTCCTGGATCATAAGGCAACTCTATTTTTAGTTTTTTAGAGGAAACTCCACACCGTTTTCCTCAGTAGCTGCACTGATTTACATTCTCACCAACAGTGTAAGAGGGTTCCCTTTGCTCCATACCCTCTCCAGCATTTATTTTTTGCAAACTTTTTTATGATGGCCATTCTGACTGGTAAGAGGTGATACTTCATTGTAGATTTGATTTCAGTTCAGTTCAGTCGCTCAGTTGTGTCTGACTCTTTGCGACCCCATGGACTGCAGCATGCCAGGCCTCCCTGTCCATCACCAACTCCCGGAGTTTACTCAAACTCATGTCCATCGAGTCGGTGGTGCCATCCAACCATCTCATCCTCTGTCGTCCCTTTCTCCTCCTGCCCTCAATCTTTTCCAGCATCAGGGTCTTTTCAAACGAGTCAGCTCTTCACATCAGGTGGCCAAAGTATTGGAGTTTCAGCTTCAGCATCAGTCTTGCAATGAATATTCAGGACTGATTTCCTTCAGGATGGACTGGTTGGATCTCCTTGCAGTCCAAGGGACTCGCAAGAGTCTTCTCCAACACCACAGTTCAAAAGCATCAATTCTTCAGTGCTCAGCTTTCTTTACAGTCCAACTCTCACATCCATACATGACTACTGGAAAAACCATAGCCTTGACTAGACGGACCTTTGTTGGCAAAGTAATGTCTCTGCTTTTTAATATGCTATCTAGGTTGGTCATAACTTTCCTTCCAAGGAGTGAGCATCTTTTTATTTCATGGCTGCAGCAATTTTGGAGCCCCCCAAAAAAAGTCTGCCACTGTTTCCATGTTTCTCCATCTATTTCCCATGAAGTGATGGTACCAGATGCCATGATATTAGTTTACTGAATGTTGAGTTTTAAGCCAGCTTTTTGACTCTCCTGTTTCACTTTCATCAAGAGGCTCTCTAGTTCTTCTTCACTTTCTGCCATAAGGGTGGTATTATCTGCATATCTGAGGTTATTGATATTTCTCCCAGCAATCTTGATTCCAGCTTGTGCTTCCTCCAGCCCAGTGTTTCTCATGATGTTCTCTGCATATAAGTTAAATAAGCAGGGTGACAATATACAACCTTGATATGCTCCTTTTCCTATTTGGAACCAGTCTGTTGTTCCATGTCCAGTTCTAACTGTTGCTTCCTGACCTGCATACAGATTTCTCAAGAGGCAGGTCAGGTGGACTGGTATTACCATCTCTTGAAGAATTTTCCACAGTTTATTGTGATCCACACAGTCAAAGGCTTTGGCATAGTCAATAAAGCAGAAGTAGATGTTTTTCTGGAATTCTCTTTCTTTTTTCAATGATCCATCGGATGTTGGCAATTTGATCTCTGGTCCCTCTGCCTTTTCTAAAACCAGCTTGAACATCTGAAAGTTCATGGTTCACGTATTGTTGAAGCCTGGCTTGCAGAATTTTGAGCATTAGACATTAGCTAGCATGTGAGATGAGTGCAAATGTGTGGTAGTTTGAGCATTCTTTGGCATTGCCTTTCTTAGGGATTGGAATGAAAACTGACCTTTTCCAGTCCTGTGGCCACTGCTGAGTTTTCCAAATTTGCTGGCATATTGAGTGCAGCATTTTCACAGCATCATCTTTCAGGATTTGGAAGAGCTCAACTGGAATTCCATCACGTCCACTAGCTTTGTTCGTAGTGATGCTTTCTAAGGCCCACTTGACTTCACATTCCAGGATGTCTGGCTCTAGGTGAGTGATCACACCATCGTGATTATCTGGGTCATGAAGATCTTTTTTGGTTCGTGACATTGTACAGGAGACAGGGAGCAAGACCATCCCCTAGAAAAAGAAATGCAAAAAAGCAAAATGGCTGTCTGAGGAGGCCTTACAAATAGCTGAGAAAAGAGGAGAAACCAAAAGCAAAGGAGAAAAGGAAAGATATAAGCATCTGAATGCAGAGTTCCAAAGAATAGCAAGGAGAGATAAGAAAGGCTTCCTCAGTGATCAATGCAAAGAAATAGAGAAAAACAATAGAATGGGAAAGACTAGAGATCTCTTCAAGAAAATTAGAGATACCAAGGGAACATTTCATGCAAACATGGGCTCAATAAAGGACAGAAATGGTATGGACCTAACAGAAGCAGAAGATATTAAGAAGAGGTGGCAAGAATACACAGAAGAACTATACAAAAAAAGATTTGATTTGCATTTCTCTAATAATTAGCAATGATGAGCATCTTTTCTTGTGCCTATTGGCCATCTGTATGTCTTCTTTGAGAATGTCTCCCTAGGTCTTTTGCCCATTTTTCAAGTGGGTTGTTTGTATTGTTGTTGTTGTGGCGTTGTACGAGCTGTTTGTATATTTTGGAAATTAAACCCTTGTTGGTCACATCATTTGCAAATATTTTCTCCCAGTCCATAGGTTGTATTTTTGTTTTGTTTATGGTTTTCTTTGCTGTGCAAAAGCTTCTAACTTTGATTAACTCCCATTTGTTTATTTTGGCTTTTATTTCTATTGCCTTGGGAGACTGATCTAAGAAAACATTGGTACGGTTTATGTCAGAGAACGTTTTGCCTATGTTTTCTTCTAGGAGTTTCATAGTGTCTTACACTTAAGTCTTTAAGCCATTTTGAGTTTATTTTTGTGTATGGTGTGAGAGTGTGTTTTACCTTCGTTGATATACATGTGGCTGTCTTACTTTCCCAGCACCACTTGTTGAAGAAACTGTCTTCTCTCCATTGTATATTCTTGCCTCTTTTGGGATGGTGATCCCTTACTGAGGGCCCTGGGCAGGGGATAGAGACAGCTCCAGTGGCAGGGTCCTGACTGGTTTATTTGCAGCATACATGAGACACATTCAGAGATTCCTGGAAATAACTTAGTGGGGCATGGTCTGGAATATAGGGATGAGAGAGGGTGAGATACAGGTCACATTCTGCAGATTTTCCACTAGCTAGTACAGCTCAGGAAGTGGGTGATATAGAAACTAATCTTTTCCAGACTAGTTCTTTTTTTTTTTTAATTTTAATTGAAGCATAATTGCTATACAGTATTGTGTTGGTTTCTGCCAAACATCAAAATGTATACCTATGGATGATTCATTGTTGATGTTTGGCAGACTAGTTCTTGAATGAATTCTATTACATGAATTTATTGGAATTAGATGACACCAATTCTTTGGAAGGAATGATGCTAAAGCTGAAACTCCAGTACTTTGGCCACCTCATGTGAAGAGTTGACTCATTGGAAAAGACTCTGATGCTGGGAGGGACCGGGGGCAGGAGGAGAAGGGGACGACAGAGGATGAGATGGCTGGATGGCATCACTGACTCGAAGGACGTGAGTCTGATGAACTCTGGGAGTTGGTGATGGACAGGGAGGCCTGGCGTGCTGCGATTCATGTGGTCGCAAAGAGTCGGACACGACTGAGCGACAGAACTGAACTGAATACAGGTTTGTCACCATTCTAGTTTCACAGGATAGGCAGTTTTCTTAGTATGGGTCCCCTCAAGATCATCTTGAGACCAAATTTCCATGCAAATAGTTCATTAGTGAGTTAATTCTAAGAAACACTGCTGGGGAGTGGGGAGGTGAGCTGGAGAAAAAAAGGTAACAAATACAGGGTGGGTGATTATGTGAGTTACGACTGTGGTCAACCTGTGTGCAGTATCACTGAGAAAATCCTGGGAAATCAGTATAGAACACACACCTCAGTGTCAGCCCTCCTGAGAGGTATGGGAGCTGGCATATTTATCCACCCACTCTTGTTATTCCCGGGGCAATGTTAATCCCTCAGCACCTCCAGTGGAAAGGGCTGCTCTGGCAGCCAAAGAAAGTCCATGGAAGAGAATTGCAGGCACGGGCATTGGAAGCCAGATTAGTGTGCATGGAAGTGGTAAGTATGGGGATATGGGTGGGTTGCAGATGGCATCTGCTACACCAGTGGTGTGGAAGTTCTTCTAGCTTTGTCTGCTGTTTGATATTGTTTTGGTTTGCTGTTTGACATTGTTTGATGGATTTTCTTGCTGACAAACCTGAAAACCTCTACTGCCCGCTCTGTTCCCATTTCCATTCTCCATGATTTTCCATTTCACTCTTAGGCTATGTGCCTCATTTTTTCTAATGTCTAAAATAAGAACAATATATTTTAATTTTTATTTATTTTTGACTATGCTGGGTGTTCTTTGCTGCATGTGGGCTTTCTCTAGTTGCGGCAAGTGGGGGCTACTCTTTTCGTTGTGGTGTGTGGGCTTCTCATTGCAGTGGCTTCTCTTCTTGTGGGGCACAGGCTCTAGGTGTGGGCTCAGTACTTGTGGTTCCTGGGCTCCAGAGCACAGGCTCAGTAGTTGTTGCTCATGGGCTTAGTTTCCCCATGACATGTAGAATCTTCCTGGACCAGGGATCGAACCCATGTCTCCTGCAATGGCAGGCAAATTCTTTATTACTGAGCCACCAGGGAGCCTCAGAATAATGTCTTTTTAACACTATTCTATGTACAGGCGTACCTGTTATACTGTCAGTTCAGTTCAGTTCAGTCGCTCAGTCGTGTCCGACTCTTTGCGACCCCATGAATTGCAGCACGCCAGGCCTCCCTGTCCATCACCAACTCCCGGAGTTCACCCAGACTCACGTCCATCGAGTCGCAAATAATACGTATTTTACAATTTGAAGGTTTATGGCAATCATTTGTTGAGCAAGTCTGTTGGCACCATTTTTTCCAATAGCATTTGTTCACTTTGTGTCTTTGTGTTACATTTTGGTAATTCTTGAAATATTTCAAACATTTTCATTATTATTTGTTATGGTGATCTGTGATCAGTGATCTTTGTTACTATTGGAATTGTTTGGGGCACCATGAATTGTGCCTACATAAGACAGCCAGCAGATAAATTGTTCATGAAAGGAGGAGTCAATCTATGTGGCAAATTTCATTGTTGTCTTATTTTAAGAAATTGCCACAGCCACCCCAGTCTTCAGCAGACACTGCCTTGATGAGTCAGCAGCCATCCACATTAAGGCAAGACCCTCTACCTACAAAAGATTAAAATTAGCTGAAGGTCCAGATGATGCTTAGCATTTTTAGCAGTGAAGTATTTTGTAATGGAGATAAGTATTGAATATAGTTTTTTTAAGATATCATACTATTGCACACTCAGTAGACTATAGCATAGCTTAAACATAACTTTTACATGATTGGGAAACCAAAAAACAGGTGTGACTCGGTTTATTGAGATATTTGATTTGTTGTGGTGGTCTGAAACTGAACCCACAGTATCTCCAAGGTGTGCCAAGTTGCCTGTATTGAGGAACAAATTAACATTTGAAAAAGAATATGTCATCATGATCATGATCTGCCTCGTGATAAATCTGTATGCAGATCAGGAAGCAACAGTTAGAACTGGACATGGAATAACAGCCTGGTTCCAATCGGGAAAGGAGTACGTCAAGTCTGTATACTGTCACCCTGCTTATTTAACTTATATGCAGAGGACATCATGAGAAACGCTGGGCTGGAGGAAACACAAGCTGGAATCAAGATTGCTGGGAGAAATATCAATAACCTCAGCTATGCAGATGACACCACCCTTATGGCAGAAAGCGAAGAAGAACTCAAGAGCTTCTTGATGAAAGTGAAAGAGGAGAGTGAAAAAGCTGGCTTAAAACTCAACATTCAGTAAACTAAGAATATGGCATCCGGTCCCATCACTTCATGGCAAATAGATGGGGAAAAAATGAAAACAGTGACACACCTTATTTTTTTGGGCTCCAAAAATCACTGCAGATGGTGATTGCAGCCATGAAATTAAAATACGCTCCTCAGAAGAAAAGTTATGACCAACCTAGACACCATATTAAAAAGCAGAGACATTATTTTGCCAACAAAGGTCCGTCTAGTCAAAGCTATGGCTTTCCCAGTAGTTAGTGTATGGATGTGAGAGTTAGACTATAAAGAAAGCTAAGCACCAAAGAATTGATGCTTTTGAACTGTGGTGTTGGAGAAGACTCTTGAGAGTCCCTTGGACTGCAAAGAGATCCAACCAGTCCATCCTAAAGGAAATCAGTCCTGAATATTCATTGGAAGGACTGATGCTGAAGCTGAAACTCCAATACTTTGGCCACCTGATGGGAAGAACTGACTTATTTGAAAAGACCCTGATGCTGGGCAAGATTGAAGGCAGGAGGAGAAGGGGATGACAGAGGATGAGATGGCTGGATGGCATCACTGACTCCATGGACATGAGTTTGGGTAAACTCTGGGAGTTGGTGATGGACAGGGAGGCCTGGCGAGCTGCAGACCATGGGGTCACAAAGAGTTGGATATGACTGAGCAACTGAACTGAACTGATGTCATGATTTGTGCGCAAGAAGGGTTTTCTCTTTATATGGTCATACTTGTTTTGCCCTTGGCAAAGCGAAAACTTGGGGACCTTCTCTTCTGGGACATTTGAAAGCTGAGACTTGATTTAATAGATAAAGGCTGGGTTTGTCCTCTAAAGAAGTGTGTGTTTTATTATTTTTCTAATATTTTATCTGAGTTACTTTGATTATGTTCAAATTTGATAGTATAACAGTGTAAAACATACCTCATTGATATCTAATCATATTACATTTATTTTACTGTCTTTCATCACTTAGCTTATCTCACAAATAGTTAGGGCAGAACATAGGGACTTTATGTTCCCCATGTTTATGCGGAACTTTAAATTCCCCAAATTTATGCGGCCACAGACACGCCCTGAACTTAGGCCGATCTCAGAGCCATTTGTTGCCTCAGGAGACTGTGATCTTTTATATTCCTGGCATTTTGTGTCCTGTGTTGTCTGTGTTGGCTGTTGATTCAATGAATTACTGCTTTTTGCTCTGAATTATTTAGGATGGAGATAGGGAGAGGGAAAAGGGAGGAAGAAGAAGGAGAGCTGCTCTTGTTGGCTTCTGAGTAACTGGTAATTATTGTAATGCCACTTTCCTATATATGCTCAAGCTGCACATGGTTGAAAAGTCCTTTTACAGACATTTAAAAATTTAATCTTCATAACTAGTACATAAAATGAGCAGGAAGAAAAGGACCTATTCAGAACAGGTTTGCACTAATACTTTGGAGGAGGTGAAGAAAAGGAGACTCAGAGAAACAGGATGCATGTAGTGAGGCAGTAAAGTCATGCCATTTGTTGCTTAGAGAAGAAAGGACATGCCTGGTGGGGTTTATGTGATGGTCTTCATGCTTTATATGCAGGTGTGGTGAAGGGTGGCTGTACTTAGAGTTGAGCCAGTCTTGGCTATGGCAGTTCTGAGAGGAGTCATTTTGAGAAAGGCCTTGGCTCACCCTGAGCCCTGGTTTCCTCATTCTGCTGTCTGTAAGAATTAACAAGATGCATGTAAAAGCACTGTGCAAGCTGTAAAGTGCTGTATGTGATTCTATAGCTGATACTTCCCTGATTGTGAAGAGATGGTCTTGTAGAATCAGGATAGGAAAAAACATACTGAGAGTTGATTTCTTAACAAGCATTGTTGGGGATCCCAAGTTTCCTTATTTGTATGTTGAAGATTTGTCTGGTGGAAGATTGTTTGATTGTTTTTAGAAGTAAGATGACAACACTGGTTTATATTTGTTTAGTACCTTTGTTGACAGTGGTGGGATAATACTGAATATTTTGAAAGTAACTTCATCCAGATATTTTGGATAAAGCAAGGCTTTTGCATTATAGAATTGTTAGAAGATTTCCAGGTAATGGCAGGAAATTCCACTGTGTTGGGTTGTTGGGTTTTAAAAAATTCAGGATAGCATCAATGTTCAGCTCCTTAGTAGCTGTGTGATCCAGGACTGGCTAGTCTGGTTTTTCATTTGTAAAAAAGGCTAAAAGTTCTCCTAGGGATCATTGTGAAGACTGAATTGAGACAATAGGTGAGGAAATTCTCTGAAAACTATAGATAGCTCCATAAGTATAAGGAGGTAAAATTATTATCATTTCTCATGTTTAAAAAAATGAAACCAACAAGCAAATATTCAGTGATACAAGTTAGAATCAAACCAGAAATTAAGGAGATGTAGTTCAATATGGAGACACAGATTGCTGCTTTTTTAAAAAAATTTATTTTTTAAATTCACAGATTGCTTTATGATAATGATTTCTTTCCATATGGTTTTGGTATGGGATGCTTACGGGCGGTAAATGGGGAACTGTGCCAATGTGATGTATCTGCACAAGTTTATTTCAAGATTCATAACTTGCCTTTCTGGCAAGATACAAACTAAGAGTTTCATTTGAATCTGTTCAGCCTATTGTCTCTTTCAGACTTTGAAGACTATAAATAAGTCTGATTTACTCTTCAATAACTCCATAAAAAGGTCATAGGGTTAACTGAACCCCAGGTGGCAGCGGGTAGTGTAGGAGTTGAAAGTCTGCAGTCCAGGTTCCCTGGGCGGGGCTGGGTGGCTCTCCAGGCTGGGTTTCTGTAGATGTACATGTGGTGGATTTGCCACAACCCATGTCTGGACGTCAGCATTGTAGCATATGAAATCCAAGTTTATCAACTTACCGAGTATCGATCTTTCTCTCTGGAGTGGACTTCCATCATCCCTACTCATCACCTGACATCTAAGACTTAAATACCAAGTCATCAATTTTCAGGGAGAACTATAGTTACCAAGAAAATGAAAGTTTTCTAGTTAACATTTGAGAAGCCAAATTTCAAACAGAAAATTGCTTGATGACCTTGATATCCAAACCAGTATCACCAGTCATCTGATTGGAATATCAAAGGGTTTATTAGTCGAGTTTCTTGAGTGTATGCAACAAAATTCTCTTTTGGCTACCTAAGCAGAAAAAATAGTTTATTAGAAGTTCTCAGGTAGTTCATAAGAAATGATGGGCAGGCTGGAGAACCAGGCTCAGAAGAATGAAACCAAGAGAGGCTATGAGTGGCGGCTGTGGCAGGGCATGCTGCCATCTGTTGAGTGTGTTGCTGTTGTCCCAACTCTGAGCAGCTGATGCAGCCAGTATCTACAGACTCACACTGCTGATACTCCTGCTGGTCTTCTGAAAATGCTCACATCACCGTGTGCAGCTTCTCAACTGTCCCCAAATCTTTGTTTCTCTCCTTCAAGATCCAAAGACCCAGGTTGGAGCATCTGGTTGCCGAATTTAGGTCATGCGCATCTACCCAGCTGGCATAACACTAAGAAAGGAAATGCATGTCCCCAGATCCATGCTTCTCAAAGTATAGTCTGCAGACTGGTGCCAAGTTATGGACTGTTTTTATTTTGTGATGAGACAAAGGACTTGTGCTCAAATAGAAATCAATTTAGTGCTTTCTCTGTTGAGAAAATTTATCTCTGGAAAAAGGGTCAGCTTTACCAAACAGGGTGCTCTATACAGAGCAGCACTTCTCTAGACTCCATGGTAGGAGGATCTGCCATCAGAGGGCTCCCCCCAAAGTAAGGGTACTTGGAAGCTGTGTGGTCAAAAAAGAACAAATGTTCACCATATGTGAGATCAAGCTGAGGAAGCCTGCTGCCTCTTACTCTACCATGGAGATGCACCTGCCGTCAGGAATGTGTGACTCCTGTGGATCGGGATGCACCTGGCTGGTGCTTGGTTGGTTGTGATGATACTGATTCTGGTGTTGCTTTCTTTTCTGCAGGGTGGGTATCTAGCTACCCTCTTGGGAAGGAAGAGGTGGAGGAGATAGTCTTCTGTCCATCTAAGTTGGCTTGTTGTGATTCCTCAGGGTGATGAGGAACCCTTGCTGAGATGACTATGGAGTGGCATCATCATCTGTCCATTCCAGGTCCTGTTCTTTCTGTCTTCACCAAAACAAATACCCCCAGCACCTGCATGGAGGTGTGAGCAGTTCTTAATTCTGTAGTTCAGGAAATGATCCCAGTGCACAAAGTTGGGGGATGGTGTGAGAAGAGGAGGCATTGAGATCAAGTACGTGACTGACTGTCACAGGATCACAACAAACTGTGGAAAACTCAAGAGATGGAAATACCAGAGCACCTGACCTGCCTCTTGAGAAATCTGTATGCAGGTCAGGAAGCAAGTTAGAACTGGACATGGAACAACAGACTGGTTCCAAATGGGGAAAGAAGTATGTCAAGGCTGTATATTGTCACCTGCTTATCTAACTTATATGCAGAGTACATCATGAGAAACACTGGGCTGGAGGAAGCACAAGCTGGAATCAAGATTGCTGGGAGAAATATGAATAACCTCAGATACCCAGATGACACCACCCTTAAGGCAGAAAGTGAAGAACTAAAGAGCCTCTTGATGAAAGTGAAAGAGGAGAGTCAAAAAGTTGGCTTAAAGCTCAACATTCAGAAAAGAAAGATCATGGAATCCAGTCCCATCACTTCATGGGAAATAGATGGGGAAACAGTGGAAACAGTGGCAAACTATTTTGGGGGCTCCAAAATCACTGCAGATGGTGATTGCAGCCATGAAATTAAAAGTCGCTTGCTCCTTGGAAGGAAAGTTATGACCAACCTAGATAGCATATTAAATAGCACAGACATTACTTTGCCAACAAAGGTCCATCTAGTCAAGGCTATGGTTTTTCCAGTAGTCATGTATGGATGTGAGTTGGACTATAAAGAAAGCTGAGCACAGAAGAATTGATGCTTTTGAACTGTGGTGTTGGAGAAGACCCTTGAGAGTCCCTTGGACTGCAAGGAGATCCAACCAGTCCATCCTAAAGGAGATCAGTCCGGGGTGTTCATTGGAAGGACTGATGCTAAAGCTGAAACTCCAATACTTTGGCCACCTCATGTGAAGAGTTGACTCATTGGAAAAGGCCCTGATGCTGGGAAAGATTGAAGACAGGAGGAGAAGGGGACGACAGAGGATGAGATGGTTGGATGGCATCACTGACTCAATGGACAGGGGTTTGAGTAAACTCCGGGAGTTGGTGATGGACAGGGAGGCCTGGTGTGCTGCAGTGCATGGGGTTGCAAAGAGTCGGATATGACTGAGCGACTGAACTGAACTGTACTGTGACTGAGGCTTGCTCGGTCCTTTGTATTATACATAGAGGCAAAGTGCTCACTGTCCAAGCCATTGGCGTACATGAATGTCCCCTTGTTCTCTAGCTGTTCTACCTCTCAAGTCCTCTCTCTTGAAGAGCATCTCCATTGAAGGCCTCCTTTCTGGCACATGCCTGGGGATTGCTAACCCTCCCTGTAGAATAATAAAGCCCCTATCTCTTCTTGGGACTTTTGAATTCAGACTTCCCAGTAGTGTACTGGATGTGAGGAGCTTTTCTCTCCACTTCAGCTGGTACTACAGTGTGGTAAGCTCTGGTCCTGTGAATGGGGTGGGCAAAAAAATGGCAAACTGCAGGTGATTTCTCTGTTAGGTTCCTAAAAATTGAACACCATTCTTCATCTAGGGCCCTAATCACCTTCCAAAGATGATTTGAAAATTGCCCAGTAATAGCAACATGTTGTTATTCAGTCGCTCGGTCATGTCCAACTCTTTGTGACCCCATGGATTGCAGCATTCCAGGCTTCCCTGTCCTTCGCCATCTCCCAGAGCTCAAGTTCATTTCCATGGAGTTGGTGATGCCATCCAACCATCTTGTCCTCTGAAATAGCTCAGCTGGAATTTCATTCATAGCAACATGGCTTTGGAGCTATTCCTTAACATGCTGGTTTACCCATCTTGAACTTCAGGTGCAACCTCTCCATGACAGTGATGATGAATGACACTACAGTGATGTTCTCTAAAGTTCAGTATTCTTCCTACCTCTAACCCTGATAATGAAGGCAGGGAGTGAGGGGAAGCTTCAGTTCAATCCACCTTAACTTCCCACTCCCTTTACAGACAACAGTGCTCCATTTCACAAGATATGTTTATCCTTAATCAGATTATAGATGAATCTCGTGGTCTGTGAGCAATTCTATGTCACTGAGATAACCTATTTGTTGTTGTTTAGTCCCTAAGTCATGTCTGACTGTTTTGCAACCCCATGGAATGTAGTCCACCAGGCTCCTCTGTCCATGGGATTTTCCAGGCAAGACTACTAGACTGGGTTGCCATTTCCTTCTCCAGGGGATCTTCCGCACACAGGGATGAAACCCACATTTTCTGCATTGGCAGACAGATTCTTTATCACTAAGTCACCAGGGAAGCCCAGGAAAACCTATAATATTTTGATATTACAGATTAATCTGAGCTGCTTACCATGTACTCCATCCAGGTAGTAAGGATCATTACACATTTGTTCATTGCAATTTGAAAAGCTCTGAAAAATGCATGTTTAATGCTGTGGGCTTGAAAAAAAGGAAGAAGGGGAGGGAAAAAAAGAAGAGGTAAGAAGGAAAGAAAGACAAGAATCACTTAAATCTAGAGAATAAAAAATTATTTCTGTACCTTTTGAAGTGTTAAGTGGTGAGTAGCTTAAACTAATTGAAATTTTCTGGTGTAATTACTTGCTTCCCTAGTGGCTTACATGGTAAAGTGTCTGCCTGCAATGTGGGAGACTGGGGTTCTATCCCTGCATTGGGAAGATCCCCTGGACAAGGAAATGGTGACTTCACTTTCCTTTCCACTTTACTTGCCGTAAAATGGTTAACATCCTGTGTCTGCTGATGGACTCATGACATAATGATTCATTTTCCTATGAGGAAAAGGACTGGAGTCTTACTAACTTTAGTCCCAGTAGTGCAGCCTCCTTCCAAAGGGATCTGCTTTGGTGAAGGGAAAATTTTTTTCCTGAGGCATTCTGAATGTGTTCTGGGCATTCACTGATCCTATTAAAAAGTGATCTTCTTTAGCTTCTGTGTCCCATAACTCCAGATTCAGTAGGCTGGATTTCACTGAGTTGATGGGTTTAAGCATTGGAGAAGGAAATGGCAACCCACTCCAGTGTTCTTGCCTGGAGAATCCCAGGGACGGTGGAGCCTGGTGGGCTGCTGTCTATGGGGTCACACAGAGTTGTACACAACTGAAGCGACTTAGCAGCAGCAGCATTATGAAAAGCAAAGTGTAGTAAGTGACTCTAGGAGAAAGGGATGCTGAAGGAGAATGAGGATGGTTGAGGGAAGGAGAGCATATGAGGGAGGAAAGGAGGACGTGCATCATCCTCACATTCTTATGGTAGGAAAGGAGCAGGGGGGACTCCATCATCACAAGGTGCAAAATGTCTCTTTTACATTTATGGGGCAAAAATCAATGAGTCAATAAGCAAACATTTAAAGGAATATTGTGCATAGAATAACATTGGTGGTGGGGAGTTGGAGATGTTAAAATAGACACATGGAAAATTGCAACAAAATATTCTCTATGGTAAATGGTAAAGGCTAAGTAGAAATAAGAAGTGTTAAGAGCTCTACGGGGTTAGTAAGTCAAATTGGAGGAGTCGAACCTTCCTTAGATGTTGAAGGATGGGATGATAATATCAAGAACTGTAGAGGGGCTGGGAGTTTACCTTCCTAACAAGCTAGCCTACACATAGTTCTGTGAATGCTGGCGGAAGATATAAGACCCCCAGATCAGAGGCAAGGAACTTCATGGCTCACAGCAAACAAGCAAAATGAGTCAAGATTTTTTTTTTTATTATTTTAAAAAAGAAACTTATAGAAGGAATAATAGCAGGAAATAAAGAGACCAGGAAGTACAACTTGTTCCTGACACAGTAGAAAGTAGGAATCCAAATTGGGTTTTGACACAGCAGATGTGGCCCAGACAGTGGGGCTGCCTACACACACAATTATCTCTCAGAGGAGGGTTGGCTTCTGGCTCATTCCTTATTCCTCTTCCATGGCTTACTCCTGCTTGTCTTGGTGTCTGATTGCTACTGAGAGCCTCGGTTGAGCTGCTACATGAAATGTATATGAGGGGTTATTATCTAAAGGCCTGTTCTTTTTTGGGATCACCTTCCCTTGGGCCAGCAACATCCAGTAATGTAGCCATGAACTTCATGTGGCTATTGAGCATTTGAATTGTGCCTAGTTTGTATTGAAATGTGTTGTAAATGTAAAATACACACAAGGTTTCAAAGACTTAGGAAAAGAAAGGAAAAGATCTCAATAGTAATTTTTATATGGACCACATGTTGAAGTAATATTTTGGATATATTATTTAGGTGAAACACAAAATTAAAATTATTTTCACCTTTAAAAATTTTTTAAATTTCATATGTTAACAAGAAACTAAATTCCATCTGTGGCTTGCATTTGAGGTACACATTCTTTTCTGTTGGGCAGTGCTGCTCAGGTGCATTTGAGAAATAAGGGAGGCTCCCTTGGTCCCTTCTTGTTATCCTCTAAGTGCTGTGTGACTGACTGTGCCATTGTGAATGATAGCTGAGCATGACCTGAACTGCAGATCTGTATTAAAATGCAGTCCTCCTGGATATACCCACACTGCTGCCTCTAACCAGAGTGTCCTCAGAAGGGAGGAGGAGGGCTGTGGTGAGGATTCACCTCCATTCATGATCCTGTCCCTCATTGCCCTTCACAGCACCCCCTGATAAGTAGATTTGTAGGTGAATCAGGCTTTCCTGAAGGGTCAAAGAGTACTAAAGGGAATTACAACCTGTGAAGGAAAGACCTTTAAACCAGAAGGCTGTGATTCAGATTCCAGAAACATCACCCTGTTACTTTACCATCAACCAACCAAAAGAAATTCCATGAGCTGCAACCCTCACCCCAAATGTTACCTTTAAAAACCCTTTCCTGAAAGCCATTGAGTTCAGATCTTTTGAGCATAAGCTGCCCATTCTCCTTGCTTGGCCCTGCAATAAATGCTGTACTTTCTTTCACCACAGCCTGGTGTCAGTAGATTGGCTTTGCTGGGCTGCAGGAGAGTGGACCCAAGTTTGGTTTGTTAACAACCACACACACACACACACGGATACAGACATTCTGGCTTAGCTTGGGTTTCCCCCCAAATAGACCCCAAGGCAAGGATTAGGGTGCAGATGGTTTGTTTTGGAGTTGATTCCAGGAAGAAAGGAAAGGTGGAAAGGCAATCAAAAGATGCATGGATGAGTGGGAAACCACTGTGGGCAACAGAGGCCCAAACCCTCTGAGGCTTTGAGAGAGGCTGTGGTGCAGTGTCCTGAGGAGTAGGAAGTTGGGGTCTTTTATCTACCCACTCCCATCCTGGCACCTCCAGGATATGCAGGTGAGCGCAGTCCTTTAGTGGCCACTGGGACAGTCCTTTAGCTTATAAGGGAATTCTCTGCAGGGCACCTTTGGTATCTGCTACATTGCCCAATGGTACCAGACCCCTAGCAGGTGCTTAATCAATATTGATTGAATGAATGAATGAGTAAACACACATCATTTAAGGACAAGCCTTAGTTCCTAGATTACAGTCAAAACTTGGTGATGAGGAAGAGAGACTTTTCTTTACTGCCTCATAATTGTAAAGCTGCTCCTCTTTATTTATAATAGAGTTAGCACCTCATTTTATTATGCATCCACCCCTTGCCTTCTTTTTATGCCTTAAACCTGCCAAGAATGAGAAAAGGCTGAATCACTGATCCTCTTAATGACAACTCCTTTAGCTTCATGAAGACTGGAAATTAACTTACAAAGGCATAGTGAAGTTCTTAGATGGGAAATTGTACCATCCTCCCATGCCTGCTAGTGATGACTGGAAAGTTGGGCAGTGGGCTGATTGGTGTGTTATTCAATTATAGAATTGTTTATTTTGATATTTTTTTCTGCCTGGTTTTGGCGCATTTTTACTGAGACTGAAAATAATGGAGTTCATGTGTAGAATGCAAGTCCTCAAATCACATGAATTGAGGCCAGATCTGCTGTGTGTGTGATATTCTTGGTGAAAGGCAGTGCCAAAAACACAGACCTGATTTAGGAAGACACAAACTAACTGTACATCGGGGACTCCTCTGACGATAGATATGACTTCCAGATATGTAGTAAAAGAGAAAAAAGATTATTTAACAAAAATTTATTGAGCGTCAATTGTATATTAGCTATTGTGCTAACATTATGGCCAGCTATGACACAATAAAAGGGCTTACCTGGTGGCTCAGCAGTTAAGAATCCACGTATAATACAGGAGGCTCAAGTTAGATCCCTGGGTTGAGAAGATCCTCTGGAGAAGGAAATGGCAACCCACTCCAGTATTCTTGCCTGGAAAATTCTATGGGCAGAGGAGTCAGGTGGGCTACAGTCCATGGGGTCACAAAAGAGTCAGACACGACTTAGAGACTAAACAACAACAAATAGTGCATAGAGTTGTAAAATATCTCAAAGACAATGAAAGGCACAAGCCTGTATAGAATCAGATAACCTGGGAAGATGTACCAGTGGCACACCCAGAAACTAATTTTTTTGGTCCATTTCAAAGTCTTTCACAAGTTTTCCTGACAGAAGTAAAGAAATATTATCTGAGCAGTCTATCAGGAAGCAGAATGTAGATTGCACACTGGCCAAGTCTTCTAAATCAAAAGAAAAATGGTTTCTAGTGGCAATGCTACTTGCCACTCATGAGATAAATGAGTCATTTGGGATTGCATCGTTTAAGTACAAGAGTACTGATCTCAATGGGGGAAAGAACAAATGAAGGGAAATTTGATGAAATTAGCACTGGGGAGAGGAATAAGATCAATTTAGCAGACACTTCAGTTACAAACTGTTCAGCTAAAGATCAAAACTATTAAGGGAAAAAAAAGGAAGTTCATAAACCTTTCCTAATTCTTATTTCCTAATAGAGATTTTATAATGAATTTTGACATGAGATGGGATAAAGATTACTTTCATTTTTTATTTTTTAACAGCTGGATTGAGATACAATTCACATAACACACAATTCACCTAAAGTGTATAATTCATTTTTTGCTTATATTCCCAGGATGTGCAACCATAATCACAATCTAGTTTTCATTCCCTCTAGAAGAAATCTGGGTTGTACTAATAGTTACTTCCCATTACTCACCCCATCTGTCCTTCCTGGCACTAAATCACTAATTTGCTTTCTGTCTCTATAGGTTTGCCTATTTGGAACATTTCATATAAATGGAATTGTGTAGTATGTGGTATTTTCTGAGTGGGTTTTTCATTAGCCCTTGCATGTTTCTACTATTCAGTATTTCATTCTTTTTATTACTGAATTATATTCCACTGCATGGATATGATATCCTGAGTTATGAGAACTATGTATTTGGTCTTCAGCTGTTTTCTTGCACAGAGCTCTTAAGACCCTTGACATTTCCTAACTGATGAGAGTAGCAAAGGGTCTTTGTGATGTTAATGGAATGACTTTTGGAAAGCACCTAAGGATGGGGGCTGGTTCCAGTGGAGCCAACTACTTGATTAGAGAGTGGGAACTTTCAGTCCCACCCCTGATCTCTTGGGAAGGGAGTAGGGCTGGAGGCTGAATCAATTGCCAATGGCCAATGATTAGTTAAATCTTTTAGTTAATGGTTTCCTGCCTATGTAATGAAGCCTCCTTAAAACCCCAAAAGGATTGGGTTTGAAGAGCTTCTGGGTTGGTGAACACATGGAGATCTGGGGAGAGTAGGAGGACACTTGAAGAGGGCAGGGAAGCTCCATGCCCTTTCTTTGTCCCTCACCCTATGCAACTCTTCCATCTGGCTATTCCTGAATTCTATCCTTTTATAATGTCCTGGTGCTTTAGTAAATAAAATGTTTCCCAGTTCTGTGAGCCACTCTACCAAAGTAATTGAATCCAAGGAGGGAGTCATGGAGACCTCTGATTTATAGTCAGTTGCTCAGAAGCACAGATAACCTGGGGTTGCAGATGGTGTTTGGAGTGGAGGACAGGAGCATTCTTGCAGGACTGAACTTCTAACCTGTGGACTCTGAGGCTATCTCTGAGCAGATAGTGATGGAACTGAGTTGAGTTTTCGAGCACACTGCTGGTGCCCAAGAATTATGTGGTGTTGTGTGGGAAACCGACACACATTGGAATTGGGTCCAAGAACACTGAAAAAATGGATGTACCAAATTTTTAACCATTCATCAGGTGATGGACATTTAGAGTGTTTCCACTTTTTGCTTATTTTGATATAATGTTGTTATGAACATTTGTGTGCAAGTTTTTATGTGGAAATATGTTTTCATTTTTGTTGGATATATACCCAAGTGTAAAATCACTGGGTCATATCGTAACACAATGTTTAACTCTTTGAAGAACTGTAAAACTGTTTTCCAAAGCATTCTCATTGTGCATTCCCACCAGCAGTGTGAGAAAGTTCTGGTTTTTCTACATCCTCTACAATACTTGTTATTGTCCATCTTTTTTATTATAACCATCCTAGTGGAGAAGGCAATGGCACCCCACTCTAGTACTCTTGCCTGGAAAATCCCATGGACGGAGGAGCCTGGTAGGCTGCAGTCCATGGGGTCGCTAAGAGTCGGACACGACTGAGCGACTTCCCTTTCACTTTTCACTTTCATGCATTGGAGAAGGAAATGACAACCCACTCCAGTGTTCTTGCCTGGAGAATCCCAGGGACGGGGGAGCCTGGTGGGCTGCCGTCTATGGGATCACACAGAGTCGGACACGACTGAAGTGACTTAGCAGCAGCAGCAGCAGTGGGTATGAAGTGATATCTTACTGTGGTTTTGATTTACATTTCCCTGATGACTAATGATGTTGAACATCTTGTCACGTGCTTATTGCTTATTTGTATGTCTCCATTGGAGAAATGTCTATTCAAGTCCTTTGCCCATTTTTTAGATAAATTACTACTAGTCTTTTTATTATTGAGTGGTAAGAGATTTTTACATATTTTAGATAACAGATATGTGATTTGCAAATGTTTTTCTCCCATTTTGTGGGTTGTTTCACTTTTTTCACTTTGAAGCACAAAATTGTTAATCTTGATGACGTCCAATTTGCTACTTTTTTCTTTTGTCATTTGTGTTTTTAGTGTCATATATGAGAAATCATTTCTAACCCAAAGTCATGAAGATGTACTCCTATGATCTCTTCTAAGTGTTTTACGGTTTTATTTCTTAGGGATCCATTTTAAGTTAATTTTTCTGTGTAGTGAGAGGTAGGGGTCCAACTTCATTCTTTTGCATATTGTCTTGGAACCCTTATAAAAAATCAATCGACCATAAATGTAAGGGCATATTTCTAGGCTCAAAATTGTATTCCATTAATCTATATATCTGCCCTTATGCCAGTACCATGCTATCTTGATTACTGTAACTTTTCAATAAAATTTGAAATTGGGAAATGTGAGTTCTCCAGCTTTTTCTTTTTCAGATTGTTTTGGTTATTATGGGTCCCTTGCATTTCCATATGAATTTTAAGATCAGTTGGTTAATTTCTGCAAAAAAAGCAAAAATAAAAGGCAGCTAGAATTTTGATAGGGATTGTGTTAAATTTATAAATCCAAAGGTTACTTTCAGGCTTAAGTAAAAAGATTTGCCAGACTGAATTATTTTTTCCTGATGTTTGAGCATTATCCATTCTCTTATAATCTATTAATACATTTATTTTACTTTATTAAGTAAAGTACATATGTTAAGACCTTTGCTGATAGCACACTGGCATTGATTTATTTATAATCCACATTTCACAAGTGTTAAATCTCCCCTCACTGTTGTTGCTAAGCTACTAAGTCACTTCAGTCGTGTCCGACTCTGTGGGACCCCATAGACGGCAGCCCACCAGGCTTCCCCGTCCCTGGGATTCTCCAGGCAAGAACACTGGAGTGGGTTGCCATTTCCTTCTCCAATGCATGAAAATGAAAAGTGAAAGTGAAGTCACTCAGTCGAGTCTGACCCTCAGCGACTCCATGGACTGTAGCCTTCCAGGCTCCTCCGTCCATGGGATTTTCCAGGCAAGAGTACCGGAGTGGGGTGCCATTGCCTCCTCTGATAATAGCATAGTTTTATAAATTATATACAGAAAGACAAAGGATGGGTAGAGGGGGGTAAGATTTGTTATAGAAATAGTGTAACACAGCCTGGTAATAAAAAAAAAACAACCTGTCTTTTGACTGTATATTCATGTTCTAATGTGCTTCATCAAGCAGAAGATGTTAAATAGATTGGTGGTTTTCATTGAGCTTTTGCTATAATTATGTAAATAGATATAATGAATTTTAATGCCAAAAATTGTTTTCAGGGAAATTAAATTGCTTTTTTATTCAGATGTTATGAAATGGGAAGTGCTGTATTAATAGAATATTTTGAATGAACCCACTATAATCACTCCAAACTCCAGAAAAGCAAATGTTTTTGAATGAAAATAAAATAGTTACTTTTTATAGAATGATAAACCCAGAGGATATTTCATATATATCTGAGATTGTGCTTAATTTCATAAAGAAATTGCCAGATCAAATAATTATTTAAGATGCTATTAATTAGTCTTGAATTAAAAAGCAGTTATTACAGACATAAATGTTAAAAATATTTTTCACAAAACTGTCAGTCATGATCCTTCTGTCAGGCAAGTGTATGCTCCTCGGTTCTGTCTCGTCACAACAAAGGTTTGGAGTTACTGACATTAAAGCCCTCAGCGTGTCACAGCTCTCGGGTCTTGGACAAACCATATTATAGCTCTTAGACAAATCAGTGTTACAGCTCTATTTTATTTAGAAAATAGCAAGAGAATCCATCCTCGAAGTGTGAGGGCATGCCAGCCCAAAGATGCGAAGACAAGAGAGTGGAGGAGTGTGCCAGCGCACGGAAGAGAGAGAGAGGGAGAGAAAGAGCGCCCACACGAGGGGTAGAAAGAGAGAGAAAGTGCTTTGGCTCCTCCTTTTATATGTTTTTTTCCTCCCCCTGGGCCTGCCCTATGCAAATTGGGCTTAGCCAGGAGTGCTGTTTGTTGTACCTGAGGTCTTCACTCTGGTGGTCCTCGGACCTTCCTTTGACCTTCCTTTGTTCTATTTTCGCAGGCTTTTCCCTTCCTCGGCTTTTAGCCTCCGCCATTTTGGACTCCTTTTCCCTATTTTAACTACCTAACACTTCCAAGAAAGTGAAAGACATTTAGGCTAGCAAGACAAACTCAAAATATCTATGACCCAGACTGGTTTGGGTTTGAAACAGGTGGGTCCTCCAGGAGCCTACAGAGAAAGGAAGAGGGGCATTATGAACCAGGAAGGACATGGGTTTGTATATATGACCCAAAAGGAAAGAGGGATTAACATCTGCAACATGGTGCATTAAAAAGGACATAGATTTGAACTGAGTTGTCATTAAACTGCTTAGAACTGGCTGGACTTCTGTAATCAGGAAAAAAAGAACAAAAACTTGTTTTCCATAAGATAGAGGCATTTGATATTATACAACTGTGAACTACAAGAATACCTTGGGAGCATGGCAGCATGAATGACTGGGAAGAGGTCTCATTCCTGTAATTAGGAAGGTGGTGTGTTTTGCTCAGAAAGGAGCTTGGATTCAGTAGGGCTCAGGCACTGAGGCAGTGGGTCTGTCATGCAGCCTGTTTAAAGGTATTCTGTCAGTCCTGGTGCGTGTGAGTGCTAAGTCGCTTCAGTCATGTCTGACTCTTTGCAACCCCATGGACTGTAGCCTGCCAGGCTCCTCTGTCCATGGAATTCTCCAGGCAAGAATACTGGAGTGGGTTGCCATTTCCTGCTCCAGGGGATCTCGCCCCACCCAGGGGTTGAACCCACATCTTTTAAGTGTCCTCCATTGGCAGGCTGGTTCTTTACCACTAGTGCCACTTGGAAAGCCCATGTAAGAAAGGCTATGTGTCATGGCGTGTAGAGGCTAAGATTTTCCCAAGCATATGTGACTGGTGGTGGCTCATTTGGTTCCTACTCCTCCTGCTTGTGATAACAAGGTTCCTCATGAAGTCTTACCTTGAACATGACTAGATGGTGCTGAAAGTATTGGCACATTTGGTTGGCTTAGACAGGGATGATATTTCTTATTGGGGTTAATAGAATCAGGTGGAAACATTGTTCATTCAATTATTAATTGAAAAGAAACATGGGGCACTACAGTATATTAGATCATATGTTGGAATTTGGAGATGTAGGGATGAATGGGTCTTAGGGTTTCTGGTCTGGTGGGGGAGACCCACATTTGTGGGGGAATAAAACTTGCTACCCTCAAATATCTCTTTGGCATGTGGATCATTTTGAGTTGAAAACAGTCAAGGCTCAATAGACTCAGGAGGAACTTTTGACCTTCCCTCTAGCTGCCTAAAGATCATAGATAGAGGACTTGTTCCAGGAAGGAAACTGTCTCCATAGATAACTATAGTATGAACCAGGTATGTAGACAGGGAGGAATGCAGCAAAATCTGTTAAAATTCTTCTCTCTGTCCCAATGTCTCTGCATGGCCTAACAAACCTTTGTTTAGAAAATGTTTGCTTTTCCATCTCCATGTCAATTGCCTTTCTCCCCTTTGATGTCCAAAATGCCTACTCCCAACATCTTCTTTTATCTTTAGCTGAAGATGGCACAAAATTTAAGGGTTTCAGCCATTTTGATGAGGTGCTCAGTTTTCCTGGGTCTCTCCCATGTATAAATGCTATTAAACTTCTGTTTAATTTTCTCCTATTAATCTGCCTCATGTCAATTTAGTTCTTAGACAGGTCAGAAGAACCTAGAAAGGTAGAGGGGAATTTTTTTCCTTCCTGACATCAGATTTCTGGAAGAATACTGCTATCATTCATTGAGTGAAGGATTAAAGGAGGAAGGATAAGTTTTGGGGGACAATGAATTCCATTTTGGAGATGGTGAGTTTATGAAGCCTGTAGAGCATCTGAGTAGAAATACCTGATAGGCAGTTGGAATGATATCTGAATTTAAGGAGAAAAGTCCAAGTGGAAAGTCTAGATTTGTGAGTCATCATTTTACAAATGCTAGTTTAAGTCAATGACATTGATAAAGCCATGCTGAGATACTATAGTGTAAGGAAGAGAGAAGGACTAGAGTTGAATCCCTGGAGAATTTTTTCATTTCACTGGTGACATCTGATGAATGCTATTGTCTGAATACACGTTTGCTCTCACATCATTGAATTTGCATTTGAAAAGCATGAATAAACTTGCAAAACACATTCAAGAGGAAATTATCACAGCAAATGTAGGCACAGGATGCTTTGAAAGTAAAATTTAAAATTCAGTTCAATAATAAAATCCAAAGTATCTTCGGAATCGAAGAGGAAGTTAGAGGATTAACTATATTAAAGGAGTAATGTAGATAAAATGGTCAGAGCTTGTGAACTCAAAGTAAGCTCTGATAACTTTCACTGTTCTTATGGAAACAATGGGGCATAATATTTGAAACTGAAACTCTTTGGAATGCATCAGTACAGTTGCTCAGTTGTGTCTGACTCTTTGCAACCCCATACACTGCAGCACGGCAGGCTTCCCGCATGGTTGAGATCAATATAGAACACTCCAGGCAAGAGTACTGGAGTGGGGTGCCATTGCCTTCTCCGCCAATAACAAAAGGACAGTTCACACATAAAAACTAGGAACACTAAGAGGTTATCTGGGATCCAGATATGTTGATATCCTTGACTGAAGCGGGTTGAATTGATAAACAGATCTGTTTCCTATGGCAGTATAATAGATTCCCTCAAAACTTAATGGCTGAAGACCATAGCAATTTAGTATTTCTCATGGGTTTTCTGAGTCGCTTGAGCTCTGCTGGGTAGTTCTTCTGCTAGATACAGTGTTCCTGTATTCAGCTGGAGTGGTTGGGGGATGAATAGCTGGGCCTCTTTCTTCTCATTTAGTGGCCTAGCCTGAGATTTTTAACCTGTCGACTGATTCCCCAAAAGGCAAAAGCCGAAATTGCAACTCTTCTTAAGGTCTTAAAGCTCTTGTAGTTCTTAGGAGTACTAGAAGTCACTTCTGCCTCATTCTACTGGGCAAAGCAAATTACAAGATCAGTCCAAGAGAAAATGGCTCCACTTCTTGATGAGAGGAGTGGCATGTGTGTACAAGAATAAGGGAATTTTTGGTGGGTGAATTTGGAAATGATCCACAAGAGTGGATTTCTCTTTTCAACTAGGCCACAAGTACTTACAGTCTTCCGCAGGACACTCAAGCAGGACATTATGCTTGCTCCTCACTTCAGGTGAATACTAAGAGTTCTTGAGGGAATTGTACTCATAGAACTTTTTAATATATTTTGCCAAATAAGTCTACTGAAAGGGAAGTTTGTAAACACTTTTAGGACCTTTTTAAAACAGACCTTTGCCACTAGTTGTTACCTAATTTTCTGTCTTTTTCCATCCTCTTAATATTTGCCATCTTTCTTTCAGAATTTATCTTAGTCTTCTAATAAAGTTAAGAAAGTATTATATTGTGAAATTGTATGAGAACATCTTTTCCAGGTACATGCTAAGAGTGGGGAAGCTGGAAGTAGAGGAAGAGAAGTAGGCTGAGAGGGTCATTTCAAGGATGGCAGACCAAGTAGTTTTATGACATGATTTATGTTGTTTACTGGGTATTCTTCTTTGGGTGTGAAGTAAGTATGTACCTCTGTCAGGAACCTGGAGCTTAGCAACAGGCCTCAAGCAGATAAAGGAAGCTTGAAAAAGAATAAGGTCGGATTTGTGAATATTGACAGTTTTCCTGGGTGCTGAAGAACATGCAGAGCTTGATGATCACAGAGCTTAGGGTCAGACAAGGAATTGGAAGAATGGTTTCAGATGAAAGTGTGACATTTAGGCATAGCCTTTGGCCTTTTCTTGCCTACAACAGAGTTTGTAGCACAGACTTTGTGATATTTGGTGTGGTGGAGTGATACATGGGATGGTTGATGGAAAAGAGAGAGAGTCAAGGGAGAAGGATGGTGGGAGTGGACAGCACAGATGACAGAGTAACTTCCCAGGTTCAATAGGGAAAAGCTCCTGGGAGTTTGGGGATGCCGAGAATTGGAGAGGAGAGAGGGGTTTAGTGAGAGTTGTATGCTGTATGCTCTGTCACATCAGTCATGTCTGACTCTCTGTTGCCCCATGGACTGTAGCCCACCAGGCTCCTCTGTCCATGGAATTTCCCAGGCAAGAATACTGGAGTGGGTTGCCATGCCCTCCTCCAGGGGATCTTCCCAACTCAGGGATTGAACCTGCATCTCCTACGCCTCCTTCATTGCAGGTGGATTCTTGACCACTGAGCCAACTGGGAAGCCCTGTATGCTCTGTATTGAATTGAATTCCCTTATGTAGGGATCAAAGTTCCTGTATGGAAGATGCTTCTTTAGCAGTAGGACACTTCAGGCATACTGCTTCAGTGACATTATCTAGCTTAGGTAATTCTGGACTCCAAATCCTTACTTGGGAAAATTGACTTTTTGTGTTATTCTTACCTTTTTTGTTTGATTTATCTTAGTGATTGCTAATGTAATTTTGGGAAATGTCTGTCTCCACTCTGCCATGGAAATACAAAGGAAAAGACTCTGAGTTGTTTTCAGCTAAAGAGGATGAGGGAGAAGCTTCAGAGGCCATCAGAATGAGGGAACAGGAAGGTGAATGCAAAGCCCAGGGGTGAGCAGGTTAATTTCTTATCACAGCAAGTTTTTCTGTGCCTTTGAGAGTTTTATCTGAGTGCTGTGTTCTTATAGCAATAGTGTGCAGCTGCAGTGAAGGGAGACTGTGTGTAGTTTGAAAGAATTCCATGTGTGATGCTGACATTCTCCTCCTCCCACCCCGCTTCATATCCAGCAGCAATACAGATTCTCCACCAACTCAGAATAACATTTAAACTCAGGGAGCAAACATTTGAGAACTCTCTTAATGTGACCATAGATGGCCTGGCCTCCTAGCTGAACTCATTACTGTGGCCAGGTTAGGGTGTCTTGAACACCAGGCCCCTCAGACTCCTTCTCAGCCCCACTCTTCAGCAAAAATGTGCTTGACTCTTCTCCTTCATATACTGCCTGCCGAAGGTTTGCACATTCTTTAAGGCCCCACTCAGGTCCTTCTTGTTTTGTGGAGCTGTCCATAAATGCTCCAGCCACACTGGTTGATTGGACTTTGTTTCTGAATGGTTGAATGGGACCTAAGTGGAGCCAGTAGTGGGGAGAGAAGGCTGGGAGTACAGAGAAAGAAACAGATTATTTACTTGAAAACCTGTTGACAACTTCCTATAGTTTAGTTAGTCTAATGACATCAATGCTTTGGACGTAGATTCCCAGTGATTTGAAAAATCCCCCCACCCCACCCAGTAATCCCCAAATGGCTTCTGAAATCCCCTCCCACCACAAGTTTTGAAGTTTCTTAATGAAGGGAATGTTATGTAAATTGGCCACGTGACTATTAGATCCAGTTTTCACTGTAGCTTATCAGTGCGAATTTGAAAATGATTATTGGTCCCAACAACCTTGGAGAAGTCCATTTCAAAAAATGTTGTGGACCGTAACTGTAGTCATTATAGGTAGACTACAGATTTGGCTTTACTTTGACTTCTCTGGCATTGCTGAGTATTGTTGAAAATGCTATACATCCTAAGGCATCTTATCTTAGACCCTCTCAGTAGGGTGCAATATTGTACATCTCTAAGACCTCAGTTTTGAAGGAGCTATTAACATCATTAGATGTCACAATAGTTTCTTTGACTAAATTTTGAATGACTTACCATCCCACAATCCATTCATTCTTTTAACAGATAATTATTGAACATACCATATAATCAACACTGTGCTATTTGTTGTAGACACAAAGATTAAAAAAGGCACAGCCTCTGCCTTTAAGGATCCTCCACTCTAATGGTGGTATTGTGATATGCGCACAAATAGCCATAATATATATGTGGAAAGGAATATAAAGTGAAAAGGTGCTATAAAAATGTTTAGCTAAAGTTTGGGGGCTGACAAATCACCACTGTTTGGAAAGATTATGGAAGGCTTTTGGCGCTCTTGGTTTTGAGACACCACTCTTGTGGTTTTGCTGGTCTCTCTAACCGTTGGTTTTTCTCTGCCTCTGCAGTTGCATCTTCCATCTGATATTGGAGTTCCTTAAGACTCAGTTCAGACCTCCTGTCTTCTCACTATATCCTTTCCTCCTAGACAGTCTCATCTATGCCCATGACTTCAGTAACTATCTGTAAGCCCATAACGCAAGGGCCAAACTTAACCAAACTTGTGATCTTCAATCCTGAACCTCATCTTCTAATGAATGACACTACTGTCTATCTAGTTCCACAAGCCAGAAACCCAGGAGTCATCCTGGCCACTCCTTCCCTTCATTCTCCATTCTGATCTATTATCAAACCATACTAACTGTATCCTTTAAATACCTCTCAGATCTGTCTCCTTCTATCTCCACAGCCAGCTTCCTAGATCAAGCTAGAACTATCACCCAGATCAATGTCCTAGACTCATAACTGGTCTCCCAGTGTCTACCCAGTGTTCTTTCCAATCCAGTCTCTGCACTGAAGCCAGTAAGATCTTTTCAGAGTTCAAGTTTGATGATCGCCTTTCTACTTCTCAACTTTCAAGTCCTTCAGTAACTTCCCATTGCTCTGTTAAATATACACCACGAAGTCTTATATAGTTGCGGTGTTGTCTACTTCTCTACTTTGTTTCAAAGTATTTCCTTATTATTCCCTATTTTGTGGCCACACTGACCTATTTTCAGTTCTCGGAAAACGCCATGCATTTTCTGTAACAGGACCTTGCACACATTGCTCCCCCTGCTGTCCACCCCCACTGCTTCATAAATCTTACTTTTTCTTTAGGTCCGAGCTTAAGTGTCATTTCCCCAGGGAAGACGTCCCTAGATTACTGTCTTTTACATCCGTTGCTTTACCAGAAAATCCCCTACACACAAACCTTCGAGTTGGAAACTCTCAAAGATGTGAACTTGGGTTCACATGTCCAGTCATGTTAGATGTAAGTGAAATTGTACCTCGCCCTCCATCTCCTATTGCTGACAATCCTTCAGCTCTACCATCTCCCACCTCCTCTCTCTCCTCCAGTCAGTAACTCTTTCCTGTTCACTTGATGCCAGCCCCTATATGCCAGCTGTTGTACTGTACAGAACTTTTCAAGGTACTGTGCTGTAAGATAAATATTTTCTCTAGTTTTTGTGTTTGTTTTTAATGTATTATTGGTGTGAAAAGTATTATAAATCTATTACAGCACAGTACTATATAGCCAGTTGTGTTAGATGGGTTCAGTTCAGTTCAGTGGCTCAGTTGTGTCCGATTCTTTGCAATCCCATGAACTGCAGCACGCCAGGCCTCCCTGTCCATCACCAACTCCCGGAGTCCACCCAAACCCATGTCCATTCTGTCAGTGATGCCATCCAGCCATCTCATCCTCTGTCGTCCCCTTCTCCTCCTGCCCTCAATCTTTCCCAGCATCAGGGTTAGATGGGTACCTAGGCTAATTTTGACTTACAAACAAATTGGACTTACAAACACACTCTTGAAAGGAGACTCATTCATATGTAGGGTACTTACTGTACTTCACAGCACTCATTCCAGATGTAACTATGTATTTATTTGTGTAATTATTTGACTGTGAGCCCCATGAGAGCAAGTGCCAACTGGCACAGTGTACAGTAAATGCTTGTGTGGCACTTGGTTTTGGAGATGGGGAGATTGGCAGGGAAGGGAGAGAAAAGGTATCTCATCCAGGTAACAGAGGACCATTAAAGATCCAGAGACAGCAAAGTGGGTGGGATCATGTATGTAAAAGCAAATCATGCTAAAAGGCTATTCTTAGTAACTCAAATGATATCAATCACTATTCAAATAGTTGCATGATATTTCACTGTTTATATATATATATATTATATTATATATTATATATATATATATATATATATACACACACACACACACACACAAATATGTAATTCCCCCTGCTCATTCCCCTGTTGGACAATTAGATTGTTTCTAGTGTTTTCAATAGCATAAAGAGCACTACAGTGAAGGCATGTATATATTTATATGCTATTTTCTATAGTTCATGCTTTTCTCTGCTTGATTCCATGAGTACAAGCAAGCTATTCAGGACTTCTTTAGGGCCACATTTGCTTTAAAAAAAAAAAAGTCTGTATAGTGCCATAAAACCATAAATACAGTGGTTGATCAGTAAAAATTGCTAACTTTATTGATAAGGATTTATCACACTTAAACAGCCATCTTATTGTAAGTCTACCAAGTGTCCTAACATTTTGAAAATGTGCCAGGCGTATTTCAAGAAGTCAACTTGAAACTACTGGGCTAAAGCAGGAGACTATGTGGGAAGGACAAGAAATAGCTGAGTAGGTGGAAAGAGTCAGAATGAGAGAACGAAGTAGACAAAGGGCAATGGTTAATAGTAATTAGTAAATATCAAAAGCAAATAAGGATAAGACATAATGACGGTGCTAGAGGTAAGGTGGACAAAGTGAAAGTAAATAATCCAGTGATTCTTTAAGAGCTGTTTGATCAAGTTGACTGGAAAATATGACAACAGTTTGTTCTATAAACTAAATCATAAAGATGAGGGTTAAAGATTGAAAGCTGTGTTTAATATCCCCATCAGTTACGTGACCAGTAGATGCTGAGTGATCAAGTGAACAACCATCCCAGTAAAAACCATTAGCTATTAACCTTATTAAACAATCAGGTGGACACCTTTAGCAAGCTGCTTTTCCAAAAGTAAAATCAACCCTACATGGCCACTTATTAACTTGAGCAGTGCTTGACTTTTCTCATAGTTGCAAGACAAAATTCATGGAAAATGGAGGAAAGCTTACTCCACTGTATATCAGTCCAATAGCCATTTGTTATGAAATATGTGATATGAAAAGCCCTGGACTGTTGTTCAAGTTTTTAAAACCTCAGGAGATCATACTGGAGTGGTTGTGTTTGTGCTTAGTTGCTCAGTCGTGTCCGACTCTCTGTTGCCCCATGGACTGTAGCCCACCAGGCTCCTCTGTCCATGGAATTTTCCAGGCAAGAATACTGAAGCAGGTTGCCATTTCCTACTCTAGGGGATCTTCCTGACCTAGGGATCGATCAAAGCTGCCTCTCTTGTGTCTCCTGCGTTGGCAGACGGATTCTTTACCACTAGCGCCACCGAGTGGTTAGATATACCTATTTGTTCAGTCTCGTTTCAGAATTTCTGGAGTCCTCAGATAAGTGCAATATTTTTCCATAATACATTTTTCCCAAAATAATACATATTTTTTCTAATTATATAAACTTCACCTGATTATTGAAAAAAAATAAAAGGGATAACAAACTTCAAAGAAGTTGGATCATCCTATACCCCACCGTAATCAATCTAGTCATCCAAGGGCCATTTTTGGGTGTTTTCCTACTATATTTTAAAATGCATATGTAGAACACAGTTGAGATTGTACAACATAGATTATCTGTTTTCATTCTAAAGTTACTTTAATTTATCCACCAAAGAGCAAGGATATATTATGGAAACCATGATCTAAACCAAATAAATACTTTGACAAAATCAGGCCAGTAACTTCCTGTTTTGTCTAAGTTCCAATATACCCATTTTCTTTCTCATTCTGTTTTATTAAGCCTTGAATATCTTTGACTCCCTTCTTCCCTTCCAAATCTCCTCCTCCTCAACTATGCCTATCTGTATTGATTTCTTGTTTCTCTGCTGCTAAGTCGCTTCAGTCGTGTCCGACTCTATGCGACCCCATAGACGGCAGCCCACCAGGCTCCCCCGTCCCTGGGATTCTCCAGGCAAGAACACTAGAGTGGATTGCCATTTCCTTCTCCAATGCATGAAAGTGAAGTCGCTCAGTCGTGTCCGACTCCTAGCAACCCCATGGACTGCAGCCCACCAGGCTCCCCTGTCCATGGGATTCTCCAGGCAAGAGTACTGGAGTGGGGTGCCATTGTTATCCACTAAATTCAATAATTCATTTATATAATTATATATCTTATCTCACCTTACTCTTTAAGGGCACAGGAAATCCATTACACAAATTTTATATTTGCCCTAGTGAGCAATGAACAGCCAGGCACATAGTAGGTGCTAAAGAAGTGTGTAGAGTTAATGCCAAAAGTGTTTTAGCAAATAGTTGCATGGGAAGATGTGATAGTTAAACCATCCAGACCTATGCAGACAAAGAAAAACTATAGCTGCGCCATCCAATATGGTTGCCACCAACTATAATGGGCTATTGAGCACTGGAATTGTGGCTAGTATGCATTGAGATGTGCTGTACTTGTAAAATACTGCACACTAGATTTTGAAGACTTAGTGTAAAAAAATATATAAAATATCTCTGGATTTTAAAAGTTGATTACTTGTTGAAATAATAATGTTTTGGATATATTGACTTAAAATACATTAAAATGAATTTTACCTCTTACCTTTTTAAATGTGCTACTAGAAAATGTAAAATTAGATACATGGCTTGTTTTACATATAGATAGATATAGTGCTATCCTGCTGCTGCTAAGTCGTTTCAGTCGTGTCCGACTCTGTGCGACCCCATAGACGGCAGCCCACCAGGCTCCCCCGTCCCTGGGATTCTCCAGGCAAGAACACTGGAGTGGGTTGCCATTTCCTTCTCCAATGCATGAAAGTGAAAAGTGAAATGAAGTCGCTCAGTCGTGTCCGACTCTTAGCGACCCCATGGACTGCAGCCCACCAGGCTCCTCTGTCCATGGGATTTTCCAGGCAAGAGTACTAGAGTGGGGTGCCATTGCCTTCTCCATAGTGCTATCCTATATGGCAACAAAATGTAATGTTTGAGATTATTCTTTCTATGGGACAGAAATTCATTATATTTCTACTAGACAAAATTAACTGGCATTTCAGTGGAGAGCAATTAATTTGCATTTACAGTTTTCTACAAATTCTACCCTTGCAGAGTTGTAAAATAGCCCAGTCAGTGTAATGACAGGCAATCAAAGGTGCACACTCCTATTGAATTAAATTAAATAATCCTGGGAAGGTTGGCTGGAAAATACTCAACACTCCCTCCATTGAAAGGACATTCAGTTATCTTTCACCCATTGCCAAGTCTTTGACAAGTTTTCCTAAGAGCATCTTTGTATATTCTTTTGTTATTGTTCTAAGTGATTGTAATTGGATTATTTTTTATTTTCTAGTTAATATGAACAAAATATATTTGCAAAATGTACACTTAAGTCAGAAACTAATGCTTTAGGAATTATGAAGTTCCCAATAATAGTTAAAGTGTTGACAGTAAGACAAGACTTTTGGAAATGTATAGCATAGAATTGAACACATTTGGAATGACTGAAAATATTTAAATTAAGTAATAGCATTTTGTCATGATCTCTTAGCTTATCATACTTTTGTTGAAAGGAATATAAGTATAATGGGATGAAAACCAGATTCTTCTCTACTTTTTAATTAGCTGGAAAAAAACTTGACTATTGGTTGACTGGATTTAGTATAACTTTTTCATTCCTTAGTTTTTAAAATTTGTTTTTAATTGGGGGATAATTGCTTTACAATGCTGTATTGGTTTCTGCCATACATCAACACAAATCAGCGTAGGTATATGTATGTTCCCTCCCTCTTGAGCCTCCCTCCCACCTCCCACCGCATCCCACTCCTCTAGGTTATCACAGAGCACTGGGTTGAGCTCTCTGCATCATACAGCAAATTCCCATATTTTGCATATGGCAATGTAGATGTTTCAATGCTGCTCTTTCAGTTCGTCCCACCCTCTCCTTCCCATGCTGTGTCCACAAGTCTGGTCTCTATGTCTGCGTCTCTATTGCTGCCCTGCAAATAGGTTCATCAGTGCCATCTCCCTAGATTCCCTATATATGTGTTAATATATGATATTTGTTTTTCTCTTTCTGACTTACTTCGCTCTGTATAACAGGATCTAGGTTCATCCACCTCACTGGAACTGACTCACATTTGTTTATCATGGCTGAGTAATATTCCACTGTATATATGTTCCACAACTTCTTTATCCATTCATCTGTCGATGGACATCTGGGTTGCTTCCATGTCCTGGCTATTGTAAATAGTGCTGCAGTGAACACTGGGGTACATGAGTCTTTTAGAACTGTGGTTTTCTCAGAGTATATGCCCAGTAGTGGGATTGCTGGGTCATATGGTAGTTTTATTACTAAATTTTTTAAAAAAGAAATCTCCATACTGTTCTCCATAGTGGCTGTATCAGTTTACATTCCCACCAACAGTGTAAGAGGGTTCCCTTTTCTCCACATCCTCTTCAACATTTATTGTTTATAGATTTTTTGATGATGGCCATTCTGACTGGTATAAGATGACACCTCATTGTAGTTTTGATTTGCATTTCTCTAATAATAAGCAATGTTGAGCATTTTTCATATGTTTATTAGTCATCTGTATATATTCTTTAGAGGAATGTCTGTTTAGGTCTTCTGTCCATTTTTTGATTGGGTTGTTTGTTTTTCTGATATTGAGCTGCCTGAACTGCTTGCATAATGTGGAGATTAATCCTTTGTCAGTTGCTTCACTTGTAATTATTTTCTCCCATTTTGACATTCCTTATTTTTGATTATTCAAAGTGCTATTTCTTTTTAAAGGAAATAAATTCTTTTTCTGTTTAAATTAAGGGACTTTGGAGACAGACTCGGTAAAAACAAGAGAGTACTCTTTTTTACAATTCTGTATTTATTCACTTTGCTATGGAGGTTGATAAAAATTAATTGTTGAATGCCTGTTGCAAAATGGAACCCACAACCTACGAAGTGGGTAGGAAAAGTTGAAATTTTGATATTATTGTTTCTAACATTAAAAAGTAGGTATATAAAGAAAAATTTTATTTTAAATATCAGTTTAAACCTGTCTTAGTCCAAAAAGGATTGCAGATGGCTAAGAAGGGATCCCAGGTGGTAACTTTAATTTCAAATATTTTAAAAAACATCCAGAATTTTAGGTAGATAATTGTTCCCCAGAGTTGGCTCCTCCAATCTTGATTTAATATTGGGGTGCATTTCCCCTCCTGCTTTGGCCCAGATCCATGCCGTTCACAGAGGTTTGGTGGCAGTGGTGTGGGGGAAGGGAGAGACAGGCAGGTCCTACTCCTGCCTACCGCAGGCCCCCCTTTCTCTGTATCCGGGACTCTGGCTCAGTTCCTCTGAATTGGAATGGCCTTGGGATTGAAGACAAGTATTTGTGTTAGTAATTACGGGCCATAGGACTAAAGCATCTTGAGGCTTTGCTTTCCCACTTACCTTTTCAGTGTCAAACTTTCTGCAGAAACTACCCTGAAAGTTCCACTGTGTTTTTATATCTGTAATGGTTTTAAAAAATTAAATTCTTAAAGCTTACTTTGATTAATGTTATGACTGAATGTCCATTGAACAATTCTGCAGAAATTAGAATTACATATAATCTAATCACTATCAAAACTGCATAACATTGGTGGGGATAAACCATTATAAGGGTTTTCCTAAAGGTATTCACTTAATGCATTCTCTCAGTAGTCACTTTTCTTGTCAGTCCCTTTCCCTATTTATTTATTTGGGAGAATTTAATAATTGCTTTTTAACATAAAATTAATAGTATTGACAGTCATTATTATTGAAGTATTTCACTCTTGCACTAGGAAATACTTATTTGTACACTTTCAAGAAATGTCTATTTGAATCCTTTTCCCACTTTAAAATTGACATATTTGCCTTTTTATTCTTGAGTTGTGAGAGTTCTTTACATATCTACATAACAGTCTGTTGTTAGATACATGATTTGTAAAAAATATTTTCCAGTTTTGTGGGTTGTCTTTTGACTTTCTTGATGTGCAGCACAAAAGTTTTAAATTTGATTAAAGTCCAATTTATCAGTTTTTTTCTTTTGTGACTTATTCTTTTGGAGTCAGATCTTAAAAACCATTGCCTATGCGTAATTAGCTTTAAATGTCTCCTAAAGGACCATAGAGAAGGAAATGGCACCCCACTCCAGTACTCTTGCCTGGAGAATCCCATGGATGGAGGAGCCTGGCGGGCTACAGTCCATGGGGTCGCAAAGAGTTGGACACGACTGAGTGACTTCCATTTAAAGAACCATAGAAGAGGCTGAGACAGCACTTGCAATAATGATGTACTTGTGTGTGTGTGTGTTAAGTAGATTTTATTTTTTAACCTGGTTTTAGGTTCACAGCAACACTGAGAGAAAAGTACAGAGATTTCCCATACGCCCCTTTCCCCACACACGCCCAGCCTCCCCTACTTTCAGCATCCCCCACCAGAGAGGTACGTTTGTTACAATCTCTGAACCTGCACTGACACGTCATCACCCAAAGTCCATAGTTTACATTGTGGTTCACTCTTGGTGTGGTACATTCTATGGATTTTGACAACATGCATCCATTGTTATAATATCATGCAGGGTATTTTCACGGCCCTAAAAATTTTCTGTGTTCTACCTATTCATCCTTTCCCCTTGCCCCCAGCTCCTGGCAGCCATTCATATTTTTACCATCTCCACAGTTTTGCCTTTTTTGGAATATAATATAGTTGGAGTCATATAGTATGTAGCCTTTTCAGACTGGCATCCTTCACTTAGTAATATGCATTTAAGCCTCCTCCATATCTTTTCTTTGCCTAACAGCTCATTTCTTTTTAGTGCTAAATAATATTCCACTGTTTGGATTTTCCACAGTTGATCCATTCACCTACTGAAGGACATCTTGGCTGCTTCTGAGTTTGGGCAATTATAAATAAAGTTGCTATAAATATCTGTATTCAGGTTTTTGGATGGACATATGGTATGTCTGGACATAAGTCTTTGGGTAAATACCAAAGACTTGCTGAATTATTTGGAGAGTATGTTTAGTTTTATAAGAAACTGCCAAACTGTCTGCAAAGTGGCTGTATCATTTTGTAAGTCCACCAGCAATAAATGAGAGTTCCTTTTGCTTCATTTCCTCACCAGCATTTGGTGTGGCTGGTATTCTGGATTTTGGCCGTTCTAATAGGTATATAGTGGTATCTCACTGTTGTTTTAATTTGCAGTTCCCTGAACACATGGGATGTTGAGCATCTTTTCATATGCTTGTGTGCCATCTGCCTATCTTCTTTTATGAGGTGTCTGTTCAGATCTAGTGCCCATTTTTTAACTGGATTGTTAATTTTCTTATTGTTGGGTTTTAAGAGATCTTTGTATATTTTAGGTAGCAGTGTTTATCAGAGGTATCTTTTGCAAATATTTTCTCCCGGTCTGTGGCTTTTCTTCTCATTGTCTTGACATGACTGTTGTTTTGCTGAATTAGTTACTTCACATTCATTTATTAAGCATCTACTATGGTCCAGGTTCTCCACAAGGCTGTGGGGATATAAAAGTGATTTAGGCATAATCTTGCTGTTAGGTACTCAGCCTAGCGGAGAAGGACACATATCAATAAGTAGGTGATTAGAACATCCTTCTAAGATAAACAGTCTCAGGCTTTTTGAAGAGGTTGTTGAGACATAAAAAAGAAAAAGGATTTGACAACAGGCAAAGGTGAACAGGGCCTGCTAATGCAGAGAACACTTCATCCCGATGACATAGTAAGTTATTGTCAATATGATTATTAGCTACTACTGTTATGCCAGCAGTTTGTCTATGCCAAAGGTAGGCAAACTATGGCAGTGGGCCAGATCTGGTGTGCCACTTGCCTTTATAAGTTAAGTTTTATTGGGACACACTCATGCTCATTCATTCACAGAGCGTCTGTGGCTACTTTTGTGTAACAATGGCAGAGTAGTTGTAACAGGCAGTCTGGCCCACAAAGCCTCAAATATTTTCTTAATATTAGGCCCTTTACAGAAAAAGTTTGCTCACACTTGCTCTAGGCAGAAATTCATTGTAAAAAGTTTATACCCAGTCTCTTTTCTCTTGTTGTTTTTTTTTTTTAATTTTATTTTATTTTTAAACTTTACATAATTGTATTAGTTTTGCCAAATATCAAAATGAATCTGCCACAGGTATACATGTGTTCCCCACCCTGAACCCTCCTCCCTCCTCCCTCCCCATACCATCCCTCTGGGTCGTCCCAGTGCACTAGCCCCAAGCATCCAGTATCCTGCATCGAACCTGGACTGGCAACTTGTTTCATACATGATATTTTACATGTTTCAATGCCATTCTCCCAAATCTTCCCACCCTCTCCCTCTCCCACAGAGTCCATAAGACTGTTCTATACATCAGTGTCTCTTTTGCTGTCTCGTACACAGGGTTATTGTTACCATCTTTCTAAATTCCATATATATGCGTTAGTATACTGTATTGGTGTTTTTCTTTCTGGCTTACTTCACTCTGTATAATAGGCTCCAGTTTCATCCACTTCATTAGAACTGATTCAAATGTATTCTTTTTAATGGCTGAGTAACACTCCATTGTGTATGTACCATAGCTTTCTTATCCACTCATCTGCTGATGGACATGTAGGTTGCTTCCATGTCCTGGCTATTATAAACAGTGCTGTGATGAACATTGGGGTACACGTGTCTCTTTCCCTTCTGGTTTCCTCAGTGTGTATGCCCAGCAGTGGGATTTCTGGATCATAAAGCAGATCTATTTCCAGTTTTTTAAGGAATCTTCACACTGTTCTCCATAGTGGCTGTACTAGTTTGCATTCCCACCAACAGTGTAAGAGGGTTCCCTTTTCTCCTCACCCTCTCTTTCTCTTGTTTTTTAAATCATTGCTAATTTGGGTGCACCTGGCAACTATTTATATGTCTGCAAGTAATTTTGTCTGCTTTTCAGAATTTTCCCATGATTTCTGCTTTTAAAATCTCAGCTTTTTCCTCTGACAATTCTGTATAATTGATTTAAACTATAAATGATAATAATCCACTCAATCCCTGAAAATAAATTTAAATATTTGTTCCTTTTCTTTTAAAGTTTTATTGTTTCTTTCCTGGTTTATGTTTCTCTTTGTTAAAATTAAACAAATTCAGGTTTATTTCAGGAAATTATTAGATATTATGGGCAAGCAAAAGAAGAATATTAACCTGTAATACAACCTAGTCTCCTTGGAAAAAACCTTTTTGGAGCCTTAGTATGTAAGGTCCTTTCAGGTCCTTTTCTGTACATACATATATATTTTATTGTAATTGTTCACATAAATGAAACCATGCTGTGCTACCACCAAGTATCCTTAACAAGCGTAGACTTTCCTCATTCTTTTGTATCCCCATGATTCATGTGGTCAGGGCTGGTCTACTCCTGAAAGATACCAAGAGAGCTTAACCTACAGATTTACTGACAGGTTTGCATCCTTTTCAGGGACAGAGGGAAGATGCTACAAGAAGTGGATTGGTTGGCTGCCCCATGAAACTGTTGAGTGGTCAGGTATTATGAAGCTGTCTTTGGCTTTCTAGACTCTCCTTCAACAAGAGTGGAGCCAAAAAGCTAGGACTCTGTATCAGTTATCTACTACTCCAGTAATGCTGCATGACAAACAAACCTTAGTCTTTGAGCAATAACAAGAGCTATTGCTCGCACATTTGGGGTGGTTTGGTAGGTGGCTCTCCTGCTCTTGGCTGGCCTTCTCATACTTCTGTGGCTTGGCTGGCTGTAGGTTCCTGTAGGCTGGGCTTGGCTGATCATGACCTGACTCACTTATATGTCTCAGAGCTCTGGGGCTTGCTTTCTTGTCAGGGGGTCAGCTGGCTATTGGCTGATTTAGACTGACCTCAGCCAGGTCGACTGTGGCTGTGTTCTATGTATCTTTCATCCTCCAGCAGGTTATCAGGGGTGTGTTCTCATGGCAGTTGCAGAGCAAATGGGAACATGCAAGGCCTCCTATGGTCTAGGCTTCATCTACTGGCCAAAGCCCTTGGGTGAGCTCAGATTGAAGGGAGTGAGGAAATAGACTCTGCATCATTAGTGAGGTGAACTACAAAAATCTCATGATGAAAGTTATGGAGACAGGAACAGGTGGAGAACTGGTGCAGTCAGAGTCTAATCATGTGGCTGACGGCACTACAGGTGAAATGTACCTTTCAGAAGGAGCAAGAGTTTCCTTTGTGCCTGGTCTAAGCTAATGTGTGTCAAACGACAGTAACTTTCTTCTCATTTTCTATCTCTAAGAGGAACTACTCTGTAGAGGGTTCCCAGCAAGCTACTTTCACATTTCTTTTTGATTTTCTCTTTTTTAAAAAAGTAATCAGATTCCATATCCATTTTTTTCGCATTGTCCTAGAGTACTTTGAGTTGAGAGTGGAGGACATGGCCTGTGCCACTTAAAGACAGATCTATTTTCACTAACAAAGCTGGAGAACTTTTTGAGCTCTTCTAGTTTGTAAGTTTATTGTAACTGCAGACTTTCCTTTCAGATAAAGTTCAGGAGGATAGCTCAATTTCTTTGTGAGATATTATTACACCTCTGAAAATCCTGTCTACAGAGTTCACATTGTGATGCCTGCTTTTTAGGAGTTGTCCACTGGCATCACATTTTCTCATTTCTGTATGCTAATATGTATCTCCCAGGCTTGAAGTGAAAAGATCAGTTTGAGCCCTACCTCACCTCTTCCCTTCATTTAATTACATGAACTTCGACAAGACACTTATATTCCCTAAGCCTCAGTTTCCTCTTCTGTAAAATGGGAATAACAGATCATACTAACTATCCAGCATACCTTATCCAGGGTTGCTCCCAGGATCAGATGTCCAAGTAGAAACTAGAAATGCAAGGTTTTATTAGACAGGAAGAACTATTGTTTCTGCTCTTACACCATCCACTGTGTATGTCCAAAGAGTTAGAGTTTTAGAATGGCTTACTAACTGAGCCTAATAAATTCAGTATATAAATAAACTTATTTGATAATATAATTAAGTTAGTTAATACTTCATATAAACACTGAAATAGTAATAATAAAACAAGGACAAGTTTTACCTTCAGTGGAGTAGATAATGACTTATATGCCATAAAGGGAAAAGTACTGGGAAAATTCCCAGTATAAACATAATATATCTTCTGATATCTACAATTCAATTACCAGAGTTTTCCCTTTGGGTTAAGCATTGCCCCTCTTCCCATGTTTCACTTTAAAAGTCAATAACCTTGGAAAGAAAAATGTTTAAATGTACTAACATGTCAGCATAAATGCGTTTATCAGACAGTGTACTTTCCTGATAGGAGGTGGCAAGTCCAAAAGGCCCCTGGCCCAGGAACTGGTGGAAATTGCGGGGGGTTCGGGGGGTGGGGAAGAAATGAGTTTGGGAGCAGAAAGCAGGATGGTGGGGCTGGTTAAAAGATAAACCAAAGGAAAACTGAAAGTCTCCTAAAAGCCTATCAACCTCAAATTTCACAACCTCACAACCTTGGCCCGGTCTGCACTTTCCTGCCTCCACTAAAGTATTTCAAACTGGGTTGCCCTGCCCGAGAATCAAGTGGAACAGATGTCTTGCTTTTAGAAGAACCTGGCTGCATTAGCCAGTGACAGTTCAGTCAGCAGGGTCAGACTTGCCTCAGTAACCATTTTGCCCCCTACTGGTGAGATGGGTGTGGGCTGCCTTTCCTCCAAAGTGGGAGCCTTGCAGGAATTGTACCTCCCTCTTAGGGCTTCCCTGATAGCTGATTTGGTAAAGAATCCGCCTGCAATGCAGGAGAGCCTGGTTCGATTCCTGGGTTGAGAAGATCCCCTGGAGAAGGGATAGGCTACTCACTCCAGTATTCTTGGGCTTCTCTTGTGGCTCAGCTGGTAAAGAATCCGCCTGCAATGCAGGAGATCTGAGTTCAATCCGTGGGTTGGGAAGATCCCCTGGAAAAGGGAAAGGCTACCCACTCCAGTATCCTGGCCTAGAGAATTCCATGGACTACAGTCCATGGGGTCACAAAGAGTTGGACTTGACTGAGCCACTTTCACTTCTTTCACTGGGGCTTATGGGCTTCCCTGGTAAAGAATCCACCTGCAACATTGGTTCGATCCCTGGCTTGGGAAGATCCCCTGGAGGAGGGCATGACAATCCACTCCAGTATTCTTGCCTGGAGAATCCCCATGGACAGAGGAGCCTGGTGGGCTGCAGTCCATGGAGTTGCAAAGAGTCGTACATGACTGAGCGACAAAGCATGCAGCTGGGGCTTATGCTGTTGGCTTAGATGGTAAAGAATCTGCCTGCAATGCAGGAGACCCAGGTTTGATCCCTGGATTGGGAAGATCCTCTGGAGGGGAGGGCATGGCAACTCACTCCAGTATTCTTACCTGGAGAATCCCATGGACAGAGGAACCTGGCGGGCTACAGTCCATGGGGTCGCAAATAGTTGGACATGACTGAGCATGCATGCATACTAGGGCTTATAAAGGAACAAGGATTCTTCTTTGAAACAAATAACAACCAGGCCTCAGTGCTGCCCTTAGACTAGGATACGAGGGGCCCTTGCTCTGGGCCCCACACATTACAAGCAATGAAAGGTGACATTTAGAATTCTTTGAACTCATAAAGTTTGAAAGTTTAAACAAGTTTTATGAATTTGCAGTTTTAAAAACAATCTAAAAAGTACAGTAACTTTTTCTGGGAATTATGGGAGAGATGCACTGGATGACCTAGGCTCCCCAGAAAGAGCCCCCCACCCCCCACATCACAGCGGTCCAGAGAATGGTTGGCTAAAAGCCTGTAAGTGTGTGTGTGGGTGGTGGGAAGCACTGCCTCTGCCCCAGGAAACCCGAAAGAGTGGCTGCTTTAATTAAAACTTGACTGCCCCAGTCATTCCAAAAGAGTGATTAGGCAAACAGGATTTTGCAGATAACTGCATTCCCTCCTTCCCTTCTGCTCAGCTGGTGGAGTTACATAAAATTATTAGAACTTCCCCCTGGCTCCTCAGGGACCTGGTTGAATCGGGGCAGGTCCAGTTAGCCCTGGGTCTTGCTTCCACTGCACCCTGCCCAGTGAGAACCATTTTGTTGTCTGGACTCAACCATACGGCTGCTGCTGGAGGAGTCTCAGCTCTGTGAGCCTCTCCAAGATAACTGTGGCCTCTGGGCTGTGGGGTGTTAGGTGGGATCATGGGCCAGGCTGTGGCTCTAGCTCGGTTTGTCAGTGCTATTTTTTTAGGATTATGGAATGTGGCCTTCCATTTGTATTCTTGCTTTAGGCTCTGTAAATATTATTTTGCAAAGTCCTTACAGTCCTTCAGGTCAGTTCAGTTGCTCAGTCGTGTCCAACTCTTTGCAACCCCATGGACTGCAGCATGCCAGGCTTCCCTGTCCATCACCAACTCCCAGAGCTTGCTCAAACTCATGTCCATCAAGTTGGTGATGCCATCGAACCATCTCATCCTCTGTCGTCCCCTTCTCCTCCTGCCTTCAATCTTTCCCAGTATTAGGGTCTTTTCACATGAATCAGTTCTTTGCACCCGGTGGCCAAAGTATTGGAGTTTCAGCTTCAGCATCAGTCCTTCCAATGAATACTCAGGACTGATTTCCTTTAGGATGGACTGGTTGGATCTCCTTGCAGTCCAAGGGACTCTCAAGAGTCTTCTTCAACACCACAGTTCAAAAGCATCAGTTCTTGGGCGCTCAGCTTTCTTTATAGTCCATCTCTCACATCCATACGTAACTACTGGAAAAACCATAGCTTTGACTAGACGGACTTTTGTTGGTAAAGTAATGTCTGCTTTTAATTATGCTATCTAGGTTGGTCATAGCTTTTCTTCCAAGGAGCAAGCGTCTTTTAATTTTATGGCTGCAATCACCATCTGCTGTGATTTTGGAGACCAAGAAAATAAAGTCTCTCACTGTTTCCATTGTTTCCCCATCTATTTGCCATGAAGTGATGGGACCAGATGCCATGATCTTTGTTTTCTGAATGTTGAGCTTTAAGCCAACTTTTTTACTCTCCTCTTTCACTTTCATCAAGAGGCTTTTTAGTTCCTCTTCACTTTCTGCCATAAGGGTGGTGTCATCTGCATATCTGAGGTTCTTGATATTTCTTCCAGCAATCTTGATTCCAGCTTGTGCTTCCTCCAGCCCAGCATTTCTCATGAGGTACTCTGCATATAAGTTAAATAAGCAGGGTGACAATATACAGCCTTGACGTACTCCTTTTCCTATTTGGAACCAGTCTGTTGTTCCATGTCCAGTTCTAACTGTTGCTTCCTGAAATGCATACAGATTTCTCAAGAGGCAGGTCAGGTGGTCTGGTATTCCCATCTCTTGAAGAATTTTCCACAGTTTGTGGTGATCCACACAGTCAAAGGCTTTAGCATAGTCAGTAAAGCAGAAGTAGATGTTTTTCTGGAACTCTCTTCCTTTTTTGATGATCCAGCAGATGTTGGCAATTTGATCTCTGGTTCCCCTGCCTTTTCTAAATCCAGCTTGAACATCTGGAAGTTCACGGTTCATGCACTGTTGAAGCCTGGCTTGGAGAACTTGAGCATTACTTTGCTAGCGTGTGAGATGAGTGTGGTAGTTTGAACATTCTTTGGCATTGCCTTTCTTTGGGGTTGGAATGAAAACTGACCTTTTCCAGTCCTGTGGCCACTGCTGTGTTTTCCAAATTTGCTGACATATTGAGTGCAGCACCTTCACAGTAGCTTAGAGGGTTTTATGATCTTTCAACGTTGTTTTGAACCCGTTCTCTGGAGTACCTTCTGAGTTGAATTGTGAGTCCTAATCCCTGGTACCTGTGAATGTGAGGGTTTGGAATGTGTGGACAGAGGGTCTTCAGTGATGTAACGAAGTTAGGATGAGGTCACTAGGGCAGGCCCCAATCCATTAGAACCGGCATCCTTATAAGAAGAGGAAAATGGAGAGTGAAGAACTAAGACCTCCAGGGAGAGGACGGCCAGGTGAAGATGGAGACAGAGACTGGAGTGTTGCTGCCCTAAGCCATGGAACACCTGGGGCCATAGGAAACTGGATGAGACAAGGAAGGATTCTCTCCTACAGACTTTGCAGGGAGCTGCTGCTGCTAAGTCACTTCAGTCGTGTCCGACTCTGTGTGACCCCGTGGACAGCAGCCCATCAGGCTCCCCTGTCCCTGGGATTCTCCAGGCAAGAACACTGGAGTGGGTTGCCATTTCCTTCTCCAGTGCATGAAAGTGAAAAGTGAAAGTGAAGTCGCTCAGTCGTGTCCAACTCTTTGCGACCCCATGGACTACAGCCTACCAGGCTCCTCCGTCCATGACATTTGCCAGGCAAGAGTACTGGAGTGGGGCAAGGCTGTGCTAACATCTTGATCTTGGACTTCTAGCCTCCAGAACCAGAACAGAATACATTTCCTCTGTTTAAAGCCATCAGGTTTGTGGTACTCTTTTACAGAAATCCTAGAAAACAATACATTTTTCAAAGGTGGTTTTTAAGCCACCTAAAGAAAATCAGCCTCATTTTTTAGATGTATCCTCTCTTGAAGCCTTTGTCAATGATAGACACAGTCCTGACCAGGTTGCAAGCTGGTTTCCAAGGAAGAACCCTCGAATGACTTGAAGAAGCATTACTGGGACGAGAGTATTATTCTCATGCAGTGTCTCATTCTAATGTCACAGAAACACCAAGAACAGCATGTATTCTAGTGTGGCCTGGGTTAAAATGACTGCAGCATTCTGTCTGTGTAGTGACATTTTACACATTGTTTCCAAGACACAACTGAAACAGATGTGATTGCTAATAAAAACCCAGGGAGTTTTTCTTTATTCTTGTGGGTTAACAAATTAATTCACTTTTATAGAAATATGCCTTTCCAAGGGGAAGCCAGTAAATTGTTTTGGGTGAACAAATTTCTTTAGCATAGAAGGTCGCAGGTTGAAGTTAGAAACACTGAGAGTATCACCTAAGGCAATGTGTCTCTGAGTTTGCATCTGTTACTTCCAGAACATAGGAAGGTTTAAAGGATGTTTAAAAAAAATCCAGTTTGGCCCCTCCAAAGTCATTTTTGGTCCTATGAAGTGAAAATGAAGCTTATACCTGTATTTTGCTAATGACTGATATAGTGTAATTTGTATAAAATAATCATAGGGAGTGAGAGGAAAGAGTGGATCTTTGCATTAAAATAAAATCAGCCTGGAAGTCACTCTTTTCAGGGTCTACCTTTTAGAACCCCATTTAGCTTGTAAATAGACTCCTCTTTCCTGACTTGCTTTGATGAACCACTCTCATCTCAGTGATTACCCCTGACATTTAGTTGCTTGTGCAATTAACTGGGGCTCTTTTTTTCTCTTTGAGAAGAACTATATGCAGCTAATACACATTTGTCAAGTATTTCTTTGACTTGGGAGAGGTGCTGTTGGTAGGCAGTTAAGAAGATGCCAGGAGTAGTTTCAAGTTTGTGATGGAGAACCCAACCACTCACTCGTAGCAGAGCTGTGAGTGGTTATTGGCACATGTCCACTCTGCCTCCCTTCTCTTCTCTCATTAAAAGTTGTGAGTTCCCAGCTAAGCTGGTATTTCTTATTTCAGGGAATAAAAAAGGAAATCCAATAAGCTGCTCTAAGGATTGAGAACTACATACATCACCACTTCAGGGGACTGCATTTTTGGCAAGATGTTAAAAAAAAATAGAGAAATGACTCAGAAAAAGAATTGAATTTTCTGTGATGGGATTTTAATATCAAGGTAGGAGACATTTTCCCCCTTGGTATGATAGGGCCTGGGCTTAAGTCTGACCCAACAGATAGAACAGGCAGAGCTGGAGTAGATGAATGAGACTGGACTGGAGAAAAATGGCTCCCTACTTCAGATTCAGCACCCCTTTGTAGCAAAGAGCTTTTGTTGGGGCTACATTTCCCAGAATGCTTTGCACCTTTGTGGGGCTGCATAACATTTTACCACATGGTTTGTGAGTGGAAAGAATGTGTGTGGCCACTTTTGGTTGGAGGTGATTGAGATATAAGTGTACCTGCTCCTCTGTTATTGTCCTCATTGGCTGGTCATCTTTAGAGGATTCTGAGACCCTTTAGAGGTGGAGCCAGAAGAACCAGAAGATGAAAAGAGCCTTTCTCTGAATCACCACACAGAGAAAAGCTGCCCTGGATTGCTCTGAGAGCCAGAAGTGAAGTTTGATTGATCAAACTCACTGCTTTGTTCTATCTCCTTAGCTCTTATTGCTGCCTAATATTCTACATATTGTTGTTTCTCCTTCACAAGTATCTAAGTCCCATGAGGGCAGAGGTTTTTACCTGTCTTGCTTATTGCTGTATCCTCACTGCCTAGAACATTGCCTGGCACATAGTAAGTGCTTGATAATATTTGCTGAATGAATGAATATGGGAATAAATGCAAGGAATGTAGTTGTGATATAATAGATTTTGGAGATCTTAATCCTGATTTCACCAGATATCATGACCAGAGAATTGTACTCAAGACTATTTCTGTATATGTTAAGGGCTTCCCAGGTGGTGCAGTGGTAAAGAATCCACCTGCCAGTGCAGGAGATGCAGGGGACGCAGGTTTGATCCCTGGGTCAGGGAGATTCCCTGGAGAAGGAAATGGCAACCCACTCCAGTATTCTTGCCTAGAAACTTCCATGGACAGAGGAGTTTGGCTGGCTACAGTCCATGGGGTCACAAAGAGTCAGATACAACTGAGCACGCACACACGCACACTATTTGTGTGTGTGTGTATTTAAAAATAAGATGGAATCCTAGAGTTCAGAATCATTTCCTCAGAATTATATCACTTTGCTGACAAAGATCCATATAGTCAACACTATGATTTTTCCAGTAGTCATGTATGGATGTGAGACTTGGATTATAAAGAAGGCTGAGCACCAAAGAATTGATGCTTTCAAACTGTGGTGTTGGAGAAGACTCTTGAGAGTCCGTTGGACTACAAGGAGATCAAACCAGTTAATCCTAAAGGAGATCTGTCCTGGATATTCATTGGAAGGTGGAAGGACTGATGTTGAAGCTCCAATACTTTGGGCACCTGATGTGAAGAGCTGACTCATTGGAAAAGACCCTGATGCTTGAAAGATTGAGGGCACAAGAAGAAGGGGGCGGCAGAGGATGAGATGGTTGGATGGCATCATTGACTCAATGGACATGAGTTTGAGCAAGCTTCAGGAGATAGTGAAGGACTGGGAAGCCTGGCGTGCTGCAGTTCATGGGGTCACAAAGAATCAGACACAACTTAGCAACTGAACAACAATAGCATTTGGAAAGTTTTAGTTATCTATTGCTGTGTAACACATTGCTTCAAAATTTAATGACTTAAAATGAAAATTTATCATCACGTAGTTTTGAGGGTTAGGAATATGGGAGTAGTTTGGCCAGTGGTTCTGGCTCAGGGTCTCTCACGAGGTTGTAGCCAAGCTATCACCAAGGCTTCAGTCATTTGATGACTTGACTGAAGCTGGAGGATTTGCTTCCAAGATGGCCCACTCATGTGGTGTGGTCAGGAGGTCTCAGATACTCATGGCTTTTGGTCAGAAGCCTCCATCAGTTCCTGACAACATCAGTTTTTGCATAGGCCAGCTTACAATATGACAGCTGGCTTCTCCCAGAGCAAATAACCCAAGAGAGTGCTCAAATCCTCTACATTCTATATAGATAATCTGAATCTTTCTGGTAGCTCGAATTGTCACTTATGTGCCCTTATCAAAAGAGGACGTACTGGCTTAAATCTGCATATCAATGCTTACTCTTATTCGCTGTATTTTTCCTATTACTTCCCCATAACTGGCTTCCCACACATACCCTTCTCTCTCTTGTCTTTAGTTGAAGATGATATTTAAGCCTGGATTCTTTTTTGTCTAATTGAAGTATAGCTGATTTAAACCTGTGTTCAAGCCTGAATTCTAAGCCAGCTCTGCGAGTTACTCACTTTCCCCTAGATCTCTCCCATGTATGCATATTAACAAACCTGTTCATTTTCTCTTGCTAATCTGTCTTTGGTTAATGGGACCCCAGACGAAAATATGAAAGGGTAGAGGAAAAATTATATTTTCCTTCCCTATCTTGTTCAAAAGAGGGGTGGAACTGGGTTTTGAACACAAGACTGAATGATGTAGGGGCTCTCCCCCCACCAGCCCACCTATGCTTACCTTTCCCCTAGCTGCAATCTGCTCCTTCCAGTGTGCAGACAATAAACAGTGTTTTCATTTATACTCATTCCTTTTTGTGTTTCTAGTTCCCTCAGAAACCCCAAAAGGGAAAATGGAGTGAGTGGTCAGGCAGGATTATAGCATTCAAAGGCCCCTGACCCTAATGCCATCAATTCCAGCTTTTAAATCGCATCCTCTTTCCATTGCACCATCAAGGGGTAATTTAGAGCCAATTCTGGGTGAACAGGAGGCGTTGGGAAATACAGCAATGGCCAAATGGCATTCAGGGGATATTTTTAGTTACCTAAATAAACTGTATTTCCACAGTCTGCAGAACTTATGGTTTTGTGCAGTAAATAAAGCAATGGAAATGCCACGAAAGAGCCCAGCCAGATGACTCCATTTGTGTGCATTCTGTTCCAGAGGAGTCCCTTCAATAGCAGACGGGCTCCATGTGATTCTGCGAAGGCACACAAGCTGCTCGCCAGCAATGCCGGCTTCCCTCCTGTTCTGGGTATTGCACACCAGTCTCCCCATACCACACCCACGCTTTATTGGGGAGGATTCTGCAGGGTGTCAGTTATCAGGAGAAACATAGTTGTGATCAAACGAGTTTTGGAAATGCTACATGAAGTAGAGTTCAATAGGGCTCTTCCCGATGCCTCAGTGCTGCTAAAATGCTAATGTGTATTTTAAGGGTGGCATATTAAGCACTGTTTTTTAAACTCACTTGAATATGAACTTTTTTCTTTGAAGAACAACCATTAGGATCTGTGCCTATTACCAATCTCTTGCCTCTCAGCTCCAAATCTACCCTTTGTTGCCCTGGTTGTGGTCCTGGAATGTTGCTCCATTGTCAGCTGGCCCTGGATTAAGCTTTGTGGGTAGAGGGTCCTGGGGAGAACCTGGAGGAGGAAGGGACTTCTTTTCCTGGTTTGTGTGTACTTTGCTTCTTCTTGTTCCTGCAGTATTGGGCTGGCAAGTGGGACCCCCGGTGGAGCTCACCCCAGCGACTTTCAGTGGCACCCCTGCGATCAGCTTCATGGCAAGTTTTGCAGGTGCCCCAGCCATGGGGCTCAGGGGCAGCCCCTCCATGGAAGGACTGGTTTCCCCATGAGCTAAGCAGCATCTCCTGTGGGTAGCACCTTTGTGACTTTCTGGAGAATCCAGCCAGTGCCCTTGCCAGCTTCCTACAAATTCGACAGCACCCCTAAGGGCAGCTTTCCAGTGAATTTCATCAGCATCCAGTGGCCAGTTTTCTTCCCACCATCTTGTCCTGCTGGCTCCTTGTGAGGGGATTTCCAGCTTCTCTGCCCTGGCCCACAGCTCCTGGCCGTGGTTCTTGGCTTGTTTCAGAAATCAGCTCTGGCCCAGGGCAACCTGGCCAATTTCTCTGCCACCCAGTGGGCTGCAGCCAGACTCTCTCCAGTGAGGGCTGAATCTCAGCCTTGAAAAGCCATCTTCCCATCCCATTCCAAGTTTGTTTTTTCCTTGGTGTTGCCTCTTATTGCTAGGGTTTCCTTCCTTCCTTCTTAAAATATGGTATGTAATTCACATGCCATAAAACTCACCTTTTCACAGTTTACAGTTCAGTGTATTTTAGTATATTCACAAAGTTATCAACTATCACCACAATGTAATCCAGATGTTTTCACCACCCCCAAAGAAATGCTATACCCATTAGCAGTCACTCCCCATTCCCCACCCCTGTCCCCCCAGCTCCTAATCTACTTTTTGTCTCTAAAGATTTGCCTTTTCTGAAAATTTCCTATAAGCATAGTTATAGGCATGTGGTCTTTGGTGTCTGGCTTCTTTCACTTAGCATAATATTTTTTTAAGTTCACCCATATTGTGGCATGTATCCAAATTTTCTTCCTTTCTATGGCAGAATAGTAGTCCATTGTATGGAAATGCTGCATTTTGTTTATCCATTTATCAGTTGATGGACATTTGGGTTGTCTCCACTGCTGGACTCTTACGAATAATTCTGGAAAGAATATTCACGCACGAGTTTTTGTGTGAACTTACATTTTCACTCCTCTTGGGTATATACCTTAGAGTGGAACTGCTGGGTCATATGGTGACTATTTAACTTTGGATTTGACCAACAGAGAGAGGTGACCAACTGACTTATTAAAAGATTTATCCCATTCTTACTCTAACTAGTAAGCATTATTGTGAAGCACAAATAATGTGGCCTTAGAGCCAGTCTGCTGCTGCTAAGTCGCTTCAGTCGTGTCTGACTCTGTGTGACCCCATAGACAGCAGCCCACCAGGCTCCCCTGTCCCTGGGATTCTCCAGGCAAGAATACTGGAGTGGGTTGCCATTTCCTTCTCCAATGCATGAAGGTAAAAAGTGAAAGTGAATTTGCTCAGTCTGTCCGACTCTGAGCGACCCCATGGACTGCAGCCTACTGGGCTCCTCCATCCATGGGATTTTCCAGGTGAGAGTACTGGAGTGGGGTGCAGTCTAGCCCACATCAAATCCCACCTCCACCATTTTCACCTGATACATGGGCCACTCTGCAAGGCAGAAAAACAGAGCATGATGTTCCCTGCTCAGAAGTGATGTGCTAGGGTCAAATCCTTTTCTACCATGGCTGGCTGAGATGTGGGACATTCTATAAGGGAAAGAACAGAGTATGATCTTCGCTGCCCGGGGCTGGAATCAGAATAATTATTTCTCTGCGACTTGATGTACTAGATGTACTATGTTATGCTACGTGTCAAAATGGGGTCTTCTGGTTTAATTGCACATTCTGACAGAATCTACCATAGGTAGATTGCTTTCGAAAATAATTAGATGACAGAAAACACATACTTGAGACTAAAAGTCCAGCAACAGCTCTTTGTGATCATTTGAAGTGGATTTCCAGAAATCAGTGATGATGTTGACAGTTACACTTGAGGGACCAGGAAGCAGGGCCACTCAATGCTGAGTAATGAGATGATAGTTCAGCTGAGGTGGAGCTGGGAGATGGTTTCTCAGCCACTCCGAGACCAGGCAAATGTGCACCTGAGTGTCTGTATTTGTGACTTTAAGGTAATCTAAATGGCTTCCCATATTGTCTTGTCAAAATACATGTTAATAAATTGTGTATTTGTGCATGGGACCCGCTGTACAGCCATTTATTACTTGTGATTCAAAGCAAATTGGTATAATGTTTAGGAGTAGCTCTGAAGATCATTCTGCCTTTGTAAATTCTCAGCAATTTTCTACCCTTCCATCAAAGGACTTTCCAGTGGTGAAAGCATTTCATATAGTAAATGCATTAAAATGCTTCCTCTGATTTTACTATTCTAGTTAACGATTCCATTTTCTTCACAGGCTTATTGACTGAAACAAGAGTGACTGTGATACAGGAGGCATGATTACACACTTAATTTCTGAGGCGTGCCAGCAGCTCAGCTCAGCTCAGCGTTGTGTCCTCTGAACTGGCAAGCTCCCAAGACCACAGCAAGTCTAGGAGTGAGGCAGGTCCAGACCTCGCTGCAGTTTCTCTGGCTGTTTCTGGCAATTTCTAGGACTTATCAATGTCCCATGGAAAATGAGTCACTGAGAAAGCTTGCGTCAACTATGCAGATAATAGAGAAAGATATCACTCATTCTAATTCACCTGGGGTGGAAGTGCATTGCCATAATTACTCATAAACATTCAGGCCGTGCTATCAGCAGATCATGTTGCATGATATTAGCGATTCAGATTATTCACAATATGGAAACCATCTAGGGACAATTGAGTGGGGCAGATATTCTTATGAGTGTCTTCCTGTATATTCTTCATACCTGAGGTTTCAGTGAAACACGTTCATTTTAAGGTTCATTGCCCACGGATCGTTGATCATAAGCTTTAGAGAAATCTGCAGGGTGGGATCCAGAAACACCCAAGAGACCATGCAACAGCAGGGCTGTCTGCCTCACATATAGAGCTTGCCTCGTATATACCATGTGTGTGTGTGTTAGTTACTCAGTCGTGTCTGACTCTTTGCAACCCATGGACTGTAGCCCGCCAGGCTCCTCTGTCCATGGAATCCTCCAGACAAGAATACTGGAGTGGGTAGCCATTCACTTCTCCAGAAGATCTTCCCAACCCAGGGATCGAACCCACGTGCCCTGTGTCTCCTGCACTACAGGCAAATTCTTTTCCATTGAGCCACCAGGGAAGCCCCATATACCATATGGTATATTCTAAATAGTATGTGTTGTATATCAAATATGTGTTATTTAGATTTAGAAAATGGAGTAGGAAGCTTGGCTGCACACAGTCTGCTCAGATAGAAAATAGTTCAGTTCAGTTCAGTTCAGTTCAGTCGCTCAGTCGTGTCCCACTCTTTGCGACCCCATGAATCGCAGCACGCCAGGCCTCCCTGTCCATCACCAACTCCCGGAGTTCACTCAGACTCACGTCCATCGAGTCAGTGATGCCATCCAGCCATCTCATCCTCTGTCGTCCCCTTCTCCTCCTGCCCCCAATCCCTCCCAGCATCAGAGTCTTTTCCAATGAGTCAACTCTTTGCATGAGGTGGCCAAAGTACTGGAGTTTCAGCTTTAGCATCATTCCTTCCAAAGAAATCCCAGGGCTGATCTCCTTCAGAATGCACTGGTTGGATCTCCTTGCAGCCCAAGGGACTCTCAAAAGTCTTCTCCAACACCACAGTTCAAAAGCATCAATTCTTCGGCACTCAGTTTTCTTCACAGTCCAACTCTCACATCCATACATGACCACAGGAAAAACCATAGCCTTGACTAGATGGACCTTTGTTGGCAAAGTAATGTCTCTGCTTTTGAATATGCTATCTAGGTTGGTCATAACTTTCCTTCCAAGGAGTAAGCGTCTTTTAATTTCATGGCTGCAGTCACCATCTGCAGTGATTTTGGAGCCCCCAAATCTAAAGTCTGACACTGTTTCCAGTGTTTCCCTATCTATTTCCCATGCAGTGATGGGACCAGATGCCATGATCTTCGTTTTCTGAATGTTGAGCTTTAAGCCAACTTTTTCACTCTCCTCTTTCACTTTCATCAAGAGGCTTTTGAGTTCCTCTTCACTTTCTGCCATAAGGGTGGTGTCATCTGCATATCTGAGGTTATTGATATTGTAAACATGTATAAAATGCATTCTCATTCTGGTCAGTAACCACCTGTTAATGAGAATTACCAAATGCAATCATAGGCAATGTTAGGTTTTCTACTATATACAATCATACAACAGAATAAAACTTATTGCTTTTCATCTTTAGAGTTGTGATAGGTGATATTGGCAAAATACTAGCAATTTTTCTCAATTACGGGAAGTAGTAATGGGTCCAGGACCATAATAGGTAGGAAGGTCCAATATTAAAAACAAATAATAATGGTGCCTTGATTTTCCAAGAGAAAAGCCATAAATTCCTCAAACTGTGTGTTGTTGTTGTTCAATCGCTAAGTCTTACCCAACTCTTTGTGACCCCACGGACTGCAGCACACCAGGCTTTCCTGTCCTTCACCATCTCCCAGAGTTTGCTCAAACTCCTGTTCTTTGAGTCAGTGATTCCACCCAACCATATCATCCTCTGTCACTCCCTTCTCCTCCTGCCCTCAATCCTTCCCAACATCAGGGTCTTTACCAAAGAGTCAGCTCTCTGCTTCAGGTGGATAAAGTATTGGATCTTCAGCTTCAGCATCAGTCCTTCCAATGATTATTCAGGGTTGATCTCCTTTAAGATCGACTAATTTGACCTCCTTGCTGTCCAAGGGACTCTCAAGAGTCTTCTCCAGCACTATAGTTTGAAAGCATCTATTCTTCAGTACTCAGCCTTTTTTATTTGAGAGCTGGACATACCAAAGGAACATTTCATGCAAAGATGAGCTCGATAAAGGACAGAAATGGTATGGACCTAACAGAAGCAGAAGATGTTAAGAAGAGATGGCAAGAATACACAGAACTGTACAAAAAAGATCTTCACAACCCAGATAATCACGATGGAGTGATCATTGACCTAGAGCCAGACATCCTGGAATGTGAAGTCAAGTGGGCCTTAGAAGCATCACTACGAACAAAGCTAGTGGAGGTGATGGAATTCCAGTTGAGCTATGCTAAATCCTGAAAGATGATGCTGTGAAAGTGTTGCACTCAATATGCCAGCACATTGGGAAAACTCAGGAGTGGCCACAGGACTGGAAAAGGTCAGTTTTCATTCCAATCCCAAAGAAAGGCAATGCCAAAGAATGCTCAAACTACCGCACAGTTGCACTCATCTCACACGCTAGTAAAGTAATGCTCAAAATTCTCCAAGCCAGGCTTCAGCAATATGTGAACTGTGAACTTCCTGATGTTCAAGCTGGTTTTAGAAAAGGCAGAGGAACCAGAGATCAAATTGCCAACATCCGCTGGATCATGGAAAAAGCAAGAGAGTTCCAGAAAAACATCTATTTCTGCTTTATTGACTATGCCAAGGCCTTTGACTGTGTGGATCACAATAAACTGTGGAAAATTCTGAAAGAGATGGGAATACCAGAACACCTGATCTGCCTCTTGAGGAATTTGTATGCAGGTCAGGAAGCAACAGTTAGAACTGGACATGGAACAACAGACTGGTTCCAAATAGGAAAAGGAGTTCGTCAAGGCTGTATATTGTCACCCTGTTTATTTAACTTATATGCAGAGTACATCATGAGAAACGCTGGACTAGCCTCTTGATGAAAATGAAAGTGGAGAGTGAAAAAGTTGGCTTAAAGCTCAACATTCAGAAAACAAAGATCATGGCATCTGGTCCCACCACTTCATGGGAAATAGATGGGGAAACAGTGGAAACTGTCAGACTTTATTTTTCTGGGCTCCAAAATCACTACAGATGGTGACTGCAGCCATGAAATTAAAAGACGCTTACTGCTTGGAAGGAAAGTTATGACTAACCTAGATAGCATATTCAAAAGCAGAGACATTACTTTGCCAACAAAGGTCCATCTAGTCAAGGCTATGGCTTTTCCTGTGGTCATGTATGGATGTGAGAGTTGGACTGTGAAGAAAGCTGAGTGCCGAAGAATTGATGCTTTTGAACTGTGGTGTTGGAGAAGACTCTTGAGAGTCCCTTGGACTGCAAGGAGATCCAACCAGTGCATTCTGAAGGAGATCAGCCCTGGGATTTCTTTGGAAGGAATGATGCTAAAGCTGAAACTCCAGTACTTTGGCCACCTCATGCAAAGAGTTGACTCATTGGAAAAGACTCTGATGCTGGGAGGGATTGGGGGCAGGAGGAGAAGGGGACGACAGAGGATGAGATGGCTGGATGGCATCACTGACTCGATGGACGTGAGTCTGAGTGAACTCCGGGAGTTGGTGATGGACAGGGAGGCCTGGCGTGCTGCGATTCATGGGGTCTCAAAGAGTTGGACAGGACTGAGCGACTGATCTGATCTGATCTGATCTGGACCATAAAGAGCTAGACAGCTCTCACATAAAGAAGGCTGAGTGCTGAAGAACTGATGCTTTCAAATTGTGGTCCTGGAGAAGACTCTTTTGAGAGTGCCTTGTTTTTCCAATAGCAAAGCCATAAATTCCTCAAACTCTAGACTGAATTTGATATTGGTTTTCAGCTAGAGGCCAGCAAACTTTATCTCTAAAGGGCCAGATAGTAAATATTTTAGGTTTTACCAGCCACATAGTCTCCATCACAACTACTTCACTCTGCTCCTGAAGGGCAAAAGCAGCCATAGACAATGTGTACATGAAGGAGTATGGTTGCGGTCCAACTAAACTGTATTTTTTAAAATGGGTGAAGAGCCAGATAGCTCTTCAAATGAGCTTTAAAATTTTTTTCAAGCTCTTTAAAAGAGATATGTTGATCCCCAGGGGTTTGCATAAGCGCAGTAGCCCTCAGCCCTGGCTACACAAAAGAATTATTTGGAGAAGCTTTGAAAAATTCTGGTGCCCAGCCTCCATCCCAGACCAATTCAGTCAGAATCTCTGAGATGGGCTTCCAGGAGTCCATCTTTTATTGAGGCTTCCCAAGTGATTCTAATATGAAGCCAAGGCTGAGAACCATTGCATGTAGCCATGAAAATAGTGCCAAGTTAACCTCATTTCTTCCTTCTCCTCTGTCTTGTCCTCCTCCTTTGTCTCCTCCTCCTCCTGTGGGACGAAGTAGCCAAAGAGCTTTATTGGGGCAGAATAGAAGCTGCAGTTCACCTGGATTCATGTTGGTCATTTGCCAAAGCCTTTCATTTGTCCTCATAGACAAAGGAGAACAACGTGGTGGATGAGAGAGTCAGCCTCTGATGAATGGAGTAGATAACACCTAGAATTCTTCAAGGGTCCCACCTCTCTCCAGTGGTGAATGCACAGCAGGCATCCGATAAATCTTTCCTGGGGGTGCTCATGATCTACTGTATAAGAAATGGCTGAACGAACCAGGGATTTAAACTTGGAAAGGAAAATAGTTGTGGTGGTACATGATAGTTGTCTTAAAAAATGTGCCAGGCCATCATAGTGAAGAAAAACAGACTTTTGAATTTTGCAGAGTAGAAATAGAATCGTTGGGAGCCACTGGGAGGCGCTCATTCATTTAACAAGTATTTGTTTGGTGACAGCTCTGTGCCAGGTACCGTTCAGTCACTGGAGCTGGATCAGTGAACAACGCAGGCTAAGATCCATGCTCTGTAAGACTTACCATCTCGACACTTACTTTAATGGGTTTGATGATTAAAGCAGTAAGAAAATAGAATGGGTTGCTTCAGAAGGCATTGATCATAGGTTGGATGATCACATATTTGAGATCATTATGAGCCAACCAGAACCTCCAGCCCCAAGTTTTTCCGAGTCTAAGAAAGTAGACCCTAACCTCCCTTCCTTCTCTTTGCAGTCAACTTTCCTTCCACATCACTTTCTTACTCCCACCATTCATTTCCAAGGTAACAGAGTCAGACATTTACAGTTGGATCTGGAAATGCTAAGATTCTAAGCAGGAGAGTCACAGAGTGTGGATAAAGCTGTGGACAGATTGTCCATCTCTCACGTGACAAGGCCAGTGGAGGGGAGAAGGACTTGTCTCCTGCTTTGTGTGTCTGGGAATCCTTTCAAGCATATGCCATCCTGCACATTCCATATGATGGCAAGTTGACAAGCTAGTGTTTGGGCCTGTCAGACTTTCAGTTATCTCTGGAGCCTTGAGGCCTCAAAAACCGCAGGCTGGCTGAATGATGCAGGGTGCTGGAGTGAGGTGTCCTGTTCGGTTTGTGTGAGCATGCTTATTCCTTTTAACTCTTTGTCACAGCTACACACTAGGAAAGGGCTGAGATAATAGGGAAGCTGTGGGGAGGATCCTCTTTCACTGATTCATAGTAATACACATACATATCCATACACACAAATATAGATACATACATGTACCTACTTTTGTATCTAGCCATATGTCTTTCATTTGTTCTGAGGCTGGTGGGCAAGAGAATGAGAGTGCCGGTGACAAAGTGGTCCCACAGAGTAAGGCACACCCCTATTTCAAATGCCCAGAGCTTACCTCCTAAGAACAGAGCAGGAACATTGCCCCATTTGGGGAGAATGGAGTTGAATTTGAGGGCAAGAGACCCAGGGGTGAGCCCATGCTCACAGCAGGCCTGTGTGGTGGGGTTTGGGGTGTGGCTTGAGTGCTTGGAGGAGTGTGACAGAAATAAGGGTTTGAGGGTCTTGGGATCTAGGGCCAAGGAGGGCCACAGGGATTTGTTTTTCTCTTAGTCTTGGGGCCCAGGAGGTTTACTTACATGACCAGGCTAGTTTTTATTATATATTACGGAGGAGGTGATTGACTGCAGCATTGAACACTCTGCAGATTTACATTCTGATGTAAAGACTGTTGTCCTTTTTCAATAACTGGATTCGAGTTGCAGAAATATCTGGAAGCCATAAAGACTAAATGTTCTAGAAAGAGAAAGTTACCCTATCAGGAATAAAATATAATGTTATCTGAAGATTTCAGTCATTTTTAATTATAAGAGCTGTATCATCTCTGGTCTCCAGCTTTCTGTGTCACCTATAGTATTGAGCTAAAGCAAGCCTGACAAATTGTTTCAATTTTATTGTTTGAGGTTGTGTTTGTTCACTGATCTTTACCCTGAATCTCCCTGAGAATTCATTCTGGGAGCTTGGTTCCAAAGTCAGGAGTGGTTGGTACAAAAATCAGTGTTAAAACATAGCCATTCTGAGATGTCTTTTCTGTCTTTAAAATCTATTGAGAAGAAGTGATTTAATAGTAGTTTAAATTAAGTCAGAGGACAACAGGATTTCTCTGCAGAATTACAGATAAAATAGATTTTTTTCTCTAGAAGCAAGAGAGTGTTGCGGGAGAGTTTAACTGATTCTCCTTACTGCTACGTGATGCTCGGAATACCAGAAAGATTCTGCATGTCTAGCTGGCCGTAGAAATGTGGCTGTCTCCTCACGGAGGCAGCGTGTGTGGCCAAGGTTCCCTTCTTGAGGGGGCAGGTGTCACGGTCCTCTTGGGTGTCCTGGCCCCAGGCCTCTGCGTGGTGCCCAGGTTCTCTGAAGCTGGCATCCTTCTTTGCCCTGGCCAGCCTTCTCAAGAACTGGTGCACTGACCTGGCTCCTGAACCCCCTCCAGCTGACCTAGGAAGATCCCCTTTTCTGCTGAGACAGCAAGACGCAGCAGTGCTCTCAACCCTGGCCACATATCAGAATCAGAATACTGACGTCTGGCCCAACCCTTGAGGTCCTGAATTAATTGACCTGGAGGGAGCACTGGGGATTCTGATGAATAGCCAGGGTTGAAGACAGAGCTTGAATCAGTTGTAATTTTGGTTCCAACCCTTTGAACATTCACCGGAAGTTAGGATAAACTTTCAGGAAAATCGTGTAGTGGGGAGTGTGTGACTGGATCAGGGCAACAGGTTTGGGGATATTTAAGTGGCATTACAGTGGTCTAACGATGGGAGTTTCAGAATGATTCCTTCCAAAGGGGATTTTAGACTCCTTTTAATAACACACAGATATTTCTGGGGATGATGCAGTGCATAACCCTTTGATTGTTAGGTTATGATAGGCTTTGAAAAACAGTAATATATTTATTGCCTTAAATTTTGTCACCTCTGGCTCTGAATTTTTGGCAGCTGCATTGACTTGACATGTAGATGAGCAGGGCAGGATCACAAGCTATAAAATAGTATGAAAAAGGAATGAATTATGACACATTGCCACTCTCACTCAAGCTCTGGGAAAATGCTGACACATGAGAGGTACTGAGCCAGTGATCCTGAGTGACTGATCCCCTTCTACTTTAAAACTCCTGTTGGCAGAGAGAAGCCAGTGAAGTTTTTTGAGTAGAGGTATGAAAACTGTGGTTAAGGATTACTTAGATAATATTCAATAATATATTGTATGGATGGAAGGATGGGGAGAACCCAAAGAAAGCAGCTCAACAATACAAATTATACCTGTAAGTTGAGAGAAGGAAAGAGCTGCTGTGGCCAGAAATTCTGAGAAGGCTTCTTGGGTGGAATGGAAATTGGTCTGAGTCTTGAAAAGTGCAAAAAAGACTGAAAGAGGGATGAAAGGGTCATTCTGGGTGGGAGACATTTATGAATTGTTATCCGGTTATGTTAAAAATTTTAGATTGAAAAAATATTTTTTGTTCTGATTTCAGAACATGCCCTGCTGCCACCTGTACGTAAGCCCTCACAGTTCACAGTAAGGCAGTTGCCCTTACTTCTACCGCCCCTCCTTCTGTGTCAAATCTGCACTCCATGCCAGGGCCTGTGTACACTTATGGCTCTCAAAAACTCCATTAATAGCTCAGCCATTCAGCCCAGACACCACCAGCCACCCTACTTATGGCTCCAGGCTACTCACCCTCCTCCATTCCTCTCCTTTCTTCTGCTGTCCAGGCATCTTTCTCCAGTCTTGTGTGTGGCCACCCAGCAGTATTCCTCAGACATGGGAAAGCCATTTTACTGAGGATAAGGCATTTGGGGTGCCTCCAGCTCTTCATATCCACCCACCATCAGCCTGCTGTTTCGGAGAAAATGGAAGATTTTTCTTTCTTTCTTTTCTTTTTTTTTTTTTTTATAAAAGTGCTTTTGGTTGTGCTACTTCAGTATAAAACACTGACTTCAAGAAGCTTACAGTCTCAGTATTGGGTGGGAGACACAAGATGGAAGAGAGAAGCCAGGACAGGGGTAAAATCTTCATGCAAGTAAGGTGGGTAGTGGTAACCAAGATGGAAGAAGAAGATGGTGGAATTACATGGCTCAGAGAGGAGATGTGGGAAGAGCTATTTATAGGAATAAAAACCAAATATTTTTAGGACAATATTGTATGCTATGCAATGGAATTAATCTCCTGTGGAGATGATCAGTAAAATTTTCACAAATTCTTTGGTCAGATGGATCCTTCATGGTATCTGCCCATATTTGCTCAGTCCTGTTTGTGTTTAGAGAACAGAGGCTGCAATCTGTGATGGTCAGCACAGGGACTTGCTTGCCCTTCTGTTTCCTCTTGGCCCTGCATGGCGTGGGACACAGACTAGATGCTCAATAAATCCTCCTGATTTGAATGTATTTTCATTGTGACAACTCCTCTTTGAGACCCATAATTTCATCCCTATTTTCCAGATAAAATAAATGGAAGTCTGAAGTATCACACTCTTGTTTCCCAGATTCTTGCAGGAGAGGCATTAGAGGATTTATGTCACATACCATCTTCTACTTTACTTTCTATCAGAAAGTACAGGTCACATTTCATCCATACAGCCTTCACTTCTGTGTCCCATTTTTACTTTTCAGCCCAAAGATTATATATTATAATCTTTAATATTTGAGTGATAAAATAGGGGGCAATATTTGCCTCAAAGAAAGTAAAGTTCAGTCTGTCTATATTGAAATTTTATCTCTTTCCTTCTTTGGTTCAACAGAAGACTGATGCCTAACAATGCAATGATAAATAAAAGAAGTGTATTTCATATAAGCTTGGTTAAGGGTTCAGGTCAGTGGGTGCTCAAGGAATTTTGAAATATTTGAACCTATCAAGAATTCTGTTGACACTGTATCAGTATTTGCTGGATTAGATGGTTTGTGATGGTTCCCTCTGCTCTTTGAAATAGAGTGGCATTTGGAAAACGGGCTCATGTAGAACAGAACACTGTGTTTAAATGTTGTAGCTACTTTAGAGTTCAGGAAATTGTTTCTTAAACCAATGCAGAATGCTCATGATGAAAGGAACCCTGATGGCGAGGAAGCTGAAACCCCCAGTAGACACTGAGTTTGGTCCAGAGCCCAGATTCCTTGAGGTTTAGCTTGATGTTCTTTTCATTAGACATTCTGCTTGCATTTGCTGGGGTAAAAGGTGTAATTGACACAAAGAGAATTTAATTTTTCATCTGGGAATATTGATTAAATAGCCTCTAAGAACTTATGACCTGGAACAGGAAATGGCAACCCACTCCAGTGTTCTAGCCGGGAGAATCCGGTGGACAGAGGAGTCTGGGCGGGGGGGGCAACAGTCCATGGGGTCACAAAGAATCAGACACAACTGAGTGACTAAGCGCAAGAACTTATGAAAGTCCATATTCCACGAAAACACATGAGGATGTTTATTTCCCCTTTAAGTGAGTTTGTTGAAATTTTATAGCACTTATCTTTCCATCAGGAAATATCCTTTTGAAAATCATGTAGAAAATAATTGAGAACTTAATTTTTGACTTATTTTCTTCAACTTGAGATTTACCAAGATAGAAATGAACATATTTTCCGCCCTTCTCAGGGTGGAAAAGGAAGAGTTTACTGGGAGGTGTGAAGTCTGCCTTGAATACAACCTGTAACTGGGTTGGCTATCAAAGAATGTGAGGAGGTGGAGGGTAGAGACTTCTGTTTAGAGATTTAAAGAGGGGAGAATCTTTTGTTTTTTGCTCTTCCTCACTTGCACATATTTTTTCTTTTTTTATTGAAGTGTAGTTGATTTACAACATTGTGTTAGTTTCAGGTGTATAGCAAAATGATTAAGGTATGTATATACACATATATATGAAAGTGAAAGTCTCTCAGTCGTGTTTGACTCTTTGCAACCCCATGAACTATACAGTCCATAGAATTCTCCAGGCTAGAATACCGGAGTGGGTAGCCTTTCCCATCTCCAGGGGATCTTCCCAACCCAGGGATTGAACCCAGGTCGCCTGCATTGGAGTGGATTCTTTACCAGCTAAGCCACAAGGGAAGCCCAAGAATACTGGAGTGGATAGTCTATCCCTTCTCCAGAGGATCTTCCCGACCCAGGAATCAACCCAGGGTCTCCTGCATTGCAGGTGGATTCTTTACCAACTGAGCTATGAGGGAAGTCCCACACATGTATATAGTTTTATATATATATATATATCCAGATTATCTTCTGCTATAGGTTATTACAAGATATTAAACATTGTTCCCTGTGCTATACAGTAACTCCATGTTGCTTATCTATTTTATATTATAGTAATGTGTATCTGTTAAATAATTAGGATACTTCTAATCTATCCTTCTTCCCTCTCCCTTTCCCCTTTAGTAACCATAAGTTTCTTTTCTGTTTGTCTGTTTATGATTTGCTAATAGATTCATTTGTATTATTTTTTATATTCCACACATAAATGATATCATATAATATTTGTCTTTATCTGACTTCCTTTACTTAATGTGATATTCTCTAGATCCATCTATGTTACTGCAAATGGCAATATTTCCTTCTTTTCATGGCTGAGTAATAGTCCATTGTATATATATGAACCACATTTTCTTTATCCATTTATCTATCAATGGACATTTAGGTTATTTCCATGTCTTGGCTATTGTAAGTAGTACTGCTAATGAATATCGGGGTGCATGTATCTTTTCAAATTAGCATTTTTATCTTTTCTGGATATATACCCAGGAGTGGAATTGCTGGATCATATGGTAGTTCTATTTCTTGTTTTTTAAGAAACCTCCATATTGTCTTCCATAATGTCTATATCCATTTACATTCTCACCAACATTGTAGGAGGGTTCCATTTTCTGCACACCCTCTCTAATATTTATTATTTGTAGACTTTTTGATGATGGCCATTCTGACTAGTGTGAGGTGATACCTCATTGTGATTTTGATTTGCATTTCTCTAATAATTATCTATGTAGAGCATCTTTTCATTTGGCTATTTGCCGTCTGTATGTCTTTTTTGGAGAAATGTCTATTTAGGTATTCCATCCATTTTTTGATTGGATTAGTTTTTCTTTTTTTGATATTGAGTTGTGTGAGGTGTTTATATATTTTGCAAATCAACCAAGAGGGGAGAATCTTGATCCTGGGTGCTTTGAATCCTCAGAATACGGAAGAACAACCAGGCTTGCATGTTCCTCAACTGGAAGGGAGCCAAGTGAATAGGCATGTAGCACCTCAGAAGTGGGAGGACCACAGAGAATGCCCTGTAGATGGTTGAAGTAATCATGGTTAATAGCCACAATTGCAGTCTGCCCAGATCAGTGGTGCTCAACCAGTGCTGAGGGACCCTGCTTTACCAGAAGCCTCAAGATTGAGCAAGGAGAAATAGCTTGGTGCTGCTCCAGCACTGGGAGCCTGAGAAGGGACACTAAGAAACTGATGCTTTACTTTATGCTGGTACCGATTCAGGGGAGTGAGTGCTTGAGACAGATTTCCTTTGTCTTAGACCAAGTCATGCTGTTGGAGCTGTTTTCTGAGTGTCAATACCTGTTTTATTAATAATAATTTAGTGGTAATAACAGCTACCATTTACTTAATACCTACTGCTTACTGTTATGTACTGAATGTTTGTCTCCCCAAAATACCTATGAAGCCCAAACCCCCAAAGTGATAGTGTTTAGAGAGGGGTCTTTGTGAGATAATTAGAGTTAGATTAGACTATAAGTGGACTTCCCTGATGGCTCAGATGGTAAAAAGCATCTGCCTACAATGCAGGAGACCCAGGTTCAATCCCTGGGTCAGGAAGATCCCCTGGAGAAGGAAATGGCAACCCACTCCAGTACGCTTGCCTGGAAAATCCCATGGATAGATGGAGGAGCCTGGTAGGCTACAGTCCATGGGGTCACAAAGGGTCAGAGACGACTTCATTTCCACTTGCACTTTAGACTATGAGGGTAGGAGCCTCATGATGGGATTAGTGGCTTTATAAGAGAGGAAGAAAGAGAGCCCTCCCTTTCTGCACGCATGCACTGAAGAGAGGCTATGTGAGGACACAGTGAGGAGCTGAAGATCTGCAGCTCAATAAGAGAGCTCTCCCCAGGAACTACATCAGCCAGGACTGGACTTCCTAGTTTCCAGAACCATGAGAAAATAAATTTCTGTTATTTAAGCCACCCAGTCCATGGTATTTTGTTACAGCAGCTTGAGCTAAGATAGCTTCCACATGCCAGGAACTTTCCACATGTTTCAAGTAGTTCTCAAAACAACTTTGCAACGTAGCTATCTCTATCTGGTAAAGCAAACAGAAACAGAGAAATTAACTACCTTGCCCAAAGTCACACAGCCTTTGGGGGTGAGGAATACACACACACACACACACACACACACAGTCCTTAGTGCAGTGTCTAGTACAAAATAGGCACTTAGTAAAGAAACTTAGGACTCAAAAGCCCATGTTTTTTTTTCAATGTGCATTTGAACCTTTTATCCCAGCATGTCAGCTGTCTCTATGCCTTACACTCCATAGTTACCACTCAATGCAGATTCTGATTCCATTATGACATAATGGAGGTTAATGGTGTTCACCCAAAGGTGGTTCCTGGCCTGGATGGAGAGCCCAGCTTCACAGTCCCTTAAAGTTTCTCCTCTGAAGTGAGAGGACTTTGGCATAAGAACCAGTAACGGTGGGATCTTCATCAGGAACCCACAGGGGAACTTTGCTTGAGAAACTCCTCCACCAAGGCCTGGTCCTGGGCATCGCTTCTTGCTGCTCCAAGGCTTACCTGGAGAAGTCGAGGCAATCAGTAGAAGCCAGCTTAGAGGATGCTGGAAGATGTAGCCCACATGGGAAGCTGGGCTCACCATGCAAGGGGCTAGGGAAGGATGCTTGGCTCTTCCTTGGATGAGTCTAAATCCCAGAACTGGCCTGGCCTCCCAAGAATGACCCAGGGTAAAGGGCTTTTTGTTCCAAATCCTGTTTTGAGCTTCACCACAAACCCAGTGGGGTGTGGAGGGAGCTATGTACCTTCCCCCAACATGGGTCATATCTCCACATCATGCCTGAGATTCCTTTTAGTCCCCATGTGCCCTCCAGGGGCTCTGGAGTCCAGAGGCAGGGGTGAGGGAAACAGGAGGAAGAAGAGAGGAGAGGGAGATGCAGGGCAGGCGGAGGAGGGTGTTGAGAAGCCTCAGGTCCTGGGAAGAAGTGAAGCAAGAAAAGGTTTAAAGTGAATCAAAGAGCAGCTGGAGCCATGGACCCTCACTGCCTTCTTCCTTCCCCTGCTTCTCTCTTGAATGAGAAGCTCTGGGGAATGAGCAAGGAGGATGTTTCTAGCTACTAGCACACAGGAGTCGAAGAAAGTGAACAGGCAAGATACGAAGTCCAGGGTTAATAAAAAGCACCTTTACTCTAGAATTCTTCTGTGAAAACCAGAAGTAAATTTCCAGGGTAAATTTTAGTTTATCTTTCATGGTGGGGAAATGTCAGTGCCTCTCTTCTAATTAGCATTGCTAAAATGCCATAGTGAAATGGGTGACTAGAATCAAGGCTTTCATTTCCTGTCGCTTTTGTATGTGGAGCTGCCAAAGCAATCAATGTCTGTGTAGTTCTATTCCCTCGATTCTTGGTGTTCTCTCTGACAGCAAGAAATTCTCCTCCTCCATGGAACACGTATCATTTTGTTAAAACTGAATGCCTGTCATCTGTTCTTGCAACTCATGTGCATTTTATCAAAAGGTTTGAATCATTCACACAGAAGTCCCACAATGCTCTTCTCCATAGGAAGCCATTTTTCTTTCCTGAGGCTATTAAGTGGCTCACAATAAAAACCTCTAAGCACTCCTTTTTTTTTTTTTTTTTTTTTGATAAAATTACTCGCAGAATCAGTAGCATTGAGCATAGATAATAGAAAGACAATCAGATCATGTTGCATGTAACCAACCTCCCATTTAGATTTAAGTTTGTCAGTCTAACCTAGGGAATTATGGGTGCCCAGTGAACCGTTCCTGAGATTTAAGTTGCACAGAGAATTTAGCACTGTTGCTTAGACATTGATTCTTCTCAGAGTGGGTAATGGATCCAGCCATGTAACAGTCCCGGGCAGGACAGTGGGTGCATCCTTAGGATGAAGAAGAGCTCTCTTTGAGCCTAGGCATGGTTTCTCAAACGTGAAATGAAAGTGAAAGTGGCTCAGTCCTGTCTGACTCTTTGCGACCCCATGGACTGTATAGTCCATGGAATTCTCCAGGCCAGAATACTGGAGTGGATATAGCTGTTCCCTTCTCCAGGGGACCTTCCCAACCCAGGGATCGAACCAAGGTCTCCCACATTGTAGGCGGATTCTTTACCAGCTGAGCCACGAGGGAAGCCCAAGAATACTGGAGTGGGTAGCCTATCTCTTCACCAGTGGATCTTCCAGACCCAGGGTCTCCTGCATTGCAGGCAAATTCTTTACCAGCTGTGGCTATTGACATTTTGAACTGAATAATTCTTTACTGTGGGGGCTGTCCTGTGCATTATAGGATATTTAGCAGCATTCCTGACCTCTACCCACTAGGATGCCAGCACCCTTCCTCCAGTGGTGACAACCAAAAATGTCTAGACAGTGCCAAGTATCCCATGAGGAAAATATCGCCCCCTATTGGAAAATACTGATCTAAAACACACGCAAGTGTTTCTTCCGTTGCCCTTTTCTTCAAAGAGCTGCAGAACTTTAGGGAACCACTAGAGGGTGAGCGTGGGCTTCCCTGGTGGCTCAGACGGTAAAGCGTCTGTCTGCAGTGCAGGAGACCTGGGTTTGATCCCTGGGTTGGGAAGGTCCGCTGGAGAAGGAAATGGCAGCCCACTCCCGTATTCTTGTCTGGAAAATCCCTGGGATGGCGGAGCCTGGTAGGCTACCGTCTGTGGGGTTGCAAAGAGTCGGACACGACTGAGCGACTTCACTTTTCACTGAGAGGGTGAGCAGAGATGCTAATTGGAGCAGCTTTAGAGACATGTCCCTGAAGGACACCACAGAAGCTGTGGAGAAGGGAAGGTCCCTTGGGAAGTTTGATGGAACCATGGATGAGAACGAGGCCTGGGATTCTAAGAGCTTTAGGGAAGCAGCCCCCCAGTCAGAACACACCCCTCACCCCGCGAGCTGAGAAGATCCTGCATTGGGAGCTGGCTGTCAAGTGGTAGGCTCCATTATCCAGGGCGAGGTGTTCCTCAGTGAGAAGGTGTCAGTCAGCCTCTTCCACCTGCATGATCTGGTGTCTTTTGTGTAGAGAAGGGGGAGGTTGTTGGTCTTCTTTTGTTTTTTTATGAAAGAGAGATAGCATTCAGTTCAATAAGCATTCATTTTGTGTCTACTCTTTATTAGATTCTGTGTCTGGTTATGGAGATATTAGTAGATTGCATAAATGGCCACAGATGAGTTACCCCTCTGCCTCCATGCCTTTGAGTGGTCCCCTCTCACACTGACTCTGGGCTGGGCCATGTGATTTGCTTTGGATAATAGGTCAATAGCAAATGTGATGCAAGCAGAGACTTGAAAAACTCTTGCTCAGTGAGGCTTATCCACTCTTGAGACTCTTGGCACTCTGCCACTGCTCCCATGTGAGGAAGCCCAGACCAAACTGCTGCATGATCAGACACCTATGGCCAGGGGGTCTTACTGCCCCATCTGACAGCCTGCCAACTTCCAGAGGCAGAGACATCTAGCTGACCAGCAGTTAACTGGCATGGCTCAACTAAGCATGGCAGAAGACCAGCAAAAAAAGGTCCAGCCCAAATGCCAATCCACAGAATTATGAGTGAAATTGATGGTTGTGGTTTTTAAGTACTTAAGTTTTTGGGTTGTTTGGTATGCAGCAAAAGCTAACTGGTACAGAAAACCAGATGAATTGCACATTATTTTTGCCTTCAGGATTCCAGTCTAATAGACCACTGGTTTCTCCCAAGGGAGCCTGCTTGTGTAATTGGACTCTTAAAGCCATGGTAGATGGTAGTACCAGTAAATCACAGTCTTTCCCTCTGGACTACTAGTTGAAAGCATGACTTCAACACCAAAGTGCTTAGGTTCAAATCCCAGTTCATCGCTTACTAGTTGTGTGAGTCTGGGTAGATTACTTCATCTGTGTGCCTCTGTTTCCTCATCTGTGAAAAGGAGAGAAGTAATAACACCTACTTCATAGAGTTTTCAAGAAGACAATATATAAAAGTTTTTCTAATAGGGTCTCCTACTTAGTATTTTGAAAGTATTACCTATATATGGTTGGTCTAAAATAGAATAAGCATAAAAGTTTTTCCTTTTCCTTTTCTTTTTTGTTTAAACTCTTTTCCCTAATGTAATAGAAGTATGTGTTCTTTGTGGAAAATTGGGGAAAAAATTACAAAAAAGGCTTAAAGGTGAGAACAAATGCCATACTTTAGATTTTGTGCTGACCTAGCAATAGCACACTTTATTTTAAAGCAAATTACTATGATCAGCTGTTGCAGAACATTTGAGACACTCAGGAAATAAACGTGTAGAGCGCTGAGCCAGGTGGTGCCCTTTATGCAGACTTTACTCCGTGTACATTTCTCCAGTTGGATTGAAGGGTATCAAGTGGTTCTTTGTTCTACAGCAGCTGTGGGATAATTTACAGATCCCAATGGGCTAACTGAGACATTAGGGCAAAGTGCAAAAGAAAACCAGCAAGGAAGGCAGTGATTAGCAATTCTGGACTGATGGAACATTTTCAATTAAAGAGCACATTCTCATACTCTGCCTCTTTTGATGTGCAGTGTTGCTCAGTAAGTTTGAATGGGCAGTTATTAAACTTGGAGAAGCTGAGGTCACACCTTAGAACTATATAGTAGGTACCTTCCAGGGGTCACCTGGTAATGATGGGTGAGGCTGGGCTTGTGCTCAGGGCCACTGACCTAAAATCCAGTGTTTTCTCACTTCCCTGTGATATCTCACACAACCTGGAAACAGTGCCTGCTGAATGGGGAAGACTTGGGGCCAACACTCATTTCAGGGGTTTCCATTGAAGTTAGTATGACCTCATCTCACACGCTAGCAATGTAATGCTCAAAATTCTCCAAGCCAGGCTTCAACAGTGCATGAACTGTGAACTTTCAGATGTTCAATCTGGATTTAGAAAAGGCAGAGGAACCAGAGATCAAATTGCCAACATCCATTGGATCATCGAAAAAGCAAGAGAGTTCCAGAAAAAATATCTACTTCTGCTTTGTTGACTATACTAAAGCCTTTGACTGTGTGGCACAACAAACTGGAAAATTCTTAAAGAGATGGGAATACCAGACCACCTGACCTGCCTCCTGAGGAATCTGTATGCAGGTCAAGAAGCAACAGTTAGAACTGGACATAAAACAACAGACTGGTTCCAAATCGGGAAAGGAGTACGTCAAGGCTGTATATTATCACCCTGCTTATTTAACTTATATACAGAGTACATCATGAGAAATGCTGGGCTGGATGAAGCACAAGCTGGAATCAAGATTGCCGGGAGAAATATCAATAACCTCAGATATGCAGATGACACCACCCAAGGGATAGCAGAAAGTGAAGAAGAACTAAAGACCCTCTTGATGAAAGTGAAAGAGGACAGTGAAAAAGTTGGCTTAAAGCTCAACATTCAGAAAACAAAGATCATAGCATCCAGTCCCATCACTTCATGGCAAATAGATGGGGAAACAATAGAAACAGTGAGAGACTATTTTCTTGGGTTCCAAAATCACTGTAGATGGTGACTGCAGCCATGAAATTAAAAGATGCTTGCTCCTTGGAAGTAAAGCGATGACCAACCTAGACAGCATATTAAAAAGTAGAGATATTACTTTACCAACAAAGGTCTGTCTAGTCAAAGCTATGGTTTTTCCAGTAGTTATGTGTGGATGTGAGAGTTGGACTATAAAGAAAGCTGAGCATCGAAGAATTGATGCTTTGAACTGTGGTATTGGAGAAGACTCTTGAGAGTCCCTTGGACTGCAAGGAGATCCAACCAGTCAATCCTAAAGGAAATCAGTCCTGAATATTCATTGGAAGGACTGATGCTGAAGCTGAAGCTCCAATACTTTGGCCACCTGATGCGAAGAACTAAGTCACTGGAAAAGACCCTGATGCTGGGAAAGATTGAAGGCAAGAGGAGAAGGGGACGACAGAGGATGAGATGGTTGGATGGTATCACTGACTCGATTTACTTGAGTTTGAGCAAGCTTCTGGAGTTGGTGATGGACAGGGAAGCCTGGTGTGCTGCAATCCATGGGGTTGCAAAGAGTCGGACATGACTGAGTGACTGAACTGAATGGACTGATGACCACATTAGGACAAGAAAGCTAAGAATCAGAGCATAGTATGGTTTCTAAGACACTCTGAAGCCTACAGGGCTACTGCTAACCAAACTGTGGGCCTGCGAATTGGAGTTGATGAGATTGGATGGCGTTCTCCAAATTCTGTTCTTGACAGACTTTTAAGTCCATGTTAATGAACTGAGTATTTTAAGTACAGGTAGGAGTAGGGGGAGTCCAGGTGGTTGAAGTGCGAGTCCAAGGGCAAGAATCACAACTATGCACATTGTGGGTATTTGTCGTGTTTCTACCAGCAACACTCATGCAGTTGAAAGATTGAAAGCCATACCTGTCAAAATAGGGAAACATTCAGTTTTAACCAGGACCCAACTCTTAGGCTTATAGTGCAAGGAATTATGAAGTTAAAATGCAACACATTTATTTATCTGGGGCTTTCCCTGGTGGCTCAGGTGGTAAAGCATCTGCTTGCAATGTGGGAGACCTGGGTTCATCCCTGGGTCAGGAAGATCCCTTCGAGAAGGGAATGGCAACCCACTCCAGTATTCTTGCCTGGAGAAATCCATGGATAGAGGAGCCTGGAATGAGCAGCAGTTAAGTTGCTTTATGTGTCAGGTGTGGTTTTAGGCATGGATGAAAAAAGCTTAGATAAGGCAGCACCCTTGGGACTTCAGCATCTGAGAATAGAAAGATCTAGAGAAAAAAGTGTACTGAGGCACAGAGGCCTTTAACAGGAGTAGGTACAGAGTACAGAGAGGTGTGACAGAGAAAAGAGGTATTTGGTTTGAGGATTTGGAAGGGGATAGGAAGGTCTTTACAGAGGGATTATCTTTGAGCTTAGGTTTTTTTTTTCCCCCCAGTTTTATTGAGAAATTGACATAGAGACATCACATTATAAGTTTAAAGTATATAGTGTGGTGGTTTGATTTACATATGTTGCATATTTAAAAAAAAAATACCTTGACTGGGGCTTAATTTACATACCATACTATTAGAGCCACTTGCTTTAGGTGTACGATTCAATGAATTTCAGTCAGTTTACAGTTGCAGTTACCACCACAACCCAATTTTAGAATGGCTCCATTACCCCAAAAGATCTCTAGTGGCCACAGCTCCAGGCAACCATGACTCAATTTTCTGAAGTTTTGCAAATACAGTAGGTGCCCAGCTGTCAGGGAAGGGAGAGGAAGTTCAGGAGAGGAGGGCATAGAGAAATGGATGGACATGATGTGTTTGGGGAAATGTCAGCCATTTAATAAGGTTGGAGCCCAGGGTTTGTGGGGATGGACTTAGAGGGGCAGTTTAGGGAGGGCAGTGGGGCAACTTTCTGAGAAGTGAGTTTGGAGTGGCATGCAGTGACCAGGTCATGGAAAACCTTGCACTTCCTACTAAAGAACTAGGAGGCTTTATTACTTTTTACTAGTGGTATTCAGATTTTTTAATTGATATATAATTTGTATGCAACATGCACTGATTTTAAGTGTGCACTTTGAATTTTGACAAATGTACACCTATAAGGCAAAGGAGAAAAAGAAAGATATAGCCACTTGAATGCAGAGTTCCAAAGAATAGCAAGGAGAGAGAAGAAAGCCTTCCTCGGTGATCAGTGCAAAGAAATAGAGGAAAACAATAGAATGGGAAAGACTATAGAGATCTCTTCAAGAAAATTAGAGATATCAAGGGAACATTTCATGCAAAGATGGGCTCGATAAAGGACAGAAATGGTATGGACCTAACAGAAGCAGAAGATATTAAGAAAAGGGGGCAAGAATGCACAGAAGAACTATACAAAAAAGATCTTCATGACCCAGATAACCATGATGGTGTGATCACTCACTTAGAGCCAGACATCCTGGAATGTGAAATCAAGTGGGTCTTAGGAAGCACAAGCTGGAATCAAGATTGCCAGGAGTCTACCCAAACCCATGTCCATCGAGTCAGTGATGCCATCCAACCATCTCATCCTCTGTCATCCCCTTCTCCTGCCCTCAGTCTTTCCCAGCACCAGGGTCTTTTCAAATGAGTCAGCTCTTTGCATCAGGTGGCCAAAGTATTGGAGCTTCAGCTTCAGCATCAGTCTCTCCAATGAACACCCAGGACTGATCTCCCTTAGGATGAACTGGCTGGATCTCCTTGCAGTCCAAGGGACTCTCAAGAGTCTTCTCCAACACCACAGTTCAAAAGCATCAATTCTTCTGTGCTCAGCTTTCTTTATAGTCCAACTCTCACATCCAGACATGACCACTGGAAAAACCATAGCCTTGACTGGATGGACCTTTGTTGGCAAAGATCTCTGCTTTTTAGTATGCTGCCTAGGCTGGTCATAACTTTCCTTCCAAGGAGTAAGCATCTTTTAATTTCATGGCTGCACTCACCATCTGCAGTGATTTTGGAGCCCAGAAAAATAAAGTCAGCCATTGTTTGCACTGTTCCTCCATCTATTTGCCATGAAGTGATGGGACCGGATGCCATGATCTTAGTTTTCTGAATGTTGAGTTTTAAGCCAACTTTTTCACTGTCCTCTTTCACTTTCATCAAGACGCTCTTTAGTTCTTCTTCACTTTCTGCCATAAGGGTGGTGTCACCTGCATATCTGAGGTTTTGATATTTCTCCCGGCAATCTTGATTCCAGCTTGTGCTTCCTCCAGCCCAGCGTTTCTCATGATGTACTCTGCATATAAGTTAAATAAGCAGGGTGACAATATACAGCCTTGACATACTCCTTTTCCTATTTGGAACCAGTCTGTTGTTCCATGTCCAGTTCTGTTGCTTCCTGACCTGCATACAGGTTTCTTAAGAGGCAGGTCAGGTGGTCTGGTATTCCCATCTCTTGAACAGGTGGTCTGGTATTCCCATCTCTTGAAGAATTTTCCACAGTTTATTGTGGTCCACACAGTCAAAGGCTTTGGCATAGTCAATAAAGCAGAAATAGATGTTTTTCTGGAACTCTCTTGCTTTTTCGATGATCCAGCTACTTCATGGCAAATAAGATGGGGAAACAATGGAAACAGTGACAGACTTTATTTTCTTGGGCTCCAAAATCACTGCAGATGGTGAGTGCAGCCATGAAATTAAAAGATGCTTGCTCCTTGGAAGAAAATTTATGACCAACCTAGACAGCATATTAAAAAGCAGAGACATTACTTTACCAACAAAGTCCACCTAGTCAAAGCTATGGTTTTTCCAGTAGTCATGTATGGATGTGAGAAAGCTGAGAGTGGAAGAATTGATGCTTTTGAACTGTGGTGTTGGAGAAGACTCTTGAGAAGTCCCTTGGACTGCAAGGAGATCAACCTGTCAAACTGAAAGGAAATCAGTCCTGAATATTCATTGCAAGGACTGATGCTGAAGCTGAAACTCTAATACTTTGGCCACCTGATGCGAAGAACTGTCACTGGAAAAGACCCTGATGCTGGGAAAGATTAAAGGCTGAGGAGAAGGGGAGGACAGAGGATAAGATGGTTGGATGGCATGACCGCTGTGATGGACATGAGTTTGACTAAACTCCAGGAGTTGGTGATGGACAGGGAAACCTGGCATGCTGCAGTCCATGGGGTCACAAAGAGTCAGACACGACTGAGTGACTGAACTGAACACCTATATAACTGCCATCACCTTTGAGAGTTCTCTTGTACCCCTTCCCACTCAGTGCCTGCCCCCTGCTCTCCCAGGAAACCACTATTCAGAATATCAATTTTTCGCTGTTCTAGAATTTTATAAATAGAATCATATAGTATAGTAGTCAGTGGTTTCTGGCTTCTTTCATAATGTTCATCCATGTTGTTGAGTGTGTTTTATTGCTGAGTAGGATTTTTAAGAACTTTAAGTTCTGTGATTTTTTTTGAAATTGCCTAAGCAATTTATTCAGTATATTCAACAGCTGTTTGAGCCCCTGCTCTGGGAAAGGCATAGGGTGGATGGTGGGGCTACAACCAGGAGCAAGGCATGAATGGTTCTTCCCTGCCTGCAACTTAGGATCTGTTGGGAGGAGGCTGGGACTATAAAAGGTATGAAAATGTTACAGCAGGATGTAAACATTCAAGTGTTTTTTTTTTTTGTTTTGCTACAAAAAGCTTTATTGTTTCCACTTGGTGCAAGGCTTAGGCAAGTCTCCAGGTGGTTAACAAGCTGCCTAGTGGCTGTAGAAAGGGGCTTCAGGCAGAAGCCCTGACACCAGGGGGGCTTCCTGCTGTCCGGGAAGTCGAGAAGGTGGGGGCTGCGCTGGCAGAGCCCCGGGCCTGCAGGTCCATGAAGGCCGATTTCGGGTGCTTTTCCCTGAGCTCGATGGCTTCCACAGCGTCCTGGGTTTTACCCTGCTCCTTTTGGGTTAAGGGTAAGCATGAGGGAGTGAAAACTAGTAACAGGTTGCCTTACTGGCTCCCTAATGGGGGAGTGAGCTGGCCTCTCAAATGGAATGAGGGTAGGGATAGGTCCAGGGATGCTGAGTACAGGGCCAACACCCTGTTTTTACTTCCAATTCTTGAGAAGTAGCAGTTGGGTTTTTAGTCTTTTTCTCTTATTGTTCATAATTTGTCCCAACTATACATGCATGCAGTTATTTTTAGTTCCATACAGTTTCTTTGTATTTCGTTGCTCCAGAAGAGGAGAGGTTTGTCCAGGTGGAAGCACTGCAGCAAAGGGCCCCAGGGACCAGTTTCCAGCCTGTTTCAAATTCCTTGAAAATGTGGCCCATGCACTCCAGAGCCACAGCATCGTGGTGGAAATAAGCCCAGAAAGGTGGGTGTAGGAGGCGTGCAGATACATGTTGACTGGGCAGTTGACAGCAGCCTCTACCTGGGTGGCATCATTCTGATGAGTCTGGGAGCTCATGGTTGATCAGTAAGGAGCTAAGCTCAGAAGAAGTTGTTGGCTGGTCTGGAGGCCCTGGATATTGGAGGGTGGACAGGCGTTGGAGGAAGGGGCATCCCTGCATCTATTCCATTCAAACACTGTGGAAGCAAGAGACAGAGCCTCAGGACTGCCCAATGCACTACCTCAGATTTATTTTTTAATTTCTTGTGAGTATTTTACTTAAAATAATTTTATTGAGATAAATATTTTATGTCATAAAATTCACTCATTTTATGTGTGCTGAATTGCTTCAGTCATGTCCGACTCGGTGCGACCCTATGCGCTGAGCCCACCAGGTTCCTCTGTCCATGGGATTCTCCAGGCAAGAATACTGGAGTGGGTTGCCACGCCCTCCTCCAGGGGATTGTCTCCAATCCAGGGATCAAACCCACATCTCTAACGTCTCCTGTGGTGGCAGGCTGGTTCTTTACCGCTAGCACCACCTGATTTTTAATAATTTTATACAGTTGTGCCACCATCACCATAACCCAGTTTTAGAACAGTTCCCTTATTCCCAAAAAGTCCCTGTGCCCTTTTGCAGTCATTCTCCATCCTCATGCCCCCTAGGCAACTATTTATTTACTCTCTATCTCTGTGTGGTGGTTTAGTCACTAGGTTGTGTCCAACTCTTGCGACCCCATGGACTGTATGTAGCCTGCCAATATACTGGAGATGTAAGAGACTAATATAGTGGTAAAAATTCCATATACCAGTGCAGGGGAAATAAGACTCAGATTTGATTCCTGGGTTGCAAAGAATCCCTGGAGTAAGCAAATGGTAACCCAGGTTATAGCCTGGGGGGAGGGGTCACAAAGTATTGGACTCCACTAAAGGAACTAAGCACACATACATGCACAGACATGTGCACAGACACATGCACACACACAAAATACTTTACCCTTTTACTTGTTGATGGACCTTTAGGGTTTGTCAGGTTAGTTTATTCCCATCTCTCTTGTCTTATGAAGCCTTGAATGACAGACTAATAATAGCTCTGACAGGACATCTCAACTCATATATCATAATTGCAGTGATTAAAAAAAAAAAAAAAACTGGTTACAGTCCTTGTGAACAAGTCTTCTGTTAAACAAGCACTCCCAAGACATGTGAGTAGGTCTTGGCTTTCCTTTTTATACTTCCTGTCTTCCTCTCTTGGTTCTGCCCTGTGCAAAATGCAAATCAGCATACACTCAAAGCCAATCAGGGAAGGGGGTGTGTCTGGGCACATGCAAAATAGAGTTTTTACATTTTCATTTATGTGGGTGTGGACTGAGCATTTTGATTGACAGTTGCAAGTTACATAACAAGAGGCTCTATTGTGCATGTCTTTTCCATAATTCAGTCTGTTATAATCAGATATATGTATGTATAGAATATTTATGAACCCTACAGAATGGGAAAGATGAGAGATCTCTTCAAGAAAATTAGAGATACCAAGGGAACATTTCATGCAAAGATGGCCTTGATAAAGGACAGAAATGGTATGGACCGAACAGAAGCAGAAGATATTAAGGGGTGGCAACAATACACAGAAGAACTGTACAAAAAAGATCTTCACAACCAAGATAATCACGATGGTGTGATCACTCACCTAGAGCCAGACATCCTGGAATGTGAAGTCAAGTGGGCCTTAGAAAGCATCACTACGAACAAAGCTAGTGGACGTGATGGAATTCCCATTGAGCTATTTCAAATCCTAAAAGATGATGCTGTGAAAGTGCTGCACTCAATATGCCAGCAAATTTGGAAAACTCAGCAGTGGCCACAGGACTGGAAAAGGTCAGTTTTCATTCCAATCCCGAAGAAAGGCAATGCCAAAGAATGCTCAAACCACCACACAATTGCACTTATCTCACACGCTAGTAAAGTAATGCTCAAAATTCTCCAAGCCAGGCTTCAGCAATACATGAACCGTGAACTTCCAGATGTTCAAGCTGGTTTTAGAAAAGGCAGAGGAACCAGAGATCAAATTGCCAACATCCGCTGGATCATGGAAAAAGCAAGAGAGTTCCAGAAAAACATCTATTTCTGCTTTACTGACTATGCCAAAGCCTTTGACTGTGTGGACCACAATAAACTGTGGAAAATTCTGAAAGAGATGGGAATACCAGACCACCTGACCTGCCTCTTGAAAAACCTATATGCAGGTCAGGAAGCAACAGTTAGAACTGGACATGGAACAACAGACAGGTTCCATATAGGAAAAGGAGTATGTCAAGTCTGTATATTGTCACCCTGCTTATTTAACTTATATGCAGAGTACGTCATGAGAAATGCTGGACTGGAAGAAGCACAAGCTGGAATCAAAATTGCCAGGAGAAATATCAATAACCTCAGATATGCAGATAACACCACCCTTATGGCAGAAAATGAAGAGGAACTAAAGAGCCTCTTGATCAAAGTGAAAGAGGAGAGTGAAAAAGTTGGCTGAAAGCTCAACATTCAGAAGACGAAGATCATGGCATCCGGCCCCATCACTTCATGGGAAATAGATGGGGAAACAGTGTCAGACTTTATTTTGGGGGGCTCCAAAATCACTGCAGATGGTGATTGCAGCCATGAAAGTAAAAGATGCTTACTCCTTGGAAGGAAAGTTAGGACCAACCTAGATAGCATATTAAAAAGCAGAAACATTACTTTGCCAACAAAGGTCCGTCTAGTCAAGGCTATGGTTTTTCCAGTGGTCATGTATGGATGTGAGAGTTGGACTGTGAAGAAAGCTGAGCGCTGAAGAATTGATGCTTTTGAACTGCAGTGCTGGAGAAGACTCTTGAGAGTCCCTTGGACAGCAAGGAGATCCAACCAGTCCATTCTAAAGGAGATTAGTCCTGGGTGTTCATTGGAAGGACTGATGCTAAAGCTGAAACTCCAATACTTTGGCCACCTCATGGGAAGAGTTGACTCACTGGAAAAGAGTCTGATACTGGGAGGGATTGGGGGCAGGAGGAGAAGGGGATGAAAGAGGATGAGATGGCTGGATGGCATCACCGACTCAATGGACATGAGTTTGAGTGAACTCCGGGAGTTGGTGATGGACAGGGAGGCCTGGTGTGCTGTGATTCATGGGGTCGCCGAGTCTGACACGACTGAGCGACTGAACTGAATGGGCTCCTAGTTGCCTAAGGTTACTTGAGGACACAGCTGTGCATCACAGGCACATGTGCTGGAGTTGGAGAAGCCCCTGTGGTTAGTTTGTATCCACTGTGTGCTTATGGTGCTTGTGCAGGAGCTGGAAAAATCTCTGTGGTTGTTTTTGCAGCATATCTGTGAGCTCTCCTGGGCATGTCTGGGATGGAGTCTAGAGATCAGCTTGCATCCTTTTCGGCTAGGCCACCCCTCTTGCTTGTGCCTAATTTCTGACCTAACAGGTTATTTCTATGTCTGTATGGACATGTGTCTTGTGTAGACATACATCTTCATTTACTTCTCTTAGGTAAATACTTGGAAGTGGAATTGTAGGGTCTTATGATAACTATATTCAGCATTTTAAGGTACTGTCAGACTATTTCCCAAAGCAAGCACAACATTGTACAATCCTACCAGCAGTATATGAAAGTCCCAGCTTCTTCACGTTCTTGTCTATACTTGTTATTGTCTATTTTTTAGTTATAATCATTCTAGTGGATGTGAAGTGGTATCTCATCTTGATTTTAATTTGAATTTTCCTAATGACTGTTGAGTAGCTTTCGTTTGCTTATTGGCCATTTGTGTATTTCCATTGGTGAAATGTCATTCAAATCTTATGGCCATTAAAAAAAGTTTGGTTGTGTTCTTTCAAATTTTTTGTTGTATGAAAACTTAATATGTATAAAGGACTAGGAAAATTCAAAGAATTGGATTTTGAGGACCTGAAGGTTAAATGGGTCCACAGCCTGAGAAGACTGAGTGTGTTGGTCGCTCAGTATTGTCTGACTCTTTGCAGCCTCATGGACTATAACCTGCCAGGCTCCTCTGTCCATGGAATTCTCCAGGCGAGAATACTGGAGTGGGTAGACATTCCTTTCTCCAGGGGATCTTCCTGACCCAGGGATTGAACCCAGGTCTCTTGAATTGCAGGCAGATTCTTTACCATCTGAGCCACCAGGGAAACCCTGGCACAGTGTTGATCTTACAGAGCTCCATTGTCCAGTATTGCAGCCCCTAGCCACTTGAGGCCGTGGAGCATGTGAAATATGGCTTGTCCAATTTGGGATGCACTGTAGAGTAAAATACACATTGGACTTCAAACACTTAGTATGAAAACCTGGATGCAATATATTTCAATAATTTTTTAATGTTTTCCTCAGCTTTGAAATATAACTGATAAATAACATCATGTACATTTAAGGTGTACAGTGCAATGATTTGAAACATGTATATGTGTCAAAATTATTACCACAATAAGGTTCATTAACACATTCATCACCTCACATAACTATATTTTTATAGTGGTAACAATTAAAATATACTTGAATTGTTGATTACATATTGAGATGATCATATTTTAGATAGACTGACTAAAATTGACTATAGTATTAAAATTATTTTTACCATGTTTAAACTTTCTGAAAATACATGGCTGCTATAAAATTTAAAATTCAATACATGGTTCCCAATAGATTTCCATTGTATGGTACTGTTTTTGAACCTTGACCATCAGGGGACTTCCCTGGTGATCCAGTGAAGTCTGGCTCTGCCCTTCCACCGCAGGGGGCGTAAAGGTTCAATCCCTGGTCGAGGACCTGAGCTCTTGCATTTGCAGTATAAAACAAACAAACAAACAAAAACCCAAAACAAAACTCTTGACCAACAGGAATTTGGATCTTCATTTGCAGAGAAATGGGAAGGCATTGGTAGATTTAAACATGGGAAAATTATGACTATTTTTTAGAAAAAAAGAATGCAGTGAGGAGAACAAATTAAATATGCAGAATTATTAATAATAATAAAGTGGGCGGTTTAGCAATAGTCCAGATGAAAGATGATAGTCACTTGATAATGATTGGGAAAAACAGTTTTCTGCTCAGTATCTAACATAATTACAATTCTGGAGACAACATTTTTTTTTTTTTAAATCTATGTGTGAGAGTGTATGTTAAGGCAAATATCAAATGAATGTCCTTCACAAGGGAGCTAAGATTTTAGATTCTTCTGTGTCTAAAGTGAAGATGAAAGGTTACTTGGGGCACAAACACTTGTTCAGGGAAGAGCCACTTAAGTGGCAACTCGAGACCATGCAAGGTATGCACTAGAGCAGGATAAAGATTAGGCTTTGGCCCTGACTGAGGGAAACCATCGGAATGTTTTGAGGACAGGAGTGATGTGGCCACTGTCACTGCACTAAAATGTTGTTGGTGTTGAGGTATAATTGACATATAACATTTACAACATTATGATCCAATATTTGTATCTTTTGCAAAACAATTGCTACAGTAAGTCAAGCATTCAAGTCATTGCATTTTAATTATAAGATGATGCTGGTTGCTGTGCTTGAAATAGACTGGAGAGGGTGAGAGTAGGAGAAGAAAGACCATTTAATTAAACAATTCTTCACTCATAGGCATTTTCATCATTTCTAATTTTCTCTAATTTTAAAGACAGTAATTAATGTGCAATAATAAAATTATTTAAAGTGATAAAATGAATAGTGTAAGTTTATTACATCATTCCTTTATTTTCTTAAGATAAAGTCTAAGAAATATAAGTCTTGGTCAATGAGGTCATCTTTTATGACATCTTTTGACATATATATATATATATATATATAGCCAAATTCCCTTCCAGAAATTTGGACCCAATTTATGATGCTGCTTTCCTCTACTTGTACTGGCCCTTGATGGTCTTCCTCCTTCTTAAACTTAATCAAGCGGGAGCTCAAAGTATGCCTTTAATAATTTATCTAAAATTAGATCATTATTTTCTTCCATGAAACATCTCTTCCCAGAATGTCCTAGTCAAGCTATTCAATTGAACTTTGGACAAATTATATAGTCAGTCTTTTTTGATTGTTGTTCAGTGGCTAAAATCCAACTCTTTGTGACCCCATGGACTGTATCACACCAGGCTTTCCTGTCCATCACCAACTCCCAGAGCTTAATCAAACTCATGTCCATCCAGTCAGTGATGCCATCCAACCATCTCATCCTCTGTCGTCCCCTTCTCCTCCTGCGTTCAATCATACCCAGCATCAGGATCTATTCCAATGAGTCAGTTCTTCATATCATGTGGCCAAAGTATTGGAGTTTCAGCTTCAGCATCAGTCCTTCCAATGAAAATTCAGGACTGATTTCCTTTAGGATTGACTGGTTGGGTCTCCTTGCAGTCCAAGGGACTCTCAAGAGTCTTCTCCAGCACCGCAGTTCAAAAGCATCAATTCTTCATTGCTCAGCTTTCTTTATGGTCCAACTCTCATATCCATACATGACCACTAGAAAAACCATAGCTTTAATTAGACAGACCATTGTTGGCAAAGTAATGTCTCTGCTTTTTAATATGCTGTCCAGGTTGGTCATAACTTTTCTTCCAAGGAGCAAGCGTCTTTTAATTTCATGGCTGCAATCACCATCTACAGTGATTTTGGAGCCCAAAAAAATAGTCTGTCACTGTTTCCATTGTATCCTCATCTATTTGCCATGAGGTGATTGGATCAGATGCCATGATCTTAATTTTCTCAATGTTGAGTTTAAGCCAGCTTTTTCACTCTCCTCTTTCACTTTCATCAAGAGACTCTTTAGTTCTTCTTTGCTTTCTGCCATAAGGGTGTTGTCATCTGCATATCTGAGGTTATTAATATTTCTCCTGGCAATCTTGATTCCAGCTTGTGCTTCATCCAGCCCGGCATTTTGCATGATATACCCTGCATATAAGTTAAATAAGCAGGGTGACAACATACAGCCTTGATGTACTCCTTTCCCTATTTGGAACCAGTCTGTTGTTCCATGTCCAGTTCTAACTGATGCTTCTTGACCTGCATACAGATTTCTCAGGAGGCAGATCAGGTGGTCTGGTATTCCCATCTCTTGAAGAATTTTCCACAGTTTGTTGTGATCCACACAGTCAAAGGCTTTGGCGTAGTCAATAAAGCAGATGTTTTTCTGGAACTCTCTTGCTTTTATGATAATCCAGTAGATGTTGGCAATTTGAACTCTGATTCCTCTGTCTTTTCTACATCCAACTTGAACATATGGAAGTTCACGGTTCATGTACTGTTGAAGCCTGGCTTGGAGAATTTTGAGCATTCCTTTACTAGCGTGTGAGATGAGTGCAATTGTGCAGTAGTTTGAACATTCTCTGGCATTGCCTTTGGGATTGGACTGAAAACTGACCTTTTCCAATCCTGTGGCCACTGCTGAGTTTTCCAAATTTGCTGGCATATTGAGTGCAGCACTTTCACAGCATCATCTTTTAGGATTTGAAATAGCTCAACTGGAATTCCATCACTTCCTCTAGCTTTGTTATTAGTGACGCTTCCTTAGGCCCACTTGACTTCGCATTCCAGGATGTCTGGCTCTAAGTAAGTGATCACACCATCATGGTTATCTGGGTCATGAAGATCTTTTTTGTATAGCTCTTCTGTGTATTGTTGCCACCTGTTCTTAATATCTTCTGCTTCTGTTAGGTCCATTCCATTTCTGCCCTTTATTGTGCTAATCTTTGCATGAAATGTTTCTTTGGTAGCTCTAATTTTTTTGAAGAGATCTCTAGTCTTTCCCATTCTATTGTTTTCCTCTATTTCTTTGCATTGATCGCTGAGGAAGGCTTTCTTATCTCTTCTTGCTATTCTTTGGAACTCTGCATTCAAATGGGTATATCTTTCCCTTTCTCCTTTGCATTTAGCTTCTCTTCTTTTCTCAGCTATTTGTAAGGCCTCCTCAGACAACCATTTTGCCTTTTTGCATTTCTTTTTCTTGGGGATGGTCTTGATCACTGCCTCATGTACAGTGTCATGAACCTCTGTCCATAGTTCTTCAGGAACTCTATCATATCTAATGCCTTGAATCTATTTGTCATTTCCACTGTGTAATCGTAAGGGATTTGATTTAGGTCATACCTGAATAGTCTAGTGGTTTTCCCTCCTTTCTTCAATTTAAGTCTTAATTTTGTAATAAGGAGTTCATGATCTGAGCCACAGTCAGCTCCCGGTCTTGTGTTTTTTGCTGACTATATAGAGCTTCTCCATCTTTGGCTGCAAAGAAGATAATCAATCTGATTTTGATATTAACCATCTGGTGATGTCCATGTGTAGAGTCTTCTCTTGTGTTGTTGGAAGAGGGTGTTTGCTATGACCAGTGCATTCTCTTGGAAAAACTCTATTAGCCTTTGCCCTGCTTCATTTTGTACTCCAAGTCCTAATTTGCCTGTTACTCCAGGTATCTCTTGACTTCCTACTTTTACATTCCAGTGGTCTATGATGAAAAGGACATTGTTTTTGGGTGTTACTTCTAGAAGGTCTTACAGGTTTTCATAGAACTCTTCAACTTCAGCTTCTTCAGCATTACTGGTTGGGGCATAGGCTTGGATTACTGTGATTTTGAATGGCTTCCCTTGGAAACGAACAGAGATCATCATGTCGTTTTTGAGGTTGCACCCAAGTACTGCATTTTGGACTCTTTTGTTGACTATGAGGGCTACTCCATTTCATCTAAGGGATTCTTGCCCACAGTAGTAGATATAATGGTATCTGAATTAAATTCACCCATTCCAATCCATTTTAGTTCACTGATTCCTAAAATGTCGATGTTCACTCTTGCCATTTCCTGTTTGACCACTTCCAATTTACCTTGATTCTGAGATACTGAGAACCCCATGAACAGTGTCTCCTGGAGTTTGCTCAAATTCATGTCCATTGAATCAGTGATACTATCTAACCATCTCATCCTCTGCCACCCCCTTCTCCTTTTGCCTTCAATCTTTTCCAGCATCAGTCTTTTCCAATGAGTCAATTGTTCACATCAATTGGCCAAAATATTAGAACAGTGTAAAGAATTTGCTTGCTAGTGCAGGAGATACAAGAGACGCAGGTTCAATTTCTGGGTCGGGCAGATCCCTTGGAGTAGGATATGACAACCCACTCCAGTATTCTTGACTGGAAAATTCCATGGGCAGAGGAGACTGGTGGGCTACAATTCATGGTTCACAGTCAGGCGTGACTGAGCAGTGCATGTATGCATGCATTTCCTTTTCTGGTTAATGCTAACAATTTATTAAGTTTTTCTTGTTCCTAAAGATGGAAGAACCTTGTCAAATTGGTACATTATTGATTTCCACTTTAACATTTTTTAAGTGGAATTGAATAACAAACCCAAAATAAGTTTAGGACAGGAAGTCTGGGTAATTTTTTGAAGTTATTGTTGGATATTAACCTTTTGGTGAATTTTTAATCAGTAATCAGAGAATTGCTAAAACCCAAAAGAAAACTCATTACAAGTTGGCATAATTATGAGGGCAGAGTAAATGTTACACTTTTTGGTGAAGGGTTTTTCAGAAATACTTCAAGATTAGACACTAGCCCTCCAGTTTTTCAGAATGAAGCCTCTTTTTCAAAGACTTTTTTTTTAAGCTGAGAAGCCTTAATGAGCAATCTGAAAATATTGTTGGTAGAAAAAAAAAGATAAACTACAGTATGTTTATAAGTATGCATGCATATATTTAGTATAATTTCTCTTTCTTTCTGTTCCCTGGAGAATCACTGGGTGGAATTAATTTTAAGAGACCATTGGCCAGGCCCCTCAAAGGTTAAATTAAATTGAGGAATGCTACTGCAATTTGATTATGTTTTCATCTTTTCAAATCTGTCATCTAGTATAGATTTTAGTCCTATTTTCATACGTCTGTATAGGTCACCTAAAAGCCTTGTTCAAAATTGTATTTTTTTTCCTCTCATGAGTAATTTCTCTCACTAGGTAACCTTTGTCTTCTATGGACATAATAGAGGTGTTTATTTAGAAATGGCAAAGGAGAATGGACTCTATTTTGTGACATATTGAGTCATAAGATAGAATTATGCTTGTGTACTCAGCAGCTGACCTTTTCCTTTTCCCAACTTAGAGGCTGAGAAGAGGGTTGACCTGCTGTTGTTGTTGTGTGGAGTGTAAAGCACCTGGGCTCCCAGACAGATAGAAGGAGAAGGTGACCACAGACAGGGTGAGATTTAAATCTAGTCAGTAAGCAAGAAAAATAAATTTCTATCACAGACTTGCCCCTAATGTCTCCCATTTCTGAGCACATTCCTTATGTTAAATTGCTCTTTACTGATTCTTCCAGAATTTTATTCCTTTCTCCTCCAACCCTCCAGCTTTGCATCAGATGTTACCACCTGCTACTCTGTTGTTGTGCTTGACCCCAGATACATGCATGGTTCACTCTTTCTCAACAAAAATGTATCTTCAGGCTGCATGTCATTCTTCCCAGCTCTATTCCCGCATCATTTTGGTGATTTAAATACAGTTGATTCTCATTCTTTGTGGTTCCGTAAAGTCACCGTAAAGTGCTGCACTCAATATGCAGCAAATTTGGAAAACTCAGCGGTGCTCACAAGACCGGAAAAGGTCAGTTTTCATTCCAATCCCAAAAAAGGCAATGCCAAAGAATGTTCTAACTGCTGCACAATTGCACTCATCTCACATGCTAGCAAAGTAATGCTCAAAATTCTCCAAGCCAGGCTTCAACAATACGTGAGCTATGAACTTCCAGATGTTCAAGCTGGATTTAGAAAAGGCAGAGGAACCAGAGATCAAATTGCCAACATCCACTGGATCATCGAAAAAGCAAGAGAGTTCCAGAAAAACATCTGTTTTATTGACTACGTCAAAACCTTTGACTGTGTGGATCACAATAAGCTGTGGAAAACTCGGAAAGAGATGGGAATACCAGACCACCTGACTACCTCCTGAGAAATCTGTATGCAGGTCAAGAAGCAACAGTTAGAATTGGACATGGAACAACAGACTGTTTACAAATCGGAAAAGGAGTATGTCAAGGTATATATTGTCACCCTGCTTATTTAACTTGTATGCAGAGTACATCATATGAAATACTGGGCTGGATGAAGCACAAGCTGGAATCAAGATTGCCGGGAGAAATATCAATAACCTCAGATATACAGCAGAGAAGGCAATGGCACCCCACTCCAGTACTCTTGCCTGGAAAATCCCATGTACGGAGGAGCCTGGAAGGCTGATGTCCATGAGGTTGCTGAGGGTTGGACACAACTGAGCGACTTCACTTTCACTTTTCACTTTCATTGGCATTTCCTTCTCCACTTGCATTGGAGAAGGAAATGGCAACCCACGCCAGTGTTCTTGCCTGGGGAATCCCGGGGACGGGGGAGCCTGGTGGGCTGCCGTCTATGGGGCCTCACAGAGTCGGACACGACTGAAGTGACTTAGCAGCAGCAGCAGCAGATATACAGATAACACCACCCTTATGGCAGAAAGCGAAGAGGAACTAAAGAGCCTCTTGATGAAAGTGAAAGAGGACAGTGAAAAAGCTGGCTTAAAACTCAACATTCAGAAAACTAAGATCATGGCATCTGATCCCATCACTTCATGGCATATAGATGGGGAAACAATAGAAACAGTGACAGATTTTAATTTTGGGGGCTCCACAATCACTGCAGATGGTCAGTGCAGCCATGAAATTAAAAGACACTTGCTCCTTGGAAGAAAAGTTATGACCAACCTGGACAGCATATTAAAAAGCAGAGACATTACTTTGCCAACAATGGTCTGTCTAATCAAAGCTATGGTTTTTCCAGGGGTCATGTATGGATGTGAGAGTTGGACTGTGAAGAAAGCTGAGCACTGAAGAATTGATGCTTTTGAATTGTGGTGTTGGAGAAGACTCTTGAGAGTCCCTTGGACTGCAAGGAGATCCTACCAGTCCATTCTAAAGGAAATCAGTCCTGAATAGTCATTTAAAGAACTGAAGCTGAAGCTGAAGCTGAAACTCCAGTACTTTGGCCACCTGACGGGAAGAACTGACTCATTGGAAAAGACCCTGATGCTGGGAAAGATTGAAGGCAAGTGGAGAACGGGACAAGAGAGGATGAGATGGTTGGATGGCATCACTGACTCGATGGATATGAGTTTGAGCAAGCTCCGGGAGTTGGTGATGGACAGGGAAGCCTGGCGTGGTGCAGTCCATGGGGTTGCAGAGTCGAACATTACTGAGCGACTGAACTGAACACTGAATTAGTGAGCACTGAAACATTGATGTGTCCTTCTGCACTGTTTGGGTCTAGGGAAAGCAAGTCCCCTGTCTTTGATGTCTGTGGTAAGGGTACCCTATGTTCCAGATTGGAACAATCTGAAATGTAGTAAATATCATGACATTGGGATCACAACTTTGAGGAAATGTTCATTTTAGCCCTGAGTTGATCCAGGTCTGCCTGTCAGAAGGACTTCAGAGTTCTGTGTCCCTACAGACTGCAGTGATCAATGAATGTGGGATGTTGTGTCTGTTTCGTTTGTCATGAGGCTTTGGTCTGGGGGAACTGCTCCTGACTGGGGCTGCTGGGCACTGGCATGCATGAATGGGGCTTTTATCACAGGCACCATATGAAAGGTTGTTTTGCTGTACATGTGGTGTCTTTGTGTCCAGGTGACCTATCCACATCTTGGATGTTGTTCTGTGGCAGCTTTGCATTTCCTACATGGGTGTGGGGGCAATATAAATTGTGCAGCTGGGTACCTGATGAGTGTCATGTGAGTTTCCTATCACCATGTACCAAATGACTACAAACTTAGTACCTTAAAACAATGTAAACGTATTACTGTAAAGTTTTATAGGATATAGAAGTCTATCATGGATCTCATGGAGCTAGGATCAAGGTGTCAGCAGGTCTCTCTTCCTTTCTAGGCTTTAGGGGAGGATCCATTTCCTAGCCTCCTACATTCCTTGGCTTGTTGTCTCTCCATCTTTAAAGTCAACAACAGTAGATTGAGTCCATCTCACAGTGCATCACTCTAATCTCTTTTGCCTCCCTCTTCTACTTTTAAGGATTCCTGTGATTGCTTTAGGCCCATCTGGACAATCCAGAATAATCTCCGTATTTTAAGGTCAGCTGATTATCAACATTCATTCCATCTACAGTTTTAGTTCTCTTTCTCCATTTAACATAACATATTCATAGGTTCTGGGGATTAGGTCATGGACATATTTGGGGTGCCATGATTCTGCTTACTGCAGGCACCAGATGGAATGAAGATGCTGTTTCCTGTCCTCTAACCTTCTATGGAGGGATGTAAATGGAGATGAAGCCTGCAGTGTGTCTTGAATCTGATTGCCAGTTTGAATCTGCAACCACTGCTGTCTACTGCCTATTAGAACACAGTGTTGAGAGGGTGGATTTTTACTGGGAACATTACACATGTTCAAGCACAATTTATTAACTCTCTGCAGGGGTCTGCTATTCTGATAATTGACTAATTTCTTAATTGTGCAGCTCCCAAGATATCTTTCCTTTTCAAAACCTCTGAAAATAATTTTAAGATGCTGGATAATGGGGTTCCTGGGACTCTGATAGCTATTCAAATCTCCAAAGCTTTAGGACTTTTCTTGGCCATCAGAAAGAATTGAAAGCTACTGTTTTCTTTTAGAGGAAAAAAAAAAATTTTAACCTGTGTGATATAAATTTTAAATGAGGCCAATATGCTAAGCTGGGCTGCTGTAAAATGATTTTCATCATTGCATTCATTGTGTCAACCAGATCTTTGGCTCCAAATATGCTGGTCTTGTAAAAATCTTATTTCAGCTGTCAGGGTAATCAAAATGGTTTCAAAAGCTTTCCCTGAATACTGCATTGAAGTAAAATAATAAGATATGCTATCAAATGTCAGACTCTACAGAAGGAAAATACCAGATATGGGCAGCTTTTGCTTTTTTTTTTTTTTAAGTCTATTTAATAAAATAAACTTCTTTATTTGAGTATAATTTTGAAGAGACTATTCCTGAAATATACAGTTTCCAAGTCAGTTAGGTGGCTTTCAATCCAAAATTGAATTTGGGATGACATAATTAAACACAGAATTATAGAACAACATTTTCTTTATTAAAGTTATCTTTTAATGCCTGCAGTTTTGTTTTGTGTGATGGGATTTTTATAATGTTGTTGTATTGCATGTGCAGAGGAAAAAAATGATGGCTACAGGTTTTATCCTTTAAAATTTTGATACTACAGATTTGCATTTCTAAAACTCTGTGGCCTACAGATGTCTTTAATCTACATGATCTTATTCTTTATAGCATACAAACGTTGTTGATGTTGTAGATGACATAGATGTGGAAATGAGGGTAAAATTTTGGAGAGAACTCACTGAATAGTCAAAGGATTATGCGGAAAACTGCTCAAAAGAAACTTGTATTTTAAAATATTACCTAGCGAAGTCAAGGTTGAAAACCAGAACAACCCAAGATCATGAGGCTAGATCTTTTTGGAGACATCCTGAGGATAAAAATACCACATTTGCTGTTGTGTGAGCTGGCTGCTCTAGAGCAGCTGGGGGAATGTTTTCATCCTCCCCATGTCTCTTCCTCAATGAAAGCCTCTCAACAACCTTCCTGTCTGTCCCAGGCTCCACCTCTGACCACTGCTGTATTCAAACCTCAGGATTTCTTCCCACTCTTGGCGTAGATTCTTGATGTCCATTCATCCATCTTTCTATCCAATAAGCTTTTGCTGAGTACCACTTTATAAGAAGTTAATTATAGAAGAGTCAATGAAGTTGGGAATGATACTGATCTGCACTATCTCGTCACTCAGACCTAGGGAAAAGAGGAAATAGATCAACTCACTAATTTCAGGGGTCTGAGTCTTGCCATCTTCATTCTTGCTGACTACCTTGGTGTGTCAAGCACTGGCAGGGTATTAAGATAAAGAAGACATCAATTAGCAAATTGCAAATGAGGACCAATTAATTGGTGTTGAGGATGGGGGATATGGGAAGAGAGAGGTTAAGCTAGAAAAAAAGGGACTAGACAAAGTTGTGAGGTGACTGGAATTTTCCATCAGCATTTCATGTGCCTACTATCTGTTAGTAGCTGCCCTCTCAAATTTCTAGGACATTCTATCACTCTGTAACTAGTAAAGAGACCTTTCCCTCCCAACCTCATTCCCATTCTCCACTGGGGGACCATGACTGTCTCTGTCTCCATTGTCTGGATTCAAACTTTTCCATTTGTCCCGTCTGTCTTCTGTCCCACTCTGCTATGGCAGAGTCCTCTTCTAAGGGCCATCTTGCCACTTGATTAACCAGTTAATGAAGGAACATTCACCCTGCAGGCCGTACAGCACTGCTATTGACTCGAATGGAATTTAGCAGATCCACAGGGCTTTTACTACCAAACATACACACCATGTGACTGGTTACCTTTTAGTAGTCTTGATAGGAACTTTTCCAAAATACTGCTCCCAATTCAGGAGCAGCCAGTAAATGGCTCTTGTGCAAATTCCTCTATAGTAAATGGCAGGAAGATGGCATACAGCTTTAGCTACAGTGTCTCTCTGCAGTAAGGGACAGTGAATTCAGAAATAGCAATAGTAGAACACATCGCAAAAAATGGCCTCAATACTTTTCAGCTCCTTTCAGCAAGAGATGGAGTCTATTTCCTGGTCCTTGAAACTGAGGCTGACTTGGGGACTTGCTGTAACCAGTGACATCAAGTGAGTCCCAAACTAAGGCATCAAGAGGTCATATGGCTTCTACTTTTTTTGTCCTGGGACCTTGTGATCCAGGCAATCCTGCTGAGTGATGAAAAGCACATGGGCTGTCACTCCAGCCTGCCAACCACCAAACACATGAACGAGACCACGTTAGACCATCCAGTCATTAGCTGTCCACCAGCTGCCTCCGGATGCACACACAAGTCCAGCAGGGATCTACTGAGCTAGCTCTGATCAGAATAACCAGCCAGTTCCCAGAATCATGAGCTAAACGCATAGTAGTTGTTTTAATCCATTAGGAACTGCTATGAGCAGTCAAATGAAATGATTGTGATACTATTTTTAAACAGGAAAAATGGGATGGATTCAGCAGTAGAGTGGAGTGAAAACTATAAAATTTGACTTTGTGACCCAAAGAGGAGAATAAGTGAAGAAAACAGGATATGAAGATGTATCTATCTAAAACTACCCAGAAAGCACAAATCTCTTGCCAGCATTTGCTATGAAAAATCCAGAGTATTTGAATGAGTCTGAATATCTTTTTATTATTATTATTTAAGTTTATTTGGCTGTGCCAGGTCTTAGTTGTGACACTCAGGATCTAATAGTTGCTTCATGCGGGATCTAGTTCCCTGACCAAGGATCAAACCCAGGTTCCCTGCATTGGGAGCATGGAGTCTTAGCCACTGGACCACCAGGAAAGTCCTGGTCTGAGTATCTTAAACACACCTACTAGTATGAAGGAAGATAGTCCCAGTTCTAGATGGTACTCAACATAAATGGCATATGTCCCAGTTTACATCAAACTGAGATTTAAAAGTTGTTGATCTTGGTTGATATCTGTGTATAGGTACGATATGCTTGAGGGCAATTTTTTTTTCCTGAAAAGAGAGGGGGTTCTTTGCTACTTTGTATGACCTGAGTGCAACTGGGAACACACATGGTTCAGTCTCTGAGCAATGTTGTCTTCAAAAGCAGTGTGTGGCAGAAAAACATAATTGACAGCAATTCATATCTGTACTCAGTCTCTTGGAGGAAAAGAAAAGCCAAAAGAGGGAGTACATGCTTAAAAGAGCATCTTCTTTCAGTTCAGTTCAGTCGCTCAGTTGTATCCGACTCTTTGCGACCCCATGGACTGCAGCACGCCAGGCCTCCCTGTCCATCACCAACTCCAGGAGCTTGCTCAAACTCATGTCCATCAAGTCGGTGATGCCATTCAACCATCTCATCCTCTGTCGTCCCCTTCTCCTCCTGCCTTCAATCTTTCCCAGCATCAGGGTCTTTTCCAATGAGTCAGTTCTTCGCATCAGGTGGCCAAAGTATTGTAGTTTCAGCTTCAGCCCTTCCAATGAATATTCAGGACTGATTTCCTTTAGAATGGACTGGTTGGATCTCCTTGCAGTCCAAGGGACTCTCCAACACCACAGTTCAAAAGCATCAATTCTTCAGCACTCAGCTTTCTTTATAGCCCAACTCTCACAGCCATTCATGACTACTGGAAAAACCATAGCTTTGACTGGACAGACCTTTGTTGGCAAAGTAACATCTCTGCTTTTTAATATGCTGTCTAGGTGGTCATAGCTTTTCTTCCAAGGAGCAAGCATCTTTTAATGTCATGGCTGCACTCACCATCTACAGTGATTTTGGAGTCCCAAAAAACAAAGTCTCTCACTGATTCCATTGTTTCCCCAACTATTTGCCATGAAGTGATGGGGACCAGATGCCATGATCTTCGTTTTCTGAGTGTTGAGTTTTAAGCCAACTTTTTTCACTCTCCTCTTTCACTTTCATCAAGAGGCTCTTTAGTTCTTCTTTGCTTTCTGCATAAGGGTGGTGTCATCTGCGTATCTGAGGTTATTGGTATTTCTCCCTGCCATCTTGATTCCATGTTGTGCTTCATCCAGCCCAGCATTATGCATGATGTTCTCTGCATATAAGTTAAATAAGCAGGGTGACAATATACAGCTTTGACATACTCCCTTCCTGATTTTGAACCAGTCTGTTCCATGTCCAGTTCTAACTGTTGCTTCTTGACCTGCATACAGATTTCTCAGGAGGCAGGTAAGGTGGTCTGATATTCCCATCTCTTTAAAAATTTTCCAGTTTGTTGTGATCCACACAGTACTTGGGTGCATCTTCTTTAGACATCTTTATTGTTCTCAGTCTTTCTGTAATGCCTTGTAGCAGCACTCCTAAGAACTCTCTGGTAGTGGCTCATGAAAATATAAAATGTTCTCTTCCCATTTTTGCTATAGTCTTTGAAAACTTCCATGAAACAAAAAGACATGGCTTTTTGGTCTCTTGACTACGAGTCTCCAGTCAAGTATAGAGCTAAAGGTCTCTTTCTTGTCCTGTCATCTAAACTTTCCCCTCATCACTGTGATATTCCCTCATTCACTTATTCCTTCTCATCCCTATGTTCATGCACAGTGATGTCTTCCTAAAACTAGTGCTCCTAGCATCTGACTCTCTGTGATACATTTGGGCTTCTGGGGTGGGTAATCTGTCTTTATTTCTCTAAAAATCATCTCATTTCCCAGATTTCACACTCAATAGGAGAAACTTGACACTTAACTCCCAAGTAAGATTCCTTCTTTAGAACTAGGGGGAAAGTGGAAAGGGCTGAAATATTCGTGTATTAATATATATATATAGCCTTATGTGATTTTGGATTATGTAAATATGAAATAATGTGATTAAAAACATACTTAAAATATCTCATTTCTAGGACAAAATTTGAAATAATTTGGACCTCCCTAAATGAGAAAAAAAAATAATCACACATGTTTAAAGCTGGTGAACTAATTGGAAACGATACTACTGCTGTGGTAGCTGATAAACAGAACTGCATGATGCTATTCTTTGTCAGTCCTACAGGACAGTTATCCTTGAATTATAGAAGTTTTAATTTATGAAAGATACTCTGGAAAATACCCTAGTATAAGCTGACTTCGATATTCTGTCCTCTTGTGGCTTGCTTTTGTGCCTGAGGTACAGCGGAGGGGACTGGGGAAAGCTACAAGGAGGGTCAAATTTTGAATCTTCATGAGAAAGGGGAGAATCAGACACTGGATGAGCTGCTTCAAGGTCCATGTGACAATGGGCATCACTGTGAAAGGACAAGAGCCAGTGTTCCCATTTCTCTGTGGCATGCAGGACCACAGTGATATTTTCAAAACTGGCAATTCTGAGACCAGGAGGGGACGTGGGCAAGGATGTTCCAAGATGTCCACCAGCCATGTCAGCTTTGAGTCTCCCCCTAGTGGCTGCATTAGGAAAGACATCGATGCAAGGAATGTGTGTTAGTCGCTCAGTCCTCTCTTGAACTCTTCAACCCTACGGACTGAAGCCTGCCAGGTTCCTCTGACCATGGGATTCTCCAGGTGAGAATACTGGAGTGGGTAGCCATTCCCTTCTCCAGGCGAAAGGACTGTGAAAGTGGTAGGTGCTGACAAACCAGTCCATGGGCACAGGAGAGGCATCTTTTGAAGGCTTTTATTGATACTTCGGGGTGGGAGGATGTTTTTGAGGGTCTGTGTGAGCAGGAAGAGTTCAATGCAAGAACTTTGAGATGCTGGTGATAATCACCCTGAATTTATGGACAGGCTACTTTGACCTTGGAATTCTTATGCTACCTGTTCACACTGGTATGGTAGCTTTGCTCCTTATTCTCTTTTTGGGCGTCAGCTATTTTACTTAACTCCTTCACCTCTGATTCCTTCCTTGTAGAATGGAGGCAAAGAATCACACTTAAAGAGATTTTTGTGAGAATTCAGCATTGCCATGGAGATGGAATGGGCGAGAAGGAGTGGGCTGCGGTGTAGAGCAGACCCTACTTTTTGACTGACTGCTGCAGTCCCCGCATGATCGCAGGGTGGGTAACCGGATGAATTCAGGCCCAGCAGCTCCAGGACAGGGAGATGAGGCCAGCGTTTCTCCAGAGACCCAGCATGGCCCATTCCTCTCTGCGACAAGGGGTCAGTGCTACGGAAACTGGAGCTGCGGGCAGCGGGGATAGTGGCTTCCTGGTTGTGACGGGTCTTCTCTCACCCGGAGACCCAAAGTTGCTACCTAAGTGAACTTACCCTCCCGCTTACGCAAGAGTGTGTTCCATGGACACAGCCTAGCAGGAAGATGCAGCCTTTTATGTCTCACTGGCTGCTGACCCACCAGTCGGATGACAGCATCCCCGCGGGCTTTCCTGTTTCAGTTCCAGCAGCCCTTGGTCAGTGGCCTCTCACCATCAGGAGCAGCCCGTACATCAGCAGCAGGGTGGCCGCCAGCAACAAGCTCGTGCTCTCCAGCAACCACATCAGCACAGTCATCAGCCTCTCGGGGGAGACGGTGAGCACCTAATCTGAGGACATCCACTACGTGCAGGAGCCTATGGCCGACACACCTACTTCGCAGCTCTGTGACTTCGACCCCACCCCCACCCCCCCCCCCCCCCCCACCCCCACCCGGCAGACCGCATCACAAGGTGGAGAGGAAGCAGGGCTGTACCCTGCCGCAATGTGCTGCTGGCTGAGCCCCTCTGCCACCCTCTGTCTCGCCTATCTCATGAAGTACCAGGCCATGTCTCTGCTGGACACGCACACATGGACCAAGTCCTGCCAGCTCATCCTCCAGCCCCAAAATGGCTTTTGGGAACAGCTCATCTACCATGAGTTCCCGCTGTTTGGCAAGAACACCATGACCATGGTCACTTCCCCCATGGACATGATCCCTGACGTCTAGGAGAAAGAGGTCTGTCTGATGATTCCACTGTGAGCCATTCTGCCAGCCCTGGGGTCAGAAGTAGGGATCTGCCACTGATCCTCCACCAAGATCTCAGCTTAAACATTTTTCTTTTGTTGATACAGAAAAACCAGATGATGCCTTTTGTAAGGGCACCGAAAACGGAAGAGTGCTGTAGCTCTTAATCTTATCGTTCATATTTTTAAAGATTCAGCTTACTAAATGTAAGATAGTGAAGATAAGTTTCCTACCCAGTGGGTGACAGATGCTGAACCATGTGGTGCCCAGGTCAAGGGGACCAGCGCCCAATGCATGTGGCAAACCTGGAATCCTGCAGTCCTCCCCATGGCCAACTAACCCAGGAGTGAGTCTGCCACAATCCTGTCTCATTCTTTTGAACCTGAAGCCAGCCTTAAGCATCACGGTGCCTCTCATGCTTCTCACAGTAAGTGCCAACCTCTTGGGTAAGTAGACTTCAAGCAGTGCTCCAGAAGCCCTGGGGGGCCCCAAGCCAACTCTGCATCCACCTTCAGCCACCAGGGCCCAACTCTGGTTCTCTAGATTGTACTTATGCATAAGATAGTTTTCAAAGGAAGCATTCAGTTGTATAAAATTTTTTTAAAAATTTGTTTTTTTGAGCACCGCTGTACATGGCAAGCTCTCCTCCAGCTTTTGACGAAAGATGGCATTGGTCTCTGTCTCAGGGCATGTGTGGAGAGCAGGTCTGACATTGGGCCTCAGAGGTTCCTTGCACAGGCCTCGGCCCAGAAGGCTGGAGCTATGGACTGGCCTGGCTGGCCACGAGCGTCCACAGGGGCATGTGCCTGAGGGATGAATGAGTGGGCCCTATCAGTAGACACTGAAATCCAGAGTTGTTCCAGCCCCCCAGTTGTGCAAGGATCTGGGTCAAGACCATCTATTCTAACCCATGGGTTTTCAAACAAAAGCACAACTGCCATGTATGGGTTCAGAACCCAGTGGAGGCCAAATTCCCCTTTTCTCCAAACCTACCCCTCTGCCACTTCCACGAAGTGCCTGCCCATGGGTGTCATTTTAGGATCGAGGGAGACTGATCTCACTTTCTCCATGAATAAACAGACCCACAGATGCCAGGGCGAGTGTGGGGAGGCCCCCACAAAGCAGAAGAAACCCAGGTGGAAAATTTCTTTGAAAGCATTTTTCTTAAAGAGAAGTTTATTTGGGTATATTTTGTTTCAGTTTCTAAAATGTTTAAGTTAACATACCATGAAATGAACTTTCTTCTACATAAAGTTCTGTGTGTTCTGACACATTTGTGTACTACCTCACAATCAGGAAGCAGAGAAATTATGTCGCCCCAAATATTCCCTTATGCCACCACTTTGCCCCACCCCAACCTCTGGCAAACCACTCTCTGTTCTCCATCCCTATCTATTTGCCTTTCCCCCTTGTGGCTGTTTAGTTGCACAGTTGTGTCTGACTTCTTGTGACTTTGTGGACTGCAGCGTGCCAGGCTTCCCTGTCCTTCACCATCTCCTGGAGCTTGCTCAAATTCACGTCCATAGAGTCAGTGATGCCATCTACCCATCTCATCCTCTGTCGCCCCCTTCTCCTGCCTTCAATCTTTCCCAGCATCAGGGTCTTTTCCAATGAGTCAGTTCTTCACATCAGGTGGCCAGAGTATTAGATCTTGAGCTTCAGCATCAGTCCTTTCAATGAATATTCAGGGTTGGTTTCCTTTAGGCTGGACTGGTTTGATCTCCTTGCTGTCCAAGGGACTTGCAGGAGTCTTCTCCAACACCACGCTTCCAAAGTATCAATTCTTTGGCTCTTAACCTTCTTTATGGTCCAACTCTCACATCCATACGTCACTACTGAAAACATCATAGCTTCGACTATATGGACCTTTATTGGAAAAGTGATGTCTCTGCCTTTTTAATATGCTATTTAGATCTGTCATAGCTTTTCTTCCACGGAGCAAGGATCTTTTAATTTCATGGCTAAAGTCACTATCTGCAGTGATTTTGGAGTCTAAGAAAATAAAGTCTATCACTGTTTGCATTTTCCCCCTATCTATTTGCCATGAAGTGATGGGACTGGATGCCATGATCTTAGTTTTTTGAATGTTGAGTTTTATGCCAGACTTTTCACTCTCCTTTTTCACCCTCATCAAGAGGCAGTCTTGATTTCAATTTGTGCTTCACCCAGCCTGGCATTTCGCATGATGTACTCTGCATATTAGTTAAATAAGCAGGGTGACAACATACAGCCTTGACATACTCCTTTCCCAATTTGGAACCAGTCTATTGTTCCATGTCTGGTTCTAACTGTTGCTTCTTGACCTGCATACAGGTTTCTCAGCAAGCAGATAAGGTGGTTTCTTTTAGACTTTACCACAGTTTGTTGTGATTCACACACTCAAAGCTTTCAGTGTAGTCAGTGAAGCAGAAGTAGATGTTTTTCTGGAATTCCCTTGCTTTTTTGATGATCCAGCTGCTGCTGCTGCTAAGTCACTTCAGTTGTGTCCGACTCTGTGCGACCCCATAAATGGCAGCCCACCAAGCTCCCCTGTCCCTGGGATTCTCCAGGCAAGAACACTGGAGTGGGTTGCCATTTCCTTCTCCAATGCATGAAAGTGAAAATTGAAAGTGAAGTCACTCAGTCGTGTCTGACTCTTAGCGACCCCATGGACTGCAGCCTACCAGGCTCCTCCGTTCATGGGATTTCCCAGGCAAGAGTACTGGAGTAGGGTGCCATTGCCTTCTCCACGATGATCCAGCGGATGTTGGCAATTTAATCTCTGGTTCCTCTGCTTTTCCAGAAGGTCACATATATAGACCACCATAGAGGATATAACCTCTGGAGACTGGCTTCTTTGAGTATGTCTGAGATTTACACATGTTGCTTTTTATGGACATGTTGTATTCCATTGAATGGATCTGCTGCAGTTTGTTTTACATTCACCCATTGAAGGATATCTGGGTTGTTTCCAATTTTTGGTGATTTTGAATAAAACTGTGACAGATGAAAAAAAGGAGGGTGTTTATGAGAATTCAGTAAGCTGATGCAGGGAGGGTTCCGCCTGGTGCCTAGCCTCCACTGTCAGTGCTCAATGAGCTCTCTGTGTGGTCATCACATGCACAGACTCTTTGTAAGAGTCTGAAACGTACTCTCAATTTTATAGAACCCTTGGTGTTGCTAACATAACTCTCTGACTGGACTACCTTGATATTATTGGTAATGACTGGGTCTTGGATCCCTCTTAATCTTTAGTGATTGATGTAGCAAGAGGACAGAGCTCATGATTTCTTCTTAATCTCAGGCCCTCTGTAAAGAGAACTTCCATCACAGTTGACATTTTCTAGTTTTCTGCCACATCTTCTGAGAAAACAGTAACTTCTTACTCAGGGGAGATGGTATTTTATCAGGCAAGTTCAAGCCGTTCTGAAAGAAGAGAAAACACCTGTATGTTCTTGATCACTGACCTTTGGTGAAAATTACTGCTGTTTTCTTTTTTCTTTATTAAATGGCAGAAAAATTTTATAATAGCAATTAATGGAAATGCTTAATTCAAATTATATTAAAGCCTATTTTTGTGTCTCTATTATGTCAGGATGGCAGGTCAAATGAATCTTTGAAAGTATAACTAGGGATTTCCATGGAAACCAGGTAGGAATAAGGGAGGAAACCCAGCTCTGGGTCATTGGTACTTTTCTCCCACTCACTGGGGACCCTAGAGAATCTGTCTGTGGGTGGCATCTTGCTGTGGCTCTCAGGGTACACAAGTCTCAAGCTCCAAATGCCTCTTGCTGCTCAAGGTGGTGCCAATGGAAGTTGGGGTGACTGCTTATAGCAAACTGATCCCAGTGAGTAAATAAACTGGATTACATTTTTCAGTCCATGACATGTTTTCAGTTACATTATTTTATGTAATCATGTTATTACTCAAGTTATCTCCATTCTAAAGGTGAGGAAGCAGGTTCTGAGACATGAGGGCATTTTCTTGAGTCAAGAGGCACAGCCAGGGTTTGTACCATCCGACTCTAAGAACAGTGGCCATTTTTCTGGGCAACGGTAGGTGCCAGAACCTCCTTCCCAGGTCCTCCCTATCCACTGTCGCAGGTTGGGTGGTTGGAGAGAGTAGGGCTTTACCTCTGTCCTCATCGGAGGCTGTGATGGAGAGTGGGACACAGCTTTATGTATTTCCATGAAAGGCTCAGGGGCCAGCATGGGAGACCAAAATATTTTGTGGGGAAAAATGCACATTGCCTTTCTTCCATGGCTCCTAATTTTTTGCCTGCTGGAGTGTGGGAAGTGTTAGTTGCTCAGTTGTGTCATACTCTTTGCAACTCCCAGGCTCCTCTGTCCATGGAATCCTCTTGGCAAGAATACTGGAGTGGATAGCCATTCCCTTCTCCAGGGGGTCCTCCCAACCTGGGGATTGAACCCAGGTCTCCTGCACTGCAGGCAGATTCTTTACCGTCTGAGCCACCAGGAAACCCACTGGAGTGTGTAGGTCCTCATCAATTGCAATCACGAAAGACACTCTCTTATTGCATCTATTAACACATCCTTCCGGAGAAGGCAATGGCACCCCACTCCAGTACTCTTGCCTGGAAAATCCCATGGACGGAGGAGCCTGGTGGGCTGCAGTCCATGGGGTCGCTAAGAGTCAGACATGACTGAGCTACTTCACTTTCACTTTTCACTTTCATGCATTGGAGAAGGAAGTGGCAACCCACTCCAGTACTCTTGCCTGGAGAATCCCAGGGACAGGGGAGCCTGGTGGGCTGCTGTCTCTGGGGTCGCACAGAGTCGGACATGACTGAAGCGACTTAGCAGCAGGAGCAGCAGCAGCAACACATCCTTCTACAGTTTTCTTCAATTACACTAATTATTTCCTGTTATGAGTTTATTCTCTTCTGAGATTTTTCCTCAAGAAGCTTCTGCAATTTTGGTCTCAGTTATTATATTATTATAAGAACTGGCCCTCCAGTGGCACAGTAGAATGGCTTGGGGTTGTATTATTTCGACCTCTCTCATGAAGCATCTTCTAATTTTTGTTGAGGATGAGAGAACTGGTTGCTGATTGGAACTGGATGGACTGCATGGGTATCCTGTGTCTTTATTTATGGTAAAATAACACTGCAGTTGTTTTCCAACTTTCACAGTATCTCCCTCCTCTCCTTTCTACTTCAAGCCTTCAGCTAAGCATTTTTTCTCTGGAGACTTTCCTGGCTCATGTGCTTCCTTTTCATTCCCACCATAATCTCTAATATTCAATGGCTACCTTAGATCCACAGTGCATCAGCTGCCTCCTTTCTGGCTTCTTAGTTTCTTGTCTTTATTCCCATGCATCCTACACATAGCAACATGAATACTTTTTTCAGCTTTTATTTGGATTAGGTCACTCCCATTCTAAGGAGCTCAGAATAACTCTCAATTACCTCTTGAATAAAATAAAACCTCCTAATTATATATGCTAAAGTCCTCAGCCTGTAAACTCCTCCACTTAATGGCCCCCTTGCCTGCCCTCCTCCACTTGGGCATCCTACTCCAGCTCCATAAGCCCATTGGCATCCTTAAGTGCATATTTATACCCATCTATTAACCCGTAAGCCTTTGCACATCCCACCTCTCCTGTTTACAGTGCCTCCCCTCTACATTCCTGGTAAAATGTAATAGTCATTTGACCAGGAATATAATTGGTTTAACTTTGTTTAACTCGGTGTTTCTCAATTTTTTTTTTAACCATGTGACAGTTTTGCTTACAAGATGGCTGTTAAAACTGTGCTGGAGAGCTTCAGTCTCCTCTTTGCTCCTCCAGGCCTGCCCTCAACACTCCTTCACTCTGGTTGGTGCTACAAGGGAGGCTGACCTGCATGAACATATCAACAGGTCCCCCTTGACCTCTCTCATGGTTACAGTGAATCGAGATGTTACTGAAGGTACTGGGTAGATGTGGCTAACTTCTATAATCCATGCACTATAAGTAAAGCAGATTACTTTCCATAGTGTGGGTGGGCCTCACCCAATCAGTTGAAGGCCTTAAGAGCAAATATTGAGGTTTCCTGAAGAAGGTTTTGGTATTAACCACACCCCCATCCCCTGGCCCCAACCACATGAGCCAATTTCTTAAAATTAGTCTCTGTTTCTCAATATTGTTTCTGCTTCTCTGGAGAACCCTGATTGATAAATACCTTGATGTCTGGGTTGGCTTGGCCAATAAGGCCCACCTATATGTGATTAGAGGGAGGAAGGAGAATAGAGTTAAGGTGTTTATTCTCTGGGTCTCACTATGCTGGGTCACTTACAGTTGGCTGTGGCTGTGGACAGAACTCCCAGTTCCTATCTGGAACCTTCTCCCTAGGGCTGTTTCCCTCTCAGTAAATCATTCCACAGTCTTTCCCCTGGGTATGGTTTCCCTACATTTTGCCCCCATCTCTGTGACTAGCCCATTGTTAAACTTTCCTCCAAATGCCCAATTTGAAGTACCATTTGTTTCCTGACATAACCTTGACTGATGTCTCATGAGACTAGTGTTCCAATGAACTTACTTTGGGAAACTATGCTTTCATTTCAACCTTTCTTTTCTTAGGGTGATGAAGTTGTAGGGTTCACTGTTTCCCCAAACAGCCTGGAGGAAACCAGGAGAGACTTGATAGAAAAAGAGATTCATGGGTTAGAAACTGAATCATGGATGGGTTTAGTTCAGCTGGAGGGAAGGTGGGCCTGGTAACAGAGTGAAAACTAACGTTTGTGGACTCAACAATTATAAAATACTTCTGCACATTTTATCTCATTTGATCCTCTCAACAGTCCCATGAGGTGGCAATTATCCCGTGTCACAGGTGATCAAGGAGATGAGCAAATGACCAGGATGTATTGGGGGATGTGGGAGAAATCTGTCTAATTAAAGTGGAGAGTTCTTCATGAAAAGTGGGGAGAAGTAAGGTTTCCAGAGGTCAGGCAGGGCCGAATTATGCATGATCCTGAGGGTAGAGGTGAGGAGTCTCATTTGATGTGAGAGGCTGCAGAGAGCTTTTGAAGGATTATTTTAAAAATTTAAATTGACTGTATGAATAATACACGTTCATGGTAGAATATTTAAGAAAGTAAAGTGTAAAGAAGAAAATAAACCTCGCTCATAATTTTATCACCAGGTGATGTCCTCGTTTTATCCTCTTAAAGCTTGAAATTTGTCAGCATTCATAGCATTGTGCATGTCTTATCTGTCCGACAGTTTCTCAACTGTGGCACTATTGACAGGATAATTCTTTGTCATGGGGGGAGAGGGTTATAGGCTATTTAGCAGCATCCCTGGCCTCAACTCACTAGCTGCCAGTGGTGCCCCTCCCCCAGCTTTGGTGACCAAAAATGACTCCAGACGTGGCCAAATGTCCCCTGGTAGGCAGAGTCACCCCTAGTTGAGAATCTCTGATCTAACCTTATATTGTGAATGTTTTCTCCCATATCATTAATAATCATAGAAAAATCCATGCAATATATATATATATATATATATACACACACACACCATACTTCATTTACTCATGGCTTTTTTGTTGGATGTTTAGTCTGTTATATAAATGTATATATACATATGTATTAAAAATATGTATGTATTGCCATCATGAAGAGCACAGTGGTGAGTATCCTTGCATATAAATCTTTAGTTGAATCTCTGATTATCTCCTTAGGACCATTTCCTAAGAGTCCATTTCTGAGTCAAAGGACAGGAACATTTCAGGACTCGTGGTATATTTTCCTGGAGAAGTACCTTCCAGAATGGTTGTCCAAATAGACAGACCCACTAAGCTGTGATGCATGAGTGTTCCCGTTTTACCAACCCTCACAAGCACTGCAAATTATCATTAGAAACACTATGTTCACAGGTAAAATAATAATAATATCCTGATATTTTAATTTGCCCTTTCTGATCTTCGGGAAAGTTTTCTCATGTGTTGCTTAGAAATTTGTTGACTTCCTCTTACGTAACTTATTAATTGTTTTTTATTTGTTTGCTTTTAAATTTTGTTTACTTCCTCTTACCTATCTTGTGAAGTGTTGACTATTTCAATCGTTATGAAGGCAGAGTTTAGAAACACACCAGCTGGCTTGTGTTTAGGGGAACTATACTGATTTTAATTTTTTTCCTCAAGTGTCTTGTTTTCTCAATTTTCAGCTTAGATTCAGTTCCCTACCATGTCAGAGAGTCATTCAACTTTGTGAAGGAAATCTGTCTCCTTCCTTAAAAGAGGCATGGAGAGAAAGAAAGAAAATGACTTTCAATAGGCTTTTCAATTTTCTAGTTTACAACCTCAAAGTCGGATTTTATGTAGCTGAGTCCACTGGTGTTTTCTCATTAGTATTATAAAATAGATTGTTACTCTCTATTGTGCTCTCCCAGGGATGTAAAACTAAAATGGAAATCCAGTCCAGCTCTTCCCCCAACTACTTCAGTAATCTCAGGCAAATTGCTTCCTGTTTCTAAACCTAACTCTTCTCATTTGTAAAATAACATGGTGAGAGAAGATGATCTCTCAGGGCTTTTAGAATTCTATATATTTGTGTTCATGTGACGGGAAGAGGAGAAACAACTCAACTAGCAACACCTTGGGGCCCTGGTGTCTTGTTTTGGGTGGCGAGGAGGATGAGATTCTAAAATAACTTGAAAAGGGAAAAATATGACACTTGTATGTGTCTTCCAGTCATTTAATGAACTTTGTTTCCTTCTATTATGCTCTAGCCCTTTTGTTCACCAATAGCAAGAATTTTCCTAAAGTGCTGAATGCTGAAAGAGGTAGAATGTGGATGTTTATATAGGGCTGTTGTTGAGACAGGAAAAGTCACGAAATTGGCCTTACCTGTGATATAGATGGAAGAGCCTGGTAGGCTGCAGTCCATGGGGTTGCTAAGAGTCCGACACGACTGAGCAACTTCACTTTCACTTTTCATTTTCATGCATTGGAGAGGGAAATGGCAACCCACTCCAGTGTTCTTGCCTGGAGAATCCCAGGGACAGGGGAGCCTGGTGGGCTGCCGTCTCTGGGATTGCACAGAGTCGGACATGACTGAAGCGACTTAGCAGTAGCAGTGGCAGTGATATAATATATATTATTGTTATCTATAGATGTTATGATTAATATATATAATAAATATATATAAAATCTATCCATTCATATTTCTGCTTGTTGAATGTCTTCTCCACAGGAATGCAGGTTCTATGAGGCAGAGACCTTGTCTATCTTGTCCTTCTTGGGATCCTTAGTATCTAAGACAGTGCCCAGCTCTGGTACCTGCTCAATAGGTAAGTGAAGAACAGATGCATAAGTGAATAAATAAGGATGTCACCTATCAAAGAGACAGGAAATAAGTGTTGGCGAGGATATAGAGGAAAGGGAACCCTTGTGCTTTGTTGGTGAGAATTTAAACTGGTGCAGTCACTGTGGAAAACAGTATGGAAACCCCTGGAAAAAAATAGAACTAGCATGCGATCATAAATACAAAAGAAAGGAAATCACTGTCTTGAGATATCTGTACCCACTTGTTCACTGGAGCATTATTTACAGTAGCCAAGCTATGGAAGCAACCCAAGTGTCCATTGATGGATAAGCAGATAAGGAAAATGCGATGTATATATACACAATAGAATATTACTCTTCCATGAAAAAGAAGGAAATTCTGCCACTTGCAACAACAACGGTGAAACTGGAGGGCATTATACCAAGTGAAATAAACCAGACAGAAAGATAAATGCTGTATGGTATCACTTATATGTGAAATGTAAAAAACAAAAAACTCACAGAAACAGTTCAGCCATGGTTGCCAGAGGCTTGGGGTTGAGGGAAATGAAGAGATACTGGTCAAAGGGTACAAACTTTAAATCATAAGATAAATAAATTCTGAGGATCTAATGTCTAGCATGATGACTATAGTTAATAATTCCATACTGTATACTTGAACTCTGCTAAGAGAATAGATCTTAGCATTCTTAAGAAAAAAGATGGGGGGGAAGTAACCATGAAAGGTGATAGATGTATTAATGAACTTGATCATGTTAATAATTTCACAGTATATGTATACATCAAATCATCACATTGTACACTATAAATATATTACAATTTTTTGTTAATTACACCTCACTACAGCTGGAAAAAATAAATGAATGTGTGAACTGGCTATTGGTGCAGCATGTATGAATAAAAGTTATGAAAACAACTTACAACTTCAGCTTCTTCTCCATCAGTGGTTGGGGCATGGACTTGGATTACTGTGTTATTGAATGGTTTGCTTTGGAAACCGAGATCATTGTGTCATTTTTGAGACTGCACCCAAGTACTGCATTTCAGACTTTCTTGTTGACTATGAGGGATACTCCATTTCTTCTCAGGGATTCTGGCTCACAGTAGTTTGTGGTAACTTTGCCAGTTATTTTCAAATGGGCATCAGAGCGTATGGGCAGTCAAATAAATACTCAAAAGGAGTAAGACAAAGGGGAATCGATTTGAATTGCACATTCTCTCAGAGACAAACTTTTTCAGTCCCTAAACAAGTTATGTTGCTGCTGCTGCTGCTGCTAAGTCGCTTCAGTCATGTCCAACTCTGTGCGATCCCATAGATGGCAGCCCACCAGGCTCCCTCGTCCCTGGGATTCTCCAGGCAAGAACACTGGAGTGGGTTGCCATTTGCCTTCTCCGAAACAAGTTATGTTACTACTTCTTAAAACGAATTACCAATTCCCCTATTAATTAAAAGGCAGTTTTCATCATTTAACAAGAACTTTCCCTGGTGGCTCAGAGGTTAAAGCGTCTGCCTGCAATGCAGGAAACCCGGGTTCGATCCCTGGGTCGGGAAGATCCCCTGGAGAAGGAAATGGCAACCGACTCCAGTATTCTTGCCTGAAGAATCCCATGGACGGAGGAGCTTGGTAGGCTACAGTGCACGGGGTCACAAAGAGTCGGACACGACTGAATGACTTCACTTTCACTTTCATAATGTGCATTTGTCAGTGAGCTTATACTTTAAGGTTTTTTCCTTCAGAAAGCGTTCCTTTAGCCTATTCTGAGGTTCTAATGACTACAGTGACTGGGTCTAATTAGTTTGTGGCCAATGCTAGTGGGTTGCTGGCTACACTTGTTTTCTTACCTCTGAGGTCCCACAGCTTCCTGTTGGCTCAGACAGTAAAGAATCTACCTGCAATGTAGGAGACTGGGTTCAATCCTTGAGTTGGTGAGATCCCCTGGAAAGGGAATGGAATCTCCTGGAGAGGGAATACCCATTCCAGTATTCTTGACTGGAGAATCCCATGGATGGAGGAGCCTGGCAGGCTACAGTCCATGGGGTCACAAAGAGTCAGACACGACTCAGTGACTAACACTCAGGCCCACAGCCGGACTACATTTCCTAGCTTCCCTTGATGTTAGATACTTAAGTGTGACTGAGCACTGGTCTGTGGAATGTAGGTGGAAGCTATGTAGGTCACTTTTAGGTTTGTTTTTCTTGTTCAGTCGCTCAGTCATGTCCATTCTTTGTGATCTCATGGACTGCAGCACACCAGGCCTCCTTGTCCTTCACCATCTCCCGGAGCTTGCTCAAATTCATGTTCATTGAGTCAGTGATGCTATCCAACCATCTCATCCTTTGTTGTCACCTTCTCCTCCTGCCTTCAATCTTTCCTAGCATCAGGGTCTTTTCCAATGAGTCAGTTCTTTGCATCAGGTGGCCAAAGTATTGGAGCTTCAGCCTCAGCATCAATCCTTCCAATGAATATTCAAGATTGATTTCCTTTAGGATTGACTGGCTGGATCTCCAAGGCACTCTCAAGAATCTTCTCCAACACCACAGTTCAAAAGCATCAATTACTTGGCACTCAGCCTTCTTAATGGTCCAACTCTCACATCCATACATGACTACTGGAAAAACCATAGCTTTGATTAGATGGACCTTTGTTGATAAAGTAATGTCTCTGCTTTTTAATATGCTGTCTAGGTTTTTCATAACTTTTTTTTCCAAGAAGCGTTTTTAATTTCATGGCCACAGCCACCATCTGCAGTGATTTTGTTTCCCCATCTATTTGCCATAAAGTGATGAGACCAGATGCCCATCAGTTAGTCAGTTGGGTTTGACTCATTACAACTTTCCATGTGGTCCATGAAGACAGCAAAGTCTTAGTCAGCCTGAGTTTCTGGGATACTCTGTAGAGCAGAGACCCACCACATATCCCCAGTCTCCAGCCAACTGGGCTTGACTTACAACAGCAATCAGCTTTGATGGTTTAAACCCCTGAGATTTCTGGGCAACTAGCATTCCCTAACTCATGTACAAGATAGAGAATAACATTCTAGAACAGAAGCAACCGAAATGTGGAACAAGCAACAGGAATGGAAATTGTGATGATCATTACAATCTTGAAAATAGAAACAACAGAAGTATGAAGGCATGCTGGACCTCTCCCATTGTAGTGATCTGAGCCAATCCATTTTCAAAACATTACGCAACATGCTAGGAAGTAATTGAAGTGGGGCTGCAATAAAAGCCAACAAAAGAATAACCAGACTATAAAATGTTTCCGTTTAAAGCACATTCATTAATAAAGGAGGACACTTGCTGCTAAGCTGCTAAGTCACTTCAGTCATGTCCAACTCTGTGCAACCCCATAGACGGCAGCCCACCAGGCTACCCGGTCCCTGGGATTCTCCAGGCAAGAACACTGGAGTGGGTTGCCATTTCCTTCTCCAATGCATGAAAGTGAAAAGTGAAAGTGAAATCGCTCAGTTGTGTCCGACTCTTAGCAACCCCATGGACTGCAGCCTACCAGGCTCCTCCGTCCATGGGATTTTCCAGGCAAGAGTACTGGAGTGGGGTGCCATTGCCTTCTCCGAGAAGGACACTTACCTATTTATAATTTCGTGACAAAGGGTTTTATTGCTTTTTTACTTACTATGGTAGCTTACTAAAAGTGTTAACTGTGGGGAGAGGGAAGAGAAAGAAAGGAGGGCTATATGGGAATAGCTACTGGCTTTCTCCAGCTGACTTTTCTGATTTAGGATTTGATCCAAATAAGGTTGAGTGGGCTATGTGGGCTGTGACCACTCGGGAAAGGGGTACTGTGCTGGCCCAGAGCAAATATCCTAACCTTTACAAAAAGAACCCTTGAGGACTCTAGAGTGAGAAATCTTCCTTGAGCATCATAAAGATGGAATATAGTAGGAGGGAATGAGAAATTTAACTAGCAGGATGATCTAACATCAAACCTTGTTCCCCAAAGCTATCAGGCAAAAAAGATAGGGGAAAATAAAAAAGATCTTTTGTGCTGAGTGGAAATTGAGCATCTCTTCAGCCTCTCTTATGATGGCTATTTTAATACAATTGCATTAGACAGCCCTGTGGGAGTATAAATCATACATTTATAACTACAGTCACAATATAACTTTAGTCCAAACCAGGACTCATGTGAAAGGGGGAAGGTCTAAAATAAATATTTATTTACTGATAAATTATTTGGTTTTATTATACCAATGGATCTAAAAATAGTTTAATTAGGAATAAAATCTTTCAAAACTAAAAGTAATACATGTGTGTATACATTACAGTAAAATGTAAACATTTTTACATTGAATTAGCCTCCAATTAAAATAAATAAATTTAAATTAAAAAATAAAAGAAAAAATAACAGAAGCAGAGAAATTATTGTACATATTTACACATTAAAAAATTGAGGTATAACTGACATATAACATTATTTTCAGGTATATAAATAGTTTAATATTTGTAATTTATATATTTTTACTAGGTTCCTAGCTATCTTTCTTCAACTGACAGTGTGTCAGTGATGTTTATCTAAAGAATGTCTTTTAATATGGTTTTATTGTTTTTAATCATTTTTTAATAAAATTGTCTGTAATTTTCTTTAAAGTTGCATTTTTGTGCTTGATAATTTGAAATTGTTGACACACCAATCAACTATCTTTAGACGTAATATTTTTAGTTGCAAATTTACCCTCTTTATAGATTCTGAACAAATTCTGCTAATGGCAGATACTCTCATCTCTATGCTTAATGTTGTTGTTCAGTCGCTCGGTCACGTGCAACTCTTTGTGACCCCATGAACTGCAGCATGCCAGGCTTCCCTGTCCTTCACCACCTCCCAGAGCTTGCTCAAACTCAAGTACATCGAGTCGGTGATACCATCCAACCATCTCATCCTCTGTCGTCCCCTTCTCCTCTTGCCTTCAATCCTTCCAGCATCAGGGTCTTTTCCAGTGACTTAGTTCTTCGCATCAGGTAGCCAAAGTATTGGAGCTCCAACCTCAGCATCAGTCCTTCCAATGAATATTCAGGGTTGATTTCCTTTAGGATGGACTGGTTGGATCTCCTTGCTGTCCAAGGGACTCTCAAGAGTCTTCTCCAACACCACAGCTCAAAAGCATCCTTTCTTCAGCACTCAGCCTTCCTTATGGTCCAACTCTCACAACCATACACGACTACTGAAAAAACTATAGTTTGACTATACTGACCTTTGTCGATAAAGTAATGTGTCTGTTTTTTAATATGCCATCTAGGTTGGTCATAACTTTTCTTGCAAGAAGCAAGTGTCTTTTAATTTCATGGCTGCAGTCACCATCTGCAGTGATTTTAGAGCCCAAGAAAATAAAGTCTGTCACTGTTTACATTGTTTCCCCATCTATTTAACATGAAGTGATGGGACTGGATGCCATGATCTTCATTTTTTGAATATGGAGTTTTAAGTCAGCTTTTTCACTCTCTCCTTTCATCTTCATAAAGAGGCTCTTTAGTTCCTCTTTGCTCTCTGCCATTAAGTTGTTGTCATCTGCATATCTGAGGTTATTGATATTTCTCCCAGCAATCTTGATTCCAGTTTGTGCTTTGTCCAGCCTGGCTTTTCACATGATGTACTCTGCTTATAAGTTAGATAAGCAGGGTGACAATATACAGCCTTGACGTACTCCTTTCCCAATTTTGAATCAGCCTGTTGTTCATGTCCAGTTTTAACTGTTGCTTCTTTACCTGCATACAAGTTTTTCAGGAGGCAGGTAAGTTGGTCTGGTATTCCCATCTACTGAAGAATCTTCCATACTTTGTTGTGATCCACACAGTCAAAGGCTTTGGCATAGTCAATAAAGCAGAGATAGATTTTTTTGGCAACTCCCTTGCTTTTCTATGATCCAAAAGATATTGGCAATTTGATCTCTGGTTTCTCTGCCTTTTCTAAAACCAGCTTGAACATCTGGAATTTCTCAATTCATGTATTGTTGAAGCCTAACTTGGAGAATTTTGAGCATTACTTTGCTAGTGGGTAAAATGAATGCAATTGTGTGGCAGTTTGAACATTCTTTGGCATTGCCCTTCTTAGGGATTGGAATGAAAACTTATCTTTTCCAGTCCTGTGGCCACTGCTGTGTTTTCCATATTTGCTGGCATATTGAGTGCAGCACTTTAACAGCATCATCCTTTAGGATTTGAAATAGCTCAGCTGGAATTCCATCACCTCCACTAGCTTTTTTCATAGTGATGCTTCCTAAGACGACTTGACTTCACACTCCAAGATATCTGGCTCTAGGTGAGTGATCATACCATTGTGGTTATCCGGGTTTGTATAGTACTTCTGTGTATTTTTGCCATCTCTTCTTAATAAATCTGCTTCTGTTAGGTCCATGCCATTTCTGTCCTTTATTGTGCCCATCTTTGTGTGAAATATTCCCTTGGTATCTCTAATTTTCTTGAAGAGATCTCTAGTCTTTCCCATTCTTTTGTTTCCCTCTATTTCTTTGCATTGTTTACTTAGGAAGGCTTTCTTATCTCTCCTTGCTATTCTTTTAAGAACTCTGCATTCAAATGGGAATATCTTTCCTTTTCTCCTTTGCCTTTCACTTCTTTTCTCAACTATTTGTAAGGCCTCTTCAGACAGCCATTTTGCCTTTTTGTATTTCTTTTTTTGGGGATGGTTTTGATCACCGCCTCCTATACAATGTCAAGTACTTCTGTCCATAGTTCTTCAGGCATTCCGTCTATCAGATCTAATCTCCTGAATCTATTTGTCACTTTCATTGTATAATTGTAAGGGATTTGATTTAGGTCATACCTTTATGGCTTGGTGGTTTTCCTACTTTCTTCAATTTAAGTCTGAATTTTGCAATGAGGAATTCATGGTCTGAACCACAGTCAGCTCCTGGTCTTGTTTTTTTGCTGACTGTATAGAGCTTCTCCATCTTTGGCTGCAAAGAATATAATCAATCTGCTTTTGGTATTGACTGTCTGGTGATGTCCACATGTAGAGTCATCTCCTGTGTTGTTGGAAGAGGGTGTTTGCTATGACCAGTTTGTTCTCTTGGCAAAACTCTGTTAGCCTTTGCCCTGCTTCATTTTATACTCCAATGCCCGACTCTATGTTTATGGATATTAAAATGTATAAGTATTTACGCCCATGTAGTTTTATTTTAAACAGGTATTATTATTTTGCTTCCCATCTTCAACAAATATTTTATAGACAAAACTTACCCCCCTCCCAAATTGTCTCTTTTTAATGATTCTTTTGGATGTCATGAAATTTAGGTGCAAAATAATAAGATTCATTAATTTGAATTAATTTAGTGAAGAATATATTGATTTACCCAATTAATGATAGGAGTGCTATCTAAAACTTCTTCCTAAGCAAGATACCCAAAATACAATAACAGACTCAAAGTTAAATCATATGTATGATCTGAGGTCTCATCATCTATTTCATTTGTTTTCTCTCTTGCATTTGTATGGATATGTTTTAATGACTTCTGTTTACAGGCTTTGTTTCAATCACTACAGTTTGTTGAAAGCCAAATATTTTTGTTCTCCATCTGTTGAATACTTGACTAAGGATTTTCAATAGATTTTGGAAAAAATGTAACCATAATTTAGAGAGCTCTGTGCACACTTGCAAAAATTCTATGCCATGGGAAGACTTAAAAGCTCCAACAATTCTGAAATCTGGTGAATGAGGGTAGCAAAGAAAGAAAGCATGTATTGCCATGATGATTGCTATTATTTTTCTCATTCAACACTCTGTCACAAAAATTTTGTAATTCAGTTACTTTGTGTATTTATAGACACATAATTGAAATTTTGATAGCTACAACTTCTATTTTGATTGGTAGAATACTGCTGCTTGTTTGAGCATGATCAGATCATGAGTAGTGTATGCAGCAAACCAATTCCAAGAACTTATTTTTTCCCATAGTTTTTTTTAAAAAATTAATTTATTTTAATTGGAGGCTAATTGATTTACAATATCGTTGTGGTTTTTGCCATACATTGACATGAATCAGCCACTGGTGTACATGTGTCCCACCATCCTGAACCCCTCTCCCACCTCTCTCCCCACCCTATCCTGAGAGGGTAACAGGCACGAAGGCCAGGGGTCTCCAAACAGAGGAAATAGGCTGCAAGTGTCAGACATTTTTATCTCTCTTAAGCGGCAGGAGGAAACAAACTAGTGACATTTTTTTCCTTCTCTATACAAATTTAAAAGGTTTCTCTTAAAATACTGTGTTGCCATAATGACACCTGGTCTCACCTGAAGTTAACTATTCTCAAACCTTGAGTTAACCAATGCATTTTTCTTATGGAAATGTTTGTCTTAAGCTATGTTAATGTACTATGCATTTACCCCAGACTCTGTCTTCAAGTCGGTTCGCCTAGTAGGCTCAGAACCTACTTGACAAACCATTATGTTATACTCAGATATTGTTCCCCTAATCTATGTAAACGAAACTATTTGTATGGTAATCTGCCCTTCTATAAGATTCAAGTCAATCGTTTTATGGCCCTGGATGAATCGTCTGGTGCCGAGATTATCCCAAAATACATCTTATGGATGAGGGGCCTGGTGCCATTCTGAGTTTTAAGACATTCCTTTCTTTCATTAACAGACTGCTAGTGACTATATAACATCCAGCTGAAGACTAGCAGGGGGGTACTCTTTCTGCCCCCTTCTGATGCCTGTGTCAGAAGCTTTCTCTATCTCCTTTATACTTTAATAAAACTTTATTACACAAAAGCTCTGAGCGATCAAGCCTCGTCTCTGGCCCCAGATTGAATTCTTCTCCTCTGGAGGCCAAGAATCCCGGAGTCTTTTCTTGGGTCAGCAACAACCTTTCAGTCCCTTTGGGTTGTTCCAGAGCACCAGCTTTGAGTGCCCTGCTTCATGCATCAAAGTTGCACTGGACATCTGTTTTACATATGCTAATATACATGTTTCAGTGCTATTCTCTCATATCATCCCATCCTTGCCTTCTCCCACATAGTTCAAAAGTCTGTTCTTTACATCTGTGTCTCTTGCTGTCTTGCATATAGGGTCATCGTTACTGTCTTTCTAAATTCCATATATATGCAGTAATATACTGTATTGGTGTTTCTCTTTCTGACTTACTTCACTCTGTATAATAGGCTTCAGTTTCATGCACCTCTTTAGAACTGATCCAAATGCATTCTTTTTTATGCTGAGTAATATTCCATTGTGTATATGTACCACAACTTCCTTATCCATTTGTCTGCTGATAGATATCTAGGTTGCTTCCATGTCCTAACTATTGTAAACAGTGCTGCAGTGAACACTGGGGTACATGCGTCTCTTTCAATTCTGGTTTCCTCAGTGTATATGCCAGCAGTGGGATTGCTGGGTTGTATGGTAGTTCTATTTCCAGTTTTTAAAGGACTGTTCTGCATAGTGGCTCTACTACTTTGCATTCCCACCAACAGTGTAAGAGGATTCCCTTTTCTCCACACCCTCTCCAGCATTTATTGTTTGTAGACTTTTTGATGGCAGCCATCCTGACCAGCATGAGATGGTACCTCATTGTGGTTTTGATTTGAGTATCTCTGATAATGAGTGATGTTGAACATCTTTCATCTGTTTTTAGCCATCTGTATGTCTTCTTTGGAGAAATGTCTGTTGAGCTCTTTGGCCCATTTTTTGACTGGGTTGTTTACTTTTCTGGTATTGAGCTGCATGAGCTGCTTATATATTTTTGAGATTTTTTGTCAGTTGCTTCATTTGCTATTATTTTCTCCCATTCTGAAGGCTGCCTTTTCACCTTGCTTATAGTTTCCTTCATCGTGCAAAAGCTTTTAAGTTTAGTTAGGTCCCATTTGTTTATTTTTTCTTTTATTTCCATTACTCTGAGAGGTGGGTGGGTCATAGAGCATCTTGCTGTGATTATGTCAGACAGTGTTCTGCCTATGTTTTCCTCTGAGAGTTTTATAGTTTCTGGTTTTACATTTAGGTCTTTAATCCATTTTGAGTTTATTTTTGTGTATGGTGTTAGAAAGTGTTCTAGTTTCATTCTTTTACAGATGGTTGACTAGTTTTCCCAGCACCACTTGTTAAAGAGATTGTTTTTTCCTCCATTGTATATTTTTGCCTCCTTTGTCAAAGATAAAGTGTCCATAGGTGCATGGATTTATCTCTGAGCTTTCTATTTTGTTCCATTGATGTATATTTCTGTCTTTGTGCCAGTACCATACTGTCTTAATGAATGTAGCTTTGTAGTATAGTCTGAAGTCAGGCAGGTTGATTCCTCCAGTTCCATTTTTCTTTCTCAGGATTGCTTTGGCTATTTGAGGTTTTTTGTGTTTGCATAAAAATTTTGAAGTTATTTGTTCTAGTTCTGTGAAAAATACCATTGGTAGCTTGATAAGGGATTGTGTTGAATCTATAGATTGGGTAGTTAACTCATTTTCACTATATTGATTCTTCCCATCCATGAACATGGCATATTTCTCCATTTATTTGTGTCATCTTTGATTTCTTTCATCAGTGTTTTATAGTTTTCTATATATAGGTCTTTTGTTTCTTAGGTAGATTTATTCCTAAGTATTCTTTTTGTTGCAGTGGTGAATGGGATGTTTCCTTAATTTCTCTTTCTGTTTTCTCATTGTTAGTGTATAGGTATGCAAGGGATTTTTGTGTATTAATTTTATATCCTGCAACTTTACTATATTCATTGATTAGCTCTAGTAATTTTCTGGTGGCATCTTTAGGGTTTTCTATGTAGAAGATCATGGCATCTGCAGACAGTGAGAGTTTTACTTCTTTTCCAATCTGGATTCCTTTTATTTCTTTTTCTTCTCTGATTTCCATGGCTAGGACTTCCAAAACTATGTTGAATAGTAATGGTGAGAATGGGCATCCTTATCTTGTTCCTGATTTTAGAGGAAATGCTTTCAATTTTTCACCATTGAGGATAGTGTTTGCTGTGGGTTTGTCATATATGGTTTTTATTATGTTGAGGTATGTTCCTTCTATGCCTGCTTTATGGAGAGGTTTTTTTTTTTTTATCATAAATGGGTGTTGAATTGTCAAAGGCTTTCTCTGCATCTATTGAGATCATCATATGGTTTTTATCTTTCAGTTTGTTAATATGGAGTATCACATTGATTGTTTTGTGAATACTAAAGAATCCTTGCATCCCTGGGATAAAGCCCACTTGGTCATGATGTATGATCTTTTTAATATGTTGTTGGATTCTGTTTGCTATAATTTTGTTGAGGATTTTTGCATCTATGTTCATCAGTGATATTGGCCTGTAGTTTTCTTTTTGTGTGTGGCATCTTTGTCTGGTTTTGCTATTAGGGTGATGGTGGCTTCATAGAATGAGTTTGGGAGTTTACCTTCCTATGCAATTTTCCAGAAGAGTTTGAGTAGGATAGGTGTTAGCTCTTCTCTAAATTTTTGGTAGATCTCACCTGTGAAGCCATCTAGTCCTGGGCTTTTGTTTGTTGCAAGATTTTTGATTACAGCTTTGATTTTTGTGCTTGTGATGGGTCTGTTAAGATTTTCTATTTCTTCCTGGTTCAGTTTTGGAAGGTTATACTTTTCTAAGAATTTGTCCATTTTTTCCAAGTTGTCCATTTTATTGACATATAATTGCTCATAGTGGTCTCTTATGATTTTTTTCTATTTCTGTGTTGTGATTTCTCCATTTTCATTTCTAATTTTATTGATGTGATTCTTCTCCCTTTTGTTCTTGATGAGACTGGCTAATGGTTTGTCTGTTTTATTTTATCTTCTCAAAGAATCAGCTTTTGGGTTTGTTGATTTTTGTTATAGTCCCCTCTGTTTCTTTTTCATTTATTTCTGCTCTAATTTTTTTGACTTCTTTCCTTCTACTAACCCTGGGGTTCTTCATTTCTTCTTTTTCTAGTTGCTTTAGGTGTAAAGTTAGGTTGTTTATTTTATGTTTCTCTTGTTTCTTGAGGTAGGCTTGTATTGCTATGAACCTCCCTTTTAGCACTGCTTTTACTGAATCCCAAAGGTTTTGGGTTGTTGTGTCTTCATTTTCATTTGTTTCAATGCATATTTTGATTTCCTTTTTGATCCTTCCATGATCTTTTGGTTATTCGGAAGTGTGTAGTTTAGCCTCCATATGTTTGTAGTTTTAATGTTTTTTTTTTTCCCCCTGTAGTCGACATCTAATCTTATTGCATTGTGATTGGAAAACATGCTTGAAATGATTTCAATTTTTTAAAAATTACCAAGGCTAGATTTATGGCCCAGGATGTGATCTGTCTTGGAGAATGTTCCATGTGCACTTGAAAAAAATGTGAATTCCATTGTTTTGGGGTGAAATGCCCTATAGATATCAATTAGGTCTAATTGGTCCAATGTATCATTTAGAGCTTGTGTTTTCTTGCTAATTTTCTGTTTGGTTTATCTATCCATAGGTGTGAGTGGGGTATTAAAAAGTTCCCCAGTATTATTGTGTTACTGTTAATTTCTCCTTTCATACTTGTTAGCATTTACCTTACGTATTGAGGTGCTCCTATGTTGGGTGCATATACGCTTATAATTGTTATATCCTCTTCTTGGATTGATCCTTTGATCATTATGTAGTGTCCTTCTTTGTCTCTTATCACAGTCTTTATTTCAAAGTCTATTTTATGTAATATAAGTATTGCTACTCCTGCTTTCTTTTGGTCCTCATTTGCATGAAATATCTTTCTCCAGTCCTTCACTTTCAGCCTATATGCATCCCTAGATTTGAGGTGGGTCTCTTGTAGACAGCATCTATAGGAGTCTTTTTTTATATGCATTCAGCCAGTCTTTGTCTTTTGGTTGGAGCATTTAACCCATTTACATTTAAGGTAATTGTTGATAAATTGTTAAAGCTCAACATTCAGAAAACGAAGATCATGGCATCCGGTCCCATCACTTCATGGGAAATAGATGGGGAAACAGTGGAAACAGTGTCAGACTTTATTTTTCTGGGCTCCAAAATCACTGCAGATGGTGACTGCAGCCATGAAATTAAAAGACGCTTACTCCTTGGAAGGAAAGTTATGACCAACCTAGATAGCATATTGAAAAGCAGAGACATTACTTTGCCAACAAAGGTTCGTCTAGTCAATCAAGGCTATGGTTTTTCCTGTGGTCATGTATGGCTGTGAGAGTTGGACTGTGAAGAAGGCTGAGCGCCGAAGAATTGATGCTTTTGAACTGTGGTGTTGGAGAAAACTCTTGAGAGTCCCTTGGACTGCAAGGAGATCCAACCAGTCCATTCTGAAGGAGATCAGCCCTGGGATTTCTTGGAAGGACTGATGCTAAAGCTGAAACTCCGGTACTTTGGCCACCTCATGCGAAGAGTTGACTCATTGGAAAAGAGTCTGATGCTGGGAGGGATGGGGGGCAGGAGGAGAAGGGGACGACAGAGGATGAGATGGCTGGATGGCATCACTGACTTGATGGACCTGAGTCTCAGTGAACTCCGGGAGCTGGTGATGAACAGAGAGGCCTGGCGTGCTGCGATTCATGGGGTCGCAAAGAGTCGGACACGACTGAGCAACTGATCTGATCTGAGGATCCTGTTACCATTTACTTTGTTGTTTTGGGTTCGTTTTTATAAACCTTTACTTTGTTTCCTGTCTAAAGAAGATCCTTTAGCATTTGTTGAAGAGCTGGTTTGGTGGTGATGAATTCTCTCAGCTTTTGCTTGTCTATAAAGCTTTTGATTTCTCTCTAGTATCTGAATGAGATCCTTGCTGGGTAGAGTATTCTTGGTTGTAGGTTTTTTCTCTTTCATCACTTTATGTCCTGCCATTCCCTTCTGGCCTGAAGAGTTTCTATTGAAAGATCAGTTGTTATCCATATGGGTATTCCCTTGTGTGTTATTTGTTGCTTTTCCCTTGCTGCTTTTAATATTTGCTCTTTGGTTTAATCTTTATTAGTTTGATTAATATGTGTCTTGGGGTGTTTTGCCTTGGGTTTATCCTGTCTGGGACTCTCTGGCTTTCTTGGACTTGGGTGGCTATTTCCTTCCCCATATTAGGGACGTTTTGACTATTATCTCCTCAGATATTTTCTCATGCCTTTTTTTTTTTTTTTTTTTTGTCTTCTTCTTCTGGGACAGCTGTGATTTGAATGTTGGGGTGTTTAACATTGTCCCAGAGGTCTCTGAGGTTGTCCTCATTTCTTTTAATTCTTTTTTCTTTTTTCCTCCCTGCTTCATTTATTTCCACCATTCTATCTTCCACTTCACTTATCCTCTCTTCTGCCTCAGTTATTCTACTGTTGGTTCCCTCCAGAGTGCTTTTGATCTCAATTACTGCATTATTCATTACTGGTTGATTCTTCTTTATTTCTTCTAGGTCCTTAGTTAAACATTTCTTGCATTTTCTCGATTCTTGCCTCTAGTCTATTTATCTGTAACTCCATTTTGTTTTCAAGATTTTGGATCATCTTTACTATCATTTATTCTGAATTCTTTTTCAGGTAGACTCCCTATCTCCTCCTCTTTGGTTTGGTGGGTTTTTATCATGTTCCCTCACCTGCGGAATATTTCTCTGCCTTTACATTTTGGTTAGATTGCTGTGTTTGGGTGCCCTTTCTGCAGGCTGGAAGTTCGTGGTTCCTCTTAATTGTTGAGTCTACTCTCCATGGGTGGGGTTAGACCAATAACAACTTGTCAAGGTTTCCTGGTTGGGGGAGCTTGCATCTGTGTTCTGGTGGGTGGAGCTGGATCTCTTCTCTCTGGAGTGCAATTAAAGTGTCCATTAGTGTGTTTTGGGGTTTCTATGGGTTTGGCATGGCTTTGGACAGCCCGTCTTTTAATATTCAGGGTTGTGTTCCTGTTTTGCTAGCGAATTAGCATGGTATGTCTTGCACTGGATCTTGTTAGGTCTTGGGTGGAGCTTGGTTTCAGTGTAGGTGTGGAGACTTTTGGGTGAGCGCTCATCTATTAATGTTCTCTGGAGTCAGGCGTTCTCTGATGTTCTAAAGTTTTGGGGTTAAGCCTCCTGCCTCTGGCTTTTGGTCCTTCTCTTTCAGTAACCTCAAGACTTCTCCATTCATGCAGTATAGAAGATAAAACCCCTAGGTTTGTGGGTGAAACAGTTCTCCACAGCCAGGAATACCCTGAGAGATCCACAGAGTTATATAGAGAAGAGAAGAGGGAGGAGAGAGGTAGAGGTGACCAGGAGGAGAAAAGGGGGAGTAAAAAAGGGAGAGAGCAATCTAGCCAGAAATCAAATCCCTAAGTGCCCTCCACAGCCTGGAACACCGAGAGAGATTCACAGAGTTAAGTAGAGAAGAGAAGAGGGAGGAAGGAGATAGAGGTGACTTGGAGGAGAAAAGGGAGAGTCAAAAGGGGAGAGAGGAATCAAGCCAGTAATCAAATCCCTCCTTTTGAAGAGATTGGGCTGCCTTTCTGGGTGCCTGTTGTCCTCTGCCATCGTTCAGAAGTTTTTTTTGTAGAAGTTGCTCAGCATTCAAATGATCTTTTGATGAATTTGTTGGGGAGAAAGTGGTCTCCCCATCCTATTCCTCCACCACCTTGGGGCTGCCCCTCCCATAGGTTTTTTTATGAGGTAAGGCCATCATTTGTATCACATCACTGTCCTGCACAAAATAAAAAGTATATATTTCACTTAAGAATAAATACCTTTGCCTTTCATGTTGAGCTTTATAACTGAATGTGTACTGCTGTTCACAGCATCAGCTGTTTCACTTTCAGCAGAATGAATTGAGCTTTACTTCATTTTCATAAAATGGATGAAAAATAAAGTTGTATAATTGTCACTGGTATTAACTGATTTTTCCATTTGAATCATCTGATACCATTGATATAAATCTGGCATAATTTAATTGGGAATTCTTTTCTTCTAATTGACTTGACACAATAGCTGTGATGTTATGTGCACCAGAACATTTGGAATTGAAAATGAACAAATGAAAAGTTGTCATTTGGTCAAAATGAACAGCCTCGCTGCAGGTCCTCAGACCTTTGGCAGCTGCTTGTATTAAATTATCTTCAGCTACAGGCTTTTTAAAATGGCAAATTTTGAAGAGATACTGATGTCTCTGTAGTAGGTTTGATCTTCTGGTTTTCACATGGAAAATATGTCATAAGGACCCCCATTGTAGATGGTAAATGTTAACAAATATTTTGTGCATATTACACTTAGTCAATACCTTACTTGAGGAAAGGAAATTCAGTACTTAATGTTTCATCAAACCTTTTTATTAGCTCATTGCTGCAAAGTAAGAAAAGCTTTGCCAAACAATAAAATAAATAAATGTTTGAGATTTATCCCATACAATAAATGACAGGAGTGCAATTAAAAAGGAAAAAAATTCTACCTATTTTCCACATACTCTATGAAAGGATTATTGCCCAGCCTTTATTTTCCACACATATTTCATATAGTCTTAACCTAAATTGTCTTGTGTTCCCACCAACACCAATAAGCGGTGACCTAACTCATTTGTGTATTTCTCAGGCTGATAACAGACTGTGTACTACCAGATGGCTCATGTGACTAGCTGAGTCTGCAGTGTCAAAAGTTTGTCCTATGGCCACCATGTTCTTTAAGGGGTCAGCTGTCTGAGGGAGATTGTTTGCCAAGAAGACGTATCTTTGCACTTCTTCCATCAAGAGGTAGATCCTACTTCCTCTCCCTTTGAATCTGGGATAGTCCTGTGGTTTGTTTTGACCAATAGAAAGTAGTGGAAGCATCCTTGAGGGATTGCTGATTAAGGCTCCAAGACCCTTTATAGCTTCCTCTTCTACTCTCTTTGCTGCCCTGAGATCACCATGGCTGGGTGAATTAGAGGCCATATAATGAGAGAGAGGGCTTACCAGGTGGCGCTAGTGGTAAAGAATCTGCCTGCCAACGCAGGAAACATAAGAGATGTGGGTTCAATCCCTGTGTTGGAAAGATCCCCTGGAGCGGGCTACAGTTCGTGAGTTTGCAAAGAGTCGGACACAACTGAAGTGACCTGGCACAACAGCACAACAGTGAGAAAGAGGCCCAGCTGTCAGCTGGTACCAATTTTCAGACATATGAATGAGATTATCTTAGGCCAGCAGTTCTCAGAGTGTGGTCTGATGACTTTTGGTGATCCCTGAGGCCCTTTCAGGGGGTCCATGAGATCAAAACTATTTTCATAGTAATCCTAAGACATGTGCCTTCTTTGCTTTCCTTCACTCACAAGCATGTATTTGAATTTTCCAGAGGCTGTGTGATGTGTGATCACATCATTGTTCTGATGGTTAATAGACAATTCATGCTTATGTATTCATGTTTTAAAAAATTCTGTTTTTTAAAATGGTGAGCATCTATAACTATAATCCAGTTAAATGAAAGCTCTTTGTGGTCCTCAACAATTTTTAAGTATGTAAAGGGATCCCAAGAGCAAAATATTTGATACCACCATCTAGATCATCTAGTGATATGACTGTACCCACATGAATAACCCCAGACTAGACCAGCAGAGGAATTGTTTAGCTCAGCCCAGCCCATGTCCCTTGCACACAAACTCATGAGCAAACAAAATGGTAGTTGTTTTAAGTCATGAAGTTTTAGGGTGGTTTGTTAAACAGTAACAGATAACTGATGTCCTGTCTGTCCTTAGATGTGCTAGTCTGAGAGCACTTCATTTTATCAGGTGGTTCTGTGCATGCTGTCCTTCAAAGGGTGGTAGTGATAAATCTGTGTCTGGAGAAGACTGGAAAAGAAGCAGTTGGTTATTAGTAGCCATAGTTAGTACTTAATCACTTGTTAAATTGTGAATTCTTTTCGCTGCCTTTGGGTCTCACACACTACTACAGGAGACCATTTCAGAAGCTGGAATTACACAATAAGAAGTCTACTAAATTTATTCAGCTTATATAAATACATCTTTTAACAGTATTACTTGTAAAATAGTCAAATACATAAAAGTGGAGTGTAGAATGATGTTTGCTAGCACATGAGGGGAGGGTAGAAATGGGGTGAGATTGGTCAAAGGGTGCAATGTTTCAGTTATGCAAAGTGAATAAATTCTAGAGGTCTAATGTACAGTGAGGATAGTGAACAATATTGTATACTTGAAATTTGCTAAAAGGATAGATCTTAAATCTTCTCAACACACACACATTGATAACTATGCTGAGATGATGGATATGTTAATTAGCTTGATGTGGTGATCTTTTCACAAGATAGAGGTATACCAAAACATCAAATTAGATACCTTAAATACATATAATTTAAAATGTCAGAGATATCTCAATAAAGCTGTCAAAAAACAGGTTAACTTTATTAAAAATGAAAAATCCAGAACAAATGCTAAACTTGACAGGACACGGGGACAGTAGATATAAACTGGCCTGTTCCGAGTCAAAGAGTATGTATTGTTATTTTAGGTCTAGTCCACCATTGGCTGGAGATACATCCTGGGTGACCTTGCCTGTGGTGCCGGTGATGGTTTTGAAACATACCGTGAGAAGCCAGGAGAAGTAGCACTGAATAAAATTGTAAATAGCTTCAAGGCATTAAAACAGTAGACAGTTTTATTTTGTTTTGTTTTTTAAGAGAGAATGGTCCACAAGGAATATAGTCATTATTTTATAATAATTTTGTGTGGGGTATAATGTACATTGCATACCTGAAACTAATATAATATTGAAAGTCAACTATACTTCAATTTAAAAAAAAGAATGGTCACCCTAGGCATTTAAAGCATCATTGAGGAAAGAATTTTGGGTTCTTTGAGAGGAGGAAGTAATCCAATATAGGCAGTAGAAAGTCAGACCTAGCATCAACTGACACAGATTTGAAATCTGATGAGTCTTCTGCTTAGTATTTGGGGGTTGGGGCACATATGTCTCCCTTCCCCTCCTCTGTATCATAGGAAAAATAACTACTTTTGTCACAGAGTTCATCCAGGGATTAAATGCATAATATATATAATACATTGAAAAGAGTGCCTGGTAAATAGCAAGTTGACAGCTTGTTTATCATCCTCAGGCTCTTAAGATGTGTTAGTGAATACAGTCTGTGACAATGCTGGACTAGGAAAGCCACATGTCACACCCATGTCACACTATAAGCTTTTTGTAGTTTATGTGTTTTATTTTTTTAGGTTATATGATCCATTAAGCAGTAATGATGGACATTTCACGGCCATTAATGTTGGGTTGGTAGATCACACACATCAACACAATTGGTGAAAATTACCAACAACACAAAAAAGCTGTAATCATTGGTTGGTGTACCTTCACCAGTGTAGCTTCAGCAAATATTTAGTTCTTTTCACATAACAAAGAACCTGGAATTGGACAGTCTAGGGCTGGTGGCTGCATAAGGACTCCCAGGCTCTAAACTCTAGCTCTTTTGTCAGCCATCCTCAGTGTGTGATTGCTGCTGGTGGGGCGGGGGTGTGGTAGTAAGCTATTCCCTGCTCCCTCTGTGCCCACATTGCTGGCACAAAGAAGGGCAAAACAGGGAGTGCACATTGGAGGATGCCCTCTCTGAGTATGCCTTGCTCAACTTCCTCCTGTACGTCACCAGCCTCAATTGAGTCATCTGGTCATCCTGTCTCCAAGAGAGGCTGGGGAATGAAGTTTTTAGCTGGGCATACTGCCTCTTCCAGTAAAAGCAGAATTCTATTAGGAAGGAAAAGAGGGAATAGCTATTGAATTGTTGTTTGTTTGAATTATTTTTTTATTGAGGTATAGTTGATTTACAATGCTGTGTTAGTTTCAGGTGAACAGCAAAGTGATGTATGTGTGTGTGTGTGTGTGTGAAAAAATACATATATACTTTTTCAGATTATTTTCCCTTATAGGTTATTATAAAACACTGAGTATAGTTCCTTGTGCTATATAGTAGGTCCTTATTGGTTATCTATTTTACATATAGTAGTGTGTATATGTTAATCGCATGCTCCTAATTTATCCCTCACCCCACCCCCTTTCCTCCTTTGGTAATCATAACTTTGTTTTCTATGTCTGTGGGTCTGTTTCCATTTGTATGTAAGTTCATTTGTATCTTTTTTGTTTTTTTTAAGAGTCCACATGTAAGTGATATCATATATTTGTCTTTCTCAGTTTGGCTTACTTCACTTAGTACAATAATCTCTAGGTTCATCCATGTTGCTGCAAGTGGCATTATTTCATTCTTTTATGACTGAGCAGTATTCCATTTTATATAGATAGATACACATACACATATATAACACACCTTTATCCATTCACCTGTCAATGGACTTCTGTAGAGGCTGCCTCCATGTCTTGGCTATTGTAAATAGTGCTGCTGTGAACATTGGGGTGCATGTATCTTTTCAAATTATGGTTTAGTCTGAATATATGCCCAGGAGTGGAACTGCAGGATTATATGCTCAACCTGGTGGCTCAAATGGTAAAGTCTGTCTACAGTGCAGGAGACCCGGGTTCGATCCCCGGGTTGGGAAGATCCCCTGGAGAAGGAAATGGGAATCCACTCCAGTACTATTGCCTGGAAAATCCCATGGACAGAGGAGCTTGGTAGGCTACAGTCCATGGGGTCACAAAGTGTCAGACATGACTGAGCGACTTCACTTTCTTTTCATGCTCAACCTGGTTTTAGTTTTTAAGGAATGGGGGTTCTCCATAGTAGCTATACCAGTTTACATTCCTACCAACAGTGTAGGAAGTTTCCCTTTTCTCCATGCCCTCTCCAGCATTTATTATTTGTAGGCTTTTGGATGATGGCCATTGATTGGTGTGAGGTGATACCTCATTGTAGTTTTGATATGCATTTCTTTAATAATTAGTGATGTTGAGCATCTTTTCATGTGACTGTGGCCATCTGTAGATCTTCTTTAGAGAAATATTTAGATCTCATTTTTTGATTGGGTTGTTTGTATTTTTGATACTGAGTTTTATGAACTGTTTGAGGTTAATCCCTTGTTGTTTGTATCATTTGCAAATATTTTCTCCTATTCTGTAGGTTATCTTTTTGTTTATGGTTTCCTTTGCTATGCAAAAGCTTGTAAATTTGATTAGGTCCCATTTCTTTATTTTTGTTTTTATTTCCATTACTCTAGGAGATGGCTTCAAAATTTTGCTGCAAGTTATGTCAAGGAGTGTTCTGCCTATGTTTTCCTCTAGGAGTTTTATAGTATCTTTCTTACATTTAGGTCTTCAATTGGTTTTGAGTTTATTTTTGTGTATGGTGTTAGAGAGTGTTCTGAGTTCATTCTTTTACATGTTAACTATTGGATTGTTAGAGGTAGAATTCTGTTTTCTGCCTTTAGATCTCACTTGCTATTGCATAACATCATTGCAAAGTTGGCATTACAAAGTGAATGTCTGTTAAACCCACCCCAGCCAACTCTGCTCCACATCACATTTTTCATTTTCCATCCAGTTGTCATGGAGTCACAGTGATACACTCATTAAGGGACTGGAGAAATTTACAAGCACCGGGGAGACCCATCTCTCAATATGTTTATTCAAAAGACCATTTAGCCAATTCAAGAGACTGCACTGTGAATAATTTGTCTTTTTAGAGGAGTACAGGGAAAGTCAAGCTGTAACCCTTTATTTTGGAGAATTTGTATCATCACATCTTTGAATAGATTTTAACACCACAGGCAAGAAATAAAAACAAGATTTGTTTTTGCTGTTCTCAGAGCATATTAAGGACAATAATATCTTTGAGACTAGCTTTGGGTTGATTTTCTCTGATTCCTCTGCAACTGTTAGCAAATGCCTACTGTGATAGTATGCAAATCTCTGTGAGAAAAATGATGCCACAATACAGCAGGGTAATTTTCTATGTAGGAAATTCACCCGCCACCACCCCCCCTCCCCAAATCCCCCTCCAAGTGAGACCCAATGATGGAATGATTCCCTCCCCTTCACTTGGTAGCACTTTGTCTCTCTATTGTTTTGTCTCACAGTTGCTCTGTCTTCTGTTAGTTACTTCTGGATCTGTTCCTTCTCTACATTTCTCTCTCCACTATACTAAAGTAATTTTAAAGCTCAGAGACTAAGCCACTCATCTTTCTATTTCTGATACCTTCTAAACCAGCACTGCCCAGTAGAAATAGAATGAGTCACTAAACTGTCTTCATGCTAGATGTTCTCGTAGCTACAATAAAAAAAGTAAAAAGAAATAGGTAAAATTAATTTGAAGAGATTCCCCACATCCAAGATCAGGAGCAGCAGCTGCACTTTGATGGACCGGCTGTGAGGAGATAACCCACGTCCAAGGTCAGAGAAACCCCAGTAAGATGGTAGGTGCTGGAGCAGCTGTGAGGAGATACCCCACGTCCAAGGGCAAAGGAGAAGCCCCAGCAAGACGGTAGGAGGGGCGAATTCATGTTTAGAATCAGACCTCATTCCCACCAGAGATGCTAAGAGGGCTCAAACAAACCTTGTGCACACCAGGACCCAGGGACCCCACAGAGACTGAGACAGAACTGTGTTTGAGCATCTCCTGTGGACGTACAGGTCAGCAGTGGACTGCCGTGGGGACAGGGACTCTGGGTGCAGGAGCCCTGGGTGTGGCATAAGCCCTTTTGGAGGAGGTTGCCATTAACCCCACCATAGAGCTGCCAGAACTTACACAGGACTGGGAAATTGACTCTTGGAGGGCACAAACAGAACCTTGTGCACCAGGAGAAAGGAGCAGTGACCCCACAAGAGACTGACCCAGACTTGCCTGTGAGTGTCCAGGAGTCTCCTGTGGAGGTGTGGGTCGGTGGTGGCCTGCTGCAGGGCTGGGGGCACTGAGTGTAGCAGTGCATGCATGGGATCTTTTGAAGGAGGTGGCCATTATCTTCATTACCTCCACCATAGTTTGGCCCCAGTAAAGAGCAGGGATGGAACACAGCTCCACCCATCAACAGAAAATTGGATTAAAGATTTACTAAGCATGGCCCCGCCCATCAGAACAAGACCCAGTTCCCCCTCAGTCAGTCTCTCCCATCAGGAAGCTTTCATAAGCCTCTTATCCTTCTCTAACAGAGGGCAGACAGATTGGTTAGTTTTCTGTGATTGTGGTTTTCAATCTGATCACATGGACCACAGCCTTGTCTAACTCAATGAAACTATGAGCCATGCCAGGTAGGGCCACCCAAGATGGATGGGTCATGGTGGACAGTTCTGCCAAAATGTGGTCCACTGGAGAAGGGAATGGCAAACCACTTCGGTATTCTTGCCTTGAGAACCCCATGAACAGTATGAAAAGGCAAAAAGATAGGACACTGAAAAATGAACTCCCCAGGTCGGTAGGTGCCCAATATGTTACTGGAGATCAGTGGAGAAATCACTCCAGAAAGAATGAAGAGATGAAGCCAAAGCAAAAACAACACCCAGTTGTGGATGTGACTGATGATGAAAGCAAGGTCCAATGCTATAAAGAGCAATATTGCATAGGAACCTGGAATGTTCATGAATCAAGGTCCATGAATCAAGGCAAATTGGAAGTGGTCAAACAGGAGATGGCAAGAGTAATTGTCGACATTTTAGGAATCAGTGAACTGAAATGGACTGGATTGGATGAATTTAACTCAGATGACCATTATATCTACTACTGTGGGCAAGAATCCCTTAGATGAAATGGACTAGCCCTCATAGTCAACAAAAGAGTCCGAAATGCAGTACTTAGATGCAGTCTCAAAAACAACAGAATGATCTCTGTTAGTTTCCAAGGCAAACCATTCAATATCACCGCAATCCAAGTCTATGCCCCGACCAGTAATGCTGAAGAAGCTGAAGTTGAACGGTTCTATGAAGACCTACAAGACCTTTTAGAACTAACACTCAAAAAAGATGTCCTTTTCATTATAGGGGACTGGAATTCAAAAGTAGGAAGTCAAGAAACACCTGGAGAAACAGGCAAATTTGGCCTTGGAGTACAGAATGAAGCAGGGCAAAGACTAATAGAGTTTTGCCAAGAGAACGCACTGGTCCATAGCAAACACTCTCTTCCAACAACACAAGGGAAGACTCTACACATGGACATCACCAGATGGTCAACACTGAAATCAGATTGATTATATTCTTTGCAGCCAAAGATGGAGAAGCTCTATACAGTCAGCAAAAACAAGACTGGGAGCTGACTGTGGCTCAGATCATGAACTCCTTATTGCCAAATTCAGACTTAAATTGAAGAAAGTAGGGAAAACCACAGGACCATTCAGGTATGACCTAAATCAAATCCCTAACGATTATACAGTGGAAGTCAGAAATAGATTTAAGGGACTAGATTTAATAGACAGAGTGCCTGATGAGCTATGGACAGAGGTTCATGACATTGCACAGGAGACAGGGATCAAGACCATCCCCAAGAAAAAGAAATGCAAAAAAAGCAAAATGGCTGTCTGAGGAGGCCTTACAAATAGCTGAGAAAAGAAGAGAAGTGAAAAGCAAAGGAAAAAAGGAAAGATATACCCATTTGAATGTAGAGTTCCAAAGAATAGCAAGGAGAGATAAGAAAGACTTCCTCAGTGATCAATGCAAAGAAATAGAGGAAAACAGTAGAATGGGAAAGACTAGAGATCTCTTCAAGAAAACTAGAGATGCCAAAGGAACATTTCATGCAAACATGGGCTCAATAAAGGACAGAAATGGTGTGGACCTAACAGAAGCAGAAGATCTTAAGAAGAGGTGGCGAGAATACACAGAAGAACTATCCAAAAATATCTTCATGACCCAGATAATCATGATGGTGTGATCACTCACCTAGAGCCAGAAATCCTGGAATGTGAAGTCAAGTGGGCCTTAGGAAGCATCACTATGAACAAAGCTAGTGGAGGTGATGGAATTCCAATTGAGCTATTACAAATCCTAAAAGATGATGCTGTAAAAGTGCTGCGCTCAATATGCCAGAAAATTTGGAAAACTCAACAGTGGCCACAGGACTGGAAAAGGTCAGTTTTCATTCCAATCCCTAAGAAAGGCAATGCCAAAGAATGCTCAAACTACTGCACAATTGCACTCATCTCACATGCTAGCAAAGTAATGCTCAAAATTCTCCAAGCCAGGCTTCAACAGTATATGAACTGTGAACTTCCAGATGTTCAAGCTGGTTTTAGAAAAGGCAGAGGAACCAGAGATCAAATTGGCAACATCTGTTGGATCATCGAAAAAGCAAGAGAGTTCCAGAAAAACATCTATTTCTGCTTTATTGACTGTGCCAAAGCCTTTGACTGTGTGGATCACAATCAACTGTGGAAAATTCTGAAAGAGATGGGAATACCAGACCACCTGACCTGCCTCTTGAGAAATCTGTATGCAGGTCAGGAAGCAACAGTTAGAATTGGACATGAAACAAAAGACTTGTTCCAAATAGGAAAAGGAGTGCATCAAGGCTGTATATTATCACCCTGCTTATTTAACTTATATGCAGAGTACATTATGAAAAACACTGGGCTGGATGAAGCACAAGCTGGAATCAAGATTGCTGGGGAAAATATCAATAACCTCAGATATGCAGATGACACCACCCTTATGGCAGAAAGTGAAGAAGAACTAAAGAGCCTCTTGATGAAAGTGAAAGAGGAGACTGAAAATGGTGGCTTAAAGCTCAACATTGAGAAAACGAAGATCATGGCATCTGGTCCGATCACTTCATGGCAAATAGATGGGGAAACAGTGTAAACAGTGGCTGACTTTATTTTTGGGGGGCTCTAAAATCACTGCAGATGGTTATTGCAGCCATGAAATTAAAAGACGCTTACTCCTTGGAAGGAAAGTTATGACCAACGTAGATAGCATATTGAAAAGCAGAGACATTACTTTGCCAACAAAGGTCCGTCTAGTCAAAGCTATGGTTTTCCCAGTGGTCATGTATGGATGTGAGAGTTGGACTTTAAGAAAGCTGAGCGCCGAAGAATTGATGCTTTTGAACTGTGGTGTTGGAGAAGTCTCTCTCTCTCTTTTTTTTTTTAAATTTTATTTTTTTAAATTTTTTTATTTTTTTTACTTTACAATATTGTATTGGTTTTGCCATACATCAACATGTACCTGCCACGGGTGTACACATGTTCCCCATCCTGAACCCCCCTCTTGAGAATCCCTTGGACAGCAAGGAGATTCAACCAGTCCATCCTAAAGGAGATCAGTCCTGAGTGTCCATTGGAAGGACTGATGTTGAAGCTGAGATTCCAATACTTTGGCCACCTGATGCAAAGAGCTGACTCATTTGAAAAGACCCTGATGCTGGGAAAGATTGAAGACAGGAGGAGAAGGGAACAACAGAGGATGAGATGGTTGGATGGCATCACCGACTCAAAGGACATGAGTTTGCGTAAACTCTGGGAGTTGGTGATGGACAGGGAGGCCTAGTGTGCTGTAGTCCATGGTGTTGTAAAGAGTTGGACACAACTGAGTGACTGAACTGAAAATTAATTTTAATAATATTTAGTCCAAAATAAGGCAATGGCACCCCACTCCAGTACTCTTGCCTGGAAAATCCCATGGACGGAGGAGCCTGGTAGCCTATAGTCCATGGGGTTGCTAAGAGTCAGACACAACTGAGCGACTTCAATTTCACTTTTCACTTTCATTCATTGGAGAAGGAAATGGCAACCCACTCCAGTGTTCTTGCCTGGAGAATCCCAGGGACGGGGGAGCCTGGTGGGCTGCCGTCTATGGGGTCGCACCGAGTCGGACACGACTGAAGCGACTTAGCAGCAGCAGCAGTCCAAAATATGATCATTTAAACATGTAATCAATGTAACATAATTGTTGAGATATTTTACAGTCTTTTTTTTTTTTTTTTTGGTATTAAATGTTTGAAAGCCAGTGTCTGTCACATTTTGGACTTTTCAGGTGTCCGTAGCCACATAGGACTGCTGATGGCCATATAGGACAGCATAGGTCTAGACAATACCTTGGGCAATGAGAGTACCAGTACAATTTTACTTCAGTCCCCAAAGAGTTTAAATGCTAAGATTTTAGGAGACATCGTAGTTACAGATTAATATGGTTTGAAAAGATTGGAATGTTCCTTTAATAGTGTGGTCAGCTTTATGCTTCATTAATCAGGCTTAAGAAATGATGGGGGAGTGGGGAGAGATTTTGTTTATCTGAAATCATATAATAACTTGACTTTAGAGAAAATAGAGTTGAATTCTCTCATATCACAGATGGAGGTTAACTGTGATTCAGATTGGTTAAGTGAGTTGTCTGAGGTCACACATCTAGTTTGTGGCAGAGCAGTGTTTGGACTCGGTGATTCATCCAGCATTTACTTAATGAACTTTTCATGAGCCTTCTCTATGCAAGGTACTGTGTTAGGTACTTAGGACACACAGTTAATAACTAAGACACAGTTCTAGTTTGTGAGGAGTTTATAGATAAGAGTGGGAGATCAGGAATAAGAATCATGCTGTAGAACACTCTGGGTATTATAAAGCTTGTACAGTGGAGCACAAAGAGGGGGAAGTGGCGTAAAGGATGGGATAAGAAAGGTGTCACCCACATCAGTGCCTCCTATGTCCTGAATTTAAAATGGCGGGCAGGGGGAACACTTGACCCTTTAGCTAACACATCATTAAATGTGGAATTTCTTTCATATTGAATACAGTTAGGCATTTTCCTCTGACACACCTTTGGGGCATGTCTTGGCTTGTGTTTCCCCAAAAGCATAGCCTAAGACAAACACTTGGGAACAGATCACCTAATTGGGGAATGACCCCAGGATGCACGAGTGAGGGAGTGGGAATGAGGCATAGAATAGGAAAAAACCTGAGAAAGGTAAGTTAATATGTATATTTCAGCTGTAGGCAGATGGGGCTCAGTCCTGCTGGAAGATAGTGTAGAAGACCCCTCAGAGTTGTCCCGGCCTGTGAAGGGGAAGCTGGAGCATTTACCCATTGACTCCTGTCCCTCCTTGATTGATTTGACCTGGCGGTGTCGAATCTGGGCTGCCTGGTGCACAGGCTGAACATGCTTCCTCGGTAGCAGAGGGAGAGGGGTCCTTGAGTCAGGGGACTGCCAGTGGGTACAGGACCATCCACTGTAGCTGCAGGTGGGCTCTGAAGTGGGTGCAGGTGCAACCAGGCATGACAGCAGCAGTATCCGTCACAGGAGATGGCTGACCCTTCATCATTCAGAACCAGCGTTTTATCTTAGTAGCTTAAGTAGTAGCATTTTCTTCTACTTTATCTTCAAGTTTACTGTTTGCCCCCTTTATCCTGGTTCTCTCTTGCAATATCTGTTTGCAGAATCTTGCATCTTTGTCCCCATAGCTATAATCTTTCATCATTTTCGTCCTTTGTTCATGTCATTTTGGGAGTGCTGTTCAGGTTGGCCTTGCCCATTTTGATTGGTTTGTTCTCTAACGTAGATTCTGCCTGTTTGTTAGCTGTGGTGGGCACTTCTGCCTTTGTAGCTTCCTTGGAGTCTTTTCAGTTGTTTTCAGCTCTCACTTCACCAGTGCCTTCTCCGTGCCTTCTGTTTTCATCCTGGCCTTTTGTGCTTTCATTTCACCATGCATCGCCTACTTCAGAGAGTTCAAATTTTCTTTATTTTTTGAAAGACCAATTTTCTTCTATTTCCCACAGTCCTATGTTTCACAGTTTGCTACTCAAACTGTGGTCTGAGCCCCAGCAGTATTACCATTCCCAGGGATCTTGTTAGAAATGCAGATTTTCAGTCTTCACTCCACATTTCCTGAATTAGAAGCTGCATTTTAACAAGACACCCTCACCCCACTTCCACACCCTAATTTGTTTGTATAATGAGGTGGAAAGTGAAAGGGAAAGTCATTCAGTCATGTCTGACTCTTTGCGACCCTATGGAATAGTCCTGGAATTCTCTAGACCAGAATACTGCAGTGGGTAGCCATTACCTTCTCCAGGGGATCTTCCCAACCCAGGGATCGAATCCAGGTCTCCCGCGTTGCAGGCGGATTCTTTACCAACTGAACCACCAGGGAAGCCCATAATGAGGTAAGGGGTGAGGAAGTGTGGAGAATTACTAATTCATGGTTCCCTGGGAGATGGTTTGAGACTGTGATGAGGAGCAGAGACTCAGTTTTATTTGAATCTGAGTCTTGCCATTCACCAGTCACATGGCTTTGGGAGATTTAGCTGTCCTTCCTCAACTTTAGTTTCTTCACATCCAGAATGGGAATAATAATTTCTTTTTTATGAGAGGTTCTGAAAATTAGATAAGTACGTAAAATGCCAGCAGAGTAGCTGGACCACAATCATTTGAAAAATAGCCACTATATGATCAGTTTTTAATGCTGCAAAATAATTTTATTGATCTTTCCATGTTCAATTCTTTTTTTTTTTTTTTTTTAAATTCTGGCTAGTTCATCCTTGAAAGAAAGAGACCTAGCCTGTGTTGAGGAAGAAGAAATTTTCCTCTATCCTTTGTTGACTTAAAAAAAATAGTCACAACCTAGAAGTTGAGAGTTATGTTTTATTCAGTGGGAATTTTTAGGACTTCAAGCCATGAGATAGCATCTCAAGTAACCCTGAGAGAGCTGCTCTGAGAAGGGGGGAGGGGAGGAGTCAGGTTATGTAGAAGTTTTACACCAAAAGGAAGGTAGCCTAAACATCAAGAGATTATTGTTAATTAAAGGAAACCAGATATCTAGTTAAGGAATTTAGCGCTTTTCTATGTATGGAAAGATGCAAGAGTCTGGGCTCACAGACATCATCGTGGTTATCTGGGTCATTAAGATCATTTTTGTATAGTTCTTCTGTGTATTCTTGCCACCTCTTCTTAATATCTTCTGCTTCTGTTAGTTCCATACCATTTCTGTCCTTTATTGTGCCCATCTTTGCATGAAATGTTCCCTTGGTATCTCTAATTTTCTTGAAGAGATCTCTAGTCTTTCCCTTTCTATTTCTTTGCAAATAGAGTCCTTTCCCTCTATTTCTTTGCACTGATCACTTAGGAAGGCTTTCTTATCTCTCCTTGCTATTCTTTGGAAATCTGCATTCAGATGTGTGTATCTTTCCTTTTCTCTTTTGCCTTTCACTTCTCTTCTTTTCTCAGCTATTTATAAGCCCTCCTCAGACAAGCATTTTGCCTTTTTGCATTTCTTTTTCTTGGGGATGGTCTTGAGTCCTGTCTCCTGTATAATGTCACGAACCTCTGTCCATAGTTCATCCAGCCCTCTGTCTATCAGATATAGTCCCTTAAATCTATTTCTCACTTCCACTGTATAGTCATAAGGGATTTGATTTAGGTTACACCTGAATGGTCTAGTGGTTTTCCCTCCTTTCTTCAATATAAGTCTGAATTTAGTAATAAGGAGTTCATGATCTGAGCCACAGTCAGCTCCCAGTCTTGTTTTTGCTGACTGTTTAGAGCTTCTCCATCTTTGACTGCAAAGAATTCGGTATTGACCATCTGGTGATGTCCATGTGTAGAGTTGTCTCCTGTGTTGTTGGAAGAGGGTGTTTACTATGACCAGTGAGTTCTCTTGGCAAAACTCGTAGCCTCTGCCCTGCTTCATTTTGTACTCCAAGGCCAAACTTGCCTGTTACTCCAAGTATCTCTTGACTTACTACTCTTGCATTCCAATCCCCTGTGATGAAAAGGGCATCTTTGTGTGTTAGTTCTAGAAGGTCTTGTAGGTCTTCATAGAACCATTCAACTTCAGCTTCTTCGGCATTAGTGTTTGGGGCATGGACTTGGATTACTGTGATATTGAATAGTTTGCCTTGGAAATGAACAGAGATCCTTTTGTTGTTTTTGAGATTTTACCCAAGTACTGCATTTTGGACTCTTGTTGACTATGAGGGCTACTCCATTTTGTCTAAGGGATTCTGGCCCACAGGAGGTGGAAAGACTTCCTATCTCTTTTGTTTCTTAATAGTAATCAACATAAGTTCATCCTCATGACAGAGAGACACATTTTGGGGTGGCAGATTTTTCTCCTGTACTCTAATATTGAAGGTGATGCTCCTCCCCCTGTTTAGGTTTGTGAATCAGCTAGGGATTGTAACAGTTTCTGACTCAGATTTGCACCTCAGGGGAGAAGGGGGTTTGATAGGTACAGCTCTTAGCCAAATTTCTGATATCTAAATGCCTCAGAAAATGTGCAACTCAGACCTGTTCTTTCTGAAGTAGGAGTAGTTATTTAGCCAGTTATATCTCATCCTCACCAGCTTCCTCTCTGGCTCTGTCCTGTTTCAAAGGACTAGAGGTAGTGGTCAGTTTCTCAGGCTTATCTTCCCTACAGCCCTCAGAATTTTTCCTGAAGAGTGGCGAGTCATTGATTGCTTTGCTCAGCTTCCAAGGCTACCCTGAATCGAAATATCCTGTGTCCCAATGGACTATTTGCTGGAGTAATGGACATGGAGAGTCAGACAGTGCTTGCTAGCTACCATCACATCTGGGAAGTTCAGAAGTATTTTACCTTGGGGCTGTGCTGACCTTTGAAATTTGAGTTTTATTCATCCCATATGCTAATCCATTATTCATGGGGAAATTCTTAAATTGCCTTTTCTAAGCCAAATTGAAATTTTCATAGAACAGGTGATAAATGAGAATTTTAAGCCGAGTATTTTAAGCTGTCAGGTATTGGGGCTACCAGTCATTCATTATAAGGAGCAGGACCCTATGGGGCCATCCCAGGACAGACTCCTCCCCCATATCCTTTGCTGTAACTCCTCTCTGAAATATCTAGATAATAGTATCTGATGCATATCTCCAGAGTTGTTTTACACATGTGAAAACCACCACTAAATGGAATAAATTAAGTACCTATGGTCAGGAGCACATAGTCCCAGACCTACTGGTGCCTAAGGATTGATATTGTTAATCCCCCACCCCCCAAGACACTGTCCTGTTACCTTACATGCGCCAATCAGAGAATTGTGCATGAGCTGATCACGTACCCTGGGACGGGACGCATCTCCTTTACCTGCCCTTTAAAATTGCTTTCCTGAAACTCTGCTGCAAGTGACGGCTTTTTCAGCACCAACTATCCTGATCTCCTTGCTTGGTGACCTGTGATAAACATTGCCCGTTCCTTCACCACAACCCATTGTCAGGAGATTGGCTTCACTGTGTGTGTGGGTGCACCCAAGTTTGGTTCAGTACCATCAACAGTTAGGTTTGGAAGCATCTCCGTCTTTGCACAGCAGTGCTTGCACCATTATTTGAATGTTTTATTACATTTTTTTCATTTTTTTATAAAAATGTAATTGAGAGGAAAGAGTGGGATGAATTGAGAGAATAGTATGGAAACATACATTACCATATGTAAAATAGCAAGTAGGAATTGGCTGTGTGACACAGAGACCTCAAGCCAGTGCTCTGTGACAACTAGAGGGGTGGAATGGGGTAGGAGATGGAAGGGGGGGTTCAGGAGGGAGGGGACATATGTATACCTGTGACTGATTCTTGTTAAAAAAAAAATGTCAGTGAGAAATGCCTAGATCTCAAACACAGTATAGCTTCTTAAGCATGCTGAATGCTGATCGCCTTTAACTTTATTTGGAGCTCATCAGACTTGGACATGAGGGAGGACTACGCTAATTGTGAAGAAAATGAATAAAAATAGTAAACATCTCCAAAATGGTGAAAATATATTATTGAACAGTGTGTCAAAATGATCGATGTATTTTGAGTTTTTCTAATATTTTTTAATATCTCTGGGAGTTAAATCTTCTTGTAAGGGGGGGGGAATAATTTTCCTTTCACTCTTCCAGATTCTTGGCTGAGATTGCATGATAAAAGACAGATTAATGGGAGAAAAACAGAAGTTTAATATCATGTATGTGTCTTATATATATGAGAGACCCAGGAAGACTGAGTCACTGTCTCTAACCTTCAATACCATCTCCAGCTAAAAACAAAAGATGTTGGGCAAGGAGAGAACCAGGTTTTCAAGGCAAAACATAGTAAACAAAGGTAAGGATGTTATACAGATTTAAGTCCAAGCCTTCTTCCTTGATAGAACATCTAAAGATCTAGTATGGCAAAACCAATACAATATTGTAAAGTAAAAATAAATAAATAAAAAGAAAAAAAAAGAAAGAAATATTGGGTTGCCAAAAAATAAAAATAAAATAAAATTCACGCAAGATTAAAAAAAAAAAAAAGATCTAGTGATCCTCCACTTCTTGGTACTCAAAGGGTACCCTTGCATATGGAGATTCCCCTTATAACTGTAAATTGCTCTTACTAAAGGGTAACTTCTTGGTTTTCAGAGCTTTTCCCCATGTCTGCTGTTTTCTTATTGTTGTTATTGTTTTTCCTTTAAAAACCAACGTTCTTAAAATAATCCTTATCCCAAAGAGGCATATTTTTGGTGGCAAATTCTGCTTTCATTCCTATGCAATCCTATTATTTGACTTTCTTAAACTGGAATTTGTATACATTGTTAGGAAGATATTTTATTTCAAACTATGGGGCTCTTACACTGTGATATTTATGCTGGAAACATAATTAGGATGTAATTCCTATTTTTTCTCTCTACCTTTAAGGTAGTTTAAAAATTCAAAGGATGGAGATTCCTATTAATTAATAAATAATCCTGTTGCTTTTTCCCCCTCATAAATGAAACAAGTAAAGGAACAAGTCTCAAATTGAGTCACTAATGCTAAGACCTATGAAGACTTAATACCTGACCTAACTGCAGTTTCAGCCTTTACCAGTTGTGAAATTTTAAAACAATTTCCTAATCAGCACTAGTGAGAAAAGAATCCTTGAATAAAGCTGATTAGGTCTTCAAATTTAGTTAGTTGAATTTTGTTTCTTAACATATGTGAGGTAACTTAAATAATTTTTCTGGACCCTTGTTGATGCTAGAAAAATGAGGATAACAGGTATCATTCCCAAGTTATTATGAACTTCATAGTATTCAGGGAACTACTAAAAGAATTTGAGGATTTCCCAGAGGATAATGTATCACTGAATAGCTTTTACAAACGTAACAGCTTATGTTTTCCCATTCCACTTGGGGGAAGGTATTTTCAGGTCTCAATTTCTGGCTGGAGAGTGTATATTTTAGGGGAAAAAAAGTGTTATTTTGTTGGCTCAGACACTAAATCCAAATCTTTTACTAATAGCTTATGAAAATTCCCAGCTTCCAAGATGACTTTAATGTGTCAAAATGTGATCAAAAGAATCCTGTTCATATAGTTTGGAATTACATGTGAAATTGTGGTTCTTGCCATCAATCTGCTGTGTGATCTGAGGAGGTCTATTTAATCTATGGGAGTCCTGGCTTCCTCATATATAAAGCAGAACCTAGTAGGGTTATTTGGGCATTGATTGGGTCTTCCTAGGTGGCACTACTTGCAAAGAACCCACCTGCCAGTGCAGGAGACCTAAGAGACTCAGTTTCAATCCCTGGGTTGGAAAGATCCCCTGGAGTAGAAAATGGCAACCTACTATATTTCTTCATGTTAAGTGGATCATTTTTGGTATCTTAGGAGAAGGAAATGGCAACCCACTCCAGTATTCTTGCCTGGAGAATCCCATGGAGAGAGGAGCCTGGAGGGCTACAGTCCATGGGGTCACAGAGTCAGACACGACTAAAGTGACTTAGCAGCAGCACCAGCAGCAGGCTATGAACATTCAGTGATTGCTTTCCAGATGATTTAAATAATAGGTTAGAACTATGTACAATCCTAATTTTAGTTCCCACATTTACATTTACCTGGAATGCTGAAATGACCCTGTGAAAACCTTTCTGGATTATTTGTTTCTTGGGAGATAATTCTCCATGGGTGTCTCACATTTCTGCACATCTTCTGAGCAAAGGCATCAGCAGATTGTCTTTCACAGGATGCTTGTGTAATGAAAAGCCTTACAAGATATAGTGTCTTCCTCCAAAGCAGAGGGCAGATTTGCTTGCTTTCCAGAATAGTAATGAAATTAGTCTCTCCCCAGGGCAGATTTAGTAGTAGCTCTCTTATCAAAGATCTGCGTTTCCAAGGTTCAGAGTTCCTCACTGCATGTTCAGGCATCACCTGGCCCTCACTGCATCTCTGTGGAAACTGGGCCTTGGGAATGAGTGCACTTGATGTCTGGCTACTGTTATTGTTGGCCTGTGTCTTTTGCCTCTGAGCCAAGAGTCCACCTATTTCATATGACTAGAACACAGAGGACAGGACTGGTACCTGAGAGATTTTATCTCGTTACTCGCAGCCTTTGCTTCCTCTCCTCTCACCTCTCAGCAGATGGGGCAGGGGGCAGGGGGCAGAGGGAACCAAAAACTAATAGTAGGCCTGACTTCTTAGAGTTGCCTGAAGATTAGAGATGATACTTGTAAATCATTAAGTGCAGTGTCTGGCACAGAGGAAGTTCAATAAATCATAGCTATTTAATTTTTCTTGTTTCCATTAAAGAGCTTTGGATACATTTCCCCAAGGTTCATCTGAGTATGACTTTGGTTTTCTCTTAATTCGTGGATACTTGTGTCTCCATTGATTTGAGCGATCATTTGAAAATCAGCCCTAACTGACCTTTGGGGAAACATCCATAGATTCTTATATATATAGAAGATAACATGGTGGGATTTCCCTGGTGGTCCAGTGGTTTAGACTCCACACTTCCACTGTGGGCGGGGGTGGGGGAGGGGGCAGTATCCATCCCTGGTCAGAGAAGTAGCATCCAGCATGCTGCAGGGCACAGCCAAAAAATAACAAATGACCAGTGTAGTGCATAGTTTAAGGCAGAAATTCAGTGAGTGTTAGGTACGATGGAGATGATGACAACTGTTAGTGTTACTTTCCCTCCATCCAAACTCATGTATCTAGCATCTTACTCTATTGCTTAGCCCAGCTCTTTTCTACCCATGGCTATACATAAAATTTAAAGTTACAGAAGTAGCAAATATTTAAAAAACTTACATTTAAAATGTGGAAGATTCTGTGTATTTGAAGGGAGGTGTGGAGGGGGTCATTTTTTTTTCTTGTGCTTACTGCTTTATCTGATAAAGCAGATAAGGAAGCAAAATAGTGAAGACAGAAACTAAATGATCTTATATACCAGTAAATGCAGTAAGTAGGCCTTGTTTGGACCTGATTAAACAATCCAAAGTTTTTTGAGATGGGGGTGGGGAGGAACTGAACATACACTAAGTATAAGAATTATTAGAGAATTATTTTTCATTGTGTTAGGTGTGATAATGGTATTTTTAACAGTCCTTATCTGCTAGAGATACACAGAAATATTTATTGGTGAAATGAGATGATGTCCAGGGAGTCTTTAACATACTTCAGGAAAAGAAGAATGCAAAAAGGGATAAGAAAAGCAAAATCTTAATTGTTGTTGAAACTGGTTGATGAGTATATGAAAGTCCATTGTAACTATTCTACTTTTTTAAAAAATTATTTATTTATTTTTGGCTGTACTGAGTCTTTGTTGCTGTGCATGGGCTTTCTCAAATTGCAGCAAGTGAGGGCTACTCTCATTGCACAGGCTTCTCATTGCAGTGGCTTCTCTTGTTGTGGAGCACAGGCTTAGTTGCTCCACAGCATGTGGAATCTTCCTGGACCAGGGATTGAACCTGTGTCCATGCATTATTAGGTGGATTCTTAACCACTGGACAACCAGGGAAGTCCTAACTATTCTACTTTTATGTGTTTGGAAATGATCTTAATAAAAATTTTAAAACAAATAAAAAGAAGCTGCATGATTTTAGTTTATTTCAGCTTTACTATTTAACTAGTTACTTAAGTTTCCTTAATCTCTGTGTTTCCTCATCTGTAAACTGTAGAAAATAATAGTGTTAACCTCAAGAACTTGAAGATTAAATGAACTAATACTTCTAAAACAGTTGAGATTTATAGATATATTTCAATGCTCAGTGATGTCTCACTCTTTGCGGCCTCAGGGAGTATAGCCTGTCATGCTCCTCCATCCATGGAATTTTCCAGTCAACAATACTGGGGCAGGTTGCCATTTCCTACTCCAGGAGATCTTCCCAACCCAGGAATCCAGGGATTGAACCTGTGTCTCTTATGTCTTCTGCATTGGCAGGCGCGTTCTTTACCACTAGTGCCACCTGGAAAGCCCTAAAACACTTAGAACAGTGCTTTTTTCATAGTGAGCATTCAAAAAATGTTCATGAATACACTATTTCCTATTATTTAGGAAGGCAAGAGGGGCTTCCCTGATAGCTCAGTTGGTAAAGAATCTGCCTGCAATGTGGGAGACCTGGGTTCGATCCCTGGGTTGGGAAGATCCCCTGGAGGAGGGAACGGCTACCCACTCCAGTATTCTGGCCCAGAGAATTCCATGGACTGTATAGTCCATGGGGTCAAAAAGAGTCGGACATGACTGAGTGAATAACACTTGATGTTAATGAGCTTTCCAGGTGGTGCTAGTAGTAAAGAAACCGCCTGTCAATACAGGAGACATGGTAGATGAAGGTTCGATCCCTGGGTCAGGAAGATCCCCTGGAGTAGGAAATGGCAACCTGCTCTGGTATTCTTGCCTGGAAAATTCCAGGGGCCTAAGAGCCTAGCAGGCTACAGTCCATGGGGTCGCAAACAGTGGGACAGGACTGAGCAAAATATATTTCAACAGTTCATGGAATTCAGAGCAAAGGAGATATATTTGGGGGAAAACTCTTCCTTACTTCTTTTGAAATCAGTCACTTTCCATGGTATTATATCAATTCAGATTGAATTTGGCTATAAGAAGTAAATAATAACTAAGTTACAAAGCGTAGTAACTTTTATGACTTCTAGAGTTGGGGAGCTATTGGCATTGGTTTGACAGCTCAGCTATGTCAGGGCCCAAGATGTTGTAATTCCCTAGGCCTTTCCCTCATGGCTACAAGATGCCTGCTACAGCTCCAGGCATTGGACTATAGCCAAGGCAGAAAGGAGGAGGGAAGAGTAGTGGCAGTCTTATCTGTCTATTTTTTCAGGAAATCAAAATCTTTCCTGGAAACTCTTTAAATAAGTGACCATTTCTGTCTCATTGGCCAGCGATATGTTACATGGCACTACTGGTAGCAAAGGAAGCTGAAACAAATCAATTAGTAGTGTTTCCAGTGTATAAGTAAGTGTGAAAGCAACAAGTGATAAGGGAAAGGTAGTTGGGTCATCCAATTAATGGTATTGTTTTCAGGTAGTATTTGGACTTTAAAAGTGAGCGTTTGATCTAGCAAATTGCAGACTTATTGAAAGAATAGTCTGACAGATTCTATGATTATCCATGAAAATCAAAATGTTATTTCTGAAAGGAGCATTTAGTCCATCTCTCATGTTAATAATGTCTGGCATGTTAGACAGTAAATATTTGTTGATTGAAAAAAAAATAACCTTAGAAATGGAAACATAAAATGGCTCCACCTACTGGGTAATTGTATTAGTTACCTATTGGTATTGTAAGTACCCCCAAATTTAGTAACTTAAGAGAATATATACTTACAGTTGACCTTTGAATAAAACAAATTTGAACCACACGAGTCCACTTATATGCAGATTTTTTCCCAATATAATTGGCCCTTCATATCCATGGGTTCCATATCCATGGATTCAACCAACTGCAGATAATGTAATGACATTTGAGATGTGTGGTTGGTTGTATCTGCAGATGCAGAACCTGTGCATACAGAGGGCCAACTATGGGACTTGAGCATCCAGGGATTTTGATATCAGTGGTGGGTCCTAAAACCAACCCTCCATGAATACCAAAGGACAGTTGTATTGTGTCATAGTTTCTGAGGATCAGAAATTGAGAAACTACTTAAGTGGTTCTGGCTCAGAACCTCTCATGAGGTCACAATTAAATTGTCAGCCAGCCAAGAATTCAGTCATCAGGAGACTTGACTGGGGCTGGAAGATCTCATTCCAAGTTCACTGGAGTGACAGTTGGTCATAAACCTCTGTTCCTCACCATGTGGGCTGTAGGGGAGGAACCTTTTCCTTCTTCCACTTAGGTTCTTTGGCTGGTATAATAATGGACATGAGACACATTAATTGTACATGTGGGAGTCTTATGGACATGAGAGGGTCAAAAACAGTCAGGCAATTGAAACTTGTATGCCATCCTGAGGTAAGGAGAAGGGGATACAGGTCTGGGGCTGAAAAGGGGAGGAAGACAGTTCACAGGGAGAGAAGAAATGTCCCTTGAACAGGAAGGAGATCAAACCAGTCAATCCTAAAGGAAATCAACCCTGAATATTCACTGGAAGGACTGATGCTGAAGCTGAAGCTCCAATACTTAGGCCACATACTTTGATGTGAAGAGCCAACTGATTGGAAAAGACTCTGATGCTGGGAAAAATTGAAGGCAGGAGGAGAAAGGGGCAACAGAGGATGAGATGGTTGGATGACATCACCAAATCAATGGACATGAATTGAGCAATTGAAGGACAGGGAAGCCTGACATGCTCTAGTCCAAGGAGTCACAAAGAGTCAGGCACAATTGAGTGACTGAACAACATCAAGAAATGCAAATGTTTGGTAAAAAAAAGTTTGTCAGGCCACACAGAGACAAATGGGTCATGCAGAAGGCTTTGAACAAACAGGCTCTGCTGACAGGCGCCACCCCCCTCCACCCCCACCTCAGCTTACCACACCTAACCCAAACTTTATGGGTCTTTCTGAGTCTGTTGGACCTTGACTGTCTTCAGTGAAAAATAATCCGTGTGCAGACGGCACGTTCTGGAGTGCCCTTGCCCTGAACCCCCTCAGGGGCCCTCCATAGGGCTGCTTGAGTGTTCTCATAACATAGGAACTGACTTCCTTCAGACCGAGTGATCCAAGAGAGCCACGTAGACAAGCCATAGTGTCTCTTATGGTCTAGCCTCAACAGTGATAAACATTACTTCTGCCATATTCTGTCATTACACAGACCTATCCTGATAGAATGAAGGCAGGGATGACGTAAGAGTGTGAATCCTGGAAGGAAGAGATTGTTGGACACCATCTCGAAGGCTGGCTACCACACTCACAGAGCAATTTAGCTGAGAAATGAGAACTGCAAGCCCAGCTTTTCTCATGATCAGTCTGTGGCCCACATGACATTTCTTTTTCTTAGTAAACAGAAATTTTTGTTAAAAACAATCATCATTTTAAATCAACCAATAGCTTTCTCTGTGTCTTATATGTGCCCACACAGACACATTGACATGAATACACAAACACATGAATATTTTGCTATGGCTTAATTTCTGTCAGTATTCTTTAGAGAGGGAAAAAACCAGAGTTCTTGCCTAATGCAACTAAAACCCACAATTGAACAATTAAGAGAGCTGTGTCATCAAAAAGGGTATAGCTCTACTATAAGAATTAGGCAGTTGGCCTCCTCTTCCATAAGTGAAATGGAGAACAGTCAAGAAAGCAAAGGAATCGTCTGTAAGATAGACGGGAAGGAAACAAAAGGTAATTGAAACATTTTTAAATGAAAAGACCAGCTTTTATTTTTTATTGTGGAGCAAACCGAGTTCCCAAGCTCTTCTTTCAGTGTGCCTGTGTTTGTATAGAAATACAGATTGCTCAAAAATTGCTAACTCTAGTTAAATCTTATTGCTAAAGGAGACCACCAGGGCTTCCCTGGTGGCTCAGACGGTAAAGAATCCGCCTGCGATGTGGGAGACCTGGGTTCAATCCCTGGGTTGGGAAGATCCCCTGGAGAAGGGAACAGCTACTCACTCCAGTATTCTTGCCTGGAGAACCCCCATGGGCAGAGGAGCCTGGCAGGCTACAGTCCATAAGGTCGCAAAGAGTCAGACACGATTGAGTGACTAAGCACAGCACACAAAGGAGACCACATTGAATTTCAACTTATTATAGTGATATTATTTTCCAAGTATATCTTTTTTTTTGAGGACACATTCCACATTTTATTTACAATTTAAGACTAACTTTAATCTCAAAATCACATATCCATGCACCTATTTACTTTTTGTTGATTTTACTTACACGTAAATGCATGGTTTGTCCAACAAAGACTGTAAAAAAATGTTTACCACGTCTGTTACATGGAACACAGGAACAGCTTGTGGCCGAAATTTATCCACCTCCCCCACAACATTTTTTTTTTATTATAAATACAGGTATCACAACAATCCTGAACATATTTTTGATATTACTAGTAGTCAGCACCAATACCAATTCAAAAATTAACACAATTTGTGACAGTATTTGTTGTACCTACTACTTTAAACGATTTCAACTGAAGCTCCTTCACTCAGCAAGATGGACAGAACACACCATTCTGGGCTTCCTTCTTGAACTTTCTCTTCAGAAACACACCTGCCTGCACAGCCACCTGACACGTGTCACCATGCTCCCACCTGCAAACCTGAGTTCCCCTTGAGTACTCCAGGTTCACGCTTAAATGATGCTGCCTTAACAAGAAAGAAACTCGGCTTAATTTTCCTCTTGTTACCATTGCCTACTGTTTTTTGTCCTTCTTCAAGTTCTTCCAACAAGTGAAAATTACAAGGAACTGTAAAGCCTGTGGAGACCGCCATCTTCTCCTGCACCCTGACCTCCTAAAATATCTTATAGGAAGTATAAATTTGTTTTCAGAATGACCAATCCTTTAGAACTTGCAGAAATAAGCAGTTTAAAATTTTTATCCATTCTAGTTTTGGAGCCAAAAATAACAGTAAGAATTTGCGTGATTTTAATAGTGTCCTTTTGCTCCTATCTCTCTGAAGTGGTTACTTTCTGGGTTCAGTTCAGTTCAGTTGCTCAGTCGTGACCGACTCTTTGTGACCCCATGAACCGCAGCACACCAGGCCTCCCTGTCCATCACCAACTCCTGGAGTCCACCAAACCCATGTCTATCGAGTCGGTGATGCCATCTAACCATCTCATCCTCTGTCCTCCCCTTCTCCTCCTGCCCTCAATCTTTCCCAGCATCAGGGTCTTTTCAAATGAGTCAGCTCTTCACATGAGGTGGCCAAAGTATTGGAGTTTCAGCTTCAGCATCAGTCCTTCCAATGAATACTCAGGACTGATCTCCTTTAGGATAAACTGGTTAGATCTCCTTGCAGTTCAAGGGACTCTCAAGAGTCTTCTCCAACACCACAGTTCAAAAGCATAGATTCTTCTGCGCTCAGATTTCTTTATAGTCCAACTCTCACATCCGTACATGATGACTGGAAAAACCATAGCCTTGACTAGATGGACCTTTGTTGGCAAAGTAATGTCTCTGCTTTTTAATATGCTGTCTAGGTTGGTCATAACTTTCCTTCCAAGGAGTAAGCGTCTTTTAATTTCATGGCTGTAATCACCATCTGCAGTGATTTTGGAGTCCAGAAAAATAAAGTCAGCCACTGTTTCCCCATCTATTTGCCATGAAGTGATGGGACCAGATGCCATGATCTTAGTTTTCTGAATGTTGAGTTTTAAGCCAACTTTTTCACTCTCCTCTTCCTTTTTCATCAAGAGGCTCTTTAGTTCTTCTTCACTTTCTGCCATAAGGGTGTTGTCATCTGCATATCTGAGGTTATTGACATTTCTCCTGGGAATCTTGATTCCAGCTTGTGCTTCCTCCAGCCCAGTGTTTCTCATGATATACTCTACATATAAGTTAACTAAGCAGGGTGACAATATACAGCCTTGACGTACTCCTTTTCCTATTTGGAACCAGTCTGTTGTTCCATGTCCAGTTCTAACTCTTGTTTCCTGACCTGCATACAGGTTTCTCAAGAGGCAGGTCAGGTGGTCTGGTATTCCCATCTCTTTCAGAATTTTCCACAGTTGATTGTGATCCAGACAGTCAAAGGCTTTGGCATAGTCAATAAAGCAGAAATAGATGTTTTTCTGGAACTCCCTTGCTTTTTCCATGATCCAACAGATGTTGGCAATTTGATCTCTGGTTCTAAAGCCTTTTCTAAAACCAGTTTGAACATCTGGAAGTTCATGGTTCACGTATTGCTGAAGCCTGGCTTGGAGAATTTTAAGCATTACTTTACTAGCGTGTGAGATGAGTGCAGTTGTGTGGTAGTTTGAGCATTCTTTGGCATTACCTTTCTTAGGGATTGGAATGAAAACTGACCTTTTCCAGTCCTATGGCCACTGCTGAGTTTTCCAAATTTGCTGGCATATTGAGTGCAACACTTTCACAGGATCGTCTTTCATGATGTATGTCAATAATTTGACACCTCTGGAATAATGAAGGAGGAAGGAACAAAGAAGACTTTTTTGGTCTGGCTTCTTCCTTATAGAAATAAATATTTCAATTACCTTCAGTTAAAATTGAAATGGGTTCCTTTGGGGATCATATATTTATGTTTTTAAAACAAGTGTACAAATCTTACTGAATATAGCTACTCATTGGTTTAATCTGAGTATATGAACTGGATCACACTCCAGGGCCAATTTTTTTTTTAAGTCATTGAAAATACCAGTTTTTGAAACAGAAAGGAAACTAACATTTCTGGAGCAGCAAATAGGGAGTTAAAGACTGTGCCAGGTGATGTTGATGTTTTCAGGTAGGATCCCAGTTTACAGAACTGAGGTTCAGAGAACTTTCTCATTTGATCAGTGACTATTTGTTGAGCTCTTGCTATAAGTGATATGTACTGTACTAAATGGCAGAAACACAGTGATAAATAAGACTAGGCCACACAGCCTGTGAGTGGAAAGGTATGAGTAGAAGGTTTCAAAGTCCAGTGTCTTTTGATTCCACTTCTGAGTACTTAGATGTGAAGACCCATGACACACAGAAGAACATATGATAGGTCATAGAGAGGTTGATATTGGGGACATGCTAACATTGAGTGCTGGCTTTTTGTCCAGCGTGAGGCAAAAAGTTTGCCATGTTTTAGTGCATATAACACTCAAAACCACCCTTTGAATTGGATATTAGTATTTTATTAATCCATGGAAAGTGGAGGCACAGAAGGGCTCAGATTGTTGCTCATGGTTGCTCAGATATTCAGGAATGGAAAATATAAGTCAAAGAGGGAGGGTCTACTTCCAGCAGGAAGGGTCAGAGAAAGCTTTTATGGAGGAGGAAAATATCTGCTCTGCCAAAAAATGGCAAAGATCTGGGACACACTTTATTCCTTCTTCTTTCTGTGGTGATGGTCAACTCCACTGAATCAGTCCTAGCACCTTTTCCCATTATGCTGGGACATGGTTTCAGAAATCTCTCAACATAAACTCCAGGCAGCCACCACCAGCCAACTAGAGACTGTACTTGAGAGAAACCATATTTTCCACTCATAGCAAGCATTTCTTAATGTTTTTGATAGTCCAGCATCCATTTCATCTGTCTCGTATTATTTGGATTTCTTTTGAGGGAGTTAGGTTTTAGCATAGTGTAGTCTTGGTGGGAGAGCAATTCCAGATGCCAACAAGTTTTTACAGAAGCCAAGAGGACAAGGCAGGATAAAAGTATTAATATATAACCTGAACTTGGCTGACGGGAAGTTATTTTCTGGGACTTTAACTCAAGGGCAGGAAGGAATGGTGTGTTAAACAGACTTTGTTTGATTTAAGACGATGACTGTGGTTTTTGCTTCCTAATCCTCTGGGATTCTTTTGGTTCCTGTCCGTTCTCAAGACCTGTCATTTCTGTAAGCATCGACAGCCCTCCAGCAAGTTGCCTTATGTTGAGGTCAACCAAATTTGGTTTCTGTTCCTTGCAAATATGGAATCCTGATTGATACACAATCGGTTCATTGTCACTGCTGACCCTGGCTAAATCTGTAATATCATCACCTGAAATTAACAAAAACAAAACAAAGCTCTCTTCTTACTTGAGTCAAATTCACACTGTTGATTTGAATTTTACACTCTTAAGATAATTGCTGGGGCAATCTCAGCTTGGAGTTAACCTCTACTTTCCAGCTTTTTCCATTTTCATGGTATTATTTTTATGCCTTTACTTATGAACTTGGGCTTTGAAACTCACTGGGCTTATTAATTCACTCAGGTAGGCTGAGCTGTCTTTTCCAAACCATCAGCATTTTCAAATAATTGAATCTTTCTCAAGTGTCCCATTATTAGCTTCAGGATGCAAGTACCCAGCAGGAGCAAGTTGTCCCTTTGATTGGGAAGTTCCTCTGGACATCCTGGCCAGGAGGCGTCCATACTGCTCTGCTTCAGTTACAGAGAACTGATTTTCCTCTTTCCTATGAGTGCATGTCTGTTCCTCTACTTAAGGTTTATTCCTTTTCATCTCATTTTTCCTCCCCTGGCTCTCAGTGTCCTAGGGACTCAGAGCATGGATGAGAAGCATTGGCATCACTCGGGAAAGGAAGAGTCTCAGGCCTCACCCCAGACCTACTCATTCAGAATCTACAGTTGAACAAAATCCCCAGGTAACTTACATGCACATTGAATTGAGAATCACTGCTCTAGAGGAGGCCCTAAGTGACTTGGCAGATACTGTATTCTAGACAATTTACGTTCCAACCAGTGTGTCCAAAGCTCTACATTGACTATTCATTCCACTTATGGTCTAACTCTGGAGGCTGGGAAGCTAAGAACTTGTATCTCCAGCCCCCTTTCCAGCTAATGTGGGAGCCATGCTTTAGTCTTCGCCAAATCAGACATAAGCAGAGTCCGCTGTACTGTTGCTTCTGCCTCCCCCTTACTACTTGGAACACCTCTGATGCTTAGAGCGCCAGCCCTGTTGCTAAGAATGGGAGAGACCAAAGGAGCCTCTATTCTCTTGCCATCTATGAGGTGCTGAGCCATCCCCCGTTACCTTCTCCTAATATTCTTGGTGCCTGAAATAAACACATCCCTATTTGGGTGAACTATAATCAATGGGCTCTCAGACATGGCTAAGTAAAACACTGGCTTCCCCAGGTTGTCTGATTAAGCACCAAAGTCCTTTGGAAACATGTTTAGATTTTGATTTAAATTTAAATTTTGGCTTTCAACCTTGAGGCTCTGAGCCATTTCCAAGGAAACAGTGGAGTTTAGTGGTGAGAAGCAAACCTGTGGAGTTGAACATGCTCCCATATGCTCAGGAGGGCTTTATGTTTGGTTTAAGGCTCTGTTGTTGTAATCTTAAAATTCTGAATTCTTGAAATGATGTAGGTGATTAAGGTGACAAACTGACACCAACCTGGTTCCAATTTATCTTATGAACTGAGTTGGGAGAGAATTAGTAGCAGAATTTAGACTTCTTACTATTTGGCGCAACATTACTTAAGTTGCATCATGGAAACTTTTTTAGTTTTATTTTACTGCTTAACAATGTTTCAAAGGAGACCTTGCTTTCAAACCTTAGTAAAGTCACAGAAAGGCTATGCATTTACCAGAACTTTGAGATTCAAGGAAAAACTTTATTCTGAGATTATTGCTGCAGAGGCCAAGTATGCTTAATATTAAACATATTACATATGTAAATACATAAATATTTTGGTAAATATATGTGAGAAATGAATACTAAATATTCATAACAGCTTCAGGGACTGGGAGTCAAATTTCATCATCCATGACAAAGGAAGCAGAACTCTCTGAAGCCCCAGTGACAGTGCTGAGGAGCATCACGCAGCTGCTAGAGAGCAGCATGTCACAGAGAGGACCGACGTCATCCCAGCCATCATCTTGACACCTGACGACAGCAGGAAGGCCTGATGCCAGAAGAAAAAACAGCATAACAAGAATTCCCGTAGGTATTTGTAACTCTGCTGCCAAACTGATTTTATAGTATTGACAGCAGAAATTGAACAAGGGCTCATTTATAGACTAGTTGGTCTTTATAGACCACTTTCCGATGTCCGCATCTCTGAAATCCTTCATCGTGCACCTAATGACAATTTCTAGATGGATATTATAGCAATTTGCTGGACTAATCAGGCACTTGGGTCTTGATGGACACGTTCACACCCACTGAAATACAGTACACGTGATCTTGTGGTGTTGGTTTTTCAGAGCCGAGGCAATGCCAGGCTTTGCCAAAATCTTTCGAAAAATTTTTGAGTTAAGAGGTTACTCTAGAGAGGGAGGAGAGAACAATGAGATGAAAAGTAAAATTCGGGTATTCCATAATTTAATTTTTGAAAGGAAAGATATGATTTTTGTCAGGCAGTCAAGCACTCTGGCTCTGAGCCAGGCTGTGTATGCTGAGTGGTGGCAGGAAGTGCATCACCCAGAGACTCCCAGGTCCCCTGGCTCTGGGTGGCTGGGTGTGGGTGCCTGATGTGGAGGGGAGATGGGTGATTCCCATGGGTGGGTCAACAGTGATTCTGGCTGAGGTGCTAACGCGGATCCCTAAGGAAAGGAAGAAGAGATTCTTATGTAGTGCAAAGGCCCTCCAGACTGGCTGGGGGTTTGTGTGTATGTGAAGAAATAAGAGGATACGAAAGAGGAATCCCCTTCTCTCCTCACCAGAGAAGGTAAGACAGCTGTAGGAGTGGTGGACACAGGTGCAGGGGAGGCGGGAAGGCTCATTGACCGGGTTAGAGAGGACTGAGGCTGGTGGGCAGACTTTGGGAGATCCCTCCAAACCTTGTGGCAGCTGTGCTTGGAAGGCAGTGTGATCCAAGTAGGAAGAATTGGGGGTCAAACAGAAAAGGATGTTGCTCCAGAAGCCAAGTGGCAGAGGACAGACAAGAGCCAAACAGAAACCACTTAGCCTTGGACTTGCAGGGGAAAGGCAGGCTTTTGGGGAACTGTCATCTGGTGACAAGGAGTGGACTTGAAGGTTTAGACCTGTGAACAAAGGGACATAGTGGTTGGGACTTAGCCACTTGTGTCCAGACTGTGGCCCAAATGTTTGTAAAAATTAATTTACTTCTATATAATGTTTTATTATAATGTAGTTTGATTCACAAGAAATTGCAAAAATAGTACCAGAGTTTCCTTGTATCATTCAGCCAGTTTTCCTTATGAGATCATAGGAATAAAAGTTCTTTTAAAAAAGATATTATCTCGCATAACCATAATACCTGTCTTAGTTCTTTCAGGATGCTATAACAAAGGACCATAGACTGTGTGGCCCATAAATGACAGAAATTTATTTCTCCTAGCTCTGGAGGATGGAAGTCTGAGGTCAGGGTGCCAGCCTGGTCAGGTTTGGGTGAAGGCCCTCTGGCAGCCTTCAGCTGCTTAGTTAGCTTTCTTGATGTCTTCTCTTACTTATTCATCCATCCATCTGTCCATCTAGTGCTGCCAAAATAACTGTCCTATAACACTGCTTATATTAGGCTAGTCTGCTCAAAAAGCTGTAAAAGCTTTCTGTTGTTTCAAGGAACAAGACTCCCAATGCTGGGGCAGGTGATCTCTGAAAGGGTGCGTTTGATCTAAAGGGCAAATTCAAGCAAGTAGTCTCTACAAGGACACACTCACCTTAACTGATAGCCCCTTGAAACTCGGGGCCATATTCAGCTCAGTATTTTGCATTCTTAATTTGGGTTCCACAACAAATAGACCTGAAGACAAGGACTGAGTGCTAGTAGTTAATGTGTGAGGTCTTCCCAGGAAGCACCAGTAGGAGTGTGGGGAAATGAGATGGGGAAAGTAGGGAAGTCATTGCAGGGTGTGGTATCAAAACATTAAACTAAGGGAAATGTGAGCTTAATCCCAGTCTGGAGAATGGTGGTTGACTGTAGAGATTATGGAGCTCAGTCATCCCACCCAAAGGGTGAGACGGCTGGAGTCATACCCACCAACTCATGTCAGCCAGTGATTGAAGGCTGCTCCTGTATCGCTAGCCTGCTCTATAGTTTCAGCCTGTACATGGGCAGTGCAAGCTTCAGCAGCTGGACAAAGTCCCCTGGCAAAATGCTGCAGGCATTTACAGCTGGAAGCTGAGCCTGTGTGCACTGTGGGCAGGGCACCAATGGCAGTTACTACACGGAAGTTCCTTTATCCCTCATGCACTGGGGAAGACTCTGGGAATTCAAAGATGTTTGTGATCATTTCTTTGTCTCTGGGGCACTCATACCCTGGACAGAAAATGGCAACAGAGTGTGGCCATGGCTGGAGTTGGTGTATACACTGTAAGAAAACAAAGGAAAGTAAAATCAACTCTGCTTGGGATCAGTAAGGACCATCTCAGAAAGGAAGAGACGTATGCACTGTTTTTTTTTTTTTTTTAATTTTATTTCATTTGGTGGGGCGAAGTCTTAGTTGTGGCATGTGGGATCTTTGATCTTCACTGTGGCTTGTGAAATATTTAGTTGTGGCATGTGGAATTTAGTTCCCTGACCAGGAATCAAACCTGCCTTGGGAGTGCAGAGTCTTAGCCACTGGACCACCAGGGAAGTCCGTGTACTGGTTCTTAATGAGATCAAGGTAAGTAAGATTTTGCCAGGATGCCAGGGGAGTGGTGGGGAAGGTGGGGGTGGGGAGGTAGGAAGAAGAGCATTCTAGGTGGAGGGAATAATAAATGACAAAGTAAGACGGAGAGTAATGACCTATTCTGGAAAGAATGGCTATTCTTTAATAATTAGAGCTTGGAAAACATGGAGGGACAGGGTGTGATGGAAGTGAATGTTGAAAGATATGTTGGAACCAGTTTGTAAAAGCCTTCTTTGCCATGCCTTTGGTACTGCAACTTCAGAATCACATTGGTTTTACACATTTCCAAGAAAAGTTTTAAGGAATTCCAAATTGCAGTGACAGGCAAGAGTGATTTCCTTTTATAAAAAAAAGCTATGACTATACATTAAACTTAAAAATATTATGAAACTGAGATTCTATACTTAGGCTTATATAGGGAAGCATATTTTTTTCCATAAAATTTTTTTATTTACAGTAGAATTTCTACCTGTATCTTGCCTAAGCCAAGAGCAGGAATTTCTTTCTGTCCCAGTTACTATATTTGGTACCATTGCCTTTATTAAGTTTTTTTTTAACTTTTATTTATTTACACTTGTTTGTTTGTTTGCTTTGCTGGGTCTTCGTGGCTGTGGGTTTTCTCTGGCTGCAGCGAGTGGGGGCTCCTCTAGCTGTGGTGCGTGGGCTTCTCATTGCAGCGGCTTCTTTTGTTGTGGAGCGCAGGTCCCAGGGCGTATGGGCTTCAGCAGTTGCAGCTTGTGGGCTTAGTTGTCCCGTGGCATGTGGAATCCTCCTGGACCAGGGATCAGACCCGTGTCCCCTGCATTGGCAGGCGGACTCATAACCACTGGACCACCAGGGAAGTCCTGGTACCATTGCCTTTAAAATATTGTGTCTCAAACTCCAGCTAGGATAATTTCCATGTGTGGAATCTTTTAAATAATACCAAAGGTGGGGCTTCTCTGGTGGCTCAGATGGTATAGAATCTGCCTGTGATGCAGTATATGCGGGTTTGATCCCTGGCTCAGGAAGATGCCCTGGAGTAGGAAATGGCAACCCACTCCAGTATTCTTTCCTGGGAAATCCCATGGACAGAGGAGCCTGGCAGGCTACAGTCCATGGGGCCGCAAAGAGTCAGAGAAGACTTAGTGACTAAACAATAACAATACCAAAGGTCATCAGTTATCCTTCTGAGATCCAGATAAATTGCCTCTGGTGGCAGTGCTAGCATCTATTATCCTTTTCTACCAATATAAAAAGCAATGTGATTTAAAAAAAAAAAAGATTTATCCCTTAGATATAACTGTTGACAGCCACTTCATTTGCTACACTCTTCAACTTACATTCATCTCATTCTTTAGTAAAAGTAAACAGAAGTGCTGTGCAATGTATAGAAAGGCAGGCACAAAGAAGCCTCATGAGGTTTCATCCATTTTAAGATCTTACTCAACACAGATAAGTCATCAGCAGTTGAGACTCCACTGCCTGAGGAAGGACCACTTTGTTTTTCCAACTATTCACCCATTTTATAATTGAATTGATTCCAGGTTCCATTTAGACTAATCTTCATATGAAATGCAATGGTTTGGATTATTCTGATCAATGTCAGTAATGAGGCAATTACATTTTTATTAAAAAAAAAAAAAAGGTGGTATTTTGGAACAATGTCTCCTTTGCTGCTGCTGCAGTGTCTCTTAGCTGTGCTTATCTAGAGGAATATATTATGGCTTCAGGAAAGAGCTGCCAAAGACTGAGGCGGGATATTCATTTCTTAGTTCTGTACTTAAGGAAACCAGCTATTTTCTTCTCTCTCTTTTCCCCAAGGGTGTCTTATTTAGAAATAAATGTGATTCATTTTCAGTAGAAGAGGGGCTGGAAGATGGCCTTGGGTATAACAACATCAAAGCATGTGATAAATAACACAAAGCCAGAGAAAAATACATTTAGGAGGCCATTTTGGACTTGATTGGTTAAAAACTGACAAGTCCTTCCCCTAATGCTTGGCTTTGAACCATGAGGGAAATATAAAAAGCAAGAGGGAGAAAGTTACTTAGCCAAACCTAGAAGGGACTTTGCAAAGTTTGTGTGTCGGATAAAGGTCCTGCCCCAAATGCCTGAGCTTGTGTTAGCACATTCGTTCAGCGACACATCTGGGAAAGCATGACAGACGGGCCAGTGCTTTCAGTGGGGAATCGCTTACAATAACATGCAGGCACCCAGCGTGCAAACGATAGGGCCCCTTGTTTGGAAACGTTGAAGCCTGTGCCCCTTCACTGCTCTGATCCGTGCAGAGATTATGAAAGGGGTTTTGAAAGGCAGCTTTTTGCCCCCTGAATCCATTCTCCTCTCCCAGGTGGTAGAATCTACACCCCAAGATCCCCTTGCAATTAGGTGTCCCCACGGGACCAAGTTCTCCTCAAAGCTCTTTGAAAATGTGGAGCTTCCAACTCCTTTGCTGGGTCCTCTTTGTGCCAGCCATAGTGCCAGACTTACTGCAGCCTGGCTTTGACCATGCAGATAAGAACTATGCCCTCGGGGTCTTGGAGTCACAGATGGAGGGACCCATGAGTCTTAAAGGACTTAACTCCCAGGATCCCTGGAGTCCTGGGATAATTAAAGGAGGACAAGGACCAATTCAATGGGAAGATTAGAAGAACCCTCACACAACCATTAGGCTGCATAGGACCCACATAATAACCGAATCCTGTCTCCAAGGTGTGGGTCATTTATGGAGGCCTGGTGAGTAGTCAAGAATCTTCCAAACCAGCCTAACATTAAGCTTCTTCCACAGTGCATGACAGGGGACTGGAAGAACCCTGTAGGGATGTATGATAATTCACCCAATGCTACAAACAATGATTCAGCTCATCTCCCATCTTCTCTTAGCGTGCTCTTAGCATCTCATGATCTCCAGCATATGAAGAATCTGGACTATTTTAGATATATTGGGCCTTAGGGTCTTCCACCATGTCCGTAATTTGTAGATAAGCAGGCAAATACTCACATGTACATAAACTTGTTGAGAAAAGGGAAAAAAGTTGATGGAAGTAACCACCAGGTAACTCTCTTTTCTAGAAGTACAGACTGAAGAGCAGTAGCCGTGCTTGAAACAGGATAGGACACATGAAGATGTGTCCTGATTCTGGAACACCTGTGTTCTTCCAAAGCACAGGATACTCCTCTGATGCCATTGATGCTGTCATAGGCCAAATCTTCAGTTTTTTCATCTTGCTTGATATTATGCAGATAGAGTAAAAGATGGGATCATAGCATTGTTTTGAGGTGAAAATTTTAAAAGTGGAATTTTGATTGGAATTGCATTAAATATAAATCATTTTTGGAAGAATTGACATCTTAATAACATTCTGTCATGACAACCAGGAGTATGGCACAATTTTATATATTTATCTCTGTCTTTAGATGTCTTAGTAAAAGTTTATAATCGGAGTTCTGCATATTAAATAAATGCACAGTTTGTTTTTGTTGCTCTTGTGGGTGTGATGTTTTTCAAGCATTTATTCTACTTGGTTACTTTGGGGAAGGAAAACTATTTCTGTATATTTACCTTGTGTGTAGCCACCTTACTGAACTTTCTTATTAATTTAAATAATTGTAAGTGGGTTTTATTTTTTATTATTTATATTGTTATTGAAGTATAGTTGATTTACAATGTTGTATTTTTTTAATTTAAATTTATTTATTTTAATTAGAGTTGTATTAATTTCCACTATATAGCAAAGAGATTCAGTTATATATACATTCTTTTCCATTATGGTTTAGCATAGGATACTGAATGTAGTTCTCTATACTATACAGTAGGACCTTGTTGTTTATCCATTCCATATATGATAGTTTGTATCTCCTAGCTCCAACCTCCCACTCCACCCCCTTCCCCCTTGGCAAACACAGGTTCTCTGTGTCCTTGAATCTGTTTCTATCTTGTAGATATTCTGTGAGGATCGTGTTGATGTACGAATATTTTTGGGAGAAGGTGAGCTTCATGTCCTACTACTCCACCATACTGATTGCTCCTCCAAGTGGATTTTGTTTTGAAAATGTATTGTTTTCTTAATATTCTTTTTGATTTCTCATTGTTAGTGTATGGAAACACAATTTACTTTTGAGTGTTGATTTTGCATCCTGTAACTTTACTGAATTTATTTATTAGTTCTAACAGTTCTTTTGGCAAATAGAGACAATTTCACTTCTTCCTTTCCTATTTGGATGCCTTCTACTTCATTTTCTCATCTAAGGGCTCTGGTTAGGACTTTTAAAAGTGGGGAGTGGGCATCCTAGTCTTGTTCCTGATCTTAGAGGAAGTTTTCAGCTTTTCACCATTCATTATGATGTTAACTGTGGGCTTGTCATATATGACCCTTGTTATGTTGAGGTACATTCCTTCTATACCTATTGAGAATTTTTTATTATGAAAGTATGTTGAATTTTGTCAAATAATTTTTCTGCACCCATTGAGACAATCATAGGATTTTTTCCCTTCATTTTGTTAATGTGGTATATCATATTCATTGATTTGCGTGTGTTTAACCATTCTTGCATCCCATGGATAAATCCCACTTGACCATGATATATGACTCTTTGAAAGCACTGGTTGAGTTTAGTTTGCTAATATTTTGTTGAGGATTTTTACATCTATGTTCATCAGAGATACTGCTCTGTAATTTTCTTGTAGTTTCACATGAATCCTTATTAAGATGAATTCTGGAGAAGTCAGAGTGAGAGTAGGACGTGATGTGATGATGGAAGCAGAGATTGGGTGATGCATTTTAAAGATTCAGGAAGAGGCCAGAAGGCAAAGAATACTGATGTCCACTAGAAGGTTGGAGGAAGAGAAGGAATGGATTCTCCCTGGAGATTCCAGAAGGAACCAGCCCTGCAGCACCTTGGCATTAGCCCAGTGAAACTGACTTTGAGTTTCTTGCCTCCAGAACAGGAGAATAAGCTATTATATTTGTTACAACAGCAATAGAAAACTAATACACTTCCTTGCTCCCTACGGATTTCTATCTCTTAAAAAGTACTTGCAATCCCAACATGTCCTTCTGGGGGAATCTAAACTATAATACTCACCATCTTTGCTCTACTAGCCGCCCCCTTCTTACCACTCCAGGCAAAGTCCACAGTGTCTTTTTTCTGGACAGTTGCTGGCTGGAGTCTCTACCAACAAATACTGAAATATTAAACCTGCTACCAACATGCAGCCATATTTATTGATTTAATTGGAGGTTATGCTTTCAGTACTCGTCACTCACTATGACAGTGTGACAGGAGAAATGTTTACATGAAGTTAAGTCACTCTTGGAAGTTCAAAGTGATTTGGCATTCATTAATTTCATTTGATTAAAACTTTCATTTTCTTCACAATGATTTTGAAGATTTTTACTCATCAAGTAAATATATTGTAGTAAGAAAGCAAAGTAAACATCTATTGTATTTGGGAATTACTTACAGAGATAGAATCAATTATATCTGGGTTGAGTGGAAAGGGAATAGTAAGGGGTATAAGGGCTTCCCTGGTGGCTCAGACGGTAAAGAATCCGCCTGCAATGCGGGAGACCTGGGTTTGACCCCTTGGTTGGGTAGATCCCCTGGAGGAGGGCATGGCGACCCACTCTAGTATTCTTGCTTGGAGAATCCCCATGGACAGAGGAATCTGGCAGGCTACAGTCCATGGGGTCTCAAAGAATTGGACACGGCGGAGTGCCTCAGCACAAGGGGTGTAAAGTAGCAGTATTGTTGGATGGACTGAAGAGAGCTAGATGGCCAGAACCCACTTCTAAAGCAAATCACAAAAGTGACTCTCCAGGGGCGCTGGTGCTCCTGCCACAATCTGAAAGGTGCGTTTTGAGTGGCCCACTACCACTGAAGTGCTGCCAGGGGAGCCACTTCTGCTCAGTCAGGAAACTTCAGCCTCAGCTGCTGGCATTGGAACCAGGCCACCTCAGTTATGCTCTGCATCCACAGAGTGGAATTCTCGCACCTGGCCTCTATTGCTATATAACTTGGTTCCAAATTTGAGCATTAGATGTGTGCATCTGTTATGCAGAATCTAAATCTCATCCACAGTTTTAGTTGTAAGGGATCTGAAAAACAGACCTTGCAGTTTCAAGTCTCTGTGAGCCAGGAAGGCCCAGAAGGGAGTTGGAGCAGAATTGAGCAAGCCAGTCCACAAAACCTAGTACCACCACGTCTTTCCAACAATATTGGAACCGTAAAACAGAAAAAAAATGTTTTGCTTAATGTTCCTTGGAATGGAAAACTCCATTAGGTACAGCAGCCCATTCCTGTTAATTGTGATCAATACTCTTATTACTATACTTTTTTTTTCTGTAGCAATATTGGTTCTTTGCTTGTGCCAGTATTTTGGTAAGCTTTAGTAAGCCCATTTTTTAAAAAGCTGCTGCAGGTCGCAGACTGCAAGTTTCCTCTCTTCGCTTTCCATGTGTCAGCCAGTGTCTGAGAGCCTAGGGCATTGGATAATAGTTATGGCTGATGATCTTGAGCCTTCACTCCATAACCAAAGGGGAAAGTTCTTGAATTAATGTAGAAATTATTTGTTGAATTAGATCCTGGGGCTATAAAATTTTGAATTCTGCCCAACCATAGTAATTTTTCTGGACTATTGCCATGCTATGATGTTTTCAGCATCCAGAATCCATGTTCAGAGGAAAGGAGAAAAGTTTGCTCTGCAGAGACATATGCATGAAGTCCTGTTTGAATGAACCTGAGGACCTTTGGGGGTGGTCACAATTTTTCTGTCTTTCTCGTTTCATAGTGTTTCATTTGCTAAGAGTTCTAGTTCTGTCAGATGCTGTAATGGGGAAAGAAGCCACACCAACTACTCTTCAATTGACAGTTGCTTTGCCTTTGCTCCTCATGGAAAACACTGGAAGCCATTTATTTAGCTTTGAGAAAATAGCATTTTAAAGGCAGATGATTATTAGCTTTTAGAATTTTACTCCTGGATTTTCATGCATGCATCTTCAAAGATTTTTGGATTGCAACGAGAAACTAAAACATAACTTTAGGAAGATGGCTTATCCATCCAGTGGTTGTGAAAATAACTGCTCAAATATGAATTGTGAAACTGGGCTCTTAGAGTTATAAGAGCAAGATGTTTCTTTTCAGAGAGCATCATCAAAGTTTGTGTATCACAGTAATTTGAATAATGATAAGGAATCTTGGCCAACCAGCAGCAAAATATAAAATGCAAACATCTGGGAAGTTGGCAGCAGTGAGTTGGAAGGCTACCCCGTGGGGTCACAGGTGTGCAAAGTAAATGCTAGGTGATCCGGCGGGAGCAGGTATTGCAGGTAGCAGGACTTGAGGCTGCAAGATGAGAGACTGAGGTTTGCTCTCTTTCCTCCCCAAACAGATGACCAGGGAACTAGCCATTAATTTATGCATGTATTGCATATTGTACACATCTCTCTAGAAATATTTTGTATTTTTATCAAACAAATCCAACACTGGGCCTTCTTTTATTTTTAATTGGAGGATAATTGCTTTATAATATTCTCTTATTTTCTACCATACATAACATGAATAAGCTACAGGTATAAATATGTCCCTTCCCTTTTGCACCTCTCTCCCACTTCCCACCCCATTCCTCCCCTCTAGGTTTGCACAGAAAACTGGATTTGGGTTTCTTGCATCATACAGCAAATTCCCACTGACTATCTCTTTTACATACGGTAATGTGTATGTTTCAACATTACTCCTTTAATTCATCCTTCCTTCTCCTTCCCTGTGTCCATAAGTCTGTTCTCTATGTCTATGTCTCCACTGCTTCCCTGCAAATAGGTTCATCAGTACCATCTTTCTAGATTCCATATATATATGCTAATATATGATTATTTGTTTTTTCTTTCTGACTTACTTCACTCTATAGGATTGGCTTGGGCCTTCTTTTTTTAAAGAAAATTTATTGTAGTTGTTTACAATGTTGTGTTAGTTTCTGGTGAACAGCAAAGTGATTCAGTTACATACTTTTCATTTCCAATATGCTTTATTACAGGATATTGACCACAGTGCCCTGTCTTATACACTAGGACCTTGTTGTTTATTTCATATATAGTAGTGTGTATCTGTTTGGAGAAGGCAATGGCACCCCACTCCAGTACTCTTGCCTGGAAAATCCCATGGATTGAGGAGCCATGGGGTTGCTGAGGGTCGGACATGACTGAGCAACTTCACTTTCACTTTTCATTTTCATGCATTGGAGAAGGAAATGGCAATGCACTCTAGTGTTCTTGCCTGGAGAATCCCAGGGACGGGGGAGCCTGGTGGGCTGCGTCTATGGGGTCGCACAGAATCGGACACGACTGAAGTGACTTAGCAGCAGCAGCAGCAGTGTGTATCTGTTAATACCAAACTCCTAATCTATCCACAAACTCCTTAAGTTACGTTTACCAAAGAGGAGGGTCCCAACTCCTTTCCTCTTGGTAACCATAACTTTGTTTTCTCTGTGAGTCTGTTTTGTAGGTAAGTTCATTTGTGTCATATTTTATTTTATTTTTAAACTTTACAATATTGTATTGGTTTTATGTGTCATATTTTAGATTCCACAAATAAGTGATATCATACAGCATCTGTCTTTCTCTTTCACTTGGTGTAATAATCTCTAGGTACATCCATTTTTCTGCAAATGGCATTATTATTTTTTTAATGGCTGAGTAGCATTCCCTTTTATGTATGTACCACATTTTTCTGTCAATGGGCACATTGATTCCATGTCTTGGCTCTTGTAAATAGTGCTGCTATGAACATTGAGGTGCATGTATCTCTCTGAATGGACATATGCCCAAGAGTGGGATTGCTAGACCATATGGCAACCCTATTTTAGTTTTTTAGGGAATATCCATACTGTTTTCCACACTGGCTGCACCAATTTATATTCCCACCAGTAGTGTAGGAGGGTTCACTTTTCCTCCCACTCTCTCCAGCATTTGTTACTTGTAGCCATTGTGAGTGGTATGTGGTGACACCTCATTGTAGTTTTGATTTGCATTTTTCTAATAATGCTGAGCATCTTTTCATGTGCCTATTGATTTATCTACATATTTTCTTTGGAAAAAAGTCTATTTAGAACTTATGTCCATTAAAAGAGTTGTGTTTTTGGCTGCACTAGGTCATCAATGCTGTGCAGGGCTTTCTCTAGTTGCAGCAATTGGGGGCTACTCTTCATTGTGGTTCATGCTTCTCATTATGGTGGCTTCTCTTGTTGCAGAGTGCAGGGTCTAGATGTGCGGGCTTTAGTGTTTTCTTTGGCAATTCTGGATCTTCTATGGTTCCATATTAATTTTAGGATTATTCTAGTTCTGTGAAAACTGTTATGGGTAATTTGATAGGGATCTCATTAAATCTGTAGGTTGCTTTGAGTGGTATGGTCATTTTAACAGTTTTCTTCCAGTCCAGAAGTGTGGGATATCTTCTCATCTTCAGTTCCCTTTATCAATGATTTATAGTCATATCATTTTGTTTTGTTTTTGGTTTCTTGGCTCTATCACAGAGCATGTAGGATTTCAATTCTCTAACCAGGGATTGAAGCCTTTAAGGGGACCCCGATGTGAGAACCACAGCTAGTCTAGGGTTAGAGACATTAGAGAGACAGTAGGCTGTGGTCATCTCAATTCAAACTTTTAATGAAATTGTGTTTCTTTACATTTCAGAGGGTAAGCTTCTGTGCAGTTCATTTAGACTGGAAGAAAGTGCTCCTGGAACTACATGTTGCTGAGATCATCCTCATTAGAGCTGGGAAAATTCCTTTCAGGTGACTAACCACAATGTAGGACTAGGAGGAAATAATCTCTTGCTCATTTATACTTGTGTGTTATCTGACAATTATTTTTTAATTTATGTATTTTTGAAAAAATTTTTTAAAATTCAGAAATTACAGATTATGTGACAAATACCAGCCAGTTTGAATCAACAGACACATTTTGAATATTTTTTCCCTAGTGTTACTTTGTACCACATGAAATTGAAATGTTGTTTGTCCAAAACCTATTCTCCTTCCTCTCTCTTTACTTCTCTTCTTCCCCAGAGGCAACCTCCACCATGGATTTGGCAATGGGCTTCCCTGGTGGCTCAGATGGTAAAGAAACTGCCTGCAATGCAGGAGACTCAGGTTCAATCCCTGGGTTAGGAAGATCCCCTGGAGAAGGGAATGGTAACCCACTCCAGTATTCTTGCCTGGGAAATCCCATGGACAGAAGAGCCTGGAGGGCTACAGTCCATGGTGTAACAAAGAGTTGGGCACGACCACTTTTTACTCTGTGTTTACACTTTCATCATGTACATATGTATTCACAAATGATATTAGTGCTGTTTTTGGTAGTTTTTCCTCTACACTGACACAGATGGTGTTATATGAGGCACATGATATAAACTTGCTTTTTTCACTCCATTTTATGATTTTTGTCTTAATAAGGCATATCTAATTGATAAACTAATTCTCATTTCTTTTTATTTCCTATGCTTTATAGACTTTGCTTCACTACCTTGGTGACAGACAAGGGAAAGGATGAGGGGGTGGTGTTTGAAAACTAGTGTTATTCACTTGCCAAAGGTGATAAAAAGTTACCTCTTGAAACAAAAGATGGTCTGCTTAGAGTTGGGAAGATGGCTAGTCTAACCTAGAAGAAATGAACTGGTCACTTGGTGCTGATTTCACAATAAAGAGTATCTGTAACATCAGGGTGTTTGCTCATGTTACAGTAATCTCTAAGTCAATGGAGCTCAAGCTTACTGTGGCCATTAAGGACTCAGTGGATCTTTCCTCTTCTGATTATCATCCCTAGGAGGCCTGGATTTGTGCATGCTGTTTCCCAGTTTGAACCTAAACTTGGGGAAATGCAAGAGAGGTGTTTGCTGCTGCAGGAAGTCCAGAGCCAATCCCACTGTTAACACATTCTCCTGCCCTGCATCAGGTGACCACAAAATTAAAATTTGTTTTTTTCCCTTCAGTTTAAGGATGGATAGGTTTTCACTGGGACTAAATTATGGTATCTGCTTATGGAAAGGTATTATGGGTTGAATTGTGTTCCCCTTCGGGATATGTTTCAGTCCTAACTACCCAGTACCTCAGAATGTGATGTTATTTGGAAGTAGAGTCACTGTAGATGAAGTAGTTAGGTAGAGATGAGGTCATAATGGAGTAGGGGGGGCCCTTAGTCCAGTATGCCTGGTGTCCTTATAAGAAGAGGAGACACAGAGACAAGAGACACACAGGGAGAACTTCATGAGATAAGAGGCAGAGAGTAAAGTGATGGATCTATAAGCCCAGGAATGTGGAGAGGTGCTAGCAACCACCAGAGGCTAGAAGAGGCAAGGAAGGATTAATTCCTAGAGCCCTCAGAGGGAGCATGACCCTGCTGACATCATGGTTTTGGAATTCTAGGTTCCAGAATCATGAGAGAATAAATGTCTGTTGTTTGTGGTACTGTTACAGAAGCCCTAGGAGACAAATACAAATGAAAATGAAGAGTAAAGTTTAGCTCAACTCAATATGTTAAAGAGAGCACCCATCACATGTACGTAAACTGATTATTCCAGAAATGTTAAGGGATTAGTAGTCTAGTTAACTGAATTTTCTGGTTTGAGCATTAACCATCTTACTCTGTAATTTCTACCAACAGTACTACATGTACATGTTTAAACATCTGGGTTGTGAGTTATAATGAAACTAAAAAACCCATATGGCCACCAAGGTCCCTGTAGATCCTATAATGTTACCATGTTCTTTTAATAAAGACATTAAAGTACTGGGGAAAACTTGCAGATGAAAGACATATTTAACTGAACTAACTTCCAGGAGTAAGAAGATAATGTGATATAATTGAAACTAAAGCTATATTGCCCTTAATTTTCCTCTTTTGATATTTCATAAAATACTTTTAGATATTACAAATATATGCTCATTATAAATCTAGTTATGGTTGTTAGTCCAGTACTATAGAATAATTCAGTTTATTCCTTTCATTTCTTCTTCCTCTTTCACCACTTCCACTGTGGCCACCAGCACTGACCATCAACTGTGTCCTCGTCCACCACCACCTCCTCCTCCACAACTGCCTCCAGTACTCTCACTTCATGCTTTAGGCAGACTTTGTGTTGCTGGGTTGGCCAAGAGTTATCAAACATTTCCCAAAAGCAAGACTTGAGGAAAAAGGACAGATGATTCAGAGTCTACATATGTAGCAAGGTAGGGGACATAAAAATTTATATGCATATCCTTAATATAAGGCAAAACATGAAAATGGGAGATTCTTAAGATGCAAAAATAAAGTACTGTATTAGTCCAGATCCAGATGACTACTTTTAACCACAGATGTCTTCAGCCATCATAATGAGTTTGGGGTAGATCTTCTATTAGGTAAGTCATTGATTCTTTAAAAAACACGGCAGTCACACAGTCATTTTGAGTGATCTCTATTGACCAGGTTATAGAACTTTTACACGAAGAGATAAGAGTCTTATTATTTTGGTTTTTCCATTTTGTGTAGGATAAGCATGGATGATAGAGAATAAGTATTTGATGATTTAATTCCTATTGTGATTCTGAGAGTTGAAGCTACAAATAATTTTGAGTTTGAAAGTACACATGTGTACTTATTTTTGTTATTTTCTTTGAAACAGTAATACAGATTTGGCCAGATCTACCAAACTTAGAGATTTATTTATTTATGTACATATGTATGTATGTATTTATATTGAAGTATAGTTGCTGTACATTATATAAGTAACAGGTGTATAACATAGTGATTCATGGTTTTTAAAGGTTACACTTCATCTAGTTAATATAAAGTATTACCTATATTTCTTGTGTTATAGCATACATGCTTGTAGCTTATTTTATACATAATAGTTGGTACCGGATGTATTTATTCTTTGCCCCAGTAATTCCACCTCTTAACACTGCTACCACAGATACATATATACATGGAAGAAAGGCCATGTGGAGAAGGTTACTTATTGCAGCATTGCTCACATCCTAGAGTCCAACACTGGGGCACTAGGTTGTGAGAAAGGCCTGTTTCACTGGAACACAGCCACATGCAATCATTATATACGGGTTAAAGGCTGTTTTTGTGTTACAGGGAGGACCTGAGTGGTTATGACAGAGACTACATGGCCCATAAAACCTAAAGTAATTACTATCTGGCCCCTGGTGGGTAAAAAGGCTTATGAACCTCAGCTCTAGGTGATTCAATTAAAAAAAATCTTACATATGCTAGTATAGTACACTCAGATACAAGCACAAAACAGTTAAAGTACAAAACAGTTAAAAAAATAAAACCCAAACCATGAGCTTCACTCCTAAGAATGCATAGGAGGGATGGTGTTCTTTTTCAGTCTGACAGTCCTTCCCCTCAAGAGAAAAAGTGGGAAGCAAGATTGCTTCCTTTTTAATTTACCTGACAAATATTCGTTGGGTGTATACTCAGGGGAAGGGACTCCAGGATGCAGAGACGAAGAAAGCATGATCCTTCTTCTTGGGGGCAAGGGAGTCAGACATGTTAAACAATTATGAAACAAAATGAAAGAGAAGGAAAAAGTGCTGTGGGAGCATCCGCAGCCACACAAAATGTGTGAATCTGCCCAAGGCCTTTAAAAAAAATCATGAGAGAGGTTATTTACAAAAGGGTGTCAAGGTGAAATAAAAATTGCCAGTGAGACAGGTTTTACTCTTTCTGAGCAAAGGAGGCTAGTGAAAGAACACCTGTCTAATTTAAAACCTAAACAAATGGAGAGAGGTGAGAAACCACTGGCTTCACTTCCCCTGTGCTGAGTTTTAATTTTCACTTTAGTTCACATGGCTTGTTTTGGACACTGTTCTAACCAAGGTTTCCTTAGTATTGCTCAGATATAAAACAAATGGCAAAGACATAGGACAGTTTCACCTATAAAGTAGAAAGTTCCGGATCATACTGTTTCCTAGATGGCCTCCATTTGCTCCGGCAGACCAACTCTCCACCCTTTCTACTCTCCTTTCAGGACTCAAAGGCTGACCTGCACAGATGCCACGAATATGCTTTCTGGCCTCTGGCTTCCACTTGGGTTCAGCCAAGGAGAAGACCTGGCTGATCGCATGAAGGGGAAGAGAGTGCAGTTCCAGGTATTTGTTTCCCCACTTTGTCCTGTAGGATTGTGATACGCAGCATCCCTCCGCTGAAGGGAAGACGGGGCAGGTTTCACTCAACTCTCACTGTATCCGGGTTCCAGTAACTGCCTTTCCATTGGCTTTTCTGTGCTCTGTTGTTACTGGCCTGGGGGTACTTCATTGTTTCTGGTGATTTCCCTATCACCTCCCACACGTTTGTCAGCAATTTCTTTATAAAAGTCTCCTCACATTAGCCTAGCTGACTGCTATGCCGGGGATGTGAGCGATGTAAGGTTGTTTCACAAATCAAAAATTTTATTCTGTTCCATAGCACTGATTTCCACAACCTTGTCTTCCAGCACATTCATACCCAGAACATCTGAGGCAGATGTTCTTCTGCCTCATTTATCCTGCTGTTGATTCCTTTTCATTTCAGTTGTCATATTCTTCAACTCTGGTTGTTCTATTTTATATTTCTGATTCTTTGTTAGAAACTTGTAACTTCTCACTCTCCGCATCCATTCTTTTTCTGAGATCTTGAATCATTTTTACCATCATTACTCTGAACTCTTTCTCGAAGTGGGGATTTCCTATCTCCACTTCACTGAGTTGTTCTTCCTGGATTTTATTTTGTTCTTTCACCTGGAGTATGTTCTATTGCCATCTCATTTTGTTTAAATTTCTGTATTTTTACATATGTGGCAGGTGACATTTCTTGACTTTGGTGATGTGGCCCTCTATAGGGGATGTTCTGTGTGACCCCTCTTGTAACCCAAGGGCCAGGGACCAGCTGGTCCAAGGTAGGTTCTGACCTGTGTTTGCAGACTCAGTTCCACAGGTTCCATGATCGCTGTTTACTTGTTTCTGGTGTCTGCCCCCTGGTCGGTGAGGCTGGGTCTCAGCTCTCTGTGGGCAGGGCCATGTCAAGACGGAAGTCTTCAGGCAGCTTCTCTATTGACTGATGGGGCTGTGTTCTGAGCCTGTTAGTTGTTTGGCCTGAGGCACCCCAGCATAGGAGCCTACAGGCTCTTGGGTGGGGCCATGTTTCAGTGCTAATGACCCAAGTAAGAGGTCCACCCGCAGCAGGATCTCTGCCACCAGCGTCCATGTCTCCAGGGAAGGCCACAGCCACCACCCTCCTCCCTAGGAAACCCCATGAGACCAGCAGATAGGTCTAGCCCAGGCTCCTTTGAAGTCACTGCTCTTGCTTTCTGTCCCAGTGAGTGTGAGACCTTGAATGCGCCCTCTAAGAGTGAAGTCTGTTTCCCCCAGTCACGTGCTGTTCATGCACTTAAGTCCTGCTGGCCTTCAAAGCCAAGTGCTCTGGGGGCTTCTCCTCCTAAGGCTGGCTCCCCAGGCTGGGAGCCTGACATGGGGCTTAGAACGCTCACTCCTGTGGAAGAATATACTTAACATAATTATTCTCCAGTTTGTGGGTCACCCACCCGGATGGTATGGGATCTGATTATATTGCAGGTGTGCCCCTCTTGCCATCTCATTGTAGTTTCTTCTTTATATCTTGAGATATAGAATATCTTTTCTGCAATGTTCCAGTCTTTTTTTACTCATAGCTGTTCAACAGTTCCTTGTGATTTTGGTGTGCTCATGAGAAGAGGTGAGTTCACGGTCCTTCTAGTCTGCCATCTTGTCTCCAATTCAGTTTTTGTGAGTTAGAAATCCAGATATGGCTTAGCAGAGGGCTTCTGATTTAGACTTATTCACCAGGTTGCAGTGTTCAGTACAGTTCAGCTCAGTCGTGTCTGACTCTTTGCAACCCCTGACTCTTTGCGACCCCATGGACTACAGCACACCAGGTTTCCCTGTCCATCACCAACTCCTGGAGCTTACTCAAACTCATGTCCATCGAGTCAGTGATGCCATCCAACCATCTCATCCTCTGTCGTCCCCTTCTCCTCCCATCTTCAATCTTTCCCAGCATCAGGGTCTTTTCCAATGAGTCAGTTCTTTGCATCAAGTGGCCAAAGTATTGGAGTTTCAGCATCAGTCCTTCTAATGAACATTCAGGACTGATTTCCTTTAGGATGGACTGGTTGGATCTCCTTGCAGTCCAAGAGACTCTCAAGAGTCTTCTCCAACACCACAGCTCAAAAGCATCAATTCTTCAGTGCTCAGCCTTCTTTATAGTCCAACTCTCACATCCATACATGACTACTGGAAAAACTATGCCTTGACTAGATGGACCTTTGTTGGCAAAGTAATGTCTCTGCTTTTTAATATGCTGTCTGGGTTGATCATAGCTTTCCTTCCAAGGAGCAAGCAACTTTTAATTTCATGGCTGCAATCACCATCTGCAGTGATTTTGGAGCCCCAAAGTCTGTCACTGTTTCCATTGTTTCCCCAGTGGTGGGACCAGATGCCATGATCTTAGTTTTCTGAATGTTGAGTTTTAAGCCAACTTTTTCACTGTCCTCTTTCGCTTTCATCAAGAGGCTTTTTAGTTGTTCTTTGCTTTCTGCCATAAGGGTGGTGTCATCTGCATATCTGAGGTTATTGATATTTCTCCCGGCAGTCTTGATTCCAGCTTGTGCTTCATCCAGCCCAGCATTTCTCATGATGTACTCTGCATATAAGTTAAATAAGCAGGGTGACAATATACAGCCTTAATGTATTCCTTTCCCGATTTGGAACCAGTCTGTTGTTTCGTGTTCAGTTCTTTTTTTTTTTTTTTAAATTTTATTTTATTTTTAAACTTTACATAATTGTATTAGTTTTGCCAAATATCAAAATGAATCCGCCGCAGGTATACATGTGTTCCCCATCCTGAACCCTCCTCCCTCCTCCCTCCCCATTCCATCCCTCTGGGTCGTCCCAGTGCACCATCCCCAAGCATCCAGTATCGTGCATCGAACCTGGACTGGCAACTCGTTTCATACATGATATTTTACATGTTTCAATGCCATTCTCCCAAATCCTCCCACCCTCTCCCTCTCCCACAGAGTCCATAAGACTGTTCTATACATCAGTGTCTCTTTTGCTGTCTCGTACACAGGGTTATTGTTACCATCTTTCTAAATTCCATATATATGCGTTAGTATACTGTATTGGTGTTTTTCTTTCTGGCTTACTTCACTCTGTATAATAGGCTCCAGTTTCATCCACCTCATTAGAACTGATTCAAATGTATTCTTTTTAATGGCTGAGTAATACTCCATTGTGTATATGTACCACTGCTTTCTTATCCATTCATCTGCTGATGGACATCTAGGTTGCTTCCATGTCCTGGCTGTTATAAACAGTGCTGCGATGAACATTGGGGTACACGTGTCTCTTTCCCTTCTGGTTTCCTCAGTGTGTATGCCCAGCAGTGGGATTGCTGGATCATAAGGCAATTCTATTTCCAGTTTTCTAAGGAATCTCCACACTGTTCTCCATAGTGGCTGTACTAGTTTGCATTCCCACCAACAGTGCAAGAGGGTTCCCTTTTCTCCACACCCTCTCCAGCATTTATTGCTTGTAGACTTTTGGATCGCAGCCATTCTGACTGGTGTGAAATGGTACCTCATAGTGGTTTTGATTTGCATTTCTCTGATAATGAGTGATGTTGAGCATCTTTTCATGTGTTTGTTAGCCATCTGTATGTCTTCTTTGGAGAAATGTCTATTTAGTTCTTTGGCCCATTTTTTGATTGGGTCATTTATTTTTCTGGAGTTGAGCTGTAGGAGTTGCTTGTATATTCTCGAGATTAGTTGTTTGTCAGTTGCTTCATTTGCTATTATCTTCTCCCATTCTGAAGGCTGCCTTTTCACCTTGCTAATAGTTTCCTTTGATCATGTCCAGTTCTAACTGTTGCTTCTTGACCTGCATACAGATTTCTCAAGAGGCAGGTCAGGTGATCTGGTATTCCCATCTCTTTCAGAATTTTCCACAGTTGATTGTGATCCACACAGTCAAAGGCTTTGGCATAGTCAATAAAGCAGAAGTAGATGTTTTTCTGGAACTCTCTTGCTTTTTGATGATCCAATGGATGTTGGCAATTTGATCTCTGGTTCCTCTGCCTTTTCTAAATCCAGCTTGAACATCTGGAAGTTTACATACTGTTGAAGCCTGGCTTGGAGAATTTTGAGCATTACTTTGCTAGTGTGTGAGATGAGTGCAATTGTGTGGTAGTTTAAGCATTCTTTGGCATTACCTTTCTTTGGGATTGGAATGAAAACAGACCTTTTCCAGTCCTGTGGCCATTGCATCACTACAAACAAAGCTAGTAGAGGTGATGGAATTCTAGTTGAGTTATTTCCAATCCTAAAAGATGATGCACTCAGTATGCCAGCAAATTTGGAAAACTCAGCAGCAGCCACAGGTTGCAGGGTAGTTGTCTGCTAAGGCTGCAGTCATCTTTAAGCTCAAATGAGGAAGACAGAGTGGTAGAATTCACTGTTGCAGAACAGAATGAAGAAAAAAGAATGAAAAGAAATGAGGGCAGTCTTTGGGACAACATAAAATTCACCAACACTTGCATTACAGGGCTCCCAGAACAGGAGAGAGAACCAGGAGGATAAGAGAAATAAAGAGCCTGGAAGGTATTTGAACAGATACTACTGAAAAATTCCCTAGCATGGGAATGGAGAAAGCCACCCAAGTCCAGGGAACTCAGAGAGTCACATACATGATTCACACTCTTCTCCACAGTTTCTGACTTACGGCACTCCTCCAAGCTCAGGACCCCACACTGCTCTCCAAGTCAGTACCTCTTCCTACTTTGACTTACTGTCATCCTCCTCATGCAGGAACTCCACTCCACACCAAGGACTATCTCTGCATAGTTTTTGTCTCACAGTGCTTCTCCTCATCAGGAACCCTCACCTTCTCCAAGTGAGTATCTCTTCCTGTGATCTCAAATATGCCCTCCTCCTCACTAAAGACCCTCCAGTCCTCCCCATGTTAGTATCTGTGCCTAGCTTCCAACATAGTGTGCAACTAGTCACACAGGACCTCCACTGTTCTCCAGGTGAGTATATCTGCCCACGTTCTGACCCGTGGCTTGATCCTTTCTCACAAAATCCACTCCTTTCCAAGTGAGAACCTCTTCCTAGTTTCTGCCTTCCTTCCGAATCAGGAACTACACACCTGTCGAGTTTTGTATCAGCCTAGTTTCCGAATTACTGTGTTCCTGCTCACTCAGGTTCTCCACTTGTCTCCAAGTGAACATCTCTTCCAGTTGTGAACTAACCCTCTTCCTCACTCAGGAGCCTTCCCTCCTCTCGAGCATCTCTGCTTAGTTTCTAACTGACTGTGCTACTCCTGTCTCAAGAGCAGAACTTCTTTCAAAGTCAGTCTCTCTGCCCATTTTCTGCCATGTTCTCCTCCTCACCCAGGACCTCCTCTATTCTCCAAGTGACTATGCCTACCAGTGTCTCACCTATGTGACCCTCTTCCCTCAGGACTTCCTTTCGTCTCCGAGTGAGTATCCCTGCCCAGTTTCTTACCTACGTGCAACTCCTTTCTCAAGACCCTTCAGTCCTCTCCGTATTAGTATCATCTTCCTAGCTTTCAACTTACTGTGCTCCACAGCACCTCCACTTTCCTCCATGTGAGTACAGCTGCACACTTTCTGACCTATGGCCTGTCCTCACTACCACACCCACTCCCCTCCAAGGAGAACCTCTCCTTAGTTTCTGACTGACTTCCCTCCTTCTCAGTCAGGAATTACTCACCTGTAGAATGTAGTAGTTCTATGTGATTTCTGACTTACTGTCTTCTGCTCACTCAGGAGTTCCTTTCTCTCCATGTGAGGATCTCTTCCCAGATTTGAACTCTGCACTCCTCCTCACTCAGGGCCCTTCACCCCATTCCAGTGAGTATAACTGCCTAGTTTCTAACTAACTGTGCTACTGCTTACTCAGGACCTCTACTTCCAAGTGGTCATCCGAACTCAGGACCTCTTCTCGTCTCCAAGTTGAAGATCGTTGCCCAGTCTCTCACCTACCCGCTCCTCACTCAAGACCCTCCCGCCCTCCCCATGTTAGTATATGTGCCTGGCTTCTACCTTAGGGCTCTACTTCTCACACAGGACCTCCACTGATCTCCAAGTTAGTATATCTGCCCACTTTCTGACCTATGGCTCCATCCTTTTCACAACAACCACTCCCTTCCGAGTGACAAGCTCTTCCTTGTTCCTGACTTACTTCCCTCCTTAGCAGGGAGGAACAACACACCTGTAGAATTTAGAAGCTCTGCCTAAATTCTAACTTACTGTTTTGGTGTCTCAGGATCTCCATTCTCTCTATGTGAGTCTCTCTCCCGGACCCGATCTATGTTCTCCTCACTCACGGCCTACACACGTCTCCAAACAGTATCACCGCCTAGTTGTAACTGCCTGCACGCCTCCTTCCTCAAGACCACCTCTTCTTTCTGAGTCAACAGCTCTTAACTTTCTGCCCCATGTGCTCCATTCACTCAGGACCACCTCACCTCTGCAAGGGACTCTCTCTGCCCAGTTTCTCACCCATGTGGTCCTGCTCCCTCAGGACTTCCTCTCCTGGCCAAGTGAGTATCCCTGCCCAATTTCGTACTCCTCCTCACTCAAGACCCTCCAGTCTTCTCCCTGTTAGTATCTGTGCCTAGCTTCAAACTCAGTGTGCTTCGACTCAAACAAGACCTCCACTATTCTCCAGGTGAATATCTCTGCGCTTCTCCTTACTTGTCCCAAGGTGAATATCTCTGCCCAGGTTTTCTCCTTTGTGACCCTCCTCCCTCAGGACTTCCTCGTGTCTTCAAGTGAGTATGCACTCACACCAGAGCCTCCAGTTCTCTCCATGTTAGTATCTATGTGAAGCGTCTAACTTAGTTTGCTAGGACTCACATGGGACTTCTATCCACTCCTCTCCAGTTGAGTATATCTGCAAACTTTCTGACCTATGGCCTGTCCTCTTTCACATCACCCACTCCTCCCCAATGAGAACATCTTCCTAGTTTCTGACTTGCTTTGCTCCTTCTTAATCAGGAAGAAAATAACTACAAAATTGTGTATCGCTCCATACTTTCTAACTTACTGTTTTCCTGCTCACTTGGGATCTCCATCTTTCTCCAGTTTGGTGCTAACACTGTACTGCACTCAGGACCCTTCACTCCTCTCCAATGAGTATCTCTGCTTAGGATCTTACTGACTGCACTACTCTATGTCAAGAAACCGCTTCTCTCTGAGTCATTATCTCTGCCCCGTTCCTCACCTGTGTGATCCTCCCCCCCCCAGGAGCTCCTCTCCTCTCCGAGTGAGTAGCCCTGCCCACTTTCTCACCTACACGCTCCTCCTCACTCAAGATGCTCCAGTCCTCTCCATGTTAGTGTCTGTGCCTACCTTCTGACTTGGTGTGCTACTAGACATGTATGGTCTCCACTTTTCTCGAAAGGAATATATTTGTCCATATTCTGACCTATGTGTTCCTCCTCCCCCAGGACTTCCTTCATCTCCAGGTGAGTATCCCTCCCCAGTTTCTTACCTATGTGCAACACCAGTCTCAGGACCCTCCATCCTCTCCATGTTACTGTCTCTTCCAAGCTTTAAATTACTGCTCTACTGCTCACACAGGACCTCACTTTCTCTATGGGAGTAAATCTGCACACTTTCTGACCTAAGGCTGTCCTTTTTACAATACCCACTCCTCTTCAAGCAGAACCTGTTCTTAGAAGGAGGGAAATAAGTCAGAAACTGAGTCAGGAAATACTCACCTGCAGAATTTTGTATCTCCATCTAATTCCGACTTACTGTGCTCCTGCTCACTCAGGTTCTCCACTTGTCTCCAAGTGAACATCTCTTCCAGTTTTGAACTAGCCCTCTTCCTCACTCAGGACCTTTCCCTCCTCTCGAGTAAGTATCTCTGCTCAGTTTCTAATTGACTGCACTACTCCTGTCTCAAGAGCAGCACTTCTTTCAAAGTCAATCTCTCTGCCCGTTTTCTGTCCTATGTTCTCCTCCTCACTCAGGACCTCCTCTATTCTCCAAGTGACTGTCTCTGCTCAGTGTCTCATCCTGACTCAGTACTTCCTCTCCTGTCCAAGGGAGGATCCCTGCCCAATATTTTATCCAAGCACTCCATCTCATTCAGGACGCTCTAGTCCTCTCGGTGTTGGCATCTCTGCCTCGCTTCTAACTTAGTGTGATACCACTCACACAGGACCTCCACTGTTTTCCAAGTGCGTGTATCTGCCGAGTTACTGACCTATGTATGTATGACTTGATCCATCCTGACAACACCCATGCCTTTCCAAGTGAGAACCTCTTCCTAGTTTCTGACTTCATTCCCTCCTGGTTAACCAGGAACTGCACACCTATAGAATTTTGTATCTCAAACTAGTTTCTGACTTACTGCACTCTTGCTCACTTGGGATCTCTACCTGTTTTGACCGAACACCCTGTCTCACTCAGGACCCTTCCGTCCTCTCCAATGAGTATGTCTGCTTAGTTTCTAACTGACTGCGCTACTCTGATGTCAAGACCTCTTCTTTCTGAGCCTTTATCTCGCCCCGTTTCTCATCTGTATGATCCTCCTCCCATAGGACTCCCTCTCCTTTCCAAGTGAGTATCCCTGCTAAATTTCTCACCTATATGCTCCTCCTCACTCAAGACTGTCCAGTCCTGTCCAAGTTAGTGTCTGTGCCTACAGTCCTTGGAGAGGACTGGACGGTCTTGAGGAGGAGCATATCACACACACATGATCTCTACTCTCGAAGCGAATGTATTGGCCCGTATTCTGACCTCTGGCCTCCTCTTCACTCGACTTCTTTTTTCTCCCAAGAAGTATCTCTGCCACATTCTCACCTGTGTGTCCTCCTGCCTCAGGACTTTGTGTCCAGGTGAGTATCCCTGCCCAGTGTCTTACCTATGTGCAGCACCGTTCTTAAGACCCTCCATCCTCTGCATGTTACTATGTCTTCCAAGCTTTAACTTATTGCACTGTTACTCACACAGGACCTCCACTTTCTCTATGTGTGTAAGTCTGCACACTTTCTCACCTATGGCCTGTCCTATTTACAACATCCACGCCTCGCCAAGGAGAGCCTGTCCTTAAATTTCTGACTGACTTCCCTCCTTTTCAGTCAGGAACTACTCAGCTGTAGAATTTTGTATCTCTGCCCAGTTTCTGAGTTACTGTGCTCCAGCTCACTTAGGATCTCCACTTCTTTCCAAGCAAATATATCTTCCAGTTTTGATCTGAGCTCTTCCTCAGGACCCTTCCCTCCTCTCGAGTGAGTATCTCTGTTTAGTTTCTAATTGACTGCACTACTCCTGTCTCAAGAGCAGCACGTCTCTCCCTGTCAATCTCTCTGCCCGTTCTGTCCTATGTGATCCTCCTCACCCAGGACCTCCTCTATTCTCTAAGACACTATCTCTACTTAGCGTCTCACCTATGTGATCCTCCTCACTCAGCCCTTCCTCTCCTCTCCAAGTAAGCTGGCCCATCCAGTTTCTCATCTTTGCGGTCCTCCTCACTCAAGATGCTCCAGTCATCTCCCTATTAGTATCTGTGTCTAGCTTCTGACTTAATGTGCTACTACAACCCACTCCAAACAGGTAGAATCCCAGGAGCCTAGTGGGCTGCCGTCTATGGGGTCTCACAGAGTCGGACACGAATGAAGCGACTTAGCAGCAGCACTCACACAGGACCACAACTGTTTTCAAGTGAGTATATCTGCCCACTTTCTGATGTATGGCTTGATCCTTTTTCATAACACCCACTCCTTTCCAAGGAGAATCTTTTCCTAGGTTCAAAATTATGTTCGTCCTTCTCAATCAGGAACTATACATCTGTAGATTTTATTACTGGTACCTAATTTCTAACTTACTGTAATCCTGCTGACCAGGGATCTCCATTCTTTCATGTTAGTTTCTCTTCTCAGATTTGAACTTTTTGCTCCTCCTCAGTTTGGGCCCCTTATACCTCTCCAATCTGTATAAATAAGTGCCTGGTTCTAACTGAATGTGTTACTACTCACCCTGGACCTTTACTTGCTTCCAAGTAAGTATCTCCCCCCAGTTTCTCACCTATGTGATCTTCCTCCCTCTGGACCTCCTCTCGTCTCCAAGTTAAGTATCCTTGCCCAGTCTCTCACCTACCCGCTCCTCCTCACTCAAGACCCTCCCGCCCTCCCCATGTTAGTATATGTGCCTGGCTTCTACCTTAGGGCTCTACTTCTCACACAGGACCTTCACTGATCTCCAAGTTAGTGTATCTGCCCACTTTCTGACCTATGGCTTCATCCTTTTCAAAGTGACAAGCTCTTCCTTGTTCCTGACTTACTTCCCTCCTGGGGGGGGGGGGGGGGTGAGGAACGACACACCTGTAGAATTTAGAATCACTGCCTAAATTCTAACTTACTGTTCTTCTGGTGTCTCAGGATCTCCATTCTCTCTATGTGAGTATCTCTCCCGGGTTTGATCTATGTTCTCCTCACTTACAGCCAGCCTACACACATCTCCAAACAGTATCACTGCCTCATTGTAACTGCCTGCACGCCTCCTTCCTCAAGACCACCTCTTCTTTCTGAGTCAACAGCTCTTAACTTTCTGCCCCATGTGCTCCATTCACTCAGGACCACTTCGCCCCTACAAGGGACTCTCTCTACGCATTGTCACCAATGTGATCCTCCACTCAGGGCTTCCTCTCCTCTCCAAGTGACTACCCCTCCCCAATTTCTCATCCCTGTGCTCCTACTCACTCAAGACCCTCCAGTCCTAATACACACTCAAGACCTCCGCTGTTTTCCAAGTCCATATATAACCCACTTACTTTTGTTTGTACAGTTTTATCATTCTTCTAGAACACCCACTCCTTTCCAAGTGAGAACCTCTTCCAAGTTTCTGAAATCCCTCCTTCTCAATGAGGACCTAAACACCTGTAGACTTTTGTTTCTCTGCCTAGTTTCTCTTAGTGTTCTGCTGCTCACTCAGGGTGTCCACTTCTCTCCAAGTGAGTATCTCTTCCTGTTTTGACCTAACACTCTACCTTACTTAGGACCCTTCACTCCTCTCCAATGAGTATATCTGCTTAGTTTCTAAATGATTGGTACTGCTCTTATCTCAAGGCCACCACTTCTTTTCGAGTCAGTGTCTATTCCCATTTTCTGACCAATTCTGTGCTTCTTCTCACTCAGGACTTCCTCTCCTCTCCAAGTGAGCATCTCTGCCCAGTTCCTCCCCTGTTCACTCCTATCACTCCAGTCTCCCAGTCCTCTCCATGTAGCATCTCTGCCCAGTGTTTAACTTAGTGCACTACGACTCACACAGACCTCCGTTCGCCAAGTGAGTGTGTCTGTCCACTTTCTCACTGATGCCCTAATCCTCACTCAGTACCCCTCTGGCCCATCCGAGCATCTGTGCCTATCTTCCAAGTCAGTGCACACAGGACCACACCTGTTTTCCAAGTGAGTGTATCTGGCCACTTTCTGACATGTGGCCAGTCCTCTTTCACATGACCCACTCCTTTCCAAGGGAGAGCCTCTTCCTAGTTTCTGACTTACGTCCCTCCGTCTCTATCAGGAACTATGCAGCCGTAGAGTTTGAGTTTCCACCTAATTTCTGACTTACTGTCCTTCGGATCACTCAGGATCTCTGTTCTCCCATGTGAGGATCTCTTCCCAGATTTGAACTCTGCGCTCCTCCTCACTCAGGGCCCTTCACACCTGCCCAGTGAGTATCACTGCCTAGTTTCTGACTGACTGTGCTACTGCTCACTCAGGACCTCTACTTGCTTCCACGTGAGGATGTCTGGCCATGTTCCGACCTATGTGCTCCTCCTCACTGAGGACCTCCTCTCCTCTCCAAGTGAGTGTCTCTACGCAGTTTCACACCTGTGCAATCCTCTTCCCTCAGGGATTCCTCTCTTCTCCAGGCGAGTGTCCCAGCCGTTTCTCACCTATGTGCAACTCCTCACTCAAGACCCTCCAACCTCCCTGTTGCTCTGTCCGCCTAGTTTCTAAATTAGTGCGCTGCTGCTCACACAGGACCTCAACTATTTTCCAACTGAATATCTGTGCCTATTTTCTGAACCATGTTCTCCTCCTCACTCAGGACATCCTCTTGTCTCCAAGTTGAGTATCCCTGCCCATTTTCTTACCTTTCTTCCTCCTTACTCAAGACCCTTCAGTCCTCTCCATGTTAGTATCTGTGCCTAGCTTCTACATTAGTTTGCAACTACTCACACCGGACCTCCATGGCTCTCCAAGTGAGTATCTCTGCCTGTATTCTGACCCATGTTGTCCTTCTTACTCTGGACCATCTCTCCTCTCCAAATGAGTATCGCCCAGTTCCTGACCTATGTGATCTTTCTCCCTCAGGATAGAAAATGTAGAATCTCCCTCTATTCTCCAAGTGAGTATCCCTACCCAGTTTCTCATCTATGCCCCCTCCTCACTCAAGACCCTCCAGTCCTCTCCATGTTAGTATCTGTGCCTAGCTTCTAACTGATTTCGCTACTACACACAGGAACTCCACTTTTCTCTGAGTATCTCTGCCCATGTTCTGGCCTCTCTCCTGATTCCTTTCACAACACCCACTCCTTTCCAATTGAGAACCTTGTCTCAGTTTCTGACTGACTTCCCTCCTTCTCAATCAGGAACTGCACAGCTGTAGAATTTGGTATTTCTGCCTGGTTTCTGACCTAGTGTTCTGCTCACTTGGGCTCTCCATTTCAAAGCAAGTGAGTATCTCTTCCCATTATCTGAACTATGTTCTCCTCCTCACTCAAGACCCTCCCCTCCTCCCCTTGTCAGTATCTCTGGTTATCTACTACTCACACCGGACCTCCACTTTTGTCCAAGTGAGCATCTCTGCCCAGATTCTGACCTATGGCCTGACCATCATTCACAACATTCACTCCTTTCCAAGTGAGCACCTCTGCCTAGTTTCTGACTGACTGCCCTCCTTCTCATTCAGGATCTACCCACCTGTAATTTGGCATTTCTGCCTGCTTTCTGAATTAGTGTGCTCCTGCTCACTCAGGATCTCTACTTCTCTCCAAGTGAGCGTCTCATCCAGTTTTGAATTATGCGTCCTCCTCACTCAGGACTCTCTAGTCCTCTCCATGTAAGTATCTCTGCCTAGCGTCTAACCCAGTGTGCTACTACTCACACGGATCTTCACTTTTCTCCAAATGAGCATCTCTGACCAGTTTCTGTCCTATGTCCTGGTCCTCATTCATAACACCTGCTGTTTTCCATTTGAGCACTCTTCCTCGTTTCTTACTTCCTATATTCCTTTCTCAATTGTATATGCTTTTGTACCTTTCCTAGTTTTCGACTTACTGTGCTTCTGCTCTCTCAGGCTCTTCACTTCTCTCCAAGTCAGTGTGTTCCCATTTTACCTGTGCTCCCCTCCTCGCTCAGAACCTCCACTCCTCTCTGAGTTTGTATTTTTTTACTAGCTTCTGATCTTTTCACTCCTCCTCACTCAGAACCCTCCACTCCTCTCCGAGTGAGTATCTGTACCCAGTATGTGACCTACGCGCTCATCACTAAGAATCCCTCACTCCTCTCCAAGTAAGCACATCTTGCTATCTCTGCTCTAAATCTGCAAGTCCACTCCTGCTGAATTCGTGTATCTGCCTACTTTCGACTTACTGTGCTCCCCCTCACTCAGGACCTCCACTTGTCTCAAGTGAGCATCTCCCCCTAGTTTCTGACCGCCTTCCCCCCTCCTTACTCAGGTCCCTCTGCTCCTCTCCACATAAGTATCTCTGCCCAGTTTCTCAGCTAATCGCTCCTCCTCATTCAGGACATCCACTCATCTCCAAGTGAGCATCACTGCCTACTTCACTGACTCCGCTACTATTCACTCAAGACTTCTCTCCCAGTGTGCATCTCTACCCAGTGTCTGACCGATGCGCCCCTGCTTACTCAGATCCTCTCACATCTTGCTAGTTTTGCGCACTGCCCTCCTTGTCAGTCAGGAACGCCATTCCTGTGGAATCTCTGCCTAGTTTGACTCACTGTGCTCCTCCTCATCAGGAACCTCTGGTCCTGAGTATCTGCCCAATATCCTATGGGCTCTTCCTCACTCAAGACCCTCTTTCCTCTCCAAGTGAGTATCTCAGACTAGTTTCTAACTTACTGAGCTTCTCCTAAGTGAGGACCCCCTGCCCCGTCCTCTCCAAGTAAGTATCTCGGACTAGTTTCTAGTTGCGCTCATCACTCAAGACCTCCTCTCACTTCCAAGTGAGTACCTCTTCCTAGTTTCTGACTTACTGCCCTCCTCGTTGCTCAAGACCTCCCACTCCTCTCCAAATGAATGTCTTTGTCTACCTTCTGACTTACCGCTCTCCTCCTCATTGAGGATGCCAGCACTGGTCACTGGGTGTGAATTTTCTCCATGTTTCTGTGTTCAATAAATAGTTTTTGGTGTGCTCTCCCATACATTGTGATGTGTTTGTAATGATAAATGTCGTACCTCTTTTGAATGTTTCCACTTCCTTGAACCATTCCTGCTTTGATAAGGTGAAAGAACCAGGTTCTCTTTCCTTGTAGCATCAATCCCCTGGTGCTCTTTGGGCTAGCATTCCTGGTTTGTATCCTGTCTCCCCAGGTTCAGTGGCTTGGCTGGGAATTCCTATGTTGCCTCAGGAACTTTAGTGTTGTCTCTCCAAGATCAGATAGATATATATCTATATCTATATCTATATTTATATCTATATCTATATATCTATATATATATATATATATATTTGAAAGGAAACAGCTTGATTTTGTCCTATAGCTGGATAGTTCTGAATGGAGAAAGAATGAGGGGAAAAGTACAGTTGTAGAAATGTGCAGACTGCTTGTTGAAGAATAACATTGAGAAAAGAAATTTGTATGTGGTTAGGACTTTCAACGTGTGGATTTAATTAAATTAGATAAATGGATTTCATTAAGAATAGGATGATATAAGACTGAATTTGGTGGCTCAATGGTAAAGAACTCACCTGTCAATACAGGAGACACAGGTTCGATCCCTGATCCAGGAAGATCCCACATGCCATGTAGCAACTGTGTCTGTTCGCTTCGAGTATTTTCTTGTGCTCTAGAGGCCAGGGGCCACAACTGCTGAGTCTACATACCCCCACTACTGAAGCCTGAACACCCTAGAGCCTGTGTGCTGCAATAAAAGAAGCCATGGCAATAAGAAGCCTGCACACCACCAACTACAGAGAAGCCCCCATTCAGCGCAGCTAGAGCAAAGCCCGTATAGCAGTGAAGACCAGCCGAGTCAAAAATAAGTAAATAAATAAAATTATTAAACTATCCTGTGAATTCCTGTTTCTTCTACCTGATCTATATTTACTTTTGATTTTTTTCCCCCCACCTTAGCTCAAAGTATTATTTCCTAGAAACCCATGATCCTATTTAACTGAGTGTTTTAAAACTTTTTAAAATTGTTGAGAAACTTTCCAAATATAAAATTCTAATTTAAATTCTCTTGACTTCCAGTTCACTTTGGGGTGCTTCAAGGGGCCTCAGGAACATCCCAAAGAGAGATTCCAAACTAATTGGGTTACTGTGTAGGAAGACGTTTGCCAGGTTCTCCGCGAATGAGACAAGTTTAGGGATGGATTTATCAGGCTGAGGCTGGCATCCTGTCTCCCCTGGCAGGACACCATGGGTATTCTGGCCCATTGTTGCACCCTGGATGAAAAGGAGTGTACACTGAGAAAGGCCAGGGAAACGTCAACGGCCTACAGGACACCCATCCACACCACCAAACTGATCAGATGGGCGGGGGTGCAACCCCAGAACACCACCCACACTGGGTCTGTGAAGATCATGTAGGCCAGGCTAGGTTGAGATGTTACATTACTTTTCCACCAGAAGGAATGAAAAGGTGTATGGAAGCCTGAAAATTACGATAAAGTCCAAGAGGTTGCATAGGAAAAAGATGAAAACCTGGCAGCCTTCCTGAGCCGGGTGACAGAGGCATTCAGGAAGTCCACCAAAACAGACCGTGAATCCACAGAAGGGCGGACACTGTTGGTCAGGCATTTATCACCAGGCTACTTCTGCTAGCCGGAGAGAATTACAAAAGCTTGAGGCCGGGCCCCAAGCCCCATTGTCAATTTGGTAGAGGAGGCCTTCAAGGTCTTTAACAACCAAGACTTGACAGAAGAGGCTGTTGGTGCCCAAGGGACAAAAAACCAAGATAAGCCTGAAGGGCCTCCGAACATGGGGCCAGAAAGCACCAGACCCTCCTCGCCCTTCCCACCACGTTGCAACCGTTGCCGAATTTCTGAGCCCTCCTGGGCAGCATGGCTTGTACCTTTTCTACCCCATATAAGGAAAGGTGTTTGTCCTGTTCCTCTCCTTCTGTGTATAAGGAAAGAATATGTATCACATGTAATCAGCAAACGACAGCAAGATTTTTATCCTGCTCTAATAAACTCTATTCTCTTTCATCCTGTCTCTTGTCCGGAAATTCTTTTCCAACCCACACATGGATCACGACAGAGGCCAAGAAGGATAAGAGGCAGCATTTGGGTGCTCTGATCCACCCACCACCTCGAGGGGACCCTAGAGGGCTGAGAAGGCCGGACAGACAGCAGAAAACCCAGCTTGCCCCAAACTTGTGTGGCCTTTTGTTGGAAGGAGGGGCCCTGGAGCAGGAATGTCCTGAGCGCCCTCCTGTGGGGCAACCCTACTGGCCCCAGTTCCTTGTGAAACTCTTGGATTAGAGAGTCCCACACAGCAATTGATGGGGCCTGAGTGCCTGCCCAGTTCCAGATCCCACTCATCCATCCCCACTACTCCAGCAGAGCCTTGGGTCTCCCCGGATAAAAAGGAGTGTATACCAAGTAAGGCCAGGGAACATGCAGACGGCCCACGGGCCACCCATCCATACCACCAAATGGCTTGTTGACACTGGAGCCGCCTGCTCTGTTCTGACTTGGCCGGCTGGCCCCCCTCTCCAACCGTGGCTGCACTGTGATGGGAGCCAATAGACAGCCAAAGGAAGACGATTTACATCTCCCCTTGCTTGCAGAATTGGGTCCATTATTGTTTACCTACTCCTTTTTGTACATGCCAGAATGCCCTATCCCCTCCTCAGGAAAGATCTGATAAATGAATCAGGAGCTACTATATTCTTAGGACAGGGTGAAGTCCAAGGAGGTAAAGAATCTGAGCAGAGACTACATCTATTAGTAACCCTGGATGACCCACCTGGGGCATCAAAATATCCCCCAAAACATCCCCCAAGAAATTAGAGAACAGTTATATCCTGCAGTCTGAGATACCTTGGTGCCAGGAAGGGCAAAATGTGATCCCCTAATAAGCTGGAATCAAGATTGCCGGGAGAAATACCAATAACCTCAGATATGCAGATGACACCACCCTTATGGCAGAAAGTGAAGAGGAACTAAAAAGCCTCTTGATGAAAGTGAAAGAGGACAGAAAAAGTTGGCTGAAAGCTCAACATTCAGAAAACTAAGATCATGGCATCTGGTCCAATCACTTCATGGGAAATAGACAGGAAAACAGTGGAAACAGTGTCAGACTTTATTTTGGGGGGCTCCAAAATCACTGCAGATGGTGAGTGCAGCCATGAAAGTAAAAGATGCTTACTCCTTGGAAGAAAAGCTATGACCAACCTAGATAGCATATCAAAAAGCAGAGACATTACTTTGCCAACAAAGGTCCGTCTAGTTAAGACTGTGGTTTTTCCAGTGGTCATGTATGGATGTGAAAGTTGGACTGTGAAGAAAGCTGAGCGCTGAAGAATTGATGCTTTTGAACTGTAGTGTTGGAGAAGACTCTTGAGAGTCCCTTGGACTGCAAGGAGATCCAACCAGTCCATTCTAAAGGAGATCAGCCCTGGGTGTTCTTTAGAAGGAATGATGCTAAAGCTGAAACTCCAGTACTTTGGCCACCTCATGTGAAGAGGTGGCCAAAGTACTCATTGGAAAAGACTCTGATGCTGGGAGGGATTGGGGGCAGGAGGAAGAGGGGACGACAGAGGATGGATGGCATCACCGACTCGATGGACGTGAATCTGGGTGAACTCCGGGAGTTGGTGATGGACAGGGAGGCCTGGTGTGCTGCGATTCATGGAGTCACAAAAAGTCGGACACGAATGAGCGACTGAACTGAACTGAATAAGGTTAAGCCCTGGGGGAAAATATGCACGGAAGAGACAATATCCTTTAAAGCCTGAGGCCCTGAGGGGAATGCATCAGCTACTCAGCCAATTCCTAAAACCCAGTCTCATTAGGCCCTGACAATCCCCTTGCAACAGCCAGAGCCTCCCCGTTCAGAGGCCCAATAGTGAGTAACAGCGGTGCAAGACGAGCAGTGAATAAGGCCATCATTCCTATTCACCCAGTGGTGCCAAACCCACACACGTTCATCACGCAAAAGCCAGAGAGCACCCAGTATTTCTGTTTTGGACCTCAAAGACACATTTTTCTGTGTTCCCCTACATCCAGATTCTCAGTATCTTTTTGTCTTTGAATGGAGGGATCCTGACACCATGGAAGTTTACCCAATAAACATGGACAGTTTCTGCAAGGTTTTTGGGACAGCCCCCATCTTTTTGGAAATGCATTAGCAAGGGAACTGAGCCTTGAGATAGGAACTCTGCTACCATATGTTGATGACTTATTGATAAGTATTGAGACCAAACAAAATTCAGATTAAAATACTGTTACGGGCCTAAATTTTCTGGAAAAAAGGGGATATAAAGTCTCTCCAACCAAGGCTCAGATCTCACAGCAATGGGTTTAATATTAAGGATGTGTTTGGGCCCCAGTGGCACATGCCATGGATCGAAAAACAGCATTTAGTGCATTACCATCCCCAACCACAAAGAAGCAACCCCGCGGCTTTCTCGGGATGGCTGGGTTCTGTCGTATCTGGATTCTAAATTATGACCTTATAGCAAAACCCCTCTATGAGGCTTTAAAGGGAGGAGAAAGGGAACTCCTTCAATGGAATAGGAACCACCAGCTGGCCTCTGAGATTCTAAAGACTGAGCTGAGTAGAGCAGCAGCACTGGGGCTTCCAAATTTGGATGAGCCCTTTACCCTATATGTTCATGAGAAGTCAAGGATAGCACTAGGTGTCCTGAGCCAAACCTGGGACTGGATCAGAGACCAGTGGCTTGCTTTTCAAAACAAGTGGACTCAGTGGTCTTGAGATGGCCAAGCTGCCTGCAGGCAGTAGCAGACACAGCACTATAGGTTAATGAGGCTTCAAAGCTCACCCTGGGCCAACACTTAGATGTGTTAACTCTCATTATGCTTACTCCTTGGAAGGAAAGTTATGACCAACCTAAACAGCATATTAAAAAGCAGAGACATTACTTTGCCAACAAAGGTCCGTCTAGTCAAGGCTATGGTTTTTCCAGTGGTCATGTATGGATTTGAGAGTTGGAGCATAAAGAAAGCTGAGCACAGAAGAATTGATGCTTTTCAACTGTGGTGTTGGAGAAGACTCTTGAGAGTCCCTTGGACTGCAAGGAGATCCAACCAGCCCATCCTAAAGGAGATCAGTCCTGGGTGTTCATTGGAAGGCCTGATGCTGAAGCTGAAACTTTGGCCACCTGATGCAAAGAGCTGACTCAATTGAAAGATTGGGAAAGACTGAAGGCAGGAGAAGAAGGGGACAACAGAGGATGAGATGGTTGGATGGCATCACCGACTCAATGGACATGAGTCTGAGTAAACTCCAGGAGCTGGTGATGGACAGGGAGGCCTGGCGTGCTGTGGTCCATGGCGTCGCAAACAGTTGGACACGACTGAGTAACTGAACTGAACTGAACCCTCATTAGGTGCTGGAATTTAAAGGACATCATTGGTTGACTGGAGGAAAGTCAGCAAGATATCAGGCCCTCCTAATGGACACCCCCGACATTACCTTCAAGGTGACCCAAACCCTGAACCCAGCAACTCTGCTTGTAGCAGTCAAGAGTGGCGACTTCTTGTATCAGTGTATAGAGACCCTAAAATGAACTCACTCCAGCAGGTCTGATCTTCTAGAGGAGACTTGACAGCCCTGGGGTTGCATGGTTTACTGATGGGAGCTGTTTTGTACAAATGGGAACCTGAAAGAAGGGGTATGCCATAGTTAGTCTAGATGAATTTATAGAAGCCAAGGCCCTGCCACCACAGATTTCGGCCCAGAAGGCTGAACTAACTGCATTAGTGAGAGCTTTGCAATTAGGGAAGGAAAAGAAATTGAAGATTTTTACTGACTCTAAATGTGGGTTCCACATGCTACATGCTCATGCTGCCACTTGGAAAGAATGTTAACCACTAGAAATTCCCCCATAAATTGTTGGGGGCCGGCGTGACGCACTCCGCCCTTGGCAAAGGTCATGAGGAAGGAGGCTCGACATACACAAAGGCGGGATCGAGCCTCAGGAGTCCCCCTGGAAATCCTTAAGCATCTACCCCCATAACCAGAGCCTGCCTACTACACCTCTGACTTTACGGGGGGCTGTCCCCCACCACCTCTTTTGGAGAAGGAGTAATAATTCCTGGGCGTGATAGGAGTGTTTCAACCTACAAACTCCTCTGAAGGTTCTCTAGCCTGCCTGACAGGCTTGTCCGGCCACATGTGATTGCTCACAGCCTCCCAACCATGAGAGGCACGAGATGCTTTAAACCTTCTAAAAACAGGTTCTTTAGAGAAGTTAGAAAACCATTAGTATAAGTATAATGGGCTGATTAGAAATTGTATTGGTGAAGGGTTTTTCATTTGTTGAGCCGATGTTTGTTGCTAAGTCTCCATATCCCCTGCCCTTAACACACATTAGTGAATATATAGAAGAAATAAGTATTAACCTTTGATATAAATCACGTTAGACCTTAGGCTAAGTAAATTCTTTCCTTAACTAAAACCCACTACACCCTCTCCCTATAGGAATGTAACTTTATTTGGGTGGCATCTGTTTTAAGAATAATCACCCCTGGAGAAATAAGTGTCCTGGTTGACTGACCGCTGTCACAAGGAGAGGGTCATAAATTGTCAGCAGGCCCCCTGGCCAGAAGATGATGCAACACCCCTAAGACCTCTGTATACATTTGTATGAAGCACCTGACTTTTATAAAAGTCAGGACTGCTGACCCCGCGTGACTTTTGCATAACATCTCAATGTATAAAAGTAGACCATGGAAAATAAAGAATTGGGATCAGTTCCTCGAAAGACTGGTCTCCCCATGTCTCTCTCTCACTCTGGCTGAGTCTCCATCTGGAGTGCGGAACCCGCCATGCTTACTAATTATGCCTGGGCTTCTAAGATCCGACCGGAGAGGCCTCAGTGTCTCCTCTCCTTCGGGAGAACGGAAGGACGCCTGTGGCCTACGTAAGTGGTGCAAACTTCTTGTCTTGAAGTTTTATTGGTCCCCCGCGTAAACCAAGCTACTCAGCCTCTTTTCTCCACTGAATTTTCCTACTGAGCTATCCTTATTCTATTACTCTTTATATCTTTAATTAATATCTAATTGAAGCTATTGTATCCTGATCCTCGCCTATGCCGTCTCTCCTTCAAATACGCTGGATCAGCCAGGGCTGGACCCCGGCAGGTGGCGCCCGAGACAGGCTATTCAAAGGTAAGCTCCCAGCAATTAGGGTCATCAGCCCTATTGCCCCCCCTTCTCGGAACAACTGGGTCATCAGCCCTCTTGTTCCCCCACGGTCATCAGCCTACTGTTCCTCCCCCGGAACAATCTGGGTCATCAGCCCTATTGTTCTTCCAATGTTCGGGACGGCTAGGACCCCACTCAAGGGTGCCGTGGACCCCCCTGTAGGATAGACAGGGCGAGAGGAGTGGGAAGTATTGAAAGTGTTGAAGAGTTAGAGAGAAAAAACGGTTTCTAAAAAGGCTGACAAGAAAGGCCTGATCTTTTGATAGCTAAAAGCAAAATCTATTATACTTAATTTTCTGACATGGGTAACACTGAAACTAAGAATGGCAACTCTTTATACGAGTAATCTTGAAACTGTTAAAGAGGCTACTGTTAATTTAGATACTTGGGTGAAGGTAAAAAACAACTAAAAACTTATCCTATAAATATGATTAAAAATGTTCTGGACCCTCATCATGAGGCTGTGGGATAGCCTATGGGAGAGGCTATAGCGGTGGATGGTAGTGGGTCTCCACCTTCTGCGCAGATCATATTTTCTGCCATTGATGAGGAAAAGGAGGGAGACTGTGCTCTACCTCCCGAGGAGTGAGAGGGCTTACAGGATGCTGCGGCCGGGCGCCCTGGCGAGCCCCCTCTCCCTCTACACAAACCTTTAAAAATTTATCCAACAATTTCTGATTTAAGGCGACTACTCCACCTCCGCTTGCACCTCTCAGGGCCTAAGAATTCCCCAGTTTACATCCAAAGCCTCCCAGAGCATTGCCTAAGGCTGAAAAAGATAAAAAAGTTTTCTTTTAAACAAAGGAGCTTTTAAAAAAATACACAATATACAGAGCCTGCTCCTTGCAAAAAACCCCCTCGGGGGGCCTCACCCAAGCAAAAAAAAAAAAAGAGAGAGAAAAATAAAAAGAAAAAAGTGAAAAAGAAAAAAGCAAAGAAAATAGAGAAAGATCTAAAGATAGAGAAAGAACTAAAGAGTGAAAAGGAGAAAGGAACGGAGAAAGAAGGAATCAGGGAAAGCAGCAAGATAGAAAAAGGAAAAAAGGAAGTTAGAAAAAGAGATACAGAGAAAAAGAGAGGGAGAGAGAGAAAAAGAAAGTAAGAAGGAAGAAGGGGGAATGAAAGAGGGAAACAAGAAGGAAATGATAAACAGTAAAAGAGAAGAAAAGAGGAAGGAAAGAAGATAGAGTGAGGGAAAGAAAACTTGAGAAAGATTTAAAGAGAAGAAGGAAGAAAAAATCAGCAGAGGAGAGAGGAGAGGACTTACAGGACACTGTGGCCAGACGCCCTGGCGAGCTACCTCCCCCTCTGCGCAAACCTTTAAAAAAACTTATCCACCACTTTCTGATTTAAGGCGATCGCAGCCACCTCCGTTTGCGCCTTCCAGGGCCCCAAAAGTTCCCCACTTTGCCCCCAAAGCCTCTCAAAGTGTTGCCTAAGCCTGAGGAAGATAAAAGTTTTTGAACAGTGGAGCTTTTAAAACAGACTGCATGCACAATATGCAGAGCGTGCTCCTTGGAGAAAACCCCCTCAGGGGGGTCTCACCCAGGCTAAGAGAAAAACGGTAAGGGGATTTAGCAACAATATTAACCCTTAACGAGCCAGTTACTCCAATTCCAACGGGAGTGGCTGGCCCCCTACCTGAGGGCATTGTAGGACTTGTGCTAGGGCGTAGCTCGCTTTCTTAAAAAAAAAAAAAAAGAAAGAAAGAAAGAAAGAAAAAGAGAAAAGAAAAATTTCGGTGGTGCATGGTGTAGTAGATTCTGATTATATTGAGAAATTAAAGTTTTGACCTCACCGCCTACTAAAACTGTACAAATTAATAAAGGTCAAAGAGTAACACAGCTTTTGCTTTTACCTTAGTATCAGACAGGAAAAAACTTGACTTCTCAGGCTAGGAGCCACAGAGTATTTGGATTTAGTAATCTAGCCTTTTGGGTGCGGGAAACTACAGCTCCAAGGCCTTTAAAAGATCTTTTAATTCAAGAAAATAAAATGTCAGGGCTATTAGACACAAGAACAGACATCTCTTAACATTGCTGGAAAAAACTGGCCCAGTTCCTGGCCCACGCATACTACTGAAAATGAGTTGGTGAGATTAGAGAAAGTGGTATGCAGGGTGGGAATGCTGTAGAAAAAAGATGAGGGAGAGTTTAAAACCCTGAAGAGTAGTGAGTTCCCCATTGCTGGAAGTATTCAAGCAAAGATTAGATGGTTGCTTGTCATCTAAAAAGCTATAGACCAGATTTAGGTTACAAAATGATAACTGGAAAAGCTTATAAAGATGTTGTACAACACCTCTTTACTTGCTTCTCATATTTAAGTCTGCCAAAAGTTTTAAAACTGCCCCATTTGAAGCAGAGAGATTGTTTACTAACTTTAAATGATTTCCAAAAATTATTAGGAGACATTAATTGGATACGCCCACATTTAAAACTGAATACTGCAGATTTAAAGCCTTTGTTTGATTGCTTAAAAAGCGATCCTAATTCCAGTTCTAAGTGAAAGTTGACTAAGACCACAGATGGCTCTTGTTAAAGTAGATGAGACTTTAAATGATTGGTTAATTAGGATTAATAATACCAAAAGATGAGATTAAATTATTCTTGCCAAAAAACATACACCTACAGGGTGCTTGTGACAAAAAGGCCCGTTGGTTCCATCTACCAGTGACCCCAAGAAAAATAGTTTTATCTTATCCCAGCTTGGTGGCAAAATTAATTATAAAAGGAGGAAAAAAGAAGTGTGGAACTTTTTAGAAAAGAAGTAACAAATATAGTAATTCCATTCAATAAGGATCAACTACAAGTCTTTTACAAAATAGTGATGATTGGCAAGTTGCCCTGATAGATTTCAGGGGTCAAATTTTGTTTCATTTGCCCTCAAGCCCCCACAGTAGTTAAAAGTTCAAAAATGTTAGATTGGCAGTTTGAGGATACCTGTGGAACTTTCCAACCCTATGTAGTTCCTACGCTCCCCTTTACCCTATGGGGGAGAGACGTGCTGTCTCAAATAGGAGATACTCAGAGAAGGGTTTTCTCAATTTCATAGTTATCAACAGGTGGTACAATTAACAATACTATATATATTATTATTATAAATACATAATATAAATATATTTGCCTAATTGCAGTTTGCCTAATTAGGTATGGGTATAAATAAAATATAATAAAGGTATACCTAATTCTATTTATGGATCTATACTTAATTAATCTGTATATAAATTAGTATGTATACTGTATATGCCTATTATATATATATACTGTATAATTAAATATATATTGCAGTGATATAATGTGTGTGTGGCTGATATTAATTGGTATGGATTGATGCTGTGATGATATATGTTCTATATACTGTATAATTATATTATATATGTGTGACATGTATTATTACAGTATATTGGTTTGTGTTGGTTGGTATTAGCTGTGTACGTGTTGTATTGCTGTAATATATATTAATTAATAATTATAAAGATTAATTCAAGTATATTGATTTATATATATTATATGTCAATAACTTTATACTTGTTGCCATATATAAATACATATATAAATGCATTTTGCATTTAGGTATATCTGTATACCTGTATACCAAAATGAGATAAGGAGGTTATACATTTATTACTTAAATTTATACAGAGACCTAAACTAAACATTAGACCTAAATTAACATATCCCTAAATTTATGTTGTTAAAATGTAAATTTTAAAAATTTTAAAAATTAAATTGACAACTGCTTGACAATTCCTTTACCATAAAATCCCCATAGGTGTAATTGGGGTAGCCAGACAAAAAATTGGTTTTATGGCAAAACGGCCCCCTAGAGTGGGTCCATCTTCCCGCTCAAACTAAAAAAGTAGCGGCTTCTTATCCAGGATTGATAGCTACTTTGATATTAAAAGAAAAAAGAGAGAGAATGAAATACTAGAAATATTTGAAACATAATGACTGAGAATTTCCCCACATTTATGAGAGTGAAAGTCGCTCAGTCATGTCTGACTCTTTGCAACCCCATAAACTACACAGTCTGTGGAATTCTCCAGGCGAGAATACTGGAGCTGGTAGCCCTTCCCTTCTCCAGGGAATCTCCCCAACCTAGGGATCAAACCTAGGTCTCCCTCATTGCAGGCAGATTCTTTACCAGCTGAGCCACCTGGGAAGCTCAAGGAGTGGGTAGCCTATCCCTTCTCCAGGGGATCTTCCCAACCCGGGAATTGAACCGGGATCTTCTACATTGCAGTCAGATTCTTTACCAGCTGAGCTACCAGGGAAGCCTCCCTAATTTATGTCAGACACCCAACAACAGATACATCCACTAAGGAGTGAGACTGTAGGATGAAAACTGCCAAGTGGAGAATAGGGTAGCCCAAGGTATGCATTCAATAAGTACTTGGTGAATGAATAAACACTGACATTCCTGATCATGTATTCAGACATGCATAAAAAAAAAAAAGCAGAACATTAAATTATTTGGTAAAGAGACATCAGAAATTGTAATTCCATATAATAAGAAACAACTTGATGCTCTTCTAATGTTTGAAAATTGGCAGATTGCTATAGCAAACTATTTTGGTCAAATTTTTGCATCATTTACCTTCACATGTTTTGTTGAATTTTATATCCAGACATCCAGTTATTTTTCCTGTCAGATGTAAACAATCTCCTATTCCAAATGCTCAGATAGTTTTTACTGACGGGTCAATAAATGGTAAAGCCTCCATAGTTACTAAAAATCACCAAAAGGTTTTAGAAACATGGGAAACTTCAGCTCAAAGAGCTGAAATAACAGCAGTCATAGAGGCTTTTGCTATGTTTGCAGATGAAAAATTTAACTTTTATTCTGATTCTCAGTATATTGTCAGGTTGTTTCCACATATTGAAACTGCGGTTTTGCCTGAAAATAAAACTACCATATTTCATTTGTTAAGTAATTTACAGCAACAAATTTGGAAAAGAAATAAAATATTTTTTATTGGACACATTCGGGCTCATTCCGGATTGCCCGGCCCTTTAAATGCCTTTAATGCCTTGGCTGACTTGTTAACCAGAAATACAGTGGCTACTGTGATTGAGGAGGCCAGAGCCTCTCACTCACTTCATCATCAATACGCTACTGCCTTAAGGTATCAATTCCAAATTCCCAGAGAGACTGCTAGGGAGATTGTGCGCTCTTGCTTACACTGCCCCACTGTTTATAATAGTTTACCTATGGGAGTTAATCCTCGCGGTCTCAACCCTAACGTACTCTGGCAAATAGATGTAACTCACGTCTCTTCATTTGGAAAACTGTCCTTTGTTCATGTAACTGTAGATACCTTTTCTCACGTTATTATCGCAACTGCTCGTACAGGGGAAGCAGTTAAAGATGTGATACAACATCTCTTGACTTGTTTTTCATATTTGGGCCTGCTAAAAGCTCTGAAAACTGACAACGCTCCTGCTTACACTTCTAAGTCTTTTCAGAAATTTTGTATAAAGTTTCAAATTAAACATAATACTGTCATCCCTTATAATCCCCAGGGACAGGCCATTGTTGAAAGAGCGCATCAAACATTAAAAATCCAAATTCAAAAACTAAAAGAAAGGGAGTTTAAGTATAGCTCTCCCCATCAAATCTCCCCATCAAACATGCTCTTTTCGTAATAAATATTCTAAATACTGATCTGGCTGGAACTACTGCAATGCTTCGTCATTGGTGCCTAGAGCAATTAAATGCAAAACCATTAGTCAAATGGAAGGACCTCCTCTCAGGACAATGGAAGGGTCCTGACCCATTATTAACTAGCGGTCGAGGATGTGCTTGTATTTTTCCACAGGATGCAGATTCACCAATTTGGGTTCCAGACAGGCCAGGTTCGTGGCGCGCACTCGCTCGCCCCGCCCACCAGGCAGCTCTCGCCTCCGCGCCTCCAGCCTCGCCCTGCACCCTCCTTGCTGCACCCCGCAACCTAGAGCAAAGAAGTTTGTGCATCGAGTGAGGGCCAGAGAGGAGAGCGCACCCGCAAAGTGCCGTCCAGACCAGCGCGGCGCCCGCCAGCAGGGAGACAAGATAAACATTGAGATCCCAGCGAGACTGACAGGGCTGCTGCAGCGTGAACTCCAACCAGAAAATAATTCTACTTATTCTGTTTTAGCTTGTCTACCCTTGCCTTATGTTTTCCTTTTTACTAATGACTCCAACAAACTTAATGTACTCATGAATTATTCAGGTGAACCTAACGTGGTAACTTGTGAACAATGTATGCTTTCATCTTGTTTAAACCCTCAATGTAATGTTTGCTCCTTTGTGGTGTTACAATGCCCATCCTATCTTATGGTGCCTATATGATAGCTATGGTCTTGCTGTGTTACAACAACTGCAGGATTTAATACGATTGCAACAGTTTGTGGGCTTACTTATTTTAGGAATATCAGCTTTAATAGCAGCAATTAGTTCTGTTACTGCGGCAGCAATATCATTGACTCAACAAGTGCATACTGCCCAATATGTTGATACCATGTCTAAAAATGTTTCACTAACTCTAGCAACTCAGGAAGCTATAGATAGGAAATTAGAGATGAGAGTAGACGCCTTAGAAGAAGCAATTATGCATATTGGGACTGAGTTACAGGCTTTAAAGGTGAAGATGGCTTTGACATGCCACGCTGATTACAGGTGGATATGCGTGACATCTTTGAAGGTAAACGAGACAGATTATGAATGGGAAAAGATTAAAAATCATATCTCAGGTGTTTGAAATAGCTCTGATATTGGCCTGGACTTAGGGAAACTTCATAATCAAATACAGACCTTGGAACACTCTCGACTGGATTTTACCGCCGCTGGAGCAGCTAATGACTTTTTTCACACCTTCTCTAACTTTATTTCTGGAAAAAATATTCTGTCTAATATCCCTAGTTATGCTGTCGTTGGTGCTCAAATCCTACTTCTCATAAACATTCTTCCTTGTATTGTCAGGATTCTTCGGCAGAGCATTTGGAAGCTCGCGACTGAGCTGCATCTGGCTGTTTTAAGAAATAAAAAAGGGGGAGATGTTGGGGGCCGGCGTGAGGCACTCCACCCATGGCAAAGGTCATGAGGAAGGAGGCTCGACATACACAAAGGCAGGATCGAGCCTCAGGAGTCCCCCTGGAAATCCTTAAGCATCTACCCCCATAACCAGAGCCTGCCTACTACACCTCTGACTTTACGGGGGGCTGTCCCCCACCACCTCTTTCGGAGAAGGAGTAATAATTCCTGGGCGTGATAGGAGTGTTTCAACCTACAAACTCCTCTGAAGGTTCTCTAGCCTGCCTGACAGGCTTGTCCGGCCACATGTGATTGCTCACAGCCTCCCAACCATGAGAGGCACGAGATGCTTTAAACCTTCTAAAAACAGGTTCTTTAGAGAAGTTAGAAAACCATTAGTATAAGTATAATGGGCTGATTAGAAATTGTATTGGTGAAGGGTTTTTCATTTGTTGAGCTGATGTTTGTTGCTAAGTCTCCATATCCCCTGCCCTTAACACACATTAGTGAATATATAGAAGAAATAAGTATTAACCTTTGATATAAATCACGTTAGACCTTAGGCTAAGTAAATTCTTTCCTTAACTAAAACCCACTACACCCTCTCCCTATAGGAATGTAACTTTATTTGGGTGGCATCTGTTTTAAGAATAATCACCCCTGGAGAAATAAGTGTCCTGGATGACTGACCGCTGTCACAAGGAGAGGGTCATAAATTGTCAGCAGGCCCCCTGGCCAGAAGATGATGCAACACCCCTAAGACCTCTGTATACATTTGTATGAAGCACCTGACTTTTATAAAAGTCAGGACTGCTGACCCCGCGTGACTTTTGCATAACATCTCAGTGTATAAAAGTAGACCATGGAAAATAAAGAATTGGGATCAGTTCCTCGAAAGACTGGTCTCCCCATGTCTCTCTCTCACTCTGGCTGAGTCTCCATCTGGAGTGCGGAACCCGCCATGCTTACTAATTATGCCTGGGCTTCTAAGATCCGACCGGGGAGGCCTCAGTGTCTCCTCTCCTTCGGGAGAACGGAAGGACGCCTGTGGCCTATGTAAGTGGTGCAAACTTCTTGTCTTGAAGTTTTATTGGTCCCCCGCGTAAACCAAGCTACTCAGCCTCTTTTCTCCACTGAATTTTCCTACTGAGCTATCCTTATTCTATTACTCTTTATATCTTTAATTAATATCTAATTGAAGCTATTGTATCCTGATCCTTGCCTATGCCATCTCTCCTTCGAATACCCTGGATCAGCCGGGGCTGGACCCCGGCAATAAATCATAAAGATTTGGTTCCGGCTCTTTTAGAGTAAGCTTTCAACCCAGGTAACAGGAATCCACTGCAGGGGCTATCAGAGGGATGGGTCTTTTGTGAGCCAAGGGAACAGCAAAGCTGATCAAACTGCAAAGCAGGCAGCTCCACTGCAGGAACCTGAACAGGTTATGGCTCTAAAGATTGGTCCCCCTGAATTTCTGAGCTTTCCCCAGTATTCCCCATCAGAACAAGAAAATGCTGAGAAATGGGGCTATGAGAAGGGAACTGAATAAAAAGTTTATAGGCTGGATAAAAAGGAGGAAAAGGTTCTAATCCCTGAGGCCCAACAATGGAAACTCACCAAGAGTTTACATGACGCCAACCACTATGGGAGGGATGCACTATGGGATTTGATGCAAAAGGCTTTTACAGGGAAGGGGCTCAAAAGAACAGTAAAACAAGCAATGTTTGCCTGTGGTTTAATGTGCCTGGCACAGGCCCATCCAATCCTCCTTTTGTTATTCACATCAATTCGACACTGAGGGGCATAACTAGGGGAAGAGCGGCAGTTTCACCCAAATTCCTCACAATTAGGATAAAAATATCTTCTGAGGTTTGTGGATACTTTCACACAATGGGCTGAAGCCTTCCCCACCTGATCTGAAAAGACTATTGAAGTCTGTAAGTCCCTTTAAGAGAAATAATTCCTCCTTTTGGACTTCCAAAATCTCTCCAGAGGCTCACAACAGCTGTGGGGATGGACTACAAGCTACACACCTCTTGGCACCCTGAGGGAAGGTAGAAAAAATGAACCATACTTTAAAGAGAACCCTAGCACAGCTCTGCCAAGAGACTCATGAACCGTGAACCAACTCGCTTCCTACTGCACTTCTCAGGGTCTGTGTGGCCCCCAGGATTGGTCTGAGGCTTAGTCCATTTGAAATGACCTTTTCTTACTACTGACATTCCAGTGGATGAGGAAGTGAACCAGGTCCTGAGACATATTATTGATCTAGGACAAGTTCAGAAGGCAATCCAGGACTATGTCTACAAGGAACTGCCAGCTCCCACTGAAAACACAGAGGAAGGAGCAGTTCATTCTCAAATAAATACCAGGTCCCTAGTTCTTCTTAAAACACAGAAAGAGGAGTCCCCCCAAGACCAACTATTATCAAAGTGGAAGGGCCCCTATAAAGTAATTTAAACAGCCACTATGGAAAACAGTATGGAGGTTGCTTAAAAAAGTAAAAATAGAACTGTTATATGACCCAGCAATCCCACTCCTGGGCATATACCCTGAGAAAACAATTCAAAAAGATACATGTACCCCAATGTTCACTGCAGCACTATTCACAATAGCCAAGATATAGAAGCAACCAAATGTCCGCTGACAGATGAATGGATAAAGAAGATCTGGTACATATATACAATGGAATATTACTCAGCCATTAAAAGGAACAAAATTGGGTCATTTGTAGAGATGTGGATGAACCTACAGTCTGTCATACACAGTGAAGTAAGTCAGAAAGAGAAAAACAAATAACGTATATTAATGTATATATACAAAACATGATCTACTGGAGGACGGAACAGCAAACTACCCCAGTATACTTGCTGTGAGAACATCATGAACTGTATAAAAAGACATAAAGATATGACACTGAAAGATGAGTCCGCCAGGTCAGAAGGTGTTCAATATGCTACTGGGGAAGAGCGAAGGATAACTACTAATAGCCCCAGAGAGACTGAAGCAGCTGGGCCAAAGCAGAAACATTGCTCACTTGTGGATGTGTCTGGTGATGAAGGCTCCCCTGGTGGCTCAGATGGTAAACAATCTGCTTGCAGTGCAGGAGACTCGGGTTTGATTCCTGGGTTGGGAAGATCCCCCTGGAGAAGGGAATGGCAACCCACTGCAGTATTCTTGCCTGGAAAACCCCATGGATAGAAGAGCCTGGAGGGCTATAGTCCAAGGGGTCGCATACAGACACCACTGAGCAACTCACACACTTTCTGGTGATGAAAGTAAAATCTGATGCTGCAAAGAACAGTATTGCACAGGAACCTGGAAATTTAGGCCCATGAATCAGGTAAATTGGAAGTGGTCAAACAGGAGAAAGCAAGAATAAACATCAACATCTTAGGATTCAGTGAACTAAAATGGAAGGAAATGGGCGAATTTAACTCGCAAGAATCCCTTAGAAGAAATGGAGTAGCCCTCATAATCAACTAAAGAGTCCAAAATACAGTACTTGGGTGCAACCTCAAAAACGACAGAATGATCTCGGTTCATTTCCAAGGCAAGCCATTCAACATCACAGTTAATTCAAGTCTATGCCCCTACCACCAATGCCGAAGAAGCTGAAGTTAATCAGTTCTATGAAGAACTAGAAGACCTCCTAGAACTAACACCAAAAAAAAAAAGATGTTCTACTCATCACTGAGGACTGGAATGCAAAAGTAGGAAGTCAAGAGATACCTGGAGTAACAGGCAAATTTGGCCTTAGAGTACAAAATGAAGCAGGGCAAAGGTTAACTGAATTCTGCCAAGAGAATGCACTGGTCATAGCAAACACCCTGTACAACAAAGGAGATGACTCTACACATGGACATCACCACATAGTCAATACCGAAGTCATATTGATTATATTCTTTGCAGTCGAAGATGGCGAGGCTCTATACAGTCAGTAAAAACAAGACTGGGAGCTAACTGTGGCTCAGATCATGAACTCATTGCCAAATTCAAAATTAAATCGAAGAAAGTAGGGAAAACCACTAGACCATTCAGGTATAACCTAAATCAAATCCCTTAAGATTATACAGTGGAAGTGACAAATTGAAATTGATTCAAGGGATTAGATATGATAGAGTGCCTGAAGAAATATGGATGGAGGTTTGTGACATTGTGCAGGAGGTGGTCATCAAAACCATCCCCAAGAAAAATAAATGCAAAAAGGCAAAATGGTTATCTGAGGAGGCGTTATGAATATTGAGAAAAGAAGAAAATCTATAGGCAAAGGAGAAAAGGAAAGATACACCCATCTGAATCCAGAGTTCCAAAGAATAGTGAGGAGAGATAAGAAAGCCTTCTTATATGAATAATGCAAAAACATAGAGGAAACCAATAGAACAGGAAAGACTAGAGATCTCTTCAAGAAAATGAGAGATACCAGGGGAACATTTCATGAAAAGAAAGGCACCATAAAGGACAGAAACGGTATGAACCTAACAGAAGCAGAAGATATTAAGAAAAGGTGGCAAGAATTCTATAGAAAACTGTACAAAAAAGATCTTAATGACCTAGATAACCACAATGGTGTGATCACTCACCTAGAGACAGACATCCTGGAATGTGAAGTCAAGGGGCCTTAGGAAGCATCACTATGAACAAAGCTAGTGGAGGTGATGGAATTCCAGCTAAGCTAGTTGAAATCCTAAAAGATGATGCTGTTAAAGTGCTGCACTCAATATGCCAGCAAATTGGGAGAACTCAGCAGTGGCCACAGGACTGGAAAAGGTCAATGTTCATTCCAATCCCAAAGAAAGGCAATGCCAAAGAATGCCCAAACTACCACACAGTTGCACTCATTTAACACCCTAGCAAATTAATGCTCAAAATTCTACAAGCTAGGCTTCAACAGTATATGAACTGAGAACTTCCAGATATTCAAGCTGGATTTAGAAAAGACAGAGGAACCACAGATCAAATTACCAACATCCACTGGATCATCGAAAAAGCAAGAGAATTGCAGAAAAACATGTACTTCTGCTTCACTGACTACGCTAAAGCCTTTGCGTGGGCTACAAAACTGTGGAAAATTCTTAAGGAGATGGGAATACCAGACCATCTTCCTGCCTCCTTAGAAACCTGTATGCAGGTCAAGAAGCAACATTTAGAACTGGATATGGAACAATAGACTGGTTCCAAATTGGGAAAGGAGTACGTCAAGGTTGTATGTTGTCACCCTGCTTATTTAACTTATATGCAGAGTATATCATGTGAAATGCTGGGCTGGATGAAGCACAAGCTGGAATTAAGATTGCAGGGAGAAACATCAATAACCTCAGATATGCAGATGACACCACCCTTATGGCAGAAAGAGGAGAGGAACTAAAGAGCCTCTTGATGAAAGTGAAAGAGGAGAGTGAAAAAGCTGGCTTAAAACTCAACATTCAAAAAATGAAGATCATGGCATCTGGCCCACCACTTCATGGCAAACAGATGGGGAAACAATGGAAACAGTGAGAGACTTTATTTTCTTGGGCTCCCACATCACTGCAGATGGTGACTGCAGCCATGAAATTAAAAGATGCTTGTTCCTTGGAAGAAAAGCTATGACAAACCTAGACAGTGTATTAAAAAGCAGAGACATTACTTTGCCAACAAACGTCCATATAGTCAAAGCTATGGTTTTTCCAGTAGTCATGTATGGATGTGAGAGATGGACCATAAAGAAAGCTGAGCGCTGAAGAATTGATGTTTTTGAACTGTGGTGTTGGAGAAGACTCTTGAAAGTCCCTTGGACTGCAAGGAGATCAAACCAGTCAATCCTGAAGGAAATCAATCCTGAATAATCACTGGAAGGACTGATGCTGAAGCTGAAGCTCCAATACCTTGGCCACCTGATGTGAAGACCTCACTCCTTCATCTTGCATGGCACCCTTGTAGAACTGCATTCATTTCCACATCCTCCGTTTCCCCTCCATACAGTTGTAGCCCACTGAGTTATAGTAATCTTCCCATCAACCTAAAACCATCAAGTCTCTTTTCAAACATGGGGCTGTTAAGATAGATTTCCTCTATTCTGTATTTGTGTGGCCATTAAATTTTTCTTTTGACAAAAGGTCACTCTGTGACATTTACCCATGCTTCCCTGCTTATATACTAGGCAGTCTCACTCTCACCTTGAACCTTGTGAAGACTAAGAAACCATAACAAGGAGACCCTTCATACAATGGCTTATATCAATATATCATGTAACAGCTATGAAAAGCAGAGACATTAAAAAGCAGAGACATTACTTTGCCAACAAAGGTCCTTATAGTCAAAGCTATGGTTTTTCAAGCAGTCACGTATGGATGTGAGAATTGGACCATAAAGAAAGCTGAATGCTGAAGAATTGATGCTTTTCAACTGTAGTGTTGGAGAAGACTCTTGAGAGTCCCTTGGACAGCAAGGAGATCAAACTAATCAATCCTAAAGGAAATCAATCCTAAATATTCATTGGAAGGACTGATGCTGAAGCTCCAATACGTTGACTACCTGATGTGAACAGCTGACTTATTAGAAAAGACCCTGATGCTGGGAAAGATTGAAGGCAGGAGGAGAAGGATGATAGAGGATAGATTGAAGGCAGGAGGAGGAGGATGACAAAGGATGAGGCAGTTGGATGGCATCACCGACTAAATGGACATGAGTTTGAGGAAGCTCTGGGAGATGGTGATGGACAGGGAAACCTGGCATGCTGCAGTCCATGGGGTCGTGAAGAGTTGGACACGACTGAGTGACTGAACTGAACTGAACAGCTATGAAGTGAGCAATCCAAGTCATCAGACAACCTTTGCTCAATATGGTCATCCAGGGACTCAGGCCCCCTCCACATTGTAGCTCAGCTGTTGTCTCAGGGCATTGTCTTCAACTGCATTCTTGATGCTGGGCCACTGTCAAGTCTATTCCAGTTTCATCCAGTGGGAAAAGGTAGGAGAATACATAGGAGATACTTCAACATATTAAGACAGACCTGGAAGTAGCATTCATCTTGTATGCCAAGATTTAATGAGTGAAAACTCAATTATATGACCAAACCTAACTGCAAGGGAAGCTGAGAAATATAGCCTAGTTGAGTTACCATGTGCCCAGCCACAACTCCATTTCTGTGTAAGGTAAGAAGGACAAATCTTGGCGGCCAACCAGCAGTTTCCACGACTAACTTCATCTTCTTAGATACTTTCTATTGTTTGTTCATTCATAACACTTTCATCGAGAACTTAATGGCATGTTAGAGGAATTCAAAAGACAGGTACCATATAATGAAACAACTGAAAGTCTATGCTGAAACGTCTTCGAATCTGCATTATGCCACCCAACGTACTACTTAATATATCCAGCTTCTTGTCATTCCCACATATACCAGCAATTTTCTTCTTCAATATGGGATCAATATGTCAAATGGTCAGAGGTAAGAACAGAGCCTTTTGGTAGTGAAAGAGTCAATTCCTAGGCAGGTTGATAAGAAGTCCAGGGGTCCCCAAGGAGAGATGGTGTCTGGAATTCTCAAGGAGGAGGAAAGGACAAACATTTTTTTCCCTCTACATTCCTTAGGATTATATAACAATAATGTATCCTGCTAGAGGACAGTTTCTGGAAAAAACCTTCTGGCTAATCCTGTTATCTTAAAATGTAAATTATGGGAGTGGGTCTAGTAAGGTCTTTACAACCTCCAGACATTCTTTTGATTCACTGTAATAACTAATTAAAAGGTATCTAACTCCATTGCTAACACTAGCGAGGGAGCACTCTTTCTGCTCCTTTCTGATGTCTATATCAGAAGCCTCCTCTCTTTTATACTTTAATAAAACTTTATTATACAAAAGCTCTGAGTGATCAAGCCTTGTCTCTGGCCCTGGATTGAATTCTTCTCCTCCGGAGGCCAAGAATCCTCGTGTCTTTCGTGGTTCAGCAGCAACCTTTCAGTAGCCATTGAGAACTTTCCCCCTAGGTTGACTTGACCCAGCAATGAAGTACTGGATATCCTTCCCTATGAGGTCAACTCTCACTCAGTCTGTCCTCAAGGATATCTTGACAGACTGTCAATGACCGTGCTAGTCTTCACATTCTCTCTGGCTGCCACATTCTCTAGTTTACCATTCAAATGTCCCCATTAAAAGTGAGATTAAAATGACCAGATGTTACTGGTCCTGAGAGAATCTCCCCCCCAACCCATGACTACCACATCCACCATTCAGTCCTCATAGTCCTTTTAATAAGTTACTCTAAAATTTTGTTCTACCAATTGCTCATTAGCCTATAGATAACAGAATTCTTTGTCCTTTAAAAAATTAAGACTACTTGATCTGTTCATGCTTTTAATATCTTTCAATACCTTATGATTCTTCAAAGTTATTATATAATAATAATGTTTTAATATATAATATATATTATATAATAATATAATCTCATATGCAAGTTTTTCCAGAGTTCTGGGATGTAACTGGTTCAAGCCAAAGAACTTAAAATAAAAAGACTTATTACCCTCTTAAAGTCTTCTCACCCATCTTTGTCTCCAATTCACTCTTAATACTGCTTGATTTATACCATCCAGTCCAAAGATCATTCTTCTTAATAGAAATATAGCTTCAGGTTGGGTAGGGTTGCTTTCTCTATCATCTATTAACATTACATTATCTGCCCCGAGTAACATCTTTTTTCCTTCTTAATTTGTCTTTTTTCTACTTGACATTTAAAAATGGGAGCTCCTGTCGTCTCTGTGCTACCTTGGCTAAGCTCACTATATTTGATGCTGCCTCCCTTAAGTTTGGGATCTGCTGGTCCTCTACAGCTTAACTACTCTCCCAAATCAAAGATAACCAACCTCTTACCCTCTCGCCCTTATGCTGCTGCTACTGCTGCTAAGTCACTTCAGTCATGTCTGATTCTGTGTGACCCCACAGACAGCAGCCCACCAGGCTCCCCCGTCCCTGGGATTCTCCAGGCAAGAACACTGGAGTGGGTTGCCATTTCCTTCCCCAATGCATGAAAGTGAAAAGTGAAAGTGAAGTCGCTCAGTCGTGTCTGACTCTTCGCGACCCCATGGACTGCAGCCTACCAGGCTCCTCTGTCCATGGGATTTTCCAGGCAAGAGTACTGGAGTGGGTTGCTATTGCCTTCTCGGTCTCACCCTTATATCTCCACTCAATAATTTATCCTCTTTTTCTCCCATCTTGGAGTGGTCTAATCTCCTGGGTTCAAACTTTTGCTGGCATCTCCTGGTTTCTTGCCCTCTTCCTTGGCCAGATTTCTGAGAATTAGGGTTAAATCATGTAGGGGTGCGTGTGTGTAAGAGAAAAATGAGAAAGAGGGTCTGTGTAATGAACTACTCCCCTTTACTTGCTTAGTTATTTCTGATTTGGTGGCAAAATATCCATGTAGACAAGATGCTACCTTGCTCACCAGTGTAATCCCTGCATCTAGCACAGTGCTTGGTATTAACATGCCCATAAAAAGTTACTGAATGAATGACTTCTTCCTCATGCAAAGGCTTTGTAAGCACCATTTCCTTGAATCAAGCTCTCACATGCTTTGTGGTCAAACTAAGTAACATATAAGCAACCTGTTTCCATGACTTGGGCTTCACTGGTGGCTCATATGGTAAAGAATCTGCCTGCAATACAGGAGACCTGGGTTCAATACTGGGTTGGGAAGATCCCCTGGAGAAGGGAATGGCAACCCACTCAAGAATTCTTGACTGGAGAATCCCATGGACAGAGGAGTCTGGCGCTACAGTCCAAGGGGTCACAGAGAGTCATACATGACTGAGTGACTAGTACTAACTTTACATAACTTACTAAAAAGCTAGTGCCCACAGAAGATGGACTCTTTCTCTCCAATAGAAAGAATAGACAAAACAGTAGACATGAAAGGAAGACAAGGTACGTTGGTCCTCAGCAATCCCTGAGCGTTTCATTTGTCCTTCAGCCAACAGCATCCCTTTATACCTAATGATCTTAGGGATTTTTCCTTCTCTTAACTAAAACAGACATTGAGGCAAAATATTGGTCAAGGGCTTGTATTTGTTAGTCCCTGTGCTAAGACTCACACTTGCATCTCTTCATATATCCATGACAACATCTTCATGAACTAGGTGGGCTTATTCTCAATTTTCCAGATGAGAAAGTTAGGCATGGAGGTTATTAGTGTCAGTGTCTGGCTTATTCTCAATTTTCCAGATGAGAAAGTTAGGCATGGAGGTTATTAGTGTCAGTGTCTGGTTCATAGTTTAGTGCTCAATAAGTTGTAGCTATAGTTATTGTTATCATTTTGTGTGTGTGTAAGTGTGCTGCAGGAGGTATAGAGAAAATGCTTTTGTAGAGAATGTGGTGATGAACTGCCATGTGCAGTCACTGCCCTAGAGATTACATAAGACATCTTCATTCTCAGAAGGAAATGAGCAAGACATCTTCATTCTCAGAGAATTAATATGTCTGTGTGCCTGTTTGAGAAAAAGACAAAATGTCCTAAAAATTATCATAAAGGCACAAAGAAAGCACAGAGAAGATACCACCAACCCTGTGAAGGAGATAGCATCTGAAATAAATTTGCAAGGAGAGTTAGGATTGCCTATGTGGGCAAAGGCAGAGAGGAAGGAGAGTACAGGGCACAGTTGGGCAATGATGGACTGTCTGGTGGCTATACATTCCTGTTCCTTCCAATCTCTGATCTGTTTTAAGCTCTGGTTCCCCCAGCTTTTGGTCTGTTAATATAACACACACCCCAAATTTCCCAACACACATCATCTAGGGCCCCATCACTTATTTTGCAATTGCTCTCGGCCCATTTGTCCTAATCCAAACTCTTAGTTCAGTAATCTTGTTTTACAGAACAAATCTTGCCTGTGCTCTTTTGGACTTTGTTTGTTCTTAGTAATACTGACAACATGGTAGCTGCTGTTTCCCCAGATCTTGGCTCATCCCTTTTCTTGGTTCATTATCAACTCCTGCATTGAGTCACCAAGAACCTCTCTCAGATTCCAGTTCTTATTGACTTAACCCCTTCTCTCCTCTCTTGGTCCACTTCTCACGCTCTCCACCCAATACATTGTTGTTGTTCAGTCGCTCAGTCATGTCCAACTCTTTGTGACCCCAAGGACGGCAGCATGCCAGGCTTCCCTGTTCTTCACCATCTCCTGGAGCTTGCTCAAACTCATGTCCATTAAGTTGGTGATGCCATCCAACCATCTCATCCTCTGTAGTCTCCTTCTCCTCTTGCCTTCAATCCATCCAACAACATCAATCTTTCCAAACCCTGATGTTGGGAAAGAGCCAACTCTTTTCTAATCAGTTGGCTCTTCACATCAGGTAGCCAAGGTATTGGAGCTTCAGCTTCAGCATCAGTCCTTCAAACGTATACATTCAGGATTGAGTTCCTTCAGGACTTACTGGTTTGATCTCCTTGCAGTCCAAGGGACTCTCAAGAGTCTTCTCCAACACCACAGTTCAAAAGTATCAATTCTTCAGCACTCAGTCTTCTTTACGGTCCAACTCTTACATTCATACATGACTACTGGAAACACCACAGCTTTGCCTAGATAGACCCTTGTCTGCAAAGTAATGTCTCTGCTTTTTAATATGCTGTATAGTTTGTCATAGCTTTTCTTCCAAGGAGCAAGCATCTTTTAATTTCATGGCTGCAGTCACCATCTGCAGTGATTTGGGAGCCCAAGAAAATAAAGTCTCTCACTGTTTCCATTGTTTCCCTATCTATTTGCCAGGAAGTGATGGGCCAGATGACATGATCTTCATTTTTTGAACGCTGAGTTTTAAGCCAGCTTTTTCACTCTCCTCTTTCACCTTCATCAAGAGGCTCTTTAGTTCCTCTTTGCTTTCTGCCATAAGGGTGGTGTCATCTGCATCCCTGAGGTTATTGATGTTTCTCCCTGGAATCTTGATTCCAGCTTGTGCTTCTTCCAGCCCAGCATTTCACATGATGTACTCTGCATATAAGTTAAATAAGTAGGATGGACAATATACAGCCTTGATGTACTCTTTTCCTAATTTGGAACCAGTCTGTTGTTCCATGTGTGGTTCTAACTGTTGCTTCTTGACCTGCACACAAGTTTCTCAGGAGGCAGGTAAGATGGTCTGGTATTCCCATCGCTTAAAGAATTTTCGAAAGTGTGTTGTGATGCACATAGTCAAAGGCTTTAGTGTAGTCAATGAGGCAGAAGTAGATGTTTTTCTGGAACTCTCTTGCTTTTTCAATGATTGAACGGATGTTGGTAATTTGATCTGTGGTTCCTCTGCCTTTTCTAAATCCAGCTTGAACATCTCGAAGTTCTCAGTTCACATACTGTTGAAGCATAGCTTGGAGAATTTTGAGCATTACTTTGTTGGCATGTGAAATGCGACCAATTGTGTGGTAGTCTGAACATTCTTTCCACTGCCCTTCTTTGTGATTGGAATGAAAACCGATCTTTTCCAACCTTGTGGCCACTGCTGAGTTTTCCAAATTTGCTGGCATATTGATGCAACACCTTAACAGCATTATCTTTTAGGATTTGAACTAGCTCAGCTGGAATTCCCACCGCTATTTGTTTTGTTCATAGTGATGCTTCTTAAGGCCCACTTGACTTTGCACTCCAAGATGTCTGGCTCTAGGTGAGTGATCATACCATTATGGTTATCTGGGTCATTAAGATCTTTTTGTATAGTTCTTCTGTGTATTCTTGCCATCTCTTCTTACTATCTTCTGCTTCTGTTAGGTCTGTACTGTTTCTGTCCTTTATGGTGCGCATCTTTGCATGATGTGTTCCCTTAGTACCTCTAATTTTCTTGAAGAGCTCTCCAGTCTTTCCCATTCTATTGTTTTTGTCTGCTCATTTGCGTTGTTCACTTACGAAGGCTTCTTTAAATCTCCCCTTGGTATTCTTTGGAATTCTGAATTCAGATGGGGTATAACTTTCCTTTTCTCCTTTGCCTTTTGCTTCTCTTTTCTCAGGTATTTGTAAGGCCTCCTCCTCACCCCACACAGTTTATTCTGAAGGACACAAGGGTGTAAAAGTCAATAGACTAACTTGACCTCTATTTTCCATTTTGAAATAACCTGAAGACAGTTCTCCCACTCCCCCTAATTTCCCAGCCAAAGATGTTCAGTTATCAGTTTCCCTGTCACATGATTTACAGCTACATTATCATCAGCTTTAGTGGCTTCTGGATAACTCTCACTTCTCTTTGCCTTTTACCCTGCCAATCTGATGCTTCCAATTGAGGAGGAGAATTAAAGTCCCCATGTATGAGTTACTAAAATCACTACCAAGAACAAAACCAACGTAAAAATTAATGGAGTTTTGAGAAGGCCAAAATTAGTATTTCAAACAGGGCAGAGATCGTATCTTAATCATCTTTATCTTTGGATGCCTATTTATTAGCATGGTGACTGGAAATTTGTGGGATTATATTAAAGAAGTTGTATTTAAGTTATGAAATTAATAGACACTTGCTCCTTGGAAGAAAAGCTATGACAAAGCTAGACAGTGTATTAAAAAGCAGAGACATTACTTTGCCAACAATGGTCTGTCTAGTCAACGCTATGGTTTTTCTAGTAGTCATGTATGGATGTGAGAGTTGGACCATAAAGAAAGCTGAGCACTGAAGAATTGATGCTTTTGAACTGTGGTGTTGGAGAAGACTCTTGCGAGTCCCTTGGACTGCAAGGACATCAAACCAGTCAATCCTAAAGGAAATCAATCTTGAATATTCACTGGAGGGACTGATGCTGAAGCTCCAATCCTTTGGCCACCTGATATGAAGAACTGACTCATTGGAAAAGACCCTGATGCTGGGAAACATTGAGGGCAGGAGGAGAAGGAGATGACAGAGGATGAGATCATTGGATGGCATCACCAACTCAATGAATGTGAATTTGAGCAAGCTCTGGGAGATGGTAAAGGACAGGAAAGCCTGGCATGCGGCAGTCCATGGGGTCACAAAGAGTTGGACAGGACTGAGTGACTCAACAACAACAATTTCTTAGTCAGGAAACCCTTCAGTCATTACCAGGGGGTTACGGGATGTATCATGACTATTTAAAGAGTTTAACATACTGCTTTAAGAGAAATCTTTGGTTACTTTGTTTGCTTTTCAGATTCCCTCTCTTCCCACTTTAGTCACTGAGAATCATTTTCTGTAGGAACTAATTTCTAGATCTCAGTACTGTATCAAAGAGTATGGAAATTTTTTGTCTTATACTCTCCATCATTTTTCCTTAGAAACAAACATTTTGCTCCTGCTCTTTCCATATTCTCTTGACATTCACACTCAGGCTCAGCCTTGTTCCAGCAGTGGAGCAGGCAGGAATTGCCACTGAGTTAGTATTATTAGAATAGCACTCAGCCAGCTACAGACTTCCTCACCTCTTAGTTAGGCAATTCTGAGTCACACTCTGCACTATTTTATAGAATTCAGGTGTTTTAGCTCCAGGTACCCACAAAAGGTACTTTCTTGATAACATCCTTTGTTTGCTTCCTCCCTTTCTCTTTTTCACTTATCCATTCCACTCCTGGTCTTTAGTGGGCTCATCTCCCAAATGAACTCTTTACACTTGAATCCTTCATTGGGCATGGGTTCTGGGGGACAACCCAGATTAAGACAACATTTCATATAGATTTCCTGCATCTCACAAAGGCAGAATGTTACATGTGGGTTTGTCTCATTTGTTGCTCTGTAGTTTACATATATTTAAAATCATAATGGCAATATTATCTATATTAAACTTTTTTTAATCTTAAAAAATTAGAAATGAGGAGTGTTTACATGTTCATGAACAAGAACACAGATTCCTATTTCATCTTTTAGGGGCTCATCTGGGATCCTTCAACGCCTACACAAGTGACCTCTTGGTTATTCAGAAGTGTACTGTTAAAAGGAACAGAGGGCGGAGGCATAGGTGGACATGGAGTACATCTCTCTCTATGGATATATCAGGAATACACCTTCACACACAGAAGTGCTTGCAGAACACCAGCCAAGAGGGGGCAGGAGTACCTGACCACTGGAAAAGAATATATAGAACCACACAAAACTCACCAGAGATCATGCCCTGAGCTTTTGGAGTGGGAGCACTGACTCCAAGACCCTAGAATACCCAAGAACTCCTAACCCTAAGGAGCATCAAATAGTGAGAACTCCCACAAAGGCAACCACTTGTATACAAGACCTGGCATCACCCAACTGCCAGTAGCATCCTGTGCAGGATGCCTCATCCAAAAAACAAACAAGACAAAAGACAAAAATACAAACCCAATCATCAGCAGACAGAATTACCACATCATTCAGCTCTGCCCATCAGAGGGAAAAAAAAATTAAACTTACCTCCTCCCACAGAAAAGAAGAAGTCACACTTACATGAAGCTTACACAAACCACTGGACCAACCTTATGAGGGCAGAAACCAAAGGGAAAAAAGAATTAAACCTTGATGCCTGGGAAAATGAGACCTCAAACATGAGAAGTTAAAAAAAAAATAGTGAAAAGGCATATAAATACTACACAAATGAAGGAACAACCTAGAAACACAGAAGTCCAAATAAATGAAGAAGAAATAGGCAAACTACCTGAAAAAGAATTCAGAATGATGATAGTAAAGATGATTCAAAACCTTGAAAACAGAATGGAGAAAATGCAAGAATCAGTTAACAAAGACCTATAATAATTGAAGAATAAACATACAGAGACAAACAACACAATTACTGAAATTAAAAATACTCTAGAAGGGATCATAGCAGAATATGTGTGAAGCAGAAGAACGGAACAGACATTTCTCCAAAGAAGACTGCAGATGGCTAACAAACACATGAAAAGATGCTCAACATCACTCATTATTAGAAAAATGCAAATCAAAACCATAATGAGATATCACCTCACACCAGTCGCAATGGCCATCATCAAAAAGTCTACAAACAGTAAATGCTGAAGAGGGTGTGGAGAAAAGGGAGCCCCCTTGCACTGTTGATGGGAATGCAAATTTATACAGCCACTATGGAAGATGGTATAGAGATTCCTTTAAAAGTAGGAATAAAACCATCATATGACCCAGCAATCCCACTCCTAGGCATATACGCCAAGGAAACCAAACTTGAAAAAGACACATGTACCCCAATGTCCACTGCAGCACTATTTACAATAGCTAGAACATGGAAGCGACTTAGATGTCCACTGACAGATGAATGGATAACGAAGCTGTGGAACATAAATAGAATGGAATATTACTCAGCCATAAAAATGAATGCATTTGAGTCAGTTCTACTGAGGAGGATGAACCTAGAGCATATCATACAGAGTGAAGTAAGTCAGAAAGAGAAAGGTAAATATCGTATACTCATGAATATATACGGCATCTAGAAAGATGATAACAATGAATTTATCTGCAGGGCAGCAGTGGAGAAACAGACATAGAAAACAGACTTATGGACCTAGTGGTGGGGAGGGTAGGAGACGGTGAGATGTATGGAGAGAGTATCACGGAAACTTACATTACCATATGTAAAATAGATAGCCAATGGGAATTTGCTGTATGATTCAGGGAACTCTCAAACAGGGGCTCTGTGACAACCTAGAGGGGTGGGATGGGGATCGAGATAGGAGGGAGATTCAAAAGGGAGGGGACATATGTATACCTATGGCTGATTCATGTTGATGTTTGACAGAAAACCACAAAATTCTGTAAAGCAATTATCCTTCAATGAAAAAATAAATTAAAAAAATAATTAGAAATGAATAATGTCATCACCAAATTACAATTATCAAATATTCAGTTGATGTAACAATAAATTCCCTGAAACTATGGCTTTATAGCATACTCTAAATATGGTGCTTGTCCCTCAAGGTACTTTCTGGCCAACAATATTGGGGCATCTGCCAGCAATAAAAGCATTGCTCACAGCACAGTAACTTTACAATCAAGTAAAATATTGGGGAAACACTTTCCCACTCAACTTTGTGCACTTTTTGAGAGCTTCCTCTCTGGCAACTCAATTCAGATGTCCCATCTCCCCTCATTATGATCTCAATTTTAAAAATGAATGCATTTTTGACTGAAATAAAGATCAACTGGATTGGAAAATAAACTGAAATAAAGATCAGCATAAAGGAAAAGCTAGTTCATTTTTTAATGAGTTCCCATATTTGAAAGAGAAGATCAGGTTAAGCCATCAGACTAGTCAAGATTCTAGAAGATGGTAAAGGAAAGCTTTAGACAATTTAAACTGAACACATGCGGCATTTTGCTTTGAGCAGAAAGCACTCAAACAAGGCTTAGGACTTGTAAATGGATAAACAACTTTCACTGTAGGCACGGATCAGCAAGTAACACTTTGGCACTAAATTTTTGAGAAAGCAGCTTGGGGATTGACAGCTGCATTATTCAGTATGAAAATAATTTTCACAGAGAGCAAATACTCATCCATTTTCTCACACCTGAAAACTTTCTTCCTTAGTGAAACTGCTCATTTACATTTCCCTAGAGAAAAGCCTCCAATGCAAACTTCAAGTCAGCAGTGAATTGGAAAATTCTTAAAAACATGCCCAAATGATGAAGAAGATTAATTACCCTCATTCAATGAACACCAAGACAATGGTGAGGCCAAGAAGAAAGCTAGAGGGGAACCACAGGAAAATCAAAGGCAGTCAGTGCTCATATCACATGTCTTTCTCCATCTCATTTCACAGTGTTGCCTTTCCCTACTACCTCCTGCTCCCCTAGACATCCCACAATCTTTCCAGCCCAAATACAGATTCATAAGCAGTGGGAATAATACCAAAAACCCAAACCTCACCCTTGGAAATGCAAGATTTTCACTGCCCTTGCATGTCATGAAAAAAGTAGCTATGAAGAATTCTATACAAACGGTTAAGTCTGGGAGAACTGAGTTCCCTGGGATATCTGGAGGAAAGGATGAAGCTAACCTGTATAGCAAACAAGTATTCATGAGGGGTATGAATTTCTTTTCTTTTTGGCTATGCTAAGAGGCTTGTGGGATCTTCGTTTTCTGACCAGGGATTGAACCCTGGCCCTTGGCAGTAGAAGCATGGAGTCCTAACAACTGGAAGGGAATTCCCTGGATGGGTTGATGGTCAAAGCTAACAGCAGATAACTAATGGAAGTGCGAAGATGCTCAGGACTGCCAAGTCCAACCCTTATAACAGAAAACCCAAGCAAAGTGGAGGCATCCATGATCAAAATCTTCAAGACTAATGCCAATGCCACATACCAAAAAAGTTCCTCTAAATTGATCAACCATCTAAATTTTTTTTTAAAGATATAACAGGGATCTGCTCAGTTTCAGGACCACTATACTGTTTCACTTTGCCAACTGAGGTCCGTCTAGTCAAGGCTATGGTTTTTCCAGTGGTCATGTATGGATGTGAGAGTTGGACTGTGAAGAAAGCTGAGTGCTGAAGAACTGATGCTTTTGAACTGTGGTGTTGGAGAAGACTCTTGACAGTCCCTTGGACTGCAAGGAGGTCCAACCAGCCCATCCTAAAGGAGATCAGTCCCAGGTGTTCATTGGAAGGACTGATGCTAAAGCTGAAACTCCAATACTTTGGCCACCTCATGCGAAGAGTTGACTCATTGGAAAAGACTCTGATGCTGGGAGGGATTGGGGGCAGGAGGAGAAGGGAATGACAGAGGATGAGATGGCTGGATGGCATCACTGAGTCGATGGACATGAGTCTGAGTGAACTCCAGGAGTTGGTGATGGACAGGGAGGCCTGGCATGCTGCAATTCATGGGGTAGCAAAGAGTCGGACATGATTGAGCAACTGAACTGAACTGGTACTGTTTCACAGAGAATAAAATCAAGCCCTGAGCCTTTGGAGTGGGAGCTCTGACTCCAAGACCCTAGACTACCAGAGAACTAACTCTAGGGAGTATCAAATAGTGAGAACTCACACAAAGGAAATCACTTGAATATAAGGCCTGGTACCACCCAACCACCAGTAGCACTCTGTGCAGGACGCCTCATCTAAACAGCAAACAAAACAAAAATACAAACCTAATCATCAGCAGACATGATTACCACCTCACTCAGCCTTGACCATTGGAGGAAAAACAAACAAAAACCCAGCACAAATCTCACCCTATACGAAGCTTACACAAACCACTGGACAAACCTTAGGAGGGCAGAAACCAAAAGGAAGAAAGATTCAACCTTGAAACCTGGGAAAAGGAGACCTCAAACACAATACGTTAAAAAAAAAAAAATGAAAAGGCAGAGAAATACTACACAAATGAAGGAACAAACTAGAAACACAAATAAATGAAGAGGAAAGCAAACTACTGGAAAAAGAATTCAGAATAATGATAGTAAAGGTGATCAAAAATCTTGAAAACAAAATGTGGAAAATGCAAGAATCAATTAAAAAAGACCTAGAAGAATTAAAGAATAAACATACAGAAACAAACAATGCAAGTACTGAAATTAAAAATACTCTAGAAGGAATTGATAGCAGAATATCTAAAGCAGAAGAATGAACCAGTGAGCTGGAAGATAAAATGGTGGAAATAACTGCTGAAGAGCAGAATAAGGTAAAAAGAATGAAAAGAACTGAGGATAGTCTCAGAGACCTCTGGGACAATATCAATTGCACCAACAGTTGAATTATAGGGTGTCCCAGAAGAAGAAGAGAAAAATAAAGGGTATGAGAAAATTATTGAAGAGATTATAGTTGAAAATTTCCTCAACATGGAAAAGGAAATAGTTGATCAAATCCAAGAGGCACAAAGAGTCCCACACAGGATAAACCCAAGGAGAAACACGCCAAAACACATACTAATCAAACTAACAAAGACTAAACACAAAGAAAGTATATTAAAAGCATCAAGGGAGAAGCAACAAGTAACATACAAGGGAAACTTCATATGCTTAACAGCTGATCTTTCAGCAGAAACTCTGCAGGACAGAAGGGAATGGCAGGATATATTTAAAGTATTGAAAGGGAAAAATCTACATCCAAGATTACAGTACCTGGTAAGGATCTTATTCAAAATTGATGGAGAAATCAAAAGCTTTTCAGACAAGCAGAAATTAAGAGAACTAAGTACCACCAAACCAGCTTTACAACAAATGTTAAATGGACTTAAATAGTCAAGAAATACAAGAGAAGAAAAAAGATCTACAAAATCAACCCCAAACAATTAAGAAAATGGCAATAGGAACATATATATCAATGATTACTTTAAATGTAAATGGATTAAATGCCCCAACCCAAAGACACAGACCGGCTGAATCGATACAAAAACAAGACCCATATATATGCTGTCTACAAGAAACACACTTCAGACCTAAAGACACATATAGACTGAAAGTGAGAGGATGGAAAAATATATTCTATGCAAATGGGAAGCAAAAGAAAGCTGGAGTAGCAATCCTCATATCAGACAAAATAGACCTTAAAATAAAGATTACAAGAGATAAGGAAGGACATTACATAATGATCAAGGGATCAATCCAAGAGACATAACAATGGTAAATATCTATGCACTCAACATAGGAGCACCTCAATACATAAGACAAACACTAATAGACATAAAAGGAGAAATTGACAGTAACACAATCATAGTAGGAGATTTTAACACCCCACTCACGTCAATCATCAAAACAGAAAATTAATAAGGAAACCCGTCTTAAATGATACATTAGATGAGATGGATCTCATTGATATCTTCAAAACATTCTATCCAAATGCAGAAGAATACACCTTCTTCTCAAGTGTGCATGGAACATTCTCCAGGATAGACCACATCTTGGGTCACAAATCAAACCTCAGTAAATTTAAGAAAACTGAAATCATATCAAGCATCTTCTCCAACCACAATGCTATGAGACTAGATATCAATTACCAGAAAAAAAAAAACTGTAAGAAACACAAACACATGGAGATTAAACAACACGCTTCTAAATAATCAACAGGTTACTGAAGAAATCGAAAGGGAGATAAAAAAATTTCTGGAAAAAAATGACAATGAAAACGCAACAACTCAAAACCTATGGGATGCAGCAAAAGCAGTTCTAAAAGGGAAGTTTATAGCAATACAATCCTACCTCAAGAAACAAGAAAAACATCGAACAGACAGCCTAACTTTACACCTAAAGCAAGTGGAAAAACAAGAACCAAAAAAACGGCAAAATTAGTAGAAGGAAAGAAACCATAAAGATATGACCAGAAATAAATGAAAAATAAATGAAAGAAACAATAGTAAAGATTAATAAAGCCAAAAGCTGGTTCTTTGAGAAGATAAACAAAATTGTCAAGCCTTTAGCCAGACTCATCAAGAAAAAAATAAGAATCAAATCAACAAAACTAGAAATGAAAAAGGAGAGGTTACAACAGACAATGGAGAAATACAAAAGATTATAAGAGACTATTATGAACAACCATATAGCAATAAAATGGATAACCTGGAAGAAATGGACTGATTCTTAGAAAAATTCAATCTTCCAAGACCAAACCAGGAAGAAATAGAAATTATGAATAACCCGATTACAAGCACTGAAATTGAAGCTGCGATCAAAAATCTCCCAAAAAACAAAAGGCCAGGACCAGATGGCTTCACAGGAGAATTCTGTCAAACATTTAGAGAAGAGCTAATGCCTATCCTTCTAAAACTTCTTCAAATAATTGCAGAGGAAGGAACACTTCCAAACTCATTCTATGAGGCCACCATTACCCTGATACCAAATCCAGACAAAGACAACACAAAAAAAGAAAACTACAGGCCAATATCACTGATGAACAGATGTAAAAATCCACAACAAAATTTTAGCAAACAGAATTCAGCAACACATCAAAAAGTTCATACACTATGATCAAGTTGGGTTTATTACAGGGATGCAAGGATTCTTCAATATACGCAAATCAATCAATGTGATATACCATATTAACAAATTGAAAGATAAAAACCATATGATATTCTCAATAGATGCAGAAAAAGCCTTTGACAAAATTCAGCACCCATTTATGATGAAAACTCTTCAAAAAATGGGCACAAAAGGAACCTACCTAACATAGTAAAGGCCATATATGATAAACCTACAGCAAACATTATTCTCAATGGTGAAAAACTGAAAGCATTCCCCCTAAGATCAGGAACAAAACAAGGGTGTCCACTTTCACCACTATTATTCAACATAGTTCTGAAAGTCCTAACTACAGCAATCAGAGAAGAAAAAGAAATAAAAGGAATCCAGATTGGAAAAGAAGTAAAGCTCTCACTGTTTGCAGATGACATGATACTGTACATAGAAAACCCTAAAGATAGTATCAGAAAATTACTAGAGCTAATCAGTGAATTTAGCAAAGTTGCAGGATACAAAATTAATACACAGAAATCACTTGGATTTCTATATACTAACAATGAAAAGTCAGAACGAGAAATTAAGGAATCAATCCCATTCACCATTGCAACAACAAGAATTAAATAACTAGGGATAAACTTACTTAAGGATACAAACGGTACACAGAAAATTAGACACTAAGGAAAAAAATCAAAGACGACATTAACAGATGCAGAGACATTCCATGTGCTTGGGTAGGAACAATCAATACTGTGAAAACGACTATGCTACCAAATGCAATCTACAGATTCAATGCGATCCCTATCAAATTACCAATGGCATTTTTCACAGAACTAGAACAAAAAATTTCACAATTCACACGGAAACACAAAAAACCCCAAATAGCCAAAGCAGTCTTGAGAAAGAAGAATGGAGCTCAAAGAATCAAACTTCCTGACTTCAGATTATACTACAAAGCTACAGTCATCAAGACAGTATGATACTGGCACAAAAACAGAAATATAGACCAATGCAATGAGATAAAAAGCCCAGAAATAAACCCATGCACCTATGGGTACCTTATTTTTGACAAAGGAGGCAAAAATATACAATAGGGCAAAGACAGCCTGTTCAATAAATGGTGCTGGGAAAACTGGACAGCTACATGTGAAAGAATGAAATTAGAACACTTCCTAACACCATAAACAAAGATCAATTAAAAATGGATTAAAGACCTAAATGTAAGACCAGAAACTATAAAACTCTTAGCAGAAAACATAAGCAGAACACTCGATGACATAAATCAAAGCAAGATCCTCTATGACCCACCTCCTAGAGAAATGGAGATAAAAACAAAAGCAAACAAGTGGGACCTGATTAAACTTAAAAGTTTTTGCACAGCAAAGGAAACTATAACCAAGGTGATAAGACAACCCTCAGAATGGGAGAAAATAATAGCAAATGAAACAACTGACAAAGGATTAATTTCCAAAATATACAAGTAGCTCATACAACTCAATACCAGAAAAACAAACAACCCAATCAAAAAGTAGGAAAAAGACCTAAACAGACATTTCTCCAAAGAAGACATACAGATGGCTTACAAACATGAAAAGATGCTCAGTATCACTCATTATTAGAGAAATGCAAGTCAAAAGTACAATGAGATATCACCTCATACCGGTCAGAATGGCCATCATCAAAAAGTCTACAAAGAATAAATGCTGGAGAGGATATGGAGAAAAGGGAATGCTCTTGTACTGTTGGTGGGAATTTAAATTGACACAGCCACTACGGAAGACGTTATGCTAAGTCACTTCAGTCGTGTCCGACTCTCTGTGACCCCATGGACGGCAGCTCACCAGGCTCCGCCGTCCCTGGGATCCTCCAGGCAAGAGTACTGGAGTGGGTTGCCATTTCCTTCTCCAGAAGGAAGACGTTATGGAGATTCCTTAAAAAACTAGGAATAAAATCACCATATGACCCAGCAATTCCACTTCTAGGCATATACCCTGAGGAAACCAGGGTTGAAAAGGACACATGTATCCCATTCTTCACTGCAGCACTATTTACAATAGCTAGAACATGGAAGCAACCTAGATGTCCACTGACAGATGAATGGATAAAGAAGTTGTGGTACATATACACAATGGAATATTATTCAGCCATAAAAAGGAATGCATTTGAGTTAGTTCTGATGAGGTGGATGAATCTAGAACATATTATACAAGGTGAAGTGAGTCAGAAAGAGAAAGATAAATATCGTATTCCAATGCATATATACAGAATATAGAAAAATGGTACTGAAGAATTTATTTATAGGGCAGCAGTGGAGAAACAGACATAGAGAATAGACTTATGGACGTGGGGAGAGGGGAGGAGAGGGTGCGATGTATGGAAAGAGTAACATGGAAACTTACATTACCACCTGTAAAATAGATAGCCAATGGGGATTTGCTGTATGGCTCAGGAAACTCAAACAGGGGCTCTGTATCCATCTTGAGGGGTGGGATGGGGATGGGAGGGAGGTTCAAAAGGGAGGGGATATACATATACCTATGGCTCATTCATGTTGAGGTTTGACAGAAAATAACAAAATTCTGTAAAGCAATTATCCTTCAATAAAAAAAAAGAAACAACAGAAGAAAACAAAGGTGAATTCCTTTATAACCTGGGAGTGATGAAAGCCGTTCTAATTATGACAAACTCCAGAAGCCAAAAAAGAAGAGATTAGTTTCATATTAGACTATATTTAAAAAGAAAAAAAATTACCTGGCTAAAAGTACAAAAAAAGGCATAAGACAAATGACAATCTGGGAAAAGCTTTTGTAATTTATATCACAAAATTAAGGTTAATGTCTTTCCTAAAATCTGTGTGTGTGTGCTCAGTTGTGTCCAACTCCTTTGTGACCCCATGGACTGTAGCCTGATGCTCCTCTGTTTTGGGGATTTTCCAGGCAGGAATACTGGAGTGGGTTGCTATTCCCTCCTCCAAGGGATCTTTCTGAGTCAGGGATCAAACCCAGGTCCCCTGTGTCTTCTGCATTGGCAGGTGGATTCTTAACCACTGAACCACCCTGGGAAGCCCAAAATTTATATGTAAAAGACCAAAAGCAAAATAGAAAAATAGACAGTATAGCAAAAGATATGTAAATAGGGCTTTACACACCTAAAAAGATGACCAATTTCACCAATAATAGCAGAAATACAGGTTAAAATACACTGAGAGACCATTTCTATTCCAAAGTTTGACAGCACACTCTATAGGCAAGGCTATGGAAAAGAGCACTAAAAATCACTACTGGGGGGAAAGCAAACTATAACTTCTATGAAAGGGAGTCTCACAATGTCTAATGAAATTAAAGATGCATTTATTCTTTGACCCAAGAATCCCTTTTCTAGGAATCTATCTTAAGGATATTCTTGCATATTTATGACACGACAGATGAAAAGGTTACTGACTGCAGTATTATCTGAATAGCAAAATATTGTAAATAACCCAAACATGTATGATATAGGTCTGCTACTGCTACTGCTAAGTCACTTCAGTCGTGTCCAACTCTGTGCGACCCCCATAGACGGCAGCCCACCAGGCTCCCCCATCCCTGGGATTCTCCAGGCAAGAACACCGGAGTGGGTTGCCATTTCCTTCTCCAATGCATGAAAGTGAGAAGTGAAAGTGAAGTCGCTCAGTCGTGTCCGACTCTTAGCGACCCCATGGACTCAGCCTACCAGGCTCCTCTGTCCATGGGATTTTCCAGGCAAGAGTACTGGAGTGGGGTGCCATTGCCTTCTCCGGATATAGGACTAGTGAAAATAAACTATGTCACGTTCATACCATGGAGTTCCATGTGGCCATAAAAATGGACTGAGAAAGCTACTGGTACAGTGTGGTCTCCAGGCTATCTTATTCAATGACAAAGCACAAGATGTAGAACTGTGTATGCAGTACTCTGTATTTTGTGCAACAAAGGGGTGGGAGATGAGAATACATCTACATACTTGATTCTGTCTGCAGGGAGAAATTCTGGGAAGAATAAATAAACAACTTATTAAAATGGTTGCCTCTAGCGTGTGGGAGGTGGGAGGGATTAAGAATGGAGGAAGGAAGCAAGACTTACTGAGCTAACGTTTTTACATAACATTTCAATATTTTACATATTCAAAGAATAAAATTATTTCAGAATGTCAACAAATGCCTAACTTGAAAATAAAAGGAAATACATGCTCTAAGTCAATATCAAATTGATAATATGGCCATATGGAGAGGAAACATGTTTCAAGCAACTTTCAGTCAGTTTAGTCGCTCAGTCGTGTCTGACTCTTTGCGACGCCATAGACTGCAGCACGCCAGGCTTCCCTGTCCATCACCAACTCCCAGAGTTTACTCAAACTCATGTCCATTGAGTTAATGATGCCATCCAACCATCTCATCCTCTGTTGTCCCCTTCTCCTCCTGCCTTCAATCTTTCCCAGCATTGGAGTCTTTTCCAATGAGTCAGTCCTTCGTACCAGGTGGCCAAAGTATTGGAGTTTCAGCTTTAGCATCAGTCCTTCCAATGAATATTCAGGACTGATTTCCTTTAGTATGGACTGGTATGATCTCCTTGCTGTCCAAGGGACTCTCAAGAGTCTTCTCCAACACCACAGTTCAAAAGCATCAATTCTTCGGCACTCAACTTTCTTTATAGGCCAACTCTCACATCCATATATGACTACTGTGAAAACCATAGCTTTGACTAGATGGACCTTTGTTGGCAAAGTAATGTCTCTGCTTTTTAATATGCTATCTAGGTTGGTCATAGCTTTTCTTCCAAGGAGCAAGCGTCTTTTAATCTCATGGCTGCAGTTACCATCTGCACTGATTTTGGAGTCCCCCAAAAATAAAGTCTCTCACTGTTTCCTGATCTATTTGCCATGAAGTGATGGGTCCAGATGCCACAAACTTAATTTTCTGAATGTTGAGTTTCAAGCTAACTTTTTCACTCTTCTCTTTCACTTTCATCAAGAGGCTCTTTAGTTCTTTGATTTCTGCCATAGGGTAGTGTCATCTGCATATCTGAGGTTACTGATATGATATTTCTCCTGGCAATCTTGATTCCAGCTTGCACTTCATCCAGTCCAGCATTTCTCATGATGTACTCTGCATACACGTTAAATAAGCAGGGTGACAATATACAGCCTTGACGTACTCCTTTCCTGATTTGGAACCAGTCTGTTGTTCCATGTTCAGTTCTGTTGCTTCTTGAGCTGCACACAAATTTCTCAGGAGGCAGGTCAGGTGGTCTGGTATTCCCATCTCTCAGAATTTTCCACAGTTTGTTGTGATCTACACAGTCAAAAGCTTTGGCATACTCAGTAAAGCAGAAGTAGTTGTTTTCTGGAACTTTCTTGCTTTTTCAATGATCCAACAGATGTTGGCAATTTGATCAACTTTAGAGCACAGAATTTGGACTCTGCCTCCTGGTTGTACAGTCCCTATAATGTCGAAAGGCAAGGAGAACTGCAAGAAAGTCAACTGTCACTAGCAGAATGAGAATATTTTAAGAGAGACAGGGTCCTGATAATATTTTTGGTGCCTGAGGCAAGAAAACAAAGAATATCTACACACCTTTATGTCTGCTGCTGCTGCTAAGTCACTTCAGTTGTGTCCGACTCTGTGCGACCCCATAGACGACAGCCCACCAGGCTCCCCCGTCCCTGGGATTCTCCAGGCAAGAACACTGGAGTGGGTTGCCATTTCCTTCTCCAATGCATGAAAGTGAAAAGTGAAAGTGAAGTTGCTCAGTCGTGTCTGACTCTTAGCGACCCCATGGACTGCAGCCTACCAGGCTCCTCCATCCATGGGATTTTCCAGGCAAGAGTACTGGAGTAGGGTACCACTGCCTTTATGTCTAAATGGTTAAAAGGTGCCAGTCAAGCTAACAAATATAAGTAAGATATGGTCTCTGCCTTGACAGATACAACCTGTTGTGGCTGGCAGGCCAGATTGGAATACAGTCTTCTTGGATTCTGGGCTCCACAACACATGCTGGCAACATAGAGGATCCCCCTTTCCCCTCCTTCTTTAGGGTCTAGCCCTCACCAGGAGAGGACCCTGTGCAAGCGTGTGTGGTCCAGGCCACACAGTAAAGCTCTACCCATCTCTTGCCAACAAGGAAAACCTAGCACAGTACACCCTAGATGTGTGTCTTAAGGAAGATGTTTGCTCAGGTCCTAGAAGTAGGCTTGAGGCCTTTTGGATGGGCAATTCCAGGATCTGGGTCTAGAAAGGACAACAGTGAGCACATCTGCCTGACCCTTCTGAGTCAGCTCACCCAGATTTAAGTTGGCATTGAGGAAGAATATGACAAACTGATTTATTATGGCATGAATTTTTACTTACTCTCTCCTTATTATCCATTTCTTTTATTTCCAACAAGCCCTAATATGTCCTTGCTTCACAAAATTTTTACAGGCCACGAAATTTCAATTTGGTCACATAAGGGAAGGTGATGGGGCTAGGGAGAAGCAAGTGGTTTTGGGAACAGCAAGAGAGAGAGGGAGAGAGATTTGTTTTGAACTGGAAAATGGTTGGAAATTATGCATACTGGAGGAGTGAGGGTCTTTTAGGAGGAAGAGGAGATAGACATGTGCTCACATCACCCTCTTGAATCCTCTGGTGATAATTTCTCAAGACTCTTAGAATGCTAATAGAATATGGTTTTGGATTTAGACCATTTGATAACAGAACACATACTAATAAGCAGCAGCTTGGAGGCTTGGTTCTAAAGAGGGAAAATGTACAACTGCCTGTGATAAGGTTTATGCTTTCAATGTGCCAAAATTTTGCTTAATTTAATGTTACCTATCGAATCTGATCATCAACTCACCATACTGGCAGTGCTAATACAACATACTTATGATTTGGTAAATACAAGAGAAGATTCTGTTTTTCACTGAACGTTATCCCGGATGGAGATAATCTTACCTACTAAACAAATGATTCTTGTTTTCCTTGGCATTATCCAAACCTTCCCAGGTTTTACTTGAGGGATAATTTCTAGTAAAGTAGGCATATAATGTGTCATTTCATTCATGTGAGGTACTTAGAACAGGCAAATTCATACAGAAAGTAGAAAGGTGCCTACCAGGGACTGAGGGAGGGCGGAATAGAGAATTAGTATTATGGGTACAAAGTTTCTACTTGGGAAGATGAAAAAGTTCCAGAAATGGATAGTGATGATGGCTGTACAACACTGTGAATGTACTCAATGCCAGGGAAGTGTACACTTAAAAATGGTTAAAATGATAAATTTTATGTTATACATTTTTTGTTATATATATTTTACCACAATAAAAAGTAATTTTAAAAGCTATTTACAGAGTAACTTTATATTTATTGGGTCTAATAATAGAAAAATCAGGTTTTATATCTTGCATGTCTAGGTTTGCTTCCTATTTCCCTTTATTCTAGGGATTCATTTCTATTCGATTTGTATAAAAGCAATGGTCCAGAAGAGATTAAACTTAAAACCAAAGCAAACAAAACCAACTTGGTGCTTTGGGACATACACTTTTGAGATGCACTGTGCTATGGAATGAATTGTCTTCACCCCAAATTCATATGCTGAAGCCCAAATCCCCAATGTGGCTGTATTTGGGTAAGAATGTCACTAGGTTAAATCAGGCCATAAGGGTGGTGCCCTGATCCAAAAAGATTAGTGTCCTAAGAGCTGGCTCGCTCTGTGCCATGTGAAGACAGTGAGAAGGTAGCTATCTACAAACCACAAAGAGGGCTCTCACCAGGAACTGAATTGATTGCCACCTTGATCTTGGACTTTCCAGCCTCTAGAAATGAACTCTCAACAAACAAAAGTCCATGGCCAGATGGCTTCACAAATTCCCTGAAGCACTGAGAGTTAACGCCTATCCTTCTGAAACTATTCCAAAAAGTTGCAGAGGAAAGAACACTCCCAAAATCATTCTAAGGCCACTATCACCAAACCAAAAACAGACATCACACCAAAAAGAAAATTACAGACCAGTATCACTGATAAACATAAGACACAAAAATCCTCAACAAAATACTAGCAATTCAAATCCAAGAATACATTAAAAGGATCATACACCATGATTAAGTGGGATTTATTCCAGGGATGCAAAGGTTTTTCAATAACCACAAATCAATCAATTGAACCATATCAACTTGAAGAATAAAAAGCATATGATCATCTCAATAGATGCAGAAAAAGCTTTTGACAAATTTCAATACCCATTTATGATAAAAAAAAAAAAAAACTCTCCAGAAAATGGGCACAGAGGGAACCAACCTCAACATAATAAAGACTACAATAAATAATAAAGACCACCATAATAAATACATAACAAACCCACAGTTAACATCATACTCAATGGTAAAAGCAGAAAGCATTTCTTCTTAGATCAGAAAAAAGACAAGAATGTCTACTCTTGTCACTTTTATTCAACATAGGCCCCAAAGCAATAAAACAATGGTGGCATGAGAACTACATCCTGCTCAGTGAGTTCACGACCATCAAAACATGCTCTCTGGCCCCTAAGACATGTTTTTTGCACAATGCCCCCAAAACAATAAAACAATAGAGAATATGGCCTACAACCCGCCCAATGGTGTCATCAAGTTAATGACCCCTAGGACATGCTTTGTGCACATTAAAAAAACATTCACTTATGGAAAGGTGACTTTTCAAAATGAAAGACCCTCATTGTCATGAGACATGAAATAATTTTTCCAAAGTGCTATGATAGTCCTGGCCTGACCATATAGGGACAAGAAAACTCCTCTGCCCAAACTGGGGGAGAAACTGATGATGGAAGTGTGACATCTACTCAAAAAAGACAAAGAAGGCCTTCTCCCTGCTCCCCTCTCTTCCTTTGATCATAAAAAATGTAACTCACTGAGTTACTGAGGCGGCACAATGCTAGTCTACCCATTTGTAACCTTACAAGTGTCTTAAATCACTTCTTATCTATTACTGTATCTCTCGCTGAATTCTTTTCTGTGCTGAGACATAGAGGACCAGGAGCTCTTTGAAGTTCCCCTAAACACCACCAAAATGATTTCAAAACGGACACTGTTTGCAGATAACACGATACTATACATAGAAAATCCTAAAGATGCTACCAGAGCTCCATGAATTCAGTAACGTTGCAGGATGTCAGAATCTATATATACAGAAATCTGTTGCACTTCTATACACTAACAACAAAAGATCAGAAAGAGAATTTAAGAAATAATCCCATTTTCCATTGCATCAAAAAGACTAAAATATCTAGGAATAAGCCTTACCTGGGAGGGGTGGACGGACGGACGCCGAAGGCGCATCGGCCGTCCCCGGTGTGGCCTGGCCGAGGGTCCCCGTCCCGGCTCCCGGGGCCGCTGGGGCAGGCGGGCTCGCAACGGGGGTGTGGTGGGGAGGAGGAGGGGGCCCACTGCCCTCCTCCTCTTGTTCCTCCACGCGGTGGCGGCGGCACACTGCGACCCTCATGGACCAAGGGTGTGCGCGCAATCGCGATTGATCGGGCAGGGGCGGGGCGGTAGGTCGGTTGGGTTTCCCGCCCTGGTGAGCGCCTTCCCCGACCCTCTCACCCGTGAGCAGCTTCCCAGACCCTCTCTCCCCCGCTTCCTCACCCCGCAGGTCTTCCGGCTCTCCCACCGCAGCGAATCGCATCCTGGGCCACCACCCCTCCCCCTGCTCCCTGCACGCCCAGCTCCTCGTGCTCAAATTTTTTTGAGGAACTTTCCTGGTGGCTCAGACTGTAAAGCATGTGCCTGCAATGCATGAGACCTGGGTTCAATGCCTGGGTCAGGAAGATCCCCTGGAGAAGGAAATGGCAACCCACTCCAGTACTCTAACCTGGAAAATTCCATGGATGGGGGAGCCTGGTAGGCTACAGTCCATGGGGTCGCTAACAGTTGGACACGACTGAGCGACTTCACTTCACTAGGGAAACAAAAGACCTGTACTCTGATAACTATAAAATGCTGATGAAAGAAACTGAAAATGACACAAACACATGGAAAGATATACCATGTTCTTAGATTGGAAAAATCAATATTGTCAAAATGACTACACTACCTAAGGCAGTCTATAGAGTCAATGCAACCCCTGTCAAATTACCAACGGTATTTTTCATAGAACTAGAACAATAAAAACCCTAAAATTTGTATGAGGTCACAGAAGACCCTGACTAACCAAAGCAATTATAAGAAAGAAAAACAGAGCTGGAGGAATCAGGTTCCCTGACCTCAGACTACACTACAAAGCTGCAGTAATCAAGACAGTATGAAATTGGCACAAAAATAGAAATATAGATCAATAAAACAGGATAGCCCAGAAATAAACCCACGCATGTACGGTCAATTAATCTTTGACAAAGGAAACAAGACTATACAATTGAGGAAAGGTAGACTCTTCAATAAATGGTCCTGGGAAAAGTGGACAGCTGCATGTTAAAAAATGAAATTAGAATATTCTCTAACACCACACACAAAAATAAACTCAAAATGTATTACAAACATAAATGTAAAATCAGATACTATACAACTCTTAGAGGAAAACAATATACTCCTATGTAAATTGCAGTAATATCTTCTTTGAGCTGTCTCCTAGAGTAATGGAAATAAAAACAAAAAGAAACAAATGAGACCTAATTAAACTCAAAAGCTTTTTGCACAGCAAAGGAAACTATAGACAAAATGAAAACAACCCACAGAATAAGAGAAAACATTTGCAATAAATGCAACTGACAAGGGATTAGTCTCCAAAATTTACAAAGAGCTCATCGGCCTCAATATCAAAAAACAAACAACCCAATCAAAAAATGTGCAGAAGACCTAAATAGACATCTATTCAAAGAAGACATACTGATGGCCAACAGGCACATGAAAAGATGCTCAACACCACTAATTATTAGAGAAACGCAAAACTACAATGAGATATTACCTCATACCAGTCAGTATGACCATCATCAAAAATCTACAAAAAATAAATGCTAGAGAGGGTGTGGAGAAAACAGGAAACATCTTACACTGTTGGTGGGAATGTAAACTGGTACAGCCACTATGGAGAAAAGTATGGAGGGTCCTTTATAAAAAACTAAAAATAGAGCTATCATATGACTAAGCAATCCTATTCCTGGGAATATATCCAGAGAAAAATTTAGTTCGAAAGGACAGATGCACCCCATTGTTCGTTGCAGCATTATTTACAATAGTTAGGACATGGAAGCACCCTAAATGTCCATCAACAGAAAATGGATAAAGAAATGGCACATATAGACAATGGAATATAACTCAGCCATTAAAAAGAATGAAACACGTCATCTGCAAATAGAGTTTTACTTCTTCCTTTCCAATGTGGATTCCTTTTCATTCTCTTTTCTGATTGCTGTAGCTAGGACTTTCAGAACTGTGTTGAATAACAGTAGTGAGAGTGGGCACCCTTGTCTTCTTCCTGATCTTAGAGGGAATGCTTTCAGTTTCTCACCATTGAGAATAATGTTTGCTGTGGGTTTGTTGTATATGGCCTTTATTATGTTAAGGTTTATTATGTTAAGTATGGCCTTTATTAAGAAGAGTTTTTATCATATATGGGTACTGAATTCTGTCAAAAGTTTTTTCTGCATCTATTGATATCATACAGTTTTTATCTTTCAATCTGTTAATATGGTGTATCATATTGATTGATTTCCATATATTGAAGAATCCTTGCATCCCTGGGATAAACCCTACTTGATCACGGTGTATGATCTTTTTAATGTGTTGTTGAATTCTGTTTCCTGGAATTTTGTTGACAATTTTTGCAACTATATTCATCAGTGACATTGGACTGTAATTTTCTTTTTTTGTGGTATCTTTGTATAGTTTTGGTATTAGGGTGATGGTGGCCTCATAGAATGAGTTTGGAAGTGTTCCTTCCTCCACAATTTTTTGGAAAAGTTTCAGAAGGATAGGCATTAGCTCTTCTCTACATGTTTGACAGAATTCCCCTGTGAAGCCATCTGGCCCTTGGCTTTGTTTTGGGGGAGATTTTTGATCACAGTTTTGATTTTAGTGTTTGTGGGTTGTTCATAATTTCTATTTCTTCCTGGTTCAGTCTTGGGAGGTTGAACTTTTTTAAGAATCTGTCCATTTCCTCTTATGATCATGATACTGTACATAGAAAACCCTAAAGATACTATCAGAAAACTACTAGAACTAATCAGTGAATTTAGTAAAGTCTCAGGATACAAAATCAATACATGGAAATCACTTGCATTCCTATACACTAACAATGAAAAAAATAAAAAAGAGAAATTAAGGAATCAATCCCATTTACCATTGCAACTACAATAATAAAATATCTAGGAATAAACCTACCTAGGGAGACAAAAGAGCTGCATACAGAAAACTATAAGACACTGATGAAAAAAATCAAAGATGACATAAATGGATGGAGGGATATTCCATGCTCCTGGGTTGGAAGAATCTATATTGTGAAAATGACTATACTGCTGCTGCTGCTTAGTTGCTTCAGTCGTGTCCAACTCTGTGCGACCCTATGGACTACAGCCTACCAGGCTCTTCTGTCCATGGGATTCTCCAGGCAAGAATACTAGAGCGGGTTGCCATGGCCTCCTCCAGGGGATCTTCCAAACCCAGGGATCGAACCCAGGTCTCCTGCATTGTATGCAGATTCTTTACCACTGAGCCACCAGGGAAGCCCCTATGACTATACTATCAAAAGCAATCTACAGATTAAATGCAACTCCTATCAAATTACCAATGGCATTTTTCACAAAACTAGAACAAAAAATGTCACAATTTGTATGGAAACACAAAAGGCCCTAAATAGCCAAAGCAATCTTGAGAAAAGAAGAACGGAGCTGGAGGAATCAACTTACCTGACTTCAGACTATATTACAAAGCTGCAGCCATCAGGACAGTATGGAACTGGCACAAAAACAGAAGCATAAGTATAGATCAGTGAACAGGATATAAAGTCCAGAGATAAACCCACACACATATGGGCACCTTATCTTTGACAAAGGAGGCAGAATATACAATGGGATAAAGACAGTCTCTTCAATAAGTGGTGCTGGAAGAATTGGACAACTGTGTGTGAAAGAATGAAATTAGAACACTTCCTAATACCAAACACAAAGATAAATTCAAAATGGATTAAAGACCTAAATTTAAGACCAGTAACTATAAAACACTTAGAAGAAAACATAGGCAAAACACTGTATGACATAAATCATAGCAAGATCCTTCATGGCCCACCTTCTAGAATAATGGGAATAAAAACAAAAATAAATAAATGGGACCTAATTAAACTTAAAAGCTTTTGCACAGCAAAGGAAACTATAACCAGGTGAAAAGACAACCCTCAGAATGGGAGAAAATAATAGCAAATGAAACAACTGACAATTAATTTCCAAAATGTACAAGCAGCTCATACAACTCAATATCAGATAAACCAATCCAATCAAAAAGTGGAGAAAAGACCTAAACAGACGTTTCTCCAAAGAAGACGTACAGATGGCTAATAAACATATGAAAATATGCTTGACATCACTCATTATTAGAAAAATGCAAATCAAAACTACAATAAGTTATCACTTCACCCCAGACAGAACGGCCATAATAAAAAAATCCACCAACAACAAGTGTTGGAGAGGGTGTGAAGAAAAGGGAACCTTCCTACACTGCTGGTAGGAATGTAATCGATACAGCCACTATGGAAGACAGTATGGAGATTCCTTAAAAAACTAGGAATAAAGCCACCATATGACCAGCAACACCACTTCTAGGCATATACCCTGAAGAAACCAAAACGGAAAAAGACACATGTACCCCAATGTTCACTGCAGTACTATTTACAATAGCTAGAACACGGAAGCAACCTAGATGCCCATTGACAGATGAATGGATAAAAAAGCTGTGGTGCATACATAAAATGGAATACTACTCAGCCATAAAAAGTAACACATTTGAGTCACTTCTAATGAGGTGGCTGAACTTAGAGCCTATTATACAGAGTGAAGTTAAGTCAGAAAGAGAAAAATGAATATCGTATATTAACACATATGGAATCTAGAAGGATGATACTGACGAATCTGTTCACAGAACAGCAATGGAGACGTAGATACAGAGAACAGACTTATGGACAAGGGTGGGGGAGAAGAGGGAGAGGGTGAAATAAATGGAGAGAATAGCATGGATGCATATATACTAACATATGTACATAGATAGCCAATGAGAATTTGCTGTATGACTCAGGGGACTCAAACAGGGGCTCTGTAACAACCTAGAGGGTTGGGAATGGGCAGGAGATTGGGGGGAGATTCAAGAGGGAAGGGACATATGTATACCTATGGTTAATATGTATGACAGAAATCAAACCAATATTGCAAACCAATCATCAATCAATTAGAAATAAATAAATATTTTTTAAAAAGAACAAAACAGACAACTAGGGCACCTACCAGGCACTGGTGAGGGGCCTTGGACACCTAAAGTGACAGCAGGAATCCCCATGAGACCAGGTAGGATGTGGGGGTGGAAAGTTGGGGAGGGGAAGAGGGACAGGACTGGTGCCCCTGAGGGGCAGTGGGAGAAGAGGAGTTCCCACGCTCAGAGGTGTCTACCCACCAAGCAGAGATTAAAGGGGACAGGGAGAGATCTTTGGGGAACTGGAGGGGAACTCGGCTAGAGTCTCTTCTGTCTGCTTGGGCCCCACTGAGCCTGCTGGGGTCTCTGGCTTGAATCCCTACCTCTGGGGACCCCTCTGGGCACGAGGGCCCTAAGCATAAGCCCCATCCCCTTCAAGGGCCTTTTATGGTCATTTTTTTTTTTCCTGTCATTGTGGTTGTTTTGCTTTGTTGTTGTTTCATTTTCATTTTTTCTTATTTATTTTTCTAATTTTATTTTTACTTTATTCTTTGTTATTGTTCCTTTCCTTTTAGCTTATTGCCTTTTTTTTTTTTTTTTTTTTTTTGCTGAACAGCTTGTGGGATCTTGGTTCCCAGGACAGGGGTCAAACCTGAGCACCTGTGCTGGGAGGGCCAAGTCAAAACCACTGGACTAACAGAGAACCTCAGACCCTAAGGAATATAAATCAGTGTGAGCTCTCCTAGTAGTCCTCATCTTAGTACCAAGACCTGGCTCCACCCAACTGCCTGCAAACCCCAGTGCTGGATGCCTCAGACCAAACAACTAGCAAGGCAGAAACACAGTCTCACTTATCAAAAAAAACAAAAAAAATGAGACGACAAAAAATATGGTACAGATGACGGTGCATGTGTTAGTTGCTCAGTCATGTCCAATTCTTTGCAACCCCATAGACTGTAGCCCACCAGGTTCCTCTGTCTACAGGATTCTCCAGACAAGAAGACTGGAGTGGATTGCCATTTCCTTCTCCAGGGGATCATCCCGACCCAGGGATCGAATCTGGGTCTCTTGCATTGCAGGCAGACTCTTTACTATCTGGGCCAACAGTGAAGCCCACAAGATAAAAAACTACAAGACTATGAAAAGGAAATAGGCAACCAAAATCTCAGAAATAGAATGGAGGCATGGATCAAGAAAATACAAGACATGTTTAACAAGGACCTAGAAGAACTAAAGAACAAACAGTGAGGAATAGCATAATAACTGAAATGAAAACTACACTAGAAAGAATCAGTAGCAGAATAACTGAGGCAGAAGAATGAATAAATGAGCTGGAAAATAGAAAGGTGGGAATAACTGCCAAAAAGAATGAAAAGAAATAAGAACAGTCTCAGAGACCTCTGCAGCAACATTAAATCCACCAACATTTAAATTGGAGACGTCCCAGAAGAATAGAAAGAGAAAGGGTCAGAGAAAATATCTGAAGAGATAGTCAAAAATTTCTCTAATGTGGGAAAGGAAATAGTCAACCAAGTCCAGGAAGTGCAGAGAGTTTCATACAGGATAAAGCCAATGAGAAACACACTGGGACATATATTAATCAAACTAACAAAAATTAAATTCAAAGAAAAAAGATTAAAAGCAGCGAGGGAAAAGCAACAAATAACATACAAGGGAATCCCCATAATGTGATTAACTGATTTTTCAGCAGAGACCTCTGCAGGCCAGAAAGGAGTGTCAGGATAAACATGAAGGGAAGAACCTACAACCAAAGTACTCTACCCAACAAGGATCTCACTCATATTCGACAGAGAAATCAAAAGCTTTACTGACAAGCTAAAGCTAAGAGAATTCAGCACCACTAAACCAAGCTTCTGTGGTGGCTCAGATGGTAAAGAGTCTGCCTGCAGTGTGGGAGACCCGGGTTCGATCCCTGGGTCAGGAAGATCCCCTGGAGAAGAAAATGGCAACCTGCTCCAAGGCTCTTGCCTGGAAAATCCCATGGACGGAGGAGCCTGGCAGGCTAGTCCATGGGGTTGCAAAGAGTCAGACACTACTGAGCGACATCACTTTCTTTCACTTTCAAACCAACTTTACAACAAATGCTGAATGAACTTCTCTAGGCAGAAAACACGAAAGAAAAAGGCTCACAAAATCAAATCCAACACAATTAAGAAAATCATAATAGAAACAATTACATCGATAATTACCTAGAATGTAAACAGATTAAATGCTCCAAACAAAAGACAGAGACTTGTTGAATGGATACAAAAACAAGACCCATATATATGCCACCTACAAGAGACTCACTTCAGATCTAGGGACACACACAGACTGAAAGTGAGGGGATGGAAAAAGATATTCCATGCAAATGGAAATCAAAAGAAAGCTGGAGTAGCAATACTTAGGTAAAATAGACTTTAAAAATAAAGACTGTTACAAGGGACAAGGAATATCACTACATAATGATCAAGTATTGCTGCTGCTGCTAAGTTGTTTCAGTTGTGTTCGACTCTGTGTGACCACATAGACGGCAGCCCACCAGGCTCCCCCTTCCTGGGGATTCTCCATGCAAGAACACTGGAGTGGATTGCCATTTCCTTCTCCAATGCATGAAAGTGAAAAGTGAAAGTGAAGTTGCTCAGTAAGTGTCCGACTCTTTGCGACCCCATGGACTGCAGCCTACCAGGCTCCTCCGTCCATGGGATTTTCCAAGCGAGAGTACTGGAGTGGGTTGCTGGGTCACAAATCAAACTTGCTAAGTTTAAGAAAACTGAAATCATATCAAGCATCTTTTCCGATCACAATGCTATGAGAATAGAAGTCAATTACAGGACAAAAACTATTAAAAATGCAAATACATGGAGGTTAAACAATATGCTACTAAATCACCAAGAGATCAGCGAAGAAATCAAAGAGGAAATTTAAAAATACATAGGAAAAAATGACAATGAAAACATGAGGACCCAAAACCTATGGGACACAAAAAAAGCAATTTTAAGAGGGAAGTTTATAGCAATTCAATCTCACCTCAGAAATAAGAAAAATCTCAAATAAAGAATAAACTTACACCTAAAGCAACTAGAGAAAGAACAAAAACCCCCAAAGTTAGTATAAGAAATCATAAATATCAGAGCAAAAATAAATAAAATAGAAATGAAGAAAACAACAGCAAAAAAATCAATAAAACTAAAAGCTAGATTTTTGAGAAGATAAACAGAATTGATAAACCTTTAGCCAGACTCATCAAGAAAAAAAGGAAGAAGATTCAAATCAATAAAATCATAAGTGAAAAAGAAAAATTACAAATGACACCACAGAAATACTAAGGATCATAAGAGATTACCACAAGCAGCTATATGCCAATAAAAGGGACAACCTGAAAGAAATGGACAAATTCATAGAAAGGTACAACTTCTAAGACTGAACCAGGAAGAAGTAGAAAATATAAACAGAGCAATCACAAGTAATGAAATTGAATCTGTAATTTAAAATCTTCCAACAAAAAGTACAAGGCCAGATGACTTCACACGTGAATTATACCAAACATTCAGAGAAGAGCTAAAATTTATCCTTCTCAAATTCTTCCAAAAAATTGCAGAGGAAGGACAACTCCCAAACTCTTTCTGAGGCCACCACCACTCTGATACCAAAACCAGACAAAGATATCACAAAAAAAGAAAGGTACAGACCAATATCACAGATAAATACAGACACAAGAATCCTCAACAAAATACTAGCAAACAGAATCCAACAACACATTAAAAGAATCATACAACATGACTAAGTGGGACTTATCCCAGGGATGCAAGGATTCTTCAACACATGCAAATAAATCAATGTGATACACCACATTAACAAAGAATAAAAAACCCTGCTGTTGTTTAGTTGCTATGTCATGTCCAACACTTTTGCAACCCCATGGACTGTACCCACCAGGCTCCTCTGTCCATGGGATTTCCCAGGCAAGAATAATGGACTGGATTGCCATTTCCTCTTCCAGAGTATTTTCCCAACCCAGGGATCAAACCTTTGCCTCCTGCACTGCAGGCTGATTCTTTATACTGAGCCACCAGGGAAGCCCTCAAAACCATATGATCATCTCAATAAATGCAGAAAAAGCTTTGACAAAATTCAACACCCATTTATGATCAAACTCTCTAGAAAGTGGACACAGAGGGAACCTACTTCAACATAATAAAGGCCACATACAACAAACCCACAGCAAACATCATTCTCAATGGTGAAAAACACAACAACAATGTGCATTCTCAACACTATTATTCAAAACAGTTTTGGAAGTCCTTGACAAGGAAATCATGGCATCTGGTCCCATCACTTCATGTCAAATAGATCCGGAAACACTGGCAGACTTTATTTTTTTGGGCTCCAAAATCACTGCAGATGGTGACTGCAGCCATGAAATTAAAAAAACACTTGCTCCTTGGAAGAAAAGCTATGACCAACCTAGACAACATATTAAAAAGCAGAGACATCACTTTGCCAACAAAGGTCCATCTAGTCAAGGCTATGGTTTTTCCAGGAGTCATGTATGGATGTGAGAGTTGGACTATAAAGAAAGCTGAGCACCAGAGAATTGATGCTCTTGAGCTGTGGTGTTGGAGAAGACTCTTGAGAGTCCCTTGGACTGCAAGGTGATCCAACCAGTCAATCCTAAAGGAGATCAGTCCTGGGTGTTCTTTGGAAGGGCTGATGTTGAAGCTAAAGCTCCAATACTTTGCCTACCTGATGCGAAGAGACAATTCATTGGAAAAGACCCTGATATTGGGAAAGATTGAAGGCGGGAGGAGAAGGGGACAACAGAGGATGAGATGGTTGGATGGCATCACTGACTCAATGGACATGAATTTGAGTAAATGCCAGGAGTTGGTAATGGACAGGGAAGCCTGGTGTGCTGCAGTCCATGGGTCTCAAAAAGTTGGACATAACTGAGTGATTGAACTGAACTGAACTGACAAGGAAATCAAAAAAGAAAAAGAAATATAAATTGGAAAAGAAGAAGTAAAATTGTCACTGTGCAGATGACATGATACTATATACATAGAAAATCCTATAGGTGCCACCAGAAAAATACTAGAGCATAACAGTTCTATGAAGACCTACAAGACCTTCTAGACCTAACACCCAAAAAAGATGTCCTTTTCATTATGGGGACTGGAATGCAAAAGTAGGAAGTCAAGAAACACCTGGAATAACAGGCAGATTTGGCCTTGGAGTACAGAATGAAGCAGGGCAAAGGCTAATAGACCACTGGTCATAGCAAACACCCTCTTCCAACAACACAAGAGAAGACTCTACACATGGACATCACCAGATGGTAAATACCAAAATCAGATTGATTATATTCTTTGCAGCCAAAGATGTAGAAGCTCTATATACTCAGCAAAGACAAGACCAGGAGCTGACTGTGGCTCAGATCATGAACTCCTTATTGCCAAATTCAGACTTACATTGAAGAAAGTAGAGAAAACCACTAGACCATTCAGGTATGACCTAAATCAAATCCCTTATGACTATACAGTGGAAGTGAGAAATAGATTAAAGGGACTATATCTGATAGACAGAGTGCCTGATGAACTATGGATGGAGGTGTGTGACACTGTACAGGAGACAGAGATCAAGACCATCCCCATGGAAAAGAAATGCAAAAAAGCAAAACAGATGTCTGAGGAGGCCTTACAAACAGCTGTGAAAAGACGAGAAGTGAAAAGCAAAGGAGAAAAGGAAAGATATACCCATTTGAATGCAGAGTTCCAAAGAATAGCAAGGAGAGATAAGAAAGCCTTTCTCAGTGATCAATGGGAAAGACTAGAGATCTCTTCAAGAAAATTAGAGATACCAAGGGAACATTTCATGCAAAGATGGGCTCGATAAAGGACAGAAATGGTAGGGACCTAACAGAAGAAGATATTAAAAAGAGGTGGCAAGAATACACAGAAGAACTGTACAAAAAAGATCTTCACGACCCAGATAATCATGATGGTGTGATCACTTACCTAGAGACAGACATCCTGGAATGTGAAGTCAAGTGGACCTAACGAAGCATCACTATGAACAAAGCTAGTGGAGGTGATGGAATTCCAGTTGAGCTATTTCAAATCCTAAAAGATGATGCTGTGAAAGTGCTGCACTCAATATGCCAGCACATTTGGAAAACTCAGCAGTGGCCACAGGACTGGAAAAGGTCAGCTTTCATTCGAATCCCAAAGAATGTAATGCCAAAGAATGCACAAATTACTGCACAAATGCACTCATCTCACACGCTAGTAAAGTAATGCTCAAAATTCTCCAAGCCAGGCTTCAACAATATGTGAACCGTAAACTTCCAGATGTTCAAGCTGGTTTTAGAAGGCAGAGGGACGAGAGATCAAATTGCCAACATCTACTGGATCATGGAAAGAGCAAGAGAGTTCCAGAAAACCATCTATTTCTGCTTTATTGACTACGCCAAAGCCTTTGACTGTGTGGATCACAATGAATTGTGGAAACTTTTCAAAGAGATGGGAATACTAGACCACCTGACCTGCCTCTTGAGAAACCTGTATGCAGGTCAGGAAGCAAGAGTTAGAACTGGACATGGAACAACAGACTGGTTCCAAATAGGAAAAGGAGTACGTCAAGGCTGTATATTGTCACCCTGCTTATTTAACTTATATGCAGAGTACATCACGAAAAATGCTGGGCTGGAAGAATCACAAGCTGGAATCAAGATTGCCAGGAGAAATATCAATAACCTCAGATATGCAGATGACACCACCCTTATGGTAGTAAGTGAAGAAGAACTAAAGAGCCTCTTGATGAAAGTGAAAGAGGAGAGTAAAAAAGTTGACTTAAAGCTCAACATTCAGAAAACTAAGATCATGGCATCTGGTCCCATCACTTCATGGCAAATGGATGGGAAAACAGTGGAAACAGTGGCTGACTTTATTTTTTTGGGCTCCAAAATCACTGCAGATGGTGATTGCAGCCATGAAATTAAAAGACGCTTACTCCTTGGAAGGAAAGTTATGACCAACCTAGACAGCATATTAAAAAGCAGAGACATTACTTTGCCAACAAAGGTCCATCTAGTCAAGGCTATGGTTTTTCCAGTGTTCATGTATGGATGTGAGAGTTGGACTATAAAGAAAGCTGAGTGCCAAAGAATTGATACTTTTGAACTGTGGTATTGGAGAAGACTCTTGAGGGTCCCTTGGACTGCAAGGAGATCCAACCAGTCCATCTTAAAGGAAATCAGTCCTGGGTGTTCATTGGAAGGACTGATGTTGATGCTGAAACTCCAATACTTTGGCCACCTCATGCGAAGAGTTGACTCATTCCAAAAGACCCTGATGCTAGGAAAGATTAAGGGCAGGAGCAGAGGGGACGACAGAGGATGAGATGGTTAGATGGCATCACTGACTCAATGGACGTGGGTTTGGGTGGACTCTGGGAGTTGGTGATGGACATGGAGGCCTGGCATGCTGCGGTTCATGGGGTAGCAAAGAGTCGGACATGACTGAGCAACTGAACTGAACTGATCAAAGAATTTGGCAAAGGATACAAAATTAATGCACATAAATCTCTTGCTTTCCTATACACTAATAATGAAAGATCAGAAAAAGAAATTAAGGAAACAATATAATTTACCACTGCAACAATAAAATATGTTGTCCTACCTACATAAGGAGGCAAAATATCTATATTCAGAAAAGGATAAAGCAATGATGAAAGAAATCAAAGATGACACAATCAGATGGAGAGATATACCATGCTCTTGGTTTGGAAGAATCAACATTGTGAAAATGACTATATTACTGAAAACAATCTACAGATTCACTGAAATCCATATCAAGCTACCAATGGCACTTTTCACAGAATTAGAACAAAAAATTTTATAAGTTGTATGGAAACACAAAAGACCCCAAATAGCCAAAGCAATCTTTTTTCACAAATCAAAGTATTATCTTTTATTCTTCTGTGTTAGATTCTCCTTAATGTTTTAAACAGATTAAAGACATTTACTATAATTCATCTAATGTAATTCTAACAAACATCTTCTAACAGAATATTTTTCATAAAAGTTATATTTAATTAAACCCAACATTAGAAAATGTCTTCCTTGGTGGCTCAGTGGTAAAGAATCTACCTGCCAATATAGGAAACATGCCTGGCAGGCTGAAGTCCATGGGGTTGCAAAGAGTCAGACATGACTGACCAATTAAGCATGCACACACATATTCCAAACATTAGAAAATAATTTTCCAGTTTATAATCTTCAACTATAAACATTCTCAGTTAAGATTCACAGTAAACTTTTTTTTTTCAGCAGAAGCCATCTAGAAGAGAGAGAAAAAAAAACAGAGCTGGAAGAATCAGGTGCCCCAACTTCAGACTATATGACAAAGCTATAGTAATCAAGACAGTATGGTACTGGTGGCACAAAAACAGAAATATAGATCAATAGAAGAGAACAGAAAGCCCAAGAGATAAACCCATGCACTTATGGTCACCTAATCTATAACAAAGGTGGCAAGAATATAAGATGGAGAAAAGACAGTCTCTTCAATAAGTAGTGCTGGGAAAAATGGACAGCAGCATGCAAAAGAATGAACTTAAGAAAACTACCTAACATCATGCTGCTGTTGTTTGGTCACTAAGTTGTATCTGACTCTTTTGTGACCCCATGGACTGTAGCCTGCCAGTCTTCTCTCTCCATGGGATTTCCCAGGCAAGAAACGAATGGGTTGCCATTTCCTTCTCCAGGGGAATCTACCTGACCAAGGGATCAAACCTGTGTCTCCTGCATTGTAGGTGGATTCTTTACTGCTGAGCCACCAGGGAAGCCCACCTTCACAAAAACACTATACACAAAAGTAAGTTCAGGATGGATTAAAGATCTAAATGTAAGACTGGAACTATCAAACTCTTAGAGGAAAACATGCTTTGATATATATCACAGCAAGAACTTTTTTGAACCACTTCCTAGGGTAATTAAAATAAAAACAAAAATAAACAAATGAGACCTAATTAAACTGAAAAGCTTTTGCACAGCAAAAAAAACCATAAACAAGATGAAAAGACAACCCTTAGAATAGGAGAATATATTTGCAAACAAAGAAACTGAGGGATTATTTTTCAAAATATACAAACAGCTCATGCAACTCAATATCAAAGTAACAAGCAACCAAATCAAAAAATGGACAGGGGACTTCCCTGGTGGTCCAGTGGTTAAGAATCTGCCTTGCATTGCAGGGTACGTAGGTTTGATCCCTGGTCAGGGAAATAAGATCCCACATGTCATGGAGCAACTAAGTCTGCAAGTCACAACTACTGAACCCCACAGACTCTGGAGCCCTACATGCTGCAACTACTGAGCCCACGTGCCACAACTAGAGAGTCTGTGAATTGTAACAGAAGATCCCATATGACACAGCAAAGATCCCATGTGCTGCAACTAAGACACAGCATAGCCAAATAAATATTTTTTTAAAATGGGTGAAAGGGGACTTCCCTGGTGGTTCAGTGGTTAAGAATCCATGTTTCAATGCAGGGGATTCAGGTTTGATCCCTGGTCAGGGAACTAAGATCCCACATGTTGTGGGAGCAACTAAGCCTGTGTGATGCAACTATAGAGCCCATGTGCTCCAAAGTCCACATTCTCTGGAGCCCAGGCACTGCAACTAGAGTCTGTACCCTCTGGAGCTTGTGTGTCACACTACAGAAGCCTGTGCTGCAATGAAGATCCCGTGACCATCAAATAAGACTCAACATAGCCAAATAAATAAATACATAAATAATTTTTCAAAAAATAGGCAGAAGACTTAAATACTTGACATTTCTCCAAAGAAGATATACAGAAAGGCAACAAACACATGAATGGATGCTCAACATCACTAATTATTAGAGAAACGCAAATCAAAACTACAATGAGGTATCATCTCACACTGGTCACAATTGCCATCATCAAAAAAAATCCACAAACGATACATGCTGGTTAGGGTGTGGAGAAAAGGAAACCCTCTTGCACTGCTGGTGAGAATGTAAATTGATATACCCACTATGGAGAACAGTATGGAGGTTCCTTTAAAACACTAAAAATAGCACTACCATATGACTCAGCAAACCCACTCCTAGGCATGTACCCTGAGAAAACCATGATTCAAAAGATACATGTATACCCCAATGTTCATTGTAGCACTATTTACAATAGCCAGGACATGGAAGCAACCTAAATGTCCATCAGCAAATGAATGGATAAGGAATATGTGGTACATATACACAATGGAATATTACTCAGCCATAAAAGGAACAAATTTGAGCCAGTTGTAGTGAGGCAGATGAACCCTGAGCCTTTATACAGAATGAAGTAAGTCAGAAAGAGAAAAACAAATATTAATGCATATATATGGAATCTAGAAAAATAGTACTGATGAAGCTATTTGCAGGAAGGAATAGAGACGAGATGTAGAGAAAAGACTTGTGGGCACAGTGGAGGAAGGAGAGAGTATGATGAATTGAGAAAGTAGCATGACATATACACACTCGTGCTCGTGCTTAGTTGTATCCAACGCATAGTTGTATCCAACTCTCTGTGACCTCATGGACTGTCGCCCACCAGGCTCCTCTGTCCATGGGATTCTCCAGGCAAGAATACTGGAGTGCGTTGCCATTTCCTCCTCCAGAGATCTTCCCAACCCAGGGATCGAACCCACATCTCTTGTGTCTCCTGCATTGCAGGCAGATTTTTTACCACTGATCCACCAGGGAAGCCCCATATATACATCATGTGTGAAATAGATAGCTAGTGGGAAGCTTCTGTATAACACAGGGAGCCCAGCCTGGCACTCTCTGACAACCTAGAGGGGTGGGATGGAAGCAGGTTCAAGAGGGGACATATATAAAATTATGATTGATTCACATTCTTATACAGTAGAAACCAATACAATATTGTAAAGCAATTATCCTCCAATTAAAAAATAAAATAAAACTGAAAAAAAAAAAAAAGAACTACCATATGACCTAGCAATCTCCCTACTGGGCATATACCCTGAGAAAACCATAATGCAAAAAGACACATGTACCCCAGTGTTCACTGCAACACTATTTATAATAGTCCGGGCATGGAAGCAACCTAAATGTCCATTCAGAGATAAAGATGTGGTTCATATGTACAGTGGAATATTACTTAGCCATAAAAGGAACAAAATTGGGTCATTTGTACTGATGTGGATGGACCTAGAATCTGTCATACAGAGTGAAAAAGAAAAAAAAATATTATACATTAATGCATATATGTGGAATCTAGAAAAATGGTACAGATGAAGCTATTTGAAAGGCAGGAACAGAGCCACAGACATAGAGGACGGACATGTGGGCACAGGGTGGGGAGGGGAGGATGGGATGAATTAGGAGATTAGAACGGACACATATAGACTGCCATGTGTAAACTAGATAGCTAGTGCAAACCTGTTGTATACTACAGGGAGCTCAGTTTGATGCTCTGTGGTGACTTAGATGGGTGGGATGGGGGATAAGGGAGGTTCAAAAGGGAGGGGATATATGTATACATATAGTTGATTTACTTTGCTGTACAGCAGAAACTAATGCAATGTTGTAAAGCAATTATACGCTAATTAAAAAAAAAAGAATGAAATAATGCCATTTGTAGCAACAACGTGGATAAACCTGGAGAATATCAAACTAAGTGAAGACAGAGAAAGACAATTATCATATGGCATCACTTATATGTAGAATCTAAAAAAAAAAATTATACAAGCAAACTTTACCTACAAAACATAAACAGACTCACAGAACTCACAGACTTACAAAACAAATCTATGGTTTCCAGGGGTAAGGGTAGAGGTGAGGATTGGGAGTTTGGGATTGACATGTAAACACTGCTATATTTAAAACAGATAACCAACAAGGCCCTACTGTATAGCACAGGGAATTGTATTGAATATTCTGTAATAACCTAACTGGGAAAAGAATTTGGAAAAGAATAGATACATTTTATATAAAAAATAAAAAATTTAAAACAAATAAAATTAAAAATAGAAAACGAAAAAAGTATACATATACAAAGTCTTAAAACTTAATATTAAGAAAACAAATAACCCAAGTAAAAAATGGGCCAAAGACCTGAACAGACACTCATCAAAAATTAGATATACAGATGGCAAATAAGTATATGAAAAGATGTTCAACATCATGACATTAGGGGAATTACGCATCAAAACAACGTGATATGACAACACATCTGTTGGAATGACTAAAATCCAAAACATTACCACTACCAAATGCTGAGAAGGACGTGGAGCAACTAGAACTCTCATTCACTGCTAGTTGGAACGCAAGACGGTGCACCCACTTTGGAAATAGTTTGGCACCTTCTTACAAAATTCAACATACCTCTACCATACAACCCAGCAACTGCACTTCTTTATATTTACCCAAAGGAGTTGAAACTTATGTCCACACAAAAATATGCATATGGATATTTACAGCAGCTTTATTCATAACTGCCAAAACCTGGATATAATCAAGATGTTTTTCAGTAAGTGAATGATAAATAAACTGTGGTACATTCATTCAATAGAATACTATTCAGCAGTAGAAAGAAATGCGCTTTCAAGCTATGAAAAGACATGGAGGAACCTTAAACACATATTAATAAATGAAAGAAGTACTCTGAAGATAATATAATTGTGTGATTTCAACTATATGACATTCTGGAAAGGTGAAACTAAGGAGACAGTAGTAAAAAGATCAGCCAGAGGGTAGGAAGACGAGAAAAGGAACAGGTAGAGCACAGAGGATTTTTAGGGCAGTGAGACTACTTTGTGTGCCACTATAACGGTTGATATATATGATTTTACATTTTCCCAAACCCACAGAATGTACATCAAGAGTGAAAGCTCAATAAACTATAGATTTTAGGTGGGAAAAAAAAGAAATCTCTTTTGTTTAAGCCACCCAGTTTGTGGTACTGTGTTCAGTTCAGTTCAGTCGGTCAGTCGTGTCCGACTCTTTGTGACCCCATGAATCGCAGCACACCAGGCCTCTCTGTCCATCACCAACTCCCGGAGTTCACTCAGACTCACGTCCATCGAGTCAGTGATGCTATCCAGCCATCTCATCCCCTGCCGTCCCCTTCTCCCCCTGCCCCCAATCCCTCCCAGCATCAGAGTCTTTTCCAATGAGTCAATTCTTCCCATGAGGTGGCCAAAGTACTGTGTTATGACACCCCAAACTCACTAGCACACTGGCTTAGAGGATCAGGGTGAAGTCCCTGCTGCCAGCCTGTGCTCTACTTTCAACTCAAGGAGGCCATGTCAGGCTGAGTGTGGGAGAAGAAGAGCGGCTCAGTTTTGTGTGACTGAAAAAAAGAAGCATCTCTGAAGTGTTTTAATAACATTGTGGGTCTTAACTTTAGCTTTCAGGGCAGAAACATACTAGGATAAATTAAGAACATTTACAATGTTTTAAATAGGGAAAAGGGTGCTGTTGAATAATAATGTCAATGCTAACTAGATGTTAACAAATCCTAGTCTTTTAGAAGTCTTGTGACCCTTATTTGAACCAGTGTGAACAAAGGGTGAAACAGTGAGCTTTTATTTAGGCTGAAAGGAAAGCAAAATTATTATTGAAAAATTGAAGCCCAATTCTAGGATAAGACACAACTGTTATCTATCACAAAGAAAGAAGAACCACTTCTATTTTGATCAAAATACTGAGGGCACTAAGAAACAATTTAATCTAACTCCATACTTTGTGCATTTGATATAAAATTGAATGTTAAAGTTTCTTCTTTTGGAGTCATTATGTAGTGACACATTCAAACTCTAGAGAAGAGAGCCAGAGAAATAAAACTATGTGCAGTCCTTTGTCTGTGAGGGTGCCATCACAGTGTGCTTCCTGGGTTTGGAGTTCTGTGGGTCAGGTTCTTCTTCTAGCCTGACCCTCCTTGTGGTCTGTCACAGGCATTCATAAGACACTCTCTAGGATCGGGGTAGAGTCTGCAGACAGGAGATAGAGCGTTTGTTGCACTGCTGAATAGCATTCCATTGTATGTGTGTATATATTAAGATTCATGTATCCAATCTACCAATGACTGATATCTGGATCGATTCTTTTATTTACTGTTAATGCAAAGATGATTCTATTTAAATGATCATACATGTTTTCCTGGGGGCTTCACTGGTGGCTCAGTGGTAAAGAATCCACCAGTCTGTGCAGAAGACATGGGCTCGATCCCTGGGTCAGGAAGAGCTCCTGGAGAAGGAAATAGCAACCCATTCCAGTATTCCTGCCTGAAGAATTCCATGGACAGAGGAGACTGGCTGGCTACCATCCAGGGAGTCACAAAAAAGTCAGACATGATTTGCAGCTAAACAACATGTCTCCTAGTATACATGTACAAGAGTTTTCCATGATATATTTCCAGAAATAGAATAAACTGGTAATTGTACATTATGTCCATATTTATTTTTGGTAGCATTATCTTCTGAAGTTCCCCTGGAGAAAGGAATGGCAACCCACTCCAATAGTCTTGCCTGGAGAATTCCATGGACAGAGGAGCCTGGAGGGCTGCACTCCATGAGGTCGCAAAGAGTCAGAAATGCCTGAGTGACTAACATACTATCTTCTAAACTAGATGGTCAAGTGACCACTCCTGAGCTTTGGATTAGTGTTATATGAAATTTATAGATTAATTTGGTAGAAAATTGAGATCTAAACAATAGTGAAATTTTCACATGCCATATATCATATATGTTCTACTTGTACTTTGATCAAGCTTCTGATAAAACAAACTAATCCAGTCCATTTTCCTTCAACTTGTGGCAAAGATGTGCATAATTATGAGTCTATCTGTTTCTGAAAATTCTGTGATACTTCTCCTTGAGGGCCAACAAAGCACCAAGCCTGGATTTTCTCTTCCACTCTCTATCATAAATCATTGTTTCAGAAACTTAAAATTAATAAAAGATAAAAGAGTTAAGGATTCATACCTATACTGCATGGTGGCTTAGATTTCCTTTCAACAGACTTTGGAGATTCAATTAAAATAACTCTTATAGGAAACCAGAATTGAAAGAGACACATGTACCCCACAATAGCTAGGACATGAAAGCAACCTAGATGTCTATCAGCAGATGAATGGATAAGGAAGTTGTGGTACATATACACAATGGAATATTACTTAGCTATAAAAAGGAACACATTTGAGTCAGTTCTAATGAGGTGGATGAAACTGGAGCCTAGTATACAGTGTCAAGTAAGTCAGAAAGAGAAATACAAATTCTGTATATTAATGCATATATATGGAATGTAGAAAGACAGTTAATGACGATCCAACATGCAGGGCAACAAAGAGACACAGATGAAAAGAACAGATTTTGGACTCTGTGGAAGAAGGTGAGGATGGGATGATTTGAGAGAATAGCACTGAAACATGTATATTCAGTTCAGTTCAGTTCAGTTGCTCAGTTGTGTCCAACTCTTTGTGACCCCATGAATCGCAGCACGCCAGGCCTCCCTGTCCATCACCAACTCCCGGAGTTCACCCAGACTCACGCCCATCGAGTCAGTGATGCCATCCAGCCATCTCATCCTCTGTTGTCCCCTATTCCTCCTGCCCCCAATCCCTCCCAGCATCAGAGTCTTTTCCAATGAGTCAACTCTTCGCATGAGGTGGTCAAAGTACTGGAGTTTCAGCTTTAGCATCATTACTTCCAATGAAATCCCAGGGCTGATCTCCTTCAGAATGGGCTGGTTGGATCTCCTTGCAGTCCAAGGGACTCTCAAGAGTCTTCTCCAACACCACAGTTCAAAAGCATCAATTCTTTGGTGCTCAGCTTTCTTCACAGTCCAACTCTCACATCCATACATGACCACTGGAAAAACCATAGCCTTGACTAGACGGACCTTTGTTGGCAAGTAATGTCTCTGCTTTTTAATATGCTGTCTAGGTTGGTCATAACTTTCCTTCCAAGGAGTAAGCGTCTTTTAATTTCATGGCTGCGATCACCATCTGCAGTGATTTTAGAGCCCCCCAAAATAAAGTCTGACACTGTTTTCCACTGTTTCCCCACTATTACCATATGTAAAATAGATGACCAGTGCAAATTCAATGCATAAAGCAGAGCACTCAAAGCTGGTGTTCTGGGACAACCACACGGATGGAGTGGGGAGGAAGGTGGGAGGGGGGTTCAGGATGAGGGGACATATGTGTACCTGTGGCCGATTCATGTCGATGTATGGCAAAAATCATCAAAATATTGTAAAGTAATTATCCTTCAATTAAAATTAATTAAAAAAAACTCTCATAAAGAAGTTTCTTAGCACTAACCTTATACAGAACTATTTATTATGCCCCCTGATGTAAAATAATGCTATAAAATACCACACTGAAGCAGGTGGTAAGAGATGTGCACTGTCTGTTTGGATATGTTTATCATATTTTAAGATGCAGAGCACAGGAACTTGGACATAAGACTTGTTTAGAAGTTTGATCAAATTCTAAGTCATCTGCCACTGGGAACATACTGACTTATACAGGTCTTCAAGCTTTAAGACACCAATTAATTTTTTTTCTTTCCTATGACAAGTACCTGACTGAAAAATGTTGAAATGTCAATAGGAGCACAGCAGAGCAATCATTCACTGATGTAACTGTCTTTATCTCCTCCTACCGACACTGGCACAACAGCTGCTGATTTACTTTCTGCCCTTGTTCTTTACCTAAATCCAACAAGCCGAACATAAGTCTCCAACTTTGATCCAAGCAGAAATTGTTCAAGGACAGTGACATCAGCCAGACGGCAGAATAGGAGATTTTGACTAAGTCTCTAACTTTGCTCCAAGTAGAAATTGTTGAAGGACAGTGACATCGTAAGATGTCAGAATAGAAGATTTCAGCCACCATCCCTCCACAGAACATCAATTTTGATAACCTCCCATGGAGAAGACTGGAGAAATAACTCCAGAAAGAATGAAGAGGCTGAGCCAAAGCGAAACAACACCCAGTTGTGGATGTGACTGGTGATGGAAGTGAAGTCCAATGCTGTAAAGAGCAATACTGCATAGGAACCTGGAATGTTAGGTCCATAAATTAAGGTAAATTATAAGTGGTCAAACAGGAGATTGCAAGAGTGAACATTGACATTTTAGGAATCTGTGAACTAAAATGGACTGCAATGGGCGAATTTAATTCAGATGACCATTATACCTACTACTGTGGGCAACAATCCCTTAAAAGAAATGGAGTAGCCCTCATAGTCAACAAAACAGTCAGAAATACAGTTCTTGGGTGCAATCTCAAAAACGACAGAATGATCTCTGTTCATTTCCAAAGCAAACCATTCAATATCACAGTAATCCAAGTCTATTTCCCAATCGGTAATGCTGAAGAAGGTGAAATTCAATGGTTCTATGATAACCTACAAGAGCTTCTAGAACTAACACCCAAAAAGATGTCCTTTTCATTACAGGGGGCTGGAATTCAAAAGTAGTAAGTCAAGAGATACTTGGAGTAACAGGCAAGTTTGGCCTTGGAATACAAAATGAAGCAGGGCAAAGGCTACTAGAGTTTTGCCAAGAGAACGCACTGGTCATAGCAAACACCCTCTTCCAACAACATAAGAGAAGACTCTACACATGGACATCACCAGCTGGTCAATACCAAAATCAGATTGATTATATTCTTTGCAGCCAAAGATGGAGAAGCTCTACACAGTCAGCAAAAACAGGATCGGGAGCTGACTGTGGCCCAGATCATGAACTCCTTATCGCCAAATTCAGACTTAAATTGAAGAAAGTAGGGTAAACCACAGGACCATTCAGGTATGACCTAAATCAAATCCCTTATGATTATACAGTGCAAGTGACAAATAGATTCAAGGGATTAGATCTGATAGACAGAGTGCCTGAAGAACTATGGACGGAGGTTCGTGACATTGTACAAGAGGCAGGAATCAAGACCATCCTTCAAAAAAAGAAAATGTAGAAAGGCAAAATGGTTGTCTGAGGAGGCCTTACAAATAGCTGAGAAAAGAAGAGAAGCTAAAGGCAAAGGAGAAAAGGAAAGATATGCCCATTTGAATGCAGAGTTCCAAAGAAAGCAAGGAGAGATAAGAAAGTCTTCCTCAGTGATCAATGCAAAGAAATAGAGGAAAAGAATAGAATGGGAAAGACTAGAGATCTCTTCAAGAAAATCAGAGATACCAAGGGAACATTTCATGCAAAGATGGGCACAATAAAGGATAGAAATGGTATGGACCTAACATAAACAGAAGATATTGAGATGGGGTGGCAAGAATACACAGAAGAACTATACAAAAAAGATCTTCATGACCCAGATAACCACGATGGTATGATAACTCACCTAGAGACAGACATCCTGGAATGTGAAGTCAAGTGGACCTTAGGAAGCATCACTACAACCAAAGCTAGTGGAGGTGATGGAATTCCAGTTGAGCTATTTCAAATCCTAAAAGATGATGCTGTGAAAGTGCTGCACTCAATATGCCAGCAAATTTGGAAAACTCAGCAGTGGCCACAGGACTGGAAAAGGTCAGTTTTCATTCAAATCCCAAAGAGAGCAATGCCAAAGAATGTTCAAACTACCACACGATTGCACTCATCTCATGCACTAGCAAAGTAATGCTAAAAATTATCCAAACCAGGCTTCAACAGTATGTGAACTGTGAACTTCCAGATGTTCAAGATGGATCTAGAAAAGGCAGAAGAACCAGAGATCAAATTGCCAACACCTGATGGATCACAGAAAAAGCAAGAGAGTTCCAGAAAAACATCTACTTCTGCTTTATTGACTATGCCAAAGCCTTTGACTGTTTACATCACAACAAACTGTAGAAAATTCTTCAAGAGGTGGGAATACCAGACCATCTTGAGAAATCTGTATGCAGGTCAGGAATCAACAGTTAGAACTGCACATGGAACAACAGACTGGTTCCAAATTGGGAAAGGAGTACGTCAAGGCTGCATAATGTCACTCTGCTTATTTAACATATGCAGAGTACACCAGGCCAAATGCCAGGCTGGATGAAGCACAAGCTGCAATCAAGATTGCTGGGAGAAATATCAATAACCTCACATATGCAGATGACACCACCCTTATGGCAGAAAGTGAAGAGGAACTAAAGAGCCTCTTGATGAAAGTGAAAGAGGAGAGTGAAAAAGTAGGCTTAAGATTCAACATTCAGAAAACTAAGATCATGGCATCCAGTCCCATCACTTCATGGCAAACAGATGGGGAAACAGTGGAAACAGTGACTGACTTTATTTTTTGGGCTCCAAAATCACTGCAGATGGTGACTGCACCCATGAAATTAAAAGATGCTTGCTCCTTGGAAGTAAATCTATGACCAACCTAGACAGCATATTAAAAAGCAGAGACATTACTTTGCCAGCAAAGGTCCATCTAGTCAAAGCCATGGTTTTTCCACTAGTTATGTATGGATATGAGAGTTGGACTATAAAGAAAGCTGAGCACCGAAGAATTGATGCTTTTAAACTGTGGTGTTGGAGAAGACTCTTGAGAGTCCCCTGGACTGCAAGGAGATCCAACCAGTCAATCCTAAAGGAAATCAGTCCTGAATATTCATTGGAAGGACTGATGCTGAAGCTGAAACTCCAATACTTTGGGGACATGATGCGAAGAACTGACTCACTAGAAAAGACCCTGATTCTGGGAAAGACTGAAGGCAGGAGGAGAAGGGGCTGACAGAGGATGAGCTGGTTGAATGGCATCACTGCCTGGATGGACATGAGTTTGAGTAAACTCCGGGAGTTGGTGATGGACAGGGAAGCCTGGCGTGTTGCAGTCCATGGGGTTGCAAAGAGGCAGACACAATTGAGCAACTGAACTGAATCAAAAGACAAAGTGGCTGAATGGATTAAAAAACAATACCCAACCAAACACTGCCTACAAGATATTCCTTTCAGCTTTAAGGACATACATAGACTGAAAATAAAGGGATAAAGATATTTGCTGCAAATGGCAACCAAAAGAGAGCAAAGTTACCTATACTTATATAAGACAAAATAGGCTTTAAGTCAAAAACTGTAACAAGGGACAAATAAGGGAATTTCCTGGTGGTCAAGTGGTTAAGACTCCAAACTTCCACTGCAGGGTCGGTCACGTGTTCAATCCCTGGTTGGAGAACTAAGATCCAGCAAGCTATGAGGTGTGGCGAAAAAGGAAACAAGGAACAAATAAGGTCATTATGTAATGATGAAGGGGTCAATTCATCAGGTATATATAACAACTCGACATATATATGCATCCAACATTGAAGCACTTAAATACATTAAGCAAATACCAACATAACCGAAGGAACAGAGAGCAATGCAATATTAGAGGACTTTCTACTTCATTTTCACAACAGTCAGATCAACCAGACAGAAGACAAGGAAACACTGGACTTGAATTACGCTTTGGAACTACATGAGGTAGTAATCATTTCACAATATACATGTATATTCAATTTTTACTTGTCAATATTCCCTCGATAAAACTAGGGGGTTAAAAAAGAAATTGTTGGACTTTCCTGGTGGCCCAGTGGTTAAGAATCCACCTGCCAATGCAGGGGACACAGGTTCAATCCTGGTTTGGGAAGATCCCACATGCTGTGGCGCAACTAAGCCCATGAGCCACAACTACTGAGCCCACGTGCTGCAACTACCGAAGCCCACACACTTGGAGTCCGTGCTCTGCAACAAGAGAACTCACCGCAGTGAGGAGCCTGTGCACCGAGATGTAGTCCCCCCTCGCCCCAACTAGAGAGAGCTGGTATGCGGCAACAAAGACCCAGTGCAGCCAAATAAATACATTTTAACAAAGAAAGAAACTGTTCAAGTAGCAAAGTTCAAACTATCTTTTATAGTGTGGTGGAGTTTTCTGAAGCTATTTTCTCATAAATAAGAACAAGGTTCCTAGAGAGGAAAAGGTGCTATTTGGTCGATTGCACTAAAAGTTGTGAAATTACAGGGAAAGCATGAAATGAGCACGCGTGAGTGTGCACGCTCAGCCGTGTCCAGCTCTTTGAGGCCCCATAAACCATAGCTCACCAGGCTCCTCTGTCCATGGAATTTCCCAGGCAAGGATACTGGAACAGGTTGTCACTTCCTACTCCAGGGGATCGTCCCAACCCAGGGATCAAATGGGCATCTCTTGTGCCTCCTTCATTGATGATGGATTCTTTACCACTGTACCACCTGGGAAGCCCCTGAAATGAGTAAATGACCAAATATATTTGAGATTCTATGTGCCTGCAATTGTGCTAGGGATCCACTATGAATGAGACAGGCATAAACTCATCGTCACAAAGCTTACAGCTCCCAGGAAGATAGACAATGAACAAGTGTGAGGAAGGCTGAAGCACTTTACTACAGACCTCATAGGAAGTCATAGTTTCTTCTAGTTTTGGGCAGCCCAACTGGCACCTAAAGCTCTCTCATTAGTACGTGTTTAACTTTGAGTCCACAGTAATGAACTCATTGGGCTTATCGGAGGCAAGTCACTTATGTTCTCCCAGTCTCACCCTCTCCTCTCTAAGGGAAAATGTTTTCTGATCTATGAAACATCTATGCTAATGTTAGATGATATTATTTCTGTTAGAGGTATACCATTGAGTAAATCATGGACGATGAAAATGAAAGGATGTATATTTCTCTCAGTCTGAAGTTTTGACATGAGAGCTATTGGTTTTGGTGTAGGAAGAAATTCTGAGCGTTTGGATATATGAATGTAGCTTAAAGTATTTCAGCTCTGGTTTTACCATAAGATCATCAGTGGAGCCTTTAAAAAAAGAAAAAAAGTTCTGATATCCAGGTACAGAACCTATAGAGCTGGGTCCCAGGCAATCATATTTTTCAAAATGTGTCTAAATAATTCCAGCCAGAGTTGAAAAATCTGAGCCATTTATCAATAGAAGCCTTCATCTGTGATCCAGGGTTCCGTGTTTCCTACCAGCACCCAGGAAACCGTGGCTGGCTAACCTGTCAGTCTGCTACTGCTTCTGCTGCTGTCACTCAGTCGTGGCCGGCCCTCAGCGACCCCACGGACTGCAGCCCACCAGGCTCCTCCGTCCCTGGGATTTGCCAGGCAAGAGTACTGGAGCGGGGTGCCATCGCCTTCTCCGTGTCAGTTTGCAGTCATGGTGAAATGTCAGACCCTGAACAGTTCTTGACAAGATGCTAAAGGGAAGACTTTCATTTACTTCTAATGTTTCCTTTCAGTGGTTAGAGCCCTGCCTTTATTGGACACACCTAACTAGGAGGACAGGGGCCTGCCTGTGGTCCATCTTCATCTCTGTTTCTCCTTCCCGCCATGTCTTATTTTCTGCATCACGCCCACAATAGGTGGAGAAATATATCTACTTCTTGAGTTCATTTAGCAGGTTCATTTAGCCCCTGCAACAAACTACGTGTTTCACACTGGCTTCTGTCTATAACAAAGGTGAGATTTGGGCTTCTAACTATCCTTTCTATATTACTCACAGCACAGCAAGCAGATTGCCCTCCCAGTCCCACAGGGGCAACAGAGAACAACCTAAGTGGATGTTGTGTATGCAGTGGGTTTGTGTCACAGCTGAAAACCCCCAAGTTTCGAAACCTCCATTTTTAAAATAATGGGCTGCAAGCAAACTTGCATGTCCTTTGCCCCAGAGATATTCTCTTTATTATATTAGTTAAGAAACAAATTCACTATCTCCTCCAGAGGCAATACTAATTCTATTTTCCAAGGCTATTGAGTACACAACTGTCCTTGAAAAGAAGAATCTGGCATAAAGGCTGTCAGGGTCTCTGCCCACAAGACATGCGGAAATGTGAGAACACCTTGGAGAATTCTCTCTCAAAACATCCATGGATGGTTATATTCATTCTGATCTAAATCTAACCCTACAAGGTAAAGCTTAAGGTAAGTTCATGACCATTACGGTAGTTTTTAAAATTTTACAGTTTGGATCAACTTGATGTTTGGCAGCCTCTAGCCCAAGATACATCTCTTATAACTGTCAAAGGTCAATTTGCCTTGGAAGCAGACTCTAATATGGAGCTTGGGATGCAGGATGCTTTTTAAGGGGTGTCCTTGGGACCCACCGCCTGTGGAAGGGAAGGGAAGAAAAGGGAAGGAAGCAGAAATGCAAAAGCAACCAGAGTCTTGGCTGATCCAACCAGGAGCTCTAGAGCCAAAATGGCCCTTCAGAGTTGTCCCCAGTTGTGTTAAAGTGGCCAGACCTTTCTATTCATCAAGGTTGCATCTTATTTTAGTGGGGGAAGGGGACTACATGGTGGTCAAGATGCTGGTGGGGAAAGGAAATGTGATCACCCATGTTACCATCTATCCCGCTGGCATCTGCTGAGATATGCTTGTGTCCCCTTGGTCTTCAGGGCTTCCCAGGTGGCACAGTGGTAAAGAATCCAGCTGCCAATGCAGAAGACATGGGTTCGATCCCTGGGTTGGGAAGATACCCTTGAGGAGGAAATGGATACCTACTCCAGTATTCTTGTCTGGGAAATCCCATGGATAGAGGAGTCTGGCAGGCTACAATCCATAGGGTCACACACCCCTTGATCTTCAGTCATTGGTCCATATAGGCTGCTGCATGCAGGATGCCTCATCTTTCCTTCAAGTGTCTTTCCAGGGGCCCTAGCTCTCAACACGTTTCAACAGCTCTTGATTGCAAAGAGAACATTCAATTATTCTTGCAGCATCTGCCTGGACATTCCATGTAGCCTTTAAAAAAAAAAAAAAAAAAACCTGGGGTTTTGCCACTTTACATGGTTCTACCTGGGAGAGTAGCTCAAAGATACCTTTGCTCTCAGACTCCTCAAGTCTATCTTGTGGTTTCTATCCTTCCCTTTTGTCAAACTGTCCCTCAGGAAGGGGCAGGCATAGGACTTAGACATAGATGCTTCCCGTTCCAGGGAACACATCCATCATCAGTACTCACGCTATATCTTCAGTCATGTCCCAAGGATTCTTTCATTAAAAATTTTTTTGTTGAGATACAATTTACATATATTAAAGTGCACAAATCATAAGTATATAGTTTAATAAGATTTGACAAATGTTTATAATTGTGTAACTCACACCAGGGGCTTCCCTGGTGGCTCAAATGGTAAAGAATCTACCTGCAATGCAGAAGACCCAGTTTCAATCCCTGAGTGGGAAAGATCCTCTGGAGGAGTGCATGGCAACCCACTCCAGCATTCTTGCCTGGGAAATCCCATGGACAGAGGAGCCTGGAGGGCTACAGTCCATGGGGTCACAAAGAGTTGCACGACTGAGTACCTAACACTTTCACTTTCAACTCACATCTATATTGAGATACAGAACATTTCAATCACCCCAGAAAGCTCCCTCATGCCTCTTTACAATCAATCCCCTAGGGACTTCCCTGGTGGCCCAGTGGCTAAGACTCTGTGCTCCCAATGCAAGGGACCTGGGTTCAATCACTGGTTGGGGAGCTAGATCCCACAGGGCACAACTAAAGATCCCACATGCTGCAACAAAGATCAGAGATCCCGTGTGACACAACTAAGAACCATCACAGCCAAGTAAGTAAATAAAAATTAAAAAAAAAATCTGCACCCTAATCACTTTTCTGATTTTTAACAGATGAATTCGTTTTAGCCTGATTTGGAATGCCACATCAATGCAATCCTATAGCATACACTCTTGTGTCTGGCCTTTTTTCCCTCACTCAACAGCAGGTCTTTAAGATCCCAGGAATATTTTTAATTTCACCCTTAAATCATCATGGTCTACCTACTCCTTGAGGTCCTTCAAAGCTTAGGGCTCTGTAGCCAAAAGCCTGAGTTTTTGAAATTCAAAAGCTTTTTCTATGCTCTTTTGCTATATCATATCTTTCCTTTGACAAACATTCATCTCATCAAGCAGAAAAAGGTCAACAAGTACCAGACAATGTAGAAGGAATCTGCCAATAGCTCCAAGTACTACCCCATCACAGAGTCAAGAGCAGATTAAGGATTTCAATCCAGGGCTCTCTGACCCTGGAACATCCACTGTTAACAAACACCCGTGAAGTTTTCATGTAAGATTTAAAGAACTGGTTGCTGAGAAGAAAGAAAGTGGAGGGTTATTTTGAAATATGAGTTACTATTAATACTTACTAGAGACAAGTGTCAAAAAAGCATTCCAGACTAAAGCCTTAGGAAGATAAGCTAGCACTAGTACAACTCAATGAGCACTAAATAAAGAAATTAAGAATCCACAGTGGACTTCCCTGGTGGTTAACAATCTGCCTGCCAATGCAGGCAGCACGTGTCTAGACCTCATGCTCCCCAAGAGAAACCACCACAATGAGAAGCTCACAAACCAACTAGAGAAAGCCTGCATGCAGCAAAGAAGACCCAGCACAGCCAAAATAGGAAGTAAAATAAAAAAGAATCAGTAGTGAAGATTCTCCTAGGTGAGATCAAGCCTTCTGAAAAGTATCCTTGATTACAAAGAAACAGCTGAACTGAGAAGCATGGCAGAATAAAATGAGCTCCTTTCCCTCGTGATTTGTAGGATTAGTTGAGTTGGACTCTGCCACTAACTAGTTGCACAGCTTTGGACAATTCTTATTTTTCTGAGGCTCAGTCCCCGCAATGGTAAAATGAGAGGATTACAGTAACTAGTTACTAAGCTTCCTTCTAACTCAAAATACAATAAATCAAGCATTTGTAGTACTCAGTAAATGAGCAAAACAATATTTGTACAATCCAAATTTCCTTGTCAAAGATGCAGGATGTGTGGAGTCAACCACAGGGACGCTTACAGTCATGTTTTCTGTTTCCATAAGAAATGACATATTCACTTTGGATCCGCCATATAAGCATGATACAAAAAGAGAAGAAAATGGCTTCAATGTGTTTTTATGTGTTTATTAGGTAGCACTAGCAATGAAATCAAAGAAATAGAGCTATGGCTATCTTGTCTGGAAGCATAAAAATGTGACTTTTAAAATAAATTCAAATTTGGTGACAGGAAAAGAAAACGGTGGTTTGCAGTGTCGGGGAATGGTCCAATTCTTCCAAAGCACATGGGTGCAGCCTAGGTTGACTTCTCGGGTATAACCTAGAGGTTATATAAATGAGAATATAATGGCTTTCGGACTGTAATACTAACAAGACAATTTGTACCCAGAACTTCTCTATTTTAGAACATTTCACATATACCATATTACAATAAATCTTAAATGGTAAAGCTGGGGGTCTTATTGTCCCCACTGAAGATAAGTAACTCACCCAAGGTCAGCAAACTAATTAGTTGAAAGTTTCAGCTATTATACACGGGCATTTACTTGGATATCATTTCAGGATTCATTTTTATGTGCCTTACTGCTTCTGAATTTAGTTTACAATTTTTGTCTGTTTTGTTTGTTCAATCGTTAAGAGTGTTTAACAGAAGTGTTTTTAGTTTTTTAAACTGTCAAAATTTAAAGATCTTCTATAAGAAGAATTATGGTGAAGGTACAGAAATAGTTTTGCTTTAAGGAGTCGCAGGGAAAAAACAGCTGGAGGGCCGGGCACAGTGCTTCTGCACACTGGCCCGGTGAGCTGAGGTACTTTGGTTTGAAGTGCTAGGGACAAGGCCCCTCTACCCTACAAGCAAGTGTAACTAGACAAGCACAAAGGAAAAGAAAAAAAGGAGGGGAACACTTCCCAAGAGTGACCACGATGGCACAGTAGAGAGACCCTGGGCTCACCTCCTCTCATAAGCACACCAGAACTGCTGTCCCTGAGCTGCTCCAGGTCTTCTTCCCTCAAAAATCAACCCCCACCTTTAGCTGGAGTCCTGGTTCAAAACCTGACATGCCCCTGCCACCTCCTTTAGCAGAAGTTAACATAAATCTTTAAGCTAAACAGTCTAGAGATAAGAAAGTAAGCTGCAAGCAAAACAAAAACAAAAACCAGATGAAACCAGATGGACCAAGACGGCAAGGAATCTGACCTCCAACAGACTCTGAGTCTCATTATACACTAATTTGATTACACTGGGCTTCTCTGGTGGCTCAGAGGGTAAAGAGTATGCTTGTAGTGAGAGAGATCCAGGTTCGATCCCTGGGTCGGGAAGATTCCCAGGAGAAGGAAATAGCAACCCACTCCAGTGTTCTTGCCTGGAGAATCCCATGGACAGAGGAGCCTGGCAGACTACAATCCATGGGCTCGCAAAGAGTTGGACATGACTGAGCAACTTCACTTTGATTACATTAGCACTTTCAATGACACACCCACCAGCAGCCATGACCAGACATTAAGGATCAAAAAAGGATAAAAAGGTGGTGATACCCCACTCCCTCGAAAAAGCCCTGCCCCTTCCCCAGTAAAATAATGCACATGCCTCCCCATTATTAATCTCACTCCTCCTCCCTTTGTCTTTACTCTTTAAAATCAAGTCCCTCTCACCAGGTGGGTAAGCAGTTGATCTGTGAACTTAGTTCCCCTCCTCCATTCTCTGGCCACTGAATAACGTTCTGTGCTGACCTCAGCATTGGTTTTTCACCTACTTGAACCCAAACAGAAAAAAGACCCATCCCCTGCTGAGGCAGAGAGCCTTGGCTGTGCCAGGGCTCAAGCAGGGTCCAGATGACTCAATTCGATAACAAAATCACAACTCTCTAGAGAACAACCGTTGATGAAAAAGACTGGAAACTACTGGAAAAGATCTTCTACAACTAAAGATATAAGGAAGGGCAGACTTGATATAATCAAATCCCATTACCACCAGCCCCCATGAGTGACCCACAAACTGGAGAATAACTGTTCTGCAGAGGTTCTCCCACAGGAGAGTTCTGAGCCCCACATCAGGTTCCCCAGCCTCAGGGTCCTGCACCACGAAGACGAGCCCTGAAAGAAGCCGGCTTTGAAGGTCAGCAGTAATTAACAGCAGGAGTCCCACAGGACTGGGGGAAACAGAAACTTCACTTTTAAAGGGTCACACAAAATCTCCCATGCTCTGGGACCCAGGGCAAAAGCAGTAATTTGATAGGAGCCTAGGCCAGACCTACTTGCCTTCTTCTTCCAGATCTTAAAGAGTCTATGAAAGAGAGGTCTCCAAAACCCAGTGAAGTATGGCGTGGCAGGAACCTTCATCAGAAAGAACTTTCAGTTCAGTTCAGTTCAGTCGCTCAGTCGTGTCCGACTCTTTGCGACCCCATGAATCGCAGCATGCCAGGTCTCCCTGTCCATCACCAACTCCCGGAGTTCACTCAGACTCACGTCCATCGAGTCAGTGATGCCATCCAGCCATCTCATCCTCTGTCGTCCCCTTCTCCTCCTGCCCCCAATCCCTCCCAGCATCAGAGTCTTTTCCAATGAGTCAACTCTTCGCATGAGGTGGCCAAAGTACTGGAGTTTCAGCTTCAGCATCATTCCCTCCAAAGAAATCCCAGGGCTGATCTCCTTCAGAATGGACTGGTTGGATCTCCTTGCAGTCCAAGGGACTCTCAAGAGTCTTCTCCAAGTTTACCAGTGTTCTTTGGTCTGACACACCGAGCAGCTAGAAGCAGACAAACCTTCACTCCAGGCAGTCTCTTCCCAGCAAATGTCAATCCCCAGCTTTCAAAATAAAGGTCAAATCTGGGGCTCCTGACACAATTCCCTCCTCCCTTGACTGTGAGCCCACAGATGAGACTTCCCTGGGATAACATCCAAACCTGAACAGAGCAACTCATCTAAAATGGTTCACGGTAATAAAACAGCACCCAAAGAAGAGAGAAAGAGAGAGAAAAAGAGAGACAGAGAGTGTATGTGTGTGTGTGCTCAATTGTGTCTGACTCTCTGCGACCTCATGGACTATAGCCCTCCAGGCTCCTCTGTCCATGGGATTTTCCAGACAAGAATACTGGAGTGGGTTGCCATTTCCTACTCCAAAAGAACCATATGGAAACATCTAAAGTTCCAAAACAGACATTATTTCTAGGTCTGCATGACAAACTTCAGGGAAGACTTCACTAGTTACTGAAATAAGGCAGACCAGGTGGTTCACCTTTGGGAGCACAGGCTTCCTCAAGAGACAGATCGGCAATTCTTGTCCAGAAACTTTATGGCTTTCCAACTTCAGGATTGTTCTCATGATAATTCCCCAATGTGGGGACCAAAGTGTAACTACTTTTCAGAGTCAAACAGATTTATTGACAAGTCAGTCAATCCAGAAGAGAGAAAAAATCAGGGATTGACATGGTCAGGGGAGAATGCCTTCCAGTCTATTTCAAAACCAGTATCTAAAGGATTTTATGAGACAGAAAGTTTTCTATAAAATATTATTGGGGGGGGAGGTTGCTACATTCTTGGTATAATAGAAAATAAATGCTTTCCCAGCTATGATCTGCCTGGGGAAATAGCAAATGGAGAATGAGAGGGAATTTGATTTTTCTTTTTTTGCACTGAGTCTTTGTTGCTATGCGAGGGCTTTCTCTAGCTGCAGCAAGCAGGGCCTACCACACGTGTAGTTGCAGTGCGTGGGCTGCTCATCACAGCGGCTTCTCTTGCTGCAGAGCACAGGCTCTAGGCTCATGGGCTTCAGTAGTTGTGGCGTATGGGCTCAGCAGCTCTGTGGCATGTGGGATCTTCCTAGACCAGGGATCAAACCCGTGTCCCCTGCAGATTCTTATCCACTGTAACACCAGGGACGTCCAAGAGGGAATGTTGATATTTATTAGCCATTTGGTATCATGGAAAAAGCACTGAATTCAGAAATTTGAAGAGCTGCATTTTTACAAGTTAATTATGAGATAATTCACTTAGCCCAGTGAAGCTCCAACTTTAGTGGGCCCTGGGGGTTCTGATTCACTAGGTCTGGGATGAGCCTGTATCTCTAACAAGCTCCCAGGTAATACTGGTGCTGGTGGTCTGGGGCCACACTGAGGAGCAAGGAAGTCTCTGACAAGACTCTCCTTATTTTCGAAAGGAGTCTACTGTGTTAGAGGATTACTCACGTCTCTTCTAGCGCCATAAAATTTCTCTGAGATTTGATTTTGTTCGACTTGCCCTGCTCAAAGTGTCGGCAATTTTTCTTTGTAATGGAGATGGCTAATGGTAGAGCATAAATTAAATCACCAAGGGAGCAGCTGTCTTAGGGAAAATTTGTTGCTATAGAAGTATTAGCCATTAGCAACAGGTGCCTACTTAAATATTTTACATTCAATTTTATGTTTCAGTCTCCTAAGTGAAATGAAAAAATTCCTCTGGAAGGCTTGAGTTTGAGTTTTAACTCTGCCACTTAGCAACCCTGTGACTTTAACCTTTCTTAGTTTCCTCATGTGTAAAATGGGGAAACCAATTACAAGTCCTCCGTATATTCACTGATTTATGAGAATAAATCCATGGATGGCAGTTGGGAACTCTGATACTGGACATGCTTCTTGTCCCTGCTTTAAGACGCACCTTGGTGAAGCGACAGGCGCCACTTGTTTCCACATTCTCTCACTTCCCTTCTGTGTCCAGTCCTCATATTCTGCTACTTCTTTTATCCTTCTAATGTCCAGTGTCCTTTGTGCTCTGTCACTTAAAAAAACCCTTTATTGTGTATGACTAACATACCAAAAGCTGTATTTAATATGTACAACTTGATGAGTTTGGAGGTATGTATACACCCATGAAACCATCATCATAATCTATGCCATAAACATATCCATAACCTCAAGAAGTTTTCTCCTGCCTTATTAGTATTTTTTTGTGATAAGAACACATGAGATGCACCCTCTTAGTATAGTTTTAAGTATACAATACAGTATTGTTAGCTATGGGCACAGTGCTATACAGTAGATTTCTAGGATTTATTCACCTTCTATAAACAAAACTTTGTGCTCTTTCATTAATATCTCCCTTTTCCCCCTCAGCCCCTGGAAATCACCATCCTGCTTTCTGCTTCTATGAGTGTGACTAGATTCCTCATAGGAGTGGTATCATGTAGCATTTTTCCTTCTATGTCTAGCTAATTTCACTTAGCATGATGTCCTCCAAGTTGATTCATGTTGCAGCTAATGGCAAGATTTCCTTCTCTTTTAAAGCTGAATAATATTCCATTGTAGGTATATAGCGTGTTTTTTAACCCCTTCATCCATCAATGGACATTTAGGTTATTTCCATATCTTGGCAACTATGAAAAATGCTACAATGAACATGGGAGTGCAGATATCTCTTTGGGATAGTGACTTTATTTCCTTTAGATATATACCAGAGGTGGGACTGCTGGATCATATCATAGCTCTATTTTAAATTTTTAGCAGAAACTCCATGGTGTTTTTCATAATGACTGTACCAATTTACATTTCCAACAACAGTATACAAGGGTTCCCTTTTCTCCACATCCTCACCACACTTGTTATATGTAATAATATAACATATTTTGATAACAGCCATTCTAAATCTGTGGGAGGTGATACCTCATTGTGGTTTTGATTTGCATTTCCCTGGTGATTAGTGATATTGAGCACTTTTTCATATCTATGTCTTCTTTAGAGAAATGTATATTCAGTTTTCTTGCTCATTTTAAAATGAATTTTTTATTTAAAACTCTTTTTGCCATTGTGTTGTAGGCATTCTTAATATATTTTGAAAACTAACCATTCATCAGATATATGGTTTGCAAAAGTTTTTCTCATTCTGTAGGTTGCCTTTTCATTTTGGTGTTGGTTCCCTTGCTGTACAGAAGTTTTTAATTTGATGTTATCTTATTTATTTTTGCTTTTGTTGCCTGTGCTAGGAGGTATTTGTGATAATGTGATGTGGGGCTTCCCAGGTGGCGCAGTGGTAAAGAATCCACCTGCCAATGCAGGAGATGCAAGAGACATGGGTTTGATCCCTGGGTCAGGAAGATCCCCTGGAGGAGGAAATGGCAATCCACTCCAGTATTCTTGCCTGGAAAATCCCACGGACAGAGGAGCTTGGCAGGCTACAATCTATGGGGTAGCAAAGAGTCAGAAACAACTGAGCAACTGAGTGATATTGTGATTTAGAAGAAATATAGATTCATTCAGATGGCCAAAATATGTTTCCCATATATATTTGGTCTTCATTCACAGCTCAAGGTTTCCAAAACCCTTGGAATTGCCTAAGTGATGAGAGCAACAAAGGTCTTGTGTTATGTTAGTGAGGTGGGGACTAGTTGCCAGTGGAGCCAACCCTGTGATTAGAGGGTCCCATCCCCTTGACTCTAGGATTCCCAGGTGGTTCAGCTAAAGAATCTGTCCACAATGCTGGAGACCCAGGTTTGATCCCTGGGTCAGGAAGATCCCCTGGAGAAGGGAATGGCAACCCACTGTAGTATTCTTGCCTCTAGAATGCCATGGACAGAGGAGCCTGGTGGACTACGGTCCATGGGGTCGCAGAGTCAGACACGACTAAGAAACTAACACTTTCACTTCCCCTGACCCTTGGGGAGGGGAGAAGGATTGGAGGTTGAATCAATCCACAATGGCTAATGATTTAATCAATTGTGACAATGTAATGAAGCCTCCATTAAAACCCAAAAAAGGATGGGGCTCTGAGGGGGTCTATTTTGGTGAACACATGGAACTGCTGGAAGAGTAGCTCCTAGAGAGGAAATCCCACTCATTCTACATATTTTGTGTGTCCTATGTCAAGGTCACAGGTGTGGAGCCCTGTACCAGGGTCACGGAACAAAAATCTCTGAAACTGACCAAGCCCCACAGCAACTGTTACCATGACTTCCAGATCTAAACTGGCCAGTTTCCTGACCCCACATTAGGTAAAATTCTGACAAAACCTGGTCCACTGGAGAAGGGAATGGCAAATCACTTCAGCATTCTTGCCTTGAGAACCCCATGAACAGTATGAAAAGGCAAAAAGATATGACACTGAAGGATGAACCCCCAGGTCAGTAGGTGCCCAATATGCTACTGGAGAAAAGTGGAGAAATAGCTCCAGAAAGAATGAAGAGGCTGAGCCAAAGCAAAACAAAGCCCAGTTGAGGTATGACTGGTGATGGAAGTAAAGTCCGGTGCTGTAAACAACAATATCGCACAGGAGCCTGGAATGTTAGGCCCGTGAATCAAGGTAAATTGGAAGTGGTGAAACAGGAGATGGCAAGGGTGAACATCGACATCTTAGGAATCAGTGAACTAAAATGGATGGGAATGGGCAAATTTAATTCAGATTCCCATTATATCTACTACTGTGGGCAACAATCCCTTAGAAGAAGTGGAGTAGCCCTCATAGTCAACAAAAGAGACTGAAATACAGTACTTGGGTGCAATCTCAAAAACAACAGAATGATCTCAGTTCGAGTCCAGGATAAACCATTCCACATCACAGTAATCGAAGTCTATGCTCCAACCACTAATGCCCAAGAAGATGAAGTTGAATGGCTCTATGAAGACCTACAAGACCTTCTAAAACTAATACCAAAAAAAGATGTCCTTTTCATCACCGGGGACTGGACTGCAAAAGTAGGAAGTCAAGAGATACCTGGAGTAACAGGCAAGTCTGGCCTTGGAGTACAAAATGAAGCAGGACAAAGGCTAACAGAGTTTTGCCAAGAGAACACGCTGGTCATAGCAAACACCCTCTTCCAACAACAAAGGAGATGACTCTACACATGGATGGTCAATACCGAAATCAGACAGAGCATATTCTTTGTAGCCAAAGATGGAGATGCTCTATACAGTCAACAAAAACAAGACCGGAAGCTAACTGTGGCTCAGATCATGAACTCCTTATTGCAAAATTCAGATTTATATTGAAGAAAGTAGGGAAAATCCTAGGCCATTCAGATATGACATAAATCAAATCCTTTATGATTGTATAGTAGAAGTGACAATACATTCAAGGGATTAGATATAAATAGAGTGCCTGAAGAACTATGGACAGAGGTTTGTAACACTGTATAAGAGGCGGTAACCAAAACCATGGCAAGAAAAAGAAATGCAACAAGGCAAAATGATTGCCTGAGGAGGCCTTACAAATAGCTGAGAAAAGAAGAGATGTGAAAGGCAAAGGAGAAAAGGAAAGATATATCCATCTGAATGCACAGTTCCAAAGAATAGCAAGGAGAGATAAGAAAGCCTTCTTAAGTGAACAATGCAAAAGAATAGAGAAAAAAATTGAATGGGAAAGACTAGAGATCTCTTCAAGAAAATTAGAGATACCAAGAGAATATTTCATGCAAAGATAGGCACCATAAAAGACAGAAATGGCATGGACCTAACTGAAGCACAAGATATTAAGCAGAGATGGCAAGAATACACAGAACTGTACAGAAAGATCTTAATGACCCAGATAACCATGATGGTGTGATCACTTACCTAGAGACAGACATCCTGGAATGTGAAGTCAAGTGGGCCTTAGGAAGCATCACTACAAAGCTAGTGGAGGTGATGGAATTCTAGCTGAGTTATTTCAAATCCTAAAAGATGATGCTGTTAAAGTGCTGCACTCAATATGTCAGCAAATCTGGAAAACAGCAGTGGCCACAGGACTGGAAAAAGTCAGTGTTCATTCCAATCCCAAAGAAGGGCAATGCCAAAAAATGTTCAAACTACCACACAATTGCACTTATTTCAAATGCTAGCAAGGTAATACTCAAAATCCTGCAAACTAAGCTTCAATACTGCATGAATAGAGAACTTCCAGATGTATAAGCTGGATTTAGAAAAAGCAGAGGAACCAGAGATCAAATTGCCAACATCCATTGGATCATAGAAAAAGCAAGGAAATTCCAGAAAAAAACATCTACTTCTGCTTCATTGACTATGCTAAAGCCTTTGTGTGGATCACAACAAGCTATGGAAAATTCTTAAAGAGAAGGGAATATCAAACCACCTTACCTGTCTCCTGAGCAACCTATATGCAGGTCAAAAAGCAACAGTGAGAACCAGAAACGGAACAATGGACTGGCTCAAAATTGGGAAAGGAGTACATCAAGACTGTATATTGTCACCCTACTTAGTTAACTTACATGCAGAGTACATCATTCAAAATGCCAGCTGGATGAAGCTTAAGCTGGAATCAAGATTGCTGGGAGAAATATCAACAACCTCAGATATGCAGATAACACCACCCTTATGGCAGAAAGCAAAGAAGAACTAAAAAGCCTCTCGATAAAAGTGAAAAAAGAGAGTGAAAAAGCTGGCTTAAAACTCAACATTCAAAACACAAAGATATTGGCATCCGGTCCCATCATTTCATGGCAAATAGATTGTGGGAAAAAAGGAAACAGTGACAGACTTTATTTTCTTGGGCTCCCAAATCACTGCAGACGGTGATTGCAGCCATGAAATTAAAAGATGCTTAAAAAAAAAAAAATTTTGCTCCTTGGAAGAAAAACTATGACAAACCTAGACAGTGTATTAAAAAGCAGAGACATCACTTTCCCGACAATGGTCCATATAGTTAAAGTGAAGTCGCTCAGTCGTGTCTGACTCTTTGCGACCCCATAGACTGTAGCCTACCAGGCTCCTCTGTCCATGGGATTTTCCAGGCAATAGTACTGGAGTGGACTGCCATTTCCTTCTCCAGGGGATCTTCCCCACCCAGGGCTTGAACCCGGGTCTCCCACATTGTAGACAGATGCTTTACCGTCTGAGCCACCAGGGAAGTCTTCCATATAGTTAAAGGTGTGGTTTTTCCAGTAGTCACGTACGGATTTGAGAGTTGGACCATAAAGAAGGCTGCGTACCAAAGAATTGATGCTATTGAACTGTGGTGCTGGAGAAGACTCTTGAGAGTCCCTTGGACAGCAAGGAGATCAAAGAAGTCAATTATAAAGAAAATCAGTGCTAAATATTCATTGAAAGGACTGATGCTGAAGCTGAAGCTCCAATACTTTGGCACCTGATTCGAAGAGCCAACTCACTGGAAAAGACCCTAGTGCTGGGAAAGATTGAGGGCAGGAGGATAAGGGGGTAACAGAGGATGAGATGGTTGGGTGGCATCATCGACTCAAGAGACATGAGTTTGTGCAAACTCTGGGAGATGGTGATGGACAGAGAAGCCTGGCATGCTGCAGTCCATGGGGTTGCAAACAGTCGGACACAACTGAGCAAATGAACAATACCACCAGCCACCTACAGCATCCTAACCAATCACCTAATGCCACCATTCCTGTAGGAATTTTCTCTGTCATGAGGCTATAAAAATTATCTACTAGCCTGAGAAAGGGTTCAGCTCTCCCTTGAGCCAGCCTGCTGCTCTAACAGCATCTCCCACTCCAATAAACTTTATTCTCCTCTCATTCTGTCTCATTTCTGGAAATTTTTTCCAACCTGTGCACAGACCATGACAGCTTGCCCTATATATCTCTTCCATCTCACTGTTCTTGAGTTATATCCTTTTGTAATAAAATGTTGATCTATTAGGTAAAAAGTTCCTCTGAGTGCTATGAGTCACTTTAGCAAATTAGTTGAATCAGAGGAGGGGTCATGGGAACCTGTGATTTATGGCCAGTTGGTCAGAAGTGCAACCTGGACTTGCTATTGGCATCCTACGATGCAGGGGTTCATTGAAACATCCATTCTATAGCCAGTTGATGAGAAGCACAGAAGTCAGTGAATGCAGAAACAAAAAGCAGTCAAGAAAGGAAAGTAATGATACTCTTAGGGGAACCACTGACGGAAACAACACACCCTGGCCAGGCACAACAGCAACCACTTGCATGAGTATCTCACAACAGGAGGTCCTGGTAAGGAACGCAGAACTAGCTAGCTACCACCAACCAGAAGACTTCGGGAAAGGTCAAATGGAGTGAGGAGCCGCCAGTGCCTGTGTCTTGCCAGCCTCGCAGAATCCTTCTTACTGGAATCCATCTTGGCTGAACGATGTGTGTGCCACCAAGGACCCCGAGTCAGAGTGATTGACCGGAAACAGCCTGAAGACTCACTCCATCCCCGTAAAACCCAAGACAGTGAGCCACGCGGCAGAGCAATTCCCTTGGGTTCCCTTACCCTGCTGCGCTCTGCCCGGGTGCCCCTTCCCAACAAAGTCTCTTGCTCTGTCAGCACATGTGTCTCCTCAGACAATTCATTTCTGAGTGCTAGAAAAGAGCCCTCTCTCGGGCTCTGGAAGGGGTCCCCCTTTCCTGCAACCATAGCTTAAACAAACGTTCAGCAGTAAAACAGAGCCCTAGTTCTTTTTTTTTTTTAGAGCCCTAGTTCTTCCTCAAAGAATATTCATATACCATTGCAGAAATTAAGACCTGCCTCCCCAGGTGGCAGATTGTGACCACATGCTAACCACAAGCATGCAGATCACAAACTAGTTAGAACCTGAAGGTTGTTAACTTCACCACCAACCAATAAGAACAAAGTCTACAAGCTGCAACCTGCACCTCAAATATGTTGCCTTAAAAAACCTTTTCCTAGAGGGGCAAGGTAGGAGTAGGGGATTAAGGAGTATAAACTACTCTATAAAATATACAAGCTACTAGGATATACTGTGCAACACAAGGAATACAGCCAGTATTTTATAACTATAAATGGAATCAAATTCTTAAAAATTATGAACCACTATGTCATACACCTGAAACTTTTATATATTGTAAATCAACCATATCAAATAAATAAATAAATACAAACCTTTCCCTGGAAGCCATTGGAGTGTCTGGGTGTTTTGAGCACTGGCTGCCTGTTCTTTACCACAATCTGGTGTCATTAGATTGGCTTTGCTGTGTGGTGGACAAGTGGAATCCATCTGTTCAGCCAAGTTCAGTTCAGTAATACCACCTAGGTGAAGATGGATAAAATTGAAACATTTAGCAGGTTCCTTTTAGTTGCTGAGGAATGAAAGAAGTGCTTTTCTTAGAATCAGCCATAATTCAAAATGGAACAATTACATAAAGTGTTTACAAGAAAATGGTGCTATATAGGTGATCTTGTCATTACCAGACTTTTATCACTCATATAAACATGGAAAATAAGCAGTGAGCAAAGGGGCAAATGTGACTTTACAGAAAAGTGTTTTTTGCTTTCATAATAGGCCCTCTCCTCCTGATGGAATTTAATGCAATTTTCTGATTGAAAAAACTGCAGACCCACTGCTCCTGTCATTCATTCAGTGATGACTCAAAGTAATCCTCGACAACCTGATTTTTCAAAATAAGTGGTGACCAAAGAACTACTATCCACAGGCTTTTTCATGTATTAATATTTCATTTTCTAAGTTTCAAATCAAAGAAGAATCCAGAGACAGTGATTTTTAAGGTTTCAGGAACAACCCCCTTTTTTTTAAAGTGGGCCACTCAGTTTTTGATATTTTATTACATTAGTTCTAGAGAACAAATACACCCTCTTTCTCAGGACTCAGTAAATATACTGAATTGCTTTGTAAAAACACAAGTCATACATTTTCAGCAAGCAGATTATAATCATAAAGCAATACAAAGAAAAGGCCATGGCATGCTTTATTCAAGCAAGGATTTAAAGTAGGTACCAAATGGGCACCAGGAGATGGAATGGGCCAGTTAGGGACCGTTGCAGTATTTGGTTGCAATTTAAGGGTAAGAACAGATTTGCTAAGAGGGGAAAGCAATACAGCATGTGAGGGTCAATTAAGTTGAAGTTGGAGAGTAAGCACTTCAAGGTCATGAATACCTTAAACTGAAGAACAGCCTCCTCTAACTGGGACGATGACCCTTTTCACTAAAATTCCTGAAGTCAAGGTGTCCTAAACATAACTATGAGGAGGAAGGAATCTATATAACCTGGTGCAGTAACTCAGTGAACCCTGCATTTGGCAACATTACATCTATCACAGCTAGATGATACTAACACTGGGCAAGGAAATGGCTACTAGTAAAAGAGAGGAAGGTCTGCAATTAAACAGACTTGATGGAAAATACAGTCAGGAACAACATCTTTAGCTATGTGCTTTATAATCTTGTAAATGTTTTTTTCAATGATATGACTTTATTATTTTAGTATTTACTTGCAATAATTATAAAACTTATAGAAACTTTTTACTTCCTTCCATAGAAAAGGAAGTAAAAGACTAGGGAGTCAGATATATTTTTTATTTCTTTTTTTCCTTTGGAATTGTATCATCTGAAGGTGGTCGACTATACTGAACTCAAATAAAAAATTAAATATAATTTCTGCCAACTGCATACAGGATAGAAATGTGGAATTTGGATGAGTTTCACAGATATATAGACAATCTGTCCTCTGGTCTAAGCAGTTTATAATGACTGTTAGATCGGAAATTCATAAAACAGAATACTAAAATATCAATTCAGTTTTTTCCTTTTGAAAAAAATATGCCTTACTCATTTAGTTTTAAAATAGCTTTGTGAAGTAGGGTTATTATTTTTATTTTACAGATGAGAAGCTGAGGCCAGGAGAGGTTAAGGGAGGTAATGGCAGAGGTGGGCTTCACATGAAGGCTATGTCTAAGCCTCTGTTGTCTAACCCTTTAACCACTCTGCAGCACCACCTGCCTAAAAGAGGCAAAATCTAAAACAATGACAATGATGAAAACAACAGACAAAGAAGACAATAACTGACAAGTAATCAATGTCTTCCCAGGTGGCGCAGTGGTAAAGAACCTGCCTGCCAATGCAAGAGATGCAGGAGACATGGGTTTGATCCCTGGGTTGGGAAGATGTCCTGGAGGAGGAAATGGCAACCCACTCCAGTATTCTTCCCTGGAGAATTCCATGGACAGAGAAGCCTGGCGGGCTGCAGTACATCATCTAGTACAGTTCTCTGACTACTGGGTGAGAAGCCTAACTTGAAAGCAAATTTGGAGTATTAATTTCTGCAAGTAAATGGACATGTACAGTGTTAGACTGAGACTGCTTGTATTTCCCGAGAGCAACCTGAAAATTCATGGAGTTCTTTTCACACAGGAACATATTTAAGGGGTGAATAAAGTGTTTCTCAACACTTTATTATTTATTATTTATCCACTGGCATTCTGACCACGTCACTGTCGTGGGCGCTGTCCTGTGCAGTGCACCATCTTTAGCAGCATCCTTAGTCTCTACCCACTGGACGTCAGCAGCACCCCTCCAGCTGTGAACCAAAAATGTCTCTAGACATTAAGTGTTCCCCGAGGGGCAGACTTCACTCTGCTGAGAACCACTAGGCTAATGGGAGACAAAAATACAATTGCCTCTGGATTATATGCTTTTGTTACACTTGTGAAAATGGCTTGTGAAAGCCCTCTCTTCTCTGCCTCCTTGGCTTCTGCTAAGATGCTCGGTCCCTCTCTTTTAAGACTTTTCATCTGTTTTCCCCACTCCCAGGCACCCCCCTAGAGGAGTGCACAGAAACCTGGATTCTCTCTTACCTTATGATGCAGAACAATTCAGCTCTCTCTGCCTCTCAGGAGTACAGAAAGTGAGGGTGGGTGGGTGTGAGAGAGACAGAGAGATGTGGGGATATGGAATGTGGGGGTTATCTTTAACTCAAAGTAACTTATCAAAGTTATCTTCTCCAAACAAAAAGCAGTATCTAACAGAAAGCAATCTTGCCAATTCTCAAGTAGCTGCTGCTAAGTCACTTCAGTCGTGTCCGACTCTGTGCGATCCCAGAGACGGCAGCCCACCAGGCTCCCCCATCTCTGGGATTCTCCAGGCAAGAACACTGGAGTGGGTTGCCATTTCCTTCTCCAATGCATGAAAGTGAAAAGTGAAAGTGAAGTCGCTCCGTCGTGCCCGACTCTTAGCGACCCCATTGACTGCAGCCTTCCAGGCTCCTCCGTCCATGGGATTTTCTAGGCAAGAGTACTGGAGCGGGGTGCCATTGCCTTCTCCGAATTCTCAAGTAGAAGCCACTGCAAATGTTAGAAGTTTTAACTATGAAATTCTCTGTGAAAGGGAGCTAAATTTGTGGCCCCAAAATATGCCACTTTGGCGTGAGGATTACTTTGAACTAAAGGCAATAAAAACCCAGCAGATTCAGGAACAGTTCTTTACCTCCCCGCCCCCTCCCCCCCCCACCACCACCAAATTACCCGGTAGCTCAGTCGGTAAAGAATCTGCCTGCAGTGCACGAGACATAGGTTCAATCCCTGGGTCAGAAAGATCCTCTGGAGAAGGAAATGGCAATCCACTCCAGTATTCGTGCCTGGAAAATCCCATGTACAGAGGAGCCTGGTGGGCTACGCTCCATGGGGTCGCAAGAGTCAGACACAACTTAGCAACTAAACCACCACAACTGCCCAAATTTACAATGGAAAGGGGACCTGGGTCTGAGGATACAAAGGGAAGCAAGGCCATTCACATGCAGGCAGAGATGTTTGAAAAACAAATGTTGCTCTGTTAAGCAGACAAGTTTCTTGGTAAAAAGGTTACTTTAGGGTTTATATCTCCCAAAAGCTCAGGATGTTATAGAAGTCTCTACTACCTGACTGCTCTTTGGGTTTTATGGAGCTTGCATAGGTACAAAATTTATCTTTTTTTTCCCCCCCTCCTGTTTATCTGATATCAATTTAATGGTTAGATCAACCAAAGAGCCCAGAAGGAAAGAAGGCCACATCCCCCAGCACTCTTTTCCCTCCCCCTACACAAGGGGATTGTGGACAATGGGAGGGTAAATTTCAAAGCTGAGATCCAATACTGTTTTTAGAGGAGTCGTCTATAAACACTGTATATAATCAATTTAAACATTCACCTCTTACTGATAATGTGTACATCAATCAGACACGAAGGGATGCAAACTTTCCAAAGTACAAATAAATGGATTAAAAGTAGTCAAACAGAATACTAAATATACTATTTTATGCTGATGTACAATATATAGTTTATGATCCTATCTTGTTTTCTGCCAATAAGAGTTTCTTAAGATTTTACAAGTATGTGGCATTAAAAATGACAAGCATTTTTGAAGAAGGCTTTTTCTTAAAACCATTGTATAGAATTATTGAGAGATGTTAATTATAGCTGCTCTTTTTGTTCAGTTAGACATTTCTCTATTGGTAGCATTAAGCATTGTAGGAAAAATATCTTAGGTCATACAGTGGTCTAAAAACCAGGAAAACATCCTATTTCTTAAGCTTCCAACTAAATAATACTAGTCATTTCATCTTACATTTTGATGAGTCACACTTGCTCCTTTAAAATGTACAAACTATCCTCTGTGTTTTTCATTCTTGAATTCTTTTCATCCTCTAATGTAGAACAAGCTAAAAGAAACTGCTTTCTGATTCCAAGCTGGTATACTATGCTGAACTTTACTTTGACTATCTTTAATAAAAAGACTTTCCATTCTAATCACACAATCTGTCTCGTTTCTTTTAACAGTGGATTTCAACCATTATAAGAATGCTGTTTCTTTCTTTCTTTCTTCCTTTTAATTGCCTACCCATTTTAAGGAAGTTTTTAGTAGCTGAACTGAATGGTTAGCCATCAGGCAAAACTTGTTGCTGTGTGCCTATGTAAATATCCATGTGCGTGTGTGCAGCTATTTTGAAACTAGTCAGCTTCCGTTTTACTTTGCCAGTTTGAAGTGCAAACAGTAGTACTGTAATAATTGGGCTTATACCTTCAAAGAAGTCTAATCTGTTCCTTAATCCCCACTCCCAAATTTATCAGACATAAAAGTAAAAATTTCTACTCATCAAAAGACATCTTAAAGTATAAAAGATAAAATTGAAATTGGTTAGATAACTGTCACATTTATAATGCATAAAGAATTAGTATCTAGTATATATGAGACACTTTTACAGATCAATTTTAAAGACAAATAACCCAGTGGAAAAATTGGTAAATAATGCAAATGGTATTTTGCAGGAAAAGAAATACATATGGTCAACAAACATATAAAGAAATGTTCAACCTCATTAATAATCAGACACATGAAAATCCAGGCTAGTTTTATTTTAAACTGTATATATCACAAATATATGTGATAAAATGATATAACTACACACAATGATGACAAGAAAAAGATAAACATATCAGATTCTGTTTATTTGGAGAGGAGGCTGAATTATGGAATTGGGAAAGGATGCACAGTTTGATATAAGTTATTTGTAATGTTTCAGGTTTTTTACTTGTTGTTGGGTTCATTGTATTCATTATGTTAGTTTTTCAATAAATAGATGATAGCCAGCTACAGAGATAGACAGAAAGCTACATTTGGACTAAAAATGTTGATGAATTACAAGCCAAGAATAATGATTCCAATTCTGTGCAACTGAGGTCCTTAAAAAAGTGACTTAGGGTGGGCAGTAAAATGTTTATTAAAGAAATTTCAAAATCATGAAGTGGTAGAACGGTTTCAGCTACAGAAATCTATATTAGTCAGGATGGGGACTTCCCTGGTGGTCCGGTGGTTAAGAAACCGCCTGCCAATGTGGGAGACACAGGTTCGATCTCTGGTCAGCAAGATTTCACAGGCCACGGGGCAACTAAGCCCATGCGCCACATCTACTGAGCCTGTGCTCTGGAGTCTGAGAGCTGCAACCACCAAGCCCACATGCAGCAATTCCTGAAGCCTGTGTGCCCAGAGCCCACAAGAGGAGTCACTGCAAGAAGCAGCCCACACACTGCAACCAGAGAAAGCCCAAGGAAAGCAACGGAGACACAGCGCAGGCATTCATTCATTCATTAAATTTAAAAAGTGTGAGCTTCATTGTGGAGTGTGGAACTCTGTGGAGTGTGAATAAAAAATCTTGCCTGCTGTATCAGTAAACAAAGGATTTGCGGCCATCAAGCTATCACATTACAGCAGCTCTGACAGCGAGCCCTGAGGGAACTCAGGACAGAAACAGAATGCCCGCCATCAAATCACAGACACTCCACCCCCTGACAGTGACCCTGAGGAGACTCAGGATGAGAAAAAAAGATACTGGCCCCAGATGGCTGACACGTACATATTAAAGGAATGATTTCAGTGAGCTCAGACTCTTGCATCTTTTCATACATAGAAGAGTGCTAAGTTCCTTGAGATCCTTGGTTTTCTTTAATTAACAGTAATTTGTTTGATGTTCTGACTACTTGGTCTTTGTTGCAAAAATTCCTATATATCCTGACTCCCCACCTTGCCTCTTCAGGGCAGGCTTTCAGAGTTATTGGAGATGCTGTGTTCTGGGCTTAAGTCCTCAGCTTTGTCCACTAAATAAAACTTAACTCTCAACTTTTAGGTTGTGCATTTTTCTCAGTCAACAGGAGACACTAAAGGGTTCAGTCGCTCAGTTGTGTCCGACTCTGCGACCCCATGGACTGCAGCATGCCAGGCCTCCCTGTTCACCACCAACTCCCGGAACTTACTCAAACTCATGTCCATTGAGTTGGTGATGCCATTCAACCAGCTCATCCTCTGTGGTCCCCTTCTCCTCCTGCCTTCAATCTTTCCCAGCATCAGGGACTTTTCAAATGAGTCAGTTCTTTGCATCAGGTGACCAAAGTATCAGAGCTTCAGCTTCAGCCCTTCCAGTGAATATTCGGGATGGATTTTCTTTAGGATTGACTGGTTGGATCTCCTTGCAGTCCAAGGGACACTCAAGAGTCTTCTCCAACACCACAGTTCAAAAGCATCAATTCTTCAGTGCTCAGGTTTCTTTATGGTCCATTTCTCATATCCATACATGACTACTGGAAAAACCATAGCTTTGACTAGACGGACCTTTGTCGGCAAAGTAATCTCTCTGCTTTTTTAATATGCTGTCTAGGTTAGTCGTAGCTTTTCTTCCAAGGAGCAAGCATCTTTAAAAGGGTTATACCTATTATCAACTAGTGGTATGTTCAACAGAAAATTCTACTATAATAGCTTAAGCAGAAAACAAGTTTATTGGTTTTCTGTAACAAAAAGCCTGGAGGTAGGAAACTTTCCTTTGATATGGCAACAAAACCATGTTTCCATGATTTGGGCTCTTTCTACTCCCCTGCTCTGAAACCCAGAGTGTCATTTTCAGTGTCTGACGATGACTGTGGGTACACCTCCAGGGTCTGTATCCACATTCATGTTCTTATCTCCATGGCTTCTGGCTGTGCCACACTGGCCATGGGATATCTCTGGACCCCTAAGTCTTACCTGCATCCTCTTTCTCTTGCTGCACCATAGCTTTCACCTTGAAGTAAAAGCCTTCTGTGGCTGTTCTGTGGAGTCTGGTGAGTCCTTTCAAATATCTGAACTTGGGGAGTACTTGCACAATCTGAAGTCCTTCTCATTGCTCAGAAAGCCTTCATCATCTGGCCACCTGCGACCTCTCTAACTCCATCTCTTTTACTACTTCAACTCCCTTTCTCATTCTGCTCTGTTCACCTTAGCACCCTTACTATACTGAAACATACCCAGCATGTACGACTCATGTCACAGAATTTTCTGTTTCCTCTGTCTAGAACTCTCTCCTTAGATATTTATGGGGCTTCATTCTATCCTTCTGGAAAATCAAAAAGACCTTTCCAGACTACACCTTCTAAAATGTAACCTCATCCTTTTGTTTTTGATTCCTTTGCTTCTGTCCCCCCTCCCCCCGAATCTCCCCAGACTAGACTATAAGCAGCACAAGAGATTTTGTTTATACAAAGAGCAGTGCCTGGCACATAATAGATGCTCAGTAAATGATTGTGAAAGGATAACCAAATACATTAAGGAGGAGGAACAGGTTCAGCTGGAGAAGGAGGAGCTAACAGTCCTTTTGTTACCTGGAAAAGATTTCAAGAAAAAAGCAGGATGTCAGGAGCTACCAGAGATGGGTGAAAAGGAAATGTGGCAAGAGCCACGAAGGGGAGGAAATGGTTCAGAACTATGAGGTATTGAACTCCCTCCACAGCCCAGTAGAAAGCTCAGATTAAAAAAAACAACAACAACAACAATTATGTTGCATTATGTAAACTGAGAAGTTGAATCAACTCATAATTGGGGCTTTCTTGGATTTATTCAAACACCTCAGTGTATTTTTAATTAGTCTGAAATGTTGTTAATGATATATATATGTGTGTGTTCCATTGGTTTTACTTAGATTTAATTACGGACTTGGTCTTTCCTTTAAAATCACCCCTTTTCATGTAGTTTGAAAACTGATTTTATAATGGAAGTCTGTGCTGAAAATGTGAATGGAGAAACTTAAATGAACACAGATTACTATGTCTCCTGTTATTTACAATGGGGCTCTTTCTCATGTTATGCTAGTAGGGAAGTGTGTGTGCTTACTTAAGCTCATGGTGAGAAAAAACAGAGAGGAGGAATATATTGAGAATGAGGATAATAAAATACATAAAAGCAGATAAAATTTACTTTATAAAAAGGAGGTTTTTTTCCTCCACTATAAACAATCAGATACATTTCAACAGGATGCAATTCATGCAAGATTTTAAGTTTACTTCCATATTCCCAAAGCTCTTAAGGTAACCTGATAAGGCCAGACAGAGAATCAAAGAAGTTATTAATACTTTTTCACCAACCTAATAAGAATTTCCACCAAATGTTAGGCATCTCTTGGGATGGTTTTGTTCTGTTGATGTTTTGTTCTATTTTGCTTGAGAAGAAATATTTTTGTTCATTTACACATATTTGTCTTTAAGTTAATAATATATGCACATGACAGAAAATTCAAAATGTACAACATAACAAAACAGTGCAATGAAAAAGCAGAGTTCTTATCGCAATTCCCCCACCACCGCACATACAGTTTTCCTCTCTGGAGAAAATGCATTGCTGAACCTTGCTTTTTTCACTTAATTTATTTGGAGATAATGCTACATCAGAAAATATAATAGAATTGTCTTTTTTTTTTTTTTAAGGATTGGATAGTGTGATTCCCTGGGTCTACTGGTTAGGATTCTGCACTCTCACCGCCACAGTCCGGGTCTGATTACTGGTCAGGGAAGCCTTTTTTGGGCTTCCCTGGTGGCTCAGATGGTAAAGAACCTGCCTGCAATGGCGGAGACACAGGTTCAACCCCTGGGTCAGGAAGATCTCTTGGAGGAGGAAATGGCAACCCGCTCCAGTATTCTTGCCTGGGAAATCCCATGGATAGAGGAGCCTGGCGGGCTAGTCCATGGGGTCACAAAGCCTCATGGGCTATAGTCCACAGGGTCACAGAGTCGGACACAACTGAGCAACTAACACTTTCACTTTCTAGGGCGATTATGAATTTTAATAGGAAAAATTTTTCTTTCCTCACCTCAGAAGAGAGATCAACACTTAGCTTAATGAAGATGGAACCACCAATAGGAGGAATTAAGGTCTCACAGGGAAAGATTTTTATGTGAATCTCTTGGAAGCCTTCCAAACTCCTTCTAGAAATAAGGTTGCCAGATAAAATACAGGACACTCAGCAAAATCTGAATTTCAGATAAACAATGAGTTTTTTTTAATACAGGAGTGTCATGCAGTATTTGAGAAATACATAAAAATTTATCTGAAACTCAATGGGTTATACTTATATTAAGCAATGATCCATTGTTCATCTGAAATGCAAATTTCACTGGGCATCATGTATTTTAATTTGCTAAATCTAGCAACCCTGTCTAGAAAGCACTCATCTATGCATTTGTGAATAGAGCTGCTCTTAACTTGAAACTCCACAATGTTGAGTTGGTGTCTGTTCAAGCAGAAAAATACTGCTTATTAAATATCAAATCTATAAAAACAACTTCAAACTTCAGGTTTCAATATTTAATTGTATCTTAGAATCCACAAACACAATGCCTTCGAGTGTTTGAGATAATGCTTTGAACTAAGATAGTTTAGCCTACTGTTTTCAGTATTAAAAAACTATAATATAGTTAAGGTGTATCCCAAATGTTATAAAAATACACTTGAACTTTGATATAAATTAAATTTCAGGGGAATTTTACCTATAGTGCTTAAATGACATTTTTTTCAAAATGAAACACTGCTGTCAAAAAAATTAAACCAGATTGTAATTAAGTTAACATTTTCAAATGCTCTATTAAAAATTAAACATAGACCTTATAAAATTCATATTTTGCTTTCTTATGAAGCCTTTTGGGGAACTAAAAATCAGTGTTCTGTGATTCAGAATGGACCATATTTAGTTGATTTTCATTGGACACAAACAGTTGCAGAATCTTCCCTACTGTCACCTGTCCTGGATTCTTTATTGATGCTCACTAGTTTTCTCCGAAGGCATCATATACACTAGTCCGCTATCCCTTTTCATCAAAAACCAAAAACACCCCAGTTATTTCTATCCAGCTTGGAAGCAGTGACTGTTCTGCAGCCTGGAAATGCCTTCTAGAATGAATCTGGAGGTTACAGGTTTAAGCTTGCCCTTGGTTTGTGTGCTGCTATGGGAATTTATTTCTCTTCATCTTAATAGATACAAGTTTCCAAGGATCTTGGCAGCTACTGTGTAACCTTGGAAATCACCATATTTTAAAGAAAAGCAGCCTTTAAAATTTATCTACTGTTTAAAATGAAAATGGTATGCACCACTCAGCCAGTCCTAGTTCACAAAGGAAGGAGCATGCTTGTTCTCTCCATATCAATCTTCCTTTTAGCATTAAAACTTGAGGACTGAGTTAATGATGTGTATGCTTGAAGTATTTGAAATGTAGTAATACCTGCAATTTCCTCTGAAATGAAAGTTAAAGTCGCTCAATCATGTCTGACTTTTTGCGACCCCATGGACTTCTCCATGGAATTCTCCAGGCCAGAATACTGGAGTGGGTAGCCATTCCCTTCTCCAAGGGATCTTCCCAACCCAGGGACTGAACCCAGGTCTCTTGCATTGCAGGCGGATTCTTTACCAGCTGAGCCAGAAGGGAAACCCAAGAATACTGGAGTGGGTAGCCTATCCCTTCTCCAGCGGATCTTCCCGACCCAGGAATCGAACCAGGGTCTCCTGCATTGCAGGTGGACTCTTAACCAACTGAGCTATCGGGGAAGCCCCCTCTGAAATGAAATGAACAAGAAAACAGGATAGATCGATGGATGGATATGTATGTACTAAGGCAAACAATGTTTAGTCAGTCAGTCATGTCCGACTCTTTGTGACCCCATGGACTGTAGCCTGCCAGGCTTCTCTGTCCATAGGGATTCTCCAGGCCAGAATACTGGAGTGGGTAGCTGTTCCCTTCACCACGGGATCTTTCCAACCCAGGGGATCGTCCCAACCCAGGGATTGAACCCAGGTCTCCTGCATTGTAGGCGGATTCTTTACCATTTGAGCCACCAGGGAAGCCCAAATAGAGCATAAAATTAATTGTATAATCTAGGTGGTGGGTATACAGTTCTTCACTGTACTACTCTTTAAACTTTTTTGTGTTTCAAATTTTTCATAATAAAATGTTAAGGAAATATTCGAGGAGACAAGCACACTTGGCTGTGTGTTTGTGCTGTGTGTGCTTAGTTGCTCAGTTGTGTCTGACTCTTTGCGAGCCTAAGGACCACAGCCCCAGGCTCCTTTGTTCATGGATTCTCCAGGCAAGAATACTGGAGTGGGGTGCCATTGCCTCCTCCAGGGCATCTTCCCAACCCAGGATTGAACATGTGTCTCTTACATCTCCTGCATTGCAGGCAGATTCTTTACCAACTGTAGGGGAGGAAAAATCATTTCCCTCTACTCTTCTGGGTTCTTGGCTGCTGCTGCTGCTGCTAAGTCGCTTCAGTCGTGTCCAACTCTGTGCGACCCCAGAGACGGCAGCCCACCAGGCTCCCCCGTCCCTGGGATTCTCCAGGCAAGAACACTGGAGTGGGTTGCCATTTCCTTCTCCAACGCATGAAAGTGAAAAGTGAAAGTGAAGTCACTCAGCCGTGTCCGACCTTCGTGACCCCATGGACTGCAGCCTACCAGGCTCCTCTGTCCATGGGTTGCTGAGATCCCTCTAAAATAAAAGATAGATGAATAGGAGAAAGACAAACAGAAGTTTAATAACACAGATACCTTCTGTATGCATGGAAAGAGACAGGAAAAATGAGTGACTCCCTGAAATGGCCAAAGCCACAACCTTTGATACTCTCTCCAGCTAAAGACAAAAGATTAAGGGAATGTGTGTGTTATGGGAGGTGACCAGGAAAAGCACAGTAAACAGGGAATGTTATGCAGATTTAAGTCCACGCCTTCTCTAGAAATAAAACTTTCTAGATTCATTCTCTTCCTGGTACAGAGACACCCTTAGAAGCAGAGATTTCCCTTATAAATGTCAATGTCTCTTACAAAAAGGGTAACTTCTATTGGGTTTTCAGCGCTTATCCTATGTCTGTTATTTCTTTTTTTAAAAATTAGCCTAAAATCATCATTATGCCAAAGAGGCATATTTTGGCGTGGCAAATTCTGCTCCCCCTCGACACAGAGCCACTTTGGGCCAGCTACTCAAACTTCTCTGTATCTTGGTTACTTCATCTGTAAAAGCCTACTGTGTAGGCTCACAGAGTCCCTGAGATAATCTGTGTAAAATACTTATCAGTTTACGATGTTCAATAAGTATTAGCTGCGATGATGATGGGAAGGCTGATCTATGAGATGCATTCAGGCCCAAAAGGAAGGTGAAAATACATCAGAGAAGGCTTTATAAACACGGTGACTTGACCTTGCTCTCAAAGGACATGCTGGAGATAAATTAACGGAGAGAGGTTCACCATAAGCAATAAATGGGGGAAAAAAGGCAATGAAAATAAAAGAATGAAGGACAGAACACAGAAGCAAGATGTGCACAGATTAATGGAGGAGACTGGCCTGGTTGGTGTTTTGTAAAGTAGGATTAGACTCTTATTAACTCATTTGAAACCAAAATAGGAAAGTTCCAAAGAATAGCAAGGAGAGATAAGAAAGCTTTCCTCAGTGATCAATGCAGAGAAATAGAGGAAAACAATAGAATGGGAAAGACTAGAGATCTCTTCAAGAAAATTAGAGATACCAAGGGAACATTTCACACAAAGATGGGCTCAATAAAGGACAGAAATGGTATGGACCTAACAAACAGAAGATATTGAGATGAGGTGGCAAGAATACACAAACTATACAAAAAAGATCTTCACAACCCAGATAATCACGATGGTGTGATCACTCACCTAGAGACAGACATCTTGGAATGCGAAGTGAAGTGGGCCTTAGGAAGCATCACTGCAACAAAGCTAGTGGAAGTGATGGAATTCCAGTTGAGCTATTTCAAATCCTAAGAGATCATGCTGTGAAAGTGCTGCACTTAATATGCCAGCAAATTTGGAAAACTCAGCAGTGGCCGCAGGACTGGAAAAGGTCAGTTTTCATTCCAATCCCAAAGAAAGGCAATGCCAAAGAATGCTCAAACTACCACACAATTGCACTCATCTCACACGCCAGTAAAGTAATGCTCAAAATTCTCCAAGCCAGACTTCAACAGTACGTGAGCCATGAACTTCCAGATGTTCAAGCTGGATTTAGAAAAGGCAGAGGAACCAGAGATCAAATTTCCAACATCCATTGGATCACTGAAAAAGCAAGAGAGTTCCAGAAAAACATCTACTTCTGCTTTATTGACTATGCCAAAGCCTTTGACTGTGTGGACCACAATAAACTGTGGAAAATTCTTCAAGAGATGGGAATACCAGACCATCTTGAGAAATCTGTATGCAGGTCAGGAAGCAACAGTTAGAACTGGACATGGAACAACAGACTGGTTCCAAATCAGGAAAGGAGTACGTCAAGGCTGTATATTGTCACCCTGCTTATTTAACTTATATGCAGAGTACATCATGTGAAATGTTAGGCTTGATGAAGCATAAGCTGGAATCAAGATTGCTGGGAGAAATATCAATAACCTCAGATATGCAGATGACACCACCCTTATGGCAGAAAGTGAAGAAGAACTAAAGAGCCTCTTGATGAAAGTGAAAGAGGAGAGTGAAAAAGTTGGCATAAAATTCAACATTCAGAAAACTAAGATCATGGCATCTGGTCCCATCACTTCACAGCAAATAGGTGGGGAAACAGTGGAAACAGTAACAGACTTTATTTTTCTGGGCTCCAAAATCACTGCAGATGGTGAGTGCAGCCATGAAATTAAAAGACGCTTGCTCCTTGGAAGAAAATCTATGACCAACATAGACAGCATATTAAAAAACAGAGACATTACTTTGCCAACAAAGGTCCATCTGGTCAAAGCTATGGTTTTTCCAGTAGTCATGCATGGATGTGAGAGTTGGACTATAAAGAAAGCTGAGCACTGAAGAATTGATGCTTTTGAACTGTGGTGTTGGAGAAGACTCTTGAGAGTCCCTTGGACTGCAAGGAGATCCAACCAGTCCATCCTAAAGAAAATCAGTCCTGAATGTTCATTGGAAAGACTGATGTTGAAGCTGAAACTCCAATACTTTGGCCACCTGATGCGAAGAACAGACTCATTTGAAAAGACCCTGATGCTGGGAAAGATTGAAGGCAGGAGGACAGAGGATGAGATGGTTGGATGGCATCACCGACTCAAGGAACATGAGTCTGAGTAAACTCCGAGAGTTGGTGATGGACAGGGAAGCCTGGCGTGCTGCAGTCCATGGGGTCACAAAGAGTCGGACACGACTAAGCAACTGAACTGAACTGATTCCTTGTAATATTAGACTCAAAGGCTGAAACCAGCTAAAAAAGAAAAAAGTCCCAAATGTAATTGGGAAACTAAAAAAAACCTTGTTTTTCTTTAAAATTTATTTTTAATTGAAGGATAACTGCTTTATAATATTGTGTTGGTTTCTGCCAAACATCAAGATGAATCAGCCACAGGTATGTATACATACATATGTCCCCTCCCTCTTGAACTTCCCTTCAACCTCTCCCCATCCCACCCCTCATACCTTGGTTTTTGAAGCCAAGATATGGGATCTGAATGAGTTCTTCCTTTGTCACTAGTCCTGATTAGAAGAAAGAGAATAAAAATTAAGATAACATAAGAAGAGATATATATGCTGGGTGGAAATCAGTTTTGTGATATACAACCAGTCTGAGTACCCAGACTGCCCCACATTTTTATAACTTCCCCTTAAAAATTGTTACTTTCATTTCTCTCTACCCTGCTTACCAGTATTTCTCTCCCCCACCTACTTCCCTGATGGCTCAGATGGTAAAGAATCTGTCTGCAATGCAGGAGACCCAGGTTCCATCCCTGGGTTGGGAAGATATCCTGGAGAAGGTATCTTATACCCACTCCAGTATTCCTACTTGGAGAATCCCATGGACAGAGGAGCCTGGTGGGCTACAGTCCATGGGGTCACAAAGAGTCAGACACGACTGAGCGGCTAACACTTCTTCTAGTGACTAGGTTCTAAAACAAGGCTTCCCTTCTTATCTAGGGCAGGAGGCCCTTTCCTTCTGCAGAGAGGAGGGGGTTTCTTTGTTTTCCAAATCTCTGTGCTGTCTTGAAATCATTGGAAGTGGGAAGGGCCGATGGAGATACCCTTGAGTGCATGACCAATTGGTAGAGAAGCCAAGTAATGCCTCTCACTCTTCCCTGGAATAGCTGCCAGCTGCGAAGGGCAGGGAATGGCATTGCTGGTAATGCTACATCAACTCCCCCTGTGCTGCCCGATTAACCATTTAAATCATAATAAACAATTTAGAAATTTGATTTCCATTTGAGGCTGATTCTCTAGAATCCAAATGTTGTACAAGATTCTAAGAACAAGATGCCTTTGCTATTAAAAAATATACAAGTTGACTTTCTTAGCTCAGCATACCTAACTGGATTTCTGTATTTGCTGACCTGTTATTACAGTGGGAGATTCATCAGTGTTACTTCTGTGGCCTCTGTAGCAAGGTGTTTATTTACCTTGTGAATATGGAGAGCATCTCCTAGGTCTTCGAATACTCAGTTTTTTCTTTGAAGGTTGATAAACGTAACTTTGGGCTTCTTTCTTACACAATAGGCCTAAGCAAAAAGGAAAGTATAAATAAACTATAAATTAAAAAATGCTTTCTTCCAGTATACTGAAAGGGCCATTCTCTATATATGTACTTTTTTTTGGTGGGGGGGGGGGGGGGGAGCGGGGCGGAGCTGGATTAACAGTAAGATCTAGATAGATCCAGAGAGGGAACAAAGGCTCTTATTGTTCCAGACAATTGAAAAAGAGTTTGGTGCTGTAATAAAAATCCTTTCCAACACTGTGTTACTAAACAGAGGATAAGTGGTGGGAATTTACTACCTTTTTCCACGACCATATTGGGACTGGACAGCCCATAGGGATCCAACTCACTAAGTGGCAGTCTTAGGTTCTAAAATGTAGCAAAATACGCCACCACAAAATCTCTCTCTTGACATAAGGACTGTCTGGATCTGATTATTTTTAAGAAACAGCAGACACAGGAAAAGCTCTGAAACAATTTAAGCTATATTAAGCTATGCTAAGTAGTTCAAAATGGACTCATAGTGGCCAGTGTAAACTTCCATATTAGTTGTTTTTAAAACGTCTGCTGTAGGACGGTGAGTGTCTGATAAACTAAGAGTGGCAATTTTAGAAGAGAAATTTGGCGATGTACATCACTGGAACACAGGGAGCAACTGACAGAGCCAAGACTCCCTCCCTTGGGGTAACTGTTATTCTTTAAAAAGAGACACTGAGCCCAGTAACTTGAAGACAGACACTGCCGGAGGCCCAGTCAGAGCAGAGGGTGACTTCCCACTTTGTTGCCAGACCAGACACCTCCTCCCCAGGCTTCTTAGAGTGGTTCGTTACTTTTCTACTCTCCCTACTTTGACTAACCTATGTTGTTTGCAATAAACCAAGCAATTTGTGAATTCAATATTGGCCACATTTCATTTATCTTCAATGCTGTGATTCTTCTCTGGTCTTACTGCTGGGCCCTACAACAAAAAGCTGAGTAGAAATTACCCTTTTGTTATAGATATTTACATTTAGAAGGGAAACATCAATTTGTTACAGCGTCACCCTCTCTGTACCTGTTTGGCTGCACCCCGCAGGCCTATAAGCTCTGCACTTGCTCAGCTTCGAGACTAAAGAGCCCAGAGTTAGTGACAGAGAAACCGTGGTTTAATGGATAGGGGAGCCCTACCTGTCTTTCGAAGCAAGGTCCCGGAGCAATACCCCACCGTGTGCAGTGGACGGCAGGCAGGACATGGTGGCTGGTTTTGCTTTGGGGGAAGGCGAGATCAGCGGTTATAGCGGAATTGATGTCAGGTGGGCTCATCAGTTACCAGGGAGACCAGCCGAGAAGCACGCCCCTCATCGCTCCTTCGAAAAGCTGTCAGATAGAGATGTTTGATCTAAAGGTTAGAACAATCACCAGCTGCAGCTGGGCCAAGTATGTAGGAAGCTTGTCAGTCCTGTGAGTGGGTGCAGATGAAGGAGGGACTGGCCCAGCAGGGGATGTACAGACAGTGAAACAACAACGCCATCTTGGGGGGCCTGACCATACAGTATGCGGAACTGAAAGTGAAAGTCGCTCAGTCATGTCCGGCTCTTTGCGACCCCATGGACTGTACTCTGCCAGGCTCCTCTGTCCATGGGTATTCTCCAGGCAAGAATACTGGAGTGAGTAGCTGTTCCCGTCTCCACGGGATCTTCCCAGCCCAGGGATCGAACCTGGGCTGTCTCCCATATTGCAGGCAGATTCTTTACCACTGTGCCACCAGGGAAGCCCAAGAATACTGGAGTGGGTAGCCTATCCCTTCTCTAGGGGATCTTCCCGACCCAGGAATCTAACCAGGGTCTCCTGTATTGCAGGTGGATTCTTTACCAGCTGAGCTACCAGTATGGGGGAAAGGATAACTAAATCTCTAGAAATTCTTATCAATGGAGAAGGTTCTGCTTTATGTGCAACCCAGGTTAAATCACTTGGCAGGGACCTCTGGTGACCCAAACTTTGGGAACAATATTTGGGCATTTCTTTCCAAAACATTACATGTCCTTACTAGCTTGTCTTGCTTTGTCCATTTTGGAGTTAACTGGGGTTATGTAATTCAATATATTTTTCTATATTGAAAATAAGGAGAGCTAGTTCAAGCATAAGATAATCACCAAATGACAAACTTGAACATGTTTTCAGTAAACTCTATAGCTGAGCTGGAAGAAATGAACTAATTCTGGTTTGTACACAGGCATAAAGCCCCTAATTTGCATATACACATGAGTATGTAATGGCACACATACATTCACGGCTGTGAATTCAAAGGAGAATATGTGTCAAAATGTTAGAATACCATCACTGCAAGCAGGAAAAGGATAATAAAGCAATATGAAGAGCCAGGAACCAAAAAGATAGGTAAATAACAAATGCATTCATATTCATTTTAAAGAGGCTACTTGTGTGAAAGGGGATAATATTTTGAGAGAAGCTTAATTAACTAAGGCTTTGAAGTAGCAGAGATATTTAATGAATGTTTTGGCATACTCAGAATTGATTGAGGAAGTCTTCGTTCATGAAAATTTCTTGGGAAATCACAGTGTATCCTTAACAAATAAATGAAATACCTATGAAAAGAATCGGGCTTCCCAGGTGTCGCTAGTGGTAAAGAACCTGCCTGCCAATGCAGGAGACTTAAGAGATGTGGGTTTGATACCACTCCAGTATTCTTGCCTGGAAAATTCCATGGACAGAGAAGTCTGGTGGGCTACAGTCCATGGGGTTGCAAAGAGTTTTATGTGACTGAAGCAACTTAACACAAACACACACACGAAAAGAATCATGTAATGACTGAGATTCTCAGAGCAATTTACTGAGGAACACCTACATGGGGGCTCTGCAAGAATATTATCTCTTTCTGACAAAACATATATTTTGTCATTTCCAAAAAAACTGAAAATGAGAGTTCTTGCCCTCTATTTACTTCAACCTTAATGGAAGAAATGAGTAAATAGTCAACCAAAATAATGCAGCAATGATTATATTTAATTTGAAATTATTTATATACATTACAAAAGTGTGTTAGAGACAGTAAGAAAAAAATTGGTTAGATGATAGTAAGTTTGAGTAAAATTAGTGGAAATGTTTCTGGAAAACAAAGCAGATGTGACCTATTTTGAATTTCTGTGTGTGTGTGTGTGTTTGAAAATCCCTGCAAATGGTGACTGCAGCCATGAAATTAAAAGACACTTGCTCCTTGGAAGAAAAGCTATGACCAACCTAGAAAGCATATTAAAAAACAGAGACATTACTTTGCCAACAAAGGTCCATCTAGTCAAAGCTATGGTTTTTCCAGTAGTCATGTATGGATGTGAGATTTGGGCCATAAAGAAAGCTGAGCACCAAAGAATTGATGCTTTTGAACTGTGGTGTTGGAAAAGACTGTTGAGAGTCCCTTGGACTGCAAGGAGATCCAATCAGTCCATCCTACAGGAAATTAGTCCTGAATGTTCATTGGAAGGACTGATGCTGAAGCTGAAACTCCAATACTTTGGCCACCTGATGTGAAGAACTGACTCATTTGAAAAGTCCCTGACGCTGGGAAAGATTGAAGGTGGGAGGACAGAGGATGAGATGCTTGGATGGCATCACCGACTCAATGGACATGAGTTTGAATAAACTCTGGGAGCTGGTGATGGACAGGAAGGCCTGGCGTGCTGCAGTCCATGGGGTCACAAAGAGACAACTGTTCAGTGACAGTTCAGTCACGACTGAGTGACCGAACTGAACTGTGTGTTTGCTTTTTTTTTTAATTTATTTACTTTTAACTGAAGGATAATTGCTTTACAGTATTGCATTGGTTTCTACAACATCAACATGAAATATTTAAATATTTCTCCCAGTTTGAAATGCAATAGTGGTTCTGTATTACTGTATTCATCTGTATTCAGGATGCAGTGTGGATATGTGGCAAAGCATATAGTGTCATTGGTGATGGGAGCCTGCCTATCCTTCACCATCTCCTCCTTTAACCCAGCCCACGTTAAACATTTAGCATTTCCTAAGGGCACAATGGGAGAAGGCGATGGCACCCCACTCCAGTACTCTTGCCTGGAAAATCCCATGGACGGAGGAGCCTGGTGGGCTGCAGTCCATGGGGTCACTGAGGGTCGGACACGACTGAGCAACTTCACTTTGACTTTTCACTTTCCTGCATTGGAGAAGGAAATGGCAACCCACTCCAGTGTTCTTGCCTGGAGAATCCCAGGGACGGGGGAGCCTGGTGGGCTGCCGTCTATGGGGTCGCACAGAGTTGGACACGACTGAAGCGACTTAGCAGCAGCAGCAGCAAGGGCACAATGTTCTCTCACTAGTCTGCTTTGACATGGGAGGCAAGGCCTGGAATCTTTGTGCCCCTTCTTCTCTTTGTGCACTCTTTATCTAATCTTTCCCGAGTCATCTCACCCTTTAGATTTTGATGATTTTGGTTTTGAATTTTCTACTGAGCTGTTTCTTTTAATCCACTTTTAAAGATGAATTATATTTCATTTCCAAGGGGTTCGATGCTTTTGATTTTTTGAACTTACACTTTTGATTTCTGGTTGTCAAACTTACATTCAAATAAAGATGACGTTCTTGTGCTTATTCTCATTATTTTTTAAAAAATATTTATCTAGTTATTTTATTTATTTGGCTGCTCTGAGTCTTAGCTGTAGCACGCAGGATCTTTGATTTTAGTTGCAGCATGTGGGATCTAGTTCTCTGACCAGGGATAGAACTGGGCCTGCTGCACTGGGAGCATGGAGTCTTAACCATTGGACCACCAGGGAAGTTGCCCCTCATTATTTCCTTTTTAATTTTGAAACTGCTTACATAATAAGAATACTTTAAAAAGAATTGTTATAAATTATGCACTTTCTAAAGTTATAATTTGGAGCAATAGTCTCAAGCCCCAATCCCTTTGGGTCATTCTTGACTCTTTTCTTGTACTCTGCATATCTGATGCCTCTGGAATCCTGTTGTTTTGACTTTCAAGATAAATCCACAATCCACTTCTGCCTATGCCTAAGCCTACATCAGGCCTTCCCGAGATCCTTGTGGTAGCATCCCAACCAGGCTTTCTGTTCTTGGTTTTGCCCCCTACATAGAGTGAGTCTCTTCCTCTCATCCCTGCTTTAGCTTGTTTACTTTCCTGCTTAGTGGTTTAAAGTTTTTAATCACCTCCCAGCCAGGTGTTTTAAATTTGGTACAAAGAAGAAATTCTCAACTCTAACCCCTGGGCTCAATTCCATCCAGCAAGAGAAGCTAAATAAACACTTTGCTATCCAAGGGGTTCAGTTTGGCTGGTGGAATTACTTATGACACTGCAATATCATCTCATGCATGGATAACTCTTGAGCGTCTGAACTGTACTGGAGGCTAAGAAAAGCTGCTGATGATCTGAGCAAATACCTACAGAACTAAAAGTTCTGTACAGATATTTAGACCAGTGCTGCACAGCTTGTGTCTAAGACAAATGGAGATGGGTGTCAAAGGCATTTTAGGAGGCGGCACTTGGGGAGGGGTAACCTAGACATGTGGGGCAGCCCCAGGAGGCAGAGACTGGACCTCTCTCTGCCTCACTCTTTTCATCCATCCAGGGTCTCTCCATTTCTTTTTCTAGCTCCATTCCCCCTGTCCCCACCAGCCCCATCCTAGTGTTTTCCAATTTGTGACAATAATGCTATGAGTTTTAAAGAGCTGATGCGATAGGTGACACTGAAGATTGTTTTTGCCTTTTCCATTCATTTTTTTCAATCACTATGTTTATTTTCATGGTATGTTAGTGGCTTCCCCACTGGCTCAGCAGTAAAGAATCCACCTGCCAATGCAGGAGACATGGCAGGAGCTATGGGTTTAACCCCAGTATCAGGAAGATTCCCATGGAGGAGGAAATGGCAACCCACTCCAGTATTCTTGCCTGGGAAATCCCATGGACAGAGGAACCTGGTGGGCTACAGTCCATGGGGTTGCAAAGAATTGGACACAACTGAGCAACTAAACAACTGCAATAGGGAATAACAGCATTCTAGGTTTATATGCTTACTTTTCAAATAGAAGTTACATTTTTAAAACCTAAATATCCCAGGTCACTCCAGACTCTGAACTCTGTGGTCACATTAACTGTAAAACCCCAATTTTTTGCTTCTCATAGCCCTTTTGTCTTTTTCAAAGGCTCTCACATGCTCTGGGATGAGTTTTGAGGACAGTGTTTTACAAAGCTGACCGTGGTAGGCTCCGGCCTCGCCATGGCTGCGTCCATTGCAGCCGCTCTGGCCCGTGCATGCTTTTGCGGCTTCGCGGCTGGGCCTAACCACCACCGCATGGCCTCCGTCACCTGCTGCTGAGGGTTCCCAGTGCTGAAGCTAGGTGAATGTCTTTTCCATCTCTCTCCACAGAACTCGGATCAGGAACAGCCCGGTCTTATAAATTCATCAACACAACTCTTTTGGCTTCTGTGCCCAATTTCCCTCTCCACTGAGGTTCAAACGCAGCCTGTCTGGCCAGTGTGTGTTTGGGTAGGAGGGCATGGGAAGAAAGGGATAGTGAAACTTATCTCTATCTCTCCACTGATTCTTCCTCTACTCTTCCAGGGGTCAATGTATCATAAATACCACCTTAGAAAAAAAAGAAAAATAAGTACCACCCTCAAAGCTAGAAAGCAATGCTTTGCAGTCCAGCATCAATAGTCTAAATATTCTTGGTAATAGGACAAGCTCAGTACAAAACTTCTAAGGCTCAGTTAACACTGCGGTTTATGCAAATGACATCCTAAGATTGAATTCTAGGAATATATATCCTAATTGGACTTAGTGACCCCTTAGTTATAATTTAACTATAATCCTAACTGACATGTCAGATAGCTCTAGCATATCATTAGTTTTTATGCTTTATATGTTGAATTATTCTTCCAAGTGTTAAAACTTTGAAGCACAGAACATGTGGTTTTGATATGACAACTTTTCTTTATGGACAACTATTAATACATGATCTGCTGACAACCCATAGCCTGAGCTCACCTTCTGAAGCCCCTAGCACCAGACTAAATCTGGGGCTCGGCAGTGTAATGTTTGTTCTGCACATTTGAGTTAGAATTGACAAATAGAAACTGAAATAATGTGCCAGCAGACTGCTGAAAGGTGTCATATTTCTGGCTGGGTTTTTAATTTAAAGCCTATATAATGATAGAAGTGGGGACTCAGAGGTGGAAAAAGAAGAAATTTGAAATCTCTACACAAATGTCAATCAACTAGATATCTTGACAGGTTGACATGTTATCCTGAATGAAAGCATCACTGACGGATGTTCTAACATTAGATTGAGTTCCCTGACCATAGTCTAAACTCATTTTAGGCCCTAAATGACTTACTGAAATTTGTTGTGTCAAAAAACATTTGTAGTCTGGATCACATTTTATTATTGACTAGAGTGTATATACACAAATATATTTCAGAAAATGTAAGAAGAAAAATCCATAGAGACATCTCAGCATTTCAACAAAGAATACTTTCCTTTAGCTAGTAGAGGGCCATGTCAATCACTCGAACTTGCAATCCAAAACAATATACGTGTAGTTCTTTAAAAGTGTTCATGTATTCAAAGTTTGCCACACTCGTCACTCCTGTGTTACTTCAAGTTATCCCTCACTTCAAAGTCTCTGCAGTATGTAAAATATCACACTGACCATGTCACTTTTTTTCAGATGCTTTTTCAGTTTTTTCAGTTCAGTCACTCAGTCGTGTCCAACTCTTTGTGACCCCATGGACTGCAGCACACCAGGCTTCCCTGTCCATCACCAACTCCCGGAGTTTACTCAAACTAATATCCTTCGAGTTGGTGATGCTATCCAACCATCTCATCCTCTGTCGTCCCCTTCTCCTCCCGCCTTCAATCTTTCCAGCATCAAGGTCTTTTTCAATGACTCAGTTCTTCACATCAGGTGGGCAAAGTATTGGAGTTTCAGCTTCAGTATCAGTCCTTCCAATGCATATTCAGGACTGATTTCCTTTAGGAAGGACTGGTTGGATCTCCCTTCAGTCCAAGGGACTCTCAAGAGTCTTCTCCAACACCACAGTTCAAAAGCATCAATTCTTCAGCACTCAGCTTTCTTCATAATCCAACTCTCACATCCATACATGACTACTGGAAAAACCATAGCTTTGACTAGATGGACCTTCGTTGGCAAAGTAATGTCTCTGTTTTTTAATATGCTGTCTAGGTAGGTCACAGCTTTTCTTCCAAGGAGCAAGCATCTTTTAATGTCATGGCTGCAGTCACCATCTGCAGTAATTTTGGAGCCCAAAAAATAAAGTCTGTCACTGTTTCCATTGTTTCCCCATCTATTTGCCATGAAGTGATGGGACCAGATGACATGATCTTAGTTTTCTCAATGTTGAGTTTTAAGATTACTTTTTCACTCTCCTCTTTCACTTTCATCAAGAGAGTCTTTATAGTTCTTCCTAACTTTCTGCCATAAGGGTGGTGCCATCTGTGTATCTTAGGTTATTGATCTTTCTCCCAGCAATCTTGATTCCAGCTTGTGCTTCATCAAGTCTGGCATTTCGCATGATGTACTCTGCATATAAGTTAAATATGCAGGGTGATAATACACAGCCTTGACATATTCCTTTTCCTATTTGGAAGCAGTCTATTGTTCCATGTCCAGTTCTAACTGTTGCTTCCTGACCTGCATACAGATTTCTTAAGAGGAAGGTCAGGTCTGGTATTCCCATCTCTTTCAGAATTTTCCACAGTTTATTGTGATCCACACAGTCAAAGGCTTTGACATAGTCAATAAAGCAGAAGTAGATGTTTTTCTGGAAATCTCTTGCTTTTTCGATGATCCAGTGGATGTTGGCAATTTGATCTCTGGTTCCTCTGCTTTTTCTAAAACCAGCTTGAACATCTGGAAGTTCATGGTTCACATACTGTTGAAGCATGGCTTGGAGAATTTTAAGCATTACTTTGATAGTGTGTGAGATAAGTGCAATTGTGCATTAGTTTGAACATTCTTTGGCATTGCCTTTCTTTGGGACTGGAATGAAAACTGACCTTTTCCAGTCCTGTGTCCACTGCTGAGTTTTCCAAATTTGTTGGCATACTGAGTGCAGCACTTTCACAGCATCATCTTTTAGGATTTGAATTAGTTCAACTGGAATTCCATCACCTCCACTGCTTTCTTCGTAGTGATGCTTCGTAAGGCCCACTTAACTTTGTGTTCCAGGATATCTGTCTCTAGGTGAGTGATCACACCATTATGGTTATCTGGGTTATTAAGATCATTTTTGTATAGTTCTTCTGTGTATTCTTGCCACCTCTTCTTAATATCTTCTGCTTCTGTTAGGTCCCTACCATTTCTGTCCTTTATTGAGCCCATCTTTGCATGAAATGTTCCCTTGGTATCTCTAATTTTCTTGAAGAGATCTCTAGTCTTTCCCAGTCTATTGTTTTCCTCTATTTCTCTGCATTGATCACTGAGGAAGGCTTTCTTATCTCTCCTTTCTATTCTTTGGAACTCTGCATTCAAATGAGTATATCTTTCCTTTTCTCCTTTGCCTTTAGCTTCTCTTCTTTTCTCAGCTCTTTGTAAGGCCTCCTCAGACAACCATTTTGCCTTTTTCCATTTCTTTTTGTTGGGGATGGTCTTGACCACGGCCTCCTGAACAATGTCACAAACCTCCGTTCATAGTTATTCAGGCACTCTATCTATCAGATCTAATCACTTGAATCTATTTCTCACTTCCACTGTATAATTTTAAGGGAATTGATTTAGATCATACTTGAATGGTCTAGTGGTTTTCCCTACTTTTTTCAATTTAAGTCTGAATTTGGCAATAAGGAGTTCATGATCTGAGCCACAGTCAGCTCCCAGTCTTGATTTTGCTGACTGTGTAGAGCTTCTCTATCTTCTGCTGCAAAGAATATAATCAATCTGATTTCGGTGTTGACCTGGTGATGTCCATGTGTAGAGTCTTCTCTTGTGTTGTTGGAAGAGGGTGTTTGCTATGACCAGTGTGTTCTCTTGGCAAAACTCTATTAGCCTTTGCCCTGCTTCATTTTGTACTCTAAGGCTAAATTTGCCTTTTACTCCAGATATCTCTTGACTTCCTACTTTTGCATTCCAGTGCCCTATAGTGAAAAGGACATCTTTTTTGGATGTTAGTTCTATAAGTCATTGTAGGTCTTCATAGAACTGTTCAGCTTCAGCTTTGTTAGTATTACTAGTCGGGGCATAGATTTGGATTACTGTGATATTGAATGGTTTGCCTTGGAAATGAACAGAGATCATTTTGTTGTTTTTGAGATTGAATCCAAGTACTGCATTTCAGACTCTCTTGTTGACTATGAGGCTGCTCCATTTCTTCTAAGGGATTCTTGCCCACAGTAGTAGATATAATGGTCATCTGAGTTAAATTCGCCCACTGTAGTCCATTTTAGTTCACTAATTCCTAAGATGTTGATGTTCACTCTTGCCATCTCCTGTTTGACCACTTCCAATTTACCTTGATTCATAGACCTAACATTCCAGATTCCTACACAGTATTGTTCTTTACAGCATCAGCTTTTACTTACATCACCAGTCACATCCACAACTGGGGGTTGTTTTCACTTTGGCTCTGTCTCTTCATTCTTTCTGGAGTTATTTCTCCACTCTTGTCCAGTAGCCTATTGGGCACCTACCAACCTTGGTAGTTCATCTTTCCTTGTCCTATCTTTTTGCCTTTTCATGCTGTTCATGGGGTTCTCAAGGCAAGAATACTGAAGTGGTTTGCCATTCCCTTCTTCAGTGGACCACGTTTTGTCAGAACTCTCTGCCATGACCCATCTGTCTTGGGTGGCCTTACAAGGCATGGCTCATAGTTTCATTGAGTTGGAAAAGGCTGTGGTCCATGTGATCAGTTTGATTAGTTTTCTGTGATTATGGTTTTCATTCTGTCTGCCCTCTGATGGATAAGGATAAGAAGCTTATGAAAGCTTCCTTATGGGAGAGACTGACTGAGGGGGAAACTGGGTCTTGTTCTGATGGGCAAGTCCATGCTCCATAAATAGGTTAACACAGAAGCCAGTAAAGTCTTTTGGGTATTTTATTTCCTATTTCATTTAACAGTAATCAGTTCAATTCAGTTGATCAGTCGTGTCTGACTCTTCACAACCCCACGGACTGTAGCACACCAGGCCTCTCTGTCCATCACCAACTCTCGGAGCTTGCTCAAACGTATGTCCATCAAGTCGATGATGCCATCCAACCATCTCATCCTCTGTCATCCCCTTCTCCTCCTGCCCTAAATCTTTCCCAGCACCAGGGTCTTTTCAAATGAGTCAGTTCTTTGCATCAGGTGGCTGAAGTATTGGAGTTTCAGCTTCAACATCAGTCCTTCCAATGAATATTCAGGACTGATTTCCTTTAGCATTGACTGGTTGGGTCTCCTTGCAGTCCAAGGGACTCTCAAGAGTCTTCCTCCAACAGCAATATGCTGAGCCTTTACTTTCAGTTCCCCAATCCTGCCCATGCCTTTCCCTCCACTTGGAACACTGCTCTACCCCATCCTCACCCATCACCCCACCAGCTGGCGGGTTAACTTTCCCTGAGAAGTCTTCCTTGATTTGTTATCTTTGGGTTGGGAGCCTCTCCTATGATTCCAAAGTATCCTTGATGAACCCTTTTGGTAGTGCCATTGACACTAATTTGTAATTATTAGGTTAGTACAAAAGTAATTGCGGTTTCAGAGTGGGAATTTAAAATCATAACTAGGCTCAAATGCATCTTTATTAATCACCATAGGAACTATTACAATCAACACATTTTTGCTTCGGGATTCAACGAATCCTTGGAAAGCAGTTTCTGCCTGATAGCTGTGGAAGCGTTTTCCCTGCAAAAGGTTATCAAGATGCTTGAAGAAGCAGTTGTCAGTTGGTAAGAGGTCAGGTGAATACAGTAGATAAGGCAAAACTTTGTAGCCCAATTCATTCAACTTCTGAAGTATTGGCTGTGCAACGTGTGGATGGGGCATTGTCATCGAGAAAAATTGGGCCCTTTCTATTGGCCAATGCTGGCTGCAAGCGTTGCAGTTTTTGGTGTATCTCATTAATTTACTGGCCATACTTCTCAGGTGTAATGGTCTCGCTAGGATTTAGAAAGCTAGAGTGGATCAGACTGCAGCAGACCACCAAGTAGTGACCCTGAGACCTTTTTCTGGTGCAAGTTTGGCTTTGGGAAGTGCTTTGGAGCAGCTTCTTGGTCCAACCACTGAGTTGGTCATCACCAGTTGTCATATAAAAACCACTTTTTGTCTCACGTCACAATCTGATCGAGAACTGGTTTGTTGTTGTTGTGTAAAATAAGAAAAGACAACACTTCAAAACGACGATTTTTTTTTCCAATCAGCTCACGAGGAACCACTTATCAAGCTTTTTCATCTTTCCAGTTTGCTTGAAATGCTGAATGATGATAGAATCACCTACTTTGAGTTCTTCGGCAACTTCTCATGTAGTTGTAAGAAGATCAGCTTTGATGATGGCTCTTAACTGGTTGTTGTCAACTTCCAATCCCTGGCCACTGTGCGCATCGTCGCGGCTCTCGTCTCCTTTGCAAAACTTCTTGAACCACCACTGTACGTTTCTTACCCGTTCCGGGCCAAATGCACTGTTGATGTTGCAAGCTGCCTCTGCTGCTTTAGGACCCATTTTGTACTCGAGTAAAAAAATTGCTCGAGGGTCTTCTCTGGTGGCTCAGTGGTAAAGAATCTGCCTGCGCATGAGGGACATGGGTTCATTCCTTGGTCCAGGAGGGTCCCACATGCCTCAGGGCAACTAAGCCTACAGGCCATAACTATTGAGCCTGTGCTCTGGAGCCCAGGAGCCACAACTACTGAAGCTTGCATGCCCTAGAGCGCGTTCTCCACACAAAAGAAGCCACTGCAACCAGAAGCCTGAGCACTTCAACTAGAGATTAGCCCCCCACTCTGCAAAACTAGAGAAAAGCCTGAGAAGCATCGAAGAGCCAGCACAGCTAAAAATTCATAAATAAAATGCAAAAATAAAAAGTGAAAGTTGCTTAGTCGTGTCCAACTCTTTGCAACCCCATGGACTATACAGTCCATAGAATTCTCCAGGCCAGAATACTGGAGTGGGTAGCCTTTTCCTTCTCTGGGAGATCTTTCCAACCCAGAGATCAAACCTAGGTCTCTCACTGCAGGAGGATTTTTTACCAGCTAAGCCACAGGGAAGCCCCTTGAGAGAGATTTTTATTCAAGTTCAAAATGGGTCATAAAGCAGCAGAGACAGCTTGCAACATCAGAAATGCATTTGGCCCAGAACTGGTAACAAAGGAGATGAGAGTCAATCCTAAAGGAAATCAGTCCTGAATATTCATTGGAAGGACTGATGCTGAAGCTGAAACTCCAATACTTTGGCCACCTAATGGGAAGAACTGACTCACTGGAAAAGACCCTGATGCTGGGAAAGATTGAAGGAGGCAGGAGGAGAAGGGGATGACAGAGGATGAGCTGGTTGGATGGCATCACCAACTCAATGGACATGAGTTTGAGCAAGCTCCAGGAGCTGGTGATGGACAGGGAAGCCTGGTGTGCTGCAGTCCATGGGGTATCAAAGAGTTGGACATGACTGAGTGACTGAACTGAACTGAAAAATAAAAAAATCACTCGAATTTGCTTTTTGTCTAACATCATTTCCCTAGTCTAAATATAAAATAAACAGCAAGTATTAAGTCATTAGCAAAAACACATAAAATGAGAAATGCTCATTAAAATGATGCATAACATAATCACATTTTTAAAGAATGTATTTCAATATCAAATGGCAAAGTTCAACAATGTAAAACCACAATTACGTTTGCATCGACCTAATAGTTTATTTCATTGTGAATCCCCAATAGATTTCAAGCTTCTTGAGAGCAGGGGCATCAGGTATCATTCACTGCTATCTGCCCAGCCCTACCCTAATGTTGGAAGCATACAAGTCACTCAATAAATGTTTGTTGTTTGATGACTTAAATAATGGATTGGCCAGCTACCTGGGCCTATTTTTTATGCCTAACTTTTTATACCTGAATAGCCAATTGAAAACAGAGCTCCTTACTTCTGTTTTCCTTAGCAAGTGGATATTTGAGAAAAGTATCAGATGAACAGAGTGGAGGAAAATGTCTTTTAGTTTGTCTTATATCAGTAGGACATGGTCTTCAAGCCTGCTTTATTCAATTTATGCTTAAATTGAATCACTCTCTTGATTTTGAACCTACAAATAAATGGCAACTGTGCCCAAGCTATGTGTAGAACAATATGAGCATGTATTTTAATTTTTTGTTAACCCTAGATCTCATATCAAGAGACACTTGAAGTCTCTTATGAATAGAAAACATGTTAATAAGAGTATACTTACTAAAATTTTCTCTTTTTTTCAAGTATATACCTGAATTATGACAAATTTAATCTCTGCTGCTGCTGCTGCTAAGTTGCTTCAGTTGTGTCTGACTCTGTGCGACCCCATAGATGGCAGCCCACCAGGCTCCCCCGTCCCTGGGATTCTCCAGGCAAGAACACTGGAGTGGGTTGCCATTTCCTTCTCCAATGCATGAAAGTGAAAAGTGAAAAGTGAAAGTGAAGTCGCTCAGTCATGTCCAACTCTTTGCGACCCCATGGACTGCAGCCCACCAGGCTCCTCCGTCCATGGGGTTTTCCAGGCAAGAGTGCTGGAGTTGGATGCCATTGCCTTTTCTAAATTTAATCTCTAGTAGTAAACAAATGAATCATTTTGGCTGCAACAGAGCACTAACAGTTTTACTGTCTTGGCTAATTTTTGGTATTCTGGCTTCTTAACTGTATAATACAATCATTATTGCACTGTGACTCAACCATTTAAATTGAAAAAAATTAAACCAACAGTCTTAGAATAATGCTATTTAAAAATGAATGATGGCTTCACATTAATTAAAAGAAAAAAAAATCTGACTTTAAGGAACTAAGAGAAAAAGGGAAATTCTTTTAAAATTCAATTCATTATTCTCAGAAACAAAATGGATTTCCTTTCAATATGTTGGAATAAAAATGGAGTTCTTTATAAAATTGTGACAAGTTTTATCTATGGGTATAAAATTTTAAATAGAAAGGATGATAGCAAGAGAGAGGTCTTTATCCAGTAATGTGGAAATAAATGATTTCCTAAGGGTATGGAGACACAGAAAATGAATCATTTTTGAACTTGCTTAGGTTTGGAACTCAGGAAGCCTGAGGACAGTGGCTCCCAGAATTTTTGTCATAGAGGCTTATATTTTCATAGTAAAAATTTCATGGATTCTTTTCCATCCTGGATAATATTTATCTTTCTAATGCTTGTTGCTTAAATAAACCACAATAAAAAAAGTTAGGATGATGTCAAAAATTACTTGAAAATTATGTGTATTTAATTAAAAACAAAACACCTTTAATACATTTGGAAAATAGTGGTTTTAAAAATGTTTGAGATATTATTTAGCCATTCTACATAAAATGTTTCAAGTGTATATGGGTTCACAGGCCCTGTACAATAATTCCTAACTCTTGGGGTCTGTGAATGCAGACTGGGAACCACAGCTGGGACTTACAAAAAGTTATCTCACTTTGATGAAAATTATTCAATACTTCTACTGTGCTTGACAGGATACACTTATCCTTCAAGTCTTCCTTTCCATTGCACAATATATGAGTTTGTTTAAATCATTTTTAACAATTTTCCCCTAGTGTTTCAGAAGTTTTAGTTATTCACTTTTATTGAACTTTAAATGAAGTACATTAATGTCCAGATGAGTGATCCACTGAAAACATATCTTGGCTAGACTGCAGACTCCCTGGCATGGTGAGAGAATCCATAGGCAGGGAAAACTTACCTCAGGTTTTTTAAGTCATCATGGTACACTGTAATTGTTTCTTGACTCATTGAATTTAAGATGCCTTTAATTGTAGGAAATTATTTCATATAACACTATAAAGAAAAAAAATGTTGCCAATTAAACTCTGATGTGCTGCTTTCAATATTATTTAGCTTTTAATTTTAAGCTTATTGAAAGAGTTGTTTTACACTTATTTAGGCATGGGGTTTAATCATATATTACTACTGTGTGTTCATAAAATGAAAAATATACATGAAATAAATTGGTTGAGATATTCCCAAAACCTTTCCCCATTCAAGGTCTAGATTTTCTAAGTCATTTGCTGTTCAGAAGTATTCATGTTCACCTTTCCCCACATAGTACTGTCCCGTCAACAGCACTGTTGCTACACTATCCAAATCAATCTACAGATTTAATTCAATCCCTATCAATTACCCAGGACATTTTTACAGAACTAGAACAGATAATCCAGAATTTATATGGAACCATAAAAGACCTAGAATTGCCAAAGCAATTCTGAGGAAAAAGAACAAAGCTGGAGGCATAACCCTCCCAGACTTCAGACAATACTGCAAGGCTACAGTAATCAAAACAGCATACTATTGGCATAAAAATAGAGCTACAGATCAATGGAACAGAATAGAGAGCCTAGAAATAAGCCTACACACCTACAGTCAATCTTCAATAAAGGAGGAAAGAATATACAATGGAGAAAAGACAGTCACTTCAGCAAGTGGTGTTGGGAAAGCTGGACAGCCCCATGCAAATAAATGAAGTTAGAACACACCCTCATGTCATACACAAAAATAAACTCAAAATGGCTTAAAGATTTAAATATAAAACATGACACCTAAAACTCCCAGAAGAGAACATAGGCAAAACAGCATTGTTGCTGAAGCATTTATTTAAAGTGTGTTCTACTAGTATCTCTGAATTTTCTCCCAAGCCCATAATATCCATTCTACTACCAGAGGTGTGGACAAAATATTTGCAGAAAACTAGGATCATCTTCCTTTCTTATATTGTCCTTAAAAATAGTTTGTTGACTGAAATGTCAAGGGATTGCAGAGGCTAGTCATAGCCCTAGGAATAAACTAAGTTCCATAGTTACAGGCAATGAGGCAGACAGCTTCTAAAATGGCTCCCAATGATGGTCACCTTCTGGTATTCACACCCTCGTATAGTCCCCTCCCCTTGAGTATGGCCTGGACCTAGTGACTTGCTTCTAATGAACTGAATTCAGCAAAGTGATGGGATGACACTTCTGAGATTAGGTTACAAAAGACCAACTTCTTTCTGGTTATCTGACTCTGTCTCTCACTCTTGCTTTTTCACTCTAGTAAAGCCACCTGTCGTATCATGGGCTGCCCTATCTGGAGACAACTAGGCAAGGAACCAAGGGAAATCTCTGGCCAATGGCTCATGAAGAACACCAAGACCTCAGGTGAATAGCCCATGGGAAACTGAATCCAGTCAATATCACCTGAGTGACCTTGAAAGCAGATCTACCCCTGCTGAGCCTTAAGACAGTTACAGCCCCAGAAGATACCTTGATTGCAGCTTCTGAGAGTTCTGGAAAAAGAGGACACAGCTGAGCCATGCCTGATCTCCTGATTTACAAAATGCTTCATGTAATAAACACTGTTGTAATCAGTCACTAAGTTTTGGGGTAATTTGCTATGCAGATAACTAAAATGCATATGTAGGCTGCTGCTGCTACTAAGTCGCTTCAGTCGTGTCCGACTCTGTGTGACCCCATAGACGGCAGCCCACCAGGCTCCTGGGTCCCTGGGATTTTCCAGGCAAGAACACTGGAGTGGGTTGCCATTTCCTTCTCCAATGCATGAAAGTGAAAAGTGAAAGTGAAGCCGCTCAGCTGTGTCCGACTCTTAGCGACCCAATGGACTACAGCCTACCAGGCTCCTCCGTCCATGGGATTTTCCAGGCAAGAGTATTGGAGTGGGTTGCCACTGCAGGCTAAACATCATGAATACACAATGGCAACCACATCTTGAATGCTACCTGGCTGATAGACAAAGTGGTTCTTGAGTATTTGCAGATTTGGGAGGTCATGAAGATAATGATAACTGGAATTCCAGATGGGCTGCATGAGGATTACTGACTGCAGATTAAGGTATTTCTTTACTGGTTAATTCAATTCAGCATTTAATGGTCACATTTTTAGTGACAGGACAATTACTTCCTTCCAGGAAAAGTTACTTTCTCTTTACATGTCTCATTCAGAAAGCTCTGATTTTTTAAAAAATAGTCATAATGCATTTGTCAGTTTTGGAAGCTGCCTCAGCATTTTTAGGATATAATTATTAAAACATTTGTCAAAACCAACAGCCTGATTATCTTGAGACAGTAGTTATGGCACAAAGCTAGGAAGCTGTATTTCTGAGCTTTATCTTGCTCCAGTAAAATGCATGGCATATTTCAAATTTTATGAAAACAGAGTAGCATATAAAATATTCAGTTATACTCGCTTAAAACCTTTTTGTTGATTATTTGCCATGTGCAGGAAAAACTGTTAGGTACCATGGCAGGGTGGGGAGGGGGTGGCAGCAGGGAAGCACAAAGGTAAATGACAACGAGCTCTTTTTTCCCTTTACAAAGAATTCAACATAATCAGTGGAACTGAGACTCCGGTCTAGTTCTGCAAACTGTCATCCAGAGAATCCACGCCTTGGACTTGGTTTTTAAGCTCGTTGCCCTTCTTGAAATGGCCAGAGAAGGATGTCTCTCATAGCTGTCATATCTTAAAGGGAAAGGTGAGCACGTCTTTAGGTCATCAGGAACACACTGAGTTGTGTAGTGCCTGGCATATAACACATTTTTGGATGAATGAATGCTGCAAAAACTAAGTGACTTAAAGTGGCTTCTAACTAATTCTGGTTGGACCAAGAAAGCCAAACATCTGCAAATGTCTTCCTAGTTTTTACATATACTTCGAAGACACAGGAATCAAAGTGTCTGCAGCCCTGCTGGCAAGTTTGCCCCTGGTGTAGACAGGAAATAGTATTATGGTGAGTCCAGGCAGGTGATGCTCCAGCAGCCTCGCAGGGAGGTGCCATCTTTGTACCCCAGTGGAGATAACAGAGCAAAAGAATCCCCGTGTCCTAAACAATGAGCCGCAAGTAGCAGATCTGCTGACGAGAAAAAGTCAGGACAGAAGAACTTCAGGATCAGATTTTTCCTATTTTCATTTCCTTGGTGATATTGAAGAATCTTCAGTCTCAGAAAAAGTGTGCTTTGGAGGAAACCCTTGAATTCACTGAGATTAGATTTCTGTCCCTCCCACAGAATGGGAAGTGGAAAAGAAACCAAATTCCTAGAAACAACGAACAGCTATTCTAGGTAAAATTAAGATAATAGCTCTAATGAGGGATCTCTTGGAATGGGGACTAGAAATAATAGGCATGCATCTGAATATGCCCTCTTAATATCAGCTCTCTTTACTAGAGAGATCAGTGCAGACAAAATGAGACATTAACATATTATTGCATACTGCCTGAGGTTGATTAAATCTGGGCTTGAAATGCGCAGAAAATCCAGTTGAAAACAGAGGTGGGCGATGTTGAAGGATCTCTGGAGAGGGATGGTGTTCTTTTCTACTGCTTAGAGCGGGGTGGTGTTTCCCGCTGCTTACATTCAGGGAGTTTTTATGCATTTTACCTTGGCAATCATCAGCAGAGAGTCATTTACATCAAATAAGCATTCTTTTCAAGCAGAGAGAGTGCGGATACTTAATGAGTTAAAGGAAATAGTTTACATTTACCCAAGGAAACCCCAGATGTCCCGACTGGAGTTCAAAATGTTTTCTCTCACAGCTTTAAAACATGCAGTAGAAGCCCACTAGCTGTGAGCACCCTCTGTGCCATGGGCCAGTTAGTCTGACCTGGAGGATCAAGTGCGCAGACATGCTGGAGAGGAGTCAGGGGAAAAAGCATCTCTAATATGCCCATCACTTCTGCTCGCACCATTCAGGTCGTCTACCTCCAAAGAATCAGTTGTGTCGGTTCCCAAGTTTGTTTATGCCATTTTACTTGTTTTCCTAATTCTTCGATTCAACTAAAATATTACATGAATCAAAGGAGTCAGTGTTAAGAAGAACACTGTTATGAAAACTTGAATCCCTTTGGAAAAAACTCAATAAATGCAAATTGTTTCAAAATTTGCTGCCAAATTAGACATGGGTGGGAAAAGGTGGAGTGGGTGGAGCAAAACAGTTTCACAGGATGCCTTACTGAGATTGCATCCCTGGAGTCTAAGTTCCACTGAAGGGGGGAAAAAAAAAAAAAAAAACCACTGGAAATAAAAGGCTATGCATTATGGGAGTAGATTATTCAAGTATGTTTTTTTAAGTGAAACTTTCAATTCGTTGGATACAAATGCGAAATAGTTTTCATTTTGGAATAACTGCCACCAACTGTGCTATGGCCACCCCTTTGGGAGTTTCATTTTTATGGTTAAGCTTCTTAATCACTTTTGGTCCTTACAACTATCTCATTCCAGTTTTTAAAGCAGTCCTGTTATAACTTCAATCTTTTGAAGCTATCTTCTTTATTCTCTGTGGTTCTCCAATTTCCCTGCCTTTCTCCCCATTTATCCCTCTGGTGAGAGAGAGGATGGGAAAAAAAAGAGAGGAGAAATAGACACTGTCTCTTTCCCCAGCAAGATGTGCTTCTCAGCCCCGTTGGTCATCATTACTGGCATAACTAAGCCTTTGAAGGCTGAACATGGACAGATGGATGAGGATCTGAACAGATTTTGTTTGAGTACGGTCTCAAACCAAAATACCTCCTTTGGTAACAATCAAAATCCGTCTTCCACATTCACGAGGAGTTCCAAGAGGATTGCCCTTTTTATCACTCCTTAATGCGCACCCCAACCCCCAACCTGGGTCTCAGCAGGGCAGGTCAGTAAGCTGAGCAGATGTCCAACCCAGGAATGTCAGGTCAGCCTTCTTTCCAGCAAATGTTCCCCAATTATTCAGGGTATTGCCTCCCCTCATAGAGAGAAGAGGGGATCACCTCTCTTCCTGAGTACTACTCTTCTCCCAAAGTTTACCTCTTTCCTCTTCCCAGTCTTCCATTTGAATGCTGTGAAGCCAAGGGAGAAGTGGGTAAAAGCTAGTAGATAAAAGCTAGGGAGGAGAGGATGAAAGAGCCAGTACGCTCTTCTCCATAGACTTGGAGGCAAACGGCGAGCTAGAGTTATGGTCACTTCTGTAAATTTAAGGTGTGGCCCACTTCATGTCTTTTGCTTTCAGCTAGGGTGCTTAATTCGAAGATTTAGAAAAAAAAGCTGGAGAAAACCCCACTCAACACCTAACAATGGGAATCCCCTAGGAGTCCAGTGGTTAGGGCTTCACACTTGCAGTATAGGGGACACAGGTTTGAATCCTGGTTGGGGAACTAAGATCCCTCATGCTGTGTGGCACAGCCAACGTATACACCATCTCATGACATAAGTAGGGCAACTTTGAATTCCAATCAGACTTGCACTAGAAGGAGAAGGCATGACCCCTACAGCAAAGGATTGGCAAGTGAATGTCAAGCTTACAACATGTACATTTTATGATTCCTAACATAGAGTTGTTCAGCTTACAGATCTGTTCTGACCACTTTAAATAAGAGGACTTCGAGTAAAGCAGCATTCAAATGTGGGGTATCTTCAAAGTTACCTAGTTTCTCCTCAAATATCCTCTCCTCTGTTTCATTATAAACAGTTAATCATTCGCAGTGTCCTGTATGTAAAACAAATAAAAGGCACTCCCCTTTTGTTTCTTGAGGTTCTGAGGTTGCCATTCAGATTGCTACTATCATCTTTTTAAAAACAACTATTCCTGGGGACTTCCCTGGTGGTCTGGCAGTTGAGACTGCGATCCCAATGCAGGGGGCATGGGTTCAAGCTCTGCTCAGGGAACTAGATTCCACATGCCGCAACCAAGACCCAGCTCAGCCAAATAAATAAATATTAAAAAAAAAAAAAAAAAAACTATTTCTGAACAACCTTCTTAAGAGTCTGACTTTATGTAATTTGCCTCAACATAGTGATTTCATTCAGAGAAGGCAATGGCACCCCACTCCAGGACTCTTGCCTGGAAAATCCCATGGACGGAGGAGCCTGGTGGGCTGCAGTCCATGGGGTCTCAAAGAGTCGGACACGACTGAGCAACTTCACTTTCACTTTTCACTTTCATGCATTGGAGAAGGAAATGGCAACCCACTCCAGTGTTCTTGCCTGGAGAATCCTAGGGATGGGGAAGCCTGGTGGGCTGCCGTCTATGGGGTCGCACAGAGTCGGACACGACTGAAGTGACTTAGCAGCAGCAGCAGCAGTGATTTCATTTCTCACTGCTTGTCCTCTATAACAATCAATACAAAAACGTTTTCAAACTGTAGAAGATTCCAGAACAGAGATGATAAATGTTCCTCATGCCAATCTTGTTCATTCTTTCAAAATGTTCTAACCTATTGCCTTCACTGACTTTGTTGTGTCAAGTAAATCAGATCCCTTTCAGTACAAAAGATCCTTTTCAATACAAATGACCGGTCAAGTGGTTTTCAGATTTTTTACCAAGTGCTGCTAAGTCGTTTCAGTCGTGTCCAACTCTGTGCAACCCCACAGACGGCAGCCCATCAGGCTCCCCCATCCCTGGGATTCTCTAGGCAAGAACACTGGAGTGGGTTGCCATTTCCTTCTCCAATGTGTGAAAGTGAAAAGTGAAAGTGAAGTCGCTCAGTCGTGTCCGACTCCTAGTGACCCCATCGACTGCAGCCCACCAGGCTCCTCCGTCCATGGGATTTTCCAGGCAAGAGTACTGGAGTGGGGTGCCATTGCCTTCTCCATACCAAGTGCTAACCCTACTCAAAAAATTCACTTACAAGTGTAGGTATGTGGTATATTAAGTGAGAAGCTTCAAGTTTGCTTTTGCTTTCAAGACAATTGGTATCACAATGACGCAACAAAATCTCTCTGAGAAAAACAGTCCTTGGATAAATCTTCTACCGTATTTACTCTTTAGCTGGTCCTATGTTTTACCCTCTTTTCACATACACATTTGCCTAAACATTTAAGGACTGTCTTCTTCCTTATTGATCGAGTAACAGTAAATCATATGCTAACTCAGTAATTATGGCGAGAATAGCCATTATAACCGACCTATTGATTCCAGCCTCTCTTACACGTTATTAATCACTGTTCACCTTGTGTTATCTCACATATTGCAGTAGCTGCGCCTATCACAGCTTCTGATAACTGCAAAGCCGTGCTGCATAATTCTGACCTATGCTTTTGAAATCTTAATTTCTATTTTCAAAATTATTCTTAAGCCAAGACATATATTTTTTAAATTAGAAAGTTTTGTTTCCAAAGACAGGCGAAAGCCTAAGGTCAATCTGCCCATCAGCACTCAATAATAAGTGTCTCATAAATGTGTTTTACAGGTACCTGCAACAGAATCATCTGGAAGACTTCCTTATAGTCTAGGAGTCTGAACAAAAATCTTGGAGGATGAGGATGTGCATAAATGTTCTTTTAAGCCATCAATTCGGTGGTAAGTTCTTACAGCAGCTATAGGAAACTAATACAATCTCCATCATGGGATCCAGACTTGGTCTTAAAAATCCTTGAAAGTGAGAGTCTAGATCCTGCCAGGGCTCTACCCAAAGATTTTTTTTTTCCAGGCACCTCCCTCCGTCCTCCTATGTGATGTGTCCTCACTCGCACTCTATAGCTGATGGGATTACCTACTACTTTTGTTGCCCTCTTGCTAGTTTTCTGATAGAAATTTCCAGAAGCCATAGACACCTGATCCTGAAACTGGATCCTCTCAACAACAATTCTGATCTGTGGCATGGTCCGTTTGTCATCTTGGCATCTAACATGTCTGGTCTGTACCCATTTGGCACTGTAGATTGGCTATGTGGTATCAGTCAATACAGCTCACTATCTTGGCTATCCTTCTAGAATATGATTCCCTAGCACCTCTGTCTCCCTTAACCTCATGAGCTGCTAATACCTTGTTTTCATCTGTGTCCCTAAGATTCTTCATTGGGTATCATGATAGGGAAGCACATGGAAATCAAACAGTTCCCTTCCTCTAGGCATCTAAACTGCTCATCTAAGAATGACACTTTTATTTTTCACTTTCCTTAAACAATCTTTTCTTTTATTACATTCTCCCTTAATTGCATTTCTGTTATTAATTTTGCCCCAAGTGCATCTCACTATTGACTTTCATTTTTTATACATCTTGGACAGATCCTGGGATGTACTGCTAATTTGCACTTCCACATAGTTCTGGAGACTGTCATTTCCAATTTCATGTGATTTTTCTTATAGCTGTAGAACTTTATGTTCCAGGTCTATAAGATATTTAATAAATCCTTAAATTTGGCAGCAGAGAAAAAGCAGTCTGTTCTTTGTCAATTAACACTTGAATGTTCTAGTCTTCTGCAAAAGGCTTCAATTATTTAAATAAAAATTTTTGAAGAGATTTTTGTGGCTTTAATGATATTGAAAACACAAGGACTTTTAAGTAGCACCGTTTTCATCCTTTAATTCTTATTTATTGTCACAGATAAGTAAATAATTGATAGTTTTGAATCTTAAATCACTCAAAGAAGCCATCATTAAATTGATGGCACTGTTTTAGTTGATTTAACACATGCTGCATGGTTTCTATTGCTATTCGAATTTCTAACTTAGTGGAAAGACTATTTGGCTATGATACACTCTTGAAAAATGGATTCAGAAGCCTGTTTTTTGAGAAGCCACTACTATCTTTTTCCTCACGCTTAGCTGGTTTGCCTTCTAATTCATTGGCAAATAGAAGGAGCTTAAAGTTCTAGTAAGATAATGGATGGAACATGTCCAGTGGATTTGGTAATGGGGAGGTCCCTGGTCACTTTATATAATGCAGTTTGGTAGAGATAGAAGCCAGGTTGTGGTTGAGACATGAATGGAAAGTGAGGAAGTGGGAAAGGTGAGAAGCAGAGGTGAGAGACTGGACAGTAAGTATAAGGGACAAATGTTCAAATAGGGATTTCAGGAAGAGAGAGCCTCTAGGATGTCAACTGGCTGGGGAGAAAGAACCAGTAGCAAGATAAAGTCTTTCAAGAGAGGGTATGACTGAGGGAGCAGGCCCTGGGGTAAAGCAGGAGATGGAGGGCATGTGGATGATGGCTAAAGTGGAAGGGCTGGTTGGTTGGTAACAAGCGGAGGGGAGCAGCACTTTCTGAGCCTGGTGGACAGAAGCTAAGGAGCATGTCTGAAGATATGCTCATGAGGGAGGCTAAAAGTTGAAGGAAGTCATGCCTGAGGGCCTCAACCACCCTCCACAAAGAAAGAGGCTTTGTCATATGCTGACAGTGTGGGGCTTATGGATTGAACAATGGCTTGAGGAGCGTGATGGTGATTTTCGATGTGAGAGGAATCCGAAAAGAACAAGAGAAATGACTGAGGGCTGGTACCGTGGCCCTAAGGCTGAACCTGTGAATAGGCAGTAGTGTCTAGCTGTGTGGTTGTGTGATTTCTACCAACAGTGTTCAGCCTCTGGGTGTATAAGCAGAAGACACAAATTGTGGCCTTAACCCAGAGGCTTAAACAAAATCTGTACGCAAATAATCATAGGAAGGGGAAATGAGGAAATGTGAAGTATGGTCCAGATTGGGTACGGAAGGTAGGCAGGCCTGGAGTGGAATACAGATTGGGAGCTAATGGAAGGACAAAGAACATTCTCATTTGATGCTCACGACAATCCTTCAGATAAATAATCAGCCTAACTTTGAGGATGAAGAACCTGAGGCTCTGAGATGTGAGGTGACATGTTTAGTGAGGTATTTAGATAAGTAACCAAGATGAGCCACATCTTTCCTGATCCACAGTCTCTAACCTTTCCAGATGCCAGAGTCCCAGGTCTATTCCTCCTTCTGAACCCCAGTGTGTGTAAGGGACTATCTTTGCATATATATATTTATATTTAACTCAAATAAACCTTGGTCTCATCAATCTGTACCCACACAAATGAAATCACAGCAACCCAAATTTTATTTGCTCATTGCTTCCACCTTTGTAATAGAGCACTTCCCTTTCAGGCAAAGCCTCCCTGTCCCAGGTATTTTGAATTCCCAGGGGTGTGACATAAGTCCTTTCCCACCGTGTCCTCTGCTGCACTGCTAGGCGACAGCCAAGGCCAGTGCCCGTAAGAGCCCTCATGGGACCAAATAGTGATCTGTGACTTAGAAAGCTCCTTATAGATAAGAAAAACTGAGACACAAAGACATTAATCACTTATCCATGATGACAAATCCAGACAGTAGCAAACCTGAAATTCAAATTCAGGAACCTAATCATATTACAATCTTCTTTAAGTTTTTGGTGCCAATGTTACAATTTCTTCATAGAAAACATTTGGAAAATGATGTCTTTCTAAGCTTTGGATTAGTACAAACATTACTAGAATAGTCTGTTTTTCCCAGGTTTTGTAGGAGATCAAAACCAGTCAATCCTAAAAGAAATCAGTCCTGAATATTCATTGGAAGGACTGATGCTGAAGCTGAAGCTCCAATACTTTGGCCACCTGATGTGAAGAACTGACTCATTGGAAAAGACCCTGATGCTGGGAAAGATTGAAGGCAGGAGGAGAAGGGGACGACAGAGGATGAGATGGTTGGATGGCATCACTGACTCAATGGACACGAGTTTGAGTAAGCTCCAGGAGTTGGTGATAGACAGGGAAGCCTGGCATGCTGCAGTCCATGGGGTCGCAAAGAGTTGGATATGACTGAGCCCCTGAACTGAACCTGTGAAGCTAGCTGGACTTTAAAACAAACTGACACTTTTTGCTGGTCTACGAAAATCAATCTATCTAAGTTTCCTCTCTCTTCTGAAGCCAGTGCTTGGAAAATTAAATTTTTGTATATTAGTCCTCTTTTTCCTTTCTGGCTTTCGATTTTATTTGCAAGGTGTTTGGCAAAGCCATCTCTTGACCTTTTTCTTTTTCTCTAATCCTTTGTCTCTGTGGCTATTTCTAATTTGTCATTTATTATTTTGTGGATTTGTGATTTCATCTCCTTTTCTTAATTAGGTTAGCTTGTTATTTATACATTTAATTATATTTTTTAACACAAACATTTTTGGGCAATTCATTTATTAATAATACTGGTTTTATTTTGGTCTGACTATTTTCTAATTTTTCTTTATTAATTCTGTCATTTCTTTAGTTGGATGCTTAAATTTTATTATTTTTTATAAAATTTATGAATTTTTCTCTGCACACTGATTAAGCTCTAGCCTACAATTTCTGATGTGTAGTGTTTTCTTTATTGCCTTTTTGCATAATTCTTTAAAATTTATTTTTAAGAGTGAGTTTTTAAAAAAAATTTCTAAGTGAAAGGCCTTAACTTTTTAAATTAATTTCATGTTATTGCAATATGTTCACAAAATAGTTCCTGTACTAATTCTGTCTTTCAGAACGTACTGAACTTCGGTGGTAGCATCATATGTAGTCAATTTCTCTTGGATACTCAAAAGATTAAAATCTCTATTTTCAAGGTGTCCAACTGAATGTATTTCCATATGTAGCATGCTTATAGTTCAAGTCTTCTGCAACGTTACTTGGTGCATGAATATTCATGTTCCTCCAAAATTCATAAACTGAAATCCTAACCCCTAGTGTGATGGTATTAGGTAAGTAGGCTATGAGGGTAAATCCCTCATGAACAGGATTAGTGCTTTTGTAAAGGAGAACCCAGTGAGCTCCTTCAGCTCTCAATCATGTGAGGATAAAATAAGAAGTCAGCAGTCTGCAACCCGGAAAGGATTCTCGCCAGAATCCAACCATGCTGGCACTCTTATCTTGAAATTCCAGCCTCCAGAACCGGGAAAAATAAATTTCTTTTGCTTATCAGCCACCCAGTCTGTGGTATTTTTGTTATAGCATCCTGATCTGACTAAAACAGTTGGTTTTGGTTTTGGTCATGTTGCTTTGACTTGGGTTATCTTGAATAGAGCAGAGGGTTGTCACCCAACTTGAGGATCTTTTTTTTTCTTTCCCCTTAAAATGTGAATTTAGCCCAGTTACATGCATTTATATGACAGATATATTTGTTCTTGGTTTTCCTATTTTGGTGTCATATTGATTGACGTAACTTTTATATAATTTGCTTTGCTTTCTATCATAGTTCTTTTGATATTTAGCAAGGTTGGTATTTTTGTTTTATTGGTTTTGTTACTATAACTTTAAATAATATTTCTTTTAAAAGTATATATTATTATGGCTCTCAAGAAAGAGCAATGATAAAACCGCATTGCATTTCTTTCTCCTTACATCCTTCTTCTCAATATTGATTTTTTAAAATTCTTCCTCTGCCACTCTATAAAGCAGGTTTCTAAGAAAGTATCATGTGGGAAAGTGAGTAAAATGTGATTCAAAACCAGTAAACAATTAATAGATTAAAATATACAATCACCTTTTGTGTGCCAAGCGGATGGTGCTGCTAGTGATATCCATAAATGAACAGGCGTGGGTCTTCACCCTCAGGAAACACACGAGGCAGATTACCAGGTGGATAACTGAGAATTGGATAAAAATATCTATTGATTATATTCCTCAGCAAGAATTGCATCTTTCTTATCATTTTAGTATCTTTACTTGAAGATTTCAAGACATTCTGAGGAAATAGTCTGCCTAGTTAGTTAAATGCCTGACATAAGGAACTCCATTAGGACATTTTCATAAGAGCACTATTACAATGATCAGTGAACTGCTGTTGAAATTTATCTGAGACAAAAGCATATTAATTCTTATTTTTCTCTGGCCCAATCCATTTTGGATTTTATTGGGTCAACTAGCTAGAAAAGAAAGCTGATATTCAAATACTTCTATAAGGCAATTGGTTATTTTTTTTAATGGGAAAGTTTTAGATCCTTCTGCTGTATTTTATAACATATTTAATGGCTATTTATTTTAGGGAAAGTCATTTTAGTGACTGTTATACAGATATGAAATTCACTGTAGTGACGACCTTGACAGATGGGTTTGGAATGATAATCTTTACATTTTGGTAGCTTCTAATAGAACTAAATAGCCCCAGGCTGGGGGTTAAAATGCCCAAGATCATCCCAGTCCTCAATCTAGAATTTACTAATTGTAATCTTGGCTGACTACTCCTCTGCATCTATAAAACAGGGACAATATTCCAAGGACCACTGTAAAGACTGAATGAAATCAAAATGTGGAAGTCTTTGTAGCCTGAAAAACCTTACACATGAGATGGGATGAGAGCCATATTAGTTACTGATGCTGTATAACAAGCTATCCTCTCCCTCCTCAAAACACAGCAGCTTCAAACAACAAATATTTATCTCACAGTTTCTGAGGGTCAGGTTTTGAGAGCAGCTTAGCTGGGTGGTGCTGGCACAGGCTGCAGACAAGAAGACAGTGAAGGACACAGACATCTCAAGGCTCAACTGGGGGAAAATCTGCTTTCAAGCTCACTCACATGACTACTGGCAGGATTCAAACCACTGCTGACTCTTAAGACAGAGGCATCTCTTCCTTGCCATGGAGGCCCCTCCATAGGGCAGATCAAAACATAGCAACTGGCCTCTGAAAGGTTTATTTATCCTTTAAACGAGTTGTGAAGAGCGAGTAAGTGAAAGAGCAAGAGAAGGTACCTAAGATGAGAGTCCAGGCTCCTTGTAACCTAACCTAATGACATCTTAAAATTATAATAAAATCATTGTTAACCTTCCAGAGCCCCTAAGATCTGTCTTGAAGTGTCAGTTTATTCTACACTATGAAGGAGCTAATGGAGACCAAAATTTAGAAAGTAAATTTTTTTTGCCTGGTTTATAATATCCAAGTCTGAAAAAAAAGTTATAAAATCTTGACAAAGTGTACTCAATTTTGATGGCCTTATTTCCTTGGCTTATTGCTTACTGCCTTTACCTACAACATGAAGGTTTGTTTTTGTTTCTTTGGTTTCTTGGGTTGTTTTTTACTTTCTAGGTAGCAGAGATTCTATGTGTAACCAGAATAATTTCTTGCACTTAATGTTGACTTTACTGTATGCTTGGCTATTTAAGGAAAAATGAGAACAAAGATTTTTTGCTCCTTACTTATGAAAGAACTAAGATTCTTTACAATCGTGTTACCTTATTTTTTTATTTTAAAATGTTTACTGCCACTTTTACTAAATACAGAACCAGATGTTGTTTCCCAGGCACCCATAATCCTACCTTGATTAAGTGTCCCCGTCTCCTGTGGCAACTTCTTTGATTTTTGCTTTCTCGAAATCAGATCCTTAATACAGAAAAAGATAAATAAACCTTTAAGAATATATTTTACACCTAAAACTATCTTTGTGATTTCTTGGAGGGCTTCTGGGAAATCACAAAGGTGTGTTCTTTTACCTTGCAAAAAGAGAGATGCTGGAAATATTAGGTCTCTTTATTAGTTACCATTGGTGAGTTACATGGGAAGAGCAGTCAAATAAGAAATACTCAGCCTTTCCTAGGTTAAATGTGCTTAAGTAAATGTCATAAATGTAAGTATTCTAGAAACTGTATGCTTTGGGGGATTGCTCTGGCAGTCTAGTGGTTAAGACTCCGCTTCCACTGCAAGGGGGCCCAGGCCTGATCCTTGGTGGGGAAACTGAGATCCTGCATGCTGTGCAGCACAGCCAAAAATAATACATAAATAAAACTGCATGCTTTATGGGAAGTTTCTAGAGATTCATGAACATCCTCACTGTCCATTCCTATTTCTCAGAGTCCTGATGGTGCTTTGTCTGATATTAGGCAACAACAGTAGAGTGTTGTTGGTCATCATTGGTAGAGCTGGTGGAGTGTTCAGTTCAGTTCAGTTCAGTCGCTCAGTTGTGTCCAACTCTTTGCTACCCCATGAACTATAGCACGCCAGGCCTCCCTGTCCATCACCAACTCCTGGAGTCCACCATGTTCATTGAGTCAGTGATGCCATCCAACCATCTCATCCTCTGTCGTCCCCTTCTCCTCCTGCCCTCAATCTTTCCCAGCATCAGGGTCTTTTGCAATGAGTCAGCTCTTTGTATCAGGTGGCCAAAGTATTGGAGTTTCAGCTTCAATATCAGTCATTCCAATGAACACCCAGGACTGTTCTCCTTTAGGATGGACTAGTTGGATCTCCTTGCAGTCCAAGGGACTCTCAAGAGTCTTCTCCAACACCACAGTTCAAAAGCATCAATTGTTTGGTGCTCAGCTTTCTTTATAGTCCAACTCTCACATCCATGCATGACCACTGGTAAAACCATAGCCGTGACTAGGTGGACCTTTGTTGACACAGTAATGTCTCTTCTTTTTAATATGCTATCTAGGTTGGTCATAACTTTCCTTCAAAGGAGTAAGCGTCTTTTAATTTCATGGCTGCAGTCACCATCTGCAGTGATTTTGGAGCCCAGAAAAATAAAGTCTGACACTGTTTCCACTGTTTCCCCATCTATTTGTCATGAACTGATGGGACCGGATGCCATGATCTTAGTATTCCGAATGTTGAGCTTTAAGCCAACTTTTTCACTCTCCTCTTTCACTTTCATCAAGAGGCTTTTTAGTTCCTCTTCACCTTCTGCCATAAGGGTGGTGTCATCTGCATATCTGAGGTTATTGATATTTCTCCCGGCAATCTTGATTCCAGCTTGTTCTTCTTCCAGCCCAGCGTTTCTCATGATGTACTCTGCAGATAAGTTAAATAAGCAGGGTGACAATATACAGCCTTGACGTACTCCTTCTCCTATTTGGAACCAGTCTGTTGTTCCATGTCCAGTTCTAACTGTTGCTCCCTGACCTGCATACAGGTTTCTCAAGAGGCAGGTCAGGTGGTCTGGTATTCCCATCTCTTTCAGAATTTTCCACAGTTTATTGTGATCCACACAGTCAAAGGCTTTGGCATAGTCGATAAAGCAGAAATAGATGTTTTTCTGGCACTCTCTTGCTTTTTCCATGATCCAGCGGATGTTGGCAATTTGATCTCTGGTTCCTCTGCCTTTTCTAAAACATCTGGAAGTTCACGGTTCATGTATTGCTGAAGCCTGGCTTGGAGAATTTTGAGCATTCCTTTACTAGTGTGTGAGATGAGTGCAATTGTGCAGTAGTTTGAACATTCTTTGGTATTGCCTTTCTTTGGGATTGGAATGAAAATTGACCTTTTCCAGTCCTGTGGGCACTGCTGAGTTTTCCAAATTTGCTGACATATTGAGTGCAGCACTTTCACAGCATCATCTTTCAGGATTTGAAATAGCTCAACTGGAATTCCATCACCTCCACTCCCTTTGTTCATAGTGATGCTTCCTAAGGCCCAACTTGACTTCACATTCCAGGATGTCTGGCTCTAGGTGAGTGATAACACCATCGTGATTATCTGGGTTGTGAAGATCTTTTTTGTATAGTTCTTCTGTGTATTCTTGCCACCTCTTTTTTAATATTTTCTGCTTCTTTTAGGTCCATACCATTTCTGTCCTTTATTGAGCCCATCTCCAGTCATCATTTCAGCTGTTAAAAATGTTAACTAGTACTTCCCTGGCAGTTCAGTGGTTAAGACTCTACTTCTATTGCAGGGAGCAGGAGTTCATTCAGTGGTTAGGGAACTAAGACCCCACATTCCTCGCAGCACAGCCAAACCAAAAAAATGTAGGCCAGAGCCTTACTTCTTTAGTTTGAATCTAGCATCTTCTAGGGCAGTGGATTTCAACTGGGGAGACACATCAGATTTATCCATTGGGTTCTATAAAAATACAGGTATCAAAAAACTGCTCTGACTCACTGAATCTCTTTAATTTGATATTCTTGGTATATTCTTAGTATATGCTTAGAATAATCTTGGTATGTTATATATATTATGTTTCAGGATTATTATATATCTCAAGATTTTTTCCTTTTGAATAATTATTTTCATCCATTTTTTTGGTGTTGATCCATTTGTATACATCAAATGTAACATTCATTACCTATGTTGAAAATAGGCATAGTCATTATACCTAAAGACATCTGTATACATTTTTAGAGTGACGTTATTATCTTTGCTTTTCATGGCCCAGAAATAATCTGTCAGTTGCATGATGCTTATTATGAATTCTTATCAGACCTTTCACATACAAGAATTTTCAGTAAACATTGGTCTTCAGTGAAAATCTCTTTGCTCTGCAGATAGTTTTATTTTACTCTAATTTCTTGCTTGAAAACTCTGCTGTAAGCTAGCTAGCTAGCTACAGGTCATGTCTGAGTCTATAACCAAAAATGGACCATCTCAGAGACTTGTGAAAAAGGACTATGACAGGTAATTCAAGTTACTGACACTTTGAAAAGAAAGATTCTGGGGTAAAGGCTTCTGATGGCATCACTTAGACAACTTTATGGTCATACCAGTGCACTAGGTCAAGACTAGCAGAACTCTTTTTAGTCAAGAAGCAGATGGTTTCATGACACTATTGACCTAAAGCCATCAGAAGAACTAATTACATAGAACTGAATGAACTGATGAGAAAATTTTTATTGTGGTGACTTGTTTGAAATAAAGTTGATATTTGTCAATATTTTCCCTTTAGATTATATAAGATAGACTTTGATCTTTCCACTTAAGCTATCTATAACCTATAACATTCCTGACAGCTTTATTGGGATGTAATTTGCATACCATACAATTCATTCATTTAAAGTGCACAGTTCAGTGGTTTTTAGTATATTCACACAGTCAACACTGCCATCGCCACAGTCAATTTTAGAACACGTATCATCCTAAAATTAAATCCTGCACCCACTAGCAGTCACTCACTGCCCATTCTCCCCATCACTCCAGCCTCTGGAAATCACTCATCTGCTTTCTGTCCCTATCAGTTCAGTTCAGTAGCTCAGTTGTGTCCAACTCTTTGTGACCCCATGGACTGCAGCACACCAGGATTCCCTGTCCATCACCAACTCCTGCAGCTTGGTCAAACTCATGTCCATCGAGTCAGTGATGCCTGTCCCTAATGGATCAGCCTATTCTACATATTTCATACAAATGGAATCATGCATGTGGCCTGTCATGTCCGGCTCCTTTCACTTAGCACAGTGCTTTCAAGGTTCATGCATGTGGTAGCATATATCAGCACCTCATTCTTTTGATTGCTAAAAAACATTTCATTGTATAGGCTTACCACATTTTATTCTTTCACTAGCTGATGGATATTTTTGTAACCCATAACATTTAAAATGATATTTTTATTTTACCTTTCCTTTCTCTACTGCGGCCGTGAATCCCAAAATCGAAAACTTTGTTTCCTTATTTCTTATGGCATAGTCATACAATTAGATGACCAATATGTTGTCTGGATCATCATACTCGAGAATTATGCTCACTGAATAAGGTATGCATGTGTGTGTGCTCAGTTGCTTCAGTCATGTCCGACTTTGTGACACCATGGATTGTAGCCTACCAGGCCCCTCTGTGCATGGGATTTCCCAGACAAGAATATTGGAGTGGGTTGTCATGCCCTCCTCCAGGGGATCTTCCCAACCCAGGGATCAAACCCACATCTCTTGCGGCTCCTGTGTTGCAGGTGGATTCTTTACCCCTGAGCCACCAGAAAGAAAGAAAGTGGGAGTGAAGTTGCTCAGTCATGTCCAACTCTTTGCGACCCCATGGATGGTAGCTTACCAGGCTCCGCTGTCCATGGGATTCTCCAGGCAAGAATACTGGAGTGGCTTCCATTTCCTTCTCCAGGTGATCTTCCCAACCCAGGGATCAAACCTGGGTCTCCTGCATTGCAGATAGACGCTTTACCGTCTGAGCCACCAGGAAAGCCCCAAATCAGGTATGGCCAGACTCTGTTATGGAACTCAAACTGATTTTATTTCTGGAACTAATACCTACAAAACTCTCCCAGGAAAATGCACGTGGTACTTAGAGGGTCCAGCCTTACATGAGATCAAGAATATTACTTCCTGGCAGGCCAGGAACCTTGGTACGTTTTGGGGGAGCTTGAGAAGAATTGATAGATAGTGCAAGTGAAATCTGACATAGAGTGTTTCTTTGGCTTGTTTCCTAACTTCAAGGTAGCAAGTAATAGAGGCTTTTAAAAGTCCAATCTGAGTTTCCTTATAAAACTTCCAACAAAGTTAGCTTAGGAAGGGATTCTCTGGTGGCTCAGATGTTAAAGAATCTGCCTACAATGCAGGAGACCCATGTTTGATCCCTGGGTCAGGAAGATCCCCTGGAGAAGGAAATGGCAACCCACTCCAGTATTCTTGCCTGGAGAATCCCCATGGACAGAGGAGCCTGGCAGGCTACAATCCATGGAGTCACAAAGAGTCAGACATGACTGAGCAACTAAACACAGATAGTAAATTAACATTTTTGATATCTGCAGAAATAGTCAGGCCAAACCTTGTGAAACTGGCCTTTTTTGTGACCATGGACAACCATTCTTAGAGATTGTTCTCTAGGAGACAGGAAGAGAGAAATTATAAGAACAAGTGTAAAGACTTGTGAATGGACAAAAGAAACTGAATATGCTTTCAATGGAATGCTGGACAAGAGGGATGCTCTCATCATGGCAGCATGTAAACCTTTGCCTTTGCCAAGGCTACAACTCTGAAGAGACAGAAGTTAACTAGTAGAAAACGATGACAGTGTAAATAATTCTTGTCCATACAAATACAAACGAGCTGTGTCCAGTGGAATACAGTTCATTATTGTCTGATGAGTAGATCAGTTTTGCAAATTCATTTCAACATTCCTTTACTGTAATAGAAATTTGTGGTGGTTTGCCTTCTTTGTAACATTTTTCCAAGTTCTCTGTTAATTAATGAGTTTAATAAAAAAAATATGTGCCACTTGTTCATTTTACATTTGTATGAGAGTCATGATTTTGCTATTTTTGAACATTATCCTTTAACATCCTTCATAAATCAAAACGATCCCTGTTCTAGCTCTGTAAGTGAGCAGCCTGAACTACAAGGTGGGGCTGGCTGTGCTAAAGGGTGGAGAATAGCTAGGAAACAAGGGATGAGCTGGAGAGGCCCTCAACGCTGGGGGCTTTTGGTTCTCTTTTGATTATTTCTAAGAATGAGACAGAGGGAGGGAGTACATGAAAGGGATGAAACAACTCTTTAGTGAAATAGTTTATGGTAGGAGAAGGGAGCTAGAAAGTAAATTTTAAAAAAAGAAAAGCAAAAAAGAAAGTAAATACAACAGAAAGAATGCCAGAAGACCTGGGTTCAAGACTCAACTCTGCCACCCATTAGCTGTGTGACCTAGGATAATTTTCTTAACCTCTCTAGTTCCTACAAATAATAATACTATCTCTTACAGTTGTCATGAGGATTAAAATTAAATGAAACTGTCATATAAGGTGATTAGCACAGTGGCCTATATGGAGTATGTACTAAACATGTACTGGTTTTCATTATTATTATATCATTATTATTCTCTAGACCTCAGTTTTCTCACCTGTCAGAAGCCTGGCTTAGATCAGAGTTAATCAAACTTCAATGTGCTTATGCTTGGGAAGCTTGCTTAAAAGGCGTTCCTAGACCCCTCCTCCAAGTACTCTCCTTTAAGAGGAGTATAGAAAGTGGCCTTTGTAACAGGCACCCAGGTTGATTCTGATGCAAATGAAATTGAGGATTATGCATTGAGGAGAACTCCACTAGAGGATTTGAAATGTGTCCTCAAGTATGAGCATCTCTGTTTTCTTTCCACTTTAAATCCTCTTATAAGGAATATCAGATAAAATACTTTGCCAAGTGGTAATAGAATCTTCATTACTGAGATCCTGAGAGAAAGGGTAGAAAAATCTTAGGAAAACAAAATGGGTGGATCACTTTGTAAAGCTGTATAATTGTACATGGCATTGGATAAAATGCATGTAATTTTAAACAAAGGCCCTGAATCAACTACTTATTGACAGTATCATTAGAATTAGGAAAAAATATCTGGAAGCAGAGACCCTGATCCCAAAGTATTCAACACCTACAAGCTGAGTGCATAAAGTGTGGTCCCTGAACCTATGGCAGCAGCACACCTGGGAGCTTGTTAGTGACTCAGACTTTGAGGCCACCCAGACCTGTGAATCAGAATGGGCATTTTAACAAGATAGGTGATGCATGTACACTTAATTTTTTAAAATATATATTTAGTTGGCTGTGCTGGCAGCCAACTTAGTTGCAGCATGCAAACTCTTAGTTGTAGCATGTGGGATCTAGTTCCTGGACCAGGGATCGAACCCAGGCTCCCCTGCATGGGGAGCATGGAGGCTTAGCCGCTGGATGACCAGGAAAGTCCTGCACATACAACTTAAAGGTTTAGAATTCCTGATATAGAACACAGTCCAACATAAATCAGCTGAGCAATAATTATAAGTCACATGATGCTTATTAATTAATGGTTCCCAGTTGATGGGTGCTGGGACACATTAAAATTACCTGGAGAACTTCAAAATGCAGACCAACTCCAGAGATTGTGAATTTCATGTGGAGCTCAGAAAAAAATTTTATTTCAGAGACCCTTCCCCAGTAATTATGCTTCACAGCCAGGCTGGGGAGCTACTACAGAGTATAAGAAATGGGAGTTCAAGAAAAGGATGGAAAGGAGCAGAGGAGTAGATCTTGAGCTGACCCTTAAAATATGCATTCAACTTTTGCAGAATGGGGAGCAGAAGCATGTGTGCGTGCTTTTGTGTGTGTGTGTGTGTGTGTGTATGGAAGAAAGACTATAAGACAATGTTACAGTAACTTTTTTCTAGAGAGAAAATGGAAAACACAAAGTGAAGGAAATATTGTTCTCTGAGGAGTTTTAGCAGGACTTTAAAACAATAACATTTCTCTGTTAGAAACAAGGGTGACACGATGCTGCACATAATACCGTGGGAGCCATTGTCACATTTGATTAACGTTTAGAAGCAATTTGAATGGAGAGAATATTATTCTTCTCAATTCCCACTTGGGGCTAACACGTACATTCTTTTTCTTACATAAAAGACAGTTTTAAAGTCTTGTTCTACATTGAGTAGAAATAGTCTAAGCTTAGATTCATTTCATGAAAATGGAAACTATTTCTACTGGCACAACAGTCTGACTTCACTGGGTTCATTAAAAATCAAATGAGTTAGTGGATATGACTATAATTTGATATGTGAGACATGCTATATAAATGTCAGGTTATGGTTTAGATCCTTTCTGCCTCTCCCAGCCCTTCCTCCTATACTCGAACTCTGCACAACCTTGCTATTACTCTGGCTCTTCTTGACCTCCAGGCAGATCACATGTCCACCCTCCAGAGCTTTCTTGATTTCTTTTTTTTTTTGGTCAAGCTTATACCTTGGCTATATGTCCAATGTTGCACTTCATAATCTTGTGTTTCAAGTTATTTATTTATCTGTAGACTTACTCTATTAGACTTAAACTCTTTGAGACAAGTGATTTTTAAAAATTCATATTTGAATATCTAGGACTGAAGTTTCATTTCTCATATGTTGGCATAAACTTCTAACAGACCTCATCTCCCGTGGATAGCAGCCATAAATTCTGGACAAATTACAGAAAACAACTACATGAAGCTTTGCAAAATAAATCAAAATAGGCAGATTTTGCAAGGACATTCAAATTTGGAAGAAGTGACACATTACAAGTTCCCAGTTTTTGCAGTTGGCACAATAACAGGCTGCGATCATAGCAAGGTGCTGTCGTTACTTGCTTTCTTTCTGACTTGGGCAACCAAAGGACAGAATTCAAGGAGGCTCTGGCACTGGAAAATTTAGGGAGGCCCAGAAAAAAGAGATCCAGAGCAGGTAAACTTCAAATTCTACATTTGAACCTCCCTCACAATCTGACTCTGCATCACATGAATGGTGAAAACCCAAGCTTGCAGCTAAGGCTAAAGAAACTGAACTAAGATTTGAGCTGCTATGATGCTACAGGTTATATTCTCCCCCAATGTTCTGTATTCTCCTTTCATAACTCTCATTTTCCCAGAAATTTCTTAATATCTTTCTTCTGCAATATGCTCCATGAAGCAGGTTCCAAATGGCAGGTTGGATTATTGTTTCCAATCCCTTGGTAACTCCCTGTAATAGAATTACACACCATGCCTGTGGCCATGCAAGCTTGCAGTAGCTCCCACTGGACTAAGTGGAGACCATATCCCTGCCTCATTGACTTGTGTTTCGTCATATGATTTTATTTGACCAGTGAAATATGGACAAAGATGACAAATGTACCAGTTCGGGCTTCCTTGGTGCTCAGACAGTAAAGAATCTACCTGCTAATGCAGGAGACCCAGGTTTGATCCCTGGGTCGGGAAGATCCCATGGAGAAGGAAATGACGACCCACTCCAGTATTCTTGCCTTGGAAATCCCATGGACGGAGGAGCCTGGCCTGTTACAGTCCATGGGATCGCAAAGAGTCAGGCACGACTGAGCGACTATCACACACAGACACACCAGTTCTGAACGAAAGCATTAAAAAGCACAGCATGTCAATCTGGATCCAATCAGGAAACATAATGATTTGAATAGGGAAAGTTTGTGCTGTTCTTAGTCACTCAGTCATGTCCGACTCTTTGTGACCCCATGGATTGTAGCCAGGCTCCTCTGTCCATGGGATTCTCCAGGCAAGAATACTGGAGTGGGTTGCCATGCCCTCCTTCAGGGCATCTTCCCAACCCAGGGGTTGAACCCAGGTCTCCCACATTGCAGGCGGATTCTTTACTGCCTGAGCCACCAGGGAAGCCCGTCAGTACTGGAGTGGGTAGCCTATCCCTTCTCCAGGGGATCTTCCTGACCCAGGAATCAAACCGGGGTCTCCTGCATTGCAGGCGGATTCCTTATAATCTGAGCTACCAGGGAAAGTTTAGTAGAATAATTATTAACCACGATAAACACAAACATAAAGGGAACTGTAAATGATGCCCCAGGTATAAGAAAGAGTACTCCAAGAAGGACAAACTTGGAAGAAGGCTGCTTCCCCAGGATAGGCTTAGATCTCACTGGAGAGGGGAATGGCTGCAGCCCTTGGGATAGTGAAGATGTGTGCTGGGTTGCCCTGGTCCACAATCACCAGGTATGAGGAAACAACTCTTTGGAGTACAGGTGACCTGAGGCTGATAGGCAGGAGCACAGAGTGAGTCAGGGTATCTGAAGCCCACACACTGGCAAGGTGGTACACGGGCTGTGATACGTGGTGTCCGTGCTGAGAAGGCTGTAGGAAACACCTTCAGGGGTACAAGTGAGCCAAGGCTCACAGGTGGGGATGCAGAGAGAGCTGGGGAACCACTGCAGCCCGAGGCCTAGAGTATTCCAGTGTCCACATTAGGAGAGTCATGCCTTGTTTGTGTCATGTCTTGCACAGGAGCGTATGGTGATGGCGCACTCTGAGCACATGCCTGGGACAGAGCCTGACGAGATGTTTCTACATACAAGCACTCTGCAAGAAAAAGTAACAGCACACTGGATCCAGGAAAAGAAGCCCTTTCCTCCTGAAAATGTCCCTCCACTGACAAAGCTTATTATAAAGGACAAATGATAAGAGAGTCTGGTCTACTATTGTAAAGGAAGTACTGAAGGGTGAAGTTAAAGAGTTGAGAGCAATAAATTGGCAACTGGCTCTTTTGAGCTGCTACCCTCCATGAGAAGAGCATGGCCCTTCTCATGAAGAGAGTCACTGTTTCCTCAGACTGAGTCGAGGAAACACAGACTCACCCAAGCTGTGATCGTTGAAATAACAGCCAACTTTGAAATCCATGAGAATAAAATAAATGTTCATTGTGGTGAACTGTTGAGTCTTTTGAAGCTATTTGTTATATTAAAAAATTTAACACATCCTGTTTTCCTCATGTCCCTTGTGTCTGTGCCTAAATTATAAGAGAAACTCAATATGTATTTTTAAATGGACTGTGATTCAAACTTTGGAGCCATTTTCTGATTGCTCTGAAGGTTTAGCCCAGGTGCTATCTAATGGACTACAGATTGAGTCATCATTTTAGGTACATAGCCGAATAGGAGCCACACCATGAAAAATCTTACTGGATTTTGAATCTAATCTTTATTAAGGAAAAACACCCTAAACCCAGGACTGCTTTTCTTAGCATTTGGAATCCATGAAGTTCCTTCAGTGGCCTAGCTTCATCATCTAAATCAGTGCCTTTTTGATGTGGCTTTGGGGGAACAAGCTAAAAACTAATCAGAAAAAGACTACCTTGTATGTGAACTGGCTATAGCTCAAAGAGTGAATTTATGAGTGAAGAGAGAAAACAGATAATCAAAACATAGCCTCTACTTGTAGGGCTGTAACTGTAATAAGTTATGTTCCAATCTTTTTCTCCTATTTGGGGTCAGAGCACACATCACACCCTCATATATAACTGACTAACAGTGAAGGATTCTGTCCTTTATTGCATTACTATGTTGATATCACTTTCATTACACCACCAAGAACCATTGGCATTAAGACATTCTTTGGTCAACTGAAATTATTTTATAAATATCTTTACTATAGAGATATGAATCCTTTTCAAGGATACCTGGTAGAAATGTGGGCAGGGTATTTTAAACATGATCATTGGTTTCACCAGCTGCTGGCCATCACTATCAGAGGACTGAAGAGTTTGGCTGGGCTTCTCATGATGCCCTTAGTAGTAGAGTTGCCCCTAACTTATGACTGGAGCTGTGTTAAGAGTTTATTATCATTTCTCTGTCTTGAAATCTCAGCCTCAAAGTCACCTGTTCTGTATCTGATCTCACTGTGGACTTTGTGCTACTGCTGCTATTTCTTCTTCCAAGTCATCACTACTCTGGGTTTTGAGTTTGTTTTTCATAGTGGGTTTCACCCATTTTTAAAACACAATGTTAACCCTTCCTTCAACTAATGGTATATATAGTCATCTATTTTCCTTCCAAAGATGTTCACTAAAATGCTTTCACAATAAAGTCATACATTCTGTTTGTATTATTTTAGGTCCATAACCACTCTATCTTTTAGACTTTTAGCCTCCCCTTTCTCTACTCTTAACACTCATCTAAAGAATCTAAAATTGGTTTTCATTTATATTTGTTTACTCTTTTCCTAGCATCTTTTTTCTGAGCTGGAATAACTTTTGAGATGTAGCTCTGAACAAAGTTTTTCAAAGAATAGAAATGATATGATCACTTACAAATGAAGCCTACAAACAATATGTACATCTAGAGAGAATTCTGGGCAAATTCTCTCCAGCTTCTCCTTTTGCAGCTGAGGTTTAGAGAAAGTGAAGTGACCTACACTAGGTTACTAAGTGATGGCCAGTTTGGGACCAAGACTCAAAAACCTTTCTTCTCTCTCAGTTCTCTTTCCCCTGTATCATGCCACAGAACCAGAAAATGGGAGACCAGGAAGGCATGTGAGGGATCACTCTATCCAAACATACTATTTGAAAGACAAGGAACCAGTGCCAGGGAAATATGGACATCTGATCTGACAGTGATATTCTTGGCTTCTGAGAGACATCCCAGAAGGGCCTACTTGCTCCTTGCAATCTCAAAGTAAGAAGTACTTCAGTAAATCTCTAGACCAAGGATGACCCTGATGAGACTACTCATTGAGGGCATCTGTAGCTCATACCCTCATGCTTGTTAGGCAGCTGGGCCATCCTCATAAGCAGGCAGGATGAATGTGCTAGAAAATCCCTCCCAACAAGAACATCACCCCATAATATCCTTTCTGAGAAATTAATTCTTCTGGGTACTGAAGCCTTCATTCTCACTTTTGGAATTCCCTATTAAAATGAACATAATCCTAAAGAATCATTTTGAGTCATTTCAGATGTTATTAAGTAATATTTCAAGAGTTTTCTCTGCAAGAAAGGCTCCCTTGATGTGCTTTTGAAATAAAGGAAGGAAACCAGGAGAAAAGATTTCTTTTCTCTATTATTTCTCTATTATTTCTAAAAAAATAGAGTTTTGCCAAGAGAATGCACTGGTCATAACAAACACCCTCTTCCAACAATACAAGAGAAGACTCTACACATGGACATCACCAGATGGTCAACACTGAAATCAGATTGATTATATTCTTTGCAGCCAAAGATGGAGAAGCTCTATACAGTCAGCAAAAACAAGACCAGGAGCTGACTGTGGCTCAGATCATGAACTCCTTATTGCCAAATTCAGACTTAATTGAAGAAAGTAGGGAAAACCACTAGACCATTCAGGCATGACCTAAATCAAATCCCTTATGATTATACAGTGGAAGTGAGAAATAGATTTAAGGGACTAGATATGATAGACAGAGTGCCTGATGAAATATGGATGGAGGTTTGTGACATTGTACAGGAGACAGGGATCAAGACCATCCCCATGGAAAAGAAATGCAAAGAAGCAAAATGGCTATGTTACGAGGCCTTACAAATAGCTGTGAAAAGAAGAGAAGTGAAAAGCAAAGGAGAAAAGGAAAGATATAAGCATCTGAATGCAGAGTTCCAAAGAATAGCAAGGAGAGATAAGAAAGCCTTCCTCAGCGATCAATGCAAAGAAATAGAGGAAAACAACAGAACGGGAAAGGCTAGAGATGTCTTCAAGAAAACTAGAGATACCAAGGGAACATTTCATGCAAAGATGGGCTGGATAAAGGACGGAAATGGTATGGATCAAACAGAAGCAGAAGATATTAAGAAGAGGTGGCAAGAATACACAGAAGAACTGTACAAAAAAGATCTTCGTGACCAAGATAATCATGATGGTGTGATCACTCACCTAGAGCCAGACATCCTGGAACGTGAAGTCAAGTGGGCCTTACGAAGCATCACTACGAACAAAGCTAGTGGAGGTGATGGAATTCCAGTTGAGCTATTTCAAATCCTGAAAGATGATGCTATGAAAGTGCTGCACTCAATATGCCAGCAAATTTGGAAAACTCGGCAGTGGCCACAGGACTGGAAAAGGTCAGTTTTCATTCCAATCCCAAAGAAAGGCAATGCCAAAGAATGTTCAAACTACCGCACAATTGCACTCATCTCACACGCTAGTAAAGGAATGCTCAAAATTCTCCAAGCCAGGCTTCAGCAATACATGAACCATGAACTTCCAGATGTTCAATCTGGTTTTAGAAAAGGCAGCAGAACCAGAGATCAAATTGCCAACATCCGCTGGATCATGGAAAAAGCAAGAGAGTGCCAGAAAAACATCTATTTCTGCTTTATTGACTATGCCAAAGCCTTTGACTGTGTGGATCACAATAAACTGTGGAAAATTCTGAAAGAGATGGGAATACCAGACCACCTGACCTGCCTTTTGAGAAATCTATATGCAGGTCAGGAAGCAACAGTTAGAACTGGCCATGGAACAACAGACTGGTTGCAAATAGGAAAAGGAGTACATCAAGGCTGTATATTGTCACCCTGCTTATTTAACTTATCTGCAGAGTACATCATGAGAAACGCTGGGCTGGAAGAAGCACAAGCTGGAATCAAGATTGCTGGGAGAAATATCAATAGCCTCAGATATGCAGATGACACCACCCTTATGGCAGAAAGTGAAGAACTAAAGAGCCTCTTGATGAAAGTGAAAGAGGAGAGTGAAAAAGTTGGCTTAAAGCTCAACATTCAGAATACTAAAATCATGGCATCTGATCCCACCACTTCATGGGAAATAGATGGGGAAACAGTGTCAGACTTTATTTTTCTGGGCTCCAAAATCACTGCAGATGGTGACTGCAGCCATGAAATTAAAAGACGCTTACTCCTTGGAAGGAAAGTCATGACCAACCTAGATAGCATATTAAAAAGCAGAGACATTACTTTGCCAACAAAGGTCCATCTAGTCAAGGCTATGGTTTCTCCAGTGGTCATGTATAGATGTGAGAGTTGGACTGTGAAGAAAGCTGAGCATCAAAGAATTGATGCTTTTGAACTGTGGTGTTGGAGAAGACTCTTGAGAGCCCCTTGGACTGCAGGGAGATCCAACCAGTCCATCCTAAAGGAGACCAGTCCTGGGTGTTCTTTGGAAAGACTGATGCTAAAGCTGAAACTACAGTACTTTGGCCACCTCATGCGAAGAGTTGACTCATTGGAAACGACCCTGATGCTGGGAGGGATTGGGGGCAGGAGGAGAAGGGGACGACAGAGGATGAGATGGCTGGATGGCATCACCGACTTGATGGACATGAGCTTGAGTAAACCCCAGGAGTTGGCTACGAACAGGGAGGCCTGGCATGCTGCGATTCATGGGATCGCAAAGAGTCCAACATGACTGAGCGACTGAAGTGAAAGATCCCACATAGAGGGAAGTGGACACACTGGAGCTGAGGCTTTTGTGAAATAATCTAAAGACATTCTTGATTTTATTTACAATCTACATATTTTATCATCAATACTGATGCACCCCCACCACCCCATTTTAATATTTCCAAAGTTGAGGTATTTCCAGTGGTTGGTTGTATCTTACAAGTATTGGCAGCCAGATAGGTGGTCATTATCATGTAGTTATTTATGGCACACCAGTTCCATCCTTGTGTTTACACTGTTGTCATTTCAACTGATTTATACACTGTTAGTACCACACATGTTAAACTTAACTGGCATTTAAAATATCTTCCACAGATTATTCTATGATTTGGTACTGAGATATTAAGATATTGCAAATACAGTTTGGAAGAAAAACAGCATTAGGGTATAAGGCCGATATTAGGAAAAAATAGCTGTCATCGAAAGAGTAATGACAATTCCTCTTTTTTTTTTTTTCAATGCAGTGACCAAGTGCTTTATGGGATGTAGGAAAGAAAGATGATCATAGGTAGATGAAACACTGTTACATTTTATTATTCACATATTTGCAGAAAACTTTACCTACATCTCTCAAGAAAGACTATACCAGCATCAGCATTTGGAGAATTTTTTTCCAAAGTGGCAGCTTGAAAGAAAATCTTGAGAATAATAGTGAAGTGTCATTTTAAGAAATGCTGTATTATTAAAGCTCTCAATGGAACTAAGACAAGATCATATGTATTCTATGGTATAATATAGATACAAAAACAAAATATGGACACAGAATTTCTTAATTAACTTAATTAACTTAAGAGTTCAACAAAAGATACATGCACCCCAATGTTCACAGCAGCACTGTTTACAACAGCCAAGACATGGAAGCAACATGAATGTCCATCAACAGAATAGTGGCTAAAAAAGAGGTGGTATGCATATACTATAGAGTATTACTCAGCCATAAAAAGGAATGAAATACTGCCACTTGCAGCAACATGGATGGATCTAGAGATGATCATATTAAGGGAAAGTAAGTCAGACAGAGAAAGAAAAATATCATATGATATCACTTATATGTATGTGGAGTCTAAAAAAATGATACAAATGAATTTATTTACAAAACAGAAATAGACTCCAAGACACTAAAAACAAACTTATGGTTACCAAAGAGGAAGATGGGGGGAGGAGGAATAAATTAGGAGGCTGGGATTAACAGATACACACTACTACATATAAAACGGGTAGACAACAAGGACCTACTATATAGCACAGGGAACTATATTCAATATCTTGTAAATAATAGAAAAATTATGAAAAAGTATATATATATATATATATACGTTGATACATTTACACACACACACATATATATAACTAAATCACTTTGTTGTACACCTGAAACTAATACAACATTGTAAATTTTAAAAAGTTTGACAATTTGAAAAATCTCTATGAATTAAAAGTTTATTTTGTTCGTATATCCCTTTTGATGTATGCATAAGAGCAAAGCATTCTTAAAATCTATGTTTAAGATCTAAAGTCTAAAAGTTTCTTTTAAAGTTTCAAAGTAATTAGGAAGCACTATGACATAATTTAATTTGAGCCATTTTTTCTTTCTTAGTGTTAAATAAATAACTTACAACTGATGACATCTTGGATTCAGTGGCAAAGCCTGGAAAACTCCAGGTCCTCCAACTGTCAAATACTGTGCATTTTGTCCATTTATAGAATGCACCCAGTGAATAGAAGAGAGTTGATGAACAAAGAAGAGGAGGAAAAATAACTGTTACAAAATGTGTCTGGCATAATTTTTAGGTAATAGCACTATCTATCAGGGAAGGAAGCTGTCCCTTGAGTCTATTTTCAAGTTACTTTGACATTTTCAACTCAAAACTAATCACTTTTTACCCGGTGTCTGAACTTCTGCTGAAAAATTATCAGAGGTATGAACTTGAATTATCTTGATTTGCTGGATGGGATAATTACCTGTGATGATTTTTTAATCATACCTGTGAAGACTCTACAGGAGGCCAAATACAGTTATGAGGTTAACCTTCTAATTACTTTGGTTGTTGTTAAGCAGCAGGTAATCAGATAAAGTGTAGAGGGCAAAGTCAAATTCACCTTCTCAGGCACTGCGATCCACATGTGCCCCCCTCCCCCACAGATGGCTGCCAAGCGCTGAAGATTTGGGTCCTCTTACACTACATCCTTTTCATACTGAAAAGGGAATATTTCACGCAAAGATGGGCTCCATAAAGGACAGAAATGGTATGGACCTAACAGAAGCAGAAGATATTAAGAAGAGATGGCAAGAATACACAGAAGAACTGTACAAAAAAGATCTTCACAACCCAGATAATCATGATGGCATCATCACTGACCTAGAGCCAGACATCCTGGAATGTGAAGTCAAGTGGGCCTTACAAAGCATCACTACGAACAAAGCTAGTGGAGGTGATGGAATTCCAGTTGAGCTATTTCAAATCCTGAAAGATGATGCTGTGAAAGTGCTGCACTCAATATGCCAGCAAATTTGGAAAACTCAGCAGTGGCCACAGGACTGGAAAAGGTCAGTTTTCATTCCAATCCCAAAGAAAGGCAATGCCAGAGAATGCTCAAACTACCCCACAATTGCATTCATCTCACACGCTAGTAAGGGAATGCTCAAAATTCTCCAAGCCAGGCTTCAGCAATATGGGAACTGTGAACTTCCTGATGTTCAAGCTGGTTTTAGAAAAGGTAGAGGAACCAGAGATCAAATTGCCAACATCCGCTGGATCATGGAAAAAGCAAGAGAGTGCCAGAAAAACATCTATTTCTGCTTTATCGACTATGCCAAAGCCTTTGACTGTGTGGATCACAACAAACTGTGGAAAATTCTGAAAGAGATGGGAATACCAGACCACCTGACCTGCCTTTTGAGAAATCTGTATGCAGGTCAGGAAGCAACAGTTAGAACTGGACATGGAAAAACAGACTGGTTCCAAATAGGAGAAGGAGTATGTCAAGGCTGTATATTGTCACCCTGCTTATTTAACTTATCTGCAGAGTACATCATGAGAAACGCTGGACTGGAAGAAACACAAGCTGGAATCAAGACTGCTGGGAGAAATATCAATAACCTCAGATATGCAGATGACACCACCCTTATGGCAGAAAGTGAAGAGGAACTAAAAAGCCTCTTGATGAAAGTGAAAGAGGAGAGTGAAAAAGTTGGCTTAAAGCTCAACATTCAGAAAACGAAGATCATGGCATCCAGTCCCATCACTTCATGGGAAATAGATGGGGAAACAGTGGAAACAGTGTCAGACTTTATTTTTTGGGGCTCCAAAATCACTGCAGATGGTGACTGCAGCCATGAAATTTGAAGAGGCTTACTCCTTTGAAGGAAAGTTATGACCAACCTAGATAGCATATTGAGAAGCAGAGACATTACTTTGCCAACAAAGGTTCGTCTAGTCAAGGATATGGTTTTTCCAGTGGTCATGTATGGATGTGAGAGTTGGACTGTGAAGAAGGCTTAGCACCCGAAGAACTGATGCCTTTGAATTGTGGTGTCGGAGAAGACTCTTGAGAGTCCCTTGGACTGCAAGGAGATCCAACCAGTCCATTCTGAAGGAGATCAGCCCTGGGATTTCTTTGGAAGGAATGATGCTAAAGCTGAAACTCCAATACTTTGGCCACCTCATGCAAAGAGTTGACTCATTGGAAAAGACTCTGATGCTGGGAGGGATTGGGGGCAGGAGGAGAAGGGGACGACAGAGGATGAGATGGCTGGATGGCATCACTGACTCGATGGACGTGAGTCTGGGTGAACTCCGGGAGTTGGTGGTGGACAGGGAGGCCTGGCATGCTGCGATTCATGGGGTTGCAAAGAGTCAGACACGACTGATCAACTGAACTGAACTGAACACTACATCCTACAGGTACTAATTGTAGCACCTATGTGATCGTAAATGGGGAAGATAATGTGCAGGCTTCTAGCATGTAAATGACTGGTCAGTTAAGACTTTTCTCCATAATGGCCTTTCTTCAGTTACACCACCATTAAGACAATTTCTTTCTTTTCTTTTTCAGAATTATGACTTTTAAAAAAGCAAAACAACAATACATGCAAGTCCAGTGCTGCTACTGCTGCTGTTTAGCCGCTTCAGTTGTGTCCAACTCTTTTCGACCCCATGGACTGTAGCCCCCAGGCTCCACTGTCCATGGGGATTCTCCAGGCAAGAATACTGGAATGGGTCATCATGCCCTCCTCTAGGGAATCTTCCCAACTCAGGGATCGAACCCAGGTCTCCCACATTGCAGGCTGATTCTTTACCATCTGAGCCACTAGGGAAACCCAAGAATACTGGAGTGGGTAGCCTATCCCTTCTCCAGGGGATCTTCCTGACCCAGGAATTAAACTGGGGTCTCCTGCATTGCAGGTGGATTTTTTACCAGCTGAGCTACCAGGGAGGCCCCAAAGAGTCCATTAGAAGTAAATTTTCAGCATTACAATTTCAGACAAATAAGTGCCCACTAATTTTATTTGGCATTATAGTGCTTATAGTAAGAAAATGTCATTGAGAACAGATATGAATAAACTTTCATTTTATAACATACAAATTGCATAGTTTAAGTTTCAAATTGTTTTTGTTACCTTTATAAAGTTGTTTCTGTTATGAGATTGATATTTATTTCCACCTGTGAAATTGTGTTTGAGTATCTTGATTGGGATAGAAGGCTTTATACTTCTCATTAAAATGAAAAGAATTAAAGATTTTAAATTTTAATAGCTTTTCATTTGGCTTTTCAGGGAATTAATGAAGGAATAGATATGTTGATACTTAAGAGTCCTGGATTTAAAGAAGAAATAACTGGACTTCCCTAGTAGCACAGTGGTAAAGAATTTGCCTGCCCGATGCAGAAGACAAGGGTTTGATCCCTGATCTGGGAAGATCCCTTATGCTACAGAGAAACTAAGCCCGTGCGCTACAACTACTGAGCCCGTGTACCACAATTACTGAAACCTGTGCACCCTAGAGCCCATGCAATGAGAAGCCTGCAAGAGAAGCTACTGCACTGAGAAGCCTGCGCACCGCAACTGGAAAGTAGGCCCTGCTCACTACAGCTAGAGAAAAGCGTGCGCAGCAGTGAAGACCCAGCACAGCCAAAAATAAATTCAAAAAAGTATTTTTTAAAAAGAGCTCAAAAAAAAAAAAAAAATAGAAAGAAATAACTTTGCTAATGAGTATATGATACAAAGATATTTCCAGCTTTGAAGTTTCTGGAGATTCCTCAAGACAACCATGAAAGACTAGCCCCAGGCTTGGTCTTGGCTTGAAGCCCACAGGCTTAATACCAAAAGGCTCAAGTGTGAAAGGAAGGGTGTGCCAGGATCACTGGGATGCTCTTCTAGACCATTTGTTTTCTCTTTTGCCATGGTTTACACTCAACTCAGTGGTTTGTCTTCTCATCTTTGTATCCCCACTACCTATTTTAGGGTCTTCCACGGAGTCCACACTAAATAAGTGTTCACAGATTTTTTTTTTTAAAGGCCAAATTTTCCTTAAGTTTTTAAATTATACTTTTTATGTGTAATTAGTAACTCCCAAATTTTCTGCAGAAGAAAACACTGCCAACATTTGGCATGAGAATTTTAAATCTTCAGCTTTAAACAAATTATGTTCATAATGAAGGGGAGCAGAATAACACCGCTAAATACGCCACTTTTGTTTAAGGATTATCTTGAGCCGGTTGTTTTTAAGAAACTGCGAACACAAGAGAGGCTCTGAAAACCCAGCAAAAGTCACTCTTTTGTAAGAGACATTTACATTCCCCCAGGAAGAGGAAGATGACTAAATCGCTAGAAACTCTTACCAATGGATAAGCCACTGACTTAAATCTGCATAACAGCCATAACCTTGTTTACTCTGCTTTTCCTGGTAATCTCCCATAAACATGCTGCACCTCCCCACTCCACACCCCCACTTCCTCCCCCACCCCCCACCATCTTTCTTCTGTGTTTAGCTAACAAAAGAAAGGTTTTGAAGGTGGTGGTGGTTTGGGCCATTTCAGGAGTTACTCAGTTTTCCTGGGTCTCTGCCATGTACACAGGAGGTCTACATGTTATAAAACTTCAGTTTGTTTTTTTCCTGTTAATATGTCTTTTATTAAAGGAGGTCTCAGCCAAGAAGCTAGAAGGGGAGAGGCAAAATTATTTTTCCTCCTTGTAATATAAACAAAGGGGAATTTAATTATCTTTATTTGGTAATTTTTGCCTTCCTCCGGTCCCATACACCCTTCTACCTGGATGTAACTGAGCTTGTACAAAGTCAAGATTGAGAACCTCCAGAATAGAAGTATTCAAGGAAAAGAAAAGTTATCAATGACACAGGTTAAACCAAAACAGAAAGAAAATTAGTATAAAGACTCATGAGAATATCTCTGAAGACAAATCTCCATATTAGATCAGTAAATAGCACATTAACTCATCAGAATATTTGAAAGTTTGCTACCAAAAAACGATAATTTTTCATAAAGCAAAAGGAGACTGGTAACACATGAGCATTTACAAAGCACATGCATTTACCATTATTAAGAGTTTCTAGGGCAGTAAACCAGAGAAGGCAATGGCACCCCACTCCAGTACTCTTGCCTGGAAAATCCCATTGACTGAGGAGCCTGGTGGGCTGCAGTCCATGGGGTCACTGAGGGTCGGACACGACTGAGCGACTTCACTTTGACTTTTCACTTTCCTGCATTGGAGAAGGAAATGGCAACCCACTCCAGTGTTCTTGCCTGGAGAATCCCAGGGACGGGGGAGCCTGGTGGGCTGCCGTCTATGGGGTCGCACAGAGTCGGACACGACTGAAGCGACTTAGCAGCAGCAGCAGCAGGGCAGTAAACTGAGCAAGCTGAGGTTGACATGAGACATTTTGAGTAGACTGAAAGGCGTTCAGGTTTGGGATAACATTTTAGAATTTTTACATACCTAAGGTCACAGTCAACTCTAAAACTGTTTAAAGATGTATTTATTCTATAAAATCTGGACCTTCCTATATTAACAATACCACAAAAGAGTAATATTGATATATTTGAAACAAGTGATCTCAAGAGCTGAGTAACTTTATTTTTTTCATTTAAAAAAAAATCTATTTTATCGAAGCATAGGTGGTTTACAATGTTGTGTACAAAAGTGTGTGTTTTTCTGGTGTATAAAAGTGTTTCTGGTGTATAAAAGAGCTATTTTTTTCTTGGTAAGTTTTATTATGCGAAATGTTTAAATACTTTGGATGTAAGCTGCTTTTTTGTTGCCCCCCAGATTTCTAGTTCAGTGATTCTTAACTTGGGGGTGGGGTTTGACCTTCAGGGGACACTTGGCAAGGTGTGAAAAACGTGTGAAGACATTTTTGGTTACCTAAATTGTGAGAGTGAGGAGAGGGTTGCTACTGGCATCCATTGAAAAGAGATCAGGGAATTTATTTTATTCATTGTTTGATCTCTTGGACCTTTGAACATTGCCTGATAAACTGTTGTTTTTTAGTTGGCTAAGTCTTGACGGACTCTTTTGCAACCCCATGGACTGTAGCCTGCTAGGCTCCTCTGCCCATGGGATTCTCCAAGCAAGGATACTGGAGTGGGTTGTCATTTCCTTCTCCAGGGGATCTTCCCGACCCAGAGACCAGATTTGCATATCTTGCACCCTTTACCACCAGGGAAGCCTTGCTTGATACACACTAGATGCATAATAAGCTTTTGTTGAATAAGCAAGGAAGTAACTGAATGAATAAGTGGATGAATAAAGAATGATAGTTATTCTCCCTGAGCAATTTTCATTCACTTAGTTTATACTGTGGTGTTGTTAGCCATCAAAGTCTCTGCAAATGGAATTCGAATCTTAGTTTTCAATAATTCTCTCTACTGCACGAGAAAGATGTGAATATTCCTCATGTGCACACACACGCACGTGTACCCACAGTGACAAACAACATGGATAATTCATTCTATTGGAGGGAAAAATCAATCAAGAGTGTTTGTTTTCACTGTGAATATCACCAGGAACAAGATTGTTGTTGTGCATTTCCTGATGAAATGTTTAAGGAGCAGCTATAGATAATCTCGGAGAAGGCAATGGCACCCCACTCCAGTACTCTTGCCTGGAAAATCCCACGGACGGAGGAGCCTGGTAGGCTGCAGTCCATGGGGTCGCTAAGAGTCGGACACGACTGAGCGACTTCCCTTTCACTTTTCACTTCATGCATTGGAGGAGGAAATGGCAACCCACTCCAGTGTTCTTGCCTGGAGAATCCCAGGGACGGGGGAGCCTGGTGGGCTGCCTGCCGTCTATGGGGTCACACAGAGTCGGACATGACTGACTCGACTTAGCAGCAGCAGCAGTAGCAGCAGCAGCAGCAGCAGCATAGATACTCTGAGTCTGTGTCTCCAGATCACAGAAATCAGCAGTCACTTTAGAAACAGCAACTCTATTTTGTTTCTGTTTGCTTTAATCTCACACCTGAGCTTTACCTGCTGCACTGTCATTTTAAAATTGTTTCCTTGCCAAGGTCAACAGTGAAATCACTTGGTGCTGGGATCAAAGATTAATCACAGGCACAGCTTTCATTGGGGTAGAGGCAAGTATGGCTACTGTTGACTCTGCAGGCATCAGCAAAAAGCACTGATCTGGGCATTGGGAGTATGTTAACTATCTAGTGCTGCCTAACAAATTACCCCGAAACCAAGCAGCTTCATAAAACAAATATTTGCTACCCCATAATCTCTGTGTGTCATGGTTTATGGGCATGGCTTAGCTGGGTCTTCTGTCTCGGAGGTTCTCACAGGGTAAAAAACAAAGTCTGGCTGAGACTGAAGTCCTCTCAAGCCTTGATGGCTTCTATTTTATTTTTTAAATTTATCTATTTTACTTGGAGGCTAATTACTTTACAATATTGTGGTGGTTTTTGCCACACATTCACATGAATCAGCCATGGGTGTACACGTGTTCCCCATCCTGAACCTCCCCCCACCTCCCTCCCCATCCCATCCCTCAGGGTCATCCCAGTGCATCAGCCCTGAGCACCCTGTCTCATGCATCGAACCTGGACTGGCGATCTGTTTCACATATGATAATATACATGTTTCAACGCTATTGATGGCTTCTAAATTCACTCACAGTTGTGGGTAGGACTCAGTTCTCGGTGGACTGTTGGACTAAGGGCCTCAGTTCCTGCATGGCTGTTGATCAGAGGCAGCCCTCATTTCCTTGTCATGGAGGCCTCTCCACAGGGCAGTTCACAACATGGCCACTGGCTTCATCAAAGTCAGGGAGCAAGAAGAGCCAGGCAGAGAGTAAAAGCAAGACGGAAGCCATAGTCCCTTACAACCTAATCCCTGAGGGTGACAGTGCATCTCTTTTACCATATTCTACTCATTAGGAGCAAGTCACTAAATCCAGCTGACACTCAAGAAGGCAATAACACAAGGGCATGAATACCAGGAGGTGAGAATCTGAACTATGGCATTCTGACCTGCCCTCTCTCCCCCGAAAGGTATACTGAGCAGAGAATTATCTAAATTACACTCCATAAGAAGGTTTTAATTTATTTCAGTAATGAAGACTTACGTTTGACTTCAAACTTTCCAATTGAGTTTAGTGAAATTGAAACTTTTGCTAACTCCCTGTTAACTTCCTAGTTTGGAGTGGAAGTCACAGCAGACAATTCAGCTCAAGGAATAATATGTTTACTCTGGAACGAGAATGGAGAGTGCCTCACACACATACAAGTCTCCTCTCCAATTAGGAAGCAATGTTTCTACATTTCCCTACTTTTTCTAAAAATGTAAGTTCTGGCTTACAATGTAATTTCAATAATGTATTACCCTTATAATTAAATGAAGATTCATTGATCCTTTTTTCATCTTTGCTCATTGATATTTTTCTTTTTTAAACCCTTTCAGGGTTCATTTCATCCAGAAAATCTTTTGCAACTTGATTCCTTAGTTTGAGTGATAATTATATGCTTTTGGAGCCCAAGGAGAATTGAGGAAGAGGTTTGCCAATGCAGGAGACACACAATAGATGCAGGTTGGGAGGATCCCCTTGAGGAGGAAATGGTTACCCACTCCACTATTTTTGCCTGGAGAATCCCACGGACAGAGGACACTGGCGGGCTACAGTCCAGGAGGTCACAAAGAATTGGACATGACTTAGCAACAGCACATGCACACAAAATGTATATATGTAAAGAAGTGATTCCCTGGTGGCTCAGAGGTTAAAGCGTCTGCCTCCAATGCTGGAGACCTGGGTTTGATCCCTGGGTCGGGAAGATCCCCTGGAGAAGGAAATGGTAACCCACTCCAGTATTCTTGCCTGGAGAATCCCATGGACAGAGGAGCCTGGCAGGCTACAGTCCATGGGGTCACAAAGAGTTGGACACGACTGAGCGACTTCACTTCACTTCAAAGAAGTGATAGTTCATGTACCTTTGAGACTGGACCAAAGTATATGTCTGCTTCAAACTTAGTGTCACATTCCCATTTGATGAAATATTCCCCTCTAGGCAGCCCGATGGTTAATATGAATCCCCCCACTTCTAAGTTTAACGCTGTATAGCAGAAATAAGTTTTATTAAAAACTTTAATAAGCCATTCACTGTTTTCTTTTTTTGGCTTGTGGGATCTTAGTTCCCTGACCAGGGACTGAACACCTGGGGCCATAGCAGTGAGACCACTGAATGTCTACCACAGGACCACCAGGGAACTCCCAGTCATTCACCATTTGACATTGTATAACAGGTTTTACATTACCCCAGTATCCCACAAGGTCTTCAAATGAAACTTTCTTCAAACACCTCTTGAAAATCTACGATCAAAACAACAAAGTCTATGAACTAAAATAAATTTAAAATCTACTAAAAGTAAACACATTATAAAATCATACTTACTCATTTCACAGTGAGTGGTAATGACCAATCCAGGGAGGAGCCCTCAATTACTTGACAAGTTCCTTTTGTGACTATGAGGGATGTTTTGGGGGTTACTGTGATACAGTGCTTTTTCCTACAAAATTCTCCGCCTTTGGACATTTTTGCAAAAAATGTTTAGCCCAATCCTTTAAAGTCAACAGCTGACAAAGTTCATTTTTTTCTCTTGCTGAGCAGTGGCCTTGCTTCTGTGCATTAGATCAGCTATCAGAGGGCTCACTCATTGTCCATGGGAGAGTGGGAAGAATTGAGACCTCCTGTGTATGACTGGCTATTCCATCTGGAAAGCCTAGGATGTAGATGTGATTCTCATAGAAGACAACTCACTCTTGAATTTCTGCCCTCCAGCCAATCATGTGTTCTCCAGTCAGACATCTTAAGGAAAAAAGTGCCACAAGTCAGCTGTCAGAAGTCAAAGCAGAATGTATTTCTCAAATTTGTCCCTAGCTAATGAATATTTCATCATTAGAACTTATATTATTTGCACAAATACCTGAGTTTAGTGATTATGTATAGAAACTGCTTTACTTAGTATCACATTTACTCCAAAAGAAGGATTTACATGGTAAACTTGAGCAAACACTCTAATAAGAACAGAATTAGCTGCCTTAGTGACAAGAAAATTTACATTTAAAAAAAGCTATTTTGAAATTTCATTATGCATGAAGAATTTATCTTGCCTTTAGCCTTTCCTCTATGGAAAACTGAAACTTATTCACAGGCTCATGTTGATACTACAGTTGAGTGTCTAAATATGAGTATTATTGCAATTTGTAAGTCTTAATCCCTTGTCGGCAGTTTAGTCCCTCTAAAGGGCTTCTTGCTACTGCAATAAGATTTTGTTCCAGACTCTTCTTCTGACTGCCCCACCCCCCAAGGCAATATGTTTCTTTTGCATTAGTATTAATGTAATGTAAGGGAAGGTGTAGCCAATGATATTGAAGAAACAAGTAAAATATACTTTTTAAAATTTTTGGCTGCATGTTGTGGTATGTGAGACCTTAGTTCCCCAAACAGGGATTGAACCCACGTACCCTGCAATTGAAGGGCCATAATCCAATATTGGAATATTAATGGCATGTAAGAGCTTCTTATCCTTCCAAATGAGGTCATGATATAACAGAACTAACAGACCATCTTGAAAAGATCCTAAGAACCGGATCTCTAGGCAATGGTTTTCAAACTAGACAGCATTCACTCAGGATAATTCCCCCCTCAATTTAGGGAACAAATAAATAATTATTTTGAGGGGCAATGATAACACAAGCATTCTGAGGGTTATTTTTTTTTAAGGGACTAACTACTCACTACTTGTTTTTTAGTTTTCAGATATGTCTACTGTAATCTTGGCTGTTTTTTTTAAAGATATTGAAGTATAACATACATTCAATAAAGTGCATTAATCATAAGTGTACAGCTGAATTAATTTTTATGACACCAGTCAAGACATAGAACGTTTCCAGAACCCCTGGAAGGCTGTCTTACGCATGTTCTCAGTCAACACCTCTCCCCAGAGATAACCAGTATTCTGACAGCTATCAGTTGTAACGATCTTTGCCTATGCATGATATTCATATGAAAGAATACTAAACAGAATGTACAATTTTGGGTCTGGCTTCCTTTCATTCATCAAGTCTGTGAGAGCCATCCGTATCATTGTGTGCTGTTGTAGTTCATTCTCTTTTTACTGTTGTATGGTATTCTACTGTATGAATATAACACAATTTATATATCCTCCTACTGATAGTCGTTCGACTTGTTTGGACTTTATGAATAAGGATATTATGAATGAATGTGCACATGTCTTTGGAAGACACATGCATTTATTTCTCTTGGTTCTATATCTAGGAGTTGAATTGCTGGCTCATACAATATATGCATGTTTAGCTTAAGTAACGGAGAAGGCAATGGCACCCCACTCCAGTACTCTTGCCTGGAAAATCCCATGGACAGAGGAGCCTGGTAGGCTGCAGTCCATGGGGTCGCTGAGGATCGGACACGACTGAGCGACTTCACTTTCACTTTTCACTTTCATGCATTGGAGAAGGAAATGGCAACCCACTCCAGTGTTTTTATCTGGAGAATCCCAGGGACGGGGAAGCCTGGTGGGCTGCCCTCTATGGGGTCGCACAGAGTCAGACACGACTGAAATGACTTAGCAGTAGCAGCAGCAGCTTAAGTAAATACTGTCAGTGTTTCAAAATGACTTTGCCAACTTACACTCCCATTGATAATGTATATGAAAGTTCAGTTGCTCCACATCCTTGCCACCACTTGGTATTATCAATCTTACTAATTTGGGGCATTCTACTCTGTTTAGCAATATCTCATTGTAGCTAAATTTGCCTGAAAAAAACTGTGCATGTTTCCATGTGCTAATGGACCATTTGAATATTCTCTTTGTAAAATGCCTCTGTAAATCTTTTGCCCAGTTATAAACTTAGTCACTTATCTTTTTTGTATTGATTTGCAGGAGTTCTTTATATATTCTGGATATGAGTCATCTTTTGTATACATAAACTTTCTTCCTAATTTACCTTTTTATTATCTTAAAGGTGTCTTTTGATAAATTGTTCTTAATTTACTGCAGTTCAGTTTATCAATCTTTTTTTTATGGTTGATATTTTCTGTACTATTTTAAAGAAAAAAGTTGTACCTTCTCTAGTTTCACTCATAAAACATAAGGATTGAAAAATATAAAAATAGAAGCAAAAAAAGATAAGAATTGAATCCAACATTCTTATTGAGGTGGACAATCAGAAAACTTTAAAGTGTTATAAACCCCACTAGAACAGCTAAAAGTTCAACGACTAACAACATACAACGTTGGTGGATGTGAAGCAACTAGAAGTCTCACTGTTGGTTGGAGTGTAAAGTAGTACAATCATTTTGGAAATCTTATTTGTCAATTTCTTATGAAATTAAATAAACATTCACCCAACCTATGACCCAAAATTTTGCTTCTAGGCAAAAAGAAATGAAATACTTAAGAGAAATGAAAACATGTCCATAAAAAAGTATTGTACAAAAATGTTTATAATAACTTTATCTGTAATAGATTTCAATTAGAAATAACTCAAATACTCATCAACAAACAAGATAAGCAAATTGTGGCATATTCATACAAGAGAATACTGCTGAGAAAAAAATTACTACAAGCAATAACTTGGATGAGTCTTGCAAACATTGTAAGTGAAAGAAGACACAAAGAATGCATATTGTATTGCATCATTTTACTTATATAAAGTTGCAGAACTTGCAAATTAATATGGGGTAATGAATCAGAACAAGCTGACAAGTTTAAGTTCTAGCAAATATTTTTCCTATAGGGAAAACTCTACAGATATATAAACAGTGCCAGGAGAAAAACTGTATTGTCGGAAACACAAACCCAAATTCTACTGGCAAACAGCTTCAGTGTCTATTTCAGAGTATCAAGACAGTGACTATTATTATTAGCAGCCCAGGGAATGTAAATAAAGTGTCCAGGTAAGACATTTTATTCCCCAGCACAGAGGGCATCTGGAAGCTTATGGCTCAAAGGAAACCTGTCTGTGTGGCTACAGTGGGGATAAAGCTATGGGCAAGAGGTGACTGTCAAGAGGATAAAAAGGCTGAAGAGGAGACAAAGCTCAAGTTAAGAGGAGGAGGAGGGTCCCCTCTACTAGTCAAAGGAGAGGCGAGTTATAAAGGGCTTCCAAAGCCAGAATGCAAACTCTGAGAACTGTCCTAAGCAGTCTTCTGCATTCTCCCTGACCACTTAGCTACAATCAGTGCTATGACACTTACTGATTATTGTTTGTTTGTTTTTTTAATTTTTATTTATTTATTTTTTTACTTACTGATTATTGTAAGTGTGTGCCATCGTGTGACCTTTCAACTGTTGCATTTCAGCTTTTACCTTACATTGATCCTTACTTCGAATTCCTTAATCTATTTTACTTAGACCCCAGGCCTTGGTGCATCATCACCTGGTCTGTTCAAGGTATGGCTCCAGATGGAATTATTTCCATGTTATGAGGAAATGAAAAACTAAGGAAAGGAAAACATAGTACCAGTGTTTTCTGTTGCAATGTGGAAAGATCGCTTTTGGAAGACTTAAGGCCCATTATTAGCATCTTTGAAATACTTTGTCTTTCCCCGAGAGGTCTATATGTGCAGGAGAGGTATGCATGGAGATGCATCCAAAAGATGAGACTCAGAAATACCAGCTTAAAGAGTAAAGCACCCCTAATGGCAGAAGTTGACCTAGAACTGTCAGCTAAGCCTGAGTGTTGCTTGGAGCTGGGCCACGGTGCTCTCCTGGTGAACATAAGCCATCTCAGAAACACCAACATCACATAAGCCCATTCTGAAACTACAACAGATCAAGATAAAAACAAGACCACCCTGTAATCATGTCTGAACAGAGACAAAAGCATGAATAGTGTTCAAATGGCAAAAATGACCTCGCCCTAGTCTCCCCTCCTTTGTTGTTGTTCAGTCACTAGGACGCATCTGAACTCTTTGTGACCCCATAGACTGCAGCATGCCAGCCTTTCCTCTTCTTCACCATCTCCCAGAGTTTGCTCAAATTCATATCCATTGAGTTGGTGATGCCATCCCACCATCTCATCCTCTGTCACCCTCTTCTCCTGCCCTCAACCTTTCCCAGCATCAGGATTTTTTCCAATGAGTCAGTTCTTCACATCAGGTGGCCAAAGTATTGAAGCTTCAGCATCAGTCCTTCCAATGAATATTCAGGGTTGATTTCCTTTAGGATTGACTGGTTTGATCTCTTTGCAGTCCAAGGGACCCTCAAGAGTCTTCTCTAGCACCACAATTTGAAAGCATCAGTTCTTTGGGACTCAGCCTTCTTTATGGTCCAACTCTTACAAACACGCATGACTACTGGAAAAACTATAGCTTTGACTAGATGGACCTTTGTTGGCAAAGATCCAGAGATCAAACCTGTGTCTCCTGCATCTCTTGCATTGGCAGACGGATTCTTTACCACTGTGCCACCCTGGAAGACCCTTCCCTCTTTTAGATAAGATTTATTAAAGTACCCCAGGGGTTCCCTAGTGGGTCAGCAGTAAAGAACCCGTATGCTATTGCAGGAGACAGGGGTTTGATCCTTGGGTCGGGATGATCCCCTGGAGGAGGCAATGGCTACGCACTCCAGTATTCTTGCCTGGAAAACCCCATGGACAGAGGAACCTGGAGGGCTACAGTCCATGGGGTCGCAAACATGGGGTCCATGGGGGCACAACTTAGTGACTAAACAATAACAAAATTAAAATACCCAATCATAGAATTACTCCCATTTCCTGACAGCACCTAAACTAGAATAAAGCCCTATTTCCTGAAGTTTGTCAATAACCTCAAATATGCAGATGACACCACCCTTATGGCAGAAAGTGAAGAAGAACTAAAGAGCCTCTTGATGAAAGTCAAAGAGGACAGTGAAAAAGTTGGCTTAAAGCTCAACATTCAGAAAACTAAGATCACAGCATCTGGTCCCATCACTTCATGGCAAATAGATGGGGAAACAATGGAAACAGTGGCTGACTTTATTTTTCTGGGCTCCAAAATTACTGTAGATGGTGATTGCAGCCATGAAATTAAAAGACGCTTACTCCTTGGAAGGAAAGTTATGACCAACCTAGACAGCACATTAAAAAGCAGAGACATTACTTTGCCAACAAAGGTCCTTCTAATCAAGGCTATGGTTTTTCCAGTGGTCATGTATGGATGTGAGAGTTGGACTATAAAGAAAGCTGAGCGCGGAAGAATTGATGCTTTTGAACTGTGGTGTTGGAGAAGACTCTTGAGAGTCCCTTGGACTGCAAGGAGATCCAGTCAGTCCATCCTAAGGGAGATCGGTCCTGGGTGTTCATTGGAGGGACTGATGTTGAAGCTGAAACTCCAATACTTTGGCCACCTGATGCGAAGAGCTGACTCATTGGAAAAGACCCTAATGCTGGGAAAGATTGAGGGCAGGAGGAGAAAGGGACGACAGAGGATGAGATGGTTGGATGGCATCACGGACTCGATGGACATGGGTTTGGGTAGACTCCAGGAGTTGGTGATGGACAGGGAGGCCTGGCATGCTGCGGTTCATGGGGTCGCAAAGAGTTGGACACGACTGAGCAGCCAAACTGAAATGAACTGTCCCAAGTCACTATTACAAGTCCAAATACTATAATAAATCCTTTTTAACCCCCTCACTAAGATGCTCTATGACTCCCCAACATGTACCTTCATTCTCATTATAATAAATCAATAAATCAACTTTGACTCTAGGTGTGTTTCTCATGGTCTTTAGCTAGAGGACATTAAGAGAACTACAAAGAAATCAAGTGGAATTGCTAAGACAACATGACCTAGAAAAGCTGCACCTTGTGTATAACCTGCATATAGGTCAGTACCAAAAGTCAATTATGTACCCCTTAATGAGACGTCTTGCATCTCAATCATTTTTAACCTGAGCTCTTTGCTACTAGAAGCAGAATAAAACCTGTTTACCTCATATGGTGGCGCTAGTGGTAAAGAACCCGCCTGCAATGCAGGAGACATAACGAGATGTGAGTTCGATCCCTGGGTCAGGAAGATCCCCTGAAGGAGGGCCTGGCAACCCACTCCAGTATTCTTGTCTGGAGAATCCCCATGGACAGAGAAGCCTGGCAGGCTGCAGCCCATAGTGTTGCAAAGAGTCAGATATGACTGAAGCAACTTAGCATGCAGCACGCACTTCGTATAGAAACCTTGTATAGACTTATGTCTGTTCTTGATAAAGATGTCCAGGGGAGAAGTGTGAGGTACCTATCAATCTTTAGTGGGTCTGAGTGCACAGAAATTCTTGCCAGAAGCTGAGGCTCACAGAAGCTGGAAAAGTACAGGAAGTCCAAGCCTGGGGTGATCACATTAACAGAGAAAGTGTACGAGAAAGGCAGAGTGACACTGAGTCCTGGATTGCCCCCTGGTGTTTACACCAAAGAACTGTTATCTGTGACAGAACATTTGCCCCAGCAAAAGAACTGTTCTCTGTGACAGAACATTTGCCCCAGCAAATTGTCATACAATTGTCAATTTCCTGCAGACTCTCGGTGAACAGCTACATGCCCAAGGCAGTTTTACCAAGACCTTGTCCTTTTGACAGGATATTTATACTTAAAGCTACTATGTGGTAGTTAAAAATCAGGTTCTGGAGTCGGAAATGCTCGATTTTAAATCACTTACAAATTGATCCTGGGAAAGTTCCTTAACATTTTGTGCTTTAGTTTCTTCATCTGAATAACAGACACAATAATAACTGAAGCTAGTTTGTGGGGTTTTGTGGATTTAAGGGGCTTGCATAGTGCCTGCCACATGGTAAGCTTCCGATGAATGGTAGTCATTGTTTATGCTATTAGTCCGTATTCAGAAACACAATGATGTTGACTATTCCTAATACTTGAATTTTTATTTTTGGAGAGTTTTACAGAGATGTCACGCATACTCACATAGTTACATGTGTATGTATACACTCAAATACATATGTATCTGTACCACACATGGGGTTTTTCATGGATATTTGTACTTGAATGGGCAAATACTATCAAATACAGGGGCCATGTTAGCTCAGGGATGAATATAAACCGGTCAAATGCTAAAAGTGGCTTCGTAAATTTCCATATCTTAGTGATGATAAATTGTATTTGAATTTTCCCAAATTGTTTCCCTGAGCTTAGGTAGTTTTCTTCCTTAGAGAATTTGACACCCCATCTTGTCATTTTATACTTTCCACTAGTTTCTGAACCAGAGTTATCATGACCATCAATACCAGCTCTCCCCAAAAGTACTCTGGTCCACAGGGACACCAAAGAGCTGCAGTGAAAAATTATTTAACTATTGCTAATGACTACCTCTCCAACGAGGACCTGTTTTAAAGCAGTCCCAGTAGACCATAACACCAAAGTCCAAATGGTGATAATGTTTTTCATTAAAAATAGTTTAGAATGACAATTCATTAGTTTAGTGTGCCTTCTTAAAGGGAAGGCTCAGAGAAATCACTTCATGCAAGGGAAGCATGAGGGAAGATTCCAGAGTGGAAAAAGATAGTGACCTCGACCAACTGTGGTTGAAATAGCTTGCATGTGTGAATTTGACAAAAACATATGACCACGGGACTCATGTTATTATTTGTAAGTCTATACTACTTGTAAATGAGCTCATGTTATGAAACTTTAGACAGGGGCAGTTTTCTCCCAGGAGCTGAGGAAATCTCTAAGTCTCTGCTAAGGCTCCGGGCAAGTGCTGAAGGAACCTCGCGCATCCCTCGGGCCTTACCACCTAGTCCACTCCAGCTAACTTCCACCTGCCTGTGTCAACACTGCCTTAAGTGGAAGGCCTCTCGGCTCATACACAGGACAGGCTGAAATTTCCAGGAAAGAATGCCGTCCAAGAACAGCTAACCACTGACAACTGTTAGTGTATAAATACCCCAGCTCCCAGGGCCCTTTGGTTAAATAACCTGGGGTATGGGTTTTACACCATTTCTCCAAGCTTTCCTGTAGGATTAAGCTCTCATTGTTCACAGTGGAAGCTAGCTTGATAATGGCTTCATGCTTTGTCAGCTGCCTTCTCTCTCTTTTCACATTTCCTCACTCTCCTACCAGTGCTATCTGCACCTCCCAAATAAACTACTTACTCTCGTATGCTTTGCTCAGATGCTGTTTTTGGGGAAGCCCAAGCAAAAACAGGTTTGGATAAATGGAAGCACTCTTGGAGAAAGGCAAATATTTGGCTTCACGCTGATAGCTGACCGTGCAGTTTCGAAGGAGGAGGATCAGTCATTGGGATGGGGTTAAGCTCTTGTGGTTCATTCTATTAACCCAACTACTAGTTTGCTGATGAGGGCTCACTTTCCCTGCAGTCACTGGTCCTCGAATCACCCCACCTGCCATGTGGGGAGGAGGGGTGTTTGCGTCAGCCAAGACCTATGCGGCTGCTGCTAAAGCAGAAAATAGTGCAGTGTCATCAATCAATGCCTTGTACATGCTCTCGGCCGAAGGGCAATTAGTGTTACTCAGGACGAAAACTAATATAAGGCTGTGGATGAATGTGTTATTGCAGAAACTATCAGATCAGCCTGGCTGTAAGAAGTGATTAGAGGCGGTGGGAGTGCTCCTTGCGTGTGCCAGGCAACAGCTAGTGGAGAGCAGCCTTCTGTCTCCAGCTTGGATGGGGTCATACCACTCACTGATAGGAAGATTAGTTTTTTTCACTACTTCCACTCTTCTGGATTATCCCTTTAACAGGCTCAGTAAATAGGGCATATCTACTTCTATGGTTGTGGCCATGTTTTCTTTCCTAAAAGCAAGAAAATGGAATTCCTTCAACGTACTCAGGATATTTTTTGCAAGCTTTTTCCTTTCCTGTCTGGCTTTGACTCTCTCACATTCTCTGTATTCCTGTCATCCTCTTCCCTCTGGCTCTTTCTCCCTGAAACCCTACCTCCTACCTCATCTCTCTCTCTGTCTCTTTTCTTCCTCTCCTCCTGCCCCTGTCTGTCTACCCTGCTTTTCTTTCTGCTTTCTTCTTTCCATCTCCTGTATTCTTTCTCTCTCTATGCCCCCTTCCTCTGCTCTGGTCCTTCATTTGGTTCTTGGAATATATTTTCATGTTCTGACATTCTTTAAAGTAGATTAATTTACTGAGTCCTTGATATATCCACCAAGGAAAAGCAGTTATGCTTAAAATCTTTCTATGTCATGTGTAGTCAAATAACCCAACATAAAACCAGTTAGATTCATTTTTAAGTAAACTTCCCTCTTGGGCTTTGAAAATATGACTCCTACAGTTCCCCATCTGGATAGACTGGCTGTCTGCTTCTCTGCCTTTATTGAAGCCCTGCTGTACATGCTAAACAGGCAGTGGGGCAGCACAAAGTTCAGCCACCTTTACTAAACAGGTGCCAAGTGTCATCTCCTCCTGTTTGCCTAGAGAGGCAGAGGGGAAAGGTAGTAAAAGGGTGAAGGAAGCCATAAAGACCTGCTGTTCACCGCCACCTAGGGTTATGGTTTACTGCCTGCAGTTCATAGGTGGGCCTGTGAGGGGAGCGAGGGTGGAGGCGGCCTTTACACCAGAATGGAACCAAGATGTCCACAGGCTAATTCTGGCTGGATTTTGAGATGTCATAAGACTGAGAGCCCCCTGGAACTTCCAAATAACTCCTGGTTCAGTATCATCCATCAACCCAAAGGCAGAAGTACTAAAAACTTGCTGGAAAGCAGCATGAGGAGAGAATTTCCTCTCTAGGTCTCAAAACGATCTTGGAAACTAAAATTCCAAAGAAAGTGAATAAATCGTATGCTAAGACGGACAGCTGAAAAAACCATTGATCAAAACACAAATGCGCTCAGAGCAAAAAGCTGAAATAAGAAAATAGCTTAAAAAGATTTGCACATAAGTATGCCTAAGATGGGGCCTCCAGGGTAGCTCAGCTGGTAAAGAATTAGCCTGCAATGCAGGAGACCCCAATTTGATTCCTGGGCTGGGAAGTTCCCCTGGAGAAGGGATAGGCTACCCACTTCAGTATTTATGGGTTTCCCTGGTGGCTCAGACAGTAAAGAATCTGCCTGCAATGTGGGAGACCTGGATTTGATCCCTGGGTTGGGAAGATCCCCTGGAGCAGGAGGGCATGGCAACCCACTCCAGTACTCTTGCTAGGAGAATCCCCATGGACAGAGGAGCCTGGCAGGCTATGATCCATGGGGTCATAAAGAGTCAGAGATGACTGAGCAACTGAGCACAGCACAGCAAAGCACAGTACATGCCTGAGACAGGTTAAAAAATAATTTTTCATAAATTAAATAGGAAACTATAAAAAAGCAGACTTCAAAGAGTAAGAGTCAGGACATACAAAAGAAACCAAAGGGAAAACTTAGAATGAAAAATATAGTTACTGGGATTAAAAATAGGATAGGATAGTTCCTCAAAAGATAAGATAAACTGAAAGCTAGACACATTTGAATAGAAACTTTGTAACTAGAAAAGAGTCAGTCTTAAATAATTCATCCAGAATCTAGCACATAGATTCTGATGCCAAATATAAAAGATCAATTATAATGTATAAAGATTGAGGGAAAAAAAGAGGGGGAAATTGAAGAATATTTAAGGAAATACTGATAACAACTTTCCGTAACTGAAGAAAGACTTGAACCTTTAAAACAAAGTTTACTTTGAAACTGAGAAGGACAAATAAAATTATACCTATCTTTAGGCACATTGTAGTGGAAATGAACAGCAAGGATAAAGAGAAAATAGCATAAAAGCTACCAAATAGAAATGACAGGTATAATAGAACAATTAGAGAGTAGGCTTCTCAGTAACAACAATACTTGCAAGTCAAGCTAGAAATTTATGTGCGTGTAAGTTCATATCCAAGAGTGAAGGAAAAATAAAAATATTTTCAGATTTACAAAGGCTGAGTTTATGATTCACAGACCCTTCCTGAAAGAAATATTAAAGTATATACTTTGAAAGAAGAAAAGTAATCACAGAGGGAATGCTCAAGATGTGTGAAATGACAGTGAACAAGTTGATAAAACATGTCAGTAAATTTAATTAATGACTTAAAAAATAATCATTTTTTATAAACCTGAGTGAAACTAAATCTCGAAACAATAAAATGGTGGGGGCTGTTCCAGGCATAGTTAGAGAATGTTATCTTCATCTTAAGAAGGAGAATAAGCAAAATTGAGAATTTTTGCTTAGAAAAATTTATACTTAAATATATTTTTAAAAGTTGATCAGTGACCTCCAAAAAATAAAAGAAAGATATGTCCAAATATAAAATAATAAAAATAAATTTCAATGAGTTAAACCCACCCAATAAAAGATATAGACTATCACACTGGATTAAAATCAAAAACCAAATCTGCTATCCTTAATTTATAAAAGAAACCCTTACAGTCAAACTACACATAAAGGTTTAAAATAAAGATCTAAGAGAAATTCATCAGATTAATAGTAATCAAATTAAAATTTGGATAGTGGTGGCAATTTGTGAAGCAGAATTTAAGAGTGTTGTTAGAAATAAAGAGAAATATGTTGTTGTTCAGCTGCTAAATTGTGTCCGACTTTGCGACCCCATGGACTGCAGAATGCTAGGCCTCTCTGTCCCTCAATATCTCCTGGAGTTTGCCCAAGTTTGTGTCCACTGAATCAGTGATGCCACCCAACACCTCATCCTCTGACACCCTCTTCTCCTCCTGCGCTCAATCTTTCCCAGCATCAGGGTCTTCTCCAATGAGTCAGTTGTTCGCATCAGGCGGCCAAAGTATTGGGGCTTCAGCTTCAGCCTCAGTCTTTCCAATGAGCATTCAGGGTTGATTTCCTTTAGGATGGACTGGTGGTTAGGTCGTCTTGCTGTCCAAGGAACTCTCAAGAGTCTTCTCCAACACCACAGTTCAAAACCATCAATTCTTTGGTGCTCTGCTTTCTTTATAGTCGAAGTCTCACACCACTGGAAATATCATATCTTAGACTATATGGACCTTTGTCAGCAAAGTGATGTCTTTGCTTTTCAATATGCTGTCTAGGCTTGTCATAGCTTTTCTTCCAAGAAGCAAGCATCTTCTAATTTCATGGCTGCAGTCACTGGAGTTCTCTTTTCTTCCGCTTTTATTTTTTGTGTTGGATTTCTACTATTATTATAATAAAGGAGTACAATAAGGCTGTATATTGTCACCCTGCTTATTTAACTTCTATGCAGAGTACACCATGCAAAATGCCAGGCTGGATGAGTTACAAGCTGGAATCAAGATTGCTGGGAGAAATATTAATAACCTCAGATACAGATGATACCACTCTAATGGCATAAACCTAAGAGAAACTAAAGAGCCTCTTGATGAAGGTGAAAGAGGAGCATGAAAAAGCTGGCTTAAAACTCAGTATTAAAAAAACTAAGACAAAACACAAAAAAAAAAAAAAAATAAAAAAAAAAATAAATAAATAAATAAATAAATAAAAAAATAAAAAAACTAAGATCATGGCATCTGGTCTCATCATTTCATGGCAAATAGAGGGGGAAGAAGTGGATGCAGTGACACATTTCCTCTTCTTGGGCTCTAAAATGACTGTGGATGGTGACTGCAGCCATGAAATTAGAAGACACCTGCTCCTTGGAAGGAAAGCTATGACAAACCTGGACAGTGTGTTGAAAAGCAAAGATATCACTTTGCCGACAGAGGTCCATATAGTCAAAGCTATGATCTTTCCAGTAGTCCTGCACAGATGTGAGAGTTTGACCATAAAGAAGGCAGAGCGCCAAAGAATTCATGTTTTTGAATTGTGGTGTTGGAGAAGATTCTTGAGAGATCAAACCAGTCAATCCTAGAGGAGATCAACCCTGAATATTCATTGGAAGGACTGATGCTGAAGCTCACACCCCAATACTTTGGCCACCTGTTGCGAACAGTTGACTTATCAGAGAAGACCCTGATGCTGGGAAAGATTGAGGGCAGGAGAAGAGGGTGACAGAAGATGAGATGGTGGGATGGCATCATAGATTCAATGGACATGAACTTGGGCAAACTCTGGGAGATACTGAAGGACAGACAGACTTGATGTGCTGCAGTCCATGGGGTCGCAAAGAGTTGGATATGACTTAGCAACTGAATAACAACAACAAATTTGATAAATATCTATTAAAAACCTACAAAAATCACATCTATTAATTTTTATTATTGTATAATACAACTCATAAACATTGTATATAAAATTCATATACAAAATATATGTACAAATCAAAGAATAAATTCTTAGAGCTTGACATGATTGTTAAATAGACTTCTGCTCTTTGTCGAAGTCAATATGACCTGGAAATATGGGTACTTTATTCACAGAGCTTTAGAACAGTGTTTGCATGCAGACAAGGTGTTTGATTTTCACAAAAACCAGGTAGTTCAAAACTAGTCTAAGGAAACATTTTTCACTTTGCAATCTCAACATCATACACTTTCCATATGGTTTTCTCCTGGCAAATGGACTTTTCCAATTATTCAAAAAACTAATTATCACCTAGTTGAAAGACATTATTTGTTTAAATCAACACTAAAAAGATTTTTTTGGAATGAAAGACATTACATATACAATTAATACAAGTGGCTTAGTTGGGAGATTTTTGCAACATCAAAAACTAGAATCAAAAGATTAGTATCTATAACATACAGGGAAATAATGTAATTAACAAATAAAAGGCAGGAAAGATAAGAAAATGGATGAATTATAAGAAAAGACAAGTCACAGAAACAGAATTGTTACCGAGTAAACAAGAACTAGAAGAGATGTACAACCTCTCTGGTAATCAGAAAAATGCAAAGTAAATCATTTTATTATCATAAAATATGAAGTGTTTGTGAAGAGGTGAGGAAACAGAAAAACTCATGGACTTCCAGCAAGAGTTAAGACTGGAGCAGCTATTGTGGACAAAAATAGTGGTGTTTTAAGTGAAATTACGGATATTCCCAAAGAAATGGAATTCCCACTCCTTTGTATAGAATGTAGATGTATCTCTCGCATGAATCCATGATGGTAACTGAATAGGTTTGCTCACTGGAGCTTCATTTGGGAAAACAAGGAGTTGGAGGCAACCTAGCTGTTCATCAATGGTGAAATGGATAAATAAAATGCATGCTAGTCTGGAAAGATTTTAAAAACACATTCTCAAGTGAGAAAAAGAAATAGATGAGATCTGCAAGACAATGCTGTGCTGTGCTTAATCACTCAGTTGTGTCTGACTCTTTGTGACCCCATGGACTGTAGCCTGCCAGGCTCCTCTGTCCATGGGGATTCTCCAGGCAAGAATACTGGTGTGGGTAGCCATGCCCTCCTCCAGGGGATCTTCCCAACCCAGGGATTAAACCCAGGTCTCCCGCATTGCAGGCATGTTCTTTACTGTCTGAGCCACCAGGGAAGCCCTTATAAGACAATACCATTGTATAACTTTAAAGATACATGGTTTTTAGTTTGCAAAGATGCAAATACATCACAAGAGAGATAAAAAACATATTCAAGTGGGCCTGTGAGGGGTGAGAGGGTGCAGCCAGGCTTCACACCAGAATGGAGCCAAGAAGTCCACAGGCTAATTCTGACTGGATTTGGGATGTCCCTGATATCATCCGTCACAAGACTGAGTGGAGATGGAGCCATGGGACTAGTGACTGATAATGAAGAAAATAAAAATAAAATAAAATAAAACAAGAAAGTGACCACGTACCATCCCAAGGTGATAGCATTCTCTGGTTTGGAGAACGAAAGAACTTAGACTTCTGTGTCTGGAATTAAAAGAAAAGGGATTGTGTTTTGTCTGGTTTAATTATCACCCTTCATTATCATTAAATTCTTTTATTAGTACTTTTAACTATACATTGTTTTGTCTTGACTTTTTAAGCAAACATTCATGTTAATTGAGGTTAACTTTAATTTTGCCCACTCTATTCATGTATAACTTACTTTTCCTGTCTTATTAAAGTGTCTTGCACTTTCATAATGTTGCATTTTAAAATATTTACATCCTGAGAGAATAAAAATTCTGTGCCAAAGAACTGTCTTTCGTGCTCAACGTAGTCTATGATCACAGGCTACATAGGGGATGACAGAGTTTTAACTTATAACCTATTATAAGCACATTATAATGACAACACATAGTTCATATTGCTTGTCTATTAAATGAGTCTCTGGATCCTCACTAATAGAATTGCAGGATATTTGAGTCTGAAGATATTGTTTGATCTAGTTTATTCATTCATTTCACAGAGAAGGAAGCTGAGGTCCAGAGAGGATAAGTAACCTGCCTGACAAAACACAGCTGGAGTTGTAGAGCCAAGACTAGACCCATGCAATGCTCTTTATATTTATCCTCCTTGATCCGGCAGAAGTGCATATATCATGAAGCCAGTGAAGTTTAGGCTTCAGGACCCCTAATTTGCAGAACCTGTTTCCACATGACTAGCAGTGCCGGGGAAATGCGTTAACAGGGTCACAGGTAAACTTTGCAAAAGCAAGAAGTCTGAAATGTAGTTATCTAAGACCACTGTCTCTTTCCATTCTGACTTCTCCATCACACCCCCCCCCCCATGTTAGGGAACACTAGAGTGGCCAAGAACATTGTATATTTGTAAGTTCATATTATTTTTCTTAAAGAGTGCCCCCACAATACCTGGATCCACCCAACCTTCATTTCTAATACCATTAATACCTGTTATTGAGTGTTTGTGACCATCCATGAACATCCTACCCAATCCAGGGATTTGGACATCACCAACAATTTAATTCTACCCTGTGTTCTGCTCCTCTCCCATCCTGCCTCTCTCTGATGGAGTAACTATATTTTGTGTTTATTGTTTCCTTGTCTTTTTCTCTTGTTTTGTTTCATGTACTTTATATGCTTTACAATATACAATTATTTTGATTTGCAATGAACTTTGTGACAGGATCTTGTACTTTAGTCCTCACCCAGCATATTGTTGCAAGCAGCTGTGGTTCAATTATTTTCAGTTCTGTTTAATGCTCTGTTGTTCGAATGTATAAAAATCAGTTTACTCATTCTTTTGTCAATGGCATTTGGGTTGTTTCACATTTTTTTTTCTGTTTTGAACAGTGCTGCTATAAACATTTTTGTACATATTTGTGGAAAACCACATGCAAGAGTTTCCCTGGGGTATACATCTAGGACTAGAAACTCTAGTTCATAGAATTTAAGAATGTTTAAGTTTATGATATAATGTTTTACCATTTTCCAAAGTATTTGACCAAGATATAATATATGAGAGATGTGTTATACAAGAGATTCATTGTTTCACCTTCTTCTCAACACTTGGTATTGTCAGGCTTCCTACTTTTCACAATCTTATGGGTATAAAATGAAATCTCCTTGCCGTCTTCCCATTTCTTCAGTTCAGTTCAGTCGCTCACTTGTGTCCGACTCTTTGTGATCCCATGGACCACAGCACGCCAGGCTTCCTTGTTCATCACCAACTCCTAGAGCTTGCTCAAACTCATGTCCATCGAGTTGGTGATGCCATCCAACCATCTCATCCTCTGTTGTCCCCTTCTACTCTTGCTTTCAATCTTTCCCAGCATCGGGGTCTTTTTCCAATGAGTCAACTCTTCGCATGAGGTGGCCAAAGTACTGGAGTTTCAGCTTTAGCATCATTCCTTCCAAAGAAATCCCAGGGCTGATCTCCTTCAGAATGGACTGGTTGGATCTCCTTGCAGTCCAAGGGACTCTCAAGAGTCTTCTCCAACACCACAGTTCAAAAGCATCAATTCTTCGGTGCTCAGCCTTCTATACAGTCCAACTCTCACATCCATACATGACCACTGGAAAAACCATAGCCTTGACTAGACGGACCTTTGTTGGCAAAGTAATGTCTCTGCTTTTCAATATGCTATCTAGGTTGGTCATGACTTTCCTTCCAAGGAGTAAGCGTCTTTTAATTTCATGGCTGCAGTCACCATCTGCAGTGATTTTGGAGCCCAGAAAAATAAAGTCTGACACTGTTTCCACTGTTTCCCCATCTATTTCCCATGAAGTGATGGGACTGGATGCCATGATCTTCGTTTTCTGAATGTTGAGCTTTAAGCCAACTTTTTCACTCTCCACTTTCACTTTCATCAAGAGGCTTTTTAGTTCCTCTTCACCTTCTGCCATAAGGGTGGTGTCATCTGCATATCTGAGGTTATTGATATTTCTCCCGGCAATCTTGATTTCAGCTTGTGTTTCTTCCAGTCCAGCGTTTCTCATGATGTACTCTGCAGATAAGTTAAATAAGCAGGGTGACAATATACAGCCTTGACATACTCCTTTTCCTATTTGGAACCAGTCTGTTGTTCCATGTCCAGTTCTAACTGTTGCTTCCTGACCTGCATACAAATTTCTCAAGAGGCAGGTCAGGTGGTCTGGTATTCCCATCTCTTTTAGAATTTTCCACAGTTTATTGTGATCCACACAGTCAAAGGCTTTGGGATAGTCGATAAAGCAGAAATAGATGTTTTTCTGGCACTCTCTTGCTTTTTCCATGATCCAGCGGATGTTGGCAATTTGATCTCTGGTTCCTCTGCCTTTTCTAAAACCAGCTTGAACATCAGGAAGTTCACGGTTCACATATTGCTGAAGCCTGGCTTGGAGAATTTTGAGCATTACTTTACTAGCGTGTGAGATGAGTGCAATTGTGCAGTAGTTTGAGCATTCTTTGGCATTGCCTTTCTTTGGGATTGGAATGAAAACTGACCTTTTCCAGTCCTGTGGCCACTGTTGAGACATCAAAGTTCAAAAGCATCAATTCTTCAGTGCTCAGCTTACTTTATAGTTCAACTCTCACATCTATACATGACTACTGGAAAAATCATAGCTTTGACTAGACAAACCTTTGCTGGCAAAGTAACATCTCTTTTTTTTAATATGCTGTTTAGGTTGGTCATAGCTTTTCTTCCAAGGAGCAAGGGTCTTTTAATTTCATGGCTGTAGTCACCATCTGCAGTGATTTTGGAGCCCAAGAAAATAAAGTCTGTCCCATTTCTTGATTACTAGTGAAGTTGAGCATCTCTTCATGTCATTTTCAAATCTTACAACAACCTTGTAAGTTAGGGATTATCATCATGACATCATAGAGAAAACCTGACACAGAGAGGTTATACTTAACCTCTCTTAACCTCATACCCATCCAAGGCCACCCAGCTACTAAGTGGTGGTTCAAGGATTCAAACCCAGGTCTGCCTAATCAAAACCCTCATGCTTATCAATCCTACTGTATTAACCACCCCATTTCTTTCCTACAGATTGTGAGGAGTAAGAATCTTGGAGAATTTGCTGTTCTAGGTCTCGTAAGATTGAGTACGCAATCACTGAAAAGGCTTTCTTTCTCAAAGTTTGAATTAGTAGCCATTGACCCACCAAAGCTAATGTCTGTGCCCTTTCAGTATTAGCATTTATCAGAACAAGTCTTTGCAGGCATGGAATGACCTATTATATCTAGCCCTTTGGGTTTCTGAGGCAGATATATTATTCTGTTTGCTTGGTGATGAACTTTTAGAATAATACTTAAATTATTCCATAAATACAGAGTGAGGGTTAGGAACCAGGAAACAGAGCTGAGAAAAAGTTGGCTTTTAATTTTTGCCATGTAAACCATTACTCTGGCAGGAAAGAGGGGATACTGTATTTTATAGAGTTGCCAATTACAAAGATGTCCGGAATATGCAATTAACTTACTACAGTTTTTTTTTTGTTGTTATTTTTTAAATCAGGACCTCTTCTGCCCTGAGCTCCAGTTACCTCACATAGGCCAAGGAGTGATCTGACTGAGGAGGGTGGTGTTGGCTCCAAGTGTTTAATTCCTGGGCTACTGCCAATGAGCCCAACTCCTGGCCCTCTATGAGACACCCTGAAAGGGAGCTGTCATGGGACAGCCAATCCTTATCTATGTCTTTGCCTCAGGGACATAGGAGTAGAATGAACACATACTTACAAATGCCTACCTGGGCACTGATTTTTTTTTTTATGTGGACCATTTAAAAAGTCTTTATTGAACTTGCTACAATATTCTATCTGTTTTATGTTTTGGTTTTTTGGCTGTGAGGCATGTAGGATCTTAGCTCCCAGACCAGGGATCGAACCCGCACCCCCTGCATTGGAGGCAAAGTCTTAACCACTAGACTGCCAGGGAAGTCCCCGGGCACTGATTTTTGGAGAGGAAAAAACAACCTTGATATTTTAGATGCAAAAAAATCATAGCGTTAATATGTCTAGCATCTCTTTAGTCCACCTAAATGATTTCCGCAACAAAACAAGGGATAAAGAATGGGTCCCCTTGCAGGAATTTTGAAAATAATGCTATCTATACCTTCACCTTGGAATCTCTAGGTAGAGGTTATCACAGGGTTCTTGTGATCTGGGTCCCTTCTACTTCCATATGAATTTTAGAATCACCTGATCAATTTCTTCAAAAGAGGCAGCCGGAATTTTGATAGGGAATGTGGTGAATCTGTAGATCAATTTGGGGAGTGTTGTCATCTTAACAATATTAAATCTTCTAATTCGTGAACATGATTATTTCCTTTTATTTAGGTCTTCTTTAAATTATTCAATGATGCTTTGTAGTTTTTAGTGTGCAGCAGGTCTTGTATTTCTTTTGTCAAATTTATTCTTAAGTATTTTTTTGACAGTATTGTAAATGAAATTGCTTTTTTAATTTCATTTTTGGATCGTTCATTGCTAGTTATATAAAAATACAACTGATATTTGTATATTGATCTTCTATTCAGCAACCATGCTGAACTTATTTTTTAGTTCTAACAGTTTTTTTGTGGATTCCTTAGGATTTTCAATATACAAAATCATGTCATCTACTAATAGAGATAGTTTTACTTCTTTCTAATCTTGATGCCTTTTATTCATTTTCCTTGCCTAACTGCCCTGGCTGAGACCTCCAGCACAAGGTTGACTGGAAGTTGGGGCAGCAAATCCTTGCATTGTTCTTGATCTTAAGGAGAAATTGTTCAGTCTTTCACTATTAAGTATGATATAACTTGAATGTTTTTGTAAATGCCCTTCAATAGCTTGAGGAAACTATCTTCTGCTAGTTTTCTGAGCATTTCTATTATGAAAGTGTTGGATTTTGTCAAATGCTTCATCAGCATCTTTTGAGATGATCATGTAGTTACTGTCCTTCATTCTATCGATATAATCTATTAAATTGATTTTCACATGTTAAACCAAGCTTTTACCCCTGCTATAGATCACACTTGGTCATGGTATATAATCCTTTTAATATGTTGCTGGATTTAGTTTGCTAGTATTTTGTGGAGATTTTTACATCTATTACATTTGGGATATTGGCCTGCAGTTTTCTTTTATTCTGATACTATTTGTCCAATACTGGTATCAAAGCCTCATAGAATGAGTTGTGAAGTATTCCCTCTTCTATTTTGTTAAAAAATTGGTGAAGGATTGGCTTGAATTTTTCTTTAAATGTTTGGTAGTATTCACCAGTGAAAACATTTGAGCTTGAGGTTTTCTTTCTAAAAAGTTTATGACTATTATTTCAATCTCTTCAGCTGTTAGAAGTCTACTAAAAATTTCCCTTGCTTCTGGAGTCAGTTTTGGTAATTTGTATCTTTCTAGAATTTGTCCATTTTATCTAGACCACCTAATATGTTAGCATATAATATCTCATGTGAAAGTGTTAGTCATTTAGTTGCGTCTAACTCTTTGCGACCCCATGGACTGTAGCCCTCCAGGTACCCCCATCCATGAAATTCTCCAGGCAAGAATACTGGAGTGGGTAGCCATTTCCTTCTCCAGGGGACCAAAGCTGGGTCTCCCTGTATTGCAGGCAGATTCTTTACCATCTGAGCCACCAGGGAAGCCTCAAGAATACTGGAGTGGGTAGCCATTCCCTTCTCCAGGGTATCTTCCCCACCCAGGGACTGAACCTGCAGGCAGATTCGTTACTATCTGAGTCACCAGGAAGCCTTATAATATCTCAAAGAATTCCCTTATGATCCTTTTTACTCCTGCAAAGTTGGTAATAAAGTTTCCTCTTTCATTCCTGATTTTAGTTGAGTGTTCTTTTCTCAGTCAGTATAGCTAAAAGTTTGTCAGTTTTTGTTGATCTTTGCCAATAATCTACATTTGGTTTCAATTTTCTTTACTGTTTTTCTATTTTGTTTCATTTATTCCTGCTCTAATCTTCATCATTTCCTTCCTTCTGCTTGCTTTGGGTTTAGTTTGCTATTCCTTTGCTAATTTCCTAAGATTAAATATTAGGTCATTGAGATCTTCTTTCCTTTCCTCTTGAGTACTACTTTAGCTATATCTCATACATTTTGATATGTTGTATTTTCATTTATTTTCTAATTTCCATTATGATTTTTTTATTTGACTATTGGTTATTTAGGAGTACACTGCTGCTGCTGCTGCTAAGTCACTTCAGTTGTGTCCGACTCTGTGCGACCCCATAGACGGAAGCCCACCAGGCTCCCCCGTCCCTGGGATTCTCCAGGCAAGAACACTGGAATGGGTTGACATTTCCTTCTCCAATGAATGAAAGTGAAAAGTGAAAGTGAAGTCGCTCAGTCGTGTCCGACTCTTAGCGACCCCATGGACTACACCCTACCAGGCTCCTCCATCCATGGGATTTTCCAGGCAAGAGTACTGGAGTGGGGTGCCATTGCCTTCTCTGAGGAGTACACTAAATAATACTAATTAAACACTAATAATGTGTTTAATTTCCACATATTTGTGAATCTCCTAAATCTTCTTCTGTTATTTATTTCTAATTTTTTTTCATTGTGGTTGATTAATACACTTTGTATGACTTCCAATTCTTTTACATGTGTGGAAATGTGTTTTTGCAGTCCAGTGTATGGCCTATCTTAAATGTTCCATGTGCACTTGACATGAATGTGTATTTTGCTCTCGTTGGGTAGAATGTTCTATAGATGTATGATAGATCTAGTTGGTTACAGTGTTGTTCAAGCCTTTTATGCAGGAGTGATTTTTCAGAGGTCCTTACGCCACCAACTCTGGAAATAATTTTCTACTACAGTTACTTTAACAGAAAATAGCTTTAGGATGATGCTCTCAAACAAAGAATTTTCTTTAGGTTGACAACATCAGTATTAATAAAACAACTTACTTAGCTTGTATTTGTCAGTCAAAGCTATAATCTTGTCTTTGATTACTTCTACAAAATGATGTAGTTTGAAAATACTAGTGAAAAAGTTTTTTTTCTGGGCAATCTTTCAAACTATACTTAAGAAGTCAAATTATTTTCCTGGTAGTACTTACTACCAAAGGCTATGATTGGGTCTTTGAAAAAACCATAAAGATAACAAAGTAATAAGAAAACATGAGAGGCTGAATTTCATTGGGATTTTGTTGTCCAGAGGATGTCTGACAATTTCTGCAGAGATTTCTGTATGTCTTCACTGGATGGCACTACCAGTATCTAGTGGGTCGAGGCTAGGGATGCTGCTAAATATCCTATAATGCACAGGACAGGCCCCACAAGAGAAAAAGATTTGGTCCGGCATGCCAATGGTACTAAGACTGAGTAACATTGCTCACAGATTAAATCCAATTTGTTGAGATCAAAATGGAGGAATTATTTAAATTATATTAATATAAACATCATACATTTTTTTTCATCATGCACATTTTAAGTGCCTTGATTTTGTTTCATGGAGGAAAGGACACCAGAGACATAAGCTAGAATTACATTTTTTAAAGTTAATAGGTGACAAACTTGAAATTCAGGATGTATTACTGAAATCAACATAAGAGATTAGCATAAGATAAATAGATTAATGGAAATCACCGATTAATAGGAAGTAATTTAGTTATTTCACACAGAGATTAATCATGGAGAGGTAGCATTTCCTTAAGGACTGAAAGGAACTAGAAAATTGATCAGCTACTCTTTCTCTGCAAAGCAGTAAGTACTTAGAATACCTTTAATAAAGTAATTTTGTTTTAGGTTTCATAGACTTGGTAAAGGTATTTAGGATTTTAGATTTTTAAAATATATACATATATATATATATATATGTATTTTCCTGGTAGCTATGTATAGCACGTAGGATCTTAGTTCCCCCACCAAGGATTGAACCCACACTCCCTGCAGTGAAAGCCTGGAATCTTAACCACTGGACCACCAGGAAAGTCCCCTAGGATTTTAGATTTTTTTTTGTCTAATAGGTAGCTCTCATTTTCTAAAATCCATTGGTATATATGCTCCATGAGGGCAAAGACTGTTTAGTATTTTATCAGGTATTCTGCTTTCTAGTTCTTTCTTGTGATCTAGAATAGGAGTCAGCAAACCTTTTCTATAAATGGTAAGATAAGAGATATCTTCACCTTTGCAGAATATATAATTCACATTACAACTGCCCAGGTAGGGTCTTCAGTTGGTCTTGTAATTGGTTGTTGTTTATTTATATGAAAACTACTGCTGTCTATATTTGATTTTACCACCAGAAATGTACTAAAATTCCAGATCATTTGTAACAGTTTTTTAGTTCATGCTGTTGGGTTTTCTAGCAATAATTTATATTATTATATATACAATAAATATATAAAATTATACATATAATTTTATCCATGAGAAATAATAACTTTACCTCATCTTTCTCAATTTTTATGCCTTTTGATTTCTCTAGTCTAATTGTTTTGGCTAAAAATTTTAAAATAATAACAACAACGGTAATAAAAACTATCCTTTGTCCTGATTTTAATGGGAAAAGCTTCTACCATTTTCCCATAAATCGTAATAGTGACTTTTTCGTTAAATTCCATCATGGTAAGAAAGTAAATTAATCAATTCCTATTTTATTAATAGTTCATTTAAAATTGTGAATATATGTTTCATTTATCAAATGCCTTCTCTATTAAAAAAGTATTATGTCATTTTCTTTTGATTTGTTAACCTGCCAATCTCCAGCTTACTTAGTCTTTCAAACAGATTTTTCAGTTCAGTTCAGTTCAGTCGCTCAGTTGTGTCTGACTCTTTGCGACCCCATGAATTGCAGCACGCCAGGCCTCCCTGTCCATCACCAACTCCCGGAGTTCACTCAGACTCACGTCCATGGAGTCAGTGATGCCATCCAGCCATCTCATCCTCTTTCGTCCCCTTGTCCTCCTGCCCCCAATCCCTCCCAGCATCAGAGTCTTTTTCCAATGAGTCAACTCTTCGCATGAGGTGCCCAAAGTACTGGAGTTTCAGCTTTAGCATCATTCCTTCCAAAGAACACCCAGGACTGATCTCCTTTAGAATGGACTGGTTGGATCTCCTTGCAGTCCAAGGGACTCTCAAGAGTCTTCTCCAACACCACAGTTCAAAAGCGTCAATTCTTCAGCGCTCAGCTTTCTTCATAGTCCAACTCTCACATCCATACACGACTATTGGAAAAACCATAGCCTTGACTAGACGGACCTTTGTTGGCAAAGTAATGTCTCTGCTTTTCAATATGCTATCTAGGTTGATCATAACTTTCCTTCCGAGGAGTAAACGTCTTTTAATTTCATGGCTGCAATCACCATCTGCAGTGGTTTTGGAGCCCCTAAAGATGAAGTCTGACACTGTTTCAACTGTTTCCCCATCTATTTCCCATGAAGTGATGGGACCAGATGCCATGATCTTAGTAGGCTGGGGTTGCCCACGAGAGAAAGCCCCATGAGATTTAGAACTTAAGAAGTTAAGCAGCACAGGGCAGCAAAGGAGACACAGACATAAAGAACCGACTTTTGCAATGAACATTTATAATAGCTAGGACATGGAAGCACCCTAGATGTCCTTCAGCAGAGGAATGGATAAGGAAATCACGGTACATGTACACAATGGAGTATTACTCAGCTATAAAAATGAACACATTAAAAAAAATGAACACATTTGAATCAATTCTAATGAGGTGGATCAAACTGGAGCCTATTGTACAGAGTGAAGTAAGTCAGAAGGAGAAACACAAATACTGTATATTAACATATATATATGGAATTTAGAAAGATGGTTATGACGATCCTATATGCAGGGCAGCAAAAGAGAGACTTAAAGAACAGATTTTTGGACTCTGTTGGAGAAGGTGAGGGTGGGATGATTTGAGAGAATAGCACTGAAACATCTATATTACCATATGTAAAACAGATGACCAGTGCAAGTTCGGTGCATGAAGCAGGGCACTCAAAACTGATGCTCTGGGACAACCCGGAGGAATAGGGTGGGAAGGGAGGTGGGGCTGGGGGTGCGGTTCAAGATGGTGGGACACATGTGTGCCTGTCACTGATTCATGTCAAGGTATGGCAAAAACCATCACAATATTGTAAAGTAATTATCCTCCAATTGAAATAAATACATAAATTATATATAAAAACAACAACAGACTTTTGGGCCCCAGTGGCCCAGCCCAGCCCGCGACGGCTCTGCGCATTAGTCAGTCAGGGGGTGGCTGCCCAGAGCCACCACCGGGGAATGGGGGTGGGGGGAAGGGGGTGGGGGAGGAGAGGGATGCGTAGGGAGGGACTGCGTGGGGTGAGGGAGTGGGAGGGGCAGCGTGGGGTGGTGGGGGGAGGGGTGGCCGAGCCTTCCGGGAGAGACGGAAGTGGTTGTGGGGCGACCCCGGCGGCAGCCGCGGGCACAGGAAGCGGAAGCCGCCTGGGATCTTCAGTCATGGAGGAGTTTCACACCGAGGAGATGCAGACGGCCGTGTCCTCCTACCTCAAACGCCGGCAGTACAGGGGCGCGGATGGCCCACCGAAGGAAGGCCTGCGACTGTCACAGAGCGCCCAGGATATGGCTACCAGCCTCGCAGTCCAGTCAGAATCTGGTTGTGCCAACACAGTGTCTGCAGCCCCTTGCCGGGCAGACCCCCAGCAATATGAAGTACAGTTTGGACGGCTGCGGGATTTTCTCATGGACTCTGACTCCCAGCATAGCCATGAACTGATGCCTCTCCTCTACCCTCTCTTTGTCTACCTCCATCTCGACCTGGTCCAGAACAGTCCAAAGAGCACAGCGGAAAGCTTTTACAGCCACTTCCATGGAATGTTTCTCCAGAACGCCAGCCAGAAGGACGTCATAGAGCAGCTCCAGACCACCCAGACCATCCAAGACATCCTGTCTAACTTCCGGCTGCGGGCCTTCCTGGACAGCAAGTACGTGGTTCGTCTGCCAGAAGACTGCTACAACTACCTTCTCTGCTACCTCCAGAGTGACAACAACACTGCGCTGTACAGAGTCCTCGCCTGGCACATCCACCTGGACGTGCAGCCCGCCGAGAGGATAGACTACCAGCTCTATGCCAGCGGTGGCTGCTCCAGCGGCGAGGGCAGCTGCTCCAGCAGCGAAGGCGGCTCCTCCAGCGGCAAGGGCGGCTCCTCCAGAGGCCAGGGCAGCGGCCAGGAGCCCACCGACCTGCCCATGTACATCCTGCAGAAAGAGGAGGATCTGGACATCCTTCAGGAGACCATCAAGTGCGTCCAGGATGGCCCCCCCTCCCTCATCACCATCTACTCCTACGCCTTCTACAACACTGAGCAGCTGCTGAGCACGGCGGAGGCCTCCCCGGACAACAAGCTGCTCGCCACGGGCTTTAACAACTCCTGTATAAAACTGTGGAGTCTGACTTCCAAGTTTAAATCCAAGCCCCATCAAATAGACGTGCCCAACATCCACTTGCCTAATGATACCATCGAGGTCGATGAGGAGGACAGGACAGCCACGGAGAAGAAGGTTCTCCTGGGACACTGCGGGCCAGTGTACAGCACCAGGTTCCTCCCGGACAGCTCGGCACTGCTCTCCTGCTCTGAAGACACGTCCATCAGGTACTGGGACCTGGAGAGCTTCACTAACACCGTGCTGTACCAGGGCCATGCCTACCCTGTGTGGGACCTGGACATCAGCCCGCACAACCTGTTCTTTGCAAGCGCGTCCTACGACCGCACGGCGCGGCTGTGGTCGTTTGATCGGACATACCCACTGCGAATCTACGCTGGGCACCTGGCGGATGTGGACTGTGTCAAGTTCCACCCCAATTCAAACTATTTAGCCACGGGCTCGACAGACAAGACGGTGCGGCTTTGGAGTGCCCAGCAGGGGAACTCTCTGAGACTCTTCATGGGCCACTGCGGCCCCGTGCGCTGTCTGGCCTTTTCCCCCAATGGTCAGTACCTGGTGTCGGCGGGTGAGGACCAGCTGCTGAAGCTGTGGGACCTGGCATCTGGGACCCTCTACAAAGACCTACACGGCCACACGGATGACATCACCAGCGTCACCTTCAGCCTGGACAGCAGCCTGATCGCGTCAGCATCCATGGATAACTCTGTGCGTATCTGGGACATCAAGAGCAAGCACAACAGCACGCCCGCCGATGGCTCGTCCAGTGAGCTCCTGGGCGTCTACACCAGCCAGATGAGCACTGTGCTGAATGTGCAGTTCATGGCTGGCAGCCGCCTGCTGGTGACCGGAATCAGAGAAGAACATCAGGAACACTGATTTGTACCTTTGAGGTAAGGGACTGGGCAGTGGAAGGGTTCCAGACAGCAAGTCTTGGACAGACAGATGGAATCACTGACTGTAAGACTCCCCTTGTCCCCCCTTGCCCCGCAGATGTCCCAAGGCCACCACCCTCCATTCAGCCCCCAGGTGTGGAAGGACAGGGGGAGGCAGGGTGGTAATGGGGAACAAACGGGAGATCAGAAATCCCGGAGATGCCGCTGTGTCCTCCAGCGGCCCCTTCCTGTCTTTGGTGCCAAGGTGTCCTCTCCTTGCCAGGGCTGCACTTGGCTGGAGGATGTTTGCCAGATGCCCTCACCAGGAGCAGTGCTGCAGGGTTACTGGGTGGAAGGGACTCCATCCGGGTAGGAATGCAGGGGTGGGATGTAGGAAGGGAGCAGGGTCATCCTGGCAAATGCCTTTCCTTTTCCCTGATTACAGAGAACAGGGCTTTTTTTTATGATTACTGTTATAATTATTCTTGAGAAGAAACCTAGCACTGGCAGAGGGGGCCTTTGCTGCTCTCATCTTTCAGGTTTTACTCCTGGCACTGGCTATGATACTTGGAATTTAGAGGTGCAGGGAAGTCACAGAACTTGGTTGCATAGTGTATTGGACGAAAGGGAAAATTTCTGGGTGACAGATAGATCACTCCAGATGACATGTTTCAGGAAGGGGGTGGGTGGGTTTGATTGAGAAAGTTGGGCTCTTGCAGCAGGGGTGGGAAAGAAAGATTCTTTTCGTGTCTGCACTTCTATTAACAATTTTCTCTCTTTTAAGGACAGATTGTGGTAAAGAAATGAAAATACTTAGAAGTGAGAAGTCAAAAGATAAAATTAGAAAATGTCAAATTTCCAAATGATTCTGAGGTGTGGCTTTTCCAACATCTTTTCCTGAGATGGTCCCGCCCACCTTCTGCTTTGCAATGGCAGTTTAATGAACAGTCTGTGAAACACATGCATACAAACACATGCATCGAAAACTACGTTCTGGGGATGAAGCGACTTCTAATTTGTGGGAAAAGGATTAAATATTTCTGTTTTCTGAAAATAGTTATTTTGTATTTTGTTTTTTTATTAAAATATATTTAGTTTCCAAAAAAGAACAGACTTTTGGACTCTGGGAGAAGGTAAGGGTGGGATGATTTGAGAGAATAGCATTGAAACATGTATATTAGGGTGGGATGATTTGAGAGAATAGCATTGAAACATGTATATTACCATATGTAAAATAGATGACCAGTGCAAGTTCAATGCATGAAGCAGAGCACTCAAAGCCAGTGCTCTGGGACATCCCAGAGGGATGGGGTAGGGAGGGAAGTGGGAGTGGGGTTCAGGATGGGGGGATACATGTATACCTGTGACCCATTCATATCAATGTATGGCAAAAACCATCACAATATTATAAAGCAATTATCCTCCAATTTAAACAAATTAATCTTTTTTAAAAAGAAGTTAAGCAGCGGCTATTTTAGCTGCTATATTTACAGCCCTGCTCTCGAGTACCAGCAGAGCTGCCACTGATCTGCTGGTTCACCTTGTTGGCCAGGGGCAGTACTCAGTGCTTTGGGTAGCCTTCAGAAGCTGGTTTTGCCATGGCACTGCATCTCCTGACAGCTTCCCTCTTTAGCTTCTCTGGGACAAGCACACATGCAGTGCCATGGCAAAACCAGCTTCTCCTGAAGGCTACCCACAGCACTGAGGCTGGAGGTTGAAAGAGATCCAGCTTCTCATTTGTCTTTGGTCTCATCTATGCCCAGCTCACCTCCAATTACTGGTCTGGCTGAACTGCCAGCTCAACACTAGATGCAGAGAAAATAGCCTTACGTGACCTGCTCCACCATCCCCACAATAAGCCCCATAGTAAACCCTTTACGTTATGCATGGTGTTTTTACTTCTCTATTGAACTCTGATTATTCTCCTAGAAATTATTTCACCCGTTCTCATTAATGACTTCAGCAAGTCTGCTGGTACAATCTTATTTGGTACAGAATCATTGAAATTTTATATATTTTATGTCCTAAGTTACACATCAATTTTAAAATGTGACTGAATCAACTTGAAGAATATCTCTTTGTTTCCAAGTGCTAGTGAATTATATTTTGCTAAGGGAAAATGGTCTCCTGAATGGAAGCCACTGAAACTGTTCGTGATGTATACTGACTCAGCAATTCTAATAATCAGATTTCAGTCAAATCACTACATGGGTGTCCTGGGAGACCTTTGGTCAATGTGGAAGTTTTAATTGTTCTGGATTGGACAGAGGAGCCTGGTGGGCTGTGGTCCATAGGGTAACAAAGAGTCAAGACACTGCTGAAGCGACTTAGCACACATGCCCTGACTTAACCATTTAATACACAATTAGTGATTTTTCCACTCTTATGGGAAACAGATAGGACTGGAAATTGGGACTTTTTTCTTTTCTATTTAAGTAAGTCACACTGTGTCCATGTTCCTAAAGACAGTTTTATGCACTGTAATGACTGAAACATGTACTGCTTAAATATTTCTGTGAACGATTTCTCTCAGCTCAGAGGTGATGCCAGCTTGCTATAATGTCATATTTTTGCATTTGGCTGATGATGTATTTCTGTCACCTACAATTTGAGGAATTTATCCTCTTATGGGAAAAACCTGGGTTCATCAGTTTCCAGCATGTCTCAAGCTCAGCATGATAACGATTTGGAGCCAGATAATTCTTTGTTGGGTGGACTGTTTAGTAACATCCCAGGTGTCTGCCCAGTAGATCCCAGTAGCAGCCCCACCTTGAGTCACCCTAAGTTTTGACAACAAAAACTATCTTCAGACTTTGTTCCATGTGCTCTAGCAGGGAGGGGGGAGGAGGAGAATCACCCTGTCTGATTACCACGGAGCATTTTGATTCAGACACACCTGGACATGGGTTAGGGAGAGAAGAAATCTCACATGTGGAAGCTGTAAGTCATGGCAAGCACCATATGAATAACTTTATCCCTCTGTATTCAAAGGGGATGGGTTCTAGGACCCTTGAAGATACCAAAATCCATGGATGCTCAATCCCTTACGTGAATAGTGTAGTATTTGTAGAATTTGGGCTTCCCTGGTGGCTCAGATGGTAAAGCACCTGTCTGCAATGCGGGAGACCTGGGTTTGATCCCTGGGTTGGGAAGATCCCCTGGAGAAGGAAATGGCAGCCCACTCCAGTACTCGTGCTTGGAAAATCCCATGGACGGAGGAGCCTGGCAGGCTATAGTCCATGGGGTCGCAAAGAGTTGGACACGACTGAGCAACTTCATTTCACTTACACACAACCTCTCATATACTTTTTTTAATTTTAATTTTTAATTAGAGGATAATTACAATACTGGGATGGTTTCTGCCGTACATCAACATGAATTGGCCAGCCATATACTTTAAATCATATCTAGATTACTCATAATACCTAATACTATGTAAATACCATGTAAATAGTTGCTGGTGTGTGGCAAATTCCAGTTTTACTTTTCTGGAATTGGTTCTACTTTTTTTTCTGAGTATTTTTGATCTGCAGTTAGTTGATTCTGCAAATGCAGGACCCAGGGATCCAGAGGGCTGAGTATAATGCTTAACACTGTTTGGGGAAGAGAATAAGAGATTCTCTAGGGACCCCTCTGCAAAGTCAAGGGTATGATCTTCATCACTGCCAAATGATGGGCCACAATGGAGTAGGATACCATCTTGCTTAAGTAGCAGAATATATTAATATATGATTCTCTCTCTGGCTCTGTCTCAGCTTCCCTGGGGAAATAAGTAAATTTGAGCCTGTGCTGTGCTGTGCTTAGTCGTTCAGTTGTGTCCAACTCTTTACGACCCCATGGGCTGTAGCCCGCCAGGCTCCTCTGTCCATGAGATTCTCCAGGCAAGAATACTGGAGTGGGTTGCCATGCCCTCCTCCAGGGGATCTTCCCAACCCATGGATGGAACCCAGGTCTACCTGCATTGCAGGAGGATTCTTTACCATCTGGGCCACCAGGGAAACCCCAAGTTTTCGTCTGAGGGTTGCTAATTACATTCACTGACTTCATGAACGGTGTCACAATAGAAAAGTAGTCAGTTGGTCAACTACGTATAAAAAAATGAAACTAGGACACTTTCTAACACCATACATAAAAAGAAACTCAAAATGGATTAAAGACCTAAATGTAAGACCAGAAACTATAAAACTCTTAGAGGAAAACATAGGCAGAACACTCTCCGACATAAATCACAGCAAGATCCTCTATGACTCACCTCCCAGAATAATGGAAATAAAAACAAAAATAAACAAATCAGACCTAATTAAACTTAAAAGCTTTTGCACAATGAAGGAAACTATAATAAAGGTGAAAAGAGAGCCCTCAGAATGGGAGAAAATATAGCAAATGAAACAACTGACAAAGAATCTCCAAAATATACAAGCAGCTCATGCAGCTATCAATACCAGAAAAATGAACAATCCAATCAAAAAGTGGGCAAAAGACCTAAACAGACATTTCTCCAAAGAAGACATACAGATGGCTAATAAACACATTGAAAGATGCTCAACATCACTCATTATTAGAGAAATGCAAATCAAAATGATGAGGTATCATCTCACACCAGTCAGAATGGCCATCATCAAAAGTCTATAAACAATAAATGCTGGAGAGGGTGTAGAGAAAGGGGAACCCTTTCTTACGTTGTTGGTGGGAATGCAAACTGGTACAGCCACTATGGAGAACAGTGTGGAGATTCCTTAAAAAACTGGGAATAGAATTGCCGTACACCCCAGCAATCCTACTGCTGGACATACACCCTGAGGAAACCAGAATTGAAAGAGACACATGTACCCCAGTGTTCACTGCAGCACTGTTTACAATAGCCAGGACATGGAAGCAACCTAGATGTCCATGGGCAGAGGAATGCATAAGGAAGCTGTGGTACATATATACAATGGAATATTACTTGCCTATAAAAAGGAACACATTTGAGTCAGTTCTAATGAGGTGTATGAACAGAGTGAAGTAAATCAGAAAGAGAAAGACAAATACTGTATATTAACAATGATGGTACTGACGATTCTACATGCAGGGCAGCAAAGGAGACACAGAGGTAAAGAACAGACTTTTGGACTCTGGAAAAGGAGAGGGTGGGATGATTTGAGAGAATAGCATTGGAACATATACAATACCATATGTAAAACAGATGACCAGTGTGAGATCGGTGCATGAAGCAGAACACCCACAGCTGGTGCTCTGGGACATCTTAGAGGGATAGGGTGAGGAGGGAGGTGGGAAGGGGGTTCAGGATCGGGGGGACACATGTATACCTATGGCCCATTCATGTTGATGTACGGCAGAAACCATCACAATATTGTAAAGTAATTATCCTCCAATTAAATTAATGAAAAAAAGAAAAATCACCAGTTATACAGTAAATAAGCAAAAAATATTACCTCTGGACTTTAGTTTCCAGTAATACAGTAGGCAAAATATTTCAGATTGACCCTCCTGCTGAGAAAAATTTAAAATACTGGATTAAAAATGTTATTAAAAGAGCTGATAGCAGGCAAGAAAGACAGGGAAACACAGGTAATAAGATGGAAACCCAGAGAGGTAAGTAGTGCACCAAAGCAGCCTTTGACATTGAGAGTAGTGGCCAAACTGATGTGAACTTGAACTTCAGTGTCACACTTCTCTGGGGCATGAATACAGGAGAAGAAACCAAGGGCCTGCCTAAAAGGCAGAGTCTACACAAAACTCCTCATCATAACACTGGGAACCCAAAGGGTTATAGTCTCAAGGAACTGCAATGAAAATTGCTCTCTAAATCTTTGTACTGAGAAGAGAGAGAGGAGATCCCCTCAGGAAGATGTAATAATAAGCTGCCCCTTTGGAGCCTGCTGCTGCTACTGCTGCTAAGTCGCTTCAGTCGTGTCCGACTCTGTGCGACCCCATAGACGGCAGCCCATCAGGCTCCCCCGTCCCTGGGATTCTCCAGGCAAGAACACTGGAGTGGGTTGCCATTTCCTTCTCCAATGCATGAAAGTGAAAAAGTGAAGTCGCTCAGTCGTGTCCGACTCTTAGCGACCCCATGGACTGCAGCCTACCAGGCTCCTCCCACCCATGGGATTTTCCAGGCAAGAGTACTGGAGTGGGTTGCCATTTCCTTCTCCAATGCATGAAAGTGAAAAAGTGAATTCGCTCAGTCGTGTCCGACTCTTAGCGACCCCATGGACTGCAGCCTACCAGGCTCCTCCCACCCATGGGATTTTCCAGGCAAGAGTACTGGAGTGGGGTGCCATTGCCTTCGCTGCTTTGGAGTGTAGACAGCCCAAAGTCACATTTCTTTCTTTTTTTTTTTTAATTTTGATTTTATTTTATTTTTAAACTTTACAAAATTGTATTAGTTTTGCCAAATATCAAAATGAATCCGCCACAGGTATACATGTGTTCACATTTCTTATAACACATATGGGTGTTCAACAAAACCTGAAACCAATAATCTAGTAGTTTTAGACAGGCTGGATAAGTACCTCCAGCTGACAGATGAGAGCAAAAGTCAATTCTCTCTACACTAGGAAC